>NC_089841.1:42768176-43968176 GCF_035609145.1 Eleutherodactylus coqui
TCAGGGATCGAACACGCAGAACATGTAATGTTATCCCAGCATTCCCTCCTACACGCCCGGGCACTTACCTCCACTACCGTCACTTTGGCAGCTTTACACATCGGCTGGTTGAAGTTTCTTGCAGTTTTCCTAATTAAGAAAAAAACAAAAAAACAATGAGAATATTTATCCAAAATCAGCTGGTGGTGAAACAAAAACCCCGAAGACCTGGATTATCCAACACGGAGAATCAGACGGCGACCTGTAGAGTACCGTACATGAGAGGCGCTGGAGGGGTGTAATGAGGAGCGCGGCCTACAGCAGGTCTATGGTAAGGAGATCGCAAACACCTTCAGCTCTCTATTGTACTGGTTTCCTCATTTTGATTGCCCCTTAACGGCCGTCATCACGTGTGTTCGGGGGTCACTGATCGGAGCGTTCATGGTCATAAATCAGCTTTTTGATCACCAGACAAGTAATTATAAAAGTATCCAGATGATATATTATATTAGGACTGGGAGGTTTATGTCAGATGCAGCAGAGCCGGGACTGATGCACATATCCGCACAGCGCCCACAAAGCTGAGCTAGTGTTGTAAATACACCAAGTGGCCCATTAGCCGCCCCTCTAGCAGCACTGACATGCTCTGACCAGCTGACAGGAAGGGGTCATCGATTCATGCCGCTTCTGCCAAATTCTGATCTTCATCCGACCAGGTGATGTTCTTCCGCTGCTCAGTGATAGTTTTTGGGCTCTTTTGCCCCCTGGAGTCTCGTCTTTCTGTTTCTCTCACACACAATGGTGCTGGAATTGGTCATCTGCTGTTATAGCCCATCTGTGAGAAGGAACATTGAGTTGTGCGTTCAAACACATTAGTTGCAGCACCAGTGTTGTATTCAGCTGCTCCTGACTGTGCAGAGGCTGTTGGTCAGTACGATTCTTGACATCCTCCTCTGACCCCTTTCAGTGAGGGAGTTGTTTCCATCCACAGGATCCTCTTTCGCTGGATGTTTTACTTTGATCACACCATTCTCTGTATACTCTCCTGTTATATCAGAAACCCAGCGCATGCGGTTGGCAGTGACATCCCGGCCCCGGGTTAGTCTAGCCCCGATGACCCGGCCTGTTGGAAGTCACTCAGTTCGCTGGATTTTCCCATTTAATGTGAATTCACACTGAAACTGATCCATGGAAAACTTGTCACGTGGTTTTACGCTGCACTCCGTGGTCACATGGATAGTTACAAGACCGTAAAGCGCCAATCGTGAAGGTGCCGGGGGCTCTAATAAAGGGGTCAGTGTATAAAAGCACAGGAGTGAATCTAGCAGAGGGTTGGCAGGGCATGAGCGGGGTGCGCTCACACCAAGAGCTCACTCAGCCTGGGCCTGTATGTAGATAAGACAGCAAACTGCCCAATTGTATACAATATTATATAAAATATATAATAAGTCTAATATATTACAGAGACGGAAAGAGAATCTGCTGCCGGCAGAGAGATCACTCCATCTGCTATACGGCCCGAGTCAGGCTGCTTATGTGAAGTGCAGAATCCGAGTTCTTATGTGCAAATTATTTTCTCCTCTTTATACAAATTGCATTTCTTATCACTACTGGTATATTATATATATATATATATATATATATATATATTATATATATATATATCTATATATCTATATCTATCTCTCTATCTATCTCAGATGTCCAAATAGACAGAATCAACAAATCGATGTCTGGAGAGTGCGAGGAGCAGGAGGCGCTGGAGGCGTCTGTCAGGAGGCTACGCCGGCCGTGTCACCCTGGAAACCACAGAAGGAGCAACTCGCAGCTCCGGAAAATATAAAAGGCAAGCTCATTCTGCGTCTCAGATGTAAAATAAGACCCCATGATGGAAGTGTTCAATGAGGTTTCCAGTCTGCGGCAGTTCAGGTAACGATACACAGGGCTGAGAATCTCTGTATGAGCCGATTAGGGTCACATGGAAATATTAGTACTGCATGTATTGTGTCCTACTGCGCCATAGTGGGTCACGTATAAGTGCTGCGTTCGGTCCCACACCAGGGAACGTCATACGGTTACATATACAACACATAGGCAATATGGAATACACCAACTTCTAATGAAAATCACCAGTGATCACAGGGTAGAACGGCTACTGGGTGCACATTTTCCATGCAGTGGCCACTACAGGTGAATTGGAGTACTACAACACCATTTATATGATGCCTTTTATCCATTAACCCTTTGCAATCCAATTTTGGATTCAGGGTTTTCCTAGGGGGGCTTTCTCTTTCTGCCGTTATACAATGTCACCATCTGCTGGCTAGAGCCAGTACTGCGGTATGGTACATGCTGGAGAGGCCCCTGACAACAGAGCGGCCAGTAATACAGTAAGAATACCCTGCTGGATGTCTTCCGACATCGGAGCTGTACAGTCTTCAATCCGTATAACTTCAGATGTCAGACAGTGGATTGGAAAGGGTTAAGGTCATCACGGTCCCACTAGATAACGAATGCCACATGTATTGACATCATCCAGCTTTTCACAACCCTGAATGGCCTAAAACGACAGTGTTCCAGAGTCCATTCGTCCTCCTTCCCCTCCCTTATTACTCTGTGTATAAGGGTCGCTGTAGTGCTGAGGCATTTAGCAGCCAGTTTGCGAGTCAGAAAGATGCAGGTAGATTATGGCTTGATGACATCTTGGCAGGGACAGACTCTACAGCCAAGTCAATGGAGTCTGGAACATAGTGACCCTTTGTCTCCGGGGTGGGAGGGGGTTGGGGGGGAAGGGGGGGGGGGGGGGGGGGAATTGTTGATTTTTACCTACCCTTGGTTTCTGAGCAGATGTCCCTCCAATCCCAAAAGTGGGGCTCAGAAACAGCAGATCATACAGACTACCGAGAAGACAGATGGTGGGTAATATAAACACTTCGCCCCTGTCTGGTCCCATGACAGAATTTCGTCCCCGGACTGGAGTTTTGCTTTAGGGACCTTTCAGACTATCGGAATATTTCTGCAAGATGCATGTAAAATCTGCCTGTATACATGGAGGTTATGGAGCAGAACCCAGCAGCAGGTTAAGCTGCGTCTTTGGGTACGTCTTAGGTGCACGTTTGAAAGCCCTTAAGGTGGTCTGTGACATCAGAACTGTCGGATAACCTCGCCCTGTGGGACAAGTCCAAACTCTTCCTTTTGCATCCAATTACATCATACATAACATAGTAACTAGAGATGAGCGAACGGGCTTATTTAGCACAATTACTCGATCGAGCATCACTTTTTTTTTCAAGTAACTGCCTAATCGGGCAAAAAGATTCAAGGGGGCGCCGGGGTCGGGGACAGAGAGCTCCCCCTTGTCCCCCCCCCCCCCCCCCCCCACGCTTCACCCCGCCAACTCCCACCCCACAGTGCCCCCCGAATCTTTTTGCCCGAGTAGGCAGTTACCCGGAAAAAAAAAAAAAAAAGCGATGCTCGTTCGAGTAATTGCCCTAAACAAGCACGATCGCTCATCTAATAGTAACATAGTATGCAAGGCCGAAAAAAGATATATGTCCATCCAGTTCAGCCTATTACTCCCCAATGTTGATCCAGAGAAAGTCAAGAAAACAATGAGGTAGAAGCCAAATTAACACCTTTTACAGAAAAAAAAAAATTCCTTCCAGACTCTAATCTGGCAATCACCGACCCTTCTGAAGTAATGAGTGATATAACATAATATAGTATCACTCAAGACAGGCATCCAGGCCCCTCTTAAACTCTTATTGAATTTGCCATCACCTCGTCTCATGCAGAGTCCCACGGTCTCACTGCTCTTACAGTAAAGAACCCTCTTCTGTGTTGGTGTAGAAACCCTCTTTCCTCTAGACGTAGAGGACGCCCCCTTGTTACAGTCACAGTCCTGGGTATAAATAGATGGCAGAGATCTCTGTATTGTCCCCTGATATATTATACATAGTCATTAGGTCGCCCCTCAGCAGTCTTTTTTTCCGAGACAATTTTGATGACCTCTCTGGGTATTGTAGTCCGCTCACTTTTATTACTTTAATTGCCCGCCTTTGTAAAATGGTCCACAATATCGCATATGTGATCTGAGCAGCGACCTGTAAGGAGGAACAATGTTCTCGTCATGCACCCCTAGACATCTTCTGATGCACCTCATGATCCTATTTGCCTTGGCAGCAGCTGCCTGACACTGGGTGCTCTAGTTAAGCTTAATGTTAACTAAAATCCAAGCCCTTTTCCATGTCAGTGTCTCCAGTGGTTTCCTATAAGATGGATTATTTAAGGGAACATTTCAAGGAAATTGGATAGTGTCTTATACAAGGCCTAAAGGAGCTGAGCATGACATGTTCCATATAACACACCCTGGGGTCATGGTCTGCCCCTCAAGGCCCAGCACGAGACAGAAGATAGAAAGGGTGGAAATCATGAAGCCACTTGCACCAGTTTTCTGTATTAAAAAAGTTGTGAATTTTGCCATATTAATGCAAAAATGTGCAAGGTTTTGGAATTTTTCAAAAGTAGGCAGGCTCAGCGGAAGGGGTGCGGCCTCCAGCAGACAACAGGTTTATTGTAATTAATGCCAAACATGGTGTAAACTGTAGCACAGATCTACACCAGCTCATTTCAACAACCGTGACCGCGGCGGCGCTGCTTGTATTGGCATGGGGTGTTTGCGGTGCAGTGAATGTACCCCAAGATATGGAACGGCTTGGCCCAGACTGATACTACTGAGGCCTCACACGAGCGTATAGCAGCGTTCTCACGCAGTTATCTATATTGCGTACTGCTGCATGCCGACAGATCCCCTTACATCCTTGGCGTGTATGAGCACCAAGGTAGTGCATGTCGTGCTCCTTTTTGCAAGCGCACTGTGTGCGTGGCACCCCTGGCAGTAGTGTAGTTACCGCATTTAACGCACAAAAACCGGCGTGTGTAGCATGCTATAAAACAGTTATCCCATAAGAACACATTTAGGGCTACGTACAGACGCCCAATGCAGGGCCTCACCTGAATATCACATTCCCAGCGCGATCCGCTTTCCAGGCCTTCACCAACGCAAAGTCTCCGGTGATGGAGTTCTCCATAACAAACTGGCGGCCATCAAATTCTTTGACCTAGAAGAGAAGTGAAACAGTAAGTGTAACAGCAAGATCTGGTTTACTAGTCAGCCCCATAAGAGGGCAGATTTAGCATTGATGAGCAGCTGACGGGGCGGTGGGTGCACAGTCGTGTCACAATTAAAGTCATTGAATCATAAGGAAACATTTAATGACCAGACGAGACAGGGGAAGCCAAAGTCAGGATCCTGAGAAAGCACAATACAGACCTTTGATCATATATATATATATATATATATATATATATATATATATATATATATATATATATATATATATATATATATATATATATTACAGGCATAACCAACATGGACACCAGAGGAAAAAAAAAAAAGGGAAGGGGAAGGGGGGTATGGCCATCTTAGGAATCACAAGAATGTAACCACTCTGCAAAAGACCGATTCCTAAAATATTGGGTCTGCCCCAACCTGTAGTCCTCTGCAGCGAGCTCCTCTATACGATGCAAGTTCTCAAAAAGGTATCCAGCCACTCGTGAACAGAAGGCATAATGGGAAACTTCCAGTGTTGAGGGGACAAGTAAATGTGCGGCCTGAAGAAAAAAAATTAGCCCTTCTTCAAGAGCCTACCCTTGGCCAAGACCATAGAGAGGACAGCCAAGTCTAGCGCCCACCGGGGAGCAGAGCCGCACATTGTATAACCTGGTCATGGACTCCTGTAACCCTGCCACCAAATATGGGCCATCGTGCCTTCCTCCTCCCCATATCTCCAGCACACTGCGGGGCGCTCTGGGTACATAGAGTGAATATATGAGGGGGTATGAGACCGTTGGGAACATGATTTAAGTCTTTCTGGACAGCACAGCATAAAGGAGATTTATGTACTAAAGTCCTCGCAGCGGACTCACTGGAGGTTCTGCTTCCCACATCCGTACAGAAGACAGAGGTAAAAGATGCTGACGATTCTGGTACTGGATTCTGGAGTCAGATGACAACCTCATTGGAAGAAGTAATGGTCGCCATGTTAGATGACTTGCCAGCATTCCAAGGGTCAAAAAAAAATAAAAAAATTTCTCCAATGCATCTAAAGAAAGAACTTAGAGAATCTTGATGAAAGAGTCCATCATTTGTCGCTTACAGCCCCGCGTCTCCTTCATAACAGACTACAGCATCCGCCTGCACAGGGGTCACCCGCAGCCCTTTCCATCAGTCATCTTGTTAATATACACTTGGTAGGTATATACACTAGGGTGCATTCACACGAGTTTCTCGCACACGTTTTCTGCATTGTGAGACGCACTTAAACAAACACCATTATTTTTGCTCCATTTGAGCCTTTTTATTTTAATAAAAACTACTTGCCGATTTGCTCTATTTTTCTTTTTAGATGCACTGGAGCAAGAAAAAAACCCCATCACATTTGCAGAAGTCTACGTAGCTATCCGGGCTCAGGTGTGAGTGGAAGCCGTGACTTTAGGGTATGAGACAGGAAGTTTTTTTTGGGGGGGGGGGGGGGGGGGGGGGTTGATGTAGGCCAGTAACAGAATTGCACCCTCCTCCCTGGCACTGCCCCTTCACTCCGGCAAACAACCCTGCATTTCTTGATTGTGTGTAAAAGAGCCATACTGACCGGGTTTGCTCCAAGATAAGGGGCTGAGCAGACATTTGCTTACTTGGTTGACTTCTCTGATAACAGTTACCACTTTGCTCTTTTGGGGTGCCTTTACACGGGATGCCCTGTAGGGTGTAGATGCCGACAGCTCGTGGTAGCACTTTTAACACAGGATCGATCATCACTCTGTGAATGGAGGTGGTGGAGCCGCCGGGGATTGTTACTCCCGCGCGCCTCCATTCATAATAAGCAGGCCATCGTTCATAGATCAGCGATGACCGTTTACATGGGACCATCAGCGGTCCGTTTTCTGCATATAGGATATGGATTCTCGTTAGTGGTTCATGCACAGACACTGAACGATCACCCTAATTCCCACTGTATGTTGGCATAGGAATGGTTTATCCTCCCGTATAAGAGGGCTCTGAGTTCAGCAGCAGCGCCGATCTGTTTTATCAGAGCTCATCCACCTCGTCGGTTCCTGCTGCACTCCTGAAAAGTGACTTATTTGACCAGTTTGAGGACCCCAACTCTTGAATTAGAGGAAGTGAAAGGACCCTCAGTGGGGTTTTTGCAGGGAACCAACAATCCTGATGCTGCCTGGATACGTACTGGGGTCCCAAATGCTGCGAGGCGACAATAACCACAAACTAGACCGTCATGTAGACAAATCAGCTTCATCTACTATAGTAGAAAGATCAGAACTAGAGGACGCAGCAGCGAGGAAGAAGGAACGTACCGCAATACTCCCCAAATCTGATAGAATGCAGAAAGCACATCTCCCCTGCAGCTGCAGCGCCACCTGGTGGAGAAGCAATGCCACATCCTGCAGCTACGCACCAATTCTCCACTTGGGGAGGCCACTTTCAGTCAGACGCATTTTTTCTCAGTGATACGGCGCTAGTGAAAACCGTGCATCCGCTGACACGGACGGATTTTTCAGTCATTTTAAAAAAAAAAAAATTATCACAGCCTGCGCTACTTTTATCCATTTTTCCGTTTATTGGCATTTCATTCTATTGGGCAAATCTGGATCCATATTTGTCCGATATGGAGGTATATTCTGAGTGCGTCACAATACACTAAGGTGACGCTGGCCTGAGGGCCCATCCACGCTGGCACTTTTACGTATGCAAGAAACACATGAAAAATGTGTAAACACGTGCTCTTTTGAGCAAACAATTCCGTTTTTACAGTGAAGGTCTGGCGTACGTTTTGATCAGTTCTGGATGTGAAGAACGTCTCACTGTTCACAAGTATAGCGCACGCTGCAGTTTGTTTTCTGTTCGCAGAATATGCAGTTCGTATCCGTGAGTGTGAAGGAAAAAAAAAAATAGAAAATACATAACGCATAATACACTCCGGTGTGAATGAGCCATAATACAAGCAGGCAACCTTCCTTGACACAAGTGGATCCTCCGCACTCCGCGGGATTCTTACCTTCCCCTCCACAACGCCTCTACTGAAAAACACTTGGGGGTTTCTGCTGCCGATCCAGCTGCAGAGTTTATGGAAAGAGTGAGAATCCCCTTAAAACGAGGTTCACGAGAAGCGCAAGAGCTGCGGATTTATTGTACGGAACATCCACAGTACAAACCATATGGGAGGATTTAAAGGGAACATAATGCGGCTCCACAGCTAAGGGCCCGGGGAGTCTGGGGGGGGGGGGGGGGGGAGTTTGGTACTCAGTGTGTGCCCCATTCATGTGCCGAGTGTACAAAGCGCAACGCTTTTCAAACACCCCATTTCCTCGCCCTCGAGCGCTAGAATGTAGTTTATGGGGCAGAAACGTGATGACAGGTTCCCTTCAACAAATCTCATCCACGTGCGGCCTAAATACGGTCAGATCCATGGAGGATTGTCTCAGGATGAATCGGATGTCTCCATCCGCCGCCGAACACGGAGCTTCAGCCTTGAAGTTCTGCTGGGGATTTTCATGCAGATCCACACAAGAATGTAGCCTCAAAACAGGAAGGAAAATCCGTGTGCCGCCGCCGCTGGACGCTGAGTTACATGGTGCCCCTCTCCGATATCTGCTTACATACTGCATTCAATTGTGACATGCAAAGTTTCTCCTCTCCTGGCTGTTAGAGCAGGAGCCGGGCTGTCAGCAGTCATGTATGCAAGTACTTGGATAAAAAAAATGGAGTAACTAATCAGAGCCAGCATGGGTTTGTAACAAACAAGTCATGCCAGATGAATCTAATTTCCTCCTATGACAGAATCACTGACTGGGTTAATGAGGGAAATGCGGTGGATATAGTATATCTTGACTTTAGTAAAGCATTTGACAAAGTATCTCATACCATACTTATTGAAAAAATGACCAAATCTGGGATTAACAAGACAACTGTTAGGTGGATTCAGAACTTGCTGAGTGATCGTAGTTAAAGACTGGTCATAAATGGCTGCACATCCAAGTGGAAGAACGTATCAAGTGGGGTACCACAAGGCTCTGTCCTAGGCCCAGGGGTGTTCAGTATTTTTATAAATGATCCGCAGGAGGGAATTGATGGGAAAATGATCAAATTTGCCGACAACACAAAGCTAGGAGGGATAGCTAACACTAGAGAAGAGAGGGAGAGTGTATTCAAGTAGATTTAGAAAAGCTTGCACAGCGGGCGGCGAATAACAGAAAGGTATTTAACAAGGAGAAAAACAAAGTCCTACATCTGGGCAAGAAAAATGCAGACCGCACATACAGAATGAGATGAATTGGGCTAAGCAGCAGCACATGTGAAAAAGACTTGCGTATACTAATAGATCATAGACTGAACATGAGTCAACAGTGTGATGCAGCAGCCAAAAAGGCAAACACAATTCTGGGATGTATTAAGAGAAGCATAGAGTCTAGATCACGTGAGGTCATTATCCCCCTCTACTCTTCCTTAGTCAGACCTCATCTGGAATACCGTGTCCACTTCTGCGCACCCCACTTTAAAAAAGACAAACTGGAGCAAGTTCAGAGAAGAGTTACCAAGATGGTGAGCGGTCTGCAAATCATGTCCTATGAGGAACGGTTAAAGGATCTGGGAATGTTTAGCTTGCAAAAAAGAAAGCTGAGAGGAGACTTAACAGCGGTCTACAAATATCTGAAGGGCTGTCACAGTGCAGAGGGATCAGCCCTATTCTCATTTGCACAAGGAAAGACTAGAACCAATGGGATGAAACTGGAAAGAAGGAATTACAGATTAGATATTAGACAGAGAGAGTGATCAATGAGTGGTACAGGTTACCACAGGAGGTGGCGAGTTCTCCTTCAATGGAAGTCTTCAAACAAAGGCTGGACAAATATCTGTCTGGGATGATTTAGTGATCCTGCACTGAGCAGGGGGTTGGACCCGATGACCCTGGAGATCCCTTCCAACTCTACCATTCTATGATTCTATGTATGTGCAGGCCATTAGTGAGGTCAGTAAAAAGTATTGGTCATCACTAAGCGGTTAAAGAAGTATTCAGGTTGTGAAGCGCATCTTCAAGAATTCCAGATCTGAAAGAGGTTTGCACTTTTTTGCACAGCTGCTTATGGGTATAACGCACACGGCCATTACCTCGTTAGCTTGTGCTCAATTTCTGAGGTTTCCCCATAGCGCCATTTTCCCTGCTGATTTGCCACGTGAAAATCCATTTCTCACAATTCCCCGATCTAGGATGCCTTCCTGTTTGTGTCTTCGCTGTGCGCTGCCCTGCTATTGGTCAACAGTCAGATCCTGAGAGCCGGGGGAAAAAAAAAATCCGTCCTTGGTTGTTTCTACTGAGCAAGCCCGATTGGTAGCGCTGGAATACCTACAGATTGTATCAGGGCACCCTGGGAATAACACTTCTGAGGTGCCGGGACAAGGGGGTGGCTCTAGAGCTACAGACAAATCCCAGAAATAGAACCACATTGCTAACTTTAAAGGGGTTTTCCAGGCAGCGCTGGCTGTCCGTGCCGGATACACCAGGGTCGGAGCGGAAGCTGCTGCCCTGACCCGCGTAGTGGCCGACGCTTGTAATTGCAGGCTGGGGTCTCATTGAAATAAAAAGGGAGCTGTGCCTGCAATTACAAGCGCCGCCCACTGGGCAGCGGCTTCCGCTCCGACCCTGGTGTATCACAGCACTGATGGCGGGCGCTGCCTAGTAAAAACCCCTTTAATAATCAAAAAGCATCATTTATTTGACAGCAACTTTATGTAACTGGAAAATAATAATAAACTATAAAATCCATTTAAATCCGCTGTGGAATTCTGTGAACATAACCTTACAGTTCTAAAGAAGACTTTTCTGGGCTGTAATAACAGAGTCGTCCACCAGGAGGCAGCACATTACCAGGATGAACAAGCAGAGAAAAGTCGTTCATTTTATGACTCCCTTGGAAAGTGCAGTAATAAAGTTGAGTAACAGCAAGAGCGAGACATAAATCCTCCTTACCTCTTTAGGCGTGCTGGCGATAGCGATGCTGCCATCTTTATTATATTTTATAGGTGCTCCTCCTTGCTGGATTAATGTGCCGTACCCCGTGGGTGTATAAAACGCTGGAATACCGGCGCCGCCGGCTCGAACTTTCTCCGCAAGGGTTCCCTGGGGGGCGATAAGCACAAATACTTCTTGAAACATTTATTTTTCTGTAACAAGATTGCCCCGGGTGCGCACCGCGTGGTTAATCAGCCGCAAGCATCAGGATGGGTTTGGTTAGTCACACGTGGTTTGTCACTGAGCGCCCTTGTAGAGAAGGTCACAGATCCCATATGCCGGCTGCTGTGACCAGAACGGTCCGCCTTTAGTCCACAGGACTGCGGTTCGACACGAACTTGCCAAAGAAAGCGAGGTAATAAGTGGAGATGACAAATGCAAACCATGCGGTGATGCGGACACGGCGCCTCTAACCCCGAGGGACGCGGCCTAGTGTGGGTATAAGGGTAGCTTCAGAGGAGCACAATGACTTCTTGCGAAAAAAAGAAGGTCGCGTTATCGCGTACATATCTGCACATTTTACTGTACTCTTGCGCTGCCGATGACCGTTCACATCGGCACGGGTGTGATTTAAAAGGCTGTGCAGCCTAATTAGTCCCAGTTGGTTTTGTTTCCCTTGCAAGATTGCGGGGATCTGGTGAGCATTTGCGCAGTCCCAATAGATTCCTATGGTGCCTTTGGTGCACAAATGCGCACCCAAATAGAGCACTTATGGGGTTGTTTTCTGCGTTGAAAACCATGTGTTCTATTCTATGAGCAGATTATATAATATACTAGCTGATATACCCGGCTTCGCCCGAATTAATTTGGTACTGGTGTTGATCTGGTGTTCACACGGAAAGTGTTATGAAGCCGTGGTTACTTTAGAGATACTGAGGAAAAACATATGTTCACCATTTTGTATAGTTCTCTGCGTTACCCAGGAAACACCACGTGGAGGCAACCATGCAACGTTTCCTTTATATAAAATGACATCAGGAAGTGAGAGAATTAGATTCTGTACGTAAAATTTCGACGCTAATTCTTTGGTGCTTAGAATTGAATAATGTAGTTGGGACCCATTAACTTTTCCTATTTATGACATAATCAATGCTCATGCCAAATTTCAAGTTTCTATGACATCGGGAAGTGAGAACATTAGATTCCATACGTAAACTTAAGTTTTTACATTTTCCCCCTCATAGACTGAGCTGTTATTTTTACTGGTACGGTTAGCGCAATTGGCGCTGTTCAAGCTCATACCAACCACACCTAACATGGCCCAGTAAGGTCTAATGCACATGAGCGTATTTGCACTGCAGGATCCAGAGCTCCAGATCCCACAGGAAATACAGCCCATAGGACATGCATTGAAAAATGCATTTCCATGCCCACAAATGGAAATCAACTGCAATATTCCATTCGGGGGGTGGAAATCGCAGCATGTCCTATTTCAGTGCAAGCCTCGCAGAAGCTTGCTCGGCTGAGTCATCGCCAATGCGCTGGCTCTGCACTGCGCACATACGGCTGTGCGCCAGCAGGCACATCCACAGAGCAGAGTGAAGACGCTGGCCAGGTAAGCTGCGGGGGGAAGGGGGGGGGGGGGGTCACATCCCGCTGTGAGAACCTCGCAGTCGGAATCCAACTGGGCTGTCTGCATTTGGCCTATATTAGAGAGAAAGAAGGCTACACCTCATGACAAGGTGTTGCAAATGCTGACGCTATAGTCATACAGCTTTATAGAACAAATAGGAAAGGGGCGTTACAAAGCCAAACAGTTACAGCATACATTTGGTTCAAACTGCTTTTTCTTTAAAAATGTAAATAATGATCGTATTCTGTTACCTTTTCTCTGCTGTCTCCAATTATAGAGATAGAAATCTGGTATCTGTTGTTGTTTCTCTATTGTTTTTATTGTGTTTCTCAGGTCATAAACAGTTAACATGGTGTAAGGAATTGACCCTCCAGAACATCCTGCTCTGCAGATCGTTCTACTTAAGGCCCTTTTACACAGGAGGATTATCGGTGGTAGTTGTCCAAAACCCTGCGCTCCCACGGGGTTTTGAATGAAAGTCGTCCCATGTAAATTCATGCAAAGACTGAACAACTGAGCAAAAGCCGTCCGGTTCTGGCATGCTTGACAACCGAGCGACAGACCATTCAGTACTGAACAACTGCCGCTTCCTGTGAATGGAGGTGGGGGGGGGGGGGGGGGGGGGGGGAGCGATGCCAGCGATACTCGCTCCTGTGTAACAGTACAGGAGCGAATACATACTGACATGGCCGTAATTAGCCTGAAATACAAATTAAACCATACAAGATATAAATTTTACCCCCTTTAGTGACCAATTCTGTACTGTCCATTATGGTCCTCCACCTTATTAGCGCCCCTCCATCTAGTAGCGTTGGGACTCCTTTGGCCTTCAGAACCGCAGACATTATGGTGTAGATACCACTGTGATAGACATGATGATTAGTCAGTGTAAAATGTCTATTGATTTGTACTAAACTAGATGTATTACGCAGCTGTAGTGACTTTAACACTTAGAGGCTAATGACTGCATAATTTCATTATAGTAATTGCTGGACAATGGTGAAAAGATGTGTGTTTTGTGACTTCAGCCTAATGTGAAACTCTGCTGCATAAGGAAAGAGTTAAATCACAGTGTTATAGGTTATTGCTTGTGTTCATCTTGAGTGTTTTCCCAGTCCTTCCCCATCCCCCCACACAGAATCTTCTTCATTTTCAGGTTTGGCCATGTTGTTAAGACAAAGGCTCCTACTTGAGAGAGGTAGGGAGAGGGGGAGGCGGGGAATTCTATATAACCCAGCGAATAAGAATATATATATGTTACAGATGTAATCTGTTGCATGCCCATTAAAGGGCGGTTATCATGTGTTATAATAAAAGCCTGAGACTCTACACATTTGGGTAGAGACTCTCCCAGTTTTAGACCAGCATTTGTGTCTGATCTGGTCGATGATGTGTGCACACTATACAATTTGGAAGCTACAGAAATACCCCGAAGCCTGCTGGAGAAAATATGATCTAGCACACCACTAGGTGAGGACATCGCCCTGCAGGAATCTCCGCCCCTGCGGACAGGAAGCTTCTTGTAGTTGCTGCAGATTTGATGGCGGTGCTGACATGTTCTGACCAGCTGACAGGAAGGAGTCAGCAATTCATGCTGCTTGCGCCAAACTCTGACCTCCCATCAGCAAGGCGCATCAGAGATCTGGATCCATCTGACCAGGAGATGTTTCTCCGCTCCTCAGTGATACATTTTTTGGGCTCTTTTGCCCCCTGGAGTCTCGTCCTCATGTTTCTCTTAGACACAATGGTGCTGGAATTGATCATCTGCTGTTATATCCCATCCGTGCGAAGGAACGTCAAGTTGTGCGTTTGGACACGTTAGTTGGAGCTCCAGCGTTTTATTCGGCTGCTCCTGATGCTGCAGCATCTTTTAATCAGAACGATTCCTGACATCCTCCTCTGACCCCTTTCAGTGATGAGTTGTTTCCATCCACAGGGTCCCCTCTTGCTGGAGGTTTTCCTCCATCACACTATTCTCTGCATACTCTTCACACCTTTACATGAGAAAACCCCACATGGTTTGCAGTGACATCCCGGCCCCAGGTAGTCTACCACTGATGACTGTGCGTCGTTGGAAGCCACTCAGATCGCTGGATTTTCCCATCTACTGTGGATTCACACTGAAACTGATCCACGGAGAACTTGTCACGTGATTTTATGCTGCACCCCGGGGTCACGGGGAGAATTTCCATCCAGGGAAGCGCCAATTATGAGAGGACCGGGACTCTAATAAAGGGGTCAGTCAGTGTATATACAACTGTCAGTGTAGCCCTCATGTAAATGTCTTTAGTAGTTCCCTCATTTGTCTCTGAGCAGATTTGTTATGATCTACAAATAGAAGCTGGCAGAGGGAGGCAATGAACATTCCTGGTGCTCCCATCCTCCCCATAGCGTGCAGGAAGAGGAGAGAGTGAAATCCCAGATGAGAGCGGGGTAAAAGTCATGAGGAAGCCCACGATCAGGACAAGAAAAAGCTGCTAGACACTAGATTTGCCTTAAGGCTTCCTCTTTGTCTCACAGATCCCGCTGCAGGCTGAGGTATTAGGGCCCATTCATCGTTCAGATGTCTGCATCCAGCGAGAATCAGAAGGATAACCCTTCGGTGTAAACGCCCCGACTGGATGACGAACCAGAACACGTTCGCTTCTCAATTGTCGTTCAATTTCTGCATGCAGAAAAATCTGAACTGATCAGCCGTGTGAACAGGCAGTCATTCATCTATGAGCGACTGCCTGTTTACTGTGACTGTAGGCGGCACAGGAACGATCCCCGGCCTCTTCCGCCCCCAATCACTGAGCGATGATCACTCCTGCGTAAAAGCACAGGAACAATTATGGCTCTGTGTAAACGGCCCTCAGGGCGGCTTTATATAGGACAACTATCATCTGAGGAGTCTCTTAATATAGTCAATTTCACAAATCGCTGAACGAAGTGTTTACAGCGGCTAAAAATATAATTTGTTGACCAGTTGGGGGGCGTGAGGTTCTTTGGTGGGCGTGCATTTGAAGTTTCATCCCTTCCCAAATACACGCTCATTGGTAACCGAGTCCATTGAACGCACATACACCCATGCGAGTGATCTTGTTGCTGCTGTCTCTTGTTGGATCATAACCAGAGACCATGGGAGTCATAATCTTTCCAAGTCCAGCAGGGAATGTTCAGCCGAGGATCACTCACTTGTATATACTGTATTTTTCTGACTAAAAGATGTCGTTTTTAGCAAGGTAAAATCTTCCTGAAATGTGCCTGCACCGTACCGTCCAGAAGCAGGGGGGTCTGGTAGAACCAGAGTCTCCTGACCGCTGCCTTAATGACCAGGCAGTGCACTGATGGATTGTCGAGAGAACTCTGCAGCCATATATACCACAGCTGTACAGTCCTCCCTCTCCCGGCCCCATCCAACAGATAACACTGGAGATCACACATATCCCCCCAGGGGTGCAGGTCCTCCTCAGTACACACAGGGGCAGACAGCAGGACAGTAGATGACATAACCAGCTAGAGGTGTCATGTATCACTACACTTGTATGTGCTGATCTAGTGGTAATAAAATCAGTGTTTAACATGCCAGCTGAAGATGTGTGTGCGCATGTAGCAGAGCTGTATGTGTGTATGTGAATGCTGGAGAGCTGTGCGTGTTGTGTGCAGCAGTGCTGTGTATGATGGTAACTTATGTACTTGCGCCGTTGTTTGAACGGACACAAGGTTTACTAGGTGTAGTTTGAATGGTAGTAGTCCCGTGTAACGCCACCTTTAGGTCCCTGTTGCACAGGACGACTGTTGGGCACAGATAGATCGGACAGACGTCCCAGCGATAATCACTCGTGTGCTGTTACATCGGAATCATTATCACTCAGCGTTCCCCTGCCCTCCTCCATTCACAATAATCAGGCAGTAGCTCAGATAAATGACCGCCTGTTTACAAGGTCAATCGCCAGTTAGCTTTTATGCCTGCAGAAGCTGAACAATGAATGATAATTAACATTCCCACAATCCAGCAAGAATCTGAACGACGGACAACCCATGTAAGAGGGCCCTTACATGGGCACCATGTAGCTGTATTATTTATGACCTGTGTAGTACCACCATTACACCACTGCTACCTGAGCGCAGTAGGATGGCGGTATTCATGTGTTCGGACATCATTATTCTGTAGTATTATGACACCACCCCAAGAAGGTGACAGACTACGAACCAGACCTGCCTACAGAGGGCGCTCACCTGGGGAACGAGCTCCACTTCCAGCTCTCCTTGGAGATATTGTCTTTCAAACTCTGCATTCTCACCGACGTAGGAGGACACCATGCGCTTGATCTGCTTGGTCTTCAGAAGTAAGCCCAGGCCAAAGTTATCCACTCTGCAAATAACAAGAGGCAAATTGTAAGGCTAAGACGGGGCTCCACTCATCCACAGTCCAGCTGGACACGAAGGGGACGGAAGTCGCATGTTAGTGTGGTGGAAGTCTGGATAGTCACACTCTAGATCCTGGGATAGATATAGGATTACACGATAAAATCCACCACTATAGAGATTAAGAGCCGGATGCATGTGGTTATTATTGAGCACTGTATACAGTATCCTCCTGAGCTCCCCCTAGTGGTGGCTGCAGGTAGCAGAATGTTATCAAGTAACTGATTATACAGATTACTGTATACTGCGTTATTATAGAGTAATGTATATACAGTAATCTCCTGAGTGCCCCTAGTGGTGGCTGCAGGTAGTAGAATGTTATCATGTACCTGATTACGGTATACTGTGTTATTATAGAGTAATGTATATACAGTAACATCCTCAGCTCCCCCTAGTGGTGGCTGCAGGTAGTAGAATGTTATCATGTAACTATGACTATACAGGAGATTACTGTATACTGTGTTATTGTAGAGTACAATGTATATACAGTAATCTCCTGAGCTCCCCCTAGTGGTGGCTGCAGGTAGTAGAATGTTATCATGTAACTATGACTATACAGGAGATTACTGTATACTGTGTTACTGTAGAGTACAATGTATATACAGTAATCTCTTGAGCTCCCCCTAGTGGTGGCTGCATCCACTCAGGTATTTCTATCAGCCCCATTGAAATGAATGGAGTGCTAACTGCACATGCTCCGCCAGCGTTTCTTTGATGTTGATGTCCCTGCGGGGAGAAGCGATCCCAAAAGCGACTGACACAGGAGTCCAATTCTGGAGATCGGTGGGGGGGGTCTTAGCAGTCAGACATTCCCCCTCTGCAATCTTGGTACAATCCCTTTAACTATTTAGCTGCTGCAGTCGAAACTGACTGCGTGTCTAAACAGCCAAGCTAAAGGAGAGACTCCTTCAGTGCCCCATCGGCCCTCTCCACGTATAGTGTTTGTAGATTACCATGGCAGCCTGGGGCCTAGTGAAGGTTTCCACAACTGCCATGCATAGATGCCCATTAGGTCCTGCATGTGGCAAGGCTTCCTAGAAAACGATGAAAATTACTATATATGGCAATACTGAAGTACTGCAGTATATTATACAGGCGATCAAGTGCTTCTAAATTCACGTTCCCTTCTGGGACTAAAGTAAAGTTTTAAAAAAGTAATACAATTTTTACAAATATAACAAAAAAAAAAAATTATATTAAAAATATAACTTGCTAAAAATGGGAAAAATTGTTTGTTTCTTTCCTATCCTGTGGCTAGGGATTAACCCCTTTAAGTCCTTGGAGACATCTGAAGCACATATACATCAAATGTGTGCAGGGTTTGTATGCAGTGGACTCCGGAGCCAATCCTTGTGGCAACCAGATCTAAATCCCCCATGATATAGAAGCCATTAGCTCACAGAGTTGCTCTCTATGCCACAGGTATGAGTACACCTTGTGTGAAGAACATAAGGGCCCTCTCACGGGAGCAGAAATGGTTTAGATTCCTGCAGCCAGTGATTATCGTTCTGTCGGGGCATGCATTCACTCTGGACGAATGAGGAGTCGCTCGCTTCCCATTCGTTCTTCTCTTTCTGCATGCAGAGAATAGAGCAATGGATCGGCCGTGTAGACAGTCATGCATCTGTGAATGGAGGCGGGTACGATCCACTATTCACTCCACCGCCATTAACTAAGCGATGCTCGTCCCTGTGTAAGAGCACAAGAACGACTATCTCTGGGACACCTTTTTAGGCATCTGCGCCCAACAAGTCATTCCGTGTAAAAGGACCCTTACCTGGCACTCCCCATGGCATGCAGCAATCCACAATGTCAGCACTTATCTGCTTGGTCTTCACAAAACGCCAATTCAGACTTCTATAGGATGCTCATGCCTGTGAGATCGGCCAGTGCAAGAAGCCCTTTATACATAATCACACCCACAAGGGACTGACCCCAAGGGGTTAAATGACAAAATCAGCTCTGCTAAATCTGTATATGATTAAAACAATTCTGCTGCCAGGGGTTACATAACGCTTCTATGTGCGGCAGTATCCCTGCCCGTACCGGGCGCCGTGCCCGACGTTCCTGCATATATCAGATGACACAACGCTCACAACTCTTACAGAGCTTTTGTAAGGCAGGACTCAGACACCCGGATACCAGTTGTGCCCATCCGCGTGCTGCCCGATCTCCAGACCCTGCACATCGCATCAGGGGTGTAACTACAGACGTATCAACCTCTACGGGGCCGGTGTCTCTAGACTGGCAGCTTGGGCCTACTGGCCCCTGCTCAGAGTTTAGAACAATGGCAATGTCATGCTTAACCCCTTAGTGCCCAGCCCATTTTGCACCTTACTGACCGGGGATTGCCCTTCTGGTATAGAGGACAGGATTGCTCCCCTTGGCATGGAGTCTGGTGGCCATCAGGTCATTCCGGCACTACAATTGGTTCCCATTTTCCTATCAATACATTCCAAGAGCCGTGACATTGTTCTCTTCTCGTTATCGCGCCATGTGAGGCCTCGTTTTTTTTAAGCTGTATTGTGTAATTAACCAGTTTGGGGGACATAAAATGTAGAATATCGTTTAGCTAGAATTTTTTTTTGGAAGGGAAAGGAAGCATTTATCTGATGGGGTTCACCGTATGAAGTGATGCTTTATTCCGCAGGGCCGTACCGTTACAGCAGGAGCTAATTTAGGTTTATTTTTAACGTGTTTTTTTTTTTTTTATTCCCACCACCAGCGATGTGAGGCCTTGCTTTTTTGCAGGATATTTTTATAGTCCGGTCATTACAAACGTGACGTTTTTTGTCACTCGAGGGGAATTGAAGATACAATTGTTGGAAGGCTGGAACACTGCACTACGATGGGAACGCATCGGCACCCTGTGATCGCACATTGCGGGATGCTGACGGGCGACACCCACTTACATGCCACTATTGTTATTGATCGTGGCATGTAGCAGGTTAAATGTGAGGCCAGAGGTCGCGGCTGTTAGTGCAGGAATCCAGCTATCATTGTACGTCCCGTAGCGTTAAGGGGTTAAATGTTTTTTCGGGCAAAAACGATTAGAGCATATCCTCAGGATACGTGCTGATCGCCTGGCCCACTGCCAGTGCGGCGGGAGCTGGACATGGTCACAGGGGGCGGCATCAAAAGTGCCATAGCTGGCTTCACTCCCATCAAAATCAATGGTGGTGAAGCGGCTATTATACCCCCGCAGCCATCCCCGGTATCGGAGGTGGCAGTGCTGGAAGTTATAGCCGCCTTCAGCGCGCATTGATTACAATGGGGATGAAGCTGGCTATAGCACTTTAGGTGCAGTCCCCTATGACTATGTCCAGCCCCCGTCACAGTGACAGCAGGCCAGGCAATCGCCATGTCGCCAGGGATCTTAAGTGGCGGTCATCAGTGATCAACTATTGATGAGCTGTCATATCCTGTCCGGAAAACCCCTTTAATAGGATGCTAGTACAATATACTGCAATACTGAAGTTCTGCGGCATATTCTTCAAGTGATCAGATAATCACAATGTGTGAGTCGGTTAAAAATGCAGATCCTAAATAAACAAATTATTTAACCCCTTAACGACACGGGACGTACAAATAAGTCCTGCAGCTGTAGGGTATGTATGAAGGGGGATTGAAGGGCAATCTCCCTCCATACAACACGGGTGCTGGCTGTTTAAGGCCATCACCCGCGCGCAGCAGCTCCAATAAGCCGTGCCGCTCATCGGAGCTGTTAACCCTTTAAATGCTGCTGTCAATTTTGACAAACATTTAAAGGGGTTGTCCCGCGGCAGCAAGTGGGTCTATATACTTCTGTATGGCCATATTAATGCACTTTGTAATGTACATTGTGCATTAATTATGAGCCATACAGAAGTTATCAAAAGTTTTTTTACTTACCTGCTCCGTTGCTGGCGTCCTCGTCTCCATGGTGCCGACTAATTTTCGCCCTCCGATGGCCAAATTAGCCGCGCTTGCGCAGTCCGGGTCTTCTGCTCTCTTCAATGGAGCCGCTCGTGCAGAATGCCGGCTCCGTGTAGCTCCGCCCCGTCACGTGCCGATTCCAGCCAATCAGGAGGCTGGAATCGGCAATGGACCGCACAGAAGAGCTGCGGTCCACGGAGGGAGCAGACCCCGGCGGCCATCTTCAGCAGGTAAGTATGAAGACGCCGGACCGCCGGGATTCAGGTAAGCGCTGAGCGGTTTGTTTTTTTTAACCCCTGCATCGGGGTTGTCTCGCGCCGAACGGGGGGGGGGGGGGGGGGGTTAAAAAAAAAACAAAAAAAAAACCCTGTTTCGGCGCGGGACAACCCCTTTAATGCAATATAGAGGAGAAAAAATAAAATTTTATGTTTTTACAAATACGTCATTTTAAAGACATTTTTTTCCTATAGTTTACATGAAAATGAGGATTTGCACCCCAAAATGGATACCCGTTTGCTCTGTGTTCAGAAACATACCCAGTGTGGCCCTAATCTTTAAGTCCGCATGCATAACGGGGCCAAAACTGAAAGGAGCAGCCGGTGGCTTTCAAAACAGACATTTTGCTTGCAGGTGGCCCCATGGCCCACTTATAGAGCCATTGAGCGGCCAAAGCTACAGAGAACCCCCACAAGTGACCCCATTTTGAAAACTAGACCCCTTAACAAATTCATCTAGGGGTGTACTGCATATTTTGAGCCAGCAGGTTTTGAATAAATCTAAGCAAAGCAGAAGGAAAAAAATTAAGATTTTTGTTTTTCTAGCAATTGTGTAATTTAAAAACAGTTTTTTTTGTACAGCACACACCTGAATGAAGACTTTCACCCCAAAATGGATCTTGCTGTTTGTCATGTGTTCAGACACATACCAGTCTTCTGTCTTTATACACAATGGGGCACAAACCACAAGGAGCATTACACGTTAGCTGTCTTAATTTTTACGTGAACACCATTATCCATTGGATAACGGCGATCATGTGACCAGAGACCGCTGACCGCAAACCCTCGGTCACTGTTCCAGGCTCTCAGCTACCTTCAGTAGCCAGGAGATTTTAAATTTCCCAGGCCCTCCCCACCTTCTGCGCTTGCATCCACCATCTTGCCGACGGGCATATGCACCGAAGCTGGGGAAAGGTCTGCGCATAAGGATCCCGTCAGGGAACATCGCCGGAGGCCTTAGGTAAGTAATTTCACCTCCCCTTATGGATTGGATGAAATTTACATTTTTTTTTCACTTTTACATGATCGCCGTAATCCTTTGGATAGCGGCGATCACGTGACACGGACTAAATACCGTAGCCCTTCCGTGAGATCTCAAGTCCCTCGGCCACGTTTGGTAGCCATGAGCAGGGAGATTTTTAATTACTCCTTCAAGCCGTGGCTTTTGCACATGCGTCTGCCACTTTGGCAACAGGGACGTGTGCAGAAGCCAGGGTAAGGTCCCAGATAAATCCAGGGGGCCTTATGTACGTAATTGCATCTTTCCTCACGAATATGATCCGTGAGGGGAGATGAAACAAGACTTTCTCCACACTTTTATTTTTTACTTTTACATGATCATGTGACCAGGAACGGCATACAGCGGCTCCTGGTGACAGCTCCATGCCCTCGGGTTCTCATGCTAGCCAGCAACAGGGAGTTTTTAAATTTCCCGGCCTTCTGCGCATGCACGTAACACAATGACGCCTGGCGCGCAGAAGACCGGCATCACAGGACACCGTGGAGGATGGGGTTGGGGCGAGGATCCACAGCTCCCCTTATGAATCCAATCCATAAGGGAAGGTGAAATGTTAAATTTTTTTACTTTGTATTGAGTTTAATGTGATCGCCAGTATACCTGCCACCGAAAAAGTTGTATGCACCCCAGAATGGTACCAATAAAAAGGGATAGGCGCCCTCAGCCACAGAAAAAAAAACAAAAAACACCACCATGAGGCCATGGGGTAAAGGCCCTTTTAGACCGAATTATTGTTGGAGGGGGAGATGAACACATGAAAATGAAAGGTAAAAAGGGCTGCGGTAGGAAAGGGTTAAAAAGCTTTTGATGATCAGCTTCCCCCCTCCCATGCAACCTGCAGAGGAAGAACTATGGCGCCACCTGCTATCTGTTGTAGTCTTTATGGCCTTCTAAATTTAATGACACTGTGTGGTATTGTTTATACTCTTGCTTATTATCTGTATGGAAAAATACCCCCACAGCGCCACCTATTGGAAGGCAGCAACACTACAAGTCAATGTTTAAAGGGGTTGTCTCATGAAATCAAGTGGGGGTATACACTTCTGTATGGCCATATTAATGCACTTTGTAATATACATCGTGCATTAATTATGAGCCATACAGAAGTTATTCCACTTACCTGCTCCGTTGCTAGCGTCCCCGTCGCCATGGTTCCGTCTAAATTCGCTGGCGGCTTGCTTTTTTTTCAGCACGAGCCGCTTCAGTGTGCTCCCCGCTACAGCTCTTCTGCGCATGTGCAGAAGAGCTGTCACTTCTCGGGAGCGCGCTGGAGCGGCCATTCTGTACCATCCTCTGTTAGAGGAAGGTGCAGAAACTGGAGCCGCCCAGCTGTCCCGAGAAGCCGCCTAGGTAAGTGATGGGTCGGGGGTGATGTGTCACTAACAGGTGAAGGTCCCAGGCCACAGCGGTAGGCCCCGGAGCCCAGCGCTGGGCTCCGGAACCCAGCGCTGGGCCGAGGGGCCTTCGTCTGTTGTCGGGGGCTAGAGCAGGGGAGCCGGGGGCTAGCGCGGGTTACCTGCTGCCTGGCGGTGGGTGACTGGTCGGCGGCGTTCAATCCCGGGGTCCGGTCGACGGCTGCGGGGCGTCTGTTTGTCAGGGAGACACAGCTGGTAGCGTCTCGGGAGCGCGCACGTCGGGCTACAGCAAGCGACAGGAAAAGAGCCGGCGGCCATCTTGGGGAAATTTTTATAAGTTGCTGAAATGCTGGAACGGTAAGTACAAACCAGCTAGAAAAGTCATTTACAGGGGGGCTTAGTAATGTATGCTTAATTAGGGGGACTGGGCAAGAAAAAAAATTCACTGCTTCCTCGAGACATCTCCTTTAACTGCTTAAGGATGCGGCCCCTTTTTTTTTGGGGGGGGGGGGGGTCCTACACCCTTTCCTTGTAAAATTCAGTAACTTATTTATCCATCGACAAGTGTCCTGACAGCCTGGTTTTTTGTAGGACAAGTTTTGTATTTTTTAGTGGAGTGAAATGTGAGGGGAAACAAAAAAAAACAAACAAAAATGAAATTCCGCCATTTTTGGGTGCGTCTTGTTTCTACGGCGTACATACTGCAGCAAAAATGACCTGATAACTTTATTCTATGGGTCAATACAACTCCAACAATACCAAAATTATAGTTTGGCTTTTTTTGCTGTACTACTCTTTATATTTTTTTTCAAAGAGATTTAATTTTTTATTACTTTCTGCTGCCATAACTTTTATTTTTCCGTCAGCTTTGCGAGGGCTCATTTTTTTCCCAGTAGTTTTTATTAGTTCCATTTTTGAATACATACAACTATTTGATTACTTTTTATTACATTTTTTCTTAGAGACGAAGGGACCATAAAAGTGCAATTCTGGGGGTGAGGGGTAGAGGACTGTTGTGGGCGGGTGTCTGCTCTAATTGTGTGGAGCAGGATCAACCCGCGATTCCCCAGTCATACATACCATGTAACGGTACGCCCTGTAGCGTTAAGGGGTGAACGGGGTTTTTCCAGGAAGAATACTATTGAGGACCTATCCCCACCGCTGACAGCGCGGAAGTCTCTGTGCTGACCTCTGTAGTGGCAGATGCTTGATGCCAATGAGCGCTGTCAGCGGATGCACAATCAGCTGATTGGTCGGGGTCCTGATCAGTTGACCCCAGCCAATCAACTATTGATGACCTAACCTGAGGCGGGGTCACCAATGGCAACCTAGGGGCCTTCAGAAGGCGTTCTTATAGCAGGAGGGTGTTCGGAGCCTTTGTTTGCTAATCAGGACATTTTACATAAAGCTGTAAGAATTGACATTTAAAGGGGTTACATTCACCCTGATCGCGGCTGTTGCAGGCAGGAGGTAAGCTTCAAAGACAGCCAGCATCTGCCATGTATGGAGCGGGATTGGCCCCTAATACTGCTGTATAGAAACCCTGTAAATATACCACTGCCAACTTGGCGCTCTCCTCAAGCAGGAACTTTCCCCCAGAACCCCATTTATCTGGACACTCAAGACCCCTTTACACGTGAGAATCAGGGTATATGATGACCATCCTGCATCCTGATGAGGTACAATCTATTCTGCCGTGGACCCCAAGCTGTGACGCTCCAGCCTTACTCCCCATAAATGCTGCATGTTACTCCATGTAGCCTAGTATATACGCTGTATACCAAGGTCCTCATCTCTCTGTGTCCCTTTAAGCAGATTATACACAAGTATCAGGCCTGTATGCAACGCTTCTAGAGAGCAGCAGTGCTGGCAGCCAGATACGGACTAATTATAGTCACATGGTATGACGCCAGTCATCCAGGAGCGGTGCCCGCTGTCCTTGTGAGGGGGAGGATGATGGGCACTCACCCGGCATTGTTGCTCACGGCTGTTATCCCCTTCACACCAGTTTTAAGGAGACCCCCAATAAGGTTCTCTGGGATTCCACACAAACCGAAACCTGAGGAAAAAAAAAAAAAACAAGCAGAACTATCAGAGGGACATCTTCCATGATTAGTACCCCGAGGAGGAGGGGTGGGATGGAAAGTGTTAATGCGCTGTTAGATTTCACTTC
Organism: Eleutherodactylus coqui; assembly: GCF_035609145.1. Classification (NCBI taxonomy): domain Eukaryota; kingdom Metazoa; phylum Chordata; class Amphibia; order Anura; family Eleutherodactylidae; genus Eleutherodactylus; species Eleutherodactylus coqui. The sequence continues at coordinate 42,794,022 of NC_089841.1, forward strand.
TGAACCCCCAATTCATCAGATTAGTGACCACTACATGTCCGGCTCTGCTGCTCCGTACAGGAGGCTACACCATATATTTAGTGCACTGGTTCAAGCCCTTAATGCGCCATAAGGTACAGATACATCATGGAGGTTTGGGGTCTGTGTGAAGAGTGATCGGGGCTCGATCCCGCTCCATACAATATGGGTGTCCCGCAACGACCCTTTAAATGCCGTGATTGGAGGTTGGGTGATGAGATTGCAGAGTGCTAGTCGGTGCCATGGCAGCAGTGGGCCTAGTGAAAGCTCCCAGGGCTGCCATTGCAGATTGCCCATCACACCATCCCTGAGGCGTGGCTTCATAGGCTGCCTGTTACATCGTGGGATAATGTATTACATCACTCTGCAGGAGCGATCAGACCACCACAAGTTCAGATTCCCTGGGGGGAATTTAAAGAAATAAATAAAAAAATGAATTTTAAAGTTTTTAAAAAAAATTAAAAAAAAAAAAAAACCACCACACATTTGGTATCACTGGAACCATAACGTTGCAATCTAACAAAGAAACACATTACTTATCCCACATGGTGAATGTTGGCAAAAGAAAAAAAAACACAATGCCAGAATTGCACTTTTTTTGGTCCAAGAAATAAATGTAATAAAAAGCGATTAAAAAGTTGTATGAACTCCAAAGTGATGCCAATAGTAAGTACAGGAGGTCCAGCAGTAAGTGATCCCGCGCACAACCAGCAATGGAAAAAGGCGGCCGCGGATAATTGGATTCATTTTTCCAAAAATATATATTTTTTAGAGTGGTACAGAAAAAAAACACCAAACACCTTCTGTAAACGCTGGATCTTCACAACCGCACCGCCCCACGGTGAAGAGATATCATGTCATCTCTGCTGCAGTATAAACACCACTGAAACAAGTCAACCCCCCAAAGAGGCGCGAATTGCAGGGTTTATTCTCCCATTTCACTCAAAAATGTTTTTCAAGTTCCTCAGCATATGATGTGGATTGATTAAAAAAAAAAAAATAACCAATTATTTAATTACAAGTGGGTGGGTGGCATGTCCTTAAGAGGTTAAATGGATGGTCCAGGGATAGACCAACATGGCTGCTTTCTTCCAAACCAGGCACTACTCTGAGCTGCAATACCAGACACAACACATGGACAGAGGGTGGCGCTGTGTTTGGAAGGAAGCAGCAATGTTTTTCTAACCTTAGACAACACCAGAAGGCTACATTCACACGGACAAGCCCAATATCGGGCAGAGGAACTAGTCCTGATATCGTGCTTGCCAATATGCAATTTTTTTTTTTTTTTTTTTTACGGCAATGTGATAAGTTTTGGATTTATCAAAAAATATATGGCGCTGGCCATGGTGAGAGCCGGATTCATGCTCCTGCATGTGGAATCTGACCCGTCCACGCAACCCCGGCCTAACGCAGTTTTCCCTAATCCCACGCATTGTAGATTTACGGCGGATATCACAGGGGAGGATATAGAGCTGCGCCTGAGCCATATGCTGCGCGTGTTAGCGATGTATTACAGCTGCACTCTGCAGCAAAGGCCAGGATCAGAGATCATGCTGAAGCAAGACTCCGAGCGGGCCGGCAGGTTGGTGGGGGAGGGGGGTAAGGGGTGGAGCAGGGAAAATACTGAACGTATAATTTAGATTTTCTTCAGCGATTTTTAATTCTCGGGAATATACTGAGCCATCCTAGTTCTGGACAGAGCCAAGTAAACAGGTTTGTGTCTAGAGGTCCATTTAGAGAGGACGAATGTCAGACAAACGATGCCCAACACTCGTCCCTGTGTCCCCTCTCTCCCTTGCTGCTTCACGGGAGCTAGTATAGCCGACTCGCTCAGAAAGCGGCCAGCAGGGGGGCAGGGAGGCTGCAGATGATTTCTCTCCTCACGCTCCCCCACCCCTCTCCATTGACGTAACATAGCGGCCGTTCAGTTCTGAATGGTTGCCATTTACACTGAACTCTCATTGTTCAGCTTACCGTCCATGGTTTATGTAACTGGGACGATGAGCTGATCATTCAGTGTAAATAGTGGCCGTAACAGCACAGGCTCGCTCTACGAGAGGGCGGGGGGAAAAGGGGCAAGACCCACAGGCTCGCTCTGCGAGAGGGCGGGGGGAAAAGGGGCAAGACCCACGGGCTCGCTCTGCGAGAGGGCGGGGAGCACAGCAAGACCCACGGGCTCGCTCTGCGAGTGGGCGGGGAGCACAGCAAGACCCACGGGCTCGCTCTGCGAGTGGGCGGGGAGCACAGCAAGACCCACGGGCTCGCTCTGCGAGTGGGCGGGGAGCACAGCAAGACCCACGGGCTCGCTCTGCGAGTGGGCGGGGAGGAAAGCAAGACCCACGGGCTCGCTCTACGAGTGGACGGGGGAAAAAGGCAGGACCCACAGACTCGCTCTACGAGTGGACGGGGGAAAAAGGCAGGACCCACAGACTCGCTCTGCGAGAGGGCGGGGGGAAAAGGGGCAAGACCCACGGGCTCGCTCTGCGAGAGGGCGGGGAGCACAGCAAGACCCACGGGCTCGCTCTGCGAGTGGGCGGGGAGCACAGCAAGACCCACGGGCTCGCTCTGCGAGTGGGCGGGGAGCACAGCAAGACCCACGGGCTCGCTCTGCGAGTGGGCGGGGAGCACAGCAAGACCCACGGGCTCGCTCTGCGAGTGGGCGGGGAGCACAGCAAGACCCACGGGCTCGCTCTGCGAGTGGGCGGGGAGGAAAGCAAGACCCACGGGCTCGCTCTGCGAGTGGGCGGGGAGGAAAGCAAGACCCACGGGCTCGCTCTACGAGTGGACGGGGGAAAAAGGCAGGACCCACAGACTCGCTCTACGAGTGGACGGGGGAAAAAGGCAGGACCCACAGACTCGCTCTACGAGTGGACGGGGGAAAAAGGCAGGACCCACAGACTCGCTCTACGAGTGGACGGGGGAAAAAGGCAGGACCCACAGACTCGCTCTACGAGTGGACGGGGGAAAAAGGCAGGACCCACAGACTCGCTCTACGAGTGGACGGGGGAAAAAGGCAGGACCCACAGACTCGCTCTACGAGTGGACGGGGGAAAAAGGCAGGACCCACAGACTCGCTCTACGAGTGGACGGGGGAAAAAGGCAGGACCCACAGACTCGCTCTACGAGTGGACGGGGGAAAAAGGCAGGACCCACAGACTCGCTCTACGAGTGGACGGGGGAAAAAGGCAGGACCCACAGACTCGCTCTACGAGTGGACGGGGGAAAAAGGCAGGACCCACAGACTCGCTCTACGAGTGGACGGGGGAAAAAGGCAGGACCCACAGACTCGCTCTACGAGTGGACGGGGGAAAAAGGCAGGACCCACAGACTCGCTCTACGAGTGGACGGGGGAAAAAGGCAGGACCCACAGACTCGCTCTACGAGTGGACGGGGGAAAAAGGCAGGACCCACAGACTCGCTCTACGAGTGGACGGGGGAAAAAGGCAGGACCCACAGACTCGCTCTACGAGTGGACGGGGGAAAAAGGCAGGACCCACAGACTCGCTCTACGAGTGGACGGGGGAAAAAGGCAGGACCCACAGACTCGCTCTACGAGTGGACGGGGGAAATAGCAAGACTCACAGGCTCTGTGCGAGTTGTGGCAGTAGATAAGAGCTGTTTTCATATTAGAGAACTAGCCATCCCTGACCTCAGCCCTCCCCTCTATGTTCTCTAGCCACAGATAAACCTGGCAGATCAATTTTAACAAATTCCATAAGACGCTTCAGAAAAGAAATAAGACAAGGAAGTTTACCGCCAACCAGCAGAGTGGCGCCATCCGGGATGTCCTTCACGGCCTCCACCGGATCACTGTAGTACTTAGCATTGTGTGAACTGGATGTAGAGAAGTGACAAGCGCAGACCTGAAATCACAGAAGTCTATGAGTGGAAGGAAAGCAGGATGACCCCAAACACCCCAATTCGTTAATATTACTGTAATTATAATAATGTGCCAAAGGCCTCCAGCACAGTAGTGCTAGGTGTGACTTGTGTCCAGGAGACCCGGCACAACTCGTATCGTACGGCACACAGACAGCGGTCCCAGTGCCGTCCGACATACATGGATACAGCACATCAACATGCATTGGCACGTCCCATTTCCCGTCAGTGTGCACGTCCTCATTGGCTTATAACAGGGTAGTACGTAGTCAGTGGATTAAAGGGGTTTTCCAGGCAGTGATGGCTGTCAGTGACGGGATACATCGGGGTCGGAGCAGAAGCTGCTGTTTCCACCTGTGTGGTGGCCTGCACTCGACATCAATGAGAGCTGCGCCTGCAGTTACCAGTGCCGGCCACTACTCAGGGGTCAGAGCAGCGGCTTTCCCTCCAACACCAATGCATCCCGCACTGACAGCCGGCGCTGCCTGGAAAACCCTTTTAACATGGCCAGCACCCAACCTGAAATATTGTAGCGCGCAGCCAGCTGAACATACACCGAGGCCGACTAGATCTAATGGCTACAAGTCCAACAGCAGCAGTCACACGTCACCGCCACGTCTGGCCCGAGGGGGCAGACACACGTCCGCCCCGAGGGGGGCAGACACACGTCCCCCGCCACGTCCGGCCCGAGGGGGGCAGACACACGTCCCCCGCCACGTCCGGCCCGAGGGGGGCAGACACACGTCCCCCGCCACGTCCGGCCCGAGGGGGGCAGACACACGTCCCCCGCCACGTCCGGCCCGAGGGGGGCAGACACACGTCCCCCGCCACGTCCGGCCCGAGGGGGGCAGACACACGTCCCCCGCCACGTCCGGCCCGAGGGGGGCAGACACACGTCCCCCGCCACGTCCGGCCCGAGGGGGGCAGACACACGTCCCCCGCCACGTCCGGCCCGAGGGGGGCAGACACACGTCCCCCGCCACGTCCGGCCCGAGGGGGGCAGACACACGTCCCCCGCCACGTCCGGCCCGAGGGGGGCAGACACACGTCCCCCGCCACGTCCGGCCCGAGGGGGGCAGACACACGTCCCCCGCCACGTCCGGCCCGAGGGGGGCAGACACACGTCCCCCGCCACGTCCGGCCCGAGGGGGGCAGACACACGTCCCCCGCCACGTCCGGCCCGAGGGGGGCAGACACACGTCCCCCGCCACGTCCGGCCCGAGGGGGGCAGACACACGTCCCCCGCCACGTCCGGCCCGAGGGGGGCAGACACACGTCCCCCGCCACGTCCGGCCCGAGGGGGGCAGACACACGTCCCCCGCCACGTCCGGCCCGAGGGGGGCAGACACACGTCCCCCGCCACGTCCGGCCCGAGGGGGGCAGACACACGTCCCCCGCCACGTCCGGCCCGAGGGGGGCAGACACACGTCCCCCGCCACGTCCGGCCCGAGGGGGGCAGACACACGTCCCCCGCCACGTCCGGCCCGAGGGGGGCAGACACACGTCCCCCGCCACGTCCGGCCCGAGGGGGGCAGACACACGTCCCCCGCCACGTCCGGCCCGAGGGGGGCAGACACACGTCCCCCGCCACGTCCGGCCCGAGGGGGGCAGACACACGTCCCCCGCCACGTCCGGCCCGAGGGGGGCAGACACACGTCCCCCGCCACGTCCGGCCCGAGGGGGGCAGACACACGTCCCCCGCCACGTCCGGCCCGAGGGGGGCAGACACACGTCCCCCGCCACGTCCGGCCCGAGGGGGCAGACACACGTCCCCCGCCACGTCCGGCCCGAGGGGGCAGACACACGTCCCCCGCCACGTCCGGCCCGAGGGGGCAGACACACGTCCCCCGCCACGTCCGGCCCGAGGGGGCAGACACACGTCCCCCGCCACGTCCGGCCCGAGGGGGCAGACACACGTCCCCCGCCACGTCCGGCCCGAGGGGGCAGACACACGTCACCCGCCACGTCCGGCCCGAGGGGGCAGACACACGTCACCCGCCACGTCCGGCCCGAGGGGGCAGACACACGTCACCCGCCACGTCCGGCCCGAGGGGGCAGACACACGTCACCGCCACGTCCGGCCCGAGGGTGCAGACACACGTCACCGCCACGTCCGGCCTGAGGGTGCAGACACACGTCACCGCCACGTCTGGCCTGAGGGTGCAGACACACGTCACCGCCACGTCTGGCCTGAGGGTGCAGACACACGTCACCGCCAGGTCTGGCCTGAGGGTGCAGTCACACGTCACCGCCAGGTGCGGCCTGAGGGTGCAGTCACAGGCTGCCGCTGGGTCAAGGATCTGCAGTAATGTGTGAATGGTGCTTTAGGACAGCGTCACGCACCATAAGAGACAAGCGACGCAATCAGATTATACCACAAATCAGTGAGAGTCATGGCAAGAATCTGCAACCAAAGCTTTACAGGACAATAAGTACTTTTAATCAACTTGGTGTATGGAGGGAGGGGGGAGGGGGAGGGGGTTCTGTTGGGCAATAAGATCATGAGCCGCTGGTTTTCGGCAGATTTGAAGGATTATAGGTGTAAGTGTGTAAAAGGTCACTGTGAGAGTCGTCGCTCCTCATCTGGCGGGGCGGGGGTCACGTATATCAGATCTGGTGGTATAAAAGTTCTCGCAGGTGACATACAGAACTCGTGCCTGTTATACGGCTGGCCTCTGTAAACGACCTTGTGTAGGTAATGACAACAACGGCGGTCGTGAGATCATGTGATCCTGGAAACAAGCGACAGGCAGTGTCACCGCCTGCAGGGAGCGCAGACAGCCGCCAGATAGAATAATCTTTATTTGTATAGCACCAATGTATTACCCCCACCCCAACGCAATGCTGCTTTAACCCCTTTAGTGCCCATTTTGGGCTTAAAGATGCAATGACTTTTTGGGATATTCATCTTCACGTTTCAAAGGCCATAACTCCTTTTTGTTTCTCCGTCACGGCGGCCGGATGAGGCGGCTTGTTGGAGCGACGAGCTGCAGGGTTAGTTGGTGGCACATGAGCCACAATGTATTAGACGTTCTACAGTGAGAGCAGCGGCGCCTACAGCCGGACAATGACGGCTCTATGGGGACAGGCGACTAACAATGATAATCCTCAAACAGCAATTCTTCACCCATCTAGGAAAAAAAAAAAAAAGGCCAAATGAGCGCCGATCAGAGCCCGTTACATTGAGCCAAGAATCCCTGCAATGGGGGCATGCGATGGTTACTACGATTGTTAGTCCAAAAAGAGCTGTGCATTGTACTAAAGCCTAAATGCCAGTCCATATCACATCCTGTATCCAAGCTAGAGGCGGTACAACAGGGTACTAGAGCCTCCATGCCCCCTGTATCACATCTTGTATCCAAGCTAGAGGCGGTACAACAGAGTACTAGAGCCTCCATGCCTGTCTGTATCACATCTTGTATCCAAGCTAGAGGCAGTACAACAGGGTACTAGAGCCTCCATGCCTGTCTGTATCACATCTTGTATCCAAGCTAGAGGCGGTACAACAGGGTACTAGAGCCTCCATGCCTGTCTGTATCACATCTTGTATCCAAGCTAGAGGCGGTACAACAGGGTACTAGAGCCTCCATGCCTGCCGGTATCACATTTGTATCCAAGCTAGAGGCGGTACAACAGGGTACTAGAGCCTCCATGCCTGTCTGTATCACATCTTGTATCCAAGCTAGAGGCGGTACAACAGGGTACTAGAGCCTCCATGCCTGTCTATCACATCTTGTATCCAAGCTAGAGGCGGTACAACAGGGTACTAGAGCCTCCATGCCTGTCTATCACATCTTGTATCCAAGCTAGAGGTGGTACAACAGGGTACTAGAGCCTCCATGCCTGTCTATCACATCTTGTATCCAAGCTAGAGGTGGTACAACAGGGTACTAGAGCCTCCCTACAAGTGTTCATTTCTCCACAATAAATGATGCTTCTGCTCTGATATTGTAAGCCCTCATAACATTACAATCGCACAGCAGTGTTTCCCCCAGCCGACATCTTCTACAGGAGGGTCTGGTTCTTCTAGGGGAGGGTCTGCTTCTTCTCCGGGAGGGTCTGGTGCTCACAGTGAGGCACTCGGACATGTTTTTCATGGCGAAAAATTGCTCCTAAGATCTGATGACATGGCACTGGTTCCTTCGTATGGGTGCGTTCACATTGGCTTTGTTATACTCTGAGGAACAGTCCGGCCTTGTCCACCCGTGGCCAGCCCGCTGTGCTTTTTAAGGCCTGCCACACACAGGCGGTGCTAAAAACGCGCAATTTAAATCACATCGCCCTACCACGTTTTACTTTTGCTGTTGGCAGCATCGTCTGATGTCGGCTTTTAGAACTCCTGATTATTGATGAGGAGCGTTAAACACCCAAAAATACAACATGTACCTCTTGAAAAGCGCCGCAATTGAGCCGCTGTCTGAGCGGGCCCATTGAAGACAATGGGAGTGTTACACCGCGATGTACAGGCCCATTCAGACACAACGATAACCACTCAAAAGATGGTGCTCAAGTGGTGTCCCTGCTTGTCTGCTGCATCCAGCTGTTCCCCCGCTCTAGCACCCCGCTGTTATACAGCCCGGCACTCAGAGCGGAGGATGTAGAAGACAAGCAGGCTGTCCCCGCTTGTCTTCTGCATCCAGATGTTCTCTGCTAGGAGTGCCCGGCTGTTATACAGCTGAGCGCTCCGTGCCGGGTATGGAGAACACAGCTGGACCGCTCTGTTCTTCATACCCAGCTATCATCAGGGAGCGGAATACAGCTGAAACAATAGTATCAGCTGTATTCCGCTGTGAATCCCTGATAACGCTGAAAGACGACGATGAGCGACGGGAGAACAAAAACTGTATGAGGTCAGTAGTTACACAATGATTATCGCTCAAAAGAGGCTTTTGAGCGAATTTTGAGCAACAATCGTGTCTAAATGGGCCTTAAGGTGGGTAAAGATAAGTGCTTGAGGCGTCTCTGGGGGGGCAGGTTGTAATTAGAGGGAAGTTAGTAAGTGGATGGGTTTGTGAAGGAAGTGTTGTGTTTAGCTGGCAGACGATAACCAACCCCCCCCCCCCCCCCAGTGGTTTAAACGACCAGCGACTATCTGTACGCAGGCTGAAACTCTATGACCAATGACCCGTGAAAGAATGGCGCACGATGGCTTGGCATTTACACGTAACGATCAGCGCTCACTTTCGCTCCTGTGAACAGATAGCGAGCAGGGGGGGGCCACTAATAGGCCAGTAATGAGCGCTCGCCACCCAGGCGAAAGGAAGCTTCAAAAGTGGATCTGTTCGATAAAAGAGACTAAACCAGAGGGCAGAAAACCTCTTGGGTTCAGTTCTGCCACCCCAGACAAAAAAAATGGAAGTGCCGGCAAAAAAACCCGCTGTCTGCGCCATATTATTTAAAAAACTAAAACAAAGAACAGAAGAACAAAACTAAACTAACTAAACCTCAGAATATTCCGGGCTAACGGGGAATTTTTTTTCCCCAGTTCCTCCAACAGAACAGCAAAGTGGAAAATAAAACCACTGATGTGAAGGCCTCACTTTACAACCTGGGCACTGGGGGGCGCTCACACGTCACCGATTTCAGTGCGGATCCATTTCACTCCTTCAGTTGGATCTGCGACAAAATTTGCAGCGAATCAGCGACGTGTGAGCGCCCCTTGTGGGTGTATTCAGACAGGGCAGCCGCCTCGCTTCACAGGAGGACAAGAAAAGGTTGGCATTTTACCGCAATCTGGCCAAAAAAAAAACCAAAAAACAGTTTTGAGGTAGATACGGTAAGAAAAAATTAAAAATACAAAAGACACCAAACCTGCCATGACCGTTCTTTCTGTATATACCCGCAGAATACCGCAGTGTACTGAGCGGAGAAGTTCGAAACACGTTTGCGCCAGTTTGTAGGTATTCAAATAAAAAAAAAAAATTTTAAAAAAATTTTAAAAAAAACACACTACCGGTTTTTCACATCTATGGGAAAAACTAATAAACCAATAGAGGCCGTCTTCGTGGAACTGCAGCAAAATAGAGCGCGCTGCATTTTTTTCCCCTCCTCTACTCACAAAATACGCAGAATATATGCCTTTCATTGCGTGCGATTTGCTGCGGACGCCGATCACATATTCTGCAATAGGAATGCGGTCGTGTGCCCATTGCAGTCAGCGGGGGTTGGGGATGCTGGCGTGCGTTTTTGCATGAGCCAAAAGTACCGTAAAATACACAAGTGTGCTAAAAACACCGCCCACAGCGCAAATGCATTAGTAAATGTGCCAACGCCCACGTGACACCAGCCTTATGGGCTTGAGGAAAAATTAAAAATGGCAGCATGACCCGTTTAGGCACGCAGTACGCACGAGTATCGGCTACGGTAATTCACATACACTGCAGATTATATGTATACGCTTGTCAGAGTGCGCCCGTAGGGCGGCTTCACACGGGTGTATCTGCGCACACAAGGGTTCATTTACATTTCAGTATTTTGCGTGTGCGTTTCGGTCGTGTGAAACAGGTGAGTAGACTTAATTTCTGGCACATGGACCACCCTAATATGCGCCAAACATATTACGAGCGGCATATATTTGAATGCTGCGGTTTCGCTCATCGCTATTCAGGACCTTTAAGATCCTGAGCAAATAAATGCATCAAGGTGACCGTCACACACAACCCGCCAGTGTGCCCGTGCCAGGCAAGTGCCATAAAGGCGCCCCTCTGCTGGCACTGTGGGGAAAGTCACTGGGTGTCCCCCTCAGCCATGCCCACAGGGATGTGACTGCTGCCAACACATGCCAAGCTGTGGGCTCACCAAGCATTTGAGGCTGGCAGCCCTGCACAGTCTGCCCCCTGTATCCCGGGCACAGGAGGCTGGCAACCCTGCACCGTCTGCCCCCTGTATCCCGGGCACAGGAGGCTGGCAACCCTGCACCGTCTGCCCCCTGTATCCCGGGCACAGGAGGTTGGCAACCCTGCACCGTCTGCCCCCTGTATCCTGGCACATGAGGCTGGCAGCCCTGTATCCCGGGCACTAGTGACGTCACGGGCAGCTGTCACGGCGCTGTACCCTGCAGGCCGCAGCTGGTACCTTGCTGTGGGCGCCCCATGGCGGGCTCAGGCCTCTCCTGAGGGTCGGCAGGAATCTGCAGGCAGCCATAATCCGAGAGCTTCACCCCACCAATGTACCGGAGGAGGAACAACGGCTGCCAGGAGGAGGGGGGGGGGAGGGACAGGGAGGACGGCCTCCTTATACTGCCGGCCCCCAGCCACCGTGTACTGCCACAACATTAATACCACCTGCTGAGTAATGGGTATAGGGGGTGAGGTATATATATATATATATCAGGGACCGTTCACACAGGATTACACCGCAGGACGCGGTTACGGATTTCTGCAGGTGTGCGGCTGTCTTTGCACAATTGCGCACGGCGTAACGCAATGCCTTGTGCGCATATCGCCATCTTTTACTGTATGGAAAAGTGAATGAACTCGTTGAAATCAGCGGCTCTGCCCTCTGCGCACTCCACGCACAAGTACGCCCATAGGAAGCAGAACTGCGGATTTTGAAGCAGAATTGCGCGCCGTTTTTTTGCCAGTTTTAAATTCAGGAAAGCAGCGGATTTCGGGGAGAGGTTTAGCGCGGCTGGCTGTGCGCCCTTTTCCGTCCCGCACATCTTCAGTTAATCCAGATGAGAACATTATGAGGAATGATGGAGAGTAATTAGCGCTACATGGCGGAAAAAACGCAAACACTTTCGTGCGTTGTTTATCAGATCTGTCTTGGGGCTTATTCACACGACTAAAAGACTTGCGCCGGTTTGGTGCGATGCACATCAAACTTGCATAGATATAAAATCCATTCTTTTGAACGGATGTATTCACATGAGCGACGCTCTCCTCGCCGTATACGGATGTATTCACATGAGCGACCGTCTCCTCGCCGTATACGGATGTATTCACATGAGCAACCGTCTCCTCGCCGTATACGGATGTATTCACATGAGCGACCGTCTCCTCGCCGTATACGGATGTATTCACATGAGCGACCGTCTCCTCGCTGTATACGGATGTATTCACATGAGCGACCGTCTCCTCGCCGTATACGGATGTATTCACATGAGCGACCGTCTCCTCGCCGTATACGGATGTATTCACATGAGCGACCGTCTCCTCGCCGTATACGGATGTATTCACATGAGCGACCGTCTCCTCGCCGTATACGCATGTATTCACATGAGCGACCCTCTCCTCGCCGTATACGGATGTATTCACATGAGCGACCGTCTCCTCGCCGTATACGGATGTATTCACATGAGCGACCGTCTCCTCGCCGTATACGGATGTATTCACATGAGCGACCGTCTCCTCGCCGTATACGGATGTATTCACATGAGCAACCCTCTCCTCACCGTATACGGATGTATTCACATGAGCGACCCTCTCCTCGCCGTATACGGATGTATTCACATGAGCGACCGTCTCCTCGCCGTATACGGATGTATTCACATGAGCGACCGTCTCCTCGCCGTATACGGATGTATTCACATGAGCGACCGTCTCCTCGCCGTATACGGACGTATTCACATGAGCGACCGTCTCCTCGCCGTATACGGATGTATTCACATGAGCGACCGTCTCTTCGCCGTATACGGATGTATTCACATGAGCGACCGTCTCCTCGCCGTATACGGATGTATTCACATGAGCGACCCTCTCCTCGCCGTACATGGATGTATTCACATGAGCGACCGTCTCCTCGCCGAATACGGATGTATTCACATGAGCGACCGTCTCCTCGCCGTATACGGATGTATTCACATGAGCGACCCTCTCCTCGCCGTATACGGATGTATTCACATGAGCGACCCTCTCCTCGCCGTATACGGATGTATTCACATGAGCGACCCTCTCCTCGCCGTATACGGATGTATTCACATGAGCGACCCTCTCCTCGCCGTATACGGATGTATTCACATGAGCGACCGTCTCCTCGCCGTATACGGATGTATTCACATGAGCGACCGTCTCCTCGCCGTATACGGATGTATTCACATGAGCGACCGTCTCCTCGCCGTATACGGATGTATTCACATGTGCGACGCTCTCCTCGCCGTATACGGATGTATTCACATGAGCGACGCTCTCCTCGCCGTATACGGATGTAGTCACATGAGCGACCGTCTCCTCGCCGTATACGGATGTATTCACATGAGCGACGCTCTCCTCGCCGTATACGGATGTAGTCACATGAGCGACCGTCTCCTCGCCGTATACGGATGTATTCACATGAGCGACGCTCTCCTCGCCGTATACGGATGTAGTCACATGAGCGACCGTCTCCTCGCCGTATACGGATGTATTCACATGAGCGACCGTCTCCTCGCCGTATACGGATGTATTCACATGAGCGACGCACTCCTCTCCGTATACGGATGTATTCACATGAGCAACCGTCTCCTCGCCGTATACGGATGTATTCACATGAGCAACCGTCTCCTCGCCGTATACGGATGTATTCACATGAGCGACCGTCTCCTCGCCGTATACGGATGTATTCACATGAGCGACCGTCTCCTCGCCGTATCGCTGCGGGGAAATAAAAAAAAAAATCGCAACACGTTCTATATTGGGCCAAGCTCACACGACCGTATAGAAATTGCGTACTGCGTGGGCGCTGTACGCCCGGGAGATATGTTGCAGTTACTGCCGTACGCAGTTCTGCTCACAGCGTGTCAAAATTGCGTAATCTGAATGCGCAAATTAGAACGCAGCATTTTCCTGTTTTGCCGCATATATATACACAAAATACAGCCCATTGTTCCCTATTTTCGCCCATACACCCGCTGCCCATACGTAATTACATTGTGTGCGGGTTACGGGTGTACGCGGCATCGCTAAGCAACGGTGCGGGAAATATAAACAGCTGTGCTGCACATGGCCGTCTGCGCAGTACAATTTTGCCGCCGTACGCAGGGCCACGGCCGGGTTCACAGCTATAAAATGCAGCGTGAGCCCCGCAGGGTTTTACGCTTCAGCCGCGCCAGCCCGGCCTTCGGGCGCTCCTGCGGAAGGCATCGTCCTTTGTTTTCAATGGGTCCTTGAAAGAAATTCCTTGACACCCGCACGCCATTGAAGACAGTGGGCGGCGGTCGCTATCTCTTCACGCACGACAATGTACGTTTCAAGCAAAAGCGCATCGCTGCGTGTAAATGTAGCCTAATAGACTGTCTGTTGCCCGTAGCAACCCATCGCAGCGCAGCTTCTATTTTACCTCAGTATTACAAAGCAGCGGCACACTGATTAGTTGCTTTTCCATATCAAAAAACATCAAAGCAGGTTTTTGCTCGGATTCAGCGGTGTATCCGCAGCGGGTTACAGCCGCCCGTAAGCGCTCCTCTCACCTAAGAATACCGCATGCTGAGCACACCATCACCGATACAAGGCGCCACCGCTGGTCAATTCTGTATCACCTCACTAGAGGCTGCCGGTGGGGGCGCGCTGAATAGAAGGTGTAGTAGGCGGTATACTAGATGGTATAGAAGGCAGTGTACTAAATGGTATAGTAGGCGCTGTACTAGGTGGTATAGTAGGCGGTATACTAGATGGTATAGTAGGTGGTATACTAGATGATATAATAGGCGGTGTGCTAGATGGTATAGTAGGCGGTATACTAGATGGTATAGTAGGCAATGTACTGGATGGTATAGTAGGCAGTATACTAGGTGGTATAGTAGGCGGTATACTAGTTGGTATAGTAGGCGGAATACTAGATGATATAGTAGGCGGTATACTAGATGGTATAGTAGGCGGTATACTAGATGGTATAGTAGGCGCTATACTAGATGGTATAGTAGGAGGTGTACTATATGGTATAGTAGGCAGTATACTAGGTGGTATAGTAGGCGGTATACTAGTTGGTATAGTAGGCGGAATACTAGATGATATAGTAGGCGGTATACTAGATGGTATAGTAGGTGGTATACTAGATGGTATAGTAGGCGGTATACTAGATGGTATAGTAGGCGCTATACTAGATGGTATAGGAGGCGGTATACTAGATGGTATAGTAGGCAGTGTACTAGATGGTATAGTAGGCGGTATACTAGATGGTATAGTAGGTGGTATACTAGATGGTATAGTAGGCAGTGTACTAGATGGTATAGTAGGCAGTGTACTAGATGGTATAGCAGGCGGTGTACTAGATGGTATAGTAGGCGGTGTACTAGATGGTATAGTAGGCGGTGTACTAGATGGTATAGTAGGCGGTGTACTAGATGGTATAGCAGGCGGTATACTAGGTGGTATAGTAGGCAGAATACTAGATGATATTGTAGGCGGTATACTAGATGGTATAGTAGGCGGTGTACTAGATGGTATAGTAGGTGGTATACTAGATGGTATAGTAGGTGGTATACTAGATGGTATAGTAGGCGGTATACTAGATGGTATAGTAGGTGGTATACTGATCTGGATTATGATTTCTCCAGCAGGCTTTGGGGTATTTTGTCGCTTTCCGAATTGAGTATCGTGTGCACACATCGACCAGAATCAGACACAAATGCTGGTCTAAAACCGGGAGAGTCTCTACAATGTGTAGAGGCTCAGGCTTTTTATTATAACACATGACAACCGCCCTTCAATGGGCGTGCAACAGATTACATCAGTAACATATAAGATTCTCATTTGTTGGATCATATAGAATCCCCCACCTCTCTGCCCACCCTCTCTCACGTCCGCCATAGTATGGACTTGGTCCTAGCTCCAGTCATGTCTGTGTATAAGCAAGTCTTATCAACATGTGCTCAGGCTGAAGCAATTCCTTTGTTGTAGAAGTTTCAGGATGGGAGGGGTGAAGAAGTGCTAATTCAACACTCAGTGTTGGTCACAGGATATAAGGATATACACATAACACTATGGCCCTTAAGTCTTAGAAGCTGGTTGTGCAACTTGTGTAACTTCTATGTACTTAACTAACATTAGATCAGACATCCATTGTCTAGCAAATACTATGATTAGATTGTGTGTGTGTCCTTTAAACTCCTGAGCTAAAAATTCATTACAACAGCAAAATACATTTGGGTTATATTAATCGATAGACATTTTATACCAAAATAATCATCATGTCTATCACAATCCCCCCTTAAAATGTCTATCCTCTAATTCTCTATCTAATTTTCACAGTTTTCTGCGCATGAGCCTATAATCGGAGCGCGTTGAAGGTTCGTTTTAGGGTCTTCAAGGGGGTGTAGGACTTGTCCACTCCTTCTGGGGATGCATTCAGCAAACTCATGGTGGGGGCGGCTTTTCCAGCATCAGTTTCACAGGTCTCTCTGACACAGGGGATAACACAGCAGACTAGAACAGAAAAGGTAACCATCAGTTCACATACAACAGCGACGCCCGTCTGTGCCAGGATCCTTTACCACCCGCTCATCCATGGCGAGTGCTGGTCCCAAAAGTTAGCTCTTTTTAGTTAGTGCGGTCAGCTTCTTAATGACAACTGCGTCTTTACCCGCGGGTCACGTGTCGTCTAGGATGTAGGTACAACAAGTCTCCCCTATCATCTTACAGACACTCCCCTTTTTAGCTAAAGTCATATCTAAGGTCACTCTATTTTAAAAAAAGTCATAGTCGAGGTAGGTCCTATTGGTCGACTAGTCCCTATAAGGCATCTCTAGTATAATTTATAAACCACTGCTAATTATAATAAACATAATTAATCCAGTCAACATTTATTTACTCTAATGATCAGGAAAATGGACTCGAATCTAGTTTTAACTTGATCTCTAATTTTTAAAACTTGTCAGGTACCCCCCTTGGCTATCCTATGACGTCAATGTACACGTGTAGATCAAAACTACCACCAGGGGTCTCTCTTCTCGCTCTAGCATAATGTTACAATACTAGTAGCGTGAACAGGTACGCACGGCGTGGGACTCCCTAATCTTCACCCACACCAATGTCCCTCCTGGAGATAGTCCTAATGGTGAACACGTCCAAGTCGCCTCACCCTTGCGTCAGGGTTTTCCCACTGCCCATAAGTCTCTACTCCTAGGAGGGGGGGATCCCTACCTTACCTCAGAGGGAGGCCATGGATTCCCTGGGCTCATTTCCGGGCATCCATACCCTCTATCTGTACAAGTTAACACCCCACAGGGTGTGCCCTCGCCGGAACCTAAGGTCTTCTGCACTATCCCTTGGCAAATGGGAATTCCACTGACAATCCATCTTAGGAGATCGGGGCAGGCACAGTACTAGTACATTTCTCCTTTTCTTTGGTAGCGTATGTGGTTGGCATTATCGGAACTGGCTCTTCATCTTTTTAAACAAGGGAAACGTTGGTGTCTGACAGGATGTGGAGGAGCATAAGGGCTTTACTAAGGCACACTCCCCTGTCCAATTACCCTCCAGGCGGGTCCTCTACCTCATGTCTCCACAAAGCCAGTAAACGTCTCCTAAGGACTGGACCTGATTCTGCATCTATTCCCCTCCTATCATACTGTAGGAGGAGCAATACCCGTTGGTGAGTTCCCCAAAAATCTCCCTCCACCCTGCCTATTTGCCTGGCAGGTGTAGTTTCCAGGGTAGTCAGTAATACTCTCTCCGGTGCAAAACACTTAAGTAGTTATAGAGTATTCCTTCTTCCATTTCTCACGGACAGTGTAATTAGCGGAAATGTTCGTGAAGAGACTAATAAACCACTCTTCAGCATCTACAGGGAGATTTAGGGGGACCATCCCCGAGTGTAGTCGGGCACTACCGCACACGCAACAGTTAGACTTGTTGCTCCTGTTAGCATTGTACCTCATCAACTCCAACCAGAGATTCTGGTCAGAGTAGCCAGTCGCTACTGTCAAGGTGTCCACAAAGGTAGGGTCGGCTATGATCATCATGTTCGTCAAGGTCTTTATCTTACGGCGGAGGGGGTTAATTATGGGCACGGGACTAAGTGAAGGCTTCCATTCGGCTGCATCTACCATATCCCTTATTTTAAACTTCCCTAAGGGATCTGTCCTCCCGTACCGGTATGTCCCCAGACTATAAGTCTCCCCATCCCCCGGGCTTGGATCTCCCATGGTTAATGTAAAAACCGTATTAAAACCAAGCAACATACTAAGTTCAGCCTTCCAATACCTGCTGTCCTTATTATTCTCAAGGAGGGTTATACGACTAATTAGGGATTTCCCGCTCTTATTTTTCTTATTTAAGGCACTTCGCGATTTATAGGACCAGTCTATTCCTGTGTTACATCCCACTAATCCCCAATAACGGCAGTCTTCTCCCCAGACGTTATCAGTGGCGCAAACATATTGTATTCCCCGGGTATATAAGTCATATAACCAGCTGGACTGAGCTAAATCTGGCCTGCGGTGGGATCTTGCGCCTAGACACGGGACCACAGTACAATAGTCGAAGGAATATGCGGCTACTTGAGCATTGGACGAGTTATACTAGAAGGTAACCATACCCTCATATTCTTCCGACTAAGGATTCCAGTTGCCACCCTCCTCTCTCACCTAACCAGAGTAACGTCTTTGGCACAACTAAGACTGGTCTCCCGGATCTGAAGCTTTCTTACAGTATGAAGCATGGATCCATGTAAGTCTTTCGGCTAGTTTCACAGCTGTGGCAGTAGTCAGAAGCACCTGGTAGGGGCCATCAAATCGGGGCTCAAGAGGGTGCTTCCTGAGGAACTTCTTGACGCACACCCAATCCCCAGGCTGCAAGATATGTGTCCCAGTGTCTGCCTCTGAGTCTGGAAGAGAACACCTGTGAATAGGCTTTGGTTAGTTCTTTAACAACGGAAATCACATACTTAGTCAACACATCAGATTGTAATTGTAACTACTGAGGATAGTAAAGACCTAGCCTTGGGGCTAGCCCAAACAATCTCGTAGGGAGATAATGTATAATCCCCCCTGGGTTCATATCTAACACTGTATAAGGCTATTGGATGACAGTCTTTCCAAAGTGGCACCATTTTTAAGTATCTTACTTTTAGCGTGCCACTACGTCTCTCCACCTTTCCACTACACTAAAGGTGGTACAGTATGTAAAAGGCCTGGGATACACCCAGAGCAGACATGACATGTTACATTCACCTGCGAAGTTTATACCTCTGTCTGACTCTGAATCACTTCTGGTACCCCATATTCACAGTTTACCTCATTCATGAGCTTCTTTGCGGTTACCTACTTGTTTGCCTTGGTAACAGGGTCGACCTCCAACCTGCAAAGACATCAACAACAACAAGCACGTAGTCATACTTCCCAACAAGTGGGGAGCTGAACGTAGTCAATTTGCAATCCCTGAAATGGGTAGAGTGGTCCAGGCAAGTGTGATGTGGCAAATTTACTTCTGCCCTGTCTTACCTATGGCATAGATCATGCTAAACCGGACAAATGATGCAGCAGCTACAGAGAACCCAGAAGTCGCCCAACCTCTTTCAAGCGTCGTCGTCAGTGCTGCTTTACTAGGTGGGTCTTTGCGTCCATCAGCTGGGCCATCATGGGATACAGGAACTGTGGTGGGCAAGTGCTGTTGACCGTTCACCACACGCTGTCCTGTTTCTGCTGCTCCCATATTAGTCCATTTATTCTTTTCTTCCTTGCTGGCTTGTAACTGTAAAAGTCTTTTAGCATATCAAAGTCCAAAGTTTTTGTCAATGTCCCAAGTTTTTTACCACTGACTCATGCTGTCAGTATCTTTCTTCTTTCTTCCACGGCTTGAGGGCCGCTGCCTTTGCTGCGCTGTCAGCGAGGGTGTCGTCTCTCGCCTCTCCAGTGTAGGACTCGGTGCGAACTCTCAACTTTGTCAGGTAGAAGCAGGGCCTCCATGCGACTCTGCACCGCTGCACCATTCTCAATTGGTTGTCCTGCTAAGGTAAAAAAACTGTCTGGCCTTCCATATTGGGCCGTAATCATGAGCTATGCCAAATGCATACCAGGAGTCAGTGTAAATGGTTGCCGTCTTACCTCTCGCCACTCTACACACCTCAGTGAGGGCCTTCAATTCCGCTTCTTGTACTGAGACATGCGGAGGCAGAACTCCTGCTTCTAGGACATCTTGTTGTGTGACCACTGCATATCCGATGTGGAGTCATCAATCCTCACCCTGGTACCATCTGCAAAAAGCTCAACATATGCATTATCAACAGGGGTTCTGGTAACTGTTTGCATACCTGCAGTTTCTTACCGAATTAGTACTAAATAATCGTGCTGATGTTCTATTTCACATGGCTCGGAATCTTGTTATCTTATTCCATTTATTTATTTTTTTTTTTTTCAAACCCAATAGCTGATCTACAACACCTAGATCATCTATGACCCAGATCACCTATGCCTCCCCCCTTTTGAAGCGGAATACTCAATGGAAAAAGAGTCATTGCGTTCAAACTAGTAAACCAAGAGGCACAAAAACAAACACTTTGTAGGTCAAGGTGACATTGTATGCAGCGAAGTCTGAGCGAAAATCTCCTTACAAAAAAAAGTTTTGTTTTTTTTTTTCCTTCAGGTCGCAGTTAGCATTTTTTAACACAAGGGGGCGCCACACAATTCAAATTTTACGTCACCCAGTGTAATAGTATTTCAGGGTATGGCCAGCGTTTAGCTTTTACTCTCCTGTCGGAATATAATTATAGCTTCAGTGTAGACTGACACTAGAATATACAAAAGACTTAAAGAAAAACTAAAGAATACGGATGAATTAACATCCTACTCTGGGCAATTCAGTCCCTCTTTCTTCACATAAAAAGTAAAATTACTTCACCAAATTGCATGAAAAAAGTTTGCTGGGTGACTATAGGGAAATTATTTCATCTGTAGGAGCCTTCCATAACATCATCGGTCTGAGTATCCATTGGAGAAGCGGGCAGTGGAAAACAGAGCCCCTGGGAACATGAGAGAGCGTCCCCTGTCATGTATTCCTGGTCTCTGCCCCCCCATGCATCAACTCCAATCTTCCATGCACTATAAACCAGCTTAGTCATCTACTATGTCCCAAGCTGCATCTCCACAAAGGTTTGTTTCCCTGAACTTATCACACATCCAAAGTGGCCACATCTTGGAGCGTAACAAAGTCTGGTCAAACAAAACCTTACTTCAGACAATCATGATGTTAGCACTGGATACAGTGGCATTGGGAAATATAGGCCTCCCAAGTGCAGCAAAATGGCTGCCAGAGGCAGAAAGGGGCGGGGCTACAAATCTCCCAGGTGAAATGGCCGCTGGAGGACCGGGCGGGCCAGGGGCAGCAGCACTTCCAGGTGAGGCAAGATGGCCGCTGGAGGAGGAAGGGGCGGGGCCAGGTCCTGTCCCGGATGGGGAGGGACCGGAAGTAACATCACACACCCTGAAAGTGAGCACATGAGGGGAAGTAACTTCAGGGTGGGGGCAGGCCTCACTACATTTACTGCAGAGTCACACTATGTTGGATTGTAAACATTGCAAGCACGGCCGCCATTACAGGGAGGGGCTGTAGTCAACACAAAGACATTACATTGTTCATAAGCAATACACATACCCCCCTACATGCTTTCCCCTCTTCAATCTCTCAACTACGTTATACCTCCTCCTAGCAATCTAAAAACACCTTTCTTTCTGCTAGGCTTCCTGCTCATCTTCTGTAAACTTTCTACAGCCTATCTTATCTGTCCATACTCATTTCTGCTTATCTGTCCATGACCTAACATTTCTTTCTGCAACTTTTCCTGGTCCTTTCCCATTGTTCAGTAACCAAATCACAAGCTCTATGACCTTTGTCCTTGCTCACTTTGCTCAACTCTATTCTATTCGAAGACACAGTAGTGTTTCTCTTGTGAAATCTGCTTTCTTAAAATTCTTCCCATATAACCTCTCTTTCCCACTCAGAAAAGACAAAGGAAACAGAAAGGGTTAATTGAAAAAGCTTTCAGTTCACTCTCTTACCAGCAGCCCTCCCCCCAACAATAAACACTGCACATTCTTTCTATAGTACCAAACAGACGGGATTACTGGAGAATACCCACAACGGCTCAGGGTATATATATATCTCATCCACCTTTATATCAACCAACCTCTACTAGTAATCCCCAAGAGCACTCCTTGTACACGATCTAGACAGTACATTTAGCTATACACAGAGACTGACGATTATTTTCAATGACCAAAACCTCAATAATATTCTGGAGAAATCAGCCGTCACACCACGGCTATATTCCCCGCATATATACCTTTTCACATATGAGAACATAACACGCTCAATCATAAAAGGTAAATATACGTATCATAAATCTTCCTAACCTCACACTAGTTTTACCTAGGAGCACGTGTCACTGGCGTGTTCCCTCAGACTTAAACAGCCGAGTCCGCCCTCCCGACACATTAACCCTCACAGAATTTATCTCTTGGTCTTGCATAAACAATTTTTAACCGTCTCAGACACAACAGCATACACAGCGTACAAAATACCCCTAGACAGGTAACGTGGTGGTTTTCCGAGTGGACAGAACTAGAGTTATTACCTGTCTTTCAGTGAAGGTCCAGTCTGGATCAGGAACAGGCAGAAAAGCAGTCAGAACCCAGCTCACATCGGTAGATTTACATAAAGCAATCTTACCGTGTTCTGTAGTTTTTCGGGCCCCTGAGTTCTGCGTGCCATCTGCCGATCTCTGTACGTTCCAGGCTGTGACCTCACAGATCCACTCGCTCACCCAGGGACTCCACTGATCTGGATTATGATTTCTCCAGCAGGCTTTGGGGTATTTTGTCGCTTTCCGAATTGAGTATCGTGTGCACACATCGACCAGAATCAGACACAAATGCTGGTCTAAAACCGGGAGAGTCTCTACAATGTGTAGAGGCTCAGGCTTTTTATTATAACACATGACAACCGCCCTTCAATGGGCGTGCAACAGATTACATCAGTAACATATAAGATTCTCATTTGTCGGATCATATAGAATCCCCCACCTCTCTGCCCACCTCTCTGCCCACCCTCTCTCACGTCCGCCATAGTATGGACTTTGTCCTAGCTCCAGTCATGTCTGTGTATAAGCAAGTCTTATCAACATGTGCTCAGGCTGAAGCAATTCCTTTGTTGTAGAAGTTTCAGGATGGGAGGGGTGAAGAAGTGCTAATTCAACACTCAGTGTTGGTCACAGGATATAAGGATATACACATAACACTATGGCCCTTAAGTCTTAGAAGCTGGTTGTGCAACTTGTGTAACTTCTATGTACTTAACTAACATTAGATCAGACATCCATTGTCTAGCAAATACTATGATTAGATTGTGTGTGTGTCCTTTAAACTCCTGAGCTAAAAATTCATTACAACAGCAAAATACATTTGGGTTATATTAATCGATAGACATTTTATACCAAAATAATCATCATGTCTATCACAATACTAGATGGTATAGTAGGCAATGTACTGGATGGTATAGTAGGCAGTATACTAGGTGGTATAGTAGGCGGTGTACTAGATGGTATAGCAGGCAGTATACTAGATGATATAATAGGCAGTGTACTAGATGGTATTGTAGGTGGTGTAGTAGATGGTATAGTAGGCAATGTACTGGATGGTATAGTAGGCGGTATACTAGGTGGTATAGTAGGCAATGTACTGGATGGTATAGTAGGCGATATACTAGATGGTATAGTAGGCAGTATACTAGATGGTATAGTAGGCGGTATACTAGATGGTATAGTAGGCGGTAAACTAGATGGTATAGTAGGCGTTGTAGTAGATGGTATAGTAGGCGGTATACTAGATGGTGTAATAGGCGGTGTAGTAGATGGTATAGTAGGCGGCATACTAGATGGTATAGTAGGCGGTGTAGTAGATGGTATAGTAGGCAATGTACTGGATGGTATAGTAGGCGGTATGCTAGATGGTATAGTAGGCGGTGTAGTAGATGGTATAGTAGGCAATGTACTGGATGGTATAGTAGGCGGTATACTAGATGGTATAGTAGGTGGTATACAAGATGATATAATAGGCGGTGTACTAGATGGTATAGTAGGGGGTGTACTAAATGGTATGCTAGGTGGTATAGTTGGCAGAAAAAAAGGATATAATAGGTCAGCACTTCCCAATAGAACCATACAGGTACATGTTAAACCATGGCTGCAACATACAATAGAAGCAGAACCAGAAAACGGCAACAGCACTCATAATACATTTACTATCAGAGGTATACATACCTATATCAATACTCTAACCACATTAAATAATGCAAGGTTCTTGGTATATAATTTGATCAAATTACAGTGGCCCATCTACCAACGTCCACGTGACCGAGCTGTCAGATGGGTCCTAACACTAATACCAGGTGGTTTAATCTTAACCTGGGAAAGATAGGTACCTACCTCTAATAATGCTCCTCTCTTGGGACTAAGCCTACAACAAAAAACAGGAAGGAGCATTCTGAGAGGTAGGACCCATCCTCCCGAGGTTAAGATTAAACCACCTGGTATTAGCGTTGGGACCATCTGATAGCTTGGCCAGCTGGACGTTGGTAGATGGGCCAATGTAATTTGATCAAATTATATACCAAGAAACTTGCATTATTTAGGGTGGTATAGTAGGCGGTACAGTAGATGGTATAGTAGGCGGTGTACTAGATGATATAGTAGGCGGTGTAGTAGATGGTATAGTAGGCGGTGTACTAGATGGTGTAGTAGGCGGTACAGTAGATGGTATAGTAGGCGGTGTACTAGATGATACAGTAGGCGGTGTAGTAGATGGTATAGTAGGAGGTGTACTAGATGGTATACTAGGTGGTACAGTAGGCGGTATACTAGGTGGTATTCTAGATGCTATAGTAGGCGGTATACTAGATGGTATAGTAGGCGGTATACTAAATGGTATAGTAGGCGGTATACTAGATGGTGTAGTAGGCGGTGTACTGGATGGTATACTAGGTGGTATACTAGATGGTATAGTAGGCGGTATACTAGATGGTGTAGTAGGCGGTATACTAGATGGTATAGTAGGCGGTGTACTAGATGGTATACTAGGCGGTATAATAGATGGTATAGTAGGCGGTGTACTAGGTGGCATAGTAGGTGGTATACTAAATGGTGTATTAGTCGGTATACTAGATGGTATAGTAGATGGTATAGTAGGTGGTATAGTAGGTGGTATACTAGATAGTATAGTAGGCATGTACTAGGTGGTATAGTAGGTGGTATACAGGATGGTAAAGTAGTCTGTATACTAGATGGTATAGTAGGTGATATACTAGGTGGTATAGTAGGTGGTGTACTAGATGGTATAGTTGGCGGTGTACTAGATGGTGTAGTAGGCGGTGTACTAGATGGTGTAGTAGGCGGTGTACTAGATGGTGTAGTAGGCGGTGTACTAGATGGTGTAGTAGGCAGTGTACTAGATGGTGTAGTAGGCGGTGTACTAGATGGTGTAGTAGGCGGTGTACTAGATGGTGTAGTAGGTGGTGTAGTAGGCGGTGTACTAGATGGTGTAGTAGGCGGTGTACTAGATGGTGAAGTAGGTGGTGTACTAGATGGTGTAGTAGGAGGTGTACTAGATGGTGTAGTAGGCGGTGTACTAGATGGTGTAGTAGGAGGTGTACTAGATGGTGTAGTAGGCGGTGTACTAGATGGTGTAGTAGGCGGTGTACTAGATGGTGTAGTAGGCGGTGTACTAAATGGTGTAGTAGGCAGTGTACTAGATGGTGTAGTAGGCAGTGTACTAGATGTTGTAGTAGGCGGTGTACTAGATGGTATAGTAGGCAGTGTACTAGATGGTGTAGTAGGCGGTGTACTAGATGGTGTATTAGGCGGTGTACTAGATGGTATAGTAGGCAGTGTACTAGATGGTGTAGTAGGCAGTGTACTAGATGGTGTAGTAGGCGGTGTACTAGATGGTGTAGTAGGCGGTGTACTAGATGGTGTAGTAGGCGGTATACTAGATGGTGTAGTAGGCGGTGTACTAGATGGTGTAGTAGATGGTGTACTAGATGGTATAGTAGGCAGTGTACTAGATGGTGTAGTAGGCAGTGTACTAGATGGTGTAGTAGGCGGTGTACTAGATGGTGTAGTAGGCGGTGTACTAGATGGTATAGTAGGCAGTGTACTAGATGGTGTAGTAGGCGGTGTACTAGATGGTGTAGTAGGCGGTGTACTAGATGGTGTAGTAGGCGGTGTACTAGATGGTGTAGTAGGCGGTATACTAGATGGTGTAGTAGGCGGTATACTAGATGGTGTAGTAGGCGGTGTACTGGATGGTAAATAAAGAAAATCACAGAGGTGAGAGAAAAACAAAGACAAAGAATTCTTTGCTATATACCAAAATGTGGAATAGTGTGCTATATACCAAAAGCTGGAATAGTAGGCCGCATAGCTCAGGCACCAGAACCTCGTACTCCTTCAGTCAATCCACGTTGAGTCCCCACCCAAGGACTGAAGCTGCTCCTGAACTCATGCAGGTCGACGTCGACTCTTGCCTTAGGCCACATTAAGCCCATGGCCAATCCAGTCGTCATGAAACAAGGGGATGCCACCAAACACACCTTTGCCCCAGTAGTTCAGGATGGTGTGGAAACCTCTCCCCCGCTTCACCATTTTGTCCTCCCAATTGGGATTGTAACGGGCGATAAAAAGACACAGTGCTCAGCGAAGTTGTATTCGGGAGCGGGGGGAACTTCATGGACTTAACATTCGCTTGTGACAAAGACATTGCAACCTGACTCAAGTCCATACCGATAGATATGGAAACTGTGGATGGGTCACCCTTGTCTTCAGGTCATGTCACACAGGAGACAGTTGAACTGGAGCTCCACATGAACCCCGACCATCAAGAAACCATCAGCTTCCAACTCATCTCATCCCCTAAATTTCCAGTGATTCTTGGGATCCCCTGCTTTTCTACCTATAATCTTTCTATCAACTTGTAAACCAGGGCCATTGCCTTCCCCTCAGAATACTGCAAAGAAAACTGTCACATGGCGCCATCCGCCCCTAAACCAGTACAGGAACTCGAGGATGAGCAACAGGACTTAGAGAAATTATCAGTTCACTATCAGATGTTCAAAAATGTTTGCAGCAAGAAGAAGGCTGACCAGTTGCCACCTCACAGGCCATATGGCTGTCCTATTGAGCTACTCCCAGAGTCTTCTGTTCCATTTGGGTATATCTTCAACCTCGTAGAACCAGAGTTAGGGGCCCTTCGAGAACATTTGGATGAAAATCTAAAAGAGGTCTGAATCTGGCCTTCTTCCTCTCTGGCAGGAGCACCCATTTTCTTAGTAGAAAAAAAAGATTCTACTCTTCGACCGTGCATCGATTTCCGGGAACTGAACAAGATTACCGTCAAGAATTGCTATCCTCTCCCATTTGTTAGTGAAATGAATATGACTCCATGCTCTATCCTATGCGTAGCCATTTTGTAAGCAAGTAGCTGTCAGGACCAGCGGCTCCCGGGGCCTCTGTACCCACACCTCCGGCCCTATCACCTGGACTGCAGCTGTGCAACGCAGGGAAGCCCCGGTTCTGGTACCCTCCCCTGGCCATCGGAATCCTGTTCGCCGCTGGCTTTCTAAGGATGCGGCGGGTTCCGCCCTGCACTGCGCCCCCGTTGCCATGACAACCAGGCACACGTCCTTGGTCTCCATCTTTTCAGCTAGTGGCGGGTTCCCCAGTGCCTCGGTGATTAAACTCTGCTGCTGTCAGGCTCCCCGCCCCAATCAGCTGCTGAGGCAGGAGCTCTGACAGCATTTAAACGGTCCCTTCCAGCATTTGCCAGTGTTAGTTAGGTCTTCTGCTGTACTCGTGTTTTTTGGATTTGTCTGTCTCCCTGTTTGACTATTTTCTTGACCCAGACTTCGACTGACCCTTTGTACCGCGTACCTTCCTGTTGCCGACCCAGATTGCTTGACTTGCCTCTGTATTTGTTTGTCTCTGTGTCTGTAGTCTGACCCCTTGCTCCGCTTCCCTAGAGAGTCCAGGGACCGTCGCCCAGTTGTCGCCCTAGGGCTTAGCCCAGGGGGCAAGTAGGTAGGGACAGGGGTTGTGGGCAGTTTCAGGGACTGCCAGTACCTGAGCCCCAGTTCCCTGACAGTAACACTGGCCCAAAGAAGGTCAGAAATTTTCATCCAACCTGCCATGTTCACTCCTTATATGGAGACCGTATCGGCTTTGGCCAACCAGGTCCAGGTCCTGACGAGCCTGGTGCAGGACCTGACCCCCCCCCCCCCCCCCCGCCTGCAGCAACAGGAACGAGCATTGTCTACTTCTCAGGGTCAGCCTCCTGCAGTCCCAGTGACAGTTTCTTAGCCTCAGGCTACGCTGCTGGATTTTTTCACTGGTGAGAGGAGACAGTTTTTTGCCTTTCGGGAAGGCTGTAAACTGTACTTTGACCTGCAACCCCACTCTTCTGGCACCAAGTACCAGAAAGTTGGAATCGTGATTTCCCACCTGAGAGGAGACCCTCTGACTCCCCCATACGACAGTCGTTAGATGCCTTTTTTTCTCCTCTAGGTCAGATCTATGACGAACCCAACTGGGCTGCTTATGCTGTTTCTAGACTGTTGTTCTTGCGCCAGGGGCGGAAGTTGGCAAAGGATTATTGCTCCCAGTTCAGACAACACTGCACGGAGTCCGGGTGGAACGACTCAGCCCTCAAGGATTTGTATTTGGCCAGCCTATCCGAAGGCCGTAAAGGGGTTGTCTCGAGGAAGCAGTGAAATTTTTTTTTTGCCCAGTCCCCCTTATTAAGCATACATTACTAAGCCCCCCTGTAAATGACTTTTCTAGCTGGTTTGTACTTACAGTTCCAGCGTTTCAGCAACGTTTCAGCAAAGTTTCCCCAAGATGGCCGCCGGCTCTTTTCCCGTCGCTTGCTGTAGCCCGACGTGCGCGCTCCCGAGACGCTACCAGCTGTGTCTCCCTGACAACCAGACGCCCCGCAGCCGCCGACCGGACCCCGGGATTGAACGCGGCCGACCAGTCACCCACCGCCAGGCAGCAGGTAACCGGCGCTAGGCCTCGGCTCCCCCGCGCTAGCCCCGGCTTCCCCGCACTAGCCCCGGCTCCCCAGCGCTACGCCCCGGCTCCCCAGTGGTAGGCCCCGGGGCCCAGCGGTAGGCCCCGGCTCCCCAGCGGTAGGCCCCGGGGCCCAGCGGTAGGCTCCGGGGCCACAGCGGCAGTCAGTCACGCGTCACCCCCGTCAGTCCGTCACCCATCACTTACCTGGGCGGCTGGGCTGGGCGGCTTCTGGGCTGGGCGCGCTCCCGAGAAGATACAGCTCGTCTGCGCATGCGCAGAAGAGCTGTAGTGGCGAGCACACTGAAGCGGCTCGTGCTCAGAGCAGAAGACCGGACTGCGCAAGCGCGTCTAAAATAGCAAGCCACCAGCGAATTTAGACGGAACCATGGAGACGAGGACGCTAGCAACGGAGCAGGTAAGTGAATAACTTCTGTATGGCTCATAATTAATGCACGATGTATATTACAAAGTGCATTAATATGGCCATACAGAAGTATATAACCCCACTTGATTTCGCGAGACAACCCCTTTAAGGATCCGCTGGTTGCGCATCCTGAGCCGAGAACCCTGGAGCAAGCTAGGTTGCTAGGTATTCAAACAGATCGCCGTCTAAGGGGCAGGCAGTCCGCTAGGACCAGTCCGGTACGGCCGGCCATATCATCTGAAGATCAGACCGCTTCACTGCTCCCTGCTGAATCCATGGAATTGGGTACTATGTCACCTCAACAGCGGGGGAATACTGACTAAAGACTTCCGATGCGCTTGCGGCTTTCTCCACCCTGAAGACTGCCTTCTCTAAGCCTATCCTCGTTCAACCTGACCTATCCTGTCCATTTGTGGTGGAGGTGGATGCCTCCAAGTTCGGTGTTGGAGCGATACTGTCAGAACTTACGAATCTCAGACCATGTGCCTACTTTTCCAGGAAATTCTCGTCTACAGAACAAAATTACGACATAGGTAACCGGAAATTACTTGCTGTTAAGTGGGCATTTGAGGAATGGAGGCATTTTCTGGAGGGAGCACACCATCAGATCATAGTGCTCACTGACCATAAAAACCTCATTTATTTAGACTCAGCTAATAGGTCAAATGCTCGGCAAGCCCGCTGGGCCTTGTTTTTTTCACACTTCAACTTCTTAGTTACTTACCGACCTGGTTCGAAAAACGTTAAGGAGGATTCCTTATCTGGTACCCCGGAACCTACTGAGTCTTAGACTATTCTCTCCCCCAGGGTGGTTCCTGCTGCTGTCTCCTCTGACCTTTTACCTCTGATACACGCTGCTCAGCAATCAGCCCCTGAAGCCCTTCCAGAAGGCAAACTTTTTGTTTCCTTGCCATTAAGGTTGAAGGTGTTAGGGGAGACGCATGTGTTAGTCCTAGCTGGTAACCCTGGTATCAAGGGTACACAGGAACTACTCTCCAAAATTTATTGGTGGCCTCATATGGCTAAACATGCCCAGTTTGCGCCAGGGGAAAGAACCTGAAGGTCCTCTTCTCCCCTTGCCTATTCCATCCAGGCCATGGTCCCATCTCTCCATGGACTTTATAAATGATTTGCCTCCCTCGCATGGGAACACAGTCATTTGGGTTATAGTGGATCGTTTTACCAAGATGTCACATTTTGTTCCTCTTTGCAAGTTGCCTATCGCCAAATATTTATCATAAATATTTATCAAAGAGGTTGTTCGACTAGATGGGATTCCAGAGGATATTGTTTCCGATAGAGGGGTACAGTTCGTCACCCGCTTCTGGCAGGCTTTCTGTAAAAACCTAAATTTGAATTTGTCTTTTTCTTCGGCTTTCCTTCCTGAGTCTAATAGACAAACGGAATGCATGAATCAAGAATTAAACCAGTCTTTACGACTTTTTGTTTCTGATAATCAGTTTCGGTGGGCAGACTATTTACCTCTCGCCGAAATCGCCATCAATAACCATGTTAATTCATCTTCCCAAGTCTCGCTGTTTTTCTGTAATTATGGTTTCCATCCCCGGTTTGCATTTTCCACTTCGTCCGCGTCGGACACTCTATCGGCTAATACATCTACGGAGGAACTGTGCACAGTTTGGGCCCAGGTTCGTAAGAACCTTCAGGGTTCCCAGGAGAGACTGCTTAGACAGTCAAATAAAATACGCACTATTTCTGCACCTTTTGTGGTTGGGGAGCAGGTCTTACTGTCTACTAGGAACTTGAAGCTTAAGGTTCCATCTTAAGGTGCCCCTCGATTCTTTGGTCCGTTCACCATCTTGCAGGTGGTTAATCCCGTGGCTTATAAATTGTACCTTCCTCAATCGTGGAAGTTTCATGATGCCTTTCACAAGGGTTTGCTTAGGAAGTACGTGACCCCAGTTCTGCCCGCCCGGAACCCGCTCTCTCCTACACTGGTACAGGGGGAACTGGAGTATGAGGTAGAAAGACTGATTGCTGCCCGTCGGGTTAGAGGTGCATTACAGTACTTGGTGCACTGGAGGGATTTTGGCCCAATGGATTCCCGCAGGAAATGTGCATGCGCCACGTTTGGTCCGACTGTTCACAGGGCCTTCCCCCTCAAGCCTGCTCCGAGCTGTGGGGGTCCGGTGTCTCCTGAAGATGGTGGGGTACTGTCAGTACCGGCGGCTCGTGGAGCCTTCGTGCCCACACCGCTGGCCCTATCACCTGGAATGCAGCTGTGCGGCGCAGTGGAGCCCCGGTTCTGGTAACCTCCCTTGGCTGCTGGAATCCTGCTTGCCTCCAGGTTGCTAAGGACACAGTGGGTGCCACCCCGCGTCCCCATCGCCATGATGACTTGGCGCGCATCCTTGGTCTCCGTCTTTCCAGCAAGGCTGGGGGCTGGTTCCCCAGTGCCTCGGTGATTGAACTCTGCTGCTGTCACCCTTGTGCCGCGTACCTTCATGTTGCCGACCCAGATTGCTTGACTTGCTTGTGTGTTTGTTTGTCTCTGTGTCTGTTTGTAGTCTGACCCCTTTCACTGCTTCCCTAGAGAGTCTAGGGACCATTGCCCAGTTGTCGCCCTGGGGCTTAGCCCAGAGGGGCAAGTAGGTAGGTACAGGGGTTGCGGGCAGTTTCAGGAACTTCCAGTACCCGAAACCCAGTTCCCTGACCGTAGCAATCTTCTGTGTCAATTATTTTGTACTTTTCCTTTTACAAGTTTGGCTAAAACGTATTGAAAAATAAGAAGGGACCTCGATGATTAGAGCATTCCAAGGCCCTAGATTGAATGTCTCGGATCATTGCGCCCTGTTCTCCTGTCTAAACAATTATTGTTTATAATTAGAGATGAGCGAACGTGTTCTTAACGAGTACTTACGCACCCGGACACCGGCTTTTCCGAGGACTTCAGTGTTCGCGCGTAAAGATTCGGGGGGCGCCGGGGGGCGGGGAGAGGCGCGGTGGCGCGGGCGGCAGCAGCGGGGAACAGGGGGGAGCCCTCTCTCTCTCCCTCTCCCCCCCACTCCCCGCCGCACCCCCCCGCGCTGCCACGGCGACCCCCGAACTTTTTTCGCCCGAGCACGGAATTCCTCGCAAAGTTCGGTGTTCGGGCGAAAAGGGGCGGGGCCGAACACGTTCGCTCATCTCTATTTATAATTAAAGTACCTTTGTGTTCGGAGAAGTTAATCATGATTCTACTGCGTCTGCGCTGCTTTCCCTTCTGCAATTTAGATTTTAAATTCCTTATCTTGCATGTTTATGTTTCTTTGACCAGTGGTAATAAATGAATTATAATAGATTTAAATTATTGTAATTAGATCATGTGCTTCTTTAAAAGCTTCTGTCTGTCAATCAATAAACAGATTACTCTGGATCACATCCCCTGCTATGGGGTTTGATGTTAATCTCCTGAGCTCAGTTTACCTCTAAGTAAGAATTTGGAACCCAAAAGCATATTGTATGGCAATTATTGATTTTTGCATTAACACGTTAATCCCAGAACTGCCGAGAGGCTTTGGTCAGCCAATGTCTTTACTAAACTGGACCTCAAAGGAGCATATAATCTATCCCAGAGACGGGAGGAAGATGGCCTTTTGAACAAGATATGGCCACTTTGAATCTCTAGCAATGCCATTCGGTCTCTGCAATGCTCCTGCTACCTTCCACCACTATTCTTTTGGAGCCGTTTCATCAAATTAGAGAAATGTGAGTAATGTGGGATACATTATCTCCTCAGGGGCTTAAGTATGATTAAGCAAGATTAAAGCCATCCTGGATTGGCCTATTCCAAGAAATTTGAAGGCAGTACAGCACCTGATTGGTTTCGCGAATTTCTACAGAAGATTTATCAAGGACTTCTCAAAGGTCATCTCTCCCATCACCTCTCTCACAAAGAAAGCACAAATGTTCTCCTGGTCCCCGGGGGGCACAAGCTGCTTTTGAGAAATTTAAGACTCTGTTTACTTCGGCACCAGTACTGATCCACCAAAAACCAGAATTGCCTTTTGTCTTAGAGGTGCACGCCTCCAACTTCACTGTGGGAGCCATCCTGTCACAGCAAGTTGGAGATAAGATACAACTACATTCTTGCGCATTTCTGTCCTACACACTACTGCCCGCAGAGAAGAACTTCTAAGGAGGTGAAGTTTTCTTTTTAGAATGGACTTTGGAAACTGGAACATCAATTTATATATTCTGAAGCTGGTCGACTCGAAGTCCTCAAACTAGTTCATGACTCCAAACTTGTTGGTCACCTTGGGGTCATAAAGACCTTGGAACTTTTACTTCATTTTTTTCTCGTGGCCTGACTTCAGGAAGGATGTAAAGAGATACGTTACCTCTTGCGAAGTATGTGCTCAGAACAAGACACCACGAGCTGGCCCTCTTGGTTTGTTACAGCCCCTTCCAGTCCCATCCAGACCATTAGGGTCTATATCTACAGACTTTATAGTGGATCTGTCCTGCTCAAAGGGAATGACTACCATCTGTGTCATCGTGGACCGACTCACGAAGATAACTCACTTCATCCCCATTGAAAAGATTCCCACCGCTGAACATACTGCAGAGTTGATGATCTGGGAAGTGTTCTTACTACATGGAATTCCTGAGGATGTGGTCTCTAATAGAGGGGTTCAGTTCACCTCAAGATTCTGGAAACACTTCTGCACGGCCCTGGGAACCTCTGTGAATGTTTCCTCTGCCTTTCATCTGCAGTCTAATGGCCAGACTGAGAGAACAAATCAGACTCTGGAGCAGTATCTTTGCTGCTACATCTCCCATCTCTAAGATGATTGGGTGGATTACTTATTGGCATCGGAGTTCACCTATAATAATGCTAAACACAGTTCTACCACCATTTTATGCATCCTGCCTTTATTCCTGGCTTCCCTGTTAATACTCTGGTGCCGACTGTCACCCAGAGCCTGACAGCACTGGCTAGAACTCAGGAAGAGTTAAAGGAATCCTTACAGGAAGCCCAAGATGCTTACAAAGGTGCGGCGGATAAACACCTTCCAGGTGGGAGAAAAAGTGTGGTTATCGACCTGAAGGCTCCCAAATTGGAGCCCTTTCAGATTTCTATTCAAACCATTCGAGGAGAACACTTTCCCTGGGAGAAGCCCACCACCTCCTCAGGGTGTAGAGGAGTTCCTGGAAGCTCCTCCTCCCCTCTTTGTTTTCTGAAGTCCAGTGGAAGGGATATGGCCCTGGGAACCGGCAATGTTTATGCTCCTCAGCCGATGAAAAGCGCGATCCTTGGCAGTCTGCTTCAGTGCGCAGGCGCAGGGTCTCAATGCATACTATAGGAACACTAGTGGACAGACCTGGGGTATGCCCACTAAAGCAGGCTGCCAAGGATCTCATTTCCTGCTAGTCAGTGAACACTGCGTCACTAGTGACCGGGTACACTGACCTGCAGGAAGGAGACTGCCGAGAATGTATGCTACATAACAGAAAGAAGAGGATCCAGCCGGCTGGAGGTGAGGTGACCCAGGGACTAGAGGAGCCAGGAGAAAATCCGCAAGGAGAAGATGCGGTAAGACTGCCTGGGGTGGAATAGGTAAGTATAGAATTTTTTTTTCTAATGACAAAACCCCTTTAACTTATTAAAGTCAAATCGTTTTTTCCCAGCTGACAGTGCACCTCACTTTGATAGGGTTTTTTGGAGAAAGGACAATTGTTAAAAAAGAAAATCATGTACAATTTTTGTTCAGATCTTGATTGAAAAGACACAAAATGCAAGAAAATATTTGGATTTGGGACGAAACAAATCAGAACCTAGTAAAATTACTACAGAAATAATGCTGTTAATGGGAGGGATGAGCCTGATGCTCTGATAGCAATTGTTTAATATTTGGCTTTAAATTAGTGAGGTATAGCCTCAAATCTCCCGTCCAGTGATTGGCAATCCATTTCTTTTTGCTGCTGGTATGAAAACTTGCAAAAACATGCACATGTACATAGTACACCACAAGACAGATAGTTATAGTTAGCGCAAAACGTTTTGGGCTCTGGCGGATCACGTGAAAACTTTATAGGTAATCTAGCTACTGTCTGTTTTGTCTATTTTGTCTAGCACCGGAGCCCAAGAAGTCTAGTGCGAAATCGACATAAACAATTTTATGAAATATCAAAGAGGTAAGTAATTTCTATGCCTATGATAAGTATTATGTACACAATCTGTGTAAGCTGTAGTATGCCATTTACAAAAGGCCTAAGTGTTGATGATCACCTGCCTAAATGGAGTCCGCTCACGTGGACTGCCCTTTTACATCTCGTGCACCCCCAATTTTTTTTTTCTCGCTGACATGGTCAAAGTTGACCCCTGGGGTCCATATAGACCACTTTGAGAACCTCTGATCTAGAGGAAGGCAAAAAAAAACCAATAAGGTGGAAGCTAAATTTCCTCATTTTAGAGGAAAAACATTCCTTGCTAAATCTAGGTCTGGCGATCAGAATACTCCCTGGATCACCTGGAAAAGCGCTGTGATCTCCGCGTCATTAGACTCTCAGGTCACAGCGAGGATGAAGGAAGGGGGGGGGGGTTCTCTGCAAGGACCTTTTTAAAAACGTCCCTACAAAGATGGATAAGGACTGTCTTCATGTTTGTAATCTATGGGCAATCCTGAAGTGGTTAAGGCCCTTTTACACCTGCCGAATTCTTGGCCTGATGTTTCAAGCGCCGATCAAGTATGTCAATCGGCACTCATTTACTTTACATTTATAGGAAGCAAGAATTGCTTATGAAGACCAATGATCCTTTGAAGGACTAATGATCTTATGAAGAACTATGACTGTATGTCTCCATTTGCCCGGATCCTTTCACATAGGAGATGTACCCATTTTTTATGCTTGCTGAAAATTAATGATCAGCCGCTGAACGAGCGGTAGCACATTTGTCGGCTGTTCATTTTTTATTTTCACTTGGCCTGATGATCACGCAAAGAGGTGGTGCACTGCTTCTGAGGGAGACCCCTGGATTACGATGGTGAGCAGCTCTCACTGGAGTGTTTGCATGAAGGATTGGACTCTCAGTACTCATCGCTGCTCTCATCTTTACTTCTTTTCCAAAATCCAGGCATAGAGCACCAATGTATTCCATAGAGCAGACACTAGGGACAGCTTTCTGCAAGCAGTTTTTTTCATCTCCATAACGGAGATTGTTGATGTTTCTGTCACCTATTTTAACCCCAGTTTTCAATTTATCCAGGTCCATTTTCTGCATGATCACTTCCGCATATAGGTTAAACAAGAAGGGTGAGAGGATGCAGCTTTGTCAGACACCTTTGCCGATCCCAAACCAATCTGTGTCTCCATAATGTGTTCTCACAGTGGCTTTTTGATTGGTATAAAGTGATTTTATCAGCTTGACTAGATATGCAGATACGCCCAGCTCTTGTAGGGCCTGCCATAGCTTGTCATGGTCAACACAATCAAAGTCCTTTATGTAGTTGAGGAAGCATATGTGTAGTGTACAGAGGTTCATGTATAGAAGTTTCTGGAAGGTTTTGATTGATCTATCTAGTCTCGTACTTATGTGTATTGTCAGTACGTTTTATGTTGCATGAATATGAAGTGTATTGCCTAGCTGCAGCACTGAATGGGTTACTGTCTGGGTTATGTCTGAAAATGTAAATTTTGTAAGTCATGTGACCTTGTGATATAAATGTGTTTGCAAGGTGCATGATAGGGGCTTTTTAGCTTTTTGTGTTTGGTCTTTTGCCTGGAGTGTTGTTGGAGTCTGAGAGAGAGCGGTCTGGTGGAGTGCTACCCGCATACACGTACCTTCAACCTGCATGTGGTGAAGATGGAGGAAGAGGAGCGGTGGCCTAGAAGTCTTTCCATAGGACCCCTACCCTAAAGTGTGCCTGAATGTAAAGTCTGACGTGCAGAGTTCCCGTAGTACAAGTAGTGTGAGTGACTGGTAAAGAGTTTGTGTTCTCCTAAGAAGTATCTTTTCCAGGAGCGGTGCTGCACAGATAACTTGGACTGTGGGCCCGGTATCATCCTTTGTCTGCCTCCCTGCCCTCATCACCGTTTCTACCTGCACTGGTGCGTTAACTACAGTTATTTTCATCTGTAACTTATGCAGGTATTTTCAAGTAAAGTTTCTGTTGTTGACTGTTCCTGGCAATGGTGTGTTTTCACTACTCACTGTGTGTGTGGACTTTATTACATCTGCAGCTTCACTGCGGAGAAAGGAACGGTGGCGTCAGCCATGGCAATCACAAAATCAAGTAAGCAACCAACCCTATTTAATAGCCTGCCCTCGGCCCCAGGGACTTGTTCTCCGGGTGAGAGATGGTAATGCCACTGTGACAAGGCCCTACTCTAATCCCCGCTGTCTCCTAGGCCGAGACCCGCTCCTCAGATGCTTCACATGTATATATTCTTTTGGTATTCTCAAGTTTTTTCCATGGTCCATTGCAGGTTTGCAATATGGTGGCGGGTGCCGCGTCCTCGCCAGAATCCTGCCTGCGCATCAGCGAGTGCCGCTTCACCTACTGATCTCAAGTCCTTTCTGTATGATTTTGAGAAGGATCTTACTTGCCTGATCATGTGGAATGAGGGCTATTGTCTGTTAGTTAGAGCAATTCCGGGAGTTGCCTTTCTTCGGCAGAGGGATGAAGCCAGATCTTTTCCAGCCCTCTGGCCATTGTGTGGATGCCCATACTGCCTGGCACAGTGCTGTGATGGTTTTCACTGGTACTGGCAGCAATAGCTCTGCCGGTATATTATCTATGCCTGGCACTTTATTTTTGGCTAGTTGTTTCATTGCCATAACCACTTCTAACTCCATAATGGAAGGCTCCAAGTCCACAGGCTCCACCTCATGCAATGCTCCAGGTATGTGGCTGCAGGCATATAGTTCCTCTGACTATTCCCTACACCTATCCTTAATACTCATTCAGTTCCTTCCCATTTTTGTCTTTGATTGTGCCATTGTGTGCCATGAAAGGGTTTCAGGCCATCTTGACCTGTAAGAATAGGCCTCGCATATGGCCTTTCATGGCTTCTGCTTCGAGTTGTTTGCAACGCTCATTCCAGTCCATTTCCTTGTCTTTCCTTGCTGCTCACTGAAAATCGGCATTTATTTGCCGATCTTCGTCTTTGTTGCCGGCCGCCTTTGCTGCGCTTCTTTTATCGGCTATTCTGAAGGTTTGCTCTAACAACCAATAGTTCCTGAAACATGTGGAAATAAGGAAGATGGAACAATACCTCTGCAGCGCCACCTACTGGATGGCAGCATTCCTTCAAATCAATGAATGACTCTTCAACACGTCTGTAAAACAGTGATTGGGAATAGGAAACCAAGCCACACAACCATACACAGACAGCTGTTTCGGAGTCTTTGACCCTCCTCAGTGTGCAGTAGGTTTCTGGCTTGGCTGGTTAGAGGCCTGCAATGTGGATCAAGAGGGGTGTCCTTGAACATGAGGTGCATCAGCATCTGGGCTTCCCAAGGGCTTTACCCCAGTTGTGTCATGAGGAAACCCCTGACTACTTGCACTCAGACCTTGCTCTTCCCCACTAGCATTTGGAGAATCCTTTGGCCTGGGGGCCTGCCATTGGATACCATATCTGAATAATTTGAGAGCTCTTTCATAGGGCTTCCAAAAAGAGGTTTTTACAGGGTAGATCGGCAGGTCTTTCCCTAACCCTCCCCATTTATCCGGGCTTGGGACCGACATATAGGAATGACTCCTACACGGCTGGGTTATGTAATATAGGGAGAACATACATACTCCATGCAGGTATAGTCCTTTGTTACATTTGTATCCAGGACCTCAGTAATAACCCCGAGTCATATATGTTTGTACAGCATCAGCGCACCTTCATGTAATACACAGGCTCGGCTGCTGTATATGAAAACAAGGTTCACCGGTTTCTTGAGACGTCCAATCAGAGTTTAATAGCCAGAAAAATAAAGCTGAAGTTGTTTTTGGCGGGACATCCTCCCGACCTTTGTTCAAGTTTGGTGTCTTCATCTAGAGCTAAGTAATAGACTCTGCATGTTAACCCCTTAAAGGGATTGCCTCACCACGGTCCAGATACTGTACTAGAATATATATACATTATAGTCTCCTGCTCGATATTTGCGGCATACCTCCCAACTTTTGAACATTGGAAAGAGGGACAAACAATTCTTACTGTGCCCATAGTGGTCTGTGGACATTTTTTTACGTTCCTCTACACCCCATTTATGCTAAGCCTCTCCCTTTGTGTTTTATTACAATAATCGTGTCCATTAGTGACTCCCTCACAGTGATAGTGCATCTTAGGGACCCTCTCACAGTAATAGTGTCTCTCGAATCCCCCTTACAGTAGTAATGTTACTTAGTGATGCTCTCATAGTAATGGTGCCTCTCAGTGACCCTCTCAGTAGTAATGCTCCTTAGTGACCCTCTCACAGTTAGAGTGCCTCTCAGAGACCCCTTCACAGCAATAGTAACTCAAAGTAATAGTGTCCTCAGTGATCCCCCTCACAGTAATAGTACCCCATAGTGACCACTTCACAGCAATAGTACCCCACAGTGACCTCCTCACAGTAATAGTGCCCCTCAGTGATCCCCCTCACAGTAATTAGTGCCTTTAGGTGACCCCTTCACAGCAATAGTGACCCTCAGTGACCATGTCACAGTAATAGTGACCCCCTCAGAGTATTGGTGCCCCTCAGTGACTCCCTCACAGAAATAGTGCCCCTTAGTGACCCCCTCACAGTTGTAGTGGCAGTTTCGCTCTCACAGCAATGGTGCCCCTCAATGAACCTCTCACAGTAATATTGCATGTGATCACGCTACCAAGAAGTGAGTGGGGACCACAAAATTGGGGAGAGCGAAAGAGGTGAGGATAGGCTGTTTTTTAAAAATCTCTTTCCATTCTCGGCCACACCTGCGGGACATGTCTTTTAGCTCCTAGGAAGGTGGAACAGTCCACCAAAATTCAGGACTGTCCCGCTGAATATTGGGCAGTTGGGAGACATGGGGACCGCCTCTATAAGCTAAAATGTAGAGCCACTCCATAAAAAAGTAGCTGTTGTTCTGGCAGACTTGATACATCCAGAATGAGCATTAGTCTGAATGGCCGCCCTGTAGATAGGGGGTAACTTTCCATCATGGCACAACGCAAGTAAGTTTAGTTAATTAGTACAGATACTAAAATGAGGTTGTATTACGGATGAGGCTCCCAGAATGCACTGGTCTCTGGGAAAGGAAATATAGAACTATACCGTAATAGCTGGATTCTTACACGGTGACCTTAAGGTCCGTACTTTCTTCTGTATCAGTCGGTGAGATTTCAGATGTCCTTTCACCTATGTCTGTAAGGTGCGGCCGGAGCTCTCTTTATGTGATTCTGCCCCTCCCTAGATGTTATATACCCACAGCAGCATCCGGTGACCTCAGGTATATACCTTGCCATAAATCTAGACGCCATTACAACTGGTAGACTGAAGCTGGGATCATTTGTTTCCTCTGTTATAGTGCCCTCTGTTGGTGAAACAAGTATCCTTGGAAGCTGATCGCTTCTAGTATAGAACAGCAGCCTGAACCTGTTGGTGGGTGACAGGCAGACAAATGTCAGCGTTCTGGAAGAAGAAAAGACCACCAGCATTGAAGCGATGATCCTCCGCCATCAGCTTCGCTGGACTGGCGACGCTGTGCGAATGCCCGATTACCGTCTCCCAAAGCAACTACTATGCTGTCAACTCAAGAACGGAAAACGGAATGTTGGTGGACAGTGACATAACGATGGGCTTAAGGCCTCCTTCACACGGGTGACAGTCGTTTTGCTACAATGCTACAAATCGCATGCTTTCCTATGGGTTAATTCATACATGCGATGTTTTGTAGCATGCGACATCCCGACACAAACATCTCGCAGGTCCGGCAATATACCTGCGACTCGCAAGGCTTTGTAGCCCATGTTTCTCTATGGAGCCTTCCTCTATTTTGCATCGTACCGCACAAAAACTCGATTTTTGTGCCGTGCGATGCAACTTTGACAATAGGAAATTTTACTGTCAAAGCCCTAATCTACTTCGTGGCTGCGAGAAAAAAAAACAAAAAAAACACATACATCACCTCTCCGGCGCTGTCAGCCCGGCCACATCTTCTACCCGGGTCCCTGACACTATTCTCCTTCATCTCTTTTGGCCGGGGATTGAAAAATCCCCGCATCCTGGAAAGGCTGGCTGTGATTGACTGACGCTTAGCAAATCAAAGCCAGCGCTTGATGAACTAATCACAGCCATTCATTGAGTGCTGGCTATGATTGACTAGCATCAGCCAATCACAGTCAGCACAGCAGGAGGTGGGGATTTTTCAATCCCCAGCCAGAAGAAAAGAAGACTAGTGCCGGGGACCGGGAAGAAGCTGCAGCGAGCCACAGACAGCACTTTTAGGTGAAGTATACTTTTTTTCCTCTGCAGTTAGGGCTTATATTTCAAGCCCGCCCTGAAAATCCTCACATGTGGTGCTACAAAGTCACGCGACTTTATAGTGCCACATGCAACTCAGTAGCACTACCAAATCCCCGTATTGATGTGGCACCCGCCACCATATTGCAAACCTGCGATGAACCATGGAAAAAACTCACACACCCTCAATTTGATATTGCTGCGATTTTCTCATAGTGATGCAGTTTCACCTGTGTGAAGGGGGCCTAAAACTAACCTTAAAAATTGTGGCATAGACATTGAGAACTGGGCCTCGAGCGCTCAATTTGGGGGTCAGCCGTTACCAAAAGCACTGTGAATTTCAAAAAGGCACGAATGGAGGGCGAAAAGGAGAAACATATTAAGAGGAAAGCATGTCAAGCCAACCCTTGTTGGGACAGTCTTCCACTTGGAAACCGATGTCTCCACTGCGAAAGAACCTGAGGATCAAGAATAGGTCTCTATAGTCATCTACAGACCCACCGCAAAGCCCCCATATTTGGAAGACAACCGTGCTCGGCCAGGAGTGATAGCCTATGATGATGGTCTGGGGTCTGTATAAAGGGGTTTGCAGCGCATATTTGTTTACACTTACCTTCCTCAAGTCTTAAACAATGAAAAAAGGGAGAACTATTAGTGGTGCATGTAACACGGCACACCATCTCTATTTAACATTAGGACACACCATTTTTACACTAAGCCATGCCCTTTGTGTCTCTTCACAGTAATGGTGCCCCCCCCCCCACTCCCCCACATGTGACCGCTTCACAGTTAAGGCCCATTTAGACACAACGAGTATCGCTCAAAATTCACTCAAAGGCAATCTTTTCAGCGACAATCGTTATGTGCATTTACACGCTCTGAGAACTACTGTGTTCTCGGAGCGCTCAGCTGGTGTCCCACTGAGCGCTCCGAGCGCTGTCTTCCGCATACTCCTGCTGTGTTCACGGAGCGCTCAGCTGGTATACAGCTGAGCACTCCGAGCAGGGTATGCAGAAGACAGCTGAAGCGCTGCCTTCTGCACACTCTTGCTGTGTTCTCCGAGCGGAATACCAGCTGAAACAATAGTATCAGTAGTACCCTGCTGAGAACTCAGCGCGCGGCACTGATAAGGCTCATCGTTAACTTTCAGCCATTGATGAGCTGAAAGTTATCGATGAGCGAATAGTGCACAAACAGACAGATTATTACTCTGAGGGGGTCACTGAAGGGCACTATTATGGGATACAGAGAGTGGAGGGGCCCGTTATATAAACTCGTAGCGCACTGCTACAATTGTTACTCTATTTATTGTATTGTTGTTCTTTGCTATTAAACAGGGTATGAGGGGCATAATTAATAAATGGGGCCGTAAGAAACATTATTACTTCATGGGCAGAGGGGCATTATTAATA
This sequence comes from Eleutherodactylus coqui, assembly GCF_035609145.1. NCBI lineage: Eukaryota > Metazoa > Chordata > Amphibia > Anura > Eleutherodactylidae > Eleutherodactylus > Eleutherodactylus coqui. The sequence continues at coordinate 42,837,145 of NC_089841.1, forward strand.
AAGGAGGCCAAGTGGGGCATTATTTTAAAATGGGGATGTTTTTCTACTAAACAGGGCATAGGGGTCATTATTGATAAATGGGGGCCAAGTGGGGCCATGATGGGCATTATAACTACCAAAACATAAGTGGCACTATTAATAAATGGGGCCATGTGGAGTATTATTAATAAATGGGTACATTTTTATTAAACAGGTCCATGAGGGGCATTATCAATAAACTGGGCAACGAGGGGGCATTATTACTAGACAGTATATGAGGGGGGATTATTATTAGATGGAGCCATAAGGGGCATTATTGCTAATGGAGCACGAGGGATATTATTAATAAACACGACATGTACGGCATTATTAATAAAAGGGGTTTGAGAGACAATTCTTACTAAACAGGGGCATGAAGGGGCATTATTATTACACATGGCATGAGGGGGCATTATTACACATGGCATGGGGGGATGTATTCTAGACTGGTTTGCTCGCTATTTCTTTAGTCGTGTGCTGGAGGGTCATGTTGGCAGTATTGAGGCGCCATAGGTTAGGACATCACCCATGTGAAAGGAATAACATATATTGCTCGGCGCACTCGTTCCCCTCTCCTCATCTCCCCCCTGTAGTGCAAGATGTAACTGATGGTGATACAGATTAATTATTGGTAGATGCATTGGACATGGCAGGGAGGGATGTGATAAACGTCTAGCATGAGTCTAGTCATTAGAGGTGCCCCCCCCCGTGGCATCAGGACAGCTCCACCACCCGTCCACAGCCCCAGCTGCTAACCACAGATCTTCAGGGAAATAAGGTCATTTTGCCCATTTCCAACATGGCGCTGTGAGCACACGGCGTGACGTCATGCAGGCGGCGCCGTCCCGGAAGTACTTGCTGCGGATATAGCGGAAGTCTTTCCCTTCTTCCGGTCTCTATCGTATCGGCCGCTGGGGAAGATGGTGAGTGTCTGGGTGGCCGCGCCGGGGAATCCGCCGGCATCTCCGCCATCCTGTCCCGTCGGGGCGGCTGCCGGCCGGGTGTGGGGAGGGGCTCGCGCGGCGGAGCGGGGAGGCCGGGTATTAGTGCTGGTTGTCGGCCAAGGGCTGTGTGTAGCGGCCGGCGGTGCGGAGGCCCTCGGAGCCGCTCGGTCTGTGCAGTCAGCGGTTACTATGGCTACCTGCCAGCGCTGTAGTGGGGGCCCTGCTGGCGCGCCCTCTGCCGGCGGTGTGTGGCTGGGGGTGCAGGGGGCACATGTGGATGGTTGGGGCGGCTCAGTGCCGGCCTGCTGCTTCTCCTGTTTCCTCATCCATGTTCTGCAGTTGCGCCATTATCCAGATCTCTGCTTGCAGTCAGTGAATGTTCCGTCATATAAGTAGAACTGTCGGCGGATCTGTCAGACTCCAACATGGCGGCCGGACCCGGCGGACTGTAGTGGTTCTGGCAGTTTACCGGAGAAGGAGCGCAACGCTGTTCTTCACGCCATCAATGATGGAGCCGCTGGATGGAGAAAAGCAACAGATGTGGGCGGAGCCTCGGGGCGACCATTGGGGCGCAGAACCCCGATGACTCGCTGAGCGGCAGCGCCGCAGATCTCTTCTGGCCTCGCTTCATTCGGAGTGAGCAGGCAGTCGGAGACGGATGGCCGCCTCTTCTCACGGCCCACAGTTGCTTGGCTTTTGGCTCGCCTGAAGGCTTGGAGCGGCTGGCGGTTGCCGTGGTTACAGAAGAGTCCCTGTGACTTTGGCACAATTACTTGGGGTCCCGCGTGTTACTAATACAGTGTGGCTCGGGGTCCGGCTCCTCACCGAGGGCCACATCAGCCGTATGGCAGGGGCTCGGCCACATGAGCGTATGACCAGCGCCATTTTTGTGCACTTATTAAGCAGTGACTAAAACTGATGGGGTTCGGTCACACGAGCGGATCTCTTCTTGCAGTGTGCGGTCATTGGGCGGGCCGTAGGGGCAGCAGCGAGGCCGTATGGTGCCGGCGCAGTAATGTTTCTATTCACTGACTGCAGAGCTCTTGAACACGATGAGGGGTTGGGATGCATGGCAGGAGGCTGGATCACGCGGATTCCACGCTGGCGCTGCGCCGCCTCCTGCATTTATCAGTGATGTTCCATAACAAATGTCTGAACATATGACATCCGCTGATTTCGCTTTGTGACTGAGATAAATGCTCGCCGTTCGCACGGTCGGATCCGTTTTCCTGCCCGCCGTTTTACAGCGTTGCTTTGTTTCACTTTAGACGAAGGGAACATCGTCATTCGGAAAGCGCCGCAATAAGACGCACACTCTGTGCCGCCGCTGCGGGTCCAAGGCCTACCATCTGCAGAAGTCCACCTGTGGCAAGTGCGGGTACCCAGCCAAGCGCAAGAGAAAGTGTGAGTACCCCAAGTTACTGGAGGGGGACGAAAAACAATTGACTGCTTTTTTTTTTTTGATCTGTGATACAAGTTTTTGTGGGGGAAATGCCTTTTTTTAATCTTTATTGGACTTTTTTGATACTATTTTAGTCCCGCATTACCCATGCGTACTTCATTCTACATCGCCTGTGACCTCAGCCTGCTAGACTCTGGGGTCTCATAGGCTGAGTGGCATGGCGGGCCTTGTCAAGCTTCCGCCTGCAATGGGAACACATTGGTACCGTGCGATCGCGGAGCCTGGCTGTCTGTAGTTAGCTGAGCCACCACCTTAAAAAGATGTGCAGGTGTAAAGCCCAACAGTGACTGCTGTAAAAGGCGTATTTGGGGTCACTAAAGGGTTAACTTACTGAACCTCTTGTGTGTAAGGATACTGACCCCAGTACTGACAACCCCGATGCAGGGGTTAAAAAAACAAACCGGAGAGTGCTTACCTGAATCCCGGCGGTCCGGCGTCTTCATACTCACCTGCTGAAGATGGCCGCCGGGGTCTGCTCCCTCCGTGGACCGCAGCTCTTCTGTGCGGTCCATTGCCGATTCCAGCCTCCTGATTGGCTGGAATCGGCACGTGACGGGGCGGAGCTACACGGAGCCGGCATTCTGCACGAGCAGCTCCATTGAATACAGCAGAAGACCCGGACTGCGCAAGTGCGGCTAATTTGGCCATCGGAGGCCGAAAATTAGTCGGCACCATGGAGACGAGGACGCCAGCAACGGAGCAGGTAAGTATAAAACTTTTTATAACTTCTGTATGGCTCATAATTAATGCACAATGTACATTACAAAGTGCATTATTATGGCCATACAGAAGTGTATAGACCCACTTGCTGCCGCGGGACAACCCCTTTAACTGCTTACATGCTGCGGTTGGGGGGCCTTCGGTGTCCCGTCATCTCTTCCATGGCGCACTGATGCATTGCCTTGGCTTCCTGGGGTCTCGGCTCCTTAGGCTACTGGTGAAAATACTAGTATTAATAAAAACTAGCTCTGCTTATAAAGGAAATGCATACAACTTATGCGGTTCAGACTCTGCCAATAGTGCCCCCCCCAAAGGTTGTGCCGATGACCCGCATGATGCCGTTAACCTGCCATTTTTACACCTTAAAAAGCAAATCTCACCCCAACCTCAAAAAAAGTTTTTCGATGTCATCCCACTTAGAAATTTGTAAAGGTTTTCAGTCCATTTATATAGTAGGTTAACTGGTCCCTTTAAGAACCACGGCTCACCCTATGAAGTCCAAGCCCTCATGCGGCCGTTGTCAGAAAAATAAAGCCGTGGATGAAATAATGGTAAACCAATGTGGCGGCTCGTTGCGTTCAGTCGCTGGATTGGTTGTAGCTGCAGATCTGCTCCCATGGCTTCGCACTGCCGCTGGCGGACGCTTCTGCCGCTGCCCTCTTGCCGGTAACAGTTGGTTTGGTGAACTTTATGGATCTTTCTTTAATATTTTTAGACAACTGGAGCGCCAAGGCCAAGAGACGCAACACCACCGGCACCGGCCGCATGCGACACCTGAAAGTTGTGTACCGCAGATTCAAGTAAGTCTGGCCGTGGCTGCTGCTCCTAGAGGAGTTCTGTCACGTCTTCTGAGTGCAGTTTATCAGCTGTGATTTTTAAAGGGGGTATTTCTGGACTTTTAACCCCTTGTGGTACTGATGGCCTAGCATCACAGTAGGTCATCAACTGTTAATTGGTAGTAGTCTGCTGCTCGTGTTCCCCGGCGATCAGCTGATCTCAACCCCCTGCATTCATTGCAGCAAGACCGTACTTCCACATTCGGGTTGGAACTTGAAGTGCAATAGAAGGTACAGCTCCTGTTGATTTCAGCTGTACCTTCAGTTGCATTTCTGGCTCTAACCCCAATGTGAACGGAGCTGTCAACATTTGACCCACTGAAGTGAGTACGGGGGCTGAGATCAACTGGTCACAGGGGTCCTGAGCAGTGGACCGCTGATGATAAATGCAAGTGGTGTCACTAGGCTCTGCTCACAAGGGTATCCATGTCAGAATTACTCAATGTGGAGATTCACTCAAAAAAAGGGCAGCAGGGTGCATTTTTTTCAGTGGTATTCCCACCATGATTCCACTGCTAAATCTCTGGCAAATGAGTAAGATGCGGATTTGTCATTGTATTTACTCAGTGTATTGTAAGGGTTAAATTCACGGCACAAACTGTGATGTCTGACGTTTGCTGTGTCGTTCGCAAATCTGTCAATCTCGTGCAGCTGCGGACTACTGGCACATTCACAGAAGCCAGTCGATTCTGCCCACAATAGCGCTAGATGACCCGCCTATGTGCTGAGCCACGGTTGTGCTTGATTAGTACAGACCTGTTGATATAGGAGATGTCATCCATGTTGCTCACAGCAAGTGTGTCTGGGGGTGTGTTAAAAGAAAAATATGTTCATTAAATGGAAAGAGGGGGAAATATCTAAAGAAGAATATAATGCAGTCTGCAGAAACTGTAGGGCAAGTGTCAGAAAAGCTAATAATGAATTGAGGCTTGTCAAAGCAAAAGAAAAATCAAAGAGGCTCAATTGGATGCTTACAGGATGAAAATGGTGAATTGGTTAAGTATGATGTTGAGAGGGCCGAGCTATCTATAAACAGAGATGGTGAGGGAACACTTAGCTAACTTGTAAGTCTCCAGGTTCAGATGAATTACATCCTAGGATACTGAAGGAAGCAGCAGAGGTAATTGCTGAACCACTCGCTGTAATTCCTATAGAACAGAAGAGTCCCAGAAGATTGAAAAAGGGCAAATGTTGTTCCTGTCTTCAAAAAAAAAAAAAGGAAGAAGGTGGATCCAGGAAACTAGAGGCCTGTGAGCCTGACTTCTATACCGGGAAATATGTTTGAACAAATTATTAAACCGCATGGATGCAAGTACTTGGATGAAAATGGAGTAATTAACCAGAGACTGCATGGGTTTGTAATAAACAAGTCATGTCAGACTAATCTAATTTCCTTCTATGACGATCACCGACTAGGTTGATCAGGGAAATGCGGTGGATATACTATATCCTGACTTTAGTAAAGCATTTTAAGAAAGTATCTCATGTCATCCTTATGGAAAAACGACCCAATATAGCCTTGACAAGACAACTGTCTGTTAAAGGATCTGGGAATGTTTAATTTACAAAAAAGGCAGCTGAGAGGAGACTTAATAGCTGTCTACAAACATCTGAAGGGCTGTCACAGTGCAGAGGGATCAGCCCTATTCTCATCTGCATAAGGAAAGACTAGAAGCAATGGGATGAAACTGATAGGGAGGAGACACAGATTAGATATTAGACAGGGAGAGGGACCAATGAGTGGAACAGGTTACCACGGGAGGTGGGGAGTTCTCCTTCAATGGAAGTGTTCAAACAAAGGCTGGACTGACATCTGTCTGGGATGAAATGGTGATCCTGCATTCCTGCACTGATCTTTCTGCCATTATATAATGGTACCGTAGTGCTGGCTGTAGTGAGCAGATGGCATGTGACATTCTGGAAAGGCCCCGATAACAGAACGGCCAGTAATCTACAGTAAGAATACCCTGCCGGACGTCTTCTGACATCGAAGCTGTACAGCCTTCCGTCAGAAAGTCTTTAGATGTCACTGTGGATTGGACAGGGTTAATGCTGACTGTGTTTGGTTATACATTGAATGATCACCCCCATCAGCATCCCCAAGTCATGAGCACAAGTTATGGCAGCTGGGTGCCTTATAATGGTTTCCCAGGGCTATCATGTACATAGCCAGCAGCATGATTAATAAAGACATGTCCCACTGACAAGTGTATTACAGTGCTGGACAAATATATTGCAGTGCATTATACCAGAAATAGGAGATTCCTCTAGGACAGTGGTGGCGAACCTATGGCACACTGCCAGGGCGGCACGCAGAGCCCTCCCTACTGGCACGCGCTGCCATCGGCCACTCACCACTTTGGTGTATACCGGCAGGGGCCGCTGGGGGATGTCACTATTAATACTGGGGGCCGCTGGGGGATGTCACTATTAATACTGGGGGCCGCTGGGGGATGTCACTATTAATACTGGGGGCCGCTGGGGGATGTCACTATTAATACTGGGGGCCGCTGGGGGATGTCACTATTAATACTGGGGGCCGCTGGGGGATGTCACTATTAATACTGGGGGCCGCTGGGGGATGTCACTATTACCGCTGGGGTATGTTTACATGTGGCAAAAATTGGCAAGGTGGTTTCAAAATGGACAGGGTGCAGATTTTGGATGCGGAAATGCTGCAGAACTTTCCACAGAAATTTCCGCATCCAAAAAGCAGCCGAAATCTGCTCCCTGTCTATTGTAGAACAATGGAGGTAAAATCATATGTTGTGATAAGCCTCGCCCCCCTGACATGTTGGCACTTTGCAATAAATAAGTGGATTTTATGTTGCAGTTTGCTCACTCGGTCTCTAAAAGGTTCGCCATCACTGAACTTTGAGGACTAGACGCTGTTTACAGAACTTTTTTGAGCTGTATATTTTTTTTTTAATTTCCCTTCCCCAGTTTAAAAAAAAAATAATAAATAAAACACAGACCTATTTTTCCCCTCCTGAAAAGTCCCTTTTTGACAGTTGTGCTTGGCATAGTTGCCCCCATATACTGGCGTGGTCGCACTTCTCCAGCGCCGTCCTGCTTATCCATGATGTCTCCATAAATGTCTGAACAAATGACATCCAGTGATTTCATGTTCCTACTGAGATAAGCGCCTCCGATCCTCCATGTCTCATCTGTCGCTGATGTTCCTGCTAACGCTTCTCTCTCCCCTTACAGGAATGGTTTCCGTGAAGGCACAACCCCCAAACCTAAGAGGGCCGCCGTCGCTGCTTCCAGCTCATCTTGAGGACAGAAATTTGTTAAAATAAATGTTTAAAAAACAGAAAAAAAATGTCTCCTCCCCCCTGGTGTCTGACCGTGGTTTGTGTGTGCCGTGTTTTATGACCCCTTGGTTACACTTTGGTTGTTCAGTTTTCTCACGGCAGATTCCCTTTATAAACCTAGTGAGATCAGCTGGACCCCCACCCCCCAAATAACTTCTGTATGGCACATATTTCATGCACGATGTATATTACAAAGTGCATGTATATGGCCATACAGAAGTGTAGTGTTTAACTCTATTTTGCTGGACAACCCCTTTAAGGCAATCGGGCTCATCAATGCACAAGAATAGTCGTGGGCCGTGTTAAGGCCCATTTCCACACGATTATCGCTCAAAAGCCATCTTTTGAGCGATAATCGTTGTGTATAAAGGTGCGCCTATAGCTGACTTCCGGGCCGCATGCAATCCTCGTCTCTCAGAACGATCGGACTGCAGGATGACATTCTTTACCAGCTGCTGTTCTGCTCGAGAACAATTGTGATGTATTTAGAGAGCAGATCACCGGCTGTTCACTAAATACCTGCAATGAAGTACTAAAGGGCTGGTTTAGCCAATTAGTACTATGCAAAATAATCGCTGAAAGCTGTCCGTTTCTGACACATTTTGAGCAATCATCTGTGTGTGTAAATGCACCGTACCTCTCCTTTGATTTTTAGGCTAATTTAGACGGAGCTAATGTAGCATCATATTAACCCCTCTATTCCGGCCCTGATACCCTCAACTACTTCTAGTTCTGCTTAACTGAACGGAGGGCCCTATCCAACCTCATGATGCTGTACGTTTGGGTCAGATAATCTACGGGGTATTTCTGGTGTTCTGTTAAGCTTTACACCTATAGGATCCTCATTCGTTGGATGCTTTCCTCCATCACAACGTTACATGAGACATCACCACGTAGTTGGCAGTGACACCCCGGCCAGTCTAGCCCCGATGACCCGGCCTCGTTGGAAGTCACTCAGATCGCTGGGTTTTCTCATCTAATGTGGATTCGCACTAAAACCGATCCATGGAAAACTTGTGACATGATTTTATGCCGCACTCCGGGGTCACGGGCAGCGTTTCCATGCAAGGAAGCCCCAATTGTGAGAGGGCCGGGGCCCTAATGAAAGGTCCATTTGGTGCATATCGACCTGTTCAGGTCTCCCTGCTCTTTCATGTGCTCTTCGCCCTCATTCACTGCAGTTTGCACCGTTATATCTGTTAAGTTCTGATTTTCAGATAACAATAATAATAAACTTTATTTGTATAGCGCCAACATATTCCACAGCGCTTACATAGACAGGGGGAATACAGAAAGACAAAATACAAACATTACAGAACCACGGTTACATAGTAATCAATTGATGGAAACAATAGGGGTGAGGGTCCTGCTCCAACGAGCTTACATACTACAAGTAATGGGGTGATACAGAAGGTAAAGGGGCTGGAGATGTGCATGGTATGGAGAGGTGGAGAGTGAGGGATGCTATACACACACAGACAATGGTCAGACATTTAGCCGTGTGACGGCAGAAACGGTATGACTGCAGGAGTGGTTTATGATGGCTAGCAAGGATTGCAGTCAGTAGGTCAGGGAGCATGTTATCGGGCGGAGTACAGAGGGGTTTGTTTAGGGAATGCGGTATGCCTCCCTGAAGAGGTGCGTTTTTAGAGCACGCCTGAAGTTCTGCGAGTCCTGGATTGCCCGGGTAGCCTTTGGTAGTGCGTTCCAGAGGACCGGTGCTGCTCTGGAGAAGTCTTGGAGGCGGGAATGAGAAGTTCGAATTAAAGGGGCGCTCAATCTGGTTTCGTTAGCAGAGCGGAGAGCCCGGGCTGGGTGGTGGATTGAGATGAGGGAGGCGATATAGGGGGGCGCTGCGCTGTGGAGGGCTTTGTGGATGAAGGTTGCGAGTTTAAACTGAATTCTGTATTTATCGGGCAGCCAGTGCAGTGACCGGCACAGGGCAGAGGCGTCCGAGTAGCAGCTGGACAGGAAGATGAGCCTGGCTGCCGCATTCAGGATGGATTGGAGAGGGTAGAGTCTGGTGCAGGGGAGGCCGATCAGCAACGAGTTGCAATAATCGAGCCGGGAGTGGATGAGGGCAACAGTAAGCGTTTTTAGCGTGTCCACAGTGAGAAAAGAGCGGATTCTTGCGATGTTCTTGAGGTGCAGCCGACATGTTCGGGCCAGAGATTGGATGTAGGGGGTAAAAGAGAGATCAGAATCAAATATGATCCCACGGCAGCGGGCATGTTGTCTAGGAGTTATGGTGGCGCCACACACGGAGATAGAGATGTCAGGAGGAGGTCGGTTAGTGGAGGGTGGAAATACCAGCAGGTCAGTTTTAGAGAGGTTTAGTTTTAGGTAGAGAGAGGACATAGTGTTAGAGACAGCGGACAGTGATGTTTTGGAGGAAGGGTGCAGAGATGTCACAGGAAGAGGTGTATAGCTGGGTGTCATCAGCATACAGGTGGTATTGGAGGCCAAAGCTCCTGATGGTTTGTCCAATAGGGGCTGTGTAGATAGAGAAAAGGGGGCCGAGGACCGAGCCCTGGGGGACCCCAACAGCAAGGGGAAGAGGAGGGGAGGTAGAGCCAGCAAAGGAGACACTGAAAGAGCGGTGAGATAGGTAGGAGGAGAACCAGGAGAGAGCAGTGTCCTTTAGGCCAATGGAGCGAAGTATACTGAGGAGGAGTTTGTGGTCAACAGTGTCAAATGCTGCGGAGAGGTCGAGGAGGATCAGTAGGGAGTAATCGCCCCTCGGTTTGGCTGTCAGTAGGTCATTGGATACCCTTGTAAGGGCAGTTTCTGTCGAGTGTTGAGGTCGAAAGCCAGACTGTAGGGGGTCTAGGAGAGAGGGCTCTGATAGGTAGCTTACAAGGCGGGAGTAAACCAGGCGTTCTAGTAGTTTGGAGATGAAGGGGAGGTTTGAGATGGGTCGGTAGTTGGCAGCATCAGTCCCGTCCAGAGTCGGCTTCTTTAGCAGTGGGGATATGATGGCGTGTTTGAAAGAAGAGGGAAAGATGCCAGAGGTCAGAGAGAGGTTGAAAATAGTGGTGAGATGGGAGATGACCACTGGGGAGAAGGAACGGAGGAGGTGTGAGGGGAGGGGGTCGCTAGTGCAGGTGGTGGGGCGAGCAGAGAAGAGCAATTTGGAGACTTCTTCCTCTGTCGCTGGTCTGAGTACAGACAGTGAGCAGGAGCTAGATGCAGTGCTGACAAGACTAGGGTCAGGGCTAGTCTGGGATTGGGAAGTTATTTCCTGACGGATGTCATCAATTTTCTTTTTGAAGTAAGCAGCCAGATGGTCTTACAGGTTTTTCTGCTGTTTGCAATCCACTTTCAGAGAGGGGGTGTATAACAGGCCTAACATTCTGCCAGTAGTTCGCTGTCTTGAGTTCCTTGCCTGTACTTGCGATGCTACATTTCCCTGTGTTTAGTTCAAGCAGCAGGGAGGCAGTATCTGAATGCCCAACCCTCTGCTCTCCCAGAATGATTCAAGCATTCACAGACATTCTGGCCAAATGAGTTGTAAACTTGCTATGTACATAGACACTGTAATGGTGGCGGCAACTGTGAAGAGCTTTATCACACTGTCTGCAGATCAGTAAGCCTGAGTCCACGAGAGCTGCCTGAGAAGATAGCTTCTCCCCCTGTTGTCAAAGAAATGCCCCTATGTCCTTGTCACTATAGAAGCTCTGCACCTAACAGTGGATTGCAGAGAAGCTGGAAGGGAGACCCCCTAGTGGCGGCCACTTCATATACATGATTCACAGTGGTAACGCATCAAAAGAAAAGGCTGGCATTGCTGCTTTTTCTTCTTAACAAAACAATCTTTATCCTAAAATCGTACCACAAAGTAAACTTATTCTGCAAGCAAAATGAAAGCGAGCCGTCAGTGGGGAAAACATAAAAGTTGTGGCAATGGCGGTGTAGCAGCATTATTTTCCTATGAAAAATGCATTTATTGTGCAGCAGTAGCCATAAAACACATGGATTTGGTATTGTGTTACAGTAGCTTTACCCAGTGCGATGATCGTGCCATAATCCTCCCATGTGTGCGGCCGCAGACCGGCCCCGAGTGACAAGTCGCTCTTGTTCAGGTTGTCGCTTTTTTTATCAGAACTAAAAACCAAGCGCCTGTCGGGCTGAGTGAACAGGCAGTGCTACATCTGTGACGACTGCCTGTTTACTGTGGATGGAGGCGGACGGCCCGAATCATCCTGGCGCGCTCTGCCTAAAATAACATACGCGGGTCTGCTCCGCTTTCCTGGCGCTGCGGTGGTGAATTCTGGAGGGGCAGGAGGCTGCAGCGTCACGTCCCCAAACACCTGCCATCATGACAGCCCGGATATGAGCGCTGATACCAGGAGCGCCGGGTGCGCTATTTCGACTTGTAAACTTTACCAAAATGCCGGACTGCTGGCCAGAAATTGAACGGAGCCGCATTATAGAAATTAGCGTCCGCTGACAGTGTGCTCATACAATATATAGTTAATAGAACCAATGGGTTCGTTCACGCTCTATTTTCTTGCGCATTTGTGCCCCAAAAGTCTGCATAAAAGTCAATAGAGATGCGTGAATGTGCGCGGAATGCACTAGGAGAGCTATGGAACTGCACAGGAAAAGGAACAAACCTTAAAGGGGTTGTCCCGCGAAAGCAAGTGGGGTTCAGCACTTCTGTATGGCCATATTAATGCACTTTGTAATATACATCGTGCATTAATTATGAGCCATACAGAAGTTATTCACTTACCTGTTCCGTTGCTGGCGTCCCCGTCTCCATGGTGCCGTCTAATTTCAGCGTCTAATCGCCCGATTAGACGTGCTTGCGCAGTCCGGTCTTCTCCCTGGTGAATGGGGCCGCTCATGCCGGAGAGCTGGTCCTCGTAGCTCCGCCCCGTCACATGTGCCGATTCCAGCCAATCAGGAGGCTGGAATTGGCAATGGACCGCACAGAGCCCACGGTGCACCATGGGAGAAGACCCGCGGTGCATCGTGGGTGAAGATCCCGGCGGCCATCTTGCTAAGGTAAGTAAGAAGTCGCCGCAGCGCGGGGATTCGGGTAAGTACTAAACGTTTTTTTTTTTTAACACATGCATTGGGTTTGTCTCGCGCCGAACAGGGGGGCCTATTGAAAAAAAAAAAAAAAAACGTTTCGGCGCGGGACAACCCCTTTAAACGCATTAGCCCGATTATAGCTGGGGGCTTGGGTTCTTTTTTTTTTTTTAATCACACAACTTGCGCAAAAAAGCAACGTTCGTTATGCAAAAGTGCTGCTCTCATGTCGTGTGAATCCTTACTGCACACGGTAAAACAGCAACCAAACTACATCACCATAGAGGAATAAGGGGTGCAGTTTCCAAAATGGGGTCTCGTCTCTGGGAGTCCGGATATATGATGACGGGCCTGATCACCAGTCGGCAAAGCCTGTGCTCTACAAAGCCAAATGATGTTTCTGGTCCGGCAGTGCGCCCAACCGGTGGTTATGTCCGTACGGCGTTGCCGTATCTCAGGAGCTGTCATGGAGGGGACCTGGTGGTTCGCAGCTCGTTTCCTTGGTGAAGGCTGCAGTACCGGCTCCATGTAAGGTGGCGCACTTCTCTCTGTAGTGTCTGGTCCTGAGGCTGATTTACAGGCTTCATATCTAACGACAGACTATGGCCGGGATCACATGACCATGTGCGCCATGTAATAACCTGTATGCTTGCTGCCTGCCTCCATTCCCCATGCACTGTCTTGGCGTATAAGAGAGCACGCTACGATACTTTCTTATTGTGTGAGTAATATGCAAAATAAAATGCAGGTGTGGGTGACCAATGGAAATCAATGTGCTACTGGCATCGCATGCCACGCACGAGACGTTTAATGCCGATACACCCATGTGACAGCGGCCTAACAGATGGTAACAGACAGAAATGAAAGCGACCGTCCAATCCAGAAACAAAGATGGCCACACCAGCTTCTCTGCCTGCTGCCCACCGGGCATAGTATGCCCATAGATTTGTACGAACGAAGTTAAGTGATAATCGTGCAGTATGAATGCACAGAGCGCTCACTCGTCGTTCACAGATCTTTAAGGTCTTTTCAGTCCACTTAAAAACCATCGCTGGATCGCAGGCTTCTCGCTACGTGTAAACGCTCCCCGCTCCACCTAGAGGGTGAAGCGCTGAGCGAGAAGCCCACCATCCAGTGAGAAGTCCTCCCTGACGACCTGAGCGGTGACTTCAGCGCTCCTGCAGTTGTGTACCCAACTGTCGCCCCGTGTAAAGTGCGTGTAAGTTCAGTGTCGGGGTGAAGTCCACGTGCTACGTCTGCTTTTTAACATAAAAAAAAAAACAAGAACGGCGCAATTTTGTTTCTGGAATTGTGTAGCAACAATTAGAGGTAATCAGCCCATACGGATGCCCCCTGGTTTTCTTTTGTGCACCTATTGACTTTAACCCCTTAATGACACGGCCTATTTTGGGCTTAAGGACGCAACGATTTTTGGCGGATTTTCATCTCAATTTTTCGAAAGCCATAACTTTTTCCGAGTTCCCTCTGTGAACCCTTTAAATGCCACGATTTACATAGATCGCAGCAGGGAAGGGGTTAACAGCGGGGGTCGCTGCTCCGATGCACCCCCGCTGTTGCAGCAGGAGGCCAGCTACCGGTGACAGCAGCCTCCCGCTCCCGGATAGTGCGGGATCTCTTATGATCTCGCGCGATCACAAAAAAAACCAAACCAGAATATGCAGCAGCACCCCTCAAAAGCCCGTCGTCCGGGGTGGGAGAGAGAAAAAGCGGCAACAACAATAATGATGTCGTGCACGCTGGGTCTGAGCGCAGACTTTTCAATGGGCCCAATGGATATCAAATATGCAAACAACAGAGGGGCCAGCAGCACGTACAAAAGGTGCTTGATGTAAGGAGGAGATCCACCGCGTTGTAGAGAGGTAGAAAAAAGCGTACCTTTATTGGATATCCCAGATAAAACACGGACAGCAACGTTTCGGCTTTTGGTTAGCCTTTGTCAAGCGGCTAACAAAGGCTAACTTATAGCCGAAACGTTGCTGTCCGTGTTTTATCTGGGATATCTACCGTGTTTCCCCGAAAATAAGGCACCCCTGAAAATAAGACACCCCCCGAAATTCGCAGAAGTCCCAAATATAAGGCACCCCCCGATAGTAAGGCATAGTAAAGTGTGCAGGCAAGTCAAGAGGCCTGTCCCCTGCTGCCATCCCCGTTGTCTCCTACCTCCAGATGTATAGGTAGATCTGCAGACAGTCTGCTGTTATCCTGTCCCTGCTGTGCTGTACATGTCTGCTGTGATGAGCTCCCCCTGGTGGCCGGAAGCTGCAATACCATCCCTGCTTACAAGTGGTACAGGAACTTCTGTCTGCAGACAGGTACGTTACTTTACAGCCCTTATTTTTTTATGGCTCTGTGTGTGAGTCAGGCAACCTGTGTGTGATTCTTAAGGCTGGGTTCTCACAGAGCGTATTTCCAGCGGAAATCTCGCAGTTTGGCCACAGCGATAAACAGCGAGATTTCCGCCGGGAAAGCGCTGCTTTAAAACCCACAGCACTCAGCCGCTTGTTTTGAAGCGACCTGGCTGCACGCTTTTCCATTTCTGTGGCCAGTGAATCCGCACCACAACACCGGCTTCTCCCAGCTTTGCCGTGACAGATTTGCTGTCCCATGTGGACGAGATTTCTGAGAAATTTCGTCCACAAAGCTGGCCAATTGAGGAATTAGCGGCCACAGAGGGATTTGCCACGGCGAAATAAGACACCCCCTGAAAATAAGACATAGCGCATATTTGGGAGCAAAAATTATTATAAGACACGTCTTATTTTCAGGGAAACAGGGTAATAAAGGTACGCTTTTTTCTACCTCTCTACTACGCGGTGGATCTCCTCCTTACATCAAGCACCTTTTGTACGTGCTGCTGGCCCCTCTGTTGCTCGCGCTCTCACAAGGGTGTAACTGTACGCCATGTTGCGCCAAGTACCCCTCTGCCAGGACGTACTGATACACCCTGTGGCAGGAAGGGGTTAAAACTAAGTTCACACAGGATGGATTCACCACGGATTTTTCGTTCACAACCTCCACCCAGAAAATACGTTCAATTTACAGTAACAACAAAGTGGATGACATTTTGAAAATCTTGTCCACGCTGCCGGAAATATCTGCGCAAAACCCGGGCGGAAATTGAAGTGCGGTCAGATTTTAACTCTGCAGTATGTTAATGAGGCTACACGCACACGAAGGCGAAAACACGCATGAATATGAACTCCATTCTCTTGATTGGAGTCGTACACATCAGCGATGCTGCGAGGTAACACTATCGCTGCATGACCTATTTTTTCACGTCCCTCCGCATACATCACCCATTGTGCTCAATGGGACGGTCAGACACATCGCAGGCCGTGGGACGTGCAGCCAGTGTGATGGGAGGTAATCTATTGGTATCAATGGAAACACTTGCCGATCCTCCAGCGCTCAGGAATCCTGCGCCGGACAATAGCAATTTCACTGAAGTGATGCGAGGTTTTGCATTAAGGACGCCTCTCATCTGCGGGTAAAACAGGTTGAGCAGTGCGATATCGGGCCGCGCTTCTCACGCTCGCCTGTGTGACGGTCGCCTTATAGCAGTAAACCTTTGGTGTGGATTCTGCACCAAATAGAGCAGATTTTGATGTGGAATGTCCACAGTGGGTAACCCATGGCAGATTCCACCCCATATGAACATAGGTGATTGTTATCTGGGAGGTTGGGCCAGAACAGCACATGGTGTAATTATTAGGGCTCTTTTACATGCAACGATAAATCATTCATTGTATATGCATGTCCTGACTGCACAACGAGCAGGAATTTGTGTGCATCTCATTCATTGTTCAGTTTTTGCATGCAGAAAACCGAATGATGTATCGGCCCGTGTAAATAGGCATCACTCATCTATAAATGAGTGAATGGCGTAGGGTGGGTGAACAATCCCCGGCCCGCGCCACCTCCATTCACTAGTGATGATCGTTCCATGTAAAAGGGTCTTTGTAGTCCATGTCTATATAGCCCCCCAAAAATGTACGGTGTTAGCCAGTAGAGCAATGTTGGGATCAATAGCATTTAGATAAATACCAGGGAGGGATGACCATAACAGTAAATTATCCAGTGACAAGGAATCTGAAATCTCTCCTTCAGACCTGCAAACAAGGAAAATGGAACAATACCTCTGCAGCGCCACCTACTGGATGGCAACATTCCTTCAAGTATGAGTTTTTACCAAGTTTGTAAGACAATGATTGAGAATAGCATGCCTTCTGGGTGCTCCCCTGCCATCCCCTGACCCACTGACCACCCCAGGTGTCTCCACAACCCCCAAGAGTGCTCTCCTTAAGGACACCCATCGTGACCTCCTTCAGACCTTTCATATTCTCCACTGATGTAAGAACCCGCCTCCGAGGTTCATTCCATTCTTGAGGATATCAAAAATGGCCATAAATTTATACTCCCAAATTCTTCGGTGACGCTGTGACTTGAAGTTGCCCTTCAGTATGATAACTCTCATCTGCTCTATGCTGTTTCCATGACCACAAAAATGTTTTGCCACAGGGAATTCTGTCTTTCCCTCTAATTGAGTGGCAATGAGATCTCATTCTGGCTCCCAGTTTTTGTTCTGTTTCCCCGATATAAGGCCCCCAACAGGACATTCACTGCACCGAATCAGGTACACAACATTGGATGTGGAACATGTGAATGTCCCCGAGCTCTTACAGTCCTGCTGTGTGTTGGGGATTTGTATCCTGTCTGCAGTCCGTACATGTGAGCAGGTCTTGCAGATCCTTACATTAAAGGGATAAGGATTATAAGGTTCCTCAAATTTGGAAGTTGCCTGTAACACAGAAGGGGAGCGTCTGAGAATATGGTACTAAGGAAAACTGCAGAAAAACTCCATCCTACCCTACACAAGGCTGACTGTCTGAAAACCATATACCGCCTGAGGAAGGATTCTGAGAGGTTGGAAAGCTCGCACTAACATCATGTATTTTTGTTAGCCATTAAAAGGTCTACTATCTACAAGATGACCTGGTTTCTATCACTGAGGACAATCACATATATAGCCCCACTGACTGTAATGGCGCAGTGTGCTGTCTGTGGGCAGTCAGTTGGAAATAAGACATAACATGGATGTGAAAATCGCCCGTGTAAGCAAGCCCTCAGGACCCTCTTATGTGGGAGAACGGCCGGGCGCAGATGCCTTTATACAGGAGAGATCCTCGCTCCCTGAATTTAGGCGAAGTGGGCCGGGGATCGCTCCAGCCGCCCGCCTCCATTCACAGTAAACAGGCAGCCATTCTTAGATGAATGACTGTTCACACGGGCCGGTCGTCATTTGGATTTTATGCCTACAGAAGCTGAATGATGAATAAGCGAATGAATTATCGTTGGTCGTAGATTGACTGAATGATAATCGTTCATATCCCTGCGATCCAGCAATAATTTGACCGATAATTGGCCCGTGTAAATGGCCCTTTATAGGTCTGTGAACTACGCAGCGCTTATCCCCTGAACAGTAGCATTTCCAAATCGGAGATAGAGGCGTGATGCTCGGCCTCCTTAAAGGGGTTTTCCAGGCATAAATACTACTGATGACGTATCCTCAGGATAGGTCATCAATAGTTGATCGGCAGGGGTCCGCCACTCGGGAACCCGACCGATCAGCAGAGGGGATGCATGCCGTCAGCGCCGCAATAACACAGAGGTCAGCGTGGAAGCCTCCACGCTGACCTCCATATAGCGGCCGGCGCTTGTAACTGCAGGCACGGCTCTCATTGAAGTCAATGGAAGCCATACCTGCAGTTACAAGCGCCGGACACTACATGGGAGGTCAGCACGGAGGTTTCTGCTCCGACCTCTGTGTATTAGGAGTGGAAGTCTTTGCAATGGACTCTCATGTAGTGGCCGGCACTGACAGCATGCGCCCGCACAGCTGAACGGTTGGAGGCCCAAGCAGTGGACCCCAGCCGATCAACTATTGATGACCTATCCTGATGATAGGTCATCAGTGGTATTTCCCTGGTAACCCCTTTAAGGCCTCATTCACACGAGCGCTTTTTACGCGCTATTTTGCTACGACTTGACTTGTCTTTTGACGGAAAACACTGGAGGCTCCCATACGGGGGGGGGGGTTTACCTGCATCCGGCGCTCGGACAGAGGACAGCTGTCTCATTAGAAGTCATTCTGAGGATGTTTGCCAACCAACAGAATTCCACGCTGCAGCTACAATGCTACAAATCGCATGTATGTGAAGCCCATGGTCTCCAATGGGTTCCTTCACATTAGCGGTTTTCTCTGATGCTATACAGAGCATGCCGCAATTTATGATTCCATGTTGCCCATGTTTCCCTATGGAGCCTTCGTTCTTGTTGCGTCACAACGCACAAATCGCGTTTTTTTATGCAATGCGACATTATCATTAGAAAATAAGCTCTACCCCGAAAATAAGCCCTAGCTGCACTCAAACGAAAGGGAGTATTTACCTAGCAGGCTGGGTCCGGGTCCTCCTGCTCTCTGGCGCTCTGCTGGGCATCCTGCAGCCCTCATTCACCCACAGATCCCTTCCAAGAAGTGATAACTCTCATTGGCTCATCCAGCACTGCTCAGCCTATCAATGCAGCTCTGGATAAACCAATCACAGTCATTGCATTGGTTCATTGAGGGCTGCGTTGATTGGCTCAGCAGCGCTGGGTGAACCAATCAGAGCCATTACTTCTTGGAAGAGATCTGTCGGCAAACGAGGGCTGCAGGATGCCCGGCTGAGCTCCGGAGAGCAGCAGGAGGACCTGGACTGAGCCTTTTAGGTGAGTATACCCTTTTTTTAAATAATAAAGTTAGGGCTTAGCAATAGTAGTGACACCCAACAGCAGCCCCAGCAATAACAGTGACCCCCACAGTAGCCCAAGCAATAATAGTTACACCTCACAGTAGCCCTAGCAATAGTAGTGCCCCCCCCCAGAGAAGCCCCAGCAATAATAGTGATCCCCACGGTAGCCCCAGCAATAACAGTGACCCCCACAGTAGCCCTAGCAATAGTAGTGCCCCCCCCACAGAAGCCCCAGCAATAATAGTGACCCCCCAGTAGCCCAAGCAATAGTAGTTACACCTCACAGTAGCCCTAGCAATAGTAGTGACGCCCCACAGAAGTCCCAGCAATAATAGTTATCCCCACAGAAGTCCCAGCAATAATAGTGATCCCTACAGTAGCCCCAGCAATAATAGTGATCCCTACAGTAGCCCCAGCAATAATAGTGATACCCCACAGTAGCCCCAGCAATAATAGTGATACCCCACAGTAGCCCCAGCAATAATAGTGATACCCCACAGTAGCCCCAGCAATAATAGTGATCCCTACAGTAGCCCCAGCAATAATAGTGATACCTCACAGTAGCCCCAGCAATAATAGTGATCCCTACAGTAGCCCCAGCAATAATAGTGATCCCTACAGTAGCCCCAGCAATAATAGTGACCCCCCCCCACAGAAGCCCCATAGTATTAGCTCTTCTCCCCCCTTATACTTACCTCTCCCTGTTCTTCACAGTGCCGACGCTCCTCTCAGCGCTGTTGCTGGCGGGTGGAGGTGTGTGTGCCCGCAGGAGCGCCTCCTCCCTTCTCCTCTTGCAGATGAAGATCCCAGATGCACACACTGCCGACAGTGTGTGCATCCGGCCCGTGGTGCTGCAGAGTGATTACCAGCTGAAGAGCTGCGGCACCCCAGCTAGTAATCACTAGAGTGGTGACCCGACGTCCCGAAAGGCTGTCCCGCTGGGGTCTCCACGGAAAGCAGGACTGTCCCGCCTAAATCGGGACGTCTGGTCATCTTATTTATAGGATTTTTTTTTACTGTTACCATGGAGACACACAGCTCTGCATTTGAGCTGTAGACACAAAACGGTACATTTTCGACAAAGATTTTTTGTAAAGTTGCTTTATTTTACACGTTTATGGAGAAAAAAGTGAACAGATATTCTCAGGATTCACGTGTGTTGCACAAGTCTCCGCACCCCACGTGACCGACACGGACCGGCACCTGCCGCCCCATTCACTAGTATGAGGGGACTTTTCAATCATAGAACTTTCTAGAAGCGCCCTGTGTGACTCTGTGTACAGCGGCTCCTACACACACTACAACCACGGAGGCTGCCCTCTAGCGGCAGGCAAGGCTATAAGGTAACACAGTACAGAGAGGCCGGCGGCTGGGACCGGCTCGGGCGGGCTACGTGCGGCGCTGCCACCTCCCGCCTCCTCCCAGCGTCTCACAGACCGCCGCTTGTTGTTTACCAGGTAACCCTACTGACCCCGCCCCTTTCCTAACCAGCCACTCAGCGCCTCCCTCGCCTCATAATTAACCACGTCCCCGCAGTTCCGCCCCCGACGCACTGTTGGCCCCGCCCATGAGCGCGCCTCTGTTTCCTTCCTCAGCGGGCGGGAACGCGCTCTGCGCAGCCGCAGATCCTTCCTGAAGATGGCGGCCGATAAACAGAAGCATCATGACGGCCGGGTGAAGATCGGCCACTACATCCTGGGGGACACGCTGGGGGTCGGTACCTTCGGCAAAGTGAAGGGTAAGTGAGTGCTGCGGAGGGGTGAGGCGGGCTGTGCGGTCCGAGGCCGGTTACTGCGGGGTGTAGGGCGGGTAGGTGGGAGTGGTGAGGTGTAATAACCTTATTACAGGCGGGTGGGTAATAACTGTCACTGGGGAGGCAGCTGACAGTCTTATTACCTCTCCATGTTAGTCAGCGGACGCCATTGGAGTGCGCCAATGTTATGGTCAGCGCCGTTGCAGCGTGCGCTGAGTGCGGGCCGGTAACGCAGGGCGGAGTTCGTCCACAGAGGGCGCTGCGCTGTAATGTTACCCCTATGGGGGCCGCGCATTTTACAATCTACTTCCAAACCGCGAGATTTCACTCCGCAGCGGGAAAACGGCCGTCCAATCGGTGTCCGCGGTTGTTTCCGTCTTGCGTCAGGCTGCGGGCGCGGCCGTCTGACCGGAGAGGAGTAATATTTCTAGTATGGCGGTTTGCTGTATTCCTCTGCCCCTCCCCCATCTCGCTGCCTGGTTGTCATGGGAACGGTGAGAGACGTTCGCCTCCTTGACTGTATGTTACGTTTTTATCAGTTTTGTGACTCCGCCTTTGGCCGGGCCGCCATCTTGTTGGTCACCGTTAAATTGGCTTTTCGACATCAGCTGGCGACTCTTTTGCGTACGGTTGTGTGACTGTAGGGGGCGCCGCACGGAGGGCGCCCGTCTGCCATCCAGGTGGGTTGTGCGCTGTTTTTGCAAAAGTATGATTGGAATTGTTGCAATATTGGTCGTCGCCATGGAAACGGATGACGGAAGAAGCGTGCAGCGTCCGTTTGGCATCGCGGTTCATGGGACGTTCTGTGCGTCCCTCTTAGTTTGACGCCCTTCTTAGTCACCTGCGCCGTGTTGTCATGGAAACAGCGGCTTAAAGGGAACCTGTTGCCCAGAAAGTCCCTCTCATTCTGCCGCCGTAGCGTTCAGCGATGACGGACGGATGGACGGACCTGGAGGGATGCTGGGAAAAAGTTTGGGAATTCCCTAATTTGAAGGTTTTATGTCGAATTATGCAAATGCATTACCTTTAGTCAAAGAGGCGGAGCCGTCAGCGCCTCACTGGGTAAGCCCCGCCTCACTGGGTAAGCCCCGCCTCTCTCCTGCCCTTAGTTTGACATCCATGCTGGGAGTGTTAACAAGCGGTGCCTGTTCTGTGTGACGTTCGGGTACTATTGTACCTTAACGCCACCAGAATTTAAGGGTCTGACAGCCCTTAGCAGGAGGGAACGCCCCTGTCAGGCCCCTAGCTGCTGATTGGCTGCATGGCACAGTGGGGACGCTGAGGGCGGCACTCACCGCTGGAGGAGCGTGACTGAAGCAGTGCACCGCGGCGACGGAACCAGGAACAGCAGGGGGGGGGGGGGTGAATGGCATCTGTGGCCCACCTGAGCAGGTAGACTGATGGCAGGAGCGCCGAGGGGACCAGTCAGAGGGCTGTGGGTGACTGACTGGACCAGGCACGGGGCCAGACAGTGTGGCAGCGCAGCAGCAGGCAGAGGGTCGGGGATGGGGGGGCGGAACATAGTTGCTGGAGAGTGTCCAGAGCCAATCAGAAGGTGGGGGCGTCAACATATGTTGAAACTGCAGTATTATGTCCCCACCCCTAACTTCTGGTGGCGACATAATACAACAGTACCGTCGCATTGTTTACTAGCATAGCAAACTGCGTACCCCTGTGCATTGTCGCACTTCTGCACGCCTATGCCTGCGCACCAACAGTCTATCTCACGCAGGCCGTTCTGCCGTGGCTTCTGTATTTGTGACCTCTGAAGTCAGCACCCCATCTTTCAAAAAAGTTAATTTTTTCATAAGTTCTGGATGCACCCAAAGAGTTCTAGAGTTCCCAATTATTTTTAAAAATAGTTCTAGCGAATTAAGCAAAAAAAATCAACAAATGTGTCTCTGCGGTGCTAACTTCCAAAAATATTACTAAATCAGCGAGAACTTTGTAAATATTGGTTCTAGAGCTTCGAGCAGTAAGAGTTTTCTTCAGAACTCTTGAGGTGCTACCCAGAACTCTTATAAAATCGCGGGATTTCCCCAAAAAGTTTTTACACATAACTTTGAAACTTTTTAAGCTATTATGTGTAAATACTTTTTGGGGAAATCCCGCGATTTTATAAGAGTTCTGGGTAGCACCTCAAGAGTTCTGAAGAAAACTCTTACTGCTCGAAGCTCTAGAACCAATATTTACAAAGTTCTCGCTGATTTGGTAATATTTTTGGAAGTTAGCACCGCAGAGATACATTTGTTGATTTTTTTTGCTTAATTCGCTAGAACTATTTTTAAAAATAATTGGGAACTCTAGAACTCTTTGGGGGGCATCCAGAACTTATGAAAAAAATTAACTTTTTTGAAAGATGGGGTGCCGACTTCACAGAGGTGTATTTGTGTTTTTTTTAAACTCATGTTTCCTAGCAACGTGCATAAATGTCGCACTGACGCAATGTAACTGTATATGTACCGCGTCCCAAATGCACTCCTAGAAAACAAGGCTGTGCGAGCGCAACACGCGGTAAAATAAGAACGTGCTGCATTTTTTTCTTTTTTAATCGCGCGTAATATACGGCGGCGTTAATGGATTTTCATTGACGCAGTTCACCGCGCGTTGTGTACATTGTGGGTGTAATACGCTGTTCAGATGCGTTGGCGTGAGCGCGGCCTAAGGGTGCTTTTACACAGGTGAATTTAGGGAGAAGGCAGGCGAAGCGCGTTTGCCGCAGAGCCTCCGCACGGGAATTCCGTGGCATTTACAGTAACAGCAAAGTGCGGGAGTTTTTGAAAATCTCATCCATAAGTTGCGGAAATAATCTGCATAAAACCCGCGCGCTAATAGACTTGTGGCGCGGTATTCAATTCCACAGAATGTCAGATTTTATTGCGGTTTCTGCTGCGTTTTGCTTCTTCTCAATGAGGGGGGATTTCTGCGACCGGCTCCCCGCTGCAGATCAGCCGCCGTGCAGATCTGGACTTTGTGCGAGGTGTGTACATTGCGAGATGCACAACAATTATACTTATAATTGGGGGGGGGGGGGGGGTCACATGATCAATTTTACTATCGCAGTGATGCTGCGAGAAAGAGGAAGACTGCAGCGCGTTCCATATTTCGGCTCTATCTCCTGTTTTCAGTGCACCTGCAGACATCCGCATCGCCTTGCGTGCCGTGCTGCGTGCGTACGGGTGTGATGCCATTTTTCTATCTCTTACTATTGCAACAACATGCATTTTGTTCGCACAAACAATGGCAGGCGAGTTGCAGGTTCACGGGCGCCATACTGCGCTGAGAAACAGGCGCTCGCCAGGGTAACTGCCCCCTGGTGGCGGAGAGCGGGAGGAGAGGCTTGGTCTGGGCGGTGAGGCGCTGACTCAGAGGGCTCCTGACACGAGGCGGTGCATTGTTTAGTATACAGCCATGTGTATCCGGCTCGTCGCCCTGCTGAACGTTATGGTGGCGAGCGGAGTACGACTTTACCAGTGCCGGGTTCCCTTTGGGGACGGCGCGGTCCCTGCCCAAGCCAGCCGTATCTTCGTGTTGCATAGAGGCAATGCGTTTTTCTCACAAACCGCATCACACTTGCAGCAGGACCCGCAGGCTCAGGAGGGCGGCGGCGGTCCGAGTCCCGGGCCGGGGAATGGAAAATAAAAACATTACAAATTGGAAAATGTTTGCCGATCTGCCTGTGAAGGGCGTCCGTCGCGTCCTCCGAGCAGCGCAGACTTGGATTAATGGCTGATGGGATGGGACAGGGCGGGCTGGAGGTGTGCCTCCTATACTAACCCTTGCTGTTGACCAGGAAGTAGTCGCTCGGGTGAGTGGACTATTCGGTGCCTACTGCCCTCTATGGGAGAGCGCGGAAAGGAGTCCGGTCAGTGCAGCAAACAGTCCTCAGGCTGGCGGAGCGGGGTAAGCAGAAATACCCCCGGACTCCAGGACACTGTCCACTACTGAGTTCTGTAGTTTCTCTTCTGTATGGAGTCGTCAGTATTGCTCCTCGTCGTCCGACTACTAGTCCTCCTCCATAGGCCGTAAGGTTTGGACCAGTGTTCAGCGGCGCCTCCGGTCACAAGTGACATTTTATTTGATGGAGAAGATGGTGCTGCAGGTAGCCACACACTGAATATAATCATTGCCACACGGACCTCATGCAGCTCGTCTGTCTGTTACACAGGGGTCCCCAACTCCAGTCCTCAGGGACCCCAATAGGTCATGTTTTCAGGATCTCCTATAGTAAGAACACCTGTGGCAATGTCTGAGGCACCGACAATAATTACATCACCTGTGCAACACTGAGGAAATCCTGAGGACTGGAGTTGGGGAACACTGTTATAGCCCCGTATCCCCACTCATCTGCAGGTCTATTGAGCTGATCCAGCAATATCGTAGGTGGCATGATCCAGCAGTATCGTAGGTGGTATGATCCAGCAGTATCGTAGGTGGCATGATCCAGCAGTCCGACATGGGCACAAAAAGTACTACTATATTGGTAGGATTCCGATCTTAAAGTCCCTCTTATAAGGGCTGACTGTGGGGCTATAGGTCAAGTGGATGACGGCAGAGAACAGGCCGGTGAGCACTTTGGGTGCCCGCCACCATTCACAGTAAACAGGCAGTGGTTTGTAGTTGAGTGACTGCCTGTTCCTGCCGCCGGCCAGTCTCTTGGTTCTCACTTAAAATAACAAGCGGCTCCCGATTTGTCGCTCAGTGCCGGTCGGCATCTCAGGACGATGATCACACAGATTCGCTGTTTTCAGCGAGATTTCAGGCGATCGCCCCGTGTAAAGTACTCTGTAGTGTAGAAGTGGAGCCTGGGGTGTGCTGTACCTCCGTGTTACTGCTTGTATCCAGCTGTAGACCCCTGGGGATCCGCTGGGCCGGAGCCATCTCTGGAGTGCTTGGTATTGATTAGTATATTTGCTTTCTGTGGCTTTTTGCTTCTGTATGATGTCAGGTAAACAATGAAAATGTCTGTGCGTGTTCTCTAGGAGGAGGTGGGGGGGGCGACGCGGGAGCTTGCCATCCAGGAGGAGGTGGGGTGGGGGGGTGCGGGAGCTTGCCATCCAGGAGGAGGAGGTGGTGTGGGCGACGCAGGAGCTTGCCATCCAGGTGGTGGTGGTGGTGGGGGGGGGGGGCGACGCGGGAGCTTGCCATCCAGGAGGTGGGGGGGGGGGGGCGACGCGGGAGCTTGCCATCCAGGGGGAGGGGGGGGGAGGGGGGGGGGCGACGCGGGAGCTTGCCATCCAGGAGGAGGGGGGGGAGGGGGGGGCGACGCGGGAGCTTGCCATCCAGGAGGGGGAGGGGGGGGCGACGCGGGAGCTTGCCATCCAGGAGGAGGGGGGGGGGCGACGCGGGAGCTTGCCATCCAGGAGGAGGAGGGGGGGGGGCGACGCGGGAGCTTGCCATCCAGGAGGAGGTGGGGTGGGGGGGTGCGGGAGCTTGCCATCCAGGAGGAGGAGGAGGTGGTGTGGGCGACGCAGGAGCTTGCCATCCAGGTGGGGGGGGGGGGGGCGACGCGGGAGCTTGCCATCCAGGTGGGGGGGGGGGGGGGGCGACGCGGGAGCTTGCCATCCAGGAGGAGGTGGGGGGGGCGACGCGGGAGCTTGCCATCCAGGAGGAGGAGGTGGTGTGGGCGACGCAGGAGCTTGCCATCCAGGTGGTGGTGGGGCGACGCGGGAGCTTGCCATCCAGGTGGTGGGGGGGGGGGGGGCGACGCGGGAGCTTGCCATCCAGGTGGTGGTGGTGGTGGGGGGGGGGCGACGCGGGAGCTTGCCATCCAGGTGGTGGTGGTGGGGGGGGGGGGCGACGCGGGAGCTTGCCATCCAGGTGGTTGGGGGGGGGGGGGGCGACGCGGGAGCTTGCCATCCAGGTGGTGGTGGTGGGGGGGGGGGGGGCGACGCGGGAGCTTGCCATCCAGGTGGTGGTGGGGGGGGGGGCGACGCGGGAGCTTGCCATCCAGGAGGAGGTGGGGGGGGGCGACGCGGGAGCTTGCCATCCAGGAGGGGGGGGGGGCGACGCGGGAGCTTGCCATCCAGGAGGAGGAGGGGGGGGGCGACGCGGGAGCTTGCCATCCAGGAGGAGGTGGGGTGGGGGGGTGCGGGAGCTTGCCATCCAGGAGGAGGAGGTGGTGTGGGCGACGCAGGAGCTTGCCATCCAGGTGGGGGGGGGGCGACGCGGGAGCTTGCCATCCAGGAGGAGGGGGGGGGGCGACGCGGGAGCTTGCCATCCAGGAGGAGGTGGGGGGGGGGCGACGCGGGAGCTTGCCATCCAGGAGGAGGTGGGGGGGGGGGGCGACGCGGGAGCTTGCCATCCAGGAGGAGGTGGGGGGGGGGGGCGACGCGGGAGCTTGCCATCCAGGAGGAGGTGGGGTGGGGGGCGACGCGGGAGCTTGCCATCCAGGAGGAGGTGGGGTGGGGGGTGACGCGGGAGCTTGCCATCCAGGAGGAGGTGGGGTGGGGGGCGACGCGGGAGCTTGCCATCCAGGAGGAGGAGGTGGTGTGGGCGACGCAGGAGCTTGCCATCCAGGTGGTGGTGGGGGGTGACGCAAGAGCTTACAATAGGGAATGTGATCGGTCTCAGTAAAGAGATGCATTTTAGGGTTCTGGATATTGGGGATTGTCCGGAGTGGCGAGTACCAGAGAACTGGTACAGTTTGAGAGAAGTCTTGGAAACTGGAGTGGGAGATGGAAGGTCTGGATTACTTCATTTAAGGCCATTAGCAGAATGAAGAACCCATATAGGGAGGAGCAGCACTGTGGAGAGCTTTATGGATGAGACTTATGAGTATAAACTGTATTCTGTAGTGCTGGGGGCCATCGGTGCGGCTGCTGGCACAGGGGTGGGGGCCATCGGTGAAAGACAAAAAGAGGAGCCTGGCTGCTGCGCACAGGATGGGTTGGAGCGTTTGAGGGGGCGCCCGATCAGTAGTGAGTTGCCGTGAATGGTCCAGGAGGAGCAACAATAAGAGTTTTTGCCTTTTCCACAGTAAGAAAAGGGAGAATTCTGGAGATGTTTTTGAGGTGAGCGAGCCGGTGACTGAATGTGGAGAGTAAAGGAGAGATCAGTCAAATAACGGCTCTGCCTATGCCTGGTGCCCTGAATGGAGGAAAGGGACTTGTTTGTATAGCGCCAGCTTATTCCGCAGCACTTTCGGGTCATTTATTACCCCTGAGCAAGCTGGGTACTCATTGCTGGCTATCTGAACCCGCAACCCTCAGGTCATGAACGAGAGCTTGGGACTGCATACTGCTGCCTTAACACTCTGCGCCACACGAATGTGCCAACCTCTAATCTGCTGCAGACATAGTTGCCCCCAGCTGTGAGCCGGCCGGTGGTTCCTCCAGCAGTGGTCGGTGGCCCTCGGCATGCAGTGTAGTTTATGGCGTCCTGTCAGCAGTCTTCACCTTCAGCCTCTGTTTGTTTCTTGCTGGTGTTGGAGGAATCCAAGAAGCCGCCTACCGGAAACATTAACCCTGTTGTGAAGACGACACATTCCAGCGTCTTACACCTTCGAGACGTCTCAGGTTCTGCGTCCGCAGGAGTCTTGTCGGCTGCTGCTCAGACAGGATCTAGAGCAGAGGTTCCCAAACTTTGTTGCCCCATAGACCACTTGCCTGTTTTTTTTTCTCCTGTAGACCCCCTGCCGGCCTGATATTGAATTTCCCTTAACTTATTAACCCTTTCCAATCCACTGTCTGACGTCTGAAGACATTCTGATTGAAGGCTGTATAAGCTCCGATGTCGGAAGATGTCCGGCAGGGTATTCTTACTGCGGATTACTGGCCGCTCTGTTGTCGGGGGGCCTCTCCAGCATGTCCCATACTACAGTACTGGCTCTAGGCAGCAGATGGGGCCATTGTATAATGGAAGAAAGAGAAAGCCCCCTAGGAAACCCTGAATCCAAAATTGGATTGCAAAGGGTTAAAGTCCAATATGTTTTTCCCAGCCGGCACAGGGCTGCTCACTTACATGGGGCTTGTTGTAGCGTGAACGATTGTTACAAAAGAACATGTACAATTTTTATTCAGATCTTTATTGAAAAGACACAAAATGCAACTAAATATTTGGATTTGGCCCTCAACCAGCCGACCTCCCCCCCAACCTCTCCATATCGATATCTGGCACCACCATAACCCCCAGACAGCACGCCCGCTGCCTTGGGGTCACACTGGACCCCGACATCTCCTTTACCCCCCACATCTGATCTCTGGCCCAAACATGCAAACTGCAATACAGAAATATTGCTAAAATCCAGCCGTTCCTCACCACGGACACGCTAAAGACACTCGTGGTCACCCTCATCCATTCCCGACTCGACTACTGCAACTCGCTCCTCATTGGCCTTCCCCCACCAGACTCCCCGTCTCCAATCCATACTAAATGCGGCAGCTAGACTCGTCTTCCTGTCCAGTGGCTTCTTAGACGCCTCCGTACTATGCCAGTCTGTGCACTGGCTGCCCATACACTACAGAACTACCGTAAATTCAGGCTCCTCACCCACAAAGCTCTCCATGGCGCAGCGCCACC
This sequence comes from Eleutherodactylus coqui, assembly GCF_035609145.1. Lineage (NCBI taxonomy): Eukaryota > Metazoa > Chordata > Amphibia > Anura > Eleutherodactylidae > Eleutherodactylus > Eleutherodactylus coqui. The sequence continues at coordinate 42,866,564 of NC_089841.1, forward strand.
ATACATTGATCCGCTGACCTAGTCAGACTAAACACCCCTGTAATACGAACCTCACATGCTCGCCTCCAGGACTTCACCAGAGCAGCACCCATCCTCTGGAACGCTCTACCCCAAGGCATCCGGACAATCCCCGATTCACGGAACTTCAGATGCGCCTTGAAGACACACCTCTTCATAGAAGCTTACCAAACCTCCTCATCTAGCCCCCCACAATATGCCCCCTGCCCCTCCCTATGGCTTTCCACTTTTGCCTGTCATGTACACTTCTTGCCCCTGTATTACCCCCACCCCGTGTGTCCTAAAAACTATATATCACATGTTATCGATGCACTGCTGTTCCCCCTCGCTCCGCCGCCCGCCCTGTACCTTCTGTATCACCGATACCTCCATCGTCTCCAAATAACCGTAACTTCTGTAATTTTCGTATTGTTTCTGTTCCCCGTTTGCCTCGTAAGCGCTGCGGAATCAGTTAGCGCTATACATATTAAGATTATTAATATTTGGGACGAAACGAATCGGAAGCTAGTAAAATGATTACATAAAGGAATCCGCAGATAATGCTATTATTGGGGGGGGGGGGGGGCGGGCCGGACGCTCCGATGGCAAGTGCTCAATATTTGGCTTCACATTAGTGAGGTTTAGGCTCGTCTCCAGTGATTTGCAATCAATTTGCTAAAACCCCTTTCCACAAGGCATGAAGATGGAAAAGCTATCAAACCCTTTCTTGCGATAGTCATGGGAAGGGTGGGGTGGGGGGGAGAAGACAGACAGGATCAGTGTGAGCGAGCAGCCTGTCCAACGGATGATCTGCAAGGGCTTGTCAGCCGCACACGCTGCATGCGATCTACGGAAAGGCAGTAGTGTAGACTCATGGGACGTTATGCTTCTGCCCCTCTATTAGCGCCCCCTAGGGTTGGGTTAGGTGTCTGAGGCTTCATTTTCCTGACAGACTCCCTCCAATACTGTGTGGCCATCTTTGAGTATTAGATTGCGGACGGACCCCGGCTGACTGGAGATCTGCTAGCGATGGAAGCTTCCTGCATGTGAAGAGGCCGAGCCGGCCCCCTGCCAGTCCGCGGAGGTTCTTGGCGTATTGTAGAATGCATCAGCAGGGTTTCTCCTTGGAAGACTGACAGCTCCACAGACAAGTCAATTATGTTTGATCTTCTGTATTTCTTGGAAGCGATTATACATGTCTCGTGGGGGGGCTGTCACTATTATGTCTCGTGGGGGGGGGTCACTATTATACATGTCTCGGGGGGGGGGGGGGGGGTTGCTTTGATGGTTACGTGCAGCCGTGTCGGCGTTTGTTGCGCAGTGTGGGAAGAGGATGAGGGCCTGTAATGTAATCACCGTATGTGCCGCTGTTACAGGATGGCGGCTTCTACTTTGTAGCTCTGAAGTCTTTCAGGAGTGGAGATCCTGTTCAGATCCAGTACATGGAGAACAGCAATATGGAGGGTCTCGGGGATTTATCCTCGACCTTCACAGAAAGGTCCTCCAAAAAGAGGAAAATGGTGAATATATAATGTAAGAAGAATAATTGGGAAATTAAACATTGTTGGAGCTTTTGTTAAGTAAAACTACCATGTCAGGTCTGTCTCAGGGCAGTACAGGAAACGGGGAGGGGGCCGAGCTCCAACTCCCAGAAGAGAGCCTGGGAGTCCGCCCTCTTCCCGCTCGGGGGGTGGGACCAACGGGCCTCTGGTGGGAGCCCGGCCCCTTCCCGCTTGGGGGCGGGCCTCTGGTGGGAGCCCGGCCCCTTCCCGCTTGGGGGCGGGCCTCTGGTGGGAGCCCGGCCCCTTCCTGCTCGCGGGCGGGCCTCTGGTGGGAGCCCGGCATACGGTGGGTGACAGCACTTGCTATTTGAGAATACAATGGGAAATTTTTAGCTTTTTATGCTAGTTTCTGGAGTAACGTTACAAGGCATGCTTGTACAAAAGGAAAAGTTGCCACTTCATCTTCTAGTGGGTGATCAGGAGGGGTCTTTGCCACCCCGACCAGAAAGGATGGCCAGATGGGACCCGTGTACATCTGTGTAGAGGAGCTGAGATGCCCCTAATATATGAAGAAGCCTGCAGAAGCTGAAATATTAAGATAGGCTTTTGAAATGCCGGTTTTAATATATTTCCCCCTGTAGGCCCAGGCGTGGGCTGTCTGCACCCTATACTAAGCCTGCATAGGAGTGCATTACAATACGCACTCTTATGCAGACGGCCGCGCGAAATCTCGCGCGGCAAACAAACCGCGGCATGTCCTATTTCAGGCGCGGGTGAGTACGCGCTCGTCCCTGCAGGCTCTCGGGTCGGGTCCCGCAGCGAGAATTCTCGCCGCCGGATCCAACCCGCTTGTCTGCAGGCGGCCTTAGGGCAAGTTAGAGCATACCAAACCTTTCAACAATCTCTGCATAAATCGTTAGTCCAGTGTACGTTCCCTCCAGCGCCGTGGAGGCGGAGTCTTAAAGAATGAAGGAGTTGGCGGTTTGGCTTACCGACTCCAGCTTGTGGTTCTGATCCGTATTGCCTCCAGCCTGAATGAACGCAGCAGGTCGGGGGGAGGGGCGGCAGGAAGGATCAGACATGTAGAGTTACACTGTCGCCTGCCCTTTGATTTCCCAGGAGATAAGCTGACAGAAGTGTCCGACAGCCACTGATCTTCTCCTGTGTGTCCGTGTCCGCAGGTTGTTGGCAATTTTAATGTGCCTGTCTAAATTCAGTATGGGGGCTGCAGCGCTGGTTCCAGCTGTATTTACGTGGACGATTTTCCTCGCGCCTCCGACTAACTCAAACGACTAAAATAAAATGGGTCAGTCTGCTTATAAACGCAGCCGGATCTTCTCTCAGACCGAGTCGGGGGTGTCCTGTTCTTTGGGTGAGATCACCCATTGTTTCCTATAGGGGGAGGGGGGGGGAAGGATTGTTCTGGCTGATGTGACTTTCGCGGGAGTCTGAGGTGAACTTTGATTTTCTATTGAAAAATGCAATATTTTTTTTTCCCCGTGCCGCGATGTGATGTGTTTTTTTTTTTTTTCTCGAAAAACGCATTGCATTCACAGTTAAAATCCCAGGTTTGCAGGTAAGATATTGCAGTCGCCCGTGTAATTGCAGGCCTGGGGCTCATTCAGACGCGTACTGACGGTCGTCACGTAATGTGTGATCAATGCTAATGGCCTCCATGGCTTTCACCTCCATGGCCGCTGATCATCTCACCCCTTATCTCTGCAGTGAAGTGTCCTCTGTGTGCTGTTACTGCCATGGTCCACATGTGGTGGTTTTGCGCTGCCCATCGTACGTAACCCCGAACACACGGACCCGTTTACAGTGTGCACCATGGAAGACCGCCTCATAATTGGGCATCCCGATAAGCCTCTTCCGTTACTAAAAGATGCTCTTAAAGGGGGTTTCCAAGTTTTTCCTTGTTATATAGTTTTGGGCTCCCCTCAGTAATATACTCACCGCGGCTCCGGGTATCTGACAGGCGATGTCACCCAGCAGTCCTGGGGACGTCCCGTAAACCTGTCATGTGGGCTCCTAATGTAGAAACTGCAAGGCAGGTTTATGGGATATCGCCTCCTATTGGCTGCAGTGGTCACATGGGTAAAAAAACACATATCGCTGCTGCTGGTTATGGCTAGTAGACCGGCGGTGGGAGCTGTGTATTATGGTGTTTTTATTTATTTTTTAACCCCTTATGTGTCATCCATCACCCCTCCCTTTCCCACCAATGTTTGGGGACTCGGAAAACCCCTTTAGCCCCTTCCTTGTGTACAACTGATACAGACTGCAATAATCTGTCTACAGATGGGCCTTTATTAATGTACCTCTTTGTTTTCCCCCCACTAGTCGGGAAGCATGAGCTAACGGGCCACAAGGTCGCGGTGAAGATCCTGAACCGGCAGAAGATTCGAAGCCTCGATGTGGTGGGGAAGATTCGGAGGGAAATACAGAACCTGAAGCTTTTTCGGCATCCTCATATCATTAAGCTGTGAGTATTCGTGCCTCTAAGTAGGGATTTATAGTGATTCTTGTGCTCCCTCGTATTAACCCCTTAGTGACCAGCCATGTGTGTTTTCATAGCTGTCACTTACCTTAGACTAGATTGCTGTAAGAAAAACAAACTTAAAAAAAAACCCCTAGTGACCCCCCCGTCTAAGGCTTCGTGTCCACGGGGACACGCAGTTTCCCAGTGCAGAATCCTGCAGTGGTTTCCAGCTGTGCCCGCAAAAATACATTTACTCACCTGTCCAGATGCGGCACGGATCTCCTCTGTTGCAACTGGATCTTCTTTCTTCTGCAAAGCGGATGCGCTCCGGATGTCGGCGGCGCGTATGAGCCGTGCTTTTTTTTTTTTTTAAATGCCCCGCTTTTCCGTGGATCTTGACTTCAATGGAAGCTGTCTGTGCAGGAAAACCACAGAAAATGGAGCATGCTGTGGTTGTTTTTCTGCGTGTGCGATCCGCACGCTGGGGTAAAATGACATCCGCAGCATGCGGGTCTCCAATGATTCCCTATGGGCGTGGGAGACCCGCAAAGATTTTTAAATTCCATTTTTCCCGTGGACATGAGGCCTAAGGCCAGCATGGGAGTCTCGAGCCAGAAAGAGCCGAGCTCCTGCTCTAAAGGACGGGACTAGGGAGCCTTAGATCCTTTAATCCCTTACATGCCACAGTCCATAGCATCTGCGGTATCTAAGTGGTTGACGGGGAAGGGAGTTCTCCCTGTAATAGGATTGTGGTTTATTGATGGGTTGCCATGGCTTTCTGGGTTTGCCATGCAAGCCATCCCATTACATCCTACCTCAGGGCATAAGTCACGCAGTGTGCCAGCAATCAGACAACTGCATCAAGTTCCTTTGAGGGACAATGAAGGGGTTAATATGGATCAGAGTCTGTCAGGATGGACGTGGAAACCCGCAGGTATATAGTCTATGGGTGTTCTATACAGATGAGCGCCTCCTGAGAACCGCTGGCCGTCCTACAAAGCTGCCACTGACCGCTGCGCTGTTTGTGAAGGTTGCACAACGTGACTCATCTGCTTGTTGCTCCATCATTCTGCAATGTTTACCGTGGAAGGTTTGCATCATCCTCAGAGGGCTTCAGATGTGATTTGCAGAGAAGTATAACTCGTCTACAGACACCGAGCCTTTACCTCTCACGCATAAACTTAGATACTCGAGTTGTTGACGTGTTTCTTCGAGACTATACTGCAGCTCAAGTGCTCAGCCATCTCCGGCGGCTCCATTTAATTGAAGCTGCACTTCTGCAACCGACGCCTGTTTAATTCCAGGACAGATGGCCCCATGAGGGCTTCCGATGTGCTATGCTAATCAGCAGACTGTCCAATAGGCAGTTCTCCTCTCTGAGCGGTCAGGGCTCTCCCTCCCTCTTCCACAGCTCACTGAGGGTACGGGTGCATGCACCGAATGTCAGTCACACGAATGAGCCCCGTCCCTTACTGTGGCGTAAAATAAATCTTATTTGTATAGCGCCAACTTATTACGCAGCGCTTTCAGGTAATTTTTATTTATTACCCCCCCCCCCCCCCCCACCAAGCTGGGTACTTATTTTACTGACCTCAGAGGGATGGAAGGCTGAGTCAACCTTGGTCCGGCTCCCTGACCCATTTGAGGTTTGAACAACCTTCAGGTCGTAAGCGAGAGCTTACACTCTGCGCCACATGAGGTGGAGGCGTTCCGTATGGGGAACGCATGATGCTGCTGCAGATGTCAGTCAGCAAAGAAAGGGCTGGTATTTTATGGAAGAGGGAGGGAGAGAGCCTGGACTACTTGGGGAGGTGAGCCGCCCACCAGACGATTTGTCGCCAATTAGCATATCGCACAGAATGCCCTGATGGGGCTAGATTTCTGGATGGGACCTTGTGCTGAAGGCAAAAAAGGGATTGTCTTATTGCCTGTGAAATCCCACATCTGACACTATTGGGTTTATATACCAATAATAACCAGAGGGACTTGCGTAAAGTTTTACAATACATAAACGACTTCAGTCTGTCTCATTTTAGGCTGCGCGTTCATTAAAAAAATGTCTTCTTCTGTTTACTCAGGTACCAAGTGATCAGTACACCGACTGATATCTTCATGGTGATGGAGTATGTTGCTGGTGGAGAACTCTTTGATTATATATGTAAGAACGGAAAGGTAAGTGTTAATCGTACATTGTGCGTCCCCAGCTGCGGCACGGGCAGAATAATTATCAGATGTTTCTGTATAGCGAAGCTCTCTGTATGCAGACCCGCTGCTGAATGATGTCGTTTGCATAGACGGCGATGCTCTTTGCATGTCTGGAAGCTCGTTGAGCCGCTGGTGGTAGAAACGTTGCAGTAAATGATGGGAGTTGTCTGACTGCAGCGGCTATATATATATATCTCTTACTTTCCATTGTAGTTGGATGAGAAGGAATCGCGACGTTTGTTTCAACAAATCCTTTCTGGCGTGGACTATTGCCACAGGCACATGGTGGTGCACCGAGACTTGAAACCAGAAAATGTCCTCCTGGACGCGCACATGAATGCAAAGATAGCCGACTTCGGTAAGTCACTTTATTAGAATCACTGTAAGCGTCTGCACAGGTTGGGATCATGTGGGGCATGGCTTTTGTCATGTTAACCCCTTAGTCCGCGCCTGCTACAGACTCCTCTGCTGTCCCGCCTATACACTGTATAGTGGCCGAATTTGGTATTGCAGCTCAACCCTATTCACTTGAATGGGACTGGGCTGCTCTTGGGCTACGTGACCAATGAACGTGCTGTCACATTCCTGTCTCTAGACAGCTGATCAGCGGGGATCCTGAATGATGGGTCAATCAGTATTCTAGTCCAGGAAAGCCTATTTAATGCGTAGAACTTTGCTAATACACCCTCTTCCATGGTGCATCGCAGCAGAGCAGGACTTGTGCGGACACTACATCCTTGGGGATAATGGAAACAGGATTTGCAGTTTTGTGTCCTGATTTTCCAGGTGGTCCATCCTTACGGCGTTGAACAGAACAATTGGGGTCCAAGAGCCATTCTTATGCTGTGATTTATACTTTGTCTACAGGTCTCTCAAATATGATGGCAGATGGAGAATTTCTGAGGACGAGCTGCGGCTCTCCCAATTATGCTGCGCCAGAAGTAATATCAGGAAGGTAAGTATATTGTAAAGCGAATGGCCTTATCTCCATAAAAATCATTGACTTCTATGGGAGTGTGTGGTGGGCATTCTGTGCTACCTGTACAGGGAGGGGGAGGGGTTGACGGCAACCCATCATCAAAGCTGGTAACACTTCCGTTATAGAGCTGGAGGCAAATAACCTAATTCACCAATCACAATAGTTGAGGGTCATAGCTCCCCTCCTCCCCTCCCTGCACAGGTTACAGAGCATGCCCACAACACTCTCCCATAGAAGTTAGTGCATCCTCTCCAGTCTACAGGTTACTGTGGTCTGTGTGGCTGCTGCAATGCTTTTCTCTGAATGCTGGTAATGGCAGCTCAGACAAGATGGCGTCCAGTAAGTCACGAATGCATAATTGATATCCGTATAACAGTAACTTATAGTGAGGGGTTTATTTTAGATGCTTTGAAGCATTTATAGTGTTAATTCCTCTTGCCTGAGGCAGCTATTTGGCACCTGGAGAATATGGTGAATGGGCTGTATTAATCATCATGGGACCTGTGCGCTATAGTCCTGTACATTGTGCGGTTGCCTTGGTGTAGTGCACTTCCACTATCCCACCCCTGATGTCAGATCACTTTTAATGGGGTTGTAACAGAATTTCAAGTCATCCCTTGAGATGGGGGATAACTTGCGGATTGGTGGGTCTTGCTGCCGATCTCAAGAACAGGAACCTGTGTCCCCCGTTCTCCTCCCTGAGGGTTTTTGTAAGCAGGAGACTAAATGAAGCACTGGATGTGCGCAAACACCAGCGCTCCATTCACTTTCATTGGGACTGTCAAGAGACCAAAGCCGCACCCGCTCGATTGTTTCTGTCAGCCCTATGGAAATAAATGGAACTCTGACCGCATGTACGGCCAACGCTCCATTCACAGTGATGAAAGAGTGGGACAGGATTCACGTTCTCAAGATTAGTGGTTGGTCTCGGCGCGGAGACCCCCACCGATCGGTAAGTTATCCCCTATCCGTGGATAAAAGAAATTGAAATTCTGGTACAACTCCATGTTAAAGAAAAATTAAAATTGTTGCAAAAGTGTTCACGCCCTCTAAACTGTGATCTTCCATAGAGCAATAAACTAAATAGTACGCAATGTCTTCCATGATGCCCTCTACCTCGTATCTTGACACTGCAGACATGAGGAGCCCCTGTATATTAACAGGTCCGTGTTTTGCTCCTCAGACTGTACGCTGGTCCTGAAGTGGATATCTGGAGCAGCGGGGTCATTCTCTATGCATTGCTGTGTGGGACGCTCCCGTTTGACGATGACCACGTGCCAACACTATTTAAGAAGATCTGTGATGGGATCTTCTACACCCCTCAGTACCTGAACCCTACAGTCATCAGCCTCCTGAAGCACATGTTACAGGTGGATCCCATGAAGAGAGCAACCATCAAGGACATCCGGTAATGAAATATGTTGCGTCAGACTCTTCTCAGTAGGTTTATATGGCAAGGATAAAGGGGCGGCTAGAATGAGGCCGGAGTGCGCTGTATGTCTATTACTTCTGCCTCTCTAACGAGGCAGATTGGTATCCCTGAAGTGGAAGCTTGGGGATATACGGCAATGCTGAAGTGTTACGAAATGTTTTGATACAGTTATTATGGTACCTCTTTTGACTGTTTATGCACTGAATGGCACAACGATTATTTTATACCCAATTGGGTTTTTGTTAATATGTTGTTTTTAATTTAGGGAACATGAATGGTTTAAACTGGAGCTTCCCAAGTACCTCTTCCCGGAGGACCCCACCTACAGTACCAACATGATTGATGATGAAGCCTTAAAGGAAGTGTGTGAGAAGTGCGAGTGTACCGAGGAGGAAGTTCTCAGCTGCCTGTACAGCCGCAATCACCAGGACCCACTAGCGGTGGCGTATCACCTGATCATAGACAACCGCCGGATAATGAATGAGGCCAAAGATTTTTATTTGGCTACGAGCCCCCCGGATTCTTTTGTTGATGAACCTCATACACCCCGTCCTCATCCGGAGAGAGTACCGTTTCTGGTAGCGGAGTCTCCTCGGCAGAGACACACTCTCGATGAGCTGAACCCCCAGAAATCCAAACATCAGGTCGGGGTCAGGAGAGCTAAGTGGCATCTTGGAATTAGAAGTCAGAGCCGACCGAATGATATCATGGCCGAGGTCTGCCGAGCGATGAAACAGCTGGACTATGAGTGGAAGGTAAGTACTGAATGTCAATTACATCATCTGGAAGATGGGTAGGCCTGAGATGCTCTTAATGTATTAACCCTTTCCAATCCAATTTGTATCCTGGGTTTCCCAGGGGGCTTACTCTTTTTCTGCCATTATACAACGGCGCTATCTGCTGGCTAAAGCCAGTACTGCATGAGGTGACACGTTGGATAGGCTCCGACAGCAGAGCGACTGGCATTCTACAGTAAGAGAACCCCGACGGACGTCTTCCAACATCGGAGCTGTACAGCCTTAAATCATAATATCTTTAGATGTCAGACAGTGGATTGGAAAAGGTTAAGAGTTGTACGCCTCTTCTGACGGCGGGGCTGCAGGTTGAGTGGTGTACGGAGCGCTGGTCTTATGACCCATAGTATTTGCTGCTTACAAGTTGGTCCTCAGAAGTATCTTCTGTCTTCTCAGCTTTGTCTTTAATGCATACTTTGTTTACATCATCCATATGAGAAATACAATATTTTCGGGTGGGACGTCCCATGTGTTCTGGCATATCCCCCAGCCCTACAGCATAGTGACTATATAGGTGACACATGTGGTATTGATGTCTTGTGATGGACTTTGCTTCCTGTGCTTGGACCCTGCAGGTGGTGAATCCGTACTTTCTACGAGTCAGGAGGAAAAATCCCATCACTAGTATGTACACCAAGATGAGCCTGCAGCTATACCAAGTGGACAGCCGGACGTACCTGCTGGACTTCCGCAGTATCGACGGTAAGACGTGGCACCCGGGGGTAGAGACAAAAGGGAGTGAGCAGCCATTTACATGGCTGCTTTCTATGCAGCTGCTTCCTCAGGAACGTCATGGATTTACTTTCCATAGCGAACGGTTCTTGTGCTGCAGTTGCTTGCAAAGATGTTTAGAATTTGGTGGATGTTGCAACTAAGGTGAAGCGATGGGATTCGGCGCTCGGCTGCCTTCTCCTGAGTTTGTGGTTGAGCGCCTCTGTGCAGATATTGCAAAGAGGAAGAAAAGGCGGACCGGAATCTGGGATCACTGGATAGAGGTTTTCCTTATAGGGGTTGTCCAAGACTTTTATGTTTGCTAAACTATCCTCAGGATAGGTCATCAGTAGTTCACCGGCCAGGGTCTGCCGCTTAGGGTCCCTGCTGATGCCTGGGCCTGTTGTCTGTGGACAGCGCTGGAAGTGGAGAATGCTGTCCTTATTGCAGCGCAGCACTACAGGCACCGCTCCAATTGAATTCAGTGGCAGCTGTGCCTGCAGTACCAAACCGGTCCACCGCACTACGGACAGCGCTGTTCACACTGACAGTGGGGGTATCGAGCATCAGACCCCTGCTGATGAACTACTGATGACCTGTCCCAAGGATGGTAAAAATCCTGCACAACCCTTTTTAAATATCTTGCCCTTTAAGGTCTGTGAGATCAGTCACTGCCGCAAGTCTTTAGAGCTGCCCTGGCTTTGACGGGAGATATAGGCCGATGATACACCTTCATATTTCGGACAGGTTTTTGCATCCTTTAATATGGATATGTCTCCCAACCTGACCTGGACTCCGAGCATCATGGGAATCTTTGCTCTGATTTTGAGTCTGGAGATCCGCACTCAAGTCGGGATGCATGTTCGTATTACAGATGCAGAAACGTGGCCGAAATTCGATGGTGTCACCGGCCTTTCAGAGTATTATATTGGAGTCCCACCCTGTACAGGAACACCTGCACATCGTAACGGCACCCGTTGTATTTCCAGCGGATGGCAGAAATGCTTCAGTGATAAAGATCCCTGTTATGGCCCATTTATACAGGACGATTATCACTCAGTGTGTTCAAATAAACTAATTAGAGTGATGATTGTGCAGCGAACATGGAGAAAATCGCTCACTATTCGCACACAGGTTTTAGTCAGCATATAAACTATCGCTGGATCGCGGGCTTGTCGATCAGAGTAAACTCAACGCTGGGGAAAGAAGGTGAAGCGCTGAGCGAGAAGCTGTGTAACCGCTCTGCACGAGCGCCCATTACCTTAGCGGTGCAGTCGTTTCCCAAACAGTTGGCCCATGTAAAAGGGTCCTAAGTCAGTTAAGCCCACAGGCCAAGTGGCTCATTATCAACAAATGTTAATTACCTTGGTGTGATGGCATACCTGTGCCATGAAGGAATCATTGTGGCACATGATATGGTACACAGCAGTATGACCATACCTCCAGCCACGATGGGGACTGTGGCATCTACGGGTCGTGCCTTGTAGTAGTTAGTGGGTATCATGGCCACGTGACTCCACCCCAGCCCTCCTGCACATAACGTCCTCTTTCCCCTCAGTGGCCATAGTTTACAGCCTCGAGTCTTGGATGTGCTCATTACAACAGGACGTTTGGTTTTGTTCTATATCAACACTTTTATTTCTCCAAACAGACGAAGTCACAGAACCCAAGCCCGAAGCCGCCCCCCGCAGACGCTCAGGATCCGTCGGCAACTTCCGCCCGGGCCAGAAGACCGATTCTGATGCCGAAGCCCCAGCAAAGTCATCCGACGGTTCTGTCCCCTCCTCGCTGACCTCCTCTGTGGACTCCTCCAGCAATGACGTGGTCCCTCGACCAGGAAGCCATACTATAGAGTTCTTCGAAATGTGTGCAAACTTAATAAAAATCCTAGCGCGGTAGGCGGGGCTCTTAACTATTTCATATCCAGCAATAAACATGCAGTAACTTGTAGCCAAATGCTTCCAGTTTTAATCCAGTCATACTATACAAAGAGCTGAAGGCAACATCACAATGCTATTTGCACATAGACTGTATTAGCTCTGAAGCAGTTTAAGCTTAATGTGTGATAGATCCTCGTCCGCGGGCGTCTACCGGATTGTATATAAGTTCCTTCAGGTCGACAGACTTCTACTTGCACATTTTATTGAACACTGGGCTTTGTTGCTTGTTTTTAATTTTTACCATTTTTTTTTTTTTTCCGTTCATGGTTAATTTTTGCATTAATCCCGGTATAAACATATCGTGAGAATGTCGGATGTGTCGTATCTGCAAATCTGGGGGTCGATCAATGAGGGAATTTAGGGGGGAAACAAATCTCATTCCATTTCTACAAAGTTGAAGGTTGTGAAATAAACAGTGACTTCTATTAGTAATCGGAGATGAAACCTTCCTCCAAGTCCTGGGGCATCTGATTGTGTAAAGCGTCTTAACGAGATATTGCCTGCAATGTAGAGACACTAATGACGTTAACAAATCAACACGCTGCCCCCCCACCATGTTGTCAATTGGGACCAATGGGCACAGCGCAGAATTCAGACACATTCCATTCAGCCTTTAAAGTGTCCAACTTTGACCCCCATTTTTTTTATAGAAAGACCAGAATTCTGTGCTGATTAATTTCTTATATATCTTTATAGCGGTCAGCTCTGCTTTCCTGATATAGAGCTCCAAATCCCCTGTGCAGGATCGGTCAGCCTGCAGCTACCACTAGGGGAGCGCAGGTTACTGCATAAACATTGCACTCTATAACATTGACTATACAGAAGATTAATATATACTTACCGTAGTTACACAACTTTCTACTACCTACAGTCACCACTAGGGGGAGCTCAGGAGATGATTGCAGTATATACGTTGAATTATTTAATACAGCAGAGAAGTAACTTCTGGGCCCCAATGCAAAATCTATAACTGGGCCCCAACTTTAATGCTTTATTCATAGTACTGGGCTCCCTATATGGAGAAGAAAGGTCTCTTGGGCCCCCTAAGGCTCCTGGGTCCAGGTGCAACTGCATCCTCTATAGTTACGCCCCTGTAACACAGTATACACTAATCTCCTGTATAGTCGGTTACATGATAACATTCTACTACCTGCAGTCACCACTAGGGGGAGCTCAGGAGATTACTGTATATACATTGTACTCTATAATACAGTATACAGTAATCTCCTGTATAGCCATAGTTACATGATAACATTCTACTACCTGCAGTCACCACTAGGGGGAGCTCAGGAGATTACTGTATATACATTGTACTCTATAATACAGTATACAGTAATCTCCTGTATAGCCATAGTTACATGATAACATTCTACTACCTGCAGCCACCACTAGGGGGAGCTCAGGAGATTACTGTATATACATTGTACTCTATACAGTAGATTACTGGATACTGTATTAGTCATAGTTACATGATAACATTCTATTTTCTGCAACCACCACTAGGGGAGCTCAGGAGATTACTGTATACACACCCTGTTTCCCTGAAAATAAGACCTACCCAGGAAATAAGCCCTAGTTAATTAAAATATAAAAGCAATTTAAATAGTACCCAGGCAGCTATACATGTAAAAAAAGAAAAATCTTTTGAAACAAAAATTTAAGCTCTTGTCTTATTTTCGGGGAAAACATTGCATTTTACACTATAATACAGTACATGGTGATCTTCTAGGCTCCCCCTAGTGGTGGCTGCTGGAAATCAGATTTTTTTTGTTGCTCTAATGTATGACTGTATACAGGGGATTTGAAGTTCTGTGTTGGACTGAAGCCCAGGCCGCTGTAAATATATACTAGGAAATGAAGTACTTGTTAGCAGTCCATCTAGTGGACCATCAGTGAGGAACATGCTTTGTCTCTAGGGGGCACTCATGCTGTGCTAGGGTAGCACAGTGTATGATCACAGCCTTGTGGGGGCTTTGATGTCTTTATTTTTGGGGGTAATGGGGTACTTAGAAATATTAGGAAATCTTGTTCTAGATCACGTTCCTGTTTTGTGGCACCAGAGCATTTTTTTTCTTTTTTAGTCTAGCACCGACGTGGTGCCTAATGAATGTCATATCTGTGTGGGCTGCTGTTGTATACATATCTGATGCCTGTACTACCTTATCCTGTACTGTATGCAGATCTAGTCAGGAACACGTGATTAAGGGGAGCATGTGCCAAAAACTGAAGGGAACCTGTGTGCTGCCATTGGGTGCTGTTGGATATCCTACCATTGAACTGCAGGGGGCAGTAGAGAAACCAGATGGTTTTTGCAGTGATCTTCCTCTATATGAATGTGCTGCAATGAGGAGTCATGTGATCAGTCCCTTGTAGATATACAGGACTGGTGCCGGATACCGGGTTGTGCTCTGATTTGCATCTAGTTGGATCCGTTCTAATTTAAGGTCTACAGGTTTTCTTCAGTCAGCAGCGTTGGGCTATGGCGACATGGCAACTTTTGGCCCTGAGAAGGGTTGTCCACCAAAGCGCCATGTAGCCCTGTGACCTCTGAGGTCAAGGTGGTTATAGTGTGAGATGCTGGTTGCAAAAAAATCTTAACTCCTGGATTTTTTTTTTTTTTTTTGGCGAGCTGCCCCTCTGAGGACCTCATTGCTCTCCATGTGAGGTCACAGGGCTACATGCCGATTTTTGCTACTGCAACTCCCCTCGAGCCTGAAAGTTGCCGTGTAGCCCGAGCCTGAAGGGTTAATCTAAGACATCCTGGTTACCAGACGACCATCTTAGTAACGTGTCCTGAAAATGTCTGTTGTTGGAAAGTCTATGTAAATGATTTTATACACGCCTGGGATAAACGTGTATATCCTGAGATACGAATAAAAAGGAAATCTAAGAGCAAACACCGCGGCGCGGGGGTCTTATTCTGCCGTCATGTCTCCTGTGTGTCTATAATGTAGTATTTGGATATTTTTGAATAGTCAGATTACCTGCTGCCAGAACTCGGAGCCTGCGAGTCCTGCTCACATATAAAGGGAGTCCTGTTCCGCCATGCCATTGTATATGGGAAGCCCAGGGGGGGGCGACTGGTTTTCCCCATCCATGCATAGAGGAAAACCTGTAAGGACTGCTTCACATACACAGGTAATGCAGGACTCACACGCTCCCTAAGCCTAGAAGGGGAAGCCTGTGTGTCCCACATTACCTAAGCCTAGAAGGGGAAGCCTGTGTGTCCCACATTGTCCCGCCCATGCCTAGAAGGGGGAGCCTGTGTGTCCCGCCCATGCCTAGAAGGGGGAGCCTGTGTGTCCCGCCCATGCCTAGAAGGGGGAGCCTGTGTGTCCCGCCCATGCCTAGAAGGGGGAGCCTGTGTGTCCCGCCCATGCCTAGAAGGGGGAGCCTGTGTGTCCCGCCCATGCCTAGAAGGGGGAGCCTGTGTGTCCCGCCCATGCCTAGAAGGGGGAGCCTGTGTGTCCCGCCCATGCCTAGAAGGGGGAGCCTGTGTGTCCCGCCCATGCCTAGAAGGGGGAGCCTGTAAGAAGTGCTGCTTTCCCCCTCAGGCAGTCATCTGACACACCAGAGTGCATCCGATGACCTGGTAACCCCAGTGCACAGCTGATGCAGCTTAGATAAACTCCTCTCTGCACCTCATTGCTTTGTTCTATGTGGCATCACCGGGCCGCTCTATCAGGTTCACCATTTTCCACTTTCTTGAATATGGTTGGCCAGGATTTAGATTTGTAGTCGCAGTCTGTAGCGGTCCTCTCCTTTTACATTGTAATCACCCATAAGGGCTTCCATATAAATGGGGAGGAAGACTGTAACACAAACCTCTGGCTGATCCCGCTGCAGGAATCTCCTATCTCCACCCTGGGGGTCCTGGCAGATTCCCCACTGTATGGGAATCCACCTGCATTATTAATCTGGCTGAGGAGTACCAGCTTCACTCCTTCCATGGCTGTCAGGCCTGTCTATTTACACGGGCGAGTACCAGAAACTCGGACCCAGATCGTGCTTGTAAACATGCCACTTTGCATCTGGGATTTTTTTTTAAAGGATTTTCCAATAGTAAAAATAATAATCGCGGCGCCCTCGCGTGAAAACTGCATCTGTCTGTGTGCGCCATTTGCTCTACTCCCACAGTAAATAAGAACGGGGGTCACTGAAAAAATAGGACCTGCTGTGATTTTTCCGTTTCTTACTATCATTCTAATACAATCATCCTGGTAAATAGACCTGCTGCAGATAATGGGTTGTATCCTCCTGCGTCTCGCATCGCCCAAAACCCGTATGATAAACCCGCCTGTGTAAATACGACCCGAGGTCGCCTCCACAGCAGGGTGGCACTTTACATAAAAGTGCTTTGTATGAAAAAAGTGCGGTGACGCTGCGCTCTGACTCCTTTTTGGAATTAGCGTTTTCTAGTCCACATGAGCGCATCGCATGAATGGACTCTACAACAAACGCCGCAGCAGGTACACCCCCCCCCCCCTTTTTCCGGCTCCCATAGTAATCTATGAGAGCTCTCAGTGATTTCCCTGACGACATGGCCTATAGTTTTACGCTGCAAGGAAAAAATGGAGGCTGAAAATCGCCAGTGATTCAGTGATTTTCAGTTGCAATTGTGACGGTGCGAGAAAAAAAAAAAATCCCCAATGTAAATGACTGCATTGGAATCCGATGCTTTACATAATGGCAATTCCCAGTTGATGTTTTCTCGCAGCTAGCATTTGTGTGAGTAAGGACTCGGAATGAATCTTTACTTTCAAGTGCTTGAGCTCAATAATCTCCGTCCGTCCAGTTGACATGAATTGAGCTGCAGTGTGCCTGCTTGACCTCCTGCCATAAATGCAGGTCATTCAGCTGTTTGCAAGGCATGGCATGCTTGTACACTCAACTGCTTTTTGCAGGAAGCGGACAACTCTGTTCTTACTGTAGTGGCCAGACATGACATTGCAGGCAAAGTTCCCATTCATTCCAATGGGAGCTTGGCTTGTAATACCACACTTGGCTGCTATAGTCCACTTCCTGCAGAATTTAGTTCAAGCAAACAGCTGCTTGGTGGGGATCATTGTCTGGGCCTACTGCTAATTTAATAATCAGGTCCCCTTTTTCCCAGGACTACAGCAGGACAACAATTTGTCCCGCTTTTGGGACGTCTGATCGCCATTAAAGTCATTACCAGCCAGGATGCCGCAGCTCCCAGTTAGTAATTACTCTGCTGCACCGCAGTGGATGCACATACTGACGGCAGTGTGTCTATCTGGGATCCTCCTCTCCTGACTTCTTAGTTCCGCAGGGGAGATGAGGAGGAGGTGCTGCAGCAGCGGCATTCTGAAGACGAGGAAAATGTAAGTATATAGAGGGGCTCTATTACTACTGGGGCTACTGGGTGGAGAGCACCCCTGTTACTACTGGGGTCAATATAGAGGACACTCCTAGGAGACACTATTCCTAAATCAGCTCCAGTAGTGATAGTATCACCACTGTGGGGGGCAGCATTACTAATTAGGCCACTGATGCTACTGAGGGGGGGGGGGGGGGGGGGTCACTGTTACTACTGGGGTTGATGTAGGGTACTACTGGGGCCACTGTGGGGGGGTCACTATTACTGGGGGCCATTCTGCAAGTGGCAGCATACCTCTAGCTGATTTAGGGCATGTTTATATGTGGAGGAAATGCAATTTCCATGGCAAATTCCGCAGCATCTCCGCATCCAAAAAACAGTGAAATTCCGTACCATTGCTGCAGGTTTTGACTGGAAATCAGCCATATATCTGCAGCTGCTTACATACTGTGTGACGCTTCCTCATCTCTGATGGCTTCACACTGTAAGCCTCTCTGGCCTTTTGGCTCCAGCGGCCTGGTCAGGTGAAGCCACTACAGGCCGCTGGGAACTGGAAGCCGAGGAGCGCTGATTGCGAGAAACCTTTAGAGTAGGTGAGAGCGTGCGAAGCATAATATGATATCAGCTGCAGGTAAGCGGCATTGCCCGTTGTTCTCAATGGGGCCTGCGGCAGCATCACACTGGGTGTTGGCTGCTTGCGAGTGCGATGCAAGGTTTCCCATTGAAAACAATGGGCATCACTCCGCGATCGCCGCTTCCCTGAAGTGATGCAGTTTTGATTTTAAACGCCTCCCATCAGCAGCCAAATCGCATGTTGGTGAACGAGACATCGGGCCAGATGTCACAGCCTGATTTTGTACTTACCAGTGTGAAATTAGCCTTAGTCACATAACCGTATACATGTGGTGTTAAAAAATAGCCCAAAAATCGCGACAATCTGAAGCATTGGGTTCCAGTGTATTCATGAACATGAATGATTATTGGGCGCGTAAAAAAAGAAAAATAGCGCAGCGGAGACCGCGGTCTCAAGGTTTGTGCGCCGCGTCAAAAGATAGGGCAAGACCTATCATGATGATATATGCAGGAAGCTCCCATAGACTTCTATGGAAGCAGAGAAAGAATGGGGCAGGAGGGCGGGCTTGCCTGCATCCAACGCTGGGAAATCACAGATGGCTCTATTTAAGCATTAGCGCATAGGGAGGAGGATGGATAGGGCTGTGCTTAGCTCTGCCCCGCCCCCTCTGATTGCAAAGCGCGAGCTCCGTGGAGAGCAGAGGGTGGGAGCTGCTAAACTCCCTCACTCCGGCCGCTGTCATTGGCTCCCATAGGAGCCCATCCAGCGGCCGACGTATTCCGGCCCAAAAGATAGTTCCAGGACTATCTGTTGGGCCCGACATGAAAACGCCCGGCGCTATATTGGCCAGCCGTTTTTATGTCACGGAAATACGGCCATGTGATCTGATGCATTGGAATCTAATGCATCAAATCGCAGCGTATATTGGCCGGCCGTGAAAACGGCGGGCATATATACGTTCATGGGAAAGAGGCCTTAGTCACAGGCTGTGGGATATTGTAAATCCTCCTATATCCGGGAATTCCTCCGTTGCCGTTGGCCTACAGCAGGGCGGTCGGGCGGTCGGTGGTGTATGCGCTGTGATGGATCCGGGTTATTGACAGCTCTGCTACATGTTGTGTTTTACAACCCTCCTGCGTGCTCCTTGTACTACAGAACGGAGACCCTCCAATGAAACAACGTAACGCTCTGAAGGGGTTCCAGCTGAACAATAACCTGACTTGGTTGGGTTTTTTGAAAAATTTTTTCTTTATCATTTGCATCTCTATTTCTTGTATCATTTGCTGACACCTGCAGGCAATAGCCGCGATCGGTTGTTCGCAGCTATTAACCCTTTAAATGCCACATTTAAAGCCCCTGAACTATGTTCGGGGCCTCCGTATGGCCCCCCGTGGTGAGATCGGGGGAGCCGTGCAGGTGTCATGGCAGCCGGGGGCCTCCTGAAAGCCTTAGCAGACTGCCTATCAAGCCATTCCCGTGGGGTGGCTTGATATACTGCATTCTGACAGGCAGTCTGACGTAATACTATAGCATTACGTCATACTGCAGGAGCGATCAAAGGATCGCATGTTGTAGTCCCCCCGGGGGGACTTAAAAGTTAAGTAAAAAAAAAAAAAGTCAATAAAATTTTTTATTTGCCATATCTGTAATTAAAAAATCGAAATCATAAAATAAAAATACATATTTGGTATCGCCTCGTCCGTAAAAGTCCGATCTATTAAAGTAGCACTTTATTTACCCCGCACAGTGAACGTCGTCCAAAAAAAAAGCCACAAATGCACTTTTTCAGTCACCCTCTCCCAGAAAAAATGCAATAAAATGCGATCAAAAAGTCGTATGTATTCCGAATTAGTCCTAACGAAAAATAAAAGGACATCCCGCAAAAAATGAGCCAGCGCTGAACTAGGTCGATGGAAAAATAAAAAAGTTATTGCACACACAAAATGACCGCAGAAAATGATTGAAAAAAATTAAATGTCTTTAAAAAAACAAAACAAAAAAAAGAGTAGTATAGTAAAAAAGAAAAACCTCTACACGTTTGGTATTGTAGTAATTGTACCGACCCGTAGAATGAAGGTATCAGGTCATTATTGTTGCAGTTTGTGTGCAATAGAAACAAGACGCACCGAAAGATGGCGAAATGTCGTCTTTTTTTTTTTCATTTTACTCCACCTAGAATTTTTAAAAAGTTTTTCAGTACATTATAGGGTGCAGTAAATGGCACCACTGAACACTACAACTCGTCCCGCAAAAAACAAAAACATATTTCATATTGGGCTCGGACCTACATGCCTAAATATCCGTTATTAAAAGATTCTCCCATTAATCTGCCCCGGAGTCAACTGGTCTATGGGCAAGGGCAGAGACATGGATCCTCATTGGCAGGCGGCCGATTAGCATCCCCCTGTCACTAGCTAGTTTTATTGCCATTGGAACAAAGGATTTCCTGGCCTCCTGCACATCAAAGACCTATTTTCCAGTGATTCTGTTACAAATCACTCATTTGTTCCTATGGAATCAGAAAAAAAAATCGTATCCCACTCATCTGTACATGTGAGTTTCATGCAAGTGTAGTCACGTGGTGCCAAAGAGCCAATCAGGTGGCTCTAATCGGCAATGCCGCTTAAGTGCGGCTGAAATACCAAATATGCACCCTGGGCTCCGCACTGCAAGTTATTGATTAATATGGGGTACTGGCTGATACTTGCATGCAGTGCGGGTTTCTTTGCCTGTTTTTATATTTCCTTTTCTGCGGTTTTTTTTTTTAGTACATTCATCCAACCTCATGTTGTAAGTTTTGGGGTACGTTCACACGAAGCGGAAAACCCACTCCAATGCCTGTGTCAATTTCCGCGTGGAAAAGCTGCATCCAAATCTGCACCATTACTGCGGATCCGCAGCAGTACTTACCCTCCTGCACACCGCGGAATTTCCGCCCGTGGAAGCTGCCATAGGATTGCGTTAGCAAACGCAATCCTAGGCAGACAGCCGCGATTTGTCCGTGCGAAATCTCGCGTGGCAAACAAATCGTGGCATGTTCTATTTCAGAAATCCATTGACTTCCATTGAAGGAGAACTCATCACCTCCTGTGGTAACCTGTTCCACTCATTGATCACCCTCACTGTCAGAAAGTCTTCTAATAACTAATCTGTAGTAGATAGACGTTTAGCAGTCAGCAATAACACTTTATAAACACGTCTCTTACTGTCCATTCTCCCCACATTGTTCTAGAAAAGTTTTTTTTCCAACTTTGGCGCCATGTTTAATGCCGAGTGCTCTGGTACACTTATATGGACTATTCCACTCTCCCGGGCTCTTCTGTTTAACACCTTCCCGCCCCAGGATGTAAGTGTATGTCCTGGGTGGGAAGCAGTTCCTCCAAATGGACATACATTGATGCCCTATGGATGGCGCGGGCTCAGGAGCCATCTGTGACTAACAGCCAACCTCCCTCTGCAACAGCGGGAAACTGTGAGAACACCGATCCTCGCTATTAAAACCTTGCATGATTGTGGCATGAAAAAGCTTCACAGGGGGAGGGCACTCCCTCTGTGATGTCCTTGGCTCTCCGCTATGTAATAAGAGAGCGGATGGGTTGCCATGGCAACAAGACGCTGGATTGCAATGTTTACCGATAATGCATTACTGTTAAAAAGAAAAACTTTTTTTGCGTCTATATCCACTTTGTTTAGAAAAAAAAAATTAAATCAACCCCCCCCCTGATTTTTTGTATTGTCACATCCGTAACGACCCGTGCAATAAACTGAACACACATTTTATGCCTGAGGGCAAATGCTAAAACAAAAAAGACATAAAAAAAAAAAAACGGAATGAAAATGTTATTTTTTAATTTCACCTCCCATAAAAAATAAAATAATAAAAGTGATCAAAAAAGCCAGATGTAACCCCAAAATAGTACCCATAAAACTACAGCTTGTCACACAAAAAACAAGCCCTCACAGGGCTCCATTCATGGAAAAATCAAAAAGTTACGGTGGTTTCATGCTGGTAAGAAAATCGTACGATAATGAAACAGATTATGAAAGCAGCGATTTTCGATGGTTTCCTTCCGGTCTGCGATGTTTCCACTGATGTGATGTTCGCGGCGCGCTCTGTCTTTATGCGATTTTTATTCTTTTTTATCTCCCATGTTCCCCTATGAAGGCTCCCTTTATCGCGAGCGGCAGCGATGTGATGCCAGATTATTTTTTTAAAACATTGCTGGTGCCCAAAAATCGTGGGAGCAACAACGCGATTTTCCGCAATTTTCTCTCGCGATCGCCCGTGTGAAACTAGTCTTATGCGACCGAATACAGCAATGCAAAAAGGAAGGTATAAAAAGAAAGGTGGAAAAACCTAAAAAGTATGTATTTTTTGGTGCAGAGTGTTAAGGCAGCAGTGTGCAGTCCTAAGCTCTCGCTCACGACCTGAAGGTTGGAAGCCATCCATACGGAATCAACAGCAAAATAGCGCATGCTGCGATTTTACATCCGCGAGCAGTTGGTTTCCGCTCATGTACATGAAGAATCAGTCGTGCCTTGCATGCTGTAGTGGCCCCCAGGGTTGGGGACCTTCATGTTCCGTGCCTGCCCACCCCACAGGGATTTGTCCTTATGTATTTGTGTGTCTACATGGTGGTTGGTTTTTGTGTCCGCCGAGGTGACCTTTTGGGGTCAATGTCTTGTGTTAGTGTCACCAATCTTGGTGGTGTCCGCAGGACTGCTCTGTGTGATGTGATTGGTAGAGCAGTTGGGGGCGGTATTGGTTGAGAAGGAGGAGAGATGCAGTCGGGGAAGGAGGACGTGTGAGCCGGAGGCTGAGGCTCTGATGCTAGCTTTGAGATGAATCCCCTCAGGGGACCCGCAGTGAGCATCAGTTCTTGGAGTAGGGGTCTGCGGAGGATGCTACACACTCCCCTGCTTAACTATGGAGTAGAGGGACAGTACCGACGCCGCTACTGAAAGTCGGAGGACGAGTCTGGCGTGAGTGTTTGGCGCAATGAATGTCGCTACATCAGCAGGGAAAGTGCGTGAAAAGTAAGAACCGCCGCAGAACCTTCCATCAGATAACTGAGACTCATGACGCCGGGAGCTCGGGAAAAGAGTGTGTGTCTAACGCAAGTGTGTCGGAGGGCGGTGACAGGAGGCTCTGTACTTCAGACTGTGGCAGTAATGTACTCGGACAATCAGAGTTGGAAATACCCAGTAGAAACCGCGGGCCTCCGGTTTAAAACCACACTTTGACTGTGGAATCTTTATTTGGTTTCTGGAAAAGGGGCACTGGCGTCACGTGAAATGTGCCATCATTTCTCTGCTGGCACAGCCGCTAGCTTTTACCCTGGCATGCTGCCGGGACAGACGGCGTTTTGGGATGTGAGGGTAGAGCCACCGTGACCCACCATTCTGTTCCCCACTGTCTCCCTCATTAAAAAGTTTGCCCTGACCGCTGCAATGCTATGGGCGGCATTTGCTGCGGAATCTACAGTAAACCACGCACAGCCAAGTACATAACACCCACTGCGCAGAATGGGTGCTGCACATTTACAAGCACATCAACATAGTTTACAGTACTTTTTGCACGCGCAAAGAAGCGAGATTTTTGCGCGATGCGAGAGCGCATGAAGACGCAGAATTAGGAAACCCCTGCTTTTCAATGGCTTCCTTCACATTTGCGATGCAGACTCTGCTCGCAAATCACAGCGCCGGAAGGCGTCACCCAGCCCTGCTATCGAGGGCGTCTGCGAGGCCCCATTGATTTCAATGACGGCGTAGTCAGGGGAGAAAAAAACGTAACACGCGTGCAGATTACATGTCTACTTGTAACCGTTCTACTCCACAAATCCTTTCCCCGCTGCCGATATCACATGCAAAGCATGAGGGGTTACCCATAGCAACCAAATTCAACCAATCGTCTGATTGGTTCCTGGAAAGTGGAGGTTGCCCATAGCAACTAATCGGATTCAATTTAAAATGCAAACAATTGTCTGATTGGTTGCTTTGAGTGAATTGCATATAGCAACCAATCAGATTCAACTACCAATGCAAGCAACTATCTGATTGGTTGCAGGGGCAGCACCATCATATCACCCTGCACACCGCGCGGTTCTAGTCTATCATTTCACGGAGGGCGCAATGAACGGCACACAGCGCGGCCACCGGCCTGTTATTCCACACTGGGATCTCACAAGACCCTGGGCCTGCGCGCAAGCGTGTCACGTGCCCGCTCTACAACACGTGACTCTTACGTCACGGCAAGCAGCAGCTGACGCGATGATGATTGGTTGGATATTGAAAGCAATGGACAAGACGCGGCCGAAAATAAATTAACCCTGGGAAAGTCTTGACGTCGTATGTTCATCCTCTGCTTCTAGTTCTATATTCCTGGGGTGGGTTATGTTTGGCCGTACGGTATAGCTCTCTCACCGCTGCTGTGTACGTACGGACGAGGAAGAAACTACAGGTAAACCGCAGTCATGTGAACGCGGCCGACGAGCTGCCCGGCACCGGCTCGTGCTGTACACAGCGGGGTTACCGGTGCACGGGGGCTGTTCATAGTCCTCTAACTAATAGAACCCCGACCATCCCAGCTCCTGCGGCACCGCACTCTTATGGAAGCGGCGTAAAAGAAAACCTGTTTCTGTTGCCCCTAGCAACCAACCACGGCGCAGCTTTCATCTTGTATACTGCTGAAGTACAATGAAAGCTGCACTGTGATTGGTTGCTATGGGCACCACACTCTGCCTTGCCTGTAGCAACCAATCACAGCGCAGCTTTCATTTTACCTCAACAGTATGAGTCCAAAGCTGCGCTGTGATTGGTTGCTATGGGAAACGCCAGACAGATTTTCTTCCTGATGACTTCCATAAGCGTGCTGCTGCGGCCTACTTCTCTGCGGCCGACCCTCATGTGTAGTCGTTGTCTGAGGGCTGAGGTGCGACATTTCTTCATTAACGTGTATTATTTTGGGGAGGCCGCTGCTTTATGGGTTTATTTTAGCGCCATTTTCCTTGCGGTATAAACAAGGGTTGTCAGAGGGGTCTCCCTGCCAAACCCACACCTCTCCTGTCTGAGGGTCCGACCGCAGGGACTCGTCACAGGCAGCCATTTCCGTATCATGTGACCGGGGGCGCTGCGCACACTAGAGGCCGCCGTGGAGGCAGGAGGAAGGCTGCGCCGATAGTGCCAACAATCGGGAGGTGCGGCGAGCGTTCTCCCTGACCAACCCTTGAGTCTCATTCCGCCCGGCGGCACGGATTCTCGCTCTGTTTTGGATGTTGAATTTTCTACTGAGTTTCCGCACCATTTCCATCCCCGTGCGAACGTAACCTTAAAATGCCTACTGATGCCAGTGTGATTCTAGGCTCATTTACACGGGCACAGGCGGTTTAATGTTCGCTCACTTAAAAACGCGTAAACGGGCACACAAATCTGGCGCCTGTTCAGACAGCCTGGGGCGTTGGGCGGCAGAGACAGTGTAGCTCTGCTAAGCTGTCTCCCCCTTGCAGGAGCCAGTGTGCTAAGCTCCGCCCCCATTCCGCTCATTGCAATGGGAGGGGGCGGAGCTTAGGCTCACTAGGGGTCTCAGTGGTGACATCCCCACTGGTCAGACCTTTATCACTATCCTATGGAGAGGCGACAAAAGTCTGTCTGGTACAACCCATTTATGGCGATTTTTCTCGTACGAGTTTTGTGCGTTGCGAGATGCACGGCGGCAGAAGCCGTTGTTTTCAGTGTGATCTTCCCCTTTCAGCAATGTTGTGAGATGGGGGGGACTGTCTGAGGGTGCACACAGTATGCCTTACTCCCTTAGCACTGACTTAATGCCTTGTAGAAGTTCTGCGGCGATCTTCGCAAAGAGTCCGCTAACTTTCTTCTTGCGGGGGTTAATCGCTTAACTCTGGCACAAACTCTTTAAATATCCCACTGCTGCCACCCATTTGTCCCGGATCGACTAATCCGAGTGCTCTCACCGCTACGACCGCTTGTCACGGCAGAGCCTCGGTCGGTCACTCTAGCGGATTGCCAGCGCGGAGTTGTAAGAGTACAGGCTGATTTGTACCCAGCTTTCCCGGACTCCTGCACACATGCGAAACAAAAGCTCAAATCAGCCCCTGGTCCAGTGTAACGGCTCCCGCACTCTGTAATACCCACACGCTGCCGCTACGACCAGTAGCTTGTGTATCACCAGTATGCTGGAACCCAGACTATCAATTATGAACACATTTTTCAGAGTTCTGATTCGTTTTAAAACAGACAAGGGTCGACTAATAAATCACAGATTTATTCTAAAAGAAGACTAGCAGTGCAAATCTATAAGGGAATCTATCACCGTGTTTTTTCACCCCCTTCCGAGGGCAGCATAAGGTAGCGCCTGTGACGCTGATTACACTGATATGTCTGCTGTGTGGATCTGTGCACGGGTTTTAGAGAAACTTACATTTTATTAGTAGCAGCCAGACACAGAAGTAGTCCTCCATATTCATGAGCTGCAGGCTAGCCACACCCACCCCGCCCTCCAGCCAATGATTGGCAGATCTCTCTCTATGTATAGTAATAGCAGACAGCAGTCACCATTGGCTGGAGGGCAAGGTGGGTGTGGCTAGCCTGCAGCTCATTCATATCCAGGACTACTTCCTGTAGTCCTCTATGTGCAACTACTGATAAAATGTAAGTTTCTCCAAAACTCCTGCACAGATGCACCCAGCAGACAGATCAGTGTAATAAGTGTGGCTGGTACTGCCTTGTGCTGCTATCAGAGAGGGGTGCAAAAAGATGGTTAGAGTCTCCTTAAGAGAAGACGTTGTGCCACAGGGTAACAACAATTACCTAAAATGTGCCTCCACAAAACAAGAGCCGCTCCTCACACATCCTGAGGCGACGCTGACGCATCGGACTGGAGTTGCACTCGGTTTATTGGCTTTTTCTGCTGTTTTTTCTAGTCAGTCATGGCCTCCTTTGGATGGAAGAGGAAGATCGGGGAGAGGGTGTCGAAGGTGACATCTCAGAACTTCGAGAAGGAGTTTGCCGAGGAGGCGGCCGGCATCGGGAGCAACGATGTAGACTGGCTGCATTCCATTAAACGCAAGAAAGGCCTTCTAGTGGAGGACAACGTCTCCAAGAGTAAGCGGCTGAAGGAAGAAGGAGCCTTACTGGCCCTCAATGGAAGGTACGAGCAATGGCTGTCTACATCTATCCCATGTCTTGTATCATCACCCTGTACCCCAGAGAGTCTCGGCGCTTCGGCAGCCTTCCAATGTAGTCATGCAGCTTCGTAGACTACCCAACGTACGCTGACCACTGGGGGCGCACCGCTAGTCTAAGACACTGCACACTGCTCTGATTGGCCAACATTGCTCACATCAGCGGCACTGGCCAATCCGAAAGCAGTATGCAATGTCTGGCTACCGATTGGGTAGAAGCAGAGCAGCTACGTGGAAAGACGTCTGAGGGGCCACAGGAAAAGACAGATCCAGGGCAGTGTGCAGATAGAGAAGCACATCAGGTAATATAACTGCCCCCTCTGGTCCCTAGACAGATTTTGTCCCCAGGACTGGAGAGTCGCTTCAAGGGTCTTTGACATCAAAACATTTGACAATCAAAGAGATCGGCACTCGTCTACCTGGCCTTTACACAGGCTGATTCAGAGTTTGTGGTGACGATCACTGATCCCCCGTAGGGTTTCCTCAGTGCCCCCTGTTTATACGTGTAGATGGGCTGCGGACCATAATGAGCTTTGGCGCAACATGAAGGTGCGATCGCCCAGCGTAGATAACATTGAGCTGCATAGTAAGTAACGCAGTAACTGATTGATGAGCCGCTGCAGCGGCTGCGTGTGCTTACACATATATGGCGCGGGGCCGGGTGACACCGACATATGTTCATCCATGGAACGCACACGCTTTAGTCCAAAGAACAGAATGAATATGTTGCGTTTCACGGATCCACAGGCTATAATGGGTTAAATGTAGTCAATCTACGCATGCGTTTAGCCTGACACGTTTTCATGCATTCTGCTTGCGGGAGTGAGAGGCTCAGCGGCGTCACGTGGCGGCGCGCTTCCATACGCTTAACGTACGCGTTTTTTTGTGATGAGCTACAAAACTTTCATAAAAAAAAAAAAAAATTGTTAAAAATGTAGATTACATACGTGATTTTAAAATGTAACCATGTGCTTAAAATGCGCGCGTTTTTACACCTTTTTTTATGTACGTTTCTCGCATACCTGAAACGTACGGGAAAGTTCCAGCGCGGATGGGCCTTTGCTTGTCTCAAAGATATATCCTACCATCGGGATCAACCAGGTGCCCGCAGGACCTCTAGAAGTGGCTTTAGAGGGTATTGATACCTTTGGTTATTGTTGGTAACCCTGTACAGAATGTGGTGCGTGACGGGTGATAACGCCATGACAGGCGGTGACCGTGCCTAATGCAGTGCCTGGTACTGTATATAGCACATGTCTGGAAAACCCCACAGCATAGGAGCGACCGTTATAGGATACCAGGCCATGCAGCAGGATGACTTGTTATTTACTCACTTGACCACTTGGGGGCAGTAGAATCCTTCAGGACGGGATCTTTGGACGCGGGAATGGAAGCCGTTCTGGTTTGCTGTAAGGATCGCCTGCAGGACTGTTAGTAAGTTTGTGATATTACGGGTACACTACACTTATTATAAGAGGATAAGGAGCGCCTGCGCCCCGGCCTACATCTGCACGCCCTAATTCTGAGCCATGATACGGACAAAAATAGGATGTGGTGAGGCGTTTTTCACGTGGACCAGCGATCATTTCTGTTCTGTTTTGATTCCATATAGAGAAGGTTATAAGAAAGTGCTACAATTCTATAACAGCGTCACGGACCCAAAAAATACAGGAAAAGGGAGAAAAACGCCTCTAGAAATTCGCAGTGTTCGTGGGGCTTTTCATATTTTGCTGTTGCCGTTCAGGAAACATCTGGATACAGCGTTGTTCTCCGCAAAACAACACAGCTGCGTCAAAACCGACTGAATGTGGTGTTTTTATAAAAAAAGGACTGTGTGACATCAGCCTACAGCAGCAGCCTAATGGTCACATGGGCAAGTCCCTAGTGGGACTAAAAAACGGAAATGTAGAGAAAAAAACGCAACAAAATTTCTGTTTCTTTCAAAATGTTTTATTTTCTAAAGAATAAATGTAAAATATGAAGAAGTACAGACGCCTGCAATTAGTACCATGCTTCCCCGAAAATAAGCCCTACCCTGATCATTGGGAGAACTCTGCAGCCCTCTGTGTGTATGGATGTAGCAGAGCTGTATTGTCTTTGCTGCAGAACTCCTTGTAGCAGAGCTGTGGATGTTGTGCACATGTACAATGTGTGCAGCAGTGCTGTGCATGTGTATAATGGTAACTTATGTGCTTCCGCCAGTGTTTGAATGGGCACACTCCATTTACCCAGGAGCGGACTGTTCACTGTTAACCCCCTTTCTACACTTTAACATCAAAGTTAAGGCCTCTTTCACATGGGTGACAGTGATATCGATACATTTTCTTGCAGCAATATCACAATTTTGTAGCGCTACAAACCCTCGTGTCTTTGTACTGCTCTTTTTCCAGGATTTTCCGGGGGGTGGGGGTCTTAGAATATAAGCCCTACCCTGACAATAAGCCATAGCTGCATAATAAACAAATACATCACCTAACAGCGGCTGTCGGCTCTGCCGCACGTCTCCTCTGCGGGTCCCCGGCACTTGTCTTCGGCAACAATTCCTGGTCAGGAGTTTGAAAAATCCCACCTCCATGAAGTGCAGCCTCTGATTGGCTGAGCCACAGCACTCGAGAGCCAATCACAGCCATTCATTGAATGGCTGTGATTGGTTCATCAAGCACTGGCTCTGATTGGCTGAGCTGCGGCGCTTGAGAACCAGTCAGAGCCAGCGCTTCCTGGAGGTGGGGTTCTTGAACCTTCAATTCAGGAAGCGCTGACAGAAGACTTCAAAACAAGTGCCAGAGGCCTGCAAGGAGAAGTGCGGCGGCGCGGACAGCGGCTGTTAGGTGATGTATTTTTTAATGCAGCTAGGGCTTATTTTAGGACGTTTACAGTTGGACTTTCTACTGTAAAAGTTGCATCGCATCGCACGAAAACCGCGTTTTCATGCGATGCTACAGAAAGGAAGGTTCCATAGGGAAACATGGGCCATAGACCCCGCAGATCCCGCAATGTTTAGCAACCCGGGATTTTTTTCTCACAATGTAGCAGCCTATAAAACATCGCTAATGTGAAGGAACCCATTGGAAAGGACGGGCTTCACATACATGCGACTTGTAGCGCTGTCGCATCACCAGAAAATCGCACAAATTTTGTTGCTTGTGTGAAACTGGCCTAATGCCGGAGGCCCCCGCACCTCGTTAGATTCACAGAAAGGTTTAAATTAGTATGAAGTATATTCACCCCAATATATTACCATTAAAAAAAACACTCGTCCTGCGAAAAAACATCCTGCCCCCCCATCAATGGGAAAACGGGAACGCTACGATCCCTGGAAGACGTCGCTGCAGGCAAAAAAGAGTAGGCCGGTCCTTAAGGGGTTAATGATAGGACATTAACATTAGTTACAGTAAACCCTTTTACCGCACTATTCCTGGTTTCTCCTAAACCACAGAGGTCTGGTTATACGGGGAGCAGAGAGTGAATCGTATGTTTAGGCGGGGGGCGCTCCCACTGATAGCTGTTCATGGCGGCCATATTGGTCGACACCCAACTATTTCCCAGAAGTAATTTTTAACAATTAGACAGTGAAGGACGATACAAACCCTCAGCCCGAGGTCGGCGGGAACTCCCCCAATACTTCCAATAGTTCATAACCGACCTGAGGTCACATGTTACACGGCTGATGACATCACAGGGCCATTGATGTGTCATCGCTAATCACAGACTTGACCACAGATGAGTGTTTTTGGCCCGTCCGCCGCTCCACACGATACCTCTGTGTCCTCAAACTCCCATTGTTATGTAGCAATAACATAAAGTGAGAACACAGCGCGCCTCCTCTCCGACGCTTCGCCAAGTCCCTCTGAGGTTTCATCTGGCAAAACTGTCTGTTTTTGTTCTGGCATCTCCAATAAAAGGAGATTTTTCTCCTGTTTTGCAGCAGATCTGCTTAGTCATTGTGCGAACCACAAACCCCTCAGTTATTACACATGTAAGCCACCGGAGAGCGCCATATTATCAGCTTCCTAAAACCACCAAAAAACAACCCCCCAAAAAGTATTATTGCAGTCTGCATGAGAGCTGCGTACTCCGTACAGAGGAACGATTAGATCTCGTGCCGTGAATGTTTTCGATTCTGTGTTTGACGCAAAGCAGTTTCCACGCACCTCAGCCATAGGAGAACATGAATAATGTGCGGGTATTGTACTCTATCCTGCCCGGTCTCTGACCTTATAGGTGTAGACTGGTGACTGGACAACCCGCCTTCATTGGGGCTGGCGCTTAAGATGTGAGCGCCAATGCCAGGAGAACGAGCGGCGACGCTGCAGCTTCACCTGATCTCCTGTGACATCATCTGTTACAACAAACACTGGGACCACAGCGGGGCTGCAGCTTCACCTGATCTCCTGTGACATCATCTGTTACAACAAACACTGGGACCACAGCGGGGCTGCAGCTTCACCTGATCTCCTGTGACATCATCTGTTACAACAAACACTGGGACCACAGCGGGGCTGCAGCTTCACCTGATCTCCTGTCACAACAAACACTGGGACCACAGTGGGGCTGCAGCGCTGGATCCCAGCAGATCCTACAGGCAGCCCTGTGTTGTCCAGTAACTGGATCACCGTTTTAAAGCGGTTGTGCCAAGATGGCATGCCCTGTTCATGTGCCGTAATAAGGCATATGGGTGTCATAGGATGAGGTCACCCACTTGGGACCCCTCCTTTATGTCCCAGTACAGGGGATAGGTTTACACCGGTGGGATTTGCTGTGCAGACTTTTCGCATGGAACATCTGCCGTACTTACAGTAGCAGCAAAGTGGATGAGATTTTCTTAATCTAGTACGCACGCTGCAAAAAAAAAAACTGCTATGGAAACTGACATGCGGAGCAGAATCTAACTCTGCAGCATGTCAGTGATAGCCCCAGATACGCTGCGGATTTCTCCCAATACACATCCACACTAGTGCCGTGGATTTGGAAAGCTTCAGAGCAGCTCCCATCCCGGCAGACCTTCTGATGTCCTACTTGCAGGAGGTGTGAGAATGGGACCCGCGGCGATCAGCTGAGGGCCTGCAGGCTTGTATTCTCAGAGGGGCTATCCCAAGTATTACATGTAGAGAAGACCTATCCCTGTCCCATATCAGGGAGGTCAGCTGCACACCATCCACAACCCCACCGGCTACAACAATGTCTTCTGCTTATACTGCCCCGGGTGTCCCGGACTGCAGGCAGAGTCTAACACTCCCCGAAGAGATGCAAGATGGCAGCAACAGAGAGGTGTTCACAGAACAGCCCCCAGGAACAAGAAGCCTGGTGCCCAATGGAGTCATGTTAATGCGTCAAACATCTACAGAATGGCCCCTTTATTAGAGCCCGGGCCTCTCATGATTGGCACTTCCCTGTAGGGAAATTCTCCCCGTGACCCCGGGGTGCAGCATAAAATCACGTGACAAGATCTCCATGTATCAGTTTCAGTGTGAATCCACGTTAGATGGAAAAAACAACGATCTGAGCGACTTCCAACGAGTCCGGTCATCGGTGCTAGACTAACCGGGATTTCACTGCCGACCGCGTGGGGTTTTCTCATGTAACGGTATGGATAGTATACAGAGAATGGCGTGATGGAGGAAAAACATCCAGTGAGAGGGGATCCTGTGGACGGAAACAACTCATCACTGAAAGGGGTCACAGGAGGATGTCAGGAATCGTTTTGACAAACAGGCGCTGCAGAGGCAGGAGTAGCCGAATACAACGCTGGTGCTTGTCTGAACGCACAACTTCCTTGGGGACTATATCAGCAGACGACCAGCTCCAGCACCATTGTGTATAAGAGAAACAGAAAGACAAGACTCCGGGGGGCAAAAGAGCCCAAAAATTGTATCACTGAGCAGCGGAAAAGCATCTCCTGGTCAGATGGATCCAGATCTCTGTTGCCCCATGCTGATAGGTGGTCAGAATTTGGCACAAGCAGCATGAATTGATGACCCCTTCCTGTCAGCTGGTTAGAACATGTCAGCACCTCAATCTAATCTGCAGCAACTACAAGAAGCTTCCTGTCCGCAGGGGCCGATATTTCTGCAGAGTGATTTTATTACCTAGTAGAGTCTAAGCCACGACAAACTGCTGTGGTTCTGAAAGCCAAAGGAGTCCAACGCGCCACTAGATGGGGTCTCTAATAAAGTGTCCTTTCCGTGCATACGGTATATATGATGTGTTCTTCGCTCCTGGTGCGGCACGCGGCTGTTATTACACGGCACGGCAGGGACGTCCCGCTCCTCTTTCCGCTTTGTAGGATGTTTCCCTGTTATGTAACCTTTGAAATCGATATTTGTTTTTCATCTTCATGAGGAGAATACCCCCCCGGATAACGAGGTCATTACTGGGTCTCATCAGGAGAACATCCCTGCTATAAAGTATCTGCTCAGCGCTGCGGAGCTGGAGCGCTCTGTGGAAGTGTTGGATCCTGGGCCCATAAATCAGCGCTGCGGGGCCGCTCCTCACGGAAGGAACCGAAGGGACAGCATTCATTATTCTCTGCCAAAGACATTAAATCTCTGGAGAAGCATTTGTGCCGCGGTCTCCAGTTTCGGTCCTGCTGCCGTTTGACGTCGGTTCGCACCGCTGGTATTAATTACATTCTGATGACGTTTTCAGTCGTTTTTTCCTTCGTTGGGAAGCTCAGAGATCCCTGTGTCCTCATTTGCTTCCTCAGCTGCCCCGTCTTAGAGCTCGATGAAGGTGTGAAGGGCAACTCACTTTTTACTGCCTTCTTATTCCAATCCACACTGAACGACCCCTTTATTAGAGACCCCCATCTAGTAACGTGTTAGACCCCGTTTGGCCTTCATAATGGCAGCAGTTCATCGTGGCGTAGATTCCACCAGGTGATGAAATCGTTCTGCAGGAATATCGGCCCCTGCGGACAGGAAGCTTCTTGTAGTTGCTGCAGATTAGATGGAGGTGCTGACATGTTCTGACCAGCTGACAGGAAGGGGTCATCGATTCATGCTGCTTGTGCCAAATTCTGACCTCCCATCAGCACGGGGCAACAGAAATCTGGATCCATCCGACCAGGAGATGCTTCTCCGCTGCTCAGTGATACAATTTTTGGGCTCTTTCCCCCCCCCGGAGTCTCATCTATCTGTTGTTATAGCCCATCTGTGCTAAGGAATGGCGAGTTGTGCTTTTGGGCATTTTTAGTTGGAGCTCCAGTGTTGTAGTTGACTGCACCTATTCCAATAATTAAAAACAGAATACTTCATTAATTACCTTAAATATCTGCATACATATCAGTAATTTATGGAAATAGATGATATTCCATGGTGAATAAATGAAGAAGCATGTAAATACATTCCAGCGGATCTTGATAAGCAGTTGGTGTTGGTTGCCAGATCCCAAAACAGATAAGATGGAAACAATACGGATGGCGAATTAATAAGAATATCCCTAATCTGACTGCTGGAATGGTATTTAACTAACTGTGGAGTAAACGCTCTGACAAGGGCAACCCCTCTGGCGTCATCAGGGGTGTAGGAGATATCATAGCTCCCATACCCCTGATGACGCCAGAGCTCTGGTGAAGCGTGTTGGGGAGCTGATCAGTCTCAGTTCATCTGGCAGCATTTATCACACATGCTGGCAGTTCATGCAGGGATCTAATCACTTGCCATATCTTCAGTATATAGCGGTGTATTGCTGGATGGTAGTGCACACCATTTGCAGCAAGTGTTAGTCGTGACCCTAATATTGGTGCACCATCAGCCAGGCAGGGTGTTGTTTCTGTATCACACTCCCACTATATGGAGACTCCGATCTTTTTAATTCATTGTTACGCTAATAAATTTTATTACATATCAATACAAGTTACTTTCAGCTTATGGCAAAGGCTGTGGTGGGATTGGCTACAATTAACCCTAGGGGGCTCTTGAGCCCCCCACATTTTAGTTTGCTTTACTACAGGAATGTCATCTATATATATATATAAAGCTGAAAGCCCTCACTGACTGACTGACTGACTGACTGACTGACTCGCCAAAAGTTCTCCAACTTCCCGATGTCGTAGAAACATGAAATTTGGCGCGAGCATAGATTATCTGCACAATAGGAAAATAAATTGGGTCCCAACTTGATTATTCAATTCTAGCGCAAAAGAATTGGCGTCGAAATTTTACGTACGTAATCTAAATCTGTCACTTTCCAATGTCATAGAAACGTGAAATTTGGCACAAGCATTGATTGTCATAAATAGGAAAAGTTAATGGGTCCCAACTCGATTATTCAATTCTATGCGCAAAAGAATTAGCGTCCAAATTTTAAGTACGGATTCTAATTCTCTCACTTTCCGGTGTCATAGAAACGGGAAATTCGGCACGAGCATTGATTATGTCATAAATAGGGAAAGCTAATGGGTCCCAACTCCATTATTCAATTCTATGCGCAAAAGAATTAGCGTCCAACTTTTACGTACATAATCTAAATCTCTCACTTCCCAATGTCATAGAAACATGAAATTTGGCACAAGCATTGATTGTGTCATAAATATGAAAAGTTAATGGGTCCCAACTCGATAATTCAATTCTAAGCGCAAAAGAATTAGTGTCCAAATTTTATGTACGTAATCTAATTCTCTCACTTCCTGATGTCATTTTATATAAAGGAAACGTCGCATGGTTGCCTCCACGTGGTGTTTCCTGGGTAACGCAGAGAACTATGCAAAATGGTGAACATATGTTTTTCCTCAGTATCTCTTAAGTAACCACGACTTCATAAGATTTTCCATGTGAACACCAGATAAACACCAGTACCAAATTAACTCGGGCGAAGCCGGGTATATCAGCTAGTCTGTTATAACCGCCGTATTACGTCAGTCACCTGCAGACCGAGATACATCTGGCGGCTGTAACATGTGTGATACTACTTTATGAGACCTGTGTGGAATTACATGCTGCTTCCAGCGGCTCTTCATGTAACGGACTCCATGTGCAGTACTACTCATGACCTGCAGGTGGCACTGCTGCTCCTTGGTGTAGCTTCACTGTCAATCTTAAGATACTAGTCAAGGAGCTGCTTGATACATTTGTTCCCATTGCCTACAGAGAATGACATCGTACACAAAGCTGCATGAGGAAAGATCTAGAATTCAGGGAATTACCCGTCTCTGCCACGGGGTGACAACCAGGACGGCCTCCATGAGGGCAGGTTGTTATCAGGCTTCCCCAGATTCCTGACCCGCTAATCTCCACAGTTATGTGGTAATTGGGAAGCAGGCATGCATCGCTGCAATTCAGGAATGTGGGACATCCGGTATTAGAGCTGCAATGGCGGCCTCATTAGTGATTACCCAGCTTTCCTAGTAACAGGGAAGCCGTCCGCCGCCTCCTGCTGAGGGTGGAGTGCGGTGCGCCGGTTACTTATGATTATGGGGTCCTTTGGTGAAACTCACAGTTTAGTCCCAGGAGTGTGCTGTAATGGTGTGAGGGGAAGTCTCTGGTGCGCTGTAAAAACGTGTGAACTGGCGCACAAATCTAACAGACGACCCCGGCCCGTTGAGCGGGGATAGACAGCTTAGCTCCCCCTCGCCGGCTCACCTCCAATCTCCTCCCCTCCGGCTGTTTGCAATGGGAGGGGACGGAGCACTCCCGCCCCCTCCCTGCCCCTTGCCCGCTCCCAGCAATGGGAGGGGGCCGAGTGGGGTGAAGCTTAGCTCCGCCCCCATGCCGCCTCTCTCATTGCAAACAGCTGGAAGGGAGGAGAGAAGGGGGAGGGAGTTTAGCAGTCACGCTGCTAAACTCCCATCCGACCTCCCTTCTCCGGCCGCTGTCATTGGCTTCCATAGGAGTCTACGGCAGCGGACAATGTATTCCGGCCAGAAGGATAGTTCCAGGACTATCTTTGCTGCCCGTAGTAAAAGCGCCCGGCACTATATTGGCCTGGCCAGGCGCTTTTATGCTGCGGGAATTTGCCTGTGGGATCTGATGCATTGGAATCCAATGCATCAGATGGTAGCATATATCAGCTGGCCCTTAGGGCTTATTCACACGAGCGTATATTGGCTGGCGTTTTCACGGCCGGCCGATATACGCTGCCATCTAATGCATGGGATCGGTGTATATGCTGTCGGACGGGAAAGACAGCTTAGCTCAGAACGTGAACAACGAAGCCTTGTAGGAGCTGTGAAGACATCGCACACATTGTCTGCCCTCGCTCAGGGGGTCTCACAGGCCATTGGGACATCCATTAGTACCAGAACCATCCGTAAGGAACTAAATGTGAAGGGTTACCATGGACGAGCGGCTGCACACGACATCACAGCAGTGTATGCACAGCGGCGCCTGCGATGGGGCTTGGAGCGACGGACTGTAAATGAGTGGAAGCAAGTGTTGTGGACAGATAAATCACAGGATGCCATCTTCCGGTAGGATGGCAGCACTTGGATATGGCAGTTGTCTGGAGAGCGTTTTTTACATGACTGCATTGTCCCAACAGTGAGGTTTGGAGGAGGTTCTGTTATGGTGTTGGGGGTGTTTCTGCTGGGAAGGACTTTGGTCATTGGTTGTATTGAAGTCAGTGCTCAACACCAATGGGTACAGAGACATTCCGGACAATGTGGCATCACCTACCCTGTGGGAATACTGTGGTACAGCTCTGTCTCTCTACCAACATGACCGAGCACCATGTCATACGGCACGCAGGGTTGAGGTTTGCTTTGAGGAGCAGAACGTCTACATACTTCATTGGCCGACCCAAAGTCCGGATCTCAATGCCATTTAGCGTCTTTAGAACAAACTAGAACGTCATATCCATGCACAACCAACACATCCATCATCCCCCCCATCACTATCTGAAGCTCTCCTCCAGGAATGGAGGCCAGTCAAAAACCCACATGTCTCTCACAAATTCCCACATGTCTATGGTGGAACGAGGCCTAGGAGGGTTACTGCAGTCACTGAGGCCGAAAGCGACCCAACACCAGATGGAAGAATGCGAATAACCCCTAATGCCATTCCCTTCTATGTGTCCAATACTTTTCTCCGCACAGTGTATGTCTCTGCATCAGATTAGCCTTCACTGAGGACAGTTTGCCGGAGGCTCTTCCAGCTGAACTATAAGACCCATCATTCAGCACTTCTCCCGGAGTCTGTACTGGTTTTACTATCTGACTTCTTTCTTCTTAGACTCCCAGACACTTGAGATCTCATACCGTCATAATTGTACTGACCCACCGAAAAACGTCATGTCCTCTATACCACATGGTGAAGGCCGTAAAAAATGGCCGAATTGATGTGTTCTTTCAGCCTGTCCTCCCCCAAGTTATACAATACGTTATATGTACCCCAGAATGGTACCAGTAAGTACTGCGGCTCATCCATCAACAGACAACCTTCATACTATTATGGCTCCTGAAACGTGAAGATAAAAATCCCCAAAGATAGTCATGTCCTTAAGGGGTTAAAGACGATGATCCGTTACTTATAGAGGTATTGGCATTTACCTTTTTCATTGCAGTGGCAGCTGCAACAAGTGGGTAGATTTTCATCTGTTGCGCTATCAAGGTGTCGACATGCTGGAATTCGTAGTGCATAAACATCTGGAGGGCTGCAGCCACTGCCTTGGACCGTGTGACTTGTTGGGAAACATGTTTTTGTGAATCCTTCATGATCCCGCGGCACATATTTTGGAACTCTCATGATCCAGATCAGCAAAAAAGTAACCTCAATCATCAGTTTTTTTTCATGATGCCTCTTTGGCGGTGCTACATTGTAACCTTTTTTATGTCCTCTCGAGCCTTGCCCTGTGTCACCCTCGATGATTCATTGGCCAGATGTGGTAACGATGCCGCCAGGGTAATTAGCTTTGCTGATGCGAAATGTGAAAATCTCATTTCTGTGCCCGGTATGTATGCTCCTCTAAATTAGACATTTCACAGTTTTTCCACATCCTTCACGTTACGTCTCCGGTTGCTAATTGGTAGAATTACAAAATCCTCAATGGGTACTTAATGAACTCTGGATCAGCACATGCTGAATATATGCTGTTATAATCATATCCCACCCAACAATAAAATAAACTTTAGTGTTAGAAGATGAGGAGTCGAGTTGTAACGCTAAAAACAGCAGCAGCACCAATGTTTGCTAGTTTGCTATGATGTATAAAACTGGAGTCTAGGCTGTTTAGCTCACAGAGCATTGTCTACACTGGATACAATTATATGCACTTTTCAGCTGAGAGCAGGACTAGCTATGTACAATGTATCAGTCTGGAGTCTGGGCTGTTTAGCTCTCAGAGCATTGTCTACACTGGATACAATTGTATCCACTTCTCAGCTGAGAGCAGGACTAGCTATGTACAATGTATTAGTCTGGAGTCCAGGCTGTTTAGCTCACAGAGCATTGCCTACACTGGATACAATTGTATCCACTGCTCAGCTGAGAGCAGGACTAGCTATATACAATGTATTAGTCTGGAGTCCGGGCTGTTTAGCTCTCAGAGCATTGTCTACACTGGATACAATTGTATCCACTGCTCAGCTGAGAGCAGGACTAGCTATGTACAATGTATTAGTCTGGAGTCCAGGCTGTTTAGCTCACAGAGCATTGCCTACACTGGATACAATTGTATCCACTGCTCAGCTGAGAGCAGGACTAGCTATGTACAATGTATTAGTCTGGAGTCCAGGCTGTTTAGCTCACAGAGCATTGTCTACACTGGATACAATTGCATCCACTTCCCAGCTGAGAGCAGAACTAGCTATATAAAATGTATCAGTCTGGAGTCCGGGCTGTTTAGCTCTCAGAGCATTGTCTACACTGGATACAATTGTATCCACTTCTCAGCTGAGAGCAGGACTAGCTATGTACAATGTATCAGTCTGGAGTCTGGGCTGTTTAGCTCACAGAGCATTGTCTACACTGGATACAATTATATGCACTTTTCAGCTGAGAGCAGGACTAGCTATGTACAATGTATCAGTCTGGAGTCTGGGCTGTTTAGCTCTCAGAGCATTGTCTACACTGGATACAATTGTATCCACTTCTCAGCTGAGAGCAGGACTAGCTATATACAATGTATCAGTCTGGAGTCCGGGCTGTTTAGCTCACAGAGCATTGCCTACACTGGATACAATTGTATCCACTTCTCAGCTGAGAGCAGGACTAGCTATATACAATGTATCAGTCTGGAGTCCGGGCTGTTTAGCTCGCAGAGCATTGTCTATATGGGATACAACTGTGTCTACTTCTCAGCTGAGAGCAGGACTAGCTATATACAATGTATCAGTCTGGAGTCCGGGCTGTTTAGCTCACAGAGCATTGTCTACACTGGATACAATTGTATCCACTTCTCAGCTGAGAGCAGGACTAGCTATGTACAATGTATCAGTCTGGAGTCTGGGCTGTTTAGCTCACAGAGCATTGTCTACACTGGATACAATTATATGCACTTTTCAGCTGAGAGCAGGACTAGCTATGTACAATGTATCAGTCTGGAGTCTGGGCTGTTTAGCTCTCAGAGCATTGTCTACACTGGATACAATTGTATCCACTTCTCAGCTGAGAGCAGGACTAGCTATGTACAATGTATTAGTCTGGAGTCCAGGCTGTTTAGCTCACAGAGCATTGCCTACACTGGATACAATTGTATCCACTGCTCAGCTGAGAGCAGGACTAGCTATATACAATGTATTAGTCTGGAGTCCGGGCTGTTTAGCTCTCAGAGCATTGTCTACACTGGATACAATTGTATCCACTGCTCAGCTGAGAGCAGGACTAGCTATGTACAATGTATTAGTCTGGAGTCCAGGCTGTTTAGCTCACAGAGCATTGCCTACACTGGATACAATTGTATCCACTGCTCAGCTGAGAGCAGGACTAGCTATGTACAATGTATTAGTCTGGAGTCCAGGCTGTTTAGCTCACAGAGCATTGTCTACACTGGATACAATTGCATCCACTTCCCAGCTGAGAGCAGAACTAGCTATATAAAATGTATCAGTCTGGAGTCCGGGCTGTTTAGCTCTCAGAGCATTGTCTACACTGGATACAATTGTATCCACTTCTCAGCTGAGAGTAGGACTAGCTATGTACAATGTATCAGTCTGGAGGCCGGGCTGTTTAGCTCACAGAGCATTGTCTACACTGGATACAATTGTATCCACTTCTCAGCTGAGAGCAGGACTAGCTATGTACAATGTATCAGTCTGGAGTCCGGGCTGTTTAGTTCACAGAGTATTGTCTACA
Organism: Eleutherodactylus coqui; assembly: GCF_035609145.1. Lineage (NCBI taxonomy): Eukaryota > Metazoa > Chordata > Amphibia > Anura > Eleutherodactylidae > Eleutherodactylus > Eleutherodactylus coqui. The sequence goes on from NC_089841.1 coordinate 42,907,946, forward strand.
CTGGATAGAAAAATTGAAGAAAAAAAAAAGTGCGGAGAATATGTTTTTTTTCCAATGATAAATAATATATCTATGGTATGGTATTCAAACTATGTAACATAAAAATGGCTTTGGAGGCTTTCCCATTTCTACTCATTTATAACCTCTCTTTTAGTATGTTTACTCAACCAGTTGTGAATCCACCTAACAGTTGCCTTGTCAATCCCATAGTTGGCCGTTTTTTCAAAAAGGATAATATGAGATACTTTGTCAAATGCTTTACTAAAGCCAAGATATACTATATGAACCGTATTTCCCTGATCAACCCAGTCGGTGATTCTGTCATAGAAGAAAATTAGGTTCATCTGGCATGACTTGTTTGTTACAAACCCAAGCTGGTTCTGCTTAATTACTCCATTTTCATCCAAGTCCTTGCATAAATGCTGTTTAATAATTTGCTCAAAGATCTTTCCTTGTATAGAAGTCAGGCTCACAGGCCTGTAGTTTCCTGGGTCCACCTTCTTACCCTTTTTTGAAGCTAGGGACAACATTTGCCCTTTTTCAATCTTCTGGGACTTCTCCTGTTCTTCAGGAATTACAGCAAGTGGTTCAATTACCTCTGCTGCTTTCTTTAGTATCCTAGGATGTAAATCATTTGGACCTTGAGACTTGAATTCATGTAAGTTATCTAAGTGTTCCCTCACCATCTCTCTGCTTATGGATAGTCTACATTCTTGTATCCCCCAATAGGACAGGGAACATCAGTTGATGTTACATCTACTCTCTGAGAGAAAACAGATACAAAGCAAGAATTTAGAAGTTCAGTCTTCTCAACATAATTTTTAACAAATTCAACATTTTCATACTGTAAACATCTTATAGCATCTTTGACTTTTACTTTTGACATACCCCCACAATCTTTTCTGACACTTGCCCTACAGTTTCTGCAGAAGGCATTATATTCTTCTTTAGATAATCCCCCTCTTTCGATGTGATAAAGATATTTTTTTTCCTTTTTAGTGTGTGTGCAAGTTATGTGTTCATCCATCCGGGTCTCTTTAAATGTCTCCCATTCTTCTTTCTTTTGGGCTATTCCAGCAGCATAATGCCCTGTGCCATCGGGCCCAAGTTTTCCCAAATTAGTTTTGAGGAACATCCTGGAGAGTTCCTACGAATGGTGTGACCTCCACGCGCTCCTGACATGAGCGCAGTCGAGCATTTCTGGGATGTGTTGAGGTCCATTTGCTCCTGCATCTACAAACATCCCACTTGTGGAATTGATGCCACGTTGAGTTCCTGCAGCTTTCCAGGGTAGAGGGGGTGCTACACAAGATGAGTCCCTGTCCCATGACTTTTGGCATGTTACTGTATATTTAGTATAACCTTCAGCTTGCTTTCTAATCATCGATTAGTGTTCCGGCTCATAATCTACCTTTTTCCAGGTGACCTCCAGAATACTGTCTGATCCATGAAGATTAAGCGGCACTTTAATCCTCCGTAGATAATTGTTTTAGTTTTAATACACAATTAGAGCAGTTCTCGCTTTTCTGCACACGACCGCTGTGATTGCATTAGACTTTAATTTCCTGACCTGTCTGTGAGATATTACTAATCCTTAATTACTGCAGGCAGCCGCTGCGCACAATGATAGATGATTAAGGGTGTCCGTACGTGGTGCGCCCCAGCCGCCAGTAGTGCACGCGTTTTACCGCGCTGTGTCTGTTTTTGCCATTATTTCAGCTGTATTACGGGTGCAGCCTGCAAAACGTGCCCACTACACCTCTGGCTGCACCGTCTATGGAAACCCTTAGTTCCATCTACAGTGTGGAGTGATATTTAATATCTGCGTCAGTTCAGGCCGTACACAGATGACCTGATCCTGGGCTGTAATGATGAGGGGCTGTATAATCTTATTGTTTGATCACATTCCTTCTGAGCAGCTATGCACCTTACGTCCACTAGTCTTGTCCCCTGTCGTTCCCCAAGGCTCAGAGCTTGCTTTATTCTTCTTGATCAATGTCTGTTATAGATGTCCAGTACACAATGAATTATAGATGTCCAGTACACAATGCAACTGCCACAGGGTGTGAAGGAGAATCGGAGTGTTAGAAGAGAGCCACGCGTTTTGCAGAAGAGAAGTAAGAAACTATTATTTATTCTGTACTGCAAAGCTGCACTTGCTATTTTGTTGGTGGAGTCACTGTGCATATACATTATATTACTTACAATTAGTCATACTGAGTTCCATCCTGTATTATATTCCAGAGCTGCACTCACTATTCTGCTGGTGGAGTCACTGTGTACATACATTACTTATCCTGTACTGATCCTGAGTTACATCCTGTATATACTCCAGAGCTGCACTCACTATTCTGCTGGTGGAGTCACTGTGTACATACATTACTTATCCTGTACTGATCCTGAGTTACATCGTGTATTATACTCCAGAGCTGCACTCACTATGCTGCTGGTGGAGTCACTGTGTACATACATTACTTATCCTGTACTGATCCTGAGTTACATCTTGTATTATACTCCAGAGCTGCACTCACTATTCTGCTGGTGGAGTCACTGCGTACATACATTACTTATCCTGTACTGCTGCTGAGTTACATCCTGTATTATAGTCCAGAGCTGCACTCACTATTCTGCTGGTGGAGTCACTGTACATACATTACTTATCCTGTACTGATCCTGAGTTAAATCTTGTATTATACTCCAGAGCTGCACTCACTATTCTGCTGGTGGAGTCACTGTGTACATACATTACTTATCCTGTACTGCTCCAGAGTTACATCCTGTATTATACTCCAGAGCTGCACTCACTATTCTGCTGGTGAAGTCACTGAGTACATACACTACCTATCCTGTACTGATCCTGAGTTACCTCCTGTATTATACTCTAGAGCTGTACTCACTATTCTGCTGGTGGAGTCACTATGTACATACATTACTTATCCTGTACTGATCCTGAGTTACATGCTGTATTATACCCCAGAGCTGCACTCACTATTCTGCTGGTGGAGTCACTATGTACATACATTACTTATCCTGTACTGATCCTGAGTTACATGCTGTATTATACCCCAGAGCTGCACTCACTATTCTGCTGGTGGAGTCACTGTGTACATACATTACTTATCCTGTACTGATCCTGAGTTACATCCTGTATTATACTCTAGAGATGTACTCACTATTCTGCTGGTGGAGTCACTGTGTACATACATTACTTATTCTGTACTGATCCTGAGTTACATTCTGTATTATACTCCAGAGCTGCACTCACTATTCTGCTGGTGGAGTCACTGTGTACATACATTACTTATCCTGCACTAATCCTGAGTTACATCCTGTATTATACACCAGAGCTGCACTCACTATTCTGCTGGTGGAGTCACTGTGTACATACATTACTTATCCTGTACTGCTCCGGAGTTACATCCTGTATTATACTCCAGAGCTGCACTCACTATTCTGCTGGTGGAGTCACTGTGTACATACATTACTAATCCTGTACTGATCCTGAGTTACATCCTGTATTATAGTCCAGAGCTGCACTCACTATTCTGCTGGTGGAGTCACTGTGTACATACATATACTGTCGTCCTGATCTTTACTTACATCCTGTTTTATGGTCCATGGCTGCATTCAGTATTCTGCTGGTGAAGGTACTGTGTACATGTACATCCTGTACTGATCTTGTTAGACATACTGTATTTCCCCGAAAATAAGACTTAAATGAATTTTTGCCCCAAAAGAGGCACTAGGGCTTATTTTACTTACAGAGCAGGCTCGGTCCAGGTCCTTCCCGCAACTCTTCAGAGCCCAAGCGCAGTACCCGCAGTCCTCGGTCACCCACACAGAATCACTTCTTGGGTACAGGATTCATAAATCCCGCCTCTATGAAGGGTTAGCTGTGATTGTTTCTTCGAGCGCTGCATTTATTGGCTGAGCCACGGCACTTGAAGAACCAATCACAGCCACCGTGCCGTGGAGGCAGGATTTATGAATTAGCTGAGCCGCGGTCAGACCTGGACTGCACCTGCTGGGTAATGTACTCCCCTTTTGACTTTTCTTTCATGTGGTGTAACTAGGGCTTATTTTCAGCACAACACGTTGTGTCTCTTCCCGCCTTACACACTATATTACTTTGTGACCCAACTGCTGGATGTGGATTAGACTGTTATTTACATCTTAGTGTCTCCGCTGACTATTCTATTAGGTTCATTAGTTTGTCTATTGAAGCAGTGAAGCCCCTGAATCCGCACATTAGTGGTCAGCGGTCGCCGTACTCTCACACAACACCTGTGTTATACCGACAAGGAACATATGGTGTTGGCTTTAGTATTTTCACTCCTGTTTCCTTCTACTGCCGTCATCTCATCAGCCATATAGCACCTGCAATACAGCATGTACACAGCTGATCACGGAGGTGTCTGATATGTAAATCCTGCGTGGGGCCTCCCGTATTAGACAACTTCATGGTGTTTTAATCTCTTCCTTAATACTTTAAATAGAATTCTAGTTCTGTGGAATTTTCCAGAACGTTCCATCAGTTCACACCTATTAATTACCATTTATAGTCGCTGTACAAGAGAGGATGCTGGGAGTGTGCTGGATGACTAACATATACAGGATGCCACAAGCTGCTTTAATAGAGCCCCCGACCTCTCACGATTGGCGCGTCCCTGTATGAAAATTAGATCTGTGACCCCGGAGCATAAAATCACGTGACAAGTTCTCCGTGGATCAGTTTCAGTGTAAATCCACATTAGGTGGGAAAATCCAGCGTTCTGAGTGACCTCCAACGAGGCCGGGGTCATCGGTGCTAGACTAGCCGGGGCCGGGATGTAACTGCCAACTGTGTGGGGTCTTCTCATGTAACGGTGTAGAGAGTATACAGAGAATGGGGTGATGGAGGAAAACATCCAGCGAGAGGGGATCCTGTGGATGGAAACAACTCATCACCAAAAGGGGTCAGAAGGGGATGTCAGGAATCGCACTGACCAATAGGCACTGCACAGTGCGTAGTGGGTGAATATTATGCTGGTGCTCCAACTAACATGTCTGAATGCACAATGTGCCATTCCATAGCACAGATGGGCTACAACAGTAGATGACCAGTTCCAGCACCATTGTGTCTAAGAGAAACAAAAAGATGAGACTCTGGGGGGAGCGGAAAAACATCTCCTGATCAGATGGATCCAGATCTCTGTTAAAGCGTGCTGGTGGTCTTTTGTCTAGAATAGTCCACCAATCTGTTATTGGAACACGTCTGGAACCCTCTCGATCAGCACCTTCAGTTATATATTCAGCATGGTGGCTTTTAGGTACGATTATATTTGCTGCTGCAGCTCAACCTCAAATGAAGACTTTGTACTGCTATGTGTTTGATTTGAATAGAGTGCTGTGTAATACCACATTTCTCCTGCAGTGGCCGCTGCAGGTGAATTGGTGCTTACCTGTCGCCAAAATCTCTTCACGGCGCCTCATTCTGAAGGCAGGGTCTGCGGGGAAGCGGGACCAAATTTTGACTGCTCTGCAGCTGAAAAAAAGGCTAATTTTTCGAAGTATGTGAACCCCTTTTAAGCACCAGATATTGGCAGGTCTACAGCTGACTAAATGATATCTGTCATTCTCAGGGAACATTTTGTTTTCCGTGGTTGGTTTTCGTCACACGCTTTTTCCAATGTCTGCGTACAATGGGTTCACTTGGGAACTGGCGCCGCCATGATTTTTGTTTTTTTAAGAAATTCTGTATATTATTGCGCTATTGATAGAGCTGATTGTCTCCTCTTGCCCCAGTTTCAGTGGACCCACTCATGTTCCTGTTTACTTCTTCTCTGGTTTTCCATTCTTTGATTCCATTTTAAAGCTCTGTTTATAATGTGAGATTAAGGAAAAATGGAAATGGGGCTTGGAATAATATTGTAGAAATTGGCATCGTGGCCTGACGCACTTGAACTTACATTTTACTTCTCTTATCCGGAGTTGAGAAGTGGCCTGGAAATTGATTTCTTCATAAACAGTGAAACAATGTGTCACACAGCCGTCCCTATCATTACACTGTGAGAAGATGACATTAGGCGAAGACCTCCACAAGTACTGAGTTGCATCCTGTATTATACTACAGAGCTGCACTCACTATTCTGCTGGTGGAGTCACTGTGTATATACATTACTTATCCTGTACTGCTCCTGAGTTACATCCAGTATTATCCTCCAGAGCTGCACTCACTATTTTTCTGGTGGAGTCACTGTGTACATACATTACTTATCCTGAGTTACATCCTGTATTATACTCCAGAGCTGCACTCACTATTCTGCTGGTGCAGTCACTATGTACATACATTACTTATCCTGTACTGACCCTGAGTTACATCCTGTATTATACCCCAGAGCTGTACTCACTATTCTGATGGTGGAGTCACTGTGTACATACATTACTTATCCTGTACTGATCCTGAGTTACATCTTGTATTATACTCCAGAGCTGTACTCACTATTCTGCTGGTGCAGTCACTATGTACACACATTACTCATCCTGTACTGACCCTGAGTTACATCCTGTATTATACCCCAGAGCTGTACTCCCTATTCTGCTGGTGGAGTCACTGTGTACATACATTACTTAGGTGATCCCCAGGATAGGTACACAACATGCGGTTTAGCTCCTTCTCTACTGCACTCTAAGTCAGTGAAGACAGATGAATAACATAATGTAGCCAGGTTTTATTTTTGTTGGGTTGTTTGGAGAGCTCAGGGTCTGGGCTGCCCTCTTGGTTACACTTCTCTGCCATAGGATATGTATAGCCTTGGTACATTAAATACTGCATCAGGAACCCTCCTGTAGAACAAGTCACATATTAATTTCTCTCTCCCTCGTGTCTTGTGGACTATTGTAAGACTTTTTTAATGCACATTTCTTGAATCTTTAATTGGAGTCCAAAAATGCATCTTCCCTGGAAGCCGGTAAAAGGTGGTCTCGGTACACTTTGGTTTACTTTGCTTCTTCACACATTAAACACACTCAGCTCGCTCATTTCACTTTGTTTAAAGATTTAATCTTGTCACATAGGGATTACACTGAACCAGCGTGTCCTTAGCATTGGGCACAAAGTGAGCCAGGGGCAGCCAATTTCCAGTGTAAACAGTGCTGCAGAAGGCACCGAACGCCCGTCTCCAGCTGTGTACAATACTTGGAAAAAGAGACTCCAAGTCCATGTCACCCCCCAACCTCAAGAATCTGAATTTCTTAAGGAGCCAGGCAATGTTATATCTCAGCCTTTGTAGCTAGTCAGTGGGGAATTTAGTATTTATATAAATTGGGTGAACTAAATCCGTAGTAAATGACTGTTGCCATATAGCACCAAATAATTAGCCATAGCTAACTATGATAGGTAATAAGAAATGGAAACATCTCTGGGTTATTGGACAGAGAAGGCATGAATCTGGTTCTATCTTCGTCATCCGCAGTCTCAGGTCACCCCTTACACATGTCTAAAGTTTGTTTATCGCTTTTGTCAGGAGCTGCTGAACCGCACTGAAGCCCCTCTCCACTAAGTATGTAGATGGAAAAGCTAACAGGAGCAGCTTAACTTCCTGCCACAGTATAGGATAGGAATTCTTCACTTTCACCCAAAAACATTCATAGCCACATTGTGGGAAAGGTGCTTGTGCTTCGCTATCATGTTTCAAGTCTTACAACTGCTCTTGTAATCAGGGATGAAATTCTTCTGTGTCTGCTGAAAATGGATTGAGTACCCACAATTGTATTCCAAGGGTACCTAGATCATGAAACCTAGTTTGCATGTCTTCTTTGGCTGCATCTTCAAGTTTGCAATTCTTGAAGACTTGGAAACTCACAGAGCTCGCGTCAACTCAGGTTATTGGTATGAAGGTTCAGTTTGGCAATGAAGGAAGAGATTATACCTTTAGCCTTAATGAAATTAATTTTCTCTCCTTGTAGCTTTGTGTTGACCTCGCTGAGTTTGTCAAATACATCTGTGAGATAGGCAACGTCAAGACATCGTAATACGATTGCATCGCAAAGGCTTGGGTCAATCGGCCGAAAAAACTTGACTACTGTGTCAAAAAGTTTGTAGAAGCATCGTAAGCACTTTCCTCTTGACTACCACCTCACTTCGGTGTGTAGGAGTAGATGTTTTAATTCTTCATCATGGTCTTCACAGAGTTTGCAGAAAATACGGTCGTTCAAAGAGTCCGCTTTTATCTTGTTAACAGCATTAATTCCATAGCACAGAGAATCATGCAATCTCTCACATAATTGTTTAGCAACAAGGGGCTGCCGATGGATCACACAGTGGAACAGCATTATGCCGGCTATAGCCGTTTTTAAATGGGCTATAAATCCGTGATATCGACCAATCATGGATGCTGCTCAACAAGCAAGTACATTTGTTAAAGGGATGTTTTTTCTTGGAAAAATTCTTCCACTCTTTTGTATATAGATGAGCCTTTTGTGTCAGTAATTAAATTTCTGGTAAGCAACAGTTCCTCCACTACCTCTTCATTCCGATTAATGAAACGAACATAAGCTAGCAGCAATGCTTCATTCTCTCTAACTGTTGACTCGTCAATTTGCACTACAAATCCTGTGCTCTTTAACACGTCCAAAAGCGTTTCTTCCACATCAGCAGCCATCTCGTTAGTTCTTCTTAAAATTGTGTCCTTACTAAAAGGAATCGATTTCACCATGGCACACGCGTCAGGCCCCAGCACAGTACTGACAATCTCTTGAACTGTGGGTAACACAAGTGTTTCCCCAATAGTATGTGAATTTGCCACATTGTGCTATTAATAAAGAGACTTTGTAGGAAGCAAGGAGGCCTTTGTCAGCATTGAGAGCACATTTTCCAAATAGCTTGCCTACAGTGCTGCGGTTCTCAAACCTTTTTTTTTTTTTAAACTCGTTTTATTGACAAGTAAACAGTTTACATTAACAAAACTTTTGCAGTACAAGGTCATACATATGATTTAAAGGACAAACAGTCACAGACTTACAGTGTTCATTAAGTACAGTGCATCTCATGGGTGGAAAGAGGAGGAAGGGGCTGGTGGGGAGAAGGGACTTATAGGAGGTTCATAAAGAAAAATAAGGCAGGAAGCAGCAGATCACATAATGAAGGTCACATACCATTTGTAGGGCTGTGAGTAGGTGAGCGTGTAGACCTCTATATAGGGAAAGAGGAAGGAAGGAGGATGATAAATGTGCCCGCATTGGGGGTTTAGTGTAGTATGTAGTGTGAATATATAGTTGTCAGGGAGATTTAGATAGGGTGTTCTAGCTAAGTGATCAGGAGTGGGGGTTGGGTTTTGTAGGATGGCGGTCAATCTCCTAAGTTGTTAATGCCGTCTTTGTAGTGCTGATATGGCTAAGGTGAGAGGTTGTTGGGGAAACAGAGTCGCACCATTTACCCCATACTTTTTGGAATTTGTCTTGGCACTTACGTGCCTTAAATATTAGGTTGTTGTGGGGTATAGTTGAGTTGGTAATCTTTTTCCACGTAGCCAAAGTTGGACCCCTCGGGTCCATCCACCGCAGTGCGATAACTTTTCTTGCTAGGAACAAGACTTCCCACAAGAAGACTCTGTCATAGTGTTGCCAGTGTTCTGCATCAAGGACACCAAAGAGGCATATTTCCGGGGTGATGGGAACCGGGACGTCCAGGATTGGAGCCAGCAGGCCAATGACATCGCCCCAGTATGACCTAATCGACGGGCAGTCCCAAATCATATGCCAGAAGTCAGCGTACGTGCATGTACATCGGACACAGTGGGGAGATGGGTATCTGCCCATCCTATGCAGTCTCGCCGGGGTGAGGTAACATTGGTGGACTATGTATAGCTGGGTCATTTTATTGTTTACTGAGGGAGAGACGAGTAGAGGGGATTCTAAGACTTCTTGAAAAGTTTCTTCTGTCAATGCTGGGATTAGGGATTTCCATTTCGAGAGGGCTGGAGGGATCTCACGGGCGGCTTTTGAAGTTGTTAAATGAGAGTATAACGTTGAGATAAGACCCCTAGGCCCTTGTGACCGTAATATTCCTATTAATGGATAATGCGATATATTGCTACTCTCTGACGGAAATGGCGTCTGGAGTGCATGCCAGATCTGTAGGTATTTGTAAAAGTGGGTTCGGGGAATTTGATATTGATTTTGTATCTGCTGAAAGGATAGCGCGGTTCTCAAACTTTGACTTTAAACCTTAGAAAAATGACATCGGCTTACCCACTTTGTCTGAATGCATTTTTGCAAGGTGATCACTCAGTCTCGAAGGCTTCATAGCTTCATTCGAAAATGCCTTTTCACAAACAAGGCACAAGGGAAGCTGTCTGTTTGTAGGAGAACGGATGAATTTGTACTTCCAGTATTCATTTGAATATTGACGGCATGTCTTCTTCTCAGCCATTTTTATAAAGTATTCTTGAAGAACGCACTGCTTATGTCGCTCTATCATATAATGATGTATGACTTGTATAACGCCATGACTGCTACAGATCAATCACACTGGATAACCTAAAGAACAACCTAACCTGCTGTATTCCATAATGCTGCTGATTGGCTGGAACTTTCAGTTGTGTGGGTCTCTGGGAGTTGTAGTTTATATCAGTGTTCTGAAAAGACACTTGGCGTCCACTAAGACTAACTGACAACTCCCAGAGACCCACACAAGTGAAAGTTTGAAGCGGTTCCAGCCAATCAGCGGCATTATGGAATATAGCAGGTTAGGTTGTGCTGTAGGTTATCCAGTGTTATGAAGTGTGATTGGTCTGTAGCAGAGTCAAGGAGTTATAAAAGTCATACATTCTATGATAGAGGCGCGCAGGCTGCACACAACTCCCATTACATGGAAGGGATTGGAAATAATTGTCTTGGTTTTTGTCAGTTTTGGATTTCACCGATTTGTTTTTAGACGGATAATCAACCAAAACCGAGGTATCACTACTAATTTTTAGAAAAATGTTGTTACTAGATGAAAAAAATCAATAAAGCAAACACAGAACGCCCTGCTTACAGCCCCTTAAGGTTCCAACAACCCCCTGCCGCCCCTTTTCGTTCCACCGCCCCTTGGGAAGTAAAACCGGCCCCCAGAGGGCAATAACACCCACGTTATGTACCGATGATCTAGAGTAAAATATGTTTTAGTGAGGCTTAAAGCGAGTAAGTTCAGTCTGGCCTCGTTATTGAAATCTCCCAACTAGTATGATGGGCACTTGTGTATCCACCATCGTGTTGCCACGGATCCTCTCTGTAGTCTCAGAGGAACAGCCATCAGTCCCCCGAACAGCGGTATTTTCAAATCCGAGATAGAGACGTGACGCTCGGCAGCCTTCGGTCTGAGACGCTCCCGATTAAGCCTTTAGATGTTCAGCATTAGTGAGTTTAGACTTTTTGTAATTCTCACGAGCCGCTCCGTCCTCGCAAATTAGTTTTCTATCATTTTGAAGCCATTTATTAGCCATATGTTGCGGCATAAATTTGTTGCCGTTCTTCGCACCACATTTTTCTCAAAAGTTCAGCATTTGCTTTTTTTCAACGTATTCTTGTGAGTCGAATCACGTGACACCCCCATGATGTGATGGTATGCTGGCGCTATTGCATCACCCAATAACATAATACCGAGCTCAGGCTCTAGTTGCTGGGTACATCAGTCCTTCCTCTTTACAAGTATTTAACACCGTCGTACGTGTTGTCTAGAAATGATTTATTTCTAAATGTAAGCCGCCCAGTAATGCACTTTAATCCTTGGGGAAGCAACATCTGGCCTGCGTCAACCATAGCATTATAGATAGTCTATGCATAGATGGACCTGGCCCATTGTTTCAAGCTAGAGACCCCCTCCATGATGTCCGCATCCCGTATAGGACACGTGGGCAGGTGTTGTCTGTCTTCATGAGAACACCCTTTTAAAACGCTTCCACATTTTTTCCTCCATGAGTAGCGCCACTTTTGTCCATGGTTGTGCCTGGTATTGCAGTTATCCCCATTCAAGTAAATACCAGATACCTACCAGCCATGGACTAGACTGCTTGTGTAGCCAAGCGTCATAGACGTGTAGACTTAATGCTATTTTTGAGCAGTTGGTCAGACGTGTAATAGGGTGAAAATCTGCTCTAATGGAAGGTGTAGCTCCAGTGAAATGCAGCTTGTCCTCCCCGGGGATCCACCGTCCTGCCACTTCATTTTCACCTAATTTGCTTCTTGTAAACACTCTCAGATTTCATCTATTACCTGAACTGTTCCATCTGGATGTTTTGTCCTCATCTCAGCGTCATTATCCCACCGGAGATCTTCTCAGCCTCTATTTTCCTCACAGATTGGCAAGAATATATAAGAATATTCACCTTCCCAGACTGTTTTATATCACTCCGCTGCATCTGCAATAAAAAGGGAACAAAACCATTTTACAACTACTTTTAAATTCAAAATCCCCTGCAGATTTGTGTCTGCAGCTCCAATGCAGGCTTATACTGAATGGTCCCTTTATTCGAGACCCCCATCTAGTAGCTCGTTGGACCTCCTTTGGTCTTCAGAACTGCAGTAGTTTGCCGTGGCATGCATTCCACTAGATGATGACATCGTTCTACAGGAATATCGGCCCCTGCGGACAGAAGCTTCTTGTAGTTGCTGCAGATTAGATGGAGGGGCTGACATGTTCTGACCAGCTGACAGGAAGGGGTCATCGATCCGTGCTGCTTGCGCCAAATTCTGACCTCCCATCAGCAGAGGGCAACAGAAATCTGGATCCATCCGACCAGGAGATGTTTTTCTGCTGCTCAGTGATACAATTTTTGTGCTCTTTTGCCCCCTGGAGTCTCATCTTCATGTTTCTCTTAGACCCAATGGTGCTGGAACTGGTTGTCTGCTGTTATATTGTCAACTGTGCTAAGGAACGGCGGGTTAAGTGGTCGGAGACATTAGTTAGTTGGAGCACCAGTGTTGTATTCAGCTGTTCTTGACTGTGGAGTGCCTGTTGGTCAGAATGATTCCTGACATCCTCCTCTGACCCCTTATCATGACCCTCTTTAGTGAGGTATTTCTGTCCACAGGATTCCCTTTCGCTGGATGTTTTCCTCCATCACCCCATTCTCCATATACTCTCCACACCGTTACATGAGAAAACCCCACATGGTTGGCAGTGACACCCCGGCTAGTCTAGCACCGATGACCCGGCCTCATTGGAAGTCGCTCAGCTTGCTGGATTTTCCCATCTTATGTGGATTCACACTGAAACTGATCCACGGAAAACTTGTCATGTGATTTTATGCTCCGGGGTCACGGGGAGAATTTCCATACATGGAAGCACCAATTGTGAGAGGGATGGGGGTCTGATAAAAGGGGCGTGCATTTCCTTGGTTACAGACTACAAACAAAGCCTTGTCATGTATAACTCTTGTACTAACCACTAAATCCACACATGGCTAGCTGTTTTGGAAATATTCTGACCCAGTCGTCTAGACAATCTGGCTCTTGTGACAGTCGCTCAGATCTTCACAATCGCCCATTTTCCTTCTTTCAATATCAACTTCAAGAATTGGTCACTCTCTGTCTAATGACCCTTTTACATGGGCCAAGAATCTCACGATTCTCTTTTGCCCAACGGAACAAACTGGTGACGTCATCACTAACTCATTCGCTCTTGGGCCGCCCGTTTAGACTGCACAATTTTCGTTAGTCATTCAGTCAGTGGCTCTTGCTTAAACTGAATGATTAACTCTGCCACCAGGCCATGTGGGGCCCAGACTGGAGTCAGTGCTGCTTCTGCATGCCAGCCTGGACACAGAAACCCGTCCGTGCTCACACGTAGATCGCGGCCGCAGGCCTGTGTGCCACAGCAGGGGAGGGATGCACAGTGTCGTCTGGCCACGAGGAGACCACCGTCTTTCATCTTCACCTTGATACTGGATAGGAGCAGTCAGGACTCGGGAGGACAGGAAGGAGAATCGCCGCCACATGCTGGACTCGGCGTGAATGACTGAGTCAGACAGTCACAGAGCTGCAAGTGCCGCCCAGTGCCTCGTCATCTGTATAAGCCGATCTAAGAGTAGAAGCTCATAGCCTGCCGCTGCCAGGTACCGCCTACAGCCTTGCTTTCTCCCCTTCCAGCCTGCGCGGGCCCACCTTACCTTTGGGCCACATTCATAGCCATCTTGGGCTGCATGCAGCCTTGCGGTTTGGATACCCCTGCTGTACACTATATGGTAAAGAGTAAGCAGATCCTGTATAGCATTGTGATTCAGGCAGCTATATGGCATTATCATGCGGCCACCACATGGCACTGTTATTTGGAGATTTTACAATATAGTGCTTAGAATTAGGCACTGTATGGTTCTTTGTGCACGGTATTGCAGTACATCACATTGGGGTGGAGAAGAACAGCAGGGTGCATGCCACCATCCAAGCCAATGCCAACATCCAGGGCTACTGTCGTAGTCCCCAGCAGTACAAGTAGAGCTGTCATTCATGTAATGGACCCCTCTAGAGATGGTAGAAATGACCTTCAATAGTATTTGACTCTGCAGAAAAAAAGATATAGAAGACAGAAAGTCACCGTGATTTCCTAGGAGCCGGCATACTCGACCACATGTTGTCTATGGTATATGTTCTCAGATTCAGTGCCAAGATTCTACTGGCTGCATATACACATGGAGCAATGTACAAATAATAGAGGCTCACGGGGGAATTTTGTTTCTTCAGCTTAATAATTTTTTTTTCATTTGGCAAAAAATCAGCTCTCAGAATGTAATGACACGGTGTACGAAGAACGCCATAAGGAAGCTTCAGCCAAAGGCTGTCCAGAGAGGCTCATCCGGAATCCATCAGCAAGAATAACTTCATCCAATGTTTATCAGCAAGACGAAAATACATGAACAAAGACTCATACCCCAACCTTCAAGGATTGAAAATAGGGACGATTCTGATACTTCTGTGCACCCTCAAAGTAATAGTGCCGCTCTGTGCCCCCTCAAATAGTGCTTCCTCCGTACCCCTACAAAGTAATAGTGCCCCTCTGTGCCACCTCAAAGTAATAGTGCCGCTCTGTGCCCCCTCAAATAATGCTTCCTCCGTACCCCTACAAAGTAAAAGTGCCGCTCTGTGCCCCCTCAAATAGTGCTTCCTCCGTACTCCTACAAAGTAATAGTGCCCCTCTGTGCCACCTCAAAGTAATAGTGCCGCTCTGTGCCCCCTCAAATAGTGCTTCCTCCGTACCCCTACAAAGTAATAGTGCCCCTCTGTGCCACCTCAAAGTAATAGTGCCGCTCTGTGCCCCCTCAAATAGTGCTTCCTCCGTACCCCTACAAAGTAATAGTGCCCCTCTGTGC
The DNA here is from genome assembly GCF_035609145.1 of Eleutherodactylus coqui. Taxonomy (NCBI): domain Eukaryota; kingdom Metazoa; phylum Chordata; class Amphibia; order Anura; family Eleutherodactylidae; genus Eleutherodactylus; species Eleutherodactylus coqui. The sequence continues at coordinate 42,923,272 of NC_089841.1, forward strand.
CACCTCAAAGTAATAGTGCCCCTCTGTGCCACCTCAAATAGTGCTTCCTCCGTACCCCTACAAAGTAATAGTGCCCCTCTGTGCCACCTCAAAGTAATAGTGCCCCTCTGTGCCACCTCAAATAGTGCTTCCTCCGTACCCCTACAAAGTAAGCGCCGCTCTGTGCCCCCTCAAATAGTGCTTCCTCCGTACCCCTACAAAGTAATAGTGCCCCTCTGTGCCACCTCAAAGTAATAGTGCCCCTCTGTGCCACCTCAAATAGTGCTTCCTCCGTACCCCTACAAAGTAATAGTGCCCCTCTGTGCCACCTCAAAGTAATAGTGCCCCTCTGTGCCACCTCAAATAGTGCTTCCTCCGTACCCCTACAAAGTAATAGTGCCGCTCTGTGCCACCTCAAAGTAATAGTCCCCCTCTGTGCCACCTCAAAGTAATAAGGCCACCTTGAGTCTCTCAGACTAATGGTGGTATGCTGAGCCCCTCAAAAGCGATAATGGTTCTCTTTCCACCTCTTAAAGTAATAATGCCCCTCTGTCCCTTAAAGTAATAGTGCTAACCTGAGACCCTCAAAGTAATATGGTCCACTTTCCACCTCAAAGTAATAGTGCCCTCATTCGCTCCTCAGATTGTGCCACCCTGAGCTCCTCAAAGTAATCATAGTCCTCAGCGTAATAGTGCCACTCTGTACTTCTAGCAGTTCAGTTTCTCTTGTACTCTGAAACTTTAGCTGGCAGAGGTCATGCTTTGTTACTTATGCTGCTGCCAGGCACCTAGTAACTGAGTGCATAGCATAGCCCGACTCCTCTCCTTGTCTCCTGCTCCCAGTACGCACAGCAGAAGACTTGGGGAGGAGTTGGGCTATGCAATGCCTGAAGCCATGCTGAGTCCTGCAGAAGTGTGAGTTGGTAAGCTTGTCCTCTGCCCTTGTGTTCACCCCTGATGGAATGCAGCTAAATCTGCATTTTGTGGACACAGATACACTTGAAATTGGCACACTCTGCATGCCTCCCAGGACAGCGCCTAAAATATGGGACTGTCGCGCTGGAGCCATGAAGAAGCACTCTTAAAGAAAAACTCTATGAGAAAGTCTATTCAGCAAAGTTTGTCAATGGCTCATCGGTGGTCGGCCCCTCCAGATCCCTGCCAATCAACTGTTCACCGTGCCTGCTGTGATTACAGACCGAGCTGCAAGCTGCCAGCGCTATGCACATTGCCCAGGAGTAGGGACAGAGCTGCCTGCTGCTGGCATCTGCATTGACAGCCTGCCCAAAGAACAGCCAATTAGTTGGTTTCCGAGCAGTTGTTGACTCGGGTCATCAATAGATAAGTCCCAGAAACCCCCTTAGAACATTTCTATTTTCAACCATGGTTTCAATGTCCATTTCTGACTACGCACTCCCTTTTCATGCCTTTCGTGGCATCTCATTGGCACCAAGTAATCTTGATGTAGCAAATTTAACTCTTTTCCTATTAAAGAAGGGTTTTTTACTTAGTGAGCTTTTCTATCAGAATCTGGATTTATAGTAACCGGACTATTTGGTTGGAATATTGTGGGTATCAGAGATAGTTCCTGGCAGGCAAAGCATTGGTTAGCGCTTCGGGAATATGAATTTGTGCTCTGGGTTCAGTGTTACGACTGCTGCTTCTTATCATCCTTCATAGAGTAGAATGAGATGTGACTCGGATATTTACCGCATCACATACAGCATCTGGTGAGACGTAACGTAAATATTTCCCAGCAGTCGACACTAATGCGTTTCCCAGGAGCCTCACAGTTGGCATGGTTCTCAACCGTGACTTACACTAGTGCTGCCAATTAGATAGAATTGCCTTTCCAGATCTGCCGTTAGACACATTATGGTGCTATGTGGAGCTGTTCTAAAGAGTGGCCCCTGCTCTACAGGACCTTTCAAGATTATGCATTATATGGCTGTCCTTTCATTTTTATCATTGTTGTGTAATACCATATTTCTCCTGTAGTGGCCACTGTAGATAAAATGTGCAGTCTCTTATTAAAATGCTAACAGCAACCTGTGAGTTACATGCTCCGCCCCTGATCACATGACAATGACGTCATCACAGGTCCTGTAAGCACACTACTACTGTCCGGCTAGGTGTTTGCTTGTTTTCCATAGCAACTGAGGCTGCAGGGGGTTTGTAAGGGATGCAGTCCACCTGTAATCTGCACAGGGATGAAGGACCTGTGATGGAGTCACCATGATGTGATCAGGGGCAGAGCATGTAACTCACTTGGGATGAAGGACCTGTGATTAATTCATCACCATCATGTGATCAAAGGCGGAGCATGTAACTCACTGAGGATGTAGGACCTGTGATGACATCACCGTCGTGATCAGGGGCAGAGCATGTAACTCAGGACCTGTGATGACTTAACTCTTGTGATTAAGGGCAGAGCATATAACTCACTCAGGATGAATGACCTGTGATGATGTCACAGGTGCGAAGCATGACGGTGACGTCATCACAGGTCCTTCATCCTGAGTGCTGTGCTGATTGTGATCCCTGTTGTATGGAATGAAGACTGTATGTAACAGAGCTGTCTATGATGTACATGTACCAGAGCTGTGTGTGTGACGTGCATGTAGCAGAGCTGTGTGGCAGATCGTGCCACCAGAAACACTGGTACTATAATTTCCTAATAATTACTAGTAGATTCCCTAACACATAGCTGATCACCAGCGGGTCTACATTTACAAAGGGAGTTGTCCACATTACAAGATACTTTTTTGTTAAACGAGCCTTTCATTAATGAGCTATCACATGGTCGCCACATCTGGCACTCTAGTAATCAGCTGTACTCTATTGAGGATCTCATAAACAACTGTTCAGTTTTCCTGTAGCGCCATGAAAGGGGAAAATGAGCATTACATCGGCTATATTGAAATCAATGGGCCGTGTGTATAATGCACCGATGTGTTGGGCACTCCAGTCAGCGAGGCCCTCTTCGGGGGCCACTAAAATGGCCATTCAGTGTGCATCTGTCCCTTTAAATACAGATGATATTACAGACTCGGATCATTTGCTACTGTTGAATATGAGTTCATAATAGCGATATAAGGGAATTATTGTGCTTTTCGCTCCTCCAACATTTTAATTGTGTGCAAAACTCTATTACTGGAAAGAGGTCTGTGAAAAGCGATTATTCAATTTGTGGTCCAGTTGGACTTGTGCCTCCATTTACCATAACTCAGGATGTTCAATCCGTTTGGGTTCTAATTGAATATCCAGTTCTACAATTTTATTTTTATTCAAAATATGATTTTTTTTCTACATCAGAAGAATATTTGTGGAAATAATAAAATCCTGAGACGTCTGTTTCTGGTACAAAAACCGCTTGTAATTGTTTCTCACTCTATGTGAGCTGCATTGTGCGAAGGTGCAGATAATGACGCGCCAAAGTTACTCCAGCTCCCAAAGAGGTTGTCCCATGTAGATAAGCTTCTCCAACATGAGGACCCACTGATAATCAGTCACCTGAGTTTACGGATCTGATGTGAGCAGGGGCGCCCTAAGCCTTTATGCTGCCTGAGGTGAAGTGTGAAGTGGTGCCCCCCCCCCAAAAAAAAACAAAACCCAAATACTTATTTTACAGGCATTGAAAACGCCAGTATACAAGATGCCCAACCCATACTTGAGCGATTGAGACTTGTTTGAAGTGGCAGAGTAATAGTGCCCCCTTCAGTGGCAGGTTTATTATTACCATGTCATGCCTCACAGGACAGGTTATTTAAATATGTCAACAATGCAATAAAAACCCTGGAAGACTTCAGATGACAGCTCAGTGCACATTTCAGCACTAGAGCTGTCTACGGAAATCTTCCGGGATTTAACTGCATGGTCAGTGCAGCAAGCCCCGGAGATTTTCCAGGCGTTAATGGCCTTCATTAGTACTAATGATCTCCTTAGTGGCCCCAGTAATAATAGTGGCCCCAGTAGTAATAGTGACCTTGTTAGTGGTCCCAGTAGTAATAGGGGCCCCATTAGTGGCCCAATAAGTAATGGGCACCTTATTAGGGGGCTCAGTATTAATAGTGTCCCCCATAGTCACTCAAATAGTAATTCTGACGCCCATGGTGGTCTTAGTAGTACTGGTGGCCCTAGAAGTAATAACGCCCCTGTAATGGCATTAGTAGTAAATGTCCTCCATAGTGACCTCAGTAGTAGTAGCGTCCCCCATAGAGGCCCCAGTAGTAATAGTGTCCCCCACAGTGGAGCTTGCACCGCATGCAGGATCGCGGATGCTGTAGTGGGTGGTACACAGACTAATTACAACAACGGTTGCTGCCGGAAGAGAGCTGCAGGCTGAGTGAGTTCAGTGCTTATCGGGGTTGTTGCCTGGCTGGCTCACAGATAGCAATTATTTTTAAGGGCCAGTAAAAAATTTAATACCGCCCGGGTGGCAACCTACCACCGTTCCTCAGGTCACCTCATGAAAGGAGCACCCTGGGTGTAAGCTGCTAGTGTGACCTGGGAGAGGAGGGGGGGAATTATGTTCTTTGGAGATCACCATGATCGTGTAGATAGTGTTATAGGCCATGCAATGATTCCTGGGAAAAGCTATGTAAATGAGTGATGGGATAATATTTCACAGCGCCACCGCTTGGAACATAGTTACAAGTCAATATCTGACTTTTTAACAGGTTGTGTAACAGAGATGTAAGCCAAACCAGAATAAACATGCATAGACAGCTGTTTCAGGGTTTTTGCCCCTCTTCAGTGCACACTAGCTACCTTCCAGTAGGTGGTGCTGTAGAGACATTCCTAATCATATCTAAAGGCCTGCTAATAGGTTGGATGCTGACTCGTAGGGTAGCTACCATTCCAATAGGAGGCGCTGCTACAGTATGATACATGATTCCACGAAGTTCTCCAAACTTCCTGTGCAGCTGCTCACCATTCTGGCATGTGGAATGGGGTCCCAATAGGACGGAGCCCCATCTATAATTCCATAATAGGATAAACCCTTTCCGTATACCCCATATAACACCAGATAAATGTAATATAAAGATCTGCTTCTTGATAAGGAATCTGTGGCGGGAAATCCGAATGTGGATTTTCAGATTGAAAAAGGCTAAATCCACATGTCGATCTGCGGTATATTGAAGTGCGAATTCACGGCTCAGCCACGGATTTCTACTACAGATCCCGGGGTAGAATCTGCACGGAAAAATCTAACGCCAATTCCACCGCCTGAATAGAATAATAAAATGGCGCAGATTTCACAGCGTATTTTAGCCCAGAATCCATGGCAGAATTCCTAACCTAAGGGTCCTGTCTGTATCCGCCTCCGCTGTGGACAGTGTCATTTCTGAGATGACCCCACCTGTTGGAAGCCGGAAAGTCTTCTCATTATCCAAAACTTGGATCAGAATGTCCATTTCAACCGCTGTAATAGTGAAACAGGTTTATTACAAGTAAACAACTCCACAATCCCGCAGCCGTCGCTCCATCGCTCCGTGGAAGATAATGGAGTCATACGTAATTGTTTAGTAAACAGCCTTATTAGTGTGATCGGACAAGAGGACTTCTGAGTCATCCACTGACAGCAAGCATCCTCATCAGCCCGACTGATGTGTCACAGGCGCTGCCAAGAGCTGCTCACAGGTTAGATACAATTAGCGTGTGCCCAGTGGTAATGAGTTGTGATAATTGCGCCAGTCCAGTCCTGGTGGTTGGCATACCTCCGTCCGCTGTCAGCGCCAATAATGCTAATGAGACTCTAGAAGTTATTTGGATTTCCGTTGGGACCTAACAATAAACCCCAATTGTATCCCCGGTGTGGGACTAACAGCTTCTGCTTTATAAAATCCAAGTAGTAAGTACTAAAGCGACTTAACCCCTTAACGACCTGGCCTTTTTATTTGTTTTATTTCTCCTCCACACTTTCAAAAAATCCTAACTCTGTCTGAGGGCTTGTTATTTGTAGGATGGGTTGGATTCTTCAATGATGCTATTTAATGTACTATGTAATGTACTGAAAATGTTTAAAAAAGTTGAGTGAAATGGGGGGTAAAAAAGCACGTTTGTCATCTTTTGGGGAGGGGCTCTTGTTTTTATGGTGTATACATGGCAACAAAAATGACATGATAACCTTGTTTTATGGCTGTGTGTATGGACAAGCCAACATGCAGGGGTGCCAGGACTAATGATAGGCCATTAGTTCTTAGGTCTCAGAACACCCTTTTAAAGGGATTCTGTCACCAGGTTCATGAAGACTGAGTCGGAGCCGAGCACTGAGTCACAGAGGTGGGCCATGCTGGCTTCTCCCCACCCACATCATGCAAAGTGACAGATCTCTTCTCTTTTTCACTCTACCCTCACAGCACTCTCACTATCCTCTCTACACTTTCGCTATCCTCTCAGCACTCTTACTATCCTCTCTACCCTCTCAGTACTCTCGCTATCCTCTCTCTACCCTTTCAGCACTTTTACTATCCTCTCTCTACCTTCTCAGCACTCTCACTATCGTCTCTACACTCTCAGCACTCTCACTTTCCTCTCTACCCTCTCAGTACTTTCACTATCCTCTCTACTCTCTCAGCACTCTCACTATCCTCTCTCTACCTTCTCAGCACTCTCACTATCCTCTCTCTACCTTCTCAGCACTCTCACTATCCTCTCTCTACCTTCTCAGCACTCTCACTATCCTCTCTACACTCTCAGCACTCTCACTTTCCTCTCTACCCTCTCAGTACTTTCACTATCCTCTCTCTACCCTCTCAGCACTCTCACTGCTGTTATTGGACCACACCGGTACCGATCTGATGACCTCGTTGCCAGGTGCAAAATTGGTAGATATGGAAGCCCGTGATGAGAAGATTTGCTAGCAATTATCTATCAATAGCATGAAATCACTCCATGTTATGTCAAGACACTTCTTCATGAGAACTCAATGAATTCTACTTTATTATGAACATTGCCAACTCTTATACAGAAAGACGAGGGCGTATTCAAGAGTTACTTGGTACAAAGATTAGTGTTACATAGGTGACAACGCTTATTGATCATAAGGCTTATTGACATCTACCAAATAGTCTCAAAGCTCTTTAGGCTCGTCTCAGACATAGAAATGACCTAAGTCAGGATATTGCTGTTGCATTAGACAATAGTTCTGCTATCGCTGTGTGTCTTCTCTGTTAACATAGCTTAGCCTTATTTAATTTGTCTGTTGATTTCTTATCCTAAAATCCTAGTTACCGGCACTACAAAATATAGGTTTTAGTCTTCTATTTAAGGGCCAATAGTCCAATGCAAGGTAAGAAACATACACTTATTGCATTCTGAAACACTTTATATTCCATGACACTACCCTCTCAACACTCTCACTATCCTCTCTACCCTCTCAGCTCTCTCACTTTCCCCTCTACCCTCTCAGCTCTCTCACTTTCCTCTCTACCCTCTCAGCTCTCTCACTTTCCCCTCTACCCTCTCAGCTCTCTCACTTTCCCCTCTACCCTCTCAGCTCTCTCACTTTCCCCTCTACCCTCTCAGCTCTCTCACTTTCCCCTCTACCCTCTCACTATCCTCTCTACCTTCTCAGCACTCTCACTATCCTCTCTACCCTCTCAGCACTCTCACTTTCCTCTCTACCCACTCAGCACTCTCACTTTCCTCTCTACCCTCTCAGCTCTCTCACTTTCCTCTCTACCCTCTCAGCTCTCTCATTTTCCTCTCTACCCTCTCAGCACTCTCACTATCCTCTCTACCCTCTCAGCACTCTCACTTTCCTCTCTACCCTCTCAGCACTCTCACTATCCTCTCTACCATCTTAGCACTCTCAGTATCCTCTCTACCCTCTCAGCACTCTCACTACACTCTCAGCACTCTCACTATCCTCTCTCAGCACTCTCACTATCCTCTCTACCCTCTCAGCACTCTCACTATCCTCTCTACCCTCTCAGCACTCTCACTACACTCTCAGCACTCTCACTATCCTCTCTCAGCACTCTCACTATCCTCTCTACCCTCTCAGCACTCTCACTATCCTCTCTACCCTCTCAGCACTCTCACTATCCTCTCTCAGCACTCTCACTATCCTCTCTACCCTCTCAGCTCTCTCACTTTCCTCTCTACCCTCTCAGCTCTCTCACTTTCCTCTCTACCCTCTCAGCTCTCTCACTTTCCTCTCTACCCTCTCAGCTCTCTCACTTTCCTCTCTACCCTCTCAGCTCTCTCACTTTCCTCTCTACCCTCTCAGCTCTCTCACTTTCCTCTCTACCCTCTCAGCTCTCTCACTTTCCTCTCTACCCTCTCAGCTCTCTCACTTTCCTCTCTACCCTCTCAGCTCTCTCACTTTCCTCTCTACCCTCTCAGCTCTCTCACTTTCCTCTCTACCCTCTCAGCTCTCTCACTTTCCTCTCTACCCTCTCAGCTCTCTCACTTTCCTCTCTACCCTCTCAGCTCTCTCACTATCCTCTCTACCCTCTCAGCTCTCTCACTTTCCTCTCTACCCTCTCAGCTCTCTCACTTTCCTCTCTACCCTCTCAGCTCTCTCACTTTCCTCTCTACCCTCTCAGCTCTCTCACTTTCCTCTCTACCCTCTCAGCTCTCTCACTTTCCTCTCTACCCTCTCAGCTCTCTCACTTTCCTCTCTACCCTCTCAGCTCTCTCACTTTCCTCTCTACCCTCTCAGCTCTCTCACTATCCTCTCTACCCTCTCAGCTCTCTCACTATCCTCTCTACCCTCTCAGCACTCTCACTATCCTCTCTACCCTCTCAGCACTCTCACTATCCTCTCTACCCTCTCAGCACTCTTACTATCCTCTCTACCCTCTCAGCACTCTTACTATCCTCTCTACCCTCTTAGCACTCTTACTATCCTCTCTACCCTCTCAGCACTCTCACTACACTCTCAGCACTCTCACTATCCTCTCTCAGCACTCTCACTATCCTCTCTACCCTCTCAGCTCTCTCACTTTCCTCTCTACCCTCTCAGCTCTCTCACTTTCCTCTCTACCCTCTCAGCTCTCTCACTTTCCTCTCTACCCTCTCAGCTCTCTCACTTTCCTCTCTACCCTCTCAGCTCTCTCACTATCCTCTCTACCCTCTCAGCTCTCTCACTATCCTCTCTACCCTCTCAGCTCTCTCACTATCCTCTCTACCCTCTCAGCACTCTCACTATCCTCTCTACCCTCTCAGCACTCTCACTATCCTCTCTACCCTCTCAGCACTCTTACTATCCTCTCTACCCTCTCAGCACTCTCACTACACTCTCAGCACTCTCACTATCCTCTCAGCACTCTCACTATCCTCTCTACCCTCTCAGCACTCTCACTATCCTCTCTACCCTCTCAGCACTCTCACTATCCTCTCTCAGCACTCTCACTATCCTCTCTACCCTCTCAGCTCTCTCACTTTCCTCTCTACCCTCTCAGCTCTCTCACTTTCCTCTCTACCCTCTCAGCTCTCTCACTTTCCTCTCTACCCTCTCAGCTCTCTCACTTTCCTCTCTACCCTCTCAGCTCTCTCACTTTCCTCTCTACCCTCTCAGCTCTCTCACTTTCCTCTCTACCCTCTCAGCTCTCTCACTTTCCTCTCTACCCTCTCAGCTCTCTCACTTTCCTCTCTACCCTCTCAGCTCTCTCACTTTCCTCTCTACCCTCTCAGCTCTCTCACTTTCCTCTCTACCCTCTCAGCTCTCTCACTATCCTCTCTACCCTCTCAGCTCTCTCACTATCCTCTCTACCCTCTCAGCTCTCTCACTATCCTCTCTACCCTCTCAGCACTCTCACTATCCTCTCTACCCTCTCAGCACTCTTACTATCCTCTCAGCACTCTCACTACACTCTCAGCACTCTCACTATCCTCTCTCAGCACTCTCACTATCCTCTCTACCCTCTCAGCTCTCTCACTATCCTCTCTACCCTCCCAGCACTCTCACTATCCTCTCTACCCTCCCAGCACTCTCATTGTCCTCTCTCTACCCTCCCAGCAGTCTCACTGTTCTCTCTCTACCCTCCCAGCACTCTTAGTATTCTCTCTCTACCCTCCTAAGACTCTTACTGTCCTCTCTCTACCCTCTCAGCACTATCAGTATCCTTTCTTTACCCTCCCAGCAGTCTCACTGTCCTCACACTTTACTCTCTCAGCACTCTCAGTATTCTCTCTCTTCCCTCCCAGCACTCTCAGTATCCTCTCACTACCCTCCCAGCACTCTCACTGTCCTCACTCTACCCTCCCAGCACTCTCAGTGCCCTCACTCTACCCTCCCAGCACTCTCCCTGTCCTCTCTCTACCCTCCCAGCACTCTCACTGTCCTCTCTCTACCCTCCCAGCACTCTCACTCCACCCTCCCAGCACTCTCACTGCCCTCTCTCTACCCTCCCAGCACTCTCACTCTACCCTCCCAGCACTCTCACTGTCCTCTCTCTACCCTCCCAGCACTCTCACTGTCCTCTCTCTACCCTCCCAGCACTCTCACTGTCCTCTCTCTACCCTCCCAGCACTCTCACTGTCCTCTCTCTACCCTCCCAGCACTCTCACTGTCCTCTCTCTACCCTCCGAGCACTCTCACTGTCCTCTCTCTACCCTCCGAGCACTCTCACTGTCCTCACTCTACCCTCCCAGCACTCTCACTCTACCCTCCCAGCACTCACTGTCTTCTCTCTTCCCTCCCAACACTCTCACTGTCCTCACTCTACCCTCCCAGCACTCTCACTGTCCTCTCTCTACCCTCCCAGCACTCTCACTGTCTTCTCTTTTCCCTCCCAGCACTCTCACTGTCCTCTTTCTACCCTCCCAGCACTCTCACTGTCCTCACTCTACCCTCCCAGCACTCTCACTGTCTTCTCTTTTCCCTCCCAGCACTCTCACTGTCCTCTTTCTACCCTCCCAGCACTCTCACTGTCCTCACTCTACCCTCCCAGCACTCTCACTGTCTTCTCTCTTCCCTCCCAACACTCTCACTGTCCTCTCTCTACCCTCCCAACACTCTCACTGTCCTCTCTCTACCCTCCCAGCACTCTCACTGTCCTCTCTCTACCCTCTCAGCACTCTCACTATCCTCTCCTGGACCTTCCTCTCTTTAGCCCCTCTGCCCTCTGGTCATTACATCTCCTCAGCTTTCTTGTCGTCCCCTCCTTACACTATTGCCGTTCTGCAATGTCTTCTGGCTGCTTCTTCTCGCTTACACAATGCTTCAAAAGATCCACAATTGAGGCCATAAAGCTAAAACTTCTTCCTGACGTCTCCGGTTAATTAGAGTGAGACAATGAGGGCCGGACGGCTTCACAACAATGGGAACATGTCACTGTATAAAAGAGACATATATGGATGAAAATGTGGGATTTGTGCGCTGGGATTGTGGGATATTTCGCCACTGTGGCATTGTTTAGCTCACTGACACTTGCTAAGCATCACTAAAAGCTGCGGCTGAGCTCATCACCGTCCCACTTTTCATATTTTATTAGTGAAGAATACAGCAAAGAGAAAAATATAATGCAGTGAATGAATGTAAAAGAAATGGGCATGATGGCATCAGGGACGGTGCGCCAGCTGGAAATGCATCCTGCTCACCACAGCTTGCAGAAGTCGGCACTACTTGTAGGTCAGACCTGGGTTGTGGGTTATGGAGTGAGGGATTCCAGGCCATCAGTACGCTTGACAAGCAATTGATTCTATAATTGATGTGCGAGAGAAATCGCTTAGGATCCTGTAATCTGATCAACCATCTGACAAGTGCCAGGCATAATCTGAGAACTTGCCGCAGTCGATCTTGTAAGAACGTTTCCAGACCTCTGCAGCGAAGTCTGTCTTTTAGATTTTATGCACTCGGCCCTGTTATGGCTATGAACATATTATATACTGCACCCTTGGATGCCATATTAAAGGGAACCTGTCAGCAGAAATGTTATTATTAAGCTGCCGACATAGTACTTTCCAGCATCTTCAGTGCATTACACATGTGTACACTCTTTGTCAAAAACACTCCCGCCCCTAGAAGAAGTTGTCATTTTGCTGTAAAACCCGTCCTGCAGGGTACTAGGGCCTCCATGCCCACCCGTATCACATCTTGTATCCAAGCTAGAGGCAGTACAACAGGGGACTAGAGCCTCCATGCCTGCCCGTATCACATCTTGTATCCAAGCTAGAGGCGGTACAACAGGGTACTAGAGCCTCCATGCCTGTCTGTATCACATCTTGTATCCAAGCTAGAGGCGGTACAACAGGGTACTAGAGCCTCCCTACAAGGGGTCAGTTCTCGCTTACTCTAATCACTTACTTCTAACAACGCTACAATCACACAGAGAAAGTTTAATTCCCTCCGACAACTTCTATGGGAGGGATTGGTGCTGACAATGGGTGTATTTGTGTTAAAACCTAGAAAAATGGTTACCCCAATATCTTAGGGCTCATTCACATGGGTGTATGCTGAATATTACACACCCATATCCACACGTATGATATGGGGTGCTGAATCCCCATTGATTTGCAGTGGGGTGTTGAGATGAGCATATTTTCCACATGACTCTTCGTCGCGTGAAAAGTAAGTGCAGCATGTCCTATTGGGATGTGTAGTACGCACGGAGATGGCTCATGGAAGTCAGTGGGATTACGGAAATACGCAGTGAAGATGCATAATACGTGCTTTTACACTGCGATTATGTGCAGAAAAACTGCAAAAACGTTCAAAATGCGCACGGAATAATCGGAGCTTCAATCTGATAATTTGCCATTTTAGTTGAAAATATGACTTTTTGATCGCTTTTTTTTGACCATTTTGAGTTGATCATGCAGGATCAATAATGGTATTTTTTCTTTATTTTACTTTTTTTTTAAATTAGTCTCTACTTTGAACCCTTATACAGTATACTGTGCATTCTAATATATTTTAATAGACTTTCCCCTCTTTTTGTAAGATAAAAAAGCACCTTTTTGGGATCATCGTATCCGTGACGACTATTTATCCCGCACAGCGAAAACTGTAAAAATGTTAATTTGTTCATTTTGCCTCTAAAAAGTAATCGTAATAAAAGTGATCAAAAGAGAAGTCTGTACCCCAATATTGTGCTAATAAAAACTACAGTTAGCGATGCAAAAAAAAGCCCCCAGCAACCAGTGCAAAAAAAAAATTACAAAAAAAAAGTTTTTGGCTTTTGAAAAGTGAAGATGAAAATCCCTCAAAAATCAATGTGTCCTTAGGGCGATAATAGGCTGCGTCACCGAGGGGTTAATGTCACTTGCCAGATGCTGAATGACACTTTGTGTAATCTTCAGAGCCTCAATTATCTCTGCGGTGGAGGACACTGCGGCACCAACTAATGGCCGCAATATTACACTTTATAGACCCGCTCACACTAATCACAACAATCTGTAACCTGCTCTGTCATAAAATACAATTTATTGAGAAAGGAGTCCTGTTAACCCTCTAAATACCCCAATCGTAGTTCAGGGGGTCCCAAATGGCCCACCTGCCATGATATCCGGGGGGTACTGCTCAGCTGTCATGCATGAATGCCTATCGAGGCTTGTCTGTGGCACAGCTTCATAAGCAGGCTGTGAAAATGAGCACAATGTAATACTATGGTATTACATTATAGAGTATGAACGATCAAACGATTGCGAGTTCAAGTACTCTGTGCGGCCGAAAAAATAAGAAAAAAAAAGTTTTAGTAATTATTGGAAAAAATAACTCCCCAGCTTATTTCCCATATAATTAATAAAAATCAAAGTAACATTAGTTATCCCGCACATTGGATGTCGTTAGGTTGTACCCCAGTGTCATTTGACCCAAAGTATGTGGCTGCTATGGTTGTGTCAGGACATCTGCTGATCATGTGATCTTCTCCTCTGCTCCCTTCACCTCTCAGACAGAATGCGCCAGTTGTCTGCTCTTTTCTACAGCTGAGACATGCAGTCCGCCGGCACCAAAGAAAGGAGCAGGCAGCTTGTCTACAGGTTCCACTGTCTTATTCCGTTTTAGCGTAGGGGCGAGCAGAGGGGAAGATGACAGGATCATCAAACATGACGCTCTGCCGTATAGTAGCTGCTGCACACTTTGGGTTGCGTGACACTGAAGTCCAATAGGGGGCAGAGCTTTTGGTCAAAATAAAGTGCAATTGGTAAGTCAGGGTACTTTCACATCTGCACTGGGGATTCCTCTGTCCTGCTCCGTTCGGGGGCAGGAGAGGGGAATCCCTGCAACTGAACAGTTCCAGCTCTGGATGAAATGGAACAAAAGCAGGCAGACCCTATTAATCACAATGGGGTCCGCCCCTCTTTGCGGCCAGCTGCCCGGCTTTTGGACGGAAGAAAAAGCGCTACATGCATCTCTGGCGGAACGTCCGGCCAAAGGTCCCATCGCAGATGTGAAGCCACCCTTACTTATACAGTGACCACTAAAATGTTGCCCCCATGGTTTTATTTGAAGGGACGACCCCCTTGAGAGGAAGAAGGCAAGTCCAGATTTTCTTGTTGTAGTACAGGGACCCTCCAGCAGTTTGGGAAAACCTTGCTTAAACAATAAATCACTAGTCAGAAATATCTCCTGGAGGATCTCCACCAAGAACCAAAGCGTATCCCAACCGAAAAACATAAAAATGTGATCCCCTGCATGCCAGTGTACAGGGCTGTCTATGGGCGAAGGGTGGACACTACAAGGGGGTCAGAATGTGAACTTATTTCCAGATTCAGTAAGAGATTGGGCTGTTCTAAACATGGACATCTCAAAGCATCGGTGTTTTGGTTTATTTCTTCCCAGTTTCACATATTTTAGGGCCGTTTCCACACATCTGTAGGGTTCTGCACATCCAGTTCATCCTCACTTGTTTTTCTCCCCTCTCATGCGTCAGGTCCCAGTAGTTATTGTGTCACGTCTTCTCTTCGCACCTTCTTAATCTCTTTATAACTTTCTGGAGATTTTAAACCCGTTTGCATTAAACAATCATACTGATGACGGGAAGGAATGCGGCGTCTGAAGACTGGATGGCATTTTCCAAGAAAGCAATTCCTTCCTAAAATAAAGATCTTATTAAAAATTAGCTCCAGAAAGTGAAGAATGTGAAAGACTTCAGACCAAACCTGATGCGTTGTCATATAGTGGAGGGCCTGAGGGGGGCAGAGCATGACAAAGGAATAGACAGTCCGTATGCCAGACTCCGCTCCTCAGTCTCTGCACATTTACCAAGCCATATTCCCGAAGCCCGTGGCCAGTGTAGGTCCTCCTTAATGGCTTTTTTACATGGCTTCATGAACATACATTTGTTTGATGATCGACCCATGGGAAAGTGCCACCAACCACATCTGTCAAGTGGCACAAAAAAACATCATGGTTGGCTGTACATCTCCCCATGTATATTGTATGGTGGACAAATGATCATTTGAATGATCAGATAATTATTGCTCAGGCTCTATAAAGGCTAGGTAGACGAGCTCCAGCCTCTTTCATCACTATTTGTTATCTGGACCAAATCTATAAATGTAAAAGGACCTTTAAGGTCGTGATCAACGATTGGATTCCTTCCTTCCTCCACTTGGAAGAGGACCAGTCATCTTGATGCTTTGATAAATGACCTGTTAAAACTAGCAGACTTGCCAACACCTCAATCCCACGTTGCATCGTTCTACTGATGAACACCCCAAAACTGGCTAGAAACTCCCCTTTTAATGAAAGTGACTTTTTGTAATTTGATTTGTGGGAGAGTCGCACTAAAATTGGATCTGTTGACTGGGATAAAGTTCAGGGTTGGCATTTTTGATAGCTTTTTTTTTAAATACACCACTGGCAGTTGTTCCTTTATTCATTAATAACTTCAGAAGGTTCGTTGATCTGGGGATTATTCCGATTGGACCTAGCTCTGATTGTGACCATTCAACCACTTAGATGTCATGGTTAACATTTACTGCAGCATCTAAGCCATCAGCAGGAAATGAGGGTCTTCTCTGTTGCTCCATTGGCCTCCTGCAACAAGATTGCAAGATATCAATAGGTTGCCATGGCAACCTGGGGCCTAGTGAAAGTTCCTATGTCTGCTATCAGTTCCAGCAATTTAAAGGGGGTTTCCAAGGAAGAATACTATTGATCACCTATCCTCAGGCCCCTGACCGATCAGCTGATTGTGCACCTGCTGACAGCCCTGCAATAACACAGAGGTTGGAGTGGACGCAACGGAAGTCTCTGCTCCGACTACTGTGAAGTGGCCGGCGCTTGTAACTTCAGGCATGGCTCCCATTGATATCAATGAGTCATGGGATGGACACATAACCGCAGTACTGACTGCAGAATGGAAGAGAAGAGAGAAAATAATTCAGCATAACAAAGCACAAGCATATGATACATTTAATATTGGACGGCGGCCATATCTGCAGTACGTCCGTCCACAACCTCTCCTTTATGATTCAGTGTTGCAAATGAACTGCTAATTCTGTAGCGCTTGTTTTATTTTATTTCATACCTAAACGCTGAGTTATGACTCTCATGACCTGTTTTAGGAGATGTAAGCCAGACATTGCTGTTCCCTTCCTACCTCTTTTGCCATGTAAACCACAACAGAAGCTGTCTTACCCAAAATTTATGGGAGGAACAGTCGGACATTCATCTTCTCCTTCTGTACTTGTGAAACTAAACATGGTCCTTAAGGTGGCGGATCAGACACAACTGGAAAGCATCTGCCTCTGGTTAACTAACACAGAACACCACGCTAAGATGTGATCATTATGTGCCTGTTGAAGAATACATCCGCCGGGAACCTAGTAATTACAGCATGAAATGGATTTATATGGGAATTATATCTATGAATGGATACATACAGAGTTGAGTTAGATTATTATGACCACCAGCTAGTATCCAGAGTAACCGCCGTGTTCCACAAGGGCAGCAGCTAGATGGGTTGGGAGTGATTCAAGAAGGTGCTGGTAGGTTCGTTGGAGAGGATCTATAGAGTGAGAACAACGATCGAGGTGGTCCCACAGACGCTCACTTGGGTTCACGTGGAAGTCTTGGTCGTGCTCTTCAAACCACTGTTGGACATTTCTAGCCATTTGACATGTTGCATTGTTTTACTGGAAAATGCAATCTGCCCCAGGAAAGACACACAGTATGTATGGAAGTGCGTGATCCGCAAGGATGGATTCATAACCAAATCAGTTCACAATGCCTTCCACATGGATGAGCAGCCCAGAGAATACCCCAGACCATAACGCTGCCACCGGCTTGTGTTCTTCCAGCAATGGTTGCAGGGTGTTTGTTCTTTTACGTTTCTTGCCTGACTCGCCAACGTCCATCCGTTTAATGAAGCTGAAAACGTGACTCATCAGAGAAGGGGACTTTTTGCCAATCAGCGGTTGTCCAATTCCGATATAGCCGTGCAAATTGAAGCCTTTTCTTCCGATGCACCTTTGTTGGCATAGATGTAGTGACCGTCCGTCTGCTTCGGAGCCCCATGCACAGTAGGGTTTGCTGAACTGTTGTTGTAGATACACGTCTGGTAGCCCCCTGGTTCATTCTCATGGTGAGCTGATCTACTGTAGCGTATTGGTCGGCCCTTTGTAGACAACGTCCATCTCTCGCATCAATGGCACGTGGTGCTCCACAGTTTCCATATTGGTTATTGTCAAAGGCGCCATTTGTCTACTCACAATGCACTTTCACCACAGCAGCACATGAACAGTTCACAAACTGCGCTGTTTGAGAAATACTGCCACCCTTGGTCGAAAGCAAAATCATCCTTTTTTGCAACTCTTATAAGTTGCCCCTTTTACCTCTGACAACAGCGAGGGATATGTGAGCAGACGGCCTATCGCACACCTCATATACCCACCAAGCTCACCACACATTACTTCCATCATCAGCTATGTGCTGCCGATGTCGAAAGTAGGAGACGGCCATATAATGTGACTCAACTGTGTAATTACTGTATTGTGGACCATACCATTTCTTAAAAGGGTGTTTCTCACACCGGTGGCATATTGATGGGTTATGCCGTAGAAGTTTTATCATTTGGTCCTAACTACTGACACCTGGGGTCCCGTATTCTAAAAGAGAGAGGGGCACGCATGAATTAACTCTCTATTATACTTAGTGAGAGATACAGAATCAACTGAGCCTGTCCATAATGTTGCCATAGCAGTGATTGGCTGATTGCCCCCGATCCCAATCCTGGTACCCCAGCCATCAACTGATTTTGTTGACGTGGCTGCACCCATATACCTATGTGACTGCTGCAGTCACTCACAGGCCTCATCAGTGGTCTTAGGAAGAAGTCGGAGCGCCAGCTTTACTCACATTGAATTGAATAGGAACACCATGCTGCTCCTACACTTCCTGCTCAGGATAGGACATGACGTACAGACCGTGGTCCAATAAGCTGGACAATCAACTGATGGATGGAAATCCCAAGCTGCGGATCCCCATTCATGAAATAGGGGATAGGTCATCAGATAAAAACGACCGGAGTACCCATTTAAAATGCTGAAAACGTACTTGCAGTTCTGCTATTAAAAATTCACCAGTTTTCTGGAGCAAATTACGCCAGAAAACTGTTTTGCATGGTTTGCTTCACGAAAACTGGGCTTGGCCTAATTGTGGCATTCCGCGCCAAAGATTCTGTAAAATTTTCAGCACAATTTTATGTATTTATTTTTGTTGTAAACAAACCAATTAATTGACGTTATAAATGCAGAACAGATGAGTAAAGAATCTGAGTCTTTACACTCTAAACATTTGACTTCTGTGCTCCCTGACCTCGGCTCTGGACTTTGTTGCTACCTGCCCTGACTTTCATCTTGAACATCATTACTGCATCTGTGCCACCAGCCCCGACCGCAGCCAGTTTTTCAATTACGCTCCTGTTCAGACCTTCAGGTTCTGCGCCTTGGCCCATTACCAGGACTATCTGTGTTTTGTAATAGTTGAGGGACCCTGCAGCAGAGCCGGAATCCCACCTAGAGGGGTCAATTGTGAAAACTGGGCTTCCCAAAGGGCTGTCACCTCATATTCTAGATCTAAACCAGTGTGTGGCACGGTGGATCCACATCCGTCTGCCTAACAAAACTGTGTGTGGTTTGAGTGCATGCCAGACTAATTGCCCATGTGGATATACCCTTTGAATACATGTACATCTTGGGAGTGGTGTTGGTTTGGCTCGGGAGTCAAGCCTGCTTCATAACTGGTGGATGCCGGCTGTAAGAAACAGCTGATGCCCACCCTTAACAACCATGATCAATGCTGATCGTGGCATGTAATCCGTTAGCCCAAGGAAATCCCTCCATCAGCTTCAATGATCATGGAAGGGTATCTATGGTAGGATGAGGCCTAGTGAAGCCCCCAGGGCTGCCATGTATTCAAGTTTAGTTTTGCTGCCAACAAAACAAGCCCCCATACAGCCGTGCTAATGGATAAATATAAAACTTTCAGCTCTTAAAAGTTGATTGGGGGGGGGGGACGGGACTCAAAAACCTGAAAAATGACTGGTAGTTAAAGAAATATTCTTCTTCCGGTGACTTCTTGGCAAGTATTTAAAAGAGCTTTAATTGAAAATGACACAGAAGGATGACGGTGATTTAATGCCGGGTCTGACTTCCTCTTCTGGTTGGATCACCAGAGGATCGGCATTTGGCATGACGTTGCCCTAATCTGGAAAGCTCTGCTGCATTGATTTTATAGCGTAACTAATGTCACATATCAGGTTGTATCTTCCATACTCTCCGGTTCCCATGCTTTATGACACCCATATATTTCCCCATTTATCATTCCTTCAGAAAGGTCAGGAGTGGATTTTTAACCCATCGAATGGCAGATTTAATTTACTGCTCTTGGAAAGGCTGTGACAATTTCCAATGATCTCCACATGTTGGAAGTAGCAGTTTGCCTCATCGTTCCTCTTCCTCTTCGGTGGACTGACTATTTCTAGTTGTGTTTCTAGCAGCCTCACAAATTATACTGGATTGGGAGTGATGCCGTCTATGGGAAATGTGACAGATCTAAAACAGCTCATGTTTTTGGGAAGTTCTCCCCAGGGAACCACGGGTGACATTAAAATTCTGCTTGATTTATGTCTGGCTATTTGTGTAAAATTATTTTTATAATTGTAGCGGAGAATGGAAATGGATGTGAGTGGAATTTTGTGGACTTGGGTAACTTTTAAAGCTGCCTGTACACAATCAATAGCTTTTGGCTGAAAGTCTTGTGTTCATTGAGACTCAATTGGCCAATTGGGTTTCAGCCTACTGGAAAGCACTTGCCCCACTTATTACAAAAAACACCTGCGAAGAAGTGGTGAGATTGTACTGCAACAGGTATGGATGCACTGTCAAAGACTGATTGGCTTTGGTCTACTTTGAAAGGTCCCCTGGTTTTCACCCCTTAACTCCTTTTTGAGGGATATGGCCTTCACTGCAGGAATCTTCAGGTCATTTCCCCAGGAGTGTTCTCAGTACAGTGAGAGCTGAACTATATCAGCCAAAAGGCATCGGCGTGTGCTACTAAGTGAACAAACAAGGACGTAGTATCAGGCTTAGGTCAGGGCAAGCAGAGTTCATAGAGAGTGGTAAATTTGGGTGGAAGTCAGGGAAAGCAGCAATTTAAGCAAGAGGTAATCAGAAAACAGGTTTAGGTCGGGGCAAGCAGGGTTCTGAAAAACTGGGTATTAAAATCTAAGCATCACAATTGACAGGTAAACAGGATTCGAAAACTTTTGCTTAGAACAATATTGCTTTGTTACTTAGCTCCACTACATCAGCGCTCTACATCAGAGATACTCGGCCCCACTACACCCGAGATACTTGGCCTCCCTATATCAGAGATACTCGGCCCCACTACACCTGAGATACTTGGCCTCCCTATATCAGAGATACTCGGCCCCACTACACCTGAGATACTTGGCCTCCCTATATCAGAGATACTCGACCCCACTACACCTGAGATACTTGGCCTTCCTACATCAGAGACACTCGGCCCCGCCACACCAGAGACGCTGGGCCTCGCCACACCAGAGACGCTGGGCCTCGCCTCACCAGAGACGCTGGGCCTCGCCTCACCAGAGACGCTGGGCCTCACCTCACCAGAGACGCTGGGCCTCGCCTCACCAGAGACGCTGGGCCTCGCCGCACCAGGGACGCTGGGCCCCGCCGCACCAGGGACGCTGGGCCCCGCCGCACCAGGGACGCTGGGCCCCGCCACACCAGGGACGCTGGGCCCCGCCGCACCAGGGACGCTTGGCCTCGCCTCACCAGGGACCCTGGGCCCCCTCTACATTTTTACATTCTTGGAATGCTCAGTTATGTTGAATACAACTCCATAAATAAGTTGGTTATTTCAGTCGTCTCCAGTGGTTTTCTGCTCCTGGCCGCTTCAGTCAGAGTGTAATATTAATCCATACAGCTTATCTGGCAGTACAGAGGTGGGCTCCAGTTCACTTTTTTCAAAGCCCAGCTGATTCTCAGTAACTGCTGGGGCCTAATTACTCAATTATCCTCTAATTCCTGCCATGAAGTAACAGCTCTTTAGATCCCACATCCTGGAGAACTTGGACATTGAAACACAATGCATTTTCATTTATATGGTGCAGAATTTGTCATACAAGGTGATGGTTCATAAACTGGCACTGGCGGAAGGAATCAGGAGGCAGTAGAAATGCATCTCCAGCAAGTCTTGCACACTTTAGACCAAGTAAAATATCATTTGGGGGACAGGAAATTAAGAAGTACTGAAAAGCATTGTTGTAGAAAGAAGACCCTTTTTAAGAAAAGATGGTGATTGCCACGGGTCTGGCTTGCTTACAATACCACCCTCACAATTGGCTCCAACTGTCCATACATTTTCTATAAACCAGTATCTGGCAGGGCCTTATTTCCACCACCTCAATTTGAGTCCAAGGGGATAATGTTTAGGTCTTGCAATGCTCCTTGGGAAAAACTATGCAAATGAGTGATGGAATAATGCCTCCACAGTGCCACCTATTGGAAGTGAGTCAATATCCAACCTTTAACAGGCCTTCCAACATGACTGGGGATGTAACCCAAACTAGAATACCCATGTATAGACATGTGGTTCATCACCTTATAAGTGTACAGTAGGGTTCTCTATATTAAATTGACTCATTGGCTAGCCATCTTCCAATAGGTGGTGCTGTGGAGCCATCACTTATTTGCATGACTCTTCTCAATTAAAACATTTGGATGAGAAGGAATAGCTGGCAGCTATTGTAAGTTTAAGGGCTACTTTTAAGAGGTTGTATGAAATCAGTAAAGTCTTGGGCTCTGCCAGGATCTCAATAGTCTGCAGTCGGGACTGAGGGCAACTTTTATACACAGATTCTACTCCTCCACATTGACTTTGGGGCTTCCAAAGATGAAGCCAGGAGAATCTATGTGAAAAAAAGTTATTTTGAACTTATGTCTCAACCCAAAAGACCTAAGAAAACTTATGAGTTCAAGGGCCAGTTCAAAGTTGGTGGAGGTGCCTTCCGAATATCAGGACCACATGGCTAAAAAGTTGGACTTTGATATCAGATACTTGTGAGCAGATGTCGACACAATTTAATGATTGCTCAGTTCACATTTCATTTTCAGCTCCGTCGCAAGCTTCCATCTTGGGGTTTTATCTGAAATGCCGAAACCAGCAGAGATGGAACTATAGGCTATAATATGTGAAATGGGAGACCGCTCTGGTGTCTGTTTCACAAGGTTCACAAGCTGATATTACATCAAACTAATCAAGCAGCAAAGTCGACAATGAGATATAATACATGATAAGACTCTTAAGAATAATTTCTGGATGTATCCAAGGTGATCCCTCGTTTTGGAAACCTCATGAGGTCCACGCTTAGAGTCTTTACATCATAACTCAGAACAACCAAAAGGCTGTGCCCGCCATTGTGTGCATCCAAGAGTCCACTTTAGAACTGACCCTATTCTCGATGTAGAAGAGATCACTCACACGAAGGATTACATCATATTAGTCTTTCGCCCTAAGGGCCATTTAACCTGTTTGCTCAAGAGACTCAGTATAATTGCTCTGAGGGTGCATTCACATGAACGTATATCGGCTCGGTTTTCACGCTGAGCCGATATACGTTGTCCTCGTGTGCAGAGGGGGGAGGATGGAAGAGCCAGGGCCAGGAACTGTGCTCCCGCCCCCTCTCTGCCTCCTCTCCGCCCCTCTGCACTATTTGCAATGGGGAGAGGTGGGATGGGGGCGGGGGCTAATTAACGGACCTTAGCCCCGCCCCCGTCCTGCCTCCTCTCACTGGAAATAGTGCAGAGGGGCGGAGAGGAGGCAGAGAGGGGGCGGAAGCACAGTTCCTGGCCCTGGCTCTTCCATCCTCCCCCCTCTGCACACGAGGACAACGTATATCGGCTCGGCGTGAAAACCGAGCCGATATACGTTCATGTGAATGCACCCTGAGATTGAAGCGATTTTGGGCCACCTATAATCTCTTAACATCACTTACTTAATTTCCAGTGTTCATCACCTGATCATTTGTACAAGTCTAATTTTAGCAAACCAGGCTACAATCTGTGTTGTAAATCCAGTCCATGAACCCTACAGAGCAAATCTGTCTGCTTGATGAATACAAGATAAGAGCTTTGATATCAAATATGTTTCTTAAGGGGTTTTTCAATAGGATAAGTTATCAATAGCCGATCGGTAGGGGTGTGTTACTTTGGACCCCTGCCGATCAGCTATTTGAAGAGGCCACGGCGCCTCTTCAAATAGAATGGAGCCCCACCATTCCACGGGATAGGGGATGAATTTATGGTGTCTGGCAAGTGGGACCCCCACTGATACTAAGAACAGGAGTTGGTAATCTCTGGAGTTCCAATTGAAATCAATGGAGCGATGACCTCTGTACCATAAATAAGGGGACGTTTGGAGGCCCTCTGGGATTAGTGAAGGTCCCAGGATTCAGACCTCCATCGATTATACAGTTACCGATCCTGGAGATACTGTAGGGGGATAACTTTATATCCTTATACAACCCCTTTTTAAAGACAGAAAAGTATCCAACGACTAATGAGACTCCGGGAAGTTATGCAGTACAGCTCTTCCCCCAGAGTTCAGGGAGTGACAGTAGAGCCTTATCTGTGTAAAGTGTTACTCTCCTGCCTTATGTAGTCCTCCAGTGGTACAACAAGAAGTCATTTAATTTCTCAACCTGTAATGAAAATGAATTCACTCTGCTCATCATGCCCTAGTCTACACAACAAAGCTAACATTTGAGCTGCAGAAAACAGGAAGTGTCATCCTATTGTGACTGCTCTAGTGGCCAGTGTGAGAACTGCAGGATTTCAATAAAAATTCCATAACTATGTAAATCCTATATTATAAGCCTATATATAAAGGATGCAAACTTAGCAGTTGCATCCAAGTCCAGGTGCCTGAGTCCTCTCTACCACATAAAAAGATACCTGTATTATAAATGGCACATGGTAAGTGGGGGTCCTGGTACAGATTTTGCATTGCGGCTCAGGAGCTTCACGGTATATCTTTGCCTGAGTGCACGTGTGGAAATCCTATTCCCCGTCACTTCCCTGTCACTACTGTTTATGGCATCCTGTATATATTTGTGAATGGGTTTATCACCGGGGGGGGGGGGGGGGGGGGGGGGGGGGGGTCACCATGTGCCGACCTCATTTTGAACTGCTTTCCAGTTAAAGCCATGAGCTGTCGCCCAGGAGCGGCTGCATCTGTTACTTAACTTACGGTCTTCTAGCATTTTAGGGTTTAGTTTACAGAAATAAGTAACTTTTCTCAATGGACATGTAAACAAGAGTCCATTAGAAGACACACCGGACGGATATTCGTCTACGTCATCGGGGTTTATTTCCTGAACAATATAAATCCCTCCATGTAAACTCCTTTCAAGTGCGATAATACCGAGTCACAACGGTGGTAGGAAGATGCCGGTGGGTCTTGGGAAGTAAACGTGTAGCGGTGCGGTTTCTTCTGTAACTTTCTTCATTTGCAATTTTCCTGATGATTTCGTTGAACAGGGTCTTACTGATGGGCACTAGAGGGGTCCTTTTGGACTATGATATTGATGAGCTAGGCTTGGGATCAGTGGTGGTGGGTCCTCCTGGCAGCAGCAAGGCACGTGATGTTCTATGCGACATACAGCATTATTATGGCCCAGGCTTATATAATGCGCCTTGTGGTGCCAAAAACTTCCAGGCTTCTGCACTGGGGAGAGGCGGCTTATTCCCAACTCGTTTCCATATCAAGAGGCCGATATTCTCAGCGGTTATGCGCTAGTTGCATCACTGCTACATCACTGGAGGACGGGATCTCCACTGGTGCCACTAGGAGGCTACGGCAGTATGGCGCAAGCCAGCGCCCTTCAACATGATGCATGCATGCACCTGAATGCTCCTGCTACCTTCCATCCCCAGACATGGCCCTGGACAGCAGAGGGGAGCTCCAAACACAACACTGCGCTGCTGGTCTCTTTTCCCTTCCGCTTTCCCACCTGACCGGGTACGGCACCGGAGGAGGTGGGGCCTGATTGTGTGGCCATCGGCTGCTGGTTACAGGTGGCTGCCAAAGTCAGTGGTAAGGGGGAGCGGATCACCGCTAATCACTTACATCAGGCATCACCGCCAATTGATTAAATGAAGGAGCTGCTGGAGCCCTTCATGTTTACCAGGCACTGTAGTTTGTAGTGACCGGTCTGGGCAATACAGCTTGTTCTCATTCACCTGCTATCATCACCACAAGTATATAAGGCCATGTGCACTGGCTGGAGCACTGCTGCCGTGGTGTTTAGCTGAACCGTCACGGTGGCGGGAGTCATCATTCACTTGCCTTTATCTTAGACACCCGCAGCCAAACTTTGAAATCACAATATCAAATTTTTCCGCCCGGTAATAGGCTGAACTAGATGGCTATATGTCTCTTCAACCTATCATACTATGGCTACTATGGTATTAGGCTGAATCATAATATGTGCATACTTCCCTCCCGGCTATTCTATATGTTCTGTATGGTGGTCACTTCTGTCTCAAATCTGTGTTGTGCAGGCGCAGGACATAGTTCTCATCTGCAGCCGTCTTCAGATCTCTTCTGCTCATGTGCTGCGTAAGGCCGGCTTCACACGGGCAGATTACAGTTGCCGATACTGCACGGAGGATCAACGGCAAAACACGAGCATTGTGAAGCATCTAAAATTCCACTAGTGGAGGAAAAATCGCAGGATGCTTTATTTTGCCACGGATTCTGCGTGGGCGGCCTTCATTGAAATCAATGGAGGCCGTCTGACGCGCAATTCATAACCAATTAACATTACATATAGGTGCGGGAAATGAAAACAGTAAAAAAAAAAACAAAGAACTGTACTGCCCATGACCGATGGCGAGCCACTGCAGTCATACGCATTGAGGTACACGGGGTTACCTGCCGGCTTCACAGCCGAAATCAGCTGTGGGTCTCCCGCATGCAGAATCTGGTCCACCCGTGTGAAGCCAACCTAAGTGTTACAATATGCAGCTGCAGCCAACTTGCCTCTCTCAGCGACTGTGGAGTGCAAGCAGTTCTTCTTCTTTGCAGGTGACAGTCTCCAATCATCTGCGCTGTCTCTGACCAGAGGGCATGCACACACTTGGCCATGCTCTTGAAGGGCCGTGTGCCCAGACAACATCTCCAGATGCTAGGGATGCCTGGCGATATCAGACATCCGCCACCTATGGAGCATGTCTGAGTATTTGGTTTGCTCTAGGTGTGCTATCAAGTTGCTTCTATTTCTCGGTTTTCTGACTTTGCTTGGCTACTCTATGTTCCCGTCACCGCTCCTGATTCAGGCTTTTCTATTGACTACTGTCTTCTGCCTGCCCTGACCTTTGGCCTGATCTATGACTGCTCTACAATCTGCAGCTTCCCCTGACCTTTGGCCAGATCTATGACTGCTCTACAATCTGCAGCCTGCCCTGACCCTTGGCCTGATCTATGACTACTCTACAATCCGCATCCTGCCCTGACCTTTGGCTTGATCATCTGTGCTAAACCTGCTCTCCATGACCCAACCTCTACTTTGTTCTCGGTGCTGAAGTGTGCCACCTGCCCCAACCTGGACTGTCTGACTACGCTCCTGTTCACACTCTCAGGTACCACAGCTAGGCTTTAAGTAGCGTCAGCTGCCACAGTACCGGGACCACTTTTGAGTTACAGCCTGGGGACCCTGTAACAAAGCCCACAACCCAACTTGTGGGGGTTAAAGGATGAAGGCCTGGGTACCACAGGTGTCCGTGGCTCGGTGGATCTACGTCCGCTGATCCTGACCGTAAGGGGGCATCTTCCATAACAGAAGACAGCTGATGTCATATGAGGTCACCACACATTCGCTTTTTCTATCTCTCCTTTTCCTGGCGCATTCTGGGCAGAAGGCAACTGCAGATGAGCAGATTTGAGATCAGTGTTGGACATTCAGAAGGCTGTGAATGAAACAGCAGGAGCAGCAATTAGGCTTCAGCTACATGAATATATTGGATTCTGCTACAGATCACGTCGGAATCATCTCACCTCTTTAGCATATTTGGCGGGAACACTGCAGGTACAGATTACTCAGGTCATCTGGAGTCGTATGGAGACATTTTGGCAGTGGAACAACGGCGTTTAGTTGGGTGGTGAAGTTCTTGGAGACCGGTCCCATTCAGGCTCGCTGCGGTTCGCTCTTTGTAATGGGCTATGATGTAACGCTGGCGTGCCGCTGCACCACAATCCTCTGTACGCTCTCCGTTTACATCCTGCGGATACAAATCACATCATCTTTGCCTGAGATTACACGTGAGCGTGCGGAGGAGAAATGTGTTTAGCGCTAAATAATTAATATTGTGGATGTAACATCAGAAGGAGGTAATGAAGAAGTGACCGCATTACACATTTACCGGAACGCGCTCGATACACGCCTGTTCAAGGGGAATTAAACTGCAAAGCGCCGAAGTTGTTCATCGCCTTGTGCGTTTCAAGACGAAGGGTCATCCATAGAGCTGCTTAACCCCTTCATGACCGCAATAGGCCTTGTTACTAACCTCACTACTGGGCTTTAAACCTACATGTACACCTTTTCAAGGTGGTGGCTTGACTGACTACTGATAGCCATGATCTTGCTTTGAGAACCAGGAATGGAGAAACTTCAGATTTGGCAGTTTAACCCTTTATACAGTTAATACCAACTGCAGCCTATAAGCAGATGACAGGGGAAGGGGACGTCTTTCTATCACCTATTGGCACCCTGCAGTGTGTTTTCTCAAGGTATTAATGGGTTCCTATTGCAACCAGACGCCTCCATTTCTGCCATATAAGTCAGCCTATTAGGCCCCACGTACAGCAGAGTCTAATAGGCTGCTGTCATAGGCTCAGTAGAATGTACTACACAAAGGCCTATTTAGATACAATGATTCTCGCTCAAAATTCACTCAAAGCTATCTTTTGAGCTATAACCGTTGCATCTAAATACACGGACATTGTGCAGTTTCCATGCACGATTTGTTCCTTGCTCAATTCTAGTTTTCTAGAATTGAGCGATGGACTCTTATCAGTGGTGCAGGCTGTTATCACAGTTGGTAGAGCTGATAAGATTCCTTCAGCTCATGTCCCGCTGGTAGTTCACAGCGGGACGCGAACTGTAAGAATAGGGAACAATTCTGCTGTTTGCTTACGCAAAAGAGTTGTAGTGTTCACCGAGCGATAGCGGCGGTGTTCCGCTCCGCATGCATAGCTCTTTAGTAGCTAATTAGCTACTATAGACTATGCAAAGATGATTGCTCAAAACACTGTTGTATGAGCGATTTTTGAGCGATCATCTTTCAGTGTAAGTGGGGTCTAAGTAATGCCATGTACCGTCCTAATGATCAAACGATCACATCTTCAAGTACTTTTAGGGACTAAAGTGCAGCGTCAAAAAAGGTCCATAAAGTTAAATTGAAAGAAAGAAAAAAAATCCAGGTTATAAAAATACACATTTTTTTTCCCCCACAAAAATGGTTTAAATTGATAAAATACTCCCCAAAAAATTAAAAAAGCAACACATAATAGGTATTACTGCATTCGTAACAACGCAGACGATGAAAGTATTTTCTCTTGCTTGGTGACGCTGTAAAAATAAAAAAATTATTGCCAGACTTGCTATTTTTTATTTTGTTCACCTCCCAAAACATGTAGAAAAAAGCAATCCAGAAGTCGCATATACCTCAAAACGGTACCAATAAAAACTGCAACTCTTCCCGCAATAAACATGCATGATGAGGCTCCATTGCAGAAAAAATAAAAATGTCCTGGGTCTTCGGATACGGCGATGCAGAATCAATTGTTTTTCTTTAAAAACATTTTTATTGTGCAAAAGTAGTAAACAGTTAAATAAATTTCTGTAAAGTTGGTATCACAGTAATCCTGATCAGGGTAAGAAGGTTATCTGTTGTTTTTACCGAATGGTGAACGCTGTCAAAAAACAAAATTCAAAAACAGCATCAATGTGAGGGGAGCGCCAAACAGGATTGTTGGAGATATACCAATAAAATCGTACTTACATCCAAAGGGGGGAGAAAGCAAGCCGTCAGCCCCCTATTACTAAAGGAAGACCAAAGTCATATAGGAGTGAGTGTCCCAGGATTTATTTCTAAAGGCACAAAGCAGCATGTTTTGGGGGTCTCTCAGGCTAGTGCCCCCCTTTTCAGGCAGTGCATGAGGTATATCACACATACAGTAGAGCATACATCTATTTATACAAAAAGTACATAGACATTCACTTACATGGTTGCCACCATCTTCCCTCCAAAACTCTGGGGTTGTCTCGCGGCAGCAAGTGGGGGTATACACTTCTGTATGGCCATATTAATGCACTTTGTAATGTACATCGTGCATTAAATATGAGCCATACAGAAGTTATTCACTTACCTGCTCCGTTGCTGGCGTCCCCGTCTCCAAGGCTCCGTCTAATTTCGGTGTCTTCTTGCCTTTTTAGACGCGCTTGCGCAGATCCGTCTTCTCCCTTCTTCTCCCTTCGGCTCCGCTCGGCAGCATCGGCATTTTGGCTCCGCCCCCTTGTACGCATCATCACGTAGCTCCGCCCCCGTCACGTGCCGATTCCAGCCAATCAGGAGGCTGGAACCGGCACACATCATGGGGCGGAGCTACGCGATGATGCGTACAAGGGGGCGGAGCCAAAATGCCGATGCTGCCGAGCGGAGCCGAAGGGAGAAGAAGGATCTGCGCAAGCGCGTCTAAAAAGGCAAGAAGACACCGAAATTAGACGGAACCATGGCGACGGGGACGCCAGCAGCGGAGCAGGTAAGTGAATAACTTCTGTATGGCTCATATTTAATGCACGATGTATATTACAAAGTGCATTAATATGGCCATACAGAAGTGTATAACCCCACTTGGTTTCGCGAGACAACCCCTTTAATGTTTTCATATTGCATTTCTCAAAAACAATAGCAGAATTGTTTTTTTAATCCACCCCCCCCCCCCCCCTTCCCACACACACACCCTCCTTCCAAAAAAAAATGATTGATGGCGCATGGACCTCTAGGATCCCCGCTGAACTGGAGAATGAAGGGTCTGAGGGCCTCATGGTATGTCTACCTCAAAATTGCCTTTTTTCACTCGTGCACCATATGCAAATTGGGATCCAATTTGAAAGTACAGCCTTTGCACTTGTCCAGGCCTCCTCCCCTCCTTCCTTGGTAACTCCCCCATTGTCAGTTGTTTGAGTGACTCTGCACCTCCGGCGTAGGTGCATGCAAATGACATTAGCAAGAGCGATGCACAGGCACAATGTCTGAAACCTACGGCGTCTCAACTGGCTCATTTCCAAAAAATATTTTGAAGTTTGTGTTCCAATTTTACTTTAACTTGTATTGGAGTTACAGTGTTATAAAAAATATACTATAAATCTACATATTATTACATAGAGAGCGACATCTTGTACATCTTCCTGCGCCCAATATGATCAAAAATGATGGTTCTCACCGACTTTTGGAAAATTGTCCCTCCCGCATTTCTTGACCTGATGGGTCTGAAAATGGAGATTTTTAGATATATTCTAGTAATGAACAAATATGCAACGTTTCGTAAAAAAGCTTTGAAGGATGCCCCCCTTTATAGGTCCCAAATCTGAAGCAAGTGGAGGGACGATATCGGACCATATCAGGCTATAGGCAGTATATCATAGATACGTACATCACAGGTCTATAATACCGCCATGTGCATGAGCCTATGAAAAAGGAAGATGAATTTGCCTTCTCACGTTTTCTTCCTTTAATTACTTAGAAGTTGTTTTCTATATCTAGACATTAGCTGAAGACGGGGTTCGGTCGCTCCGGAGACGCGCTCTACATGAACGTTCCATGAGATATCCTAAGCTTATTACACATGATATCTTGTTCCCGCTGTATCACTGCTGCTCAGAGCTCGTCTCAGGCTCCTTCTTATTATTCATCAGTCTTAGCGCTCGTTACATTGACTTCCCAGATTGATTTGCCTTGATTACTAAGGTAGACATTTATATAGTGAAGCATTAGCTTTCGCGCAGCGAGAAGCCGGAATGAAGGATGGAGCAGAGGGTTCAGGTTTCCTGATAACTGCTGCTGGATGAGTCTTCAGATCTGCTATAGTTAAGAATTGGAACAGCGGCGATTTCACTGAACGGAGCAGGAAGCCTTATATTGTGTGCTGGCAGATTTTAGAGCAGTCGAGCACCAAGAGTTGAAGAGAAGTCAGACTATTTACGTGGGCCGGGGACCTGCAGAGTAAATCATTCTGTAAATACTGACCTCTTAAATGGGGTTTCCTGAATTTTAATTTTGTGCATCTTGGATATGTTTTGCAACCCTAATCCGTACATCTCAGCAGCCTGTAGAGTCAGTTTATTTGGCACGGGCTGAGACTGCGCCCATCAAGTACACCAAAAACTGTCATTATGACTTTAAAATATTCCTTTGCCTTTACAAACCCTCTGGGTGACCTCCTACACTGCAGCCTTTCCCCTGTCCTTCCCTCGCTGTTCTCCTCTGCAACCCTTGCTTGTTTCCCATTTGCGTGCCCTCCTCCTTGGTAGTCTTTCCCTTGTCCTTCCCTGTCTGACCTACTCTTCCTTTGCAGCCTTTTACTTGTCCTTCCATGGGTCTCATTCTCCACTGCACTCTTCCCTTTGTCCTTCACTGGGTGTCATCCTCCTTTGCACCCTTCCCTTTGTTTGTACCTGGGTGTCCCCCTCCTTCTCTAAAGCGTTCCCCTTGTTCTCTCAGGTCCCTCCCTCCTCTTCCCTGGGTGTTCTCCACTGCAGCCTTCACCTTGTACCCCCAGGTCCCTCCCTCCCCTGCACCCTTCCCTTTGTCCCTCCCTGGGTGTTCTCCTTCTTCTCCCATGCACTCTTCCCTTTGTCCTTCACTGGGTGTCGTCCTCCTTTGCACCCTTCGCTTTGTCTGTACCTGGGTGTCCCCCTCCTTCTTTGAAGCGTCCACTTGTTCTCTCAGGTCCCTCCCTCCTCTTCCCCGGGTGTTCTCCACTGCAGCCTTCACCTTGTTCCCCCAGGTCCCTCCCTCTCCTGCACCCTTCCTTTTGTCCCTCCCTGGGTGTTCTCCTTCTTCTCCCCTGCACTCTTCCCTTTGTCCTTCACTGGGTGTCGTCCTCCTTTGCACCCTTCCCTTTGTCTGTACCTGGGTGTCCCCCTCCTTCTCTGAAGCGTCCCCTTGTTCTCTCAGGTCCCTCCCTCCTCTTCCCTGGGTGTTCTCCACTGCAGCCTTCACCTTGTTCCCCCAGGTCCCTCCCCTGCATCCTTTCCCTTTTTTCATCCCTGGGTGTCTTCCTCCCCTGCAGACTTCCTCATTGTCCCTCCCTGGTTGTCCTCCTCCTCTAGAATCTTTCCTTGACCTCCCTGGGTCAGCCTTCCTCTTGTCCTTCCCTGGATGACCTCCTCTACCTTTTGTAGCTTTCTCCTTGTTCCTCCCTGAAGGTTGCAAAATATTTTAATTACAATTAATAATAAAGCAAGTTTGCAAAAAGTCTTGATGAAAAAAAATCGCCTACCCTTTTATGTCCACAGTTTCTATGCAGAGCTATGTGTCTCCATGGTAACAGACAACAAACAAACCTTGTGTAGTCTGATCCTGCATCCCTATTACTCCACTCACGCTGCCTTCTTTTGCTCACTTACAGACAGTAGAAAAAGAGGTAGAGGAAATTAGAGTTGTTTGTAACTATGGAAACACATAGAGCTGCATAGGAGCTGGAAATACAAAATTTACATCAAGACTTTTTGCAAAGGTGCATCATTATTTTGATGAGTTAGATCGATAACTCGGAGTCTAGTGATTCATATGACACACATTTCCGTATTCCCTGACATGTTCCTCCACAGTTCACCAGATTCTATGCAGAAAGCATCCATAAATCCTCCACCCTGCGTCCTCCTTCTCTTCATGTACCTGACCTCTGACCCTGACGGTCACTCTCGCTACTTTCTCAGAAGTAATGTCCTACTCCTCCTTCTTCAGTCTCTTTCTCACAGATGACGTATTTTCCTGGATCACGGTTTACATTCCAGACTCAGTATAATGTCAGCCACCACTCATGTATCTCCCGGTCCTCGACTGTAATAGTGGGGATATAATTAATGCAAATATCCTTCTTGATGTTTTGTTAATTAACTTTTTCACTTTTGAGTGATGTATGATTGTGCGGCCGGTCATAAATCCAGGGCACTGATGTTAATTAGATTTTTCTTTTGTTCCGTCTAATTAGTAAAATGCTGCTGAATAAGTTGCTGTTATGTAAATAAAGGTTATATAATAATAGTCTTAACATTGTAGCAAACCTCCCCTCACTCCCTCCGCGGACCTCCCATCACTCTCTCCGCGGACCTCCCATCACTCCCTCCGTGTACCTCCCGTCACTCCCTCCGTGTACCTCCCGTCACTCCCTCCGCGGACCTCACGTCACTCCCTCCGCGGCCACGGACCTCCCGTCACTCCCTCCGCGGACCTCCCGTCACTCCCTCCGCGGACCTCCCGTCACTCCCTCCGCGGACCTCCCGTCACTCCCTCCGTGGACCTCCCGTCACTCCCTCCGCGGCCACGGACCTCCCATCACTCCCTCCGCGGACCTCCCGTCACTCCCTCCGTGGACCTCCCGTCACTCCCTCCGTGGACCTCCCGTCACTCCCTCCGCAGACCTCCCATCACTCCCTCCGCAGACCTCCCATCACTCCCTCCGCGGACCTCCCATCACTCCCTCCGCGGACCTCCCATCACTCTCTCCGCGGACCTCCCGTCACTCCCTCCGCGGACCTCCCGTCACTCCCTCCGCGGACCTCCCGTCACTCCCTCCGTGGCCACGGACCTCCCATCACTCCCTCCGCGGACCTCCCGTCACTCCCTCCGCGGACCTCCCGTCACTCCCTCCGCGGACCTCCCGTCACTCCCTCCGCGGACCTCCCGTCACTTCCTCCGTGGACCTCCCATCACTCCCTCCGCAGACCTCCCATCACTCCCTCCGCGGACCTCCCATCACTCCCTCCGCGGACCTCCCATCACTCTCTCCGCGGACCTCCCGTCACTCCCTCCGCGGACCTCCCGTCACTCCCTCCGCGGACCTCCCGTCACTCCCTCTGCGGACCTCCCGTCACTCCCTCCGTGGACCTCCCGTCACTCCCTCCGCGGACCTCCCGTCACTCCCTCTGCGGACCTCCCGTCACTCCCTCTGCAGTCCTCCCGTTACTCCCTCCCCGGACCTACTAAAGGCTCCTAGGGTTGCCATGCATAGATGCCCATGCAATATAAAAAATTTGTATATACTGAAATATGCAATATATACTGCAGTATAAGGGCTCCCACCCACTTGCATTTTTCTTAACCCTGCGATATCGCTGCGTTTTTTACCACGATTGTCAATGGGATTTTCTAATGTTAAAAACGCATCGCAGGTTGGTGCTTTGCGATTTTTGTGCAATGTGTTTTTAACATTAGAAAGTCCCATTGACAATCGCGTAAAAAGCGCAGCGATATCGCAGCGTTAAAAAAAACGCAAGTGGGTGGGAGCCCTTAAAAAGTAAAAAAAACATTTTCCCAATTTCCCCCCATAGAAAATCTAAACAATTAAAAAACCTACATATTTGGTACTGCCATGTACGTAAAAGTCGGAACTATTGAAATATATGACGATATTTATCCCACACAGTAAAGACGGGAAAAAAAATGGAATGCCAGAATTGGGGGGGGGGGAGGGGGGGGAGGGAAGCGTACCAGCTTCCATAAAAATTGAATAAAAAGTGATCCAAAAGACAAATGTATCCCAGAATGGTTCTTTTATTAAAAGCTACAGCTCACACCACAAAAAACAAGCCCTGACACAGCCCAGCGGGCAGAAAATAAAACCTTACGGGTCTCAGAAGATTGTAACAGAATGCGATTTTTCTTTAAGAATTTTTTTTCCTTTTTCAACCATGTGGTATCCCTACAGTCATACTGACACACAGAACACCGTTCATGTCATTGTTACTGCACCGTAAGCGCTATAGATCCTAACCCCCAGCTGTCAGAACCGGCAACTCTCGGGGCCGCTATGCCCGCACTGCCAGTCCTAACACCCGGGTTGCAGGAGTGCGGCGCAGGGGAGCCCCGGTTCTAGTGATCTCCCCTGGCCGCTGTAACCCTGGTCGCCGCCGGGTTGCTAGGGACGCAGCGGGTGCCGCCTCGCGCGTCCCCATCTCCATGACTACCAGGCGTGCTTCCTTGGCATCCATCTGCTCAGCAAGGCTGGGGGCGGTGTTCCCAGCGTCTCCTTGATTGGGTCCTGCTGCTATCAGGCTCCCCGCCCCAATCAGCCGCTGGGGCGGGAGTTCTGACAGCATTTAGATGTGTCTGTTTCCTTCCAGCATTGCCAGTGTTAGTTTGGTCTTCCAGCTGCACCCGCGTATCGTTTTGACTCCTGTTGTGACCCCGGCTTTCTGACTTCTGCTTTTGGACCTTGACTACGTTCTTTGCCTTCCCCTCTGTACCACGTACCCTCCTGTTGCCGATCCGGATTGTCTGACCATTCTACCGTATGTTTGTCTCCAGTGTCTGTTTGTCTTTCCCGTGTCCTGCTTCCCTAGTGAGTGTAGGGACCGCCGCCCAGTTGTCGCCCTTGGGGTTAGCCCAGGAGGGCAAGTAGGCAGGGACAGGGGTTGCGGGTTTTCTCAGGGACTTCCATTATCCCGGACCCTGTCCTGACACCGGCCATAAAATATTTCGCACTTGCATTTTATTTATTTCTCCCCACTTCTATATGTGTAAAGGTTTTTCTGTACATTAAATGGTACAATTAAAACAAATACAACTCTGTCCACAAGAAACAAGCCCTCAAATGGTTAAATTAAAGAGTCACGACTCCTGGAAAAGCAAAAATAAAAAAATGAAAAATCTCAGATCCTGAAGGGGTTAACTCTGATCATTATAGAATATTTTAAAAGTTTTTCCTGTAGAGCAGCTGCCGAGTTGTCTTTGTTATCATAACTTCTCTTCAGCTGCCTGTCTTGTACTGACCAAGCTGGATGACCTCCACGATCCGGCATGGACTTTGGCGCAGCTTTCCAAGGCTCCTGAATGGAAAGCCTGCATTGTTTTGCACTGATACCGACCACTCTTTTGGAAACCAACTTGATGGACAATAGAGGATGACTAAGGCTAAGGCTGCCCATCGTCATCGTCTCACAGGCAGTCATATTATAAGATGCCGTCATGATGGCCGCACACCGCTTACTCACACCTTAGTGTGGGAGGAACGCTGGACCGATAATTGGGGATAATCATATTCCGATGATAAGCTAGTGATTCAGCTCAGCGCTCGGGGAGTTATTTACCCTACTGTAGTGTAATTTAGCCATCTAACGACCTGCTTATATCCTCCGAGACGTCGGCGTATAACTGCCCAGTACGCTCTGTCTGTCTCCACCACTGAGGTCATCCTCCTTCCCAGATTTACTTCTCTCTTATTAGTAATGACCCGAAGTTGTAGTGACGTCACCCAAGATGTCTCACAGTTATTTCCCATTGGAAGCCATCACGTTTGGTTCTCTGTTCCGCAGCCCCTCGGAGAAGCTTTGGAGGGA
Organism: Eleutherodactylus coqui; assembly: GCF_035609145.1. Classification (NCBI taxonomy): domain Eukaryota; kingdom Metazoa; phylum Chordata; class Amphibia; order Anura; family Eleutherodactylidae; genus Eleutherodactylus; species Eleutherodactylus coqui. The sequence goes on from NC_089841.1 coordinate 42,960,306, forward strand.
TGTCCGGCTGCTGTCTGTGCAGCTGTTTCCTCCGCAGATATAACGCGATAGGAATCTAAGCGTACGGCGTCTTCACAGTACAAGTTCACATGCTGGGAGGTTTCCATCTTCTATGCAGACACATGCATAGGGACAGGAAGCGGCATAGAGTTGTCATGGAAGGGGGCAGCGACAAAAGTATCGGGATACAATACGGGCACCAGACTTACCAAAATATAACTATTACTAATATTAAACCAATATTAAGAAAATGATGATGGAAGTTTGGTGAACAGTGGGTAAAGTTATGTCACTTCCCGATCCCGTATCGCAATCCTGTCTAAAAAAACCAGTCCCTCCCCTAGAAGTTGTGGAATGAAATGAAACTTTTTCTGTGTGATTGTAACATTCATATAAGTGAGTACAATATCCGAACAAAAGGATCATTAACTGCGGAAAGCTAATGCATTAAAATAGGTCCTAGTACCCTGTTGTACCGCCACTAGCTTGGATACAAAATGTGATACAAACAGCCATGGAGGCTCTAGTACCCTGTTGTACTGCCTCTAGCTTGGATACAAAATGTGATACAGACAGCTATGGAGGCTCTAGTATCCTGTTGTACCGCCTCTAGCTTGGATACAAGTTGTGATATGGGGGGCATGGAGGCTCTAGTATCCTGTTGCACTACCTCTAGCTTGGATACAAGATGTGATACAGAAGGGCATAGAGGCTCTAGTACCCTGTTGTACCGCTTCTAGCTTGGATACAAGATGTGATACGGGCGGGCATGGAGGCTCTAGTACCCTGTTGTACCGCCCCTAGTTTGGATACAAGTTGTGATATGGGGGGCATGGAGGCTCTAGTATCCTGTTGCACCACCTCTAGCTTGGATACAAGATGTGATACAGAAGGGCATAGAGGCTCTAGTATCCTGTTGTACCACCTCTAGCTTGGATACAAGTTGTGATATGGGGGGCATGAAGGCTCTAGTATCCTGTTGCACTACCTCTAGCTTCGATACAAGATGTGATACAGAAGGGCATAGAGGCTCTAGTATCCTGTTGTACTGCCTCTAGCTTGAATACAAGATGTGATACAGGGGGCATGGAGGCTTTAGTATCCTGTTGTACTGCCTGTAGCTTGGATACAAGATGTGATGCGGGTGGGCATGGAGGCTCTAGTACCCTGTTGTACCATCTATAACTTGGATACAAGATGTGATATGGGGGGGTATGGAGGCTCTATTACCCTGTTGTACCGCCTATAGCTTGGATTCAAGATGTGATACAGGCGGACATGGAGGCATACAGCTTCAATATGTTATTGTGCAGCATATCAGTCCACATTTTCTGTAACCGAACCTCTAAATCATGAAAACCTGTAGGCTGTTGAATGTGGCATCCTAGATGGTCCCATACATGTTCTTTTGGTGATAATTCTGGTGACTAGGCAGGCCACAGAAGTGTGACAATGTTGTGGAGGCATTCTTGTGACCCCCTTTGTGTGGGGCCAAGCATTATCCTACAGGATGTCCTGAACATATCGCTGAGCTGTCATTGTCCCTCGTACCTCTACTAGAGGTGACCGACTGTTGTATGTGATGGCCCTCCAGACCATCACACCAGCAGTAGATATGTGCCACTCCAGAGTAAAGGCAGGATTGAAGCGCTCACCCCGAGGTCTCCAGACACGAACACAGCTGTTGTCTGCTCCCAAATTAAACCTGGATTCAATGCTGAAGACAACCTGGTTTCATTTAATAGCAGTCCAGTTTCGTCATTCATGCCACCCCTGCAAAGGAAGGCGATGGTGGGTGTCAAAGGCAGTACATGTAATTGGTGCCGTGAGACCAAATACCCTTCAGTCAAGCACCTCGAAATGGTTCAGACAGACACAGAGGTCTGTTATGATGGTGCCACTTGTCTCTGGATGGCGGATAACAAAACAGTTGGAGCTGCTCGTTCTTATCGTGTGATCAGATGATCCTCTCTACTGGTTGTCCGTCAAGGGAGTCCTGAGCCACATTGTGTGTGTGCCCTCACGCATTTACTGATCTCAACACCTCCTAACAGTCTGGTCAGAACAACCCAGATAGCAGACAATTCATAGATATGACCATCCAGATTCTCACATTCCAGGAACATGGAACAGGATACAAGGGATGAGGAACAAGGTGCTGAATAGCTCAATCAGTAGAGGCATTGTTTGGAGTATTGTCTTCAAAAAAGGTGGATCCAGGAAACTCCAGACCTGTGTGCCTAACTTCTATACCAGGAAACAGAGCCAGCATGGGTTTGTAACAAACAAGTCATGCCAGACTCATCTAATTACCTTCTATTACAGAATCACCGACTGAGTGATGCAGTAAATATACTATATCTTGACTTGAGTAAAGCATTGGACAAAGTATCTCATGCATCAATATTGAAAAAAATTACCAAATATGGTAGAGTGGTCATAAATGGCTGGAAGAATGTGTCAAGTGGGGAACATTGGAGGAGGGAAACTGATCACAATTTTGTGATGTATTAAGAGAGGCACAGAGTCTAGATCACGTGAGTTAATTATTCCCCTCTACTCTTCCTTAGTCAGACCTCATCTGGAATACTGTGTCCAGTCCCGGGCACCCCACTTTAAAAAAAGACTGAGAAAAAAAAGTTCAGAGAAGAGATACCAAGATGGTGAGTGGTCTACAAATCATGTCCTATGAGAAACGATTACTGGATCTGGATATGTTTAGCTTGTAAAAGAAAAAAGGCTGAGAGGAGACTTAATAGCGGTCTACAAATATCTGAAGGGCTGTCACATTGCAGAGGGATCAGCCCTATTCTCATCTGTACAAGAAAAGACTAGAAGCAATGGGATGAAACTGAAAGGGAGGAGACACAGATTAGATATTAGACAGTGAGGGGGATCAATGAGTGGAACAGGTTACCACAGGAGGTGGGGAGTTCTTCAATGGAAGTCTTCAGAGGCTGGCTGGGATGATTGAGTGATCCTGCATTGAGCAGGGGGTTGGACCTGATGACCCTGGAGGTCCCTTCCAACTCTACCATCCTAGGATTCCATGACTAGAAAGAGGTAGGGACTGCCTCCAAAACAAAGCAATGAGGCATTTAGCTGCGGTAAAGATATGTAGTAGCATCCTGGAATGGATCTTGCCCATGTTTTGGGGGACACATTTAATAAATAGACCTCAATAAATAGACTTGGGTATATTTTGTTAGATGTGAAGCAAGGGAGATACAATGACCAAGTGTAACAGATTTATGGTCTCCCGTAACCCCGCAGGTAATGAAACCGAGACGGCGTTTAGTTTGAAATAGGTTTTCAATTATTCTCTAAGCGTTTCTCTGTGAATCTGGTGGCTAAAAAAACGCTTATCAAAACATCAATGACATGTCCCAAGGGCCACTAGAGCAGGAGCCATTCTTTACAGCTGCTCAGGCAAGAGGGGTCACCCACTTGGAGATGTGCCCAGAAGCTATGACCCTTTCAAGGTTCTCTGTTGATGTGGAGAATTTTTTTTAAGCTTTGCCAGACACTTTTATAAGAAACTCTTATACTTGGTTTAAAGAAGTGTTACCAAAATTGTTAGAACTTCCTGATTGGTGGGGGTCTCACTGCTAAGACCCACACCGATCTGAAGTACAGGGGTCTCATGTCCCACTCTGACTGTCACTGTGGGGGCCACTTCTTCCTTCGTAGTAACGTCACTGTGAATGGAGCACTGGCCGAGCAAGCACAGCCAGCGGTCCCATTGAAAGTTAATGGTGCGCTAGTGTGTTTGCACAACCAACGGTCCATTCAATATCCACCTCACTGCGGGGGCTGCAATGACCTCACAATGAGGAGGATGAAGGACAGGGGACCGCTCCTTCTCGAGATCGGCAGGGGTCTCAGCGGTGAGACCTTCACCGATCAGCAAGTAATCTCCTATCCTGTGGATAAGGTATAACGTCCAATTGTGGTACAGCCCCTCTGTAGAAACAACTTGTTATATTAGTTGGTTAAGATTTTGAAATTGTTCTTTGATTGTTATTTTAAAAACAGCTGAAAGTTTGTAAATTTGGCAGATTAACATAATTTACAATGGGTGGGTGGGAGGGTGAATAATTTTGACTGCAACTGTATGTAAGAAAAGCTCAATGAAGATTTAAAAGACAAAAGAAAAGCAAAATAGCAGCAAACGTTATAAAAAGATAGGACATCAGCAACTGGAATTCCCTGCTGCGTGAAAATATTGGTTCTGACCTATCTTTGGTGCGCAGCCTCCATAGACTCCTGTGGGAGACTATGCAAACCGGACGACAAAGGGAGATGAAGGAGTTTCCCTGCAGGGGGGATGGAGGGATTCCCCTGTTGCAGAGGAATCCCTTCATCTTCCCTGCAGGGGAACCCCTCCAGGCTTTCGGAGCTGAATGGAGTCCCCAGTGATGAAGGGAACCCGCGGGGAATACTCTCATCTCTCCTCCTATTCGGCGTGGAAAGATCGCGTCTGAAGCTTGGCACTTCAGCGCAGAAAAATCGTCTGTTTAGACAATTTTTCCACAGCTAGAGTTGCAATTTCTTTTGCACAGCTGATAGCTGCGTGAATTCCACGCCCAGGTGAACGAGCCCTCAGACAACCCCTCACTGCCCTTTATCACTTTTGTTGCTTTTTTTGGAGGTTGGGGGGTAAGATGAAATTAACAAAAAAAAATATATCTTTCCATTTACACTTTTTTTGTCCCTATAGGGGATTTGTACCTGTGATGATATGATTGTTCTGATAATGCACTGCAATACTTCTGTACTCCAACGCATTATCACTAATTATACAGACCTGGACGCCATTGTCTGGTTGCCATTGCAACCCATCAGCCCTCTGTAATGACATGGCGGAGGGACGATGACATCACAGAGGGAGTGCCCTGCCTCTGTGAACACTTTACATGCCACAATCAACATTAATTGTGACAGGTAAAGGATTCACAGCAGGGATCGGTGTTGTTACTGATCCCCGATATTGCACCATTCATAGGGCATAACTCTACGCCCATTTGTGGGAACTGCTGCCCTTCTGGGGTGCACACCCACACTCTTAGGTGGGAAGAGGTTAAGGTGCTGTCACCCTGACACAATACGGCCATGAATATAACCGTATGGTCTGTCTGTGCTGGATGGAGCACAGATTTGCGCAGTCCTGCAGTCCTGGCGCGTTACTAGTCATACAGTATAGATTCAGTGTTATGAGCTTTATCTTATCAGCCGCTTCCATCTAATGTCCATCACATAGCGGGAATCCCACACGTTGTGCGATAACCTTCCATTAAGGACAGGAAGCGCCTCGCTAATGTTTTGTCCTGCTGAGTGGCCGTCACCTGCTGCTTGTCACTGACAGACGGGAACCACTTACCGCACACGGAGAGCTTATATTTACTTTTCCACCTGCGAGTCATCTGTTCGTCTAATGTAGGAAAATGACGCTCCGCGCCGTACATTATTACGTTTGTTGATGTTTGCTGGGAAAGTCGGAGACGGAGTGTCGCGTCACAGGAGTTCACGTCTAAAGAATGCATGAAACCCACATTCCACATCTTCTAATGACCATTATGTAAAGCGCCTACATGTTCCGTAGCGTCGTACAGGAATTAAAGGGTGCAGTGACAATTATGCAATACGGTCATACCGGGACCTGTATATGGCGATATCTCATGTGACCGGCCCTTTACCTCCAGATTTATGTGAGATGAGGATGGTGCAGTCTGTGTCTGCTGCTGAGCCCACCTACCGGTCCGGGAGAACTTACTGTAACTGGATGTTATCATTCTGCGGCATTTATTTTCTTATAGACTGTGGCTGTTGTCGAACTACAACCCTCAGCATACTGGTAATTGTAGCTATAGTGGTCCGAAGTCTATATATCTAGTCCTTCCATAATTGTCATACATGTCATGTCTTGTATGTGGATGTACTGTGCAAATTGTCTTGTCTTTAGTTATGTGTATTGCAGAGCTGCAGCATGTAAGAGGTTAATGTCTGCAAGTGGCTGGGATATGTCTGGGAAAGTATCAAGTCTGTCTAGTCACATGATGTCATGTGATTATAAATATGAGTGATTGAGAATTAGGTGTGGTTCGTCTTTTGTCCATCTTCTGCAAACAGTAGTGTGTGGAGTGCGAGTGCCGGCTGCATGGGGGTACCTTCAACCCTCATGTGGTGAAGGGATGGAAGCAGAAGAGAGGTATCCTGAGGTCCCCAATTCCAGGAACCACTTGTGAGGAGTGAGAGAGAGTAGAAAGAGTGCGCCGCGCAGCAATTTACCTTCTAAGTCTCAAGTCAGTGTCTGAGGAGTGTTGTGTCCCCCTCGGGTGTTATCCTGGAGTGTGCGTGTCCAGGAGCGGAGTCATACAGAGAGCAACTGTAGGCCCCGTTTCATGCCGTGTTCTCCCGCCCTGACCGTCTGCTACTGCTGTCTTTACCTGCACGAGGGAGTAAGCTGTATTCTGCAAAACCTGATGTAAAGTTTGCCAGTTACTGCCTGTTCCCAGTGATTGAGTTTCTCAAGTTAAATCGTGTGTGGACTCTCTTTGTTTCTACTGCCGAAGAGTCATCGGTGAGAAGAAATGGTGGCGTCACAAGTGACAACATCTACAGTCCATTACACACGTATACAGGTAATCGCTGACCCGGCGTTGCCTGGAAGAGGCCTAGCGGTACTTGCGCTGAGGTTCTGTGCGTCCCTGCGGGGAGGAGTCTGGTAACACCAGCGTGACAAGTACCATCTCTACCCCGCCAGCTCCTCAGCATGGGCCTTGTGTCTCGGTCGTTGCACAGCTTTTACAAGTACTGAAGGACCATAGGTGACAAATCAATAAGTTAAGTGGTAAGTAGTAAAGAGTGTCTGCCCCAAAAATAAAATCTCTTTTTGAACAAATTCTTTAAATATTTTTTCTTAAAGGGGTTTTATCACTTAAGCAAAAATTTTACTAGCCCCTAGGCCCGCCCTAAAATGAAACTAGAGTGTATACTCGCCTCTCCTCAGCCCCTTTGCATGCAGCTGTATGGCTCCCACCGCCCCAGCTTCTCTGTGTATGGACCAACAGGAATTAAGTGACTGCTGCAGCCAATCAGAGGCGCTGCCTTCCAAAACTTCTGGCACCATAGCAATGTGAGAGTTGATTTCAGGAGTTCTGATGGTGATGCTGTGACCTCTGACTGGCTGCAGTGGTGACCTGATTTCCGCCAGTCTGTATACACAGAGGCTGTGGGAGCCATTCAGCTGCATCCAAGGGGGCCGAGGAGAGGTGAGTACATGCTAATATCTTATTTTAGGCCTGGCCCAGCAGTTAATACATTTTTTGTTTTAGCAACAAAACCCCTTCAAGTATTTACTTTATAAAGAAATTTTGGGTGACAACCAGTACATTCTGAATTACAGATATCTGATAGGTTGTCACTCAGCTTTCCCACAGCCCTGAAAGTAGATCTGTCTAACAATGCCTTCATATGGGAGTTGGGGATATATTACAATACAGCTAGCGAGGTTTACAATCAGAGGCCTGAGAAAGTTAGGTGACTATATACTGTACCATCCGATAAACCAAACTAAGAAATCGCCGAAACAAATGTTTGACGGAAGAGAATTTCACTCTACACTGAACAGCCCCTTTATTAGACCTCATCCTAGTGTGTTGGATCTCCTTTGATCTTAAGAACTGCAGCGGTTTGTTCCGCTAAGTGATTACGTCGTTCTGCAGGAATATCGGCCCCTGTGGACAGAAAGCTTCTTGTAGTTGCCACAGATTAGTTGGGGGTGCTGACATGTTCTGACCAGCTGACAGGAAGGGATCATCAATTCATGCTGCTTATGCCAAATTCTGACCTTCCATCAGTATAGTGCCGATCTGAGGTCAGTACAGAAATCTGGATCCATCTGACCAGGAGATGTTTCTCCGCTGCTCAGTGATACAATTTTTGTGTTCTTTTGCCCCCCGGAGTCTCACGTTTCTGTTTCTGTTAGACACAATGGGGCTGGAACTGCTCAACGGCTGTTATATCCCATCCGTGATGAGGAACGGCAAGTCCTGCGTTCAGACATGTTAGTTGGAGCACCAGTATTGTATTTGGCTGACTGCGCAGTGCGTTTTTCTGAACGCTTCCTGACATCCTCCTCTGACCCCTTTCAGTGATGAGTTGTTTCCATCCACACGATCCTCTTTCACTGGACGTTTTCCTCAATCACTCTATTCTCTATATACTCCCCACACCCCGGCCCCGGCCCCGGCTAGTCTAGCACCGATGACCTGGAAGTCACTCAAATCGCTGGATTTTCCCATCTAATGTGGATTCACACTGAAACTGATCCACGGAAAACTTGTCATGTGATTTTATGCTTCGGGGTCACGGGGATAATTTCTATACAAGGAGGCAGCAATTGTGAGAGGGCTGGGCACTAATAAAAGGGCCAGTCAAGGTATTTACTTTAGTGTAATTTATCTTATTAGCGACACATTTATGGAGGTTTTCACTTTGAACAATTTTTTGTTAGAATGGTTCCCTTATAAAAAAAAGTGATCCGCAGGATGTAAAGCTGATGTGACCTCCAGTGATTAGCTGTTTAACGGTGTTCTGTTGCCAGCAGCACCCCCACAGGAGAAATAAAGCACTACGCAGTTCTTATTGAAATCAGTGGGCTGTCCATGTAATACATAGATGTGCTGGATCCTCCAAACAGACTGCTTTCTACCTTGGCTGGTAGATGAAAGTCCCGAACTGGAGACTCTACTTTTACCCTTTGTAATGTGGGGGGCACCTCTAAATGTATTGTTATACTTTACATAAATATTAACAAAGACTTTGTCAAAAATCCGTCCTGCAGTTCCATCTCAGGTAGATATACAAAATGATGAGAGTCGTGGTGATTAGATGAACGGTCTTGTCACTGAGGCCCTAAAAGTGGTTCCCCCCTTGGCCTATAAGAGGCTCTCGGAGGCTCCTTGTGTGTAGTGACCTCTTCTTCCGCTTGTGTAGAGCTTGTTGGCCACTAGACGCCTCTACAACGCAGAGAAGAGATTTCACCCCGTTACCAGAGTCTGAGAGGGGCACATTATTGGGATGTGAGGAGCTGGATGGTCATATCGATGAATTACCCCCACCTGGCCATTCTTACCTGACTGTTGGAGGGTGTTGGGACCAGTGGATGTGTGAGGGCACACAAGGTGACCGGGCTCAGGAACCCCCAACAGACCACCAGTAGAGAGGAGCATCTGACCTGACTGTTAGGGGGTGTTGGGACCAGTGGATGTGTGAGGGCACACAAGGTCACCGGATTCAGGACCCCCCAATAGACCACCAGTAGAGAGGAGCGTCTGACCTGACTGTTAGGGGGTGTTGGGACCAGTGGATGTGTGAGGGCACACAAGGTGACCAGGCTCAGGGTGCCCACTACAGACCACCAGTAGAGAGGAGCATCTGACCAGACTGTTAGAGGGTGCTGGGACCAGTGGATGTGTAAGGACACAAGGTGACCAGGCTGAGGACCCCCAACAGACCACCAGTAGAGAGGAGCATTTGACCAGACTCTTAGGAAGTGTTGGGACCAGTGGATGTGTGAGGGCACACAAGGTGACCGGGCTCAGGACCCCCTTACAGACCACCAGTAGAAAGGAGTGTCTGACCAGACTGTTAAGGGGGTATTGGGGTCAGTGGACACGTTCGGGTAGTATATAACCAGACTAGGCTCAGGACGCCCCCGACAAACCACCAGTAGAGAGGATTGTCTGATAAGCAAGGGAAGCTTCAATTATTTCATTATCTATCATCCAGAGATAGGTGGCGCCATTGTTACAGGCCCCTGTGTCTGTTGGAAGTGTTTGCAGGCACTTGTCTGAAGGACATTTGGCCTCATGGCGCCCATTACATGTACGGCCTTTGACACCCACCGTCACCTCCGTTTGCAGTGATTTCATGCAATGAAACTGGACGCTATGGAGTGGAACCGGTTGTATTCAGCAATGAATCCAGGTTTAGTTTAGGCACTGACGACGGCCGTGTTTGTGTCTGGAGACCTCAGGGTGAGCGCCTCAATCCTGCTTTTGCTGTGGAGCGGCACACTGCCCCCTGCTGGTGTGGTGGTCTGTGAGGCCATCGCATAGAACAGTCGGTCCCCCCTAGTAGTTGTATGAGGGACAATGACAGCTCAGTGATATGTTCAGGACATCTTGCAGCCACATGTGTTCCTCTCATGGTGGCTTCCAAGAGGCTTCCGCACACACAAGGGGGTCATAGGAAGTCCCCACAACATTGTCACACTTTCGTGGCTGCCCGGTCACCAGATTTATCACTATAAGAGCATGTGTGGGACCATCTGGGACACCAGCTTCCACAGCCAATGAGTTTACATGATCTAGTAGATCAGTTACAGCAAATGTGGAGCGATATGCTGCAGGATACCATACAGAACCTGTATGCCTCCATGTCTGGCCGTATCACAACTTGTATCCAAGCTGGAGGTGGTACAACAGGGTATTAGAGCCTCCATGCCCGCCGGTATCACATCTTGTATCCAAGCTAGAGGCGATACAACAGGGTACTAGAGCCTCCATGCCCCGTGTATTACATCCTGTATCTAAGCTAGAGGCAGTACAACAAGGTTCTAGAGCCTCCATGCCTGCCTGTATCACATCTTGTAGCCAAGCTAGAGATGGTACAACAGGGTACTAGAGCCCTCATGCCGCCCATATTACATCTTGTATCCAAGCTGGAGTCGGTACAATAGGGTACTAGAACCTCCATGCCCACCTGTATCACATCTTGTATCCAAGCTGGCGGCAGTACAACAGGATACTAGAGCCTCCATGCCCGCCCATATCACATCTTGTATACAAGCTATAGATGGTACAACAGGGTACTATAGCCTCCATGCCCACCCTGATCACATCTTGTATACAAGCTAGAGGTGATACAACAGGATACTAGAGCCTCCATGCCTGTATCACAACTTGTATCCAAGCTAGAGGCGGTACAACAGGGTACTAGAGTCTCTATGCCCACCTGTATCACATCTTGTATACAAGCTAGAGGCAGTACAACAGGGTACTAGAGTCTCTTTGCCCACCTGTATCACATCTTGTATCCAAGTTAGAGGCGGTACAACAGGGTACTAGAGCCTCCATGCCTGCCCGTATCACATCTTGTATCCAAGCTAGAGGCAGTACAACAGGGTACTAGAGCCTCCATGTCCCCCGTATCACATCTTGTATCCAAGCTAGAGGCGGTACAACAGGGTACTAGAGCCTCCATGCCCCCCCGTATCACATCTTGTATCCAAGCTAGAGGCGATACATTAGGGTACTAGAGCCTCCATGCCTGCCTGTATCACATCTTGTATACAAGCTAGAGGCAGTATAACCGGGTACTAGAGCCTCCATGCCGGCCCGTATCACATCTTGTATCCAAGCTAGAGGCGGTACAACAGGGTACTAGAGCCTCCTTGCCCGCCCATATCACATCTTGTATACAAACTAGAGGTGGTACAACAGGGTACTAGAGCCTCCATGCCTGCCAGTATGACATCTTGTATCCAAGCTAGAGGCGGTACAACAGGGTGCTAGAGCCTTCATGCCTTCCCATATCACATCTTGTATACAAGCTAGAGGCAGTACAACAGGGTACTAGAGCCTCCATGCCTGTATCACATCTTGTATCCAAGCTAGCGGCAGTACAACAAAGTACTAGAGCCTCCATGCCTGCCTGTATCACATCTTGTATCCAAGCTAGCGGCAGAACAACAGGGTACTAGAGCCTCCATGCCTGCCTGTATCACATCTTGTATCCAAGCTAGAGGCGGTACAACAGGGTACTAGAGCCTCCATGCCTGCCTGTATCACATCTTGTATCCAAGCTAGAGGCGGTACAACAGGGTACTAGAGCCTTTCTACAAGGGGTCAGTTCTCCACAATAAATGACCCTTCTGCTCTCATACTGTAATCACTTACTGATAACAACGTTATAATCACACGGAGAAAGTTTCATCCCTCCGATAACTTCTAGGGGAGGGATTGTTCTTTACCATGTGTGTTTTTTTTAGAATTTTTGCAGTATTTGGATGCCTGAAAATCATTTCCTAGACACAACAAGAGCAGGAATGATGCCCTTTGGGAAATCCGTTGCGTTCTTAGAAATGAATGTCTATTTTGGCCTCTTTTTTCATGTGTCTGTAAACAGCGGGTCAGTGGTTGCTGACCTTGGCCGGGATGGGTAAGGGCGTTGTCAGTCCTCTTGGGTTTACTTGTTGGTCAAGTCGGTTTTTCATAATCAAAAACATAAAACCATTAAAGAGGATCTCTGCCGGCGATGACGTAGATAGTGCGAGCCTCTGCGAGGTTTGCACTAGAATAGGACATGCTGCGATTTCCACCCTGCGAGCGGAATATCGCACTTGATTTCCACTCGTGGGCATGGAAATGTATTATTCAGTGCACGTCCTATGGCCTGTATTTCCTCCAGACCCCGCAGTGCAAATGCTGTATGCCTGTGTGCATTGGGCCTAGAAGTAGATCCTCTATCATCATCATCTCCTGAGCCCTTTTAAGCCGATGGTCTGCTGTAGGTGGAGTAGTTTGTTCCCGAAGGGCCGGTATACAAGTCCTGGCAGTGTTAGCTAGATGACGACTTGCGGAGCGTGTATGTAGATAGCGGATGGGGTTGGAAGAAGCGTGTATGTAGATAGTGTATGTCACACGGATGGGGTTGGAAGAAGGCGGAAGACTTGAGTACGGAAAAATCTGTGAACTTAGAAGATATACACCATACCTCTGACCAAAAGCTGGCCAACAGAGGACAATCCTAGGATATGTGTAGTAGTGTACTCATCTGCATCTCCAACATATGGATGGGATAGGAAGAACTAAAGTCGGTGTTCAGGAAGGTACTCCACACCAACACGTCTCCTGTATATGACTAGCCAGAGATGATTGTATATAACCCAACCTTCTGATCTTCAGACAATACCATCCTAAATCCCTCTCCTATGGATCCGCCATATTTGTTGGTGAGACCAGTAATCTATACATGTTGAATACTGCCGGGCGTTGAGCATATACATTCAAACTGAGTCTTTGTGCAATCAACATTCTCAGCCAGAGGCAATGAACATAAAATGTGATGAACTTGGATAATTTGCCAGGTTGTGAGGGCACATAGTCCAGAAATGTGTGATAGAATTAACTCTGATACCCATCTGGGCTCTAAGCTTATTGTCCAAGATGGAACGGGTGTTTTCTAACCCCAGGTGAAAAACTGGGTTACCTAAGATGGGATGTAACTATGATGGTGTTGGTGAGATGGCTGCCAAAATCAAAAGCTTGCAAACCTTTTGGGGCCGCAGATAGGTTTTTAGCAGTTCACTTTGTAAGTAAAGACAATGAAAGTGTAATAAATACTTCTAGTTACAAAGTAAAGGCCCCTTTTACATTGGCCGAGTATCGGGCAAACGATGCCTGACGCTCGTCCCCTTGTGAACTCGCTCCCGTGCTCTTACACAGGAGCGTATATCGTAGGATCGCTCACAGCGTAGCCAGCAGGAAGGCGGGGCGGTTGGAGGAGAGTTCTCTCCCCGCTCTCCACCCGCCCCTCTCTATTCACTGTCAGCAGCGGACGCTCAGTACTGAACAGCTGCTGTTTACACTGAACAATTGTCATTCAGGATTTTAAGCATGCTGAAACTGAACGACTGGACGATTCTCCTCCAGCCATTCAGTTTCTGCACGTTTTACACAGGACGATTATCGTCCAAAACCCCGCAGGAACGCAGGAGCCTGAACAACCAGAGCGATAATCGTCCCGTGTAAAAGGGCCTTAAGCCTCTAAAAATCTAAACTTATAAAACACATTTTGCAAGTTTTCTTAGTGTGATATGTAGTTAATCAAGTGTCCTATTTATATTCATAGTGACCCCAGGTGTCCTTGTAATACTCATAGTGCCTCCAAGTGTCGTCTTAATAGCCATAGTGCCCCCAGGTGTCCTTGTAATAGCCATAGTACCCCCAGGTGTCCTTGTAATACTCATAGTGCCTCCAGGTGTCGTCTTAATAGCCATAGTGCCCCCAGGTGTCCTTGTAATAGTCATAGCACCCCATGGTGTTTCTGTAATACTCATAGTGCCTCCAAATGTCCACTTAATAGCCATAGTGCCCCCAGGTGTCTCCTTAATAGCCATAGTGCCCCCAGGTCTCCTATTAAAACTCATAGCACCCTATGGTATCCTCTGAATAGTCATAGTTCCCCATGGTGTTCACTTAATAGTCATAGTGCTCCCAGGTCTCCCATTAACCCTTTAACGCCACAGGACGTAAGGGTACATCATGGCAGCGTGGTACTTAACACGACAGGATGTAACCTTTACATCCTGTGGATGGCACGGGATCAGAAGTGACCCCAGCCGATCAGCCGAGCAGGCACATGACGTCAGCGCCGCAAATACACAGACGTCTCCTCGCCCACCTCTGTGTAGTGCTGGCGATTTTAACTGCAGGCACGGCTCTTATTGAAATCAACGGCAGCCGTGCCCACAGTTACAAGTGCCAGGCACTATAAAGAGGTCGGAGCGGAGGCTTCCACTCCGATCTCTGTGTATTTGAACCGGAAGCCTCTGCGCCGACCTCTGTGGCACGCCTCTCATTGACATTAACACAAGCTGTGCCTGCAGTTACAAACGCCGGACACTACACAGAGGTCAGCCCAGAAACTTCCGCTCCGATCTATGTGTATTTGCGGCGCTGACGGCATGTGCCCGCTCAACTGATCGGTCAGGGTTTCGAGCGACGGACCCCAGCCGATCAACTATTGATGACCTATCCTGATGATAGGTCATCAATAGTATTTCCCTGGAAAACCTTTTAATAGCTATAGTGCCCCCAGGTGTCCCTGTAATAGTAAAAGTGCCATGTTAGTAGAAATAGTGGGTCCAGGTGCCCCCAGTGCCTCCAAAGCAATTATGCCGCTTTTATAATACTACTACACAAAATGCCAAAAATATATGTACTTCCCTAAGCATGCTGTCCTCGGAGATCCTGACGCTGCAGCGCCGTACAAGTGAGGATAGCAGGAGAGGCGGCCGCACCAGTATGCCGGCAGTGAAATGCCCATCGGCCCCGGACTACCAGATATGTTGTGCTGGCCACTCTAGATGCTACCGTCGGTCTTGGGCTTGTGGTCGGATGTAGTTTTACCTCTGAGGTTGTTAGTCCAAAACTCACAGTAGGGTTTTTAAAGGAGCGGAAAGAAGTTATTGTTGGAGCATTATCCGGCATATCTGCACCCATCAACAGTTAGAAGACGGGCGGCTCCAGAACGAGCAGTTATGTTCGGTGAGCCAGTATAATACATGCCAGGTGACCCCTCCACATGCACTTACTGTCGTGGAATGGGCAGACCTGAAGAAGCAGTTTGGAGTGCTGATTGGTTTGCTAGAATAAAGTATAAGATGCGAGAAGTACGTTGATTGTAAATATGGCGCATTTACGGACCACGAATATAAGTCCTTTCTGGGAGATGTAATAATAATCCGCAGCTGTTTTCTGTCTTTTTAGGCACCTGGAGGCCATAAAGAAATGGGACGAGGCGATCCACCTCACACCCGAAGACGCCGCTCTGTACGAGATGAAGGCTCAGGTGCGCTACATACCTCACGCCATAGTCTGAGTATACTGCTGTGACCGGTAGTTGGCAGGTAGTCAGCGCTTCACCTGGACTGCATATATACACCTGGCCAACTAACCAAAGGTGCAAGAAGCACCATCCGTAAAATCCTACATTTATGCTGCATCATCAAGAACAAAGCTGGAAGCATATATATAAGGGCTCTTTCACACGGGCGAGAAAATCGCACAATAATGAACCCCGTGCGATATCAGGCCGTGATTTCACGCTCGTCAACATGCATTTTCCCTGCGAATGCAAGGCGTTTTTCTCTCAAAACCGCCTTGCATCACTTCGGGGAAGTCACGATCCTCCGCCGCGGCTTCCCCGAAGTGACGTGAGGTCATACACATGAGTGATATTTTCCTGCATGGCACTGCGATGTGATGCGGTAAACAAATCGCCGCATGCCCCATTTTTGTGCGTTCTCTTGTATCACATCTCCTATTGTTTTCAAAGGAGATGCAATGCGAGAGGACACGCAAAAATAGGACACACCGCGATTTGTTTCCCGGGCTCACACGGCTGTAATTCAATGACATTGTGTACATGCTGTGCGCCGCCAATCGCCATGCACTACGTTGGCGTAATATGCACCAAGATCGAACATGCAGAGATTTTTCTTGTGTGCGTATTTTGTGCAACATGGGAGCCTATGGCAGATTGTTACAGTGTGTTACACGCGCGATACGCACGCACATAATGCGCTGTCAGCACACGCTCATGTGATCCTGGCCATATTGTTTTCCTGTTATCTGACGTGTGTCATCCTAAGGGCCGGAGTAATCTGAAGTATATCGTACAATCTATGTAAAACCAGGCGCCGTGTGTTGGCGTCTGTTATTCTGTGTGCAGACATTGGCGTTATTGTACCACGCACCCAAAAGAAAGAGCTACAAAACCCCACGTGTTCCCGGCCGCGCGAGTTTTTTTCCAGCATCACAATTTTTTTAATGTGTTTTACTTGTACAGATACGTTCACAGGACATTTCTTGCAATGGGTTCGGAATCTGCGCCATTTCCACATCAAATCTGCGGTAAAATCCGCACCCTGATATGAATCATTGGTCTTAATAGGAATCCGCATCATAGTCTACACTGACTGATTCTGCGCAAAATCCGCACATGAATTTCTCCCATTGACTGATCTAAATCTCTGCGCAGATCTGCAGCAAATAAACATCTGTGTCACGAATCCACGGCGACCACACAGAGTTTTATGCGCCATTTTCATTGCAATCCTTATGCTATGTGAACAAAGCCTAAGGGTGCCTTCACACAGGAGACAGTGAGTCACACAGGAGACAGTGAGTCGCACAGCTAACGGCGCCCCCATCCGTGTGCTGTGCAATGTGCGGGCGGACGCTCATCGGCATGAAAATAGATCATTCCGTAATCGCTGCGAGAGACAAACCCCCCATATAAATACACCCAGTACAAATAATAGGTTGTATTTTCGTGCACATTTTGCGTGTTTGGCAACGGACAAAACCCGCACGATTTTCTCGCCGGTGACAACGCCTCCTCAGGCTGAGTTCACACTACTGTTTTCTTGGCAGATCCTGTTTTGTAAAAGAAACTGAATTGTGTATAAAACAGTATATGAAAGTGAAGCAGGAATGAGCAGAAAGCATTCTTTCCTTTTTTGGCAGATACACCACCAACCAGATCCTTAATATACAAAGTATCATTTCTGTTCATTATCGTTTCACTTCCGTCTTTCACTGTTTTCAGTGGGTCCGTTTTTTTGTACTGTTGGCCTGTTTATCTTCCCCTCCTGTTGTCTCCTTCTCGCCCCATGTACTCAGAAATAAAACCTGATATGAAGCGGAAAGAACTACATGTTCAATTTCCATGTTTTTAGACTGAAAATTAGAGCGCCGCGGTCCGCGCTCTTGTTCCAGTGTAGAAATGGAACGGAGACAGAAAATTGAAAAACAGATTAAAACTGAAGGTCTTCAGCCTCAGTGCATTACTATGGGCAGGAAAAGTAGAACATTGTCTTTCCCTTCTGCTTCTCCCACTACGGAACAGCTAAACGGAAAGTAAAAAACACCAGTGTGCAACAGACCTTACAAAAATGCTGGAATTTGCAGTAAAACCGTGGCACAGTAACGATCCATACTAAAGGCATGTGATACATAGTTTGGCAGCAGCAAGTCACCTTCACAGCACATGCGGGTCGTTAGCCGACACGGTCTCATCTAAATACCCTTAGTATAAACTGATCTGCCTCTATATCAGCATGATGTCGCAGTGTCCCTATAGTAGTGTGATATCACAGTGCCTCTAGAATAGTATGATGTCACTGTGCCCATATTATAGTGTGATGTCAGAGTGCTCACAGTGATTCAAATAAATATAGTAGTATGATGTCAAAGCGCAGAAATAATTTTGTGATGTCACAGTGCCCATATAACAGTGTGGTGTCACAGTTCTTCTATAACAGTATGTTATCACAGAGCCCCTACAATAATGTGATGTCACAGTGCCCCTATAATTTTGTGATGCGACCGAGCCCTTATAGTAGTGTGATGTCACGGTGCCCCTATTGTAGTGTGATGTCACGGTGCCCCTATAGTAGTGTAATGTCACAGCGCCCTTATAGTAGTGTAATGTCACAGCGCCCTTATAGTAGTGCGATGTCACAGTGCCCCTATAGTAGTGCGATGTCACAGTGCCCCTAAAGTAGTGTGGTGTCACGGTGCCCCCATAGTAGTGTGATGTCACGGTGCCCCTAGAATAGTGCGATTTCATGGTGCCCCTAAAATATTGTGATGTACTCTCAGAAAGTAGATGTAACCTCAACTGATCTTCCCTATGCTATTGGGGGAATAAAATTAGGCAGGCTATCTGTAAGCAGAGAGATGGTGAGGGAACACTTAGATAAATAAATGTATTCAAGGCTCAAGGTCCAGATAATTTACAACCTAGGATACTAAAAGAAGCAGCAGAGGTAATTGCTGAACCACTCGCCTTAGGCCCCCTGCACACGGGCGGAAATTCCGCGGCGGGATTTCCCGCAGAATTTCCGCCCGTGGAAGCTGCCATAGGATTGTGTTAGAAAACGCAATCCTAGGCAGACAGCTGCAATTTGTCCGTGCGAAATCACGCCTAGAAAACAAATCGTGGCATGTCCTATTTCTGTGCAGGGCTCTTTGAGCAGCGGGAGAGGTGAGTGCTGTGCTGGTCCCTGCAGGAGCTCTGGTCGGGTCCCGCTGCGAGAATTCTTGCAGCGGGATCCGTTCCAGCCGTGTGCAGGCAGCCTTAATCTTTGAAAATTCCTGGAGAACAGGAGAGTCCCAGAAGATTGGAAAAGGGCAAATGTTGTCCCTATCTTCAAAAAAGGGAATAAGGTGGATCCAGGAAACTACAGGCCTGTGAGCCTGACTTCTATACAGGGAAAGATCTTTGAACAAATTATTAAACAGCATGTATGCAAGTACTTGGATGAGAATGGAGTAATTAACCAGAGTCAGCATGGGTTTGTAAAAAACAAGTTATGCCAGACAAATCTAATTTCCTTCTATGATAGTATCACCAGCTGGGTTGATCAGGGAAATGCAGTAGATATAGTATATCATGACTTTAGTAAAGCATTTGACAAAGTATCTAATATCATACTTATTGAAAAAATGACCAAATATGGGATTGACAAGGCAACTGTTAGGTGGATTCACAAATGAATGATCGTACTGAAAGAGTGGTCATAAATGGCTGCACGCAAGTGGAAGAATGTATCAAGTGGGGTACCACAAGGCTCTGTCCTAGGCCCAGTGTTGTTCAACACTTTTATAAATGATCTGGAGGAGGGAATTGATAGGAAAATTTGCTGACGACACAAAGCTAGGAGGAATAGCTAACACTAGGGAAGAGAGAGAGAGTATTCAAAAAGATCTAGAAAAGCATGAACAGTGGGCAGCGACTAACAGAATGGTATTTGGCAAGCAGAAATGCAGTCATACATCTGGGCAAGAAAAATGGAAAAAGCACATACAGAATGGGAGGAATTGGGCTAAGCAGCAGCATATGTGAAAAAGACTTGGGTATACTAATAGATCACAGACTGAACATGAGTCAACAATGTGATGCAGCAGCCAAAAAGACAAACACAATTCTGGGATGTATTAAGAGAAGCATAGAGTCTAGATCACATGAGGTCATTATCCCCCTCTACTCTTCCTTAGTCAGATCTCATCTGGAATACTCTGTCTAGTTTTGGGCATCCCACTTTAAAGAAGACAGAGACAAACTGGAGCAAGTTCACATGCATCCCTATTGAAAAAAATTACCAAATATGGGATTGGTGGATTTACAACTCAAACAGTGGTCATAAATGGCTGGAGGAATGTGTCAAGTGGGGAACATTGGAGGAGTGAAACTGATCACAATTGTGGGATGTATTAAGAGAAGCACAGAGTCTAGATCATGTGAGGTCATTATCCCCCTCTACTCTTCCCTAGTCAGACCTCATCTGGAATACTGAGTCCAGTTCTGGGCATCCCACTTTAAAAAAAGACTGATTAAAAAAGTTCAGAGAAGAGTTACTAAGATGGTGAGCGGTCTGCAAATCATGTCCTATGAGGAACGATTACTGGATCTGGATATGTTTAGCTTGCAAAAAAGAAGGCTGAGAGGAGACTTAATAGCGGTCTACAAATATCTGAAGGGCTGTCACAGTGCAGAGGGATCAGCCCTATTCTCATTTGTACAAGGAGACACAAATTAGATTTTAGAAAAAACCTTCTGACAGTAAGAGCGATCAATGAGTGGAACAGGTTACCACAGGAGGCTGGACAGACAGCGACTGGACAAATACCTGTCTGTGATGATCTAGTGATCCTGCACTGAGCAGGGGGTTGGACCCGATGACCCTGGAGGTCCCTTCCAACTCTACCATTCTATGATTATATGTCACATTGTGTCTATAATAGTGTGATTTCACAGATCCTCTATAATAGTGTGATTTCACAGTGCCTCTATAGTAGTATGATGTCACAATGCTGCTATGGTTGCGTGATGTCATGTTGTCCCTATGGTAGTGTGATGTCACACAATAAATCGTTCAATTGTAACATTTTCTGGCAACAAACAGGAAGAACAGTATTACAAGTATATTTGTAGAAACACTTTATATCCGCTCCTGTTTATCAGAGAGAACTACAAATGTTACATCTCTCCCCACCGATAGTAACACATGGCAGAACGTGACAGACGGCGCCTGGCTTCCATTGATTGATCAGTTCCTATCAGTATTAATTGACTTGTCGTTGTACGGGTGATGCCTGATATAAACACTCTTGGTGTTTTCCATGATCACCTGTGCGGCTGGTGTACCTCATTGTCTGGAATGATACATGGCAGTTCATTTACACGTCAAGTATGGACAGCCTGAGGCTTTGTATACAGAGCGCGGAGCTGCTGTACATCATCGGAGGTGCAAGTTAAAAGCATTCCTGCGATAACGGTTTGGGAACAATTATTCACCCCCAACCAAGGAAGAAAGACATCCAGCGGGAATCTGAGATGTTCAACGCTATTATTATAAGTATTGGCATGTCTGCCTTGTACAGTAAGCAACAACATGAGTCATAATTCCGGTAACTCGTGTGGAGCTCATACCCCCCTCATGCCGGAAAGTCAGAACCTGGGACAACGGCTATTGTGTTCCACTTGGTGCTTGCAGAAACGTAGAGCGCTGAAGATATTACAGCCCGAGTCTCTCAGGAACGTTGTAAACCGCACAGTAAGAGTTTGTGGTCACGACTGGTAGGGTAGAGGGTCGTAAAATCATCACTTTTTTGGCTTTCGCCCTCAGAGGCATTTTTAGGAAGGAACACGCGGCTCTAATGAGTAAGTCATATTGGCAGGCATTGAACATGAGATGAACTCTGGAGCAAAAGATGTGTTATTCTGAAAACAGAGGAACATCGGTCGTAATTCTAGACTTTGATCTAATCTTCCTCGGAGACGAGTCTTCAATTTCCCTAAGAGTGAAATAAAGTCGCGGAGTAAATTGTATTCAGTTTGTCTTGAAGCCATCGCCTGATTTCTCTTCTTCGGTGCGAGAAACATAATGAGTTTCATTACATTGTGGACTGCATGGAGAAAGGCGCAGGGTCACACAGAGGTGACCGCCGTCTTGAAGACACTCATAAGATCTTAAATAGCCGTAACTTTTGCATGTGGATGTTGAAACAGTCTACTAGAGAAACCGTCGGGAACAAAGTGACAAAATCAGTTCAGCCTTCACATAGAACTGTGGAGGAAAAAATAAGGCTTTATCTTGTTGCTTGATGTTCTGTTTGGTCATAAAGTGTATAAATAATTATACCGCACGGTGCCTAATAGTCGTGAGCGGACAAAAACCGGCAAACTCTGTTTTAGGTTTAACTTTGCTAAAACTTTGGTTCAGCCCAAACCTGAAACTCAGGCAGTTTGTCTCAGCCGAACCCACATATATCTCTTCTTATATTTTTCCTCCTCCATAAATGTATGCGCTATATAAATAAAGGAAATTATCTGGAAGGAGAAACCCACAGGAACACGGGGAGAACATACAAACTCCATGCAGATGTTGTCATTGGTCTGATTTAAACCAAGAACTCCAGTATTACGAGGCAACAGTGAAACCATTGAGCTACCACCATGCTGCTTCTTTCCTCCTCTTCCTCCTGTTCCTCCTCTTCTTTCTCATCTTCTTCCTCCTCCTCTGTCTCCTTTTCCTCCTCCTCCTCTTCATTCTCTTCTTCCTCTTGCCTTTCTTCCTCCTCTTCTTTCTCATCTTCTTCCACCTCCTCTTCCTTCTCTTCTTCTTCCTCCTCTTCCTCCTCTTTTTCTGTTTAGGGGTATTGGTAAAGTTCCAGTTCAAACTAATTCGGACCAAACCAAACTTTTTGCCAAGTTTCGACAAGCCAACCTAACCGAACTTTTCAAAAGTTTGCTCAACACAAGTGCCAAATAAATAGCACCATACAATGCGGTGCCCTAATAAATGTGACACGTTGGTCAAATAACACTTCCACACAGTTGTCTAAATAACACTGTTATAAGCCGCCACTATACACTGCAGATATAATACTATTGTGTACCATACGTAAATAGCAGTGATGCAGAATGGCTAAGTATATACTGCCATACAGTGCTCAAATAACACCAATGTCTACATAATTCTGATATACTGTTAGTGCGAAGATTCTTTATGGTAGCAAACCTTGGGGAAAGGACCTCAGGGATGATGCACCCTAAGTTGCACACCCCAAAAGGCTGGTCTGGAGAACAGGAAATCCACCCCATGCAGAGGTCCTGTGAATGTTCCCCACCTGTGTTGGCACAGTCATGACTCCCTTTGCATAGGGAAGGGGGTTATTATAATCCACTGATTTCCCTGTATACAGGGGGGAGATCCGGAAAGGTCAGACCCTTTCACTTTTTCACATTTTGTTATGTTGTGGCCTTGTGCAAATGAAAAAAAATCTACTTTTCCCCATCATTCTGCACTCCGTACCCCATAATGTACAAAGATTTTTAACATTCTGTTCTTACTTTGTCATTTTTAAAAAATGAAAAACTAACAATTGCAATGGCATAAGTATTCACACCCTGTAGTCAGTATTTGGATGAAGCCCCTTTGACAGCGATCACAGCCTCCAGTCTTCTTGGGTATGAGGCCACAAGATTGGCTCTCCAGGGTTCAGAGATTTTCTGCCATTCTTCTCTACTAATCCTCTCACGCTCTGTCAGGTTGAATGGGGGCTGTCTGCGGACAATCATTTTCAGGTCATTCACAGAGTTGTCCCTAAGCCACTACCATGTTGTTCTGGCTGTGTGTGGTATTAGCATAGTATGTCTCCACTGGAAGTATGGGTTGGCTGGGTAACCTACAGGTGATGCCCAAAGCTGACAAAAGCTCCAAAGTGGAAGCATACTACACTAATACCCCTCTTGTATATTCCAGGTTTGACATCTTTTTTTTCTGCTCAAGGCACAAACGGTCAAGCAGGGGGCCGGGGTGGCTCAGGGAGATTTCACTCCTTGCTCTCCCCCGCCCCTTTCCATTCAATTTAGCAGCAGCCGTTCAGTACTGAACGGCTGCTATTTAAACTTAACAATCAGCATTCATGATTTTATGCAGCTTAAAATCCTGAACGCTGATCGTTCAGTGTAAACAGTAGCCGTTCAGTACTGATTGGCCGCTGTGTTAAGTGAATGGGAGGGGCGGGGGGGAGATCGAGGAGTGAAATCTCTTGTAGCCGCCTCACCCACCTGCTGAGCGAGCCAGCAATACTCGCTTCTATGCAGCAGCACGGGAGTGAGGACACACAGGGACGAGTATCGGGCATTGTTTGCCTGACATCCGGCTAATATAAATGGGCCTTTACATGAGATGAACTGGGTATTAGTCCAGTATGTCTCCACTCAAAAGCTTTTGTCAGCTTTGGGTGTTACCTGTAGGTCAGCCCGGCCAACCCATACTTCTGGTGGAGACATACTACACTAATACCACTATGTGCTTAGGGTCATTGTCCTGTTGGAAGTTGAACTTTCTGCCCAGTCTGAGGTCCCTCATGCTCTGGATCAGGTTTTTGTTAATATCCCTTGTACTTTGCTCCATGCAGCTTTCCATCCACCCTGACCAGCCTCCCTATCCCCCAGCATGATGCTGCCACCACCAGGCGTCACTGTAGGGTTGGTGTTGGGCAGGTGATGAGCGGTACCTGGTTTCCTCCAGACATAATGCTTAGAATTGAGGCCAAAAAGATCCATCTTGGTTCGTCAGACCGGAAAATCTTGTTTCTCCCATTCTGAGTCCTTTAGGTGATTTTGGTAAACTCCACACGGCTTTCATGTGTCTTTTACTGAGGAGGCTTCTTTCTGGCCCCTCTGCCATAAAGCCCAGATTGGTGGAGGCTGCAGTGATGGCTGGCCTTCTGGAAGTTTCTCCCATCTGCACACTGGATCTTTGTAGCTTAGCCAGAGTGACCATTGGGTTATTGACCCTTCTTCCTCAATTACATAGTTTGGTGGGTCGGCGGCTCTGGGAAGAGTCCTGGTTGTTCCAACCTTCTTCCATGTAAGAATTATGGAGGCCGCTGGGCTCTTGAGAACTTTCAGTGCAGCAGAAATGTTTTTGTAGCTTCTCCAGATCTGTACCTCCACACAATCCTGTCTCTGAGCTCTACAGGCAGTTCTTTCCTCTCATGACTTGGTTTTGGCTCTGATATGCATTGTGAACTGTGATCCTTTATATAGATGAGGAGTCTCTTTTAAAATGTTGTCCAATCAACTGAGTTGACCACAGGTGACTCCAATCAAGGTGTAGAAACATCTCAGAGATGTTCAAGAGGAATGGGAGCCCCCAGAGCTACATTGCAAGTATCATACCAAGGGGTGTGAATACTTATGTCAAAATGTCAGTTTTTCATCCTTAAAAATTTTACAAGGATTTCTAATATTCTGTCACTTCGTCACTATAGGGTCCTGAGTGCAGAATGAGGGGAAAACCTGAATTTTATTTTAATTTGCACAAAGCTACACCTTAGGGCCTGGAGACTTCCCGGACCGGCTGTACATAAACAGTTTCTGCTATTACAGGTTTCAGCAGACACAGAGCAGAAGGTGGATTATAATACTGTTTTGTGCAGAGGGTGCAGCCTGCCTACAAAAAAAGGTTTTTATTTCTCCTACTGAAATGAGATTTTTTACGATATGTTTTTCTTATCGGATTTTCTATAGTTTACGGTAGAACCTGGCGTAAAAATATAGCGGCAAGCAACACCAGCTCGTAGCGCCCAGCCTGGCGCATGCACTAACCAGATGCGCCACTGATTAAAGAGGAATGCATCTCTTAATAAACTTGGTGAACTTCATTCAGGGGAACTTGGTGTCAACATGGTTAATGACATCTGAATGAGACGGTGATAAGAAAGCACAACAAGTGGTCATTACACGCTACAAACAACATAGTATATGAAACCACAAAGATCACACAGGAAGTCGCCGCAGAGCCGGTCAGTAAGGAACGCGTCGGTAGCAAAACAGCAAGTGACGTCTATATTATTACAGGGGGGTGATATGTACGTGGATATGGTATATGTGGTAGAGACGGCGTGACAGAGAAAAGAGAAAAACAGCTGACTGTATAGACACTATGATGATGTGTGATGTCATCACTGATGAGGTCATCGGAAGGTACTTAGAAGGCAACAGCAACCTGATGCTTACCTTGTAGCATTGGAAAAACGTAAATGAGCCCACCATTATGGTGTCCACCCAGGACAGCGGGGCAGTATTTGTTTTGCCTTCCATGTTGTTTAACCCCTTAACGACGCATCACCCCCCCCTTTTTTTTTAATCTTTTTTTTTTCCTCCCCACTTTCAAAGAAATCCTAGCTCTTACATATCCATCGTTGTCGATTTCTGAGGGCTTGTTTTTTGTCATTTTCAGTGCTGCTATGTAATGTACCATATAATACACTGAAAAACTTTTACATATTTCTAAGTGCAGTGAAATGGAAAAAAACGCAATCCTGCCGTCTTTGGGGGGTCTTGTGTTTACGGTGTAAGATGGACATGATAACTTTATTCTATGGATCAGTATAATTACGATGATAATTTATATAGTTTTTTTATGCTTTACTACTTTTAAAAAAGTACCTTTTTGGAATTTATTTTTAAAAGTATCTTCTGACCGCCATAACTTTTTTACTTTACTGTCGATATAGTTGTGCGAGGGCTCCTTTTTTACGTGACGTCCTGTAGTCTCTGTTGGTATCATATCATTGATTGATCACTTTTTAGTAGCTTTTTTTCTTGTTTTAGTTTTTTTTCTGAGCGACGTTCACCCTGTGGGATAAATAATGCGTCACTTTTATAGAACAGGCTTTTATGGACGCAGTGATACCAAATACGATGGTGCCTATTGAGCCGTGCCCTTGGCATTATTCTGTATTGGCAATCAAACGATTGCAAGTTCAAGTCCTGCGTGGGACTTAAAATGAAGTGAAAAAAAGATTTTTGTTAATTATAAAAAATATTAAAAGTTAAAAAAAGAAACCTTTTCCCAGTCATGGCATCAAAAAATAAAAACAATGTAAAAATCGGTATTACTGGGCCCGTAAAAGTCGAGTTTATTAAAATATCACATCATTAATCCTGCATGGCCAACGCTGCCAGAGAAAAAATAAGAAAATGCCCGCCAAAATTGTGGTGTTTTGGTCAAAACAACACATCTCCAAGAAAGGGTTGTATAAAAAGCAATAAAAAAATCATATATACCCCAGAATGGTACCGAGAAAAACTATACGTCACCTCTGTGAATGCTGTACAAACACAGGTTCATACTTTATATCTAATCCACGGGGGATCACCTCAAAATTAGGGATTGACTATTCAATTTCTTTCTAAATTTAAGAGGCTCATGAAGCTTCCTGATGAACGGTTACCCCCAGGGAAGGGCATAAAGCCAACGAACCAACAAGATGGAACTATAATCAACCAATAACCATAAAGGGAACCACATTCTATCTATCTGAACTACTGAAAATACTAAGTCCATGTCAGTCTTTCCCTACTGGTATGTAGGCTATACTGCTATGCCCAGACCTTGGCCACTTCTGCCTGATCATAATGGGGCAGCTGGAGTCTTGGTACAAACCCTATAACTAGGGAACCTCCACTCCCTATACCCACAGGCCACAGGGCATCCCGGGCTCATATGTGACTACCTGGGATATTCTCACTGGTTTTGGGGGGACCCTACCTACTTCCTTATTCCTAAATGTTTGTGTTGCCAGGTATTCACATTACCTCCTCGATTGTAATTTCTTCTAGACATTGACTATCAAATACGGGGTTAACGTGGTGTCTATTTGTGTCCAAAGCCCTGTTTTTTAACTAGATCAATATAATGTAGTTTTAATACTGCCTATACTGTGAAGGGCTATTTAATACTAATAGACTTTTTTCTGCCCCAGTGAAACATACAACCCGTTCTGCAAATAACAAGCCCCATGTGGCGGTGTCTCTGGAAAAATCAAAAAGTTATGAATTTTTGAAAGTGGGCAGGAAACAATGAAAAAGAGAAAAACAAAAAGGGCTGCAGCAGGAAAGGGTTAATTAAGAGGTAATGTTGGCCTTACTGGCTGCAGCCGCCTGGGTCGGGGTTCGTCCGCTGGTATCCCTCCTCTGTATAGTGAAGGCTATGGGGTCACCTGGGGGTATTCTGTAATCGGTTCATCTATACAAGTGAACCATCTCTATATACATGGGTTGTTGTTCTGCTGTTTTGCTGTGATCAGCATAACAAATACTACCGCCAGCCACAGAGTACATAATACGGGCGACCGCAGAGCTCTCACTGTTCTTCATACAGGAACTAGCCTTTAGTTGGTCAGTGAAGAACACGTAAGTGAGAAAGTAACAGAAGCGTAACAAGTGAAAACTGGAACAACATGTGTCGACCTTCTCGCTAACCTACAGCACAAACATCCTCATCAGCTGTGCGGTATAGCAGCCGGGGTACGTTACTACAGCCCTGATGCACTTATAGGACGTATGTGCACAAGTGGTGATAGACCAGCAACCATAGCGGCTGTGTCCAATCCTGGCGGATCATGAGTGAGGGGCTACACAGGTCTCCTACATCAGGAATGTGGCGGAAGGAATTGAAACTATTTGATCAGGTTTTGATTCTTTGTTTCATATGTTACACTTGTGATGGGCGCAGATACTTAATATCACACTCAGGCCTCTTTCACACGGGCATTGCCACTTTTGCCCGCCCACACCGCGGACGAAAATCCCATGAACGAGAGAGGCCCCGACCAAGTCACAGCTAAATCTTGCGTTTTCTTGCCCATTCACACAGCTGGATGAGGCATATATAATCCGCTGCCCGGAATTTCAACGGCCGGGAAGAGGGAGTTTAGCGATGTTAAACTCCCCCTCCCTTTGCCAGCTGAACGCGGCAATAGAAGCTCCCATAAAAGCCTGTGGGAGCTGCCGGCAAAGGGACAGAGAGGGAGGTGGGAGGGGGGTTAGCAGCGCCCCTTGCCTGCTGATCACGGCCAACGGCTCAGCCAATTAGAGCCACCGCTCAATGAACCAATCACAGGCATTCTTTATAATGTTGTTTATGTTAATGAATGAGGAACCTGAATAGGGTTCAGCCCTCTATTAATTTGAGATTCCATGATTCTGGTTAGAAAACCCATTTTGATATTCCCTAGCAACCCCTTTAATGAAAAACTTTGCCAATTCTCTCACTACATAGACACAAAACTCCAGATAAAATTACCAGTGCACTCCGGTAATCAAGTAATAATCATCTAAGATCAAGGAAAAAAGGGTTTCGCTTTTACGTATTTTGATCCTCTGCCTGATGTCAGATGGAACGGAGGACGCGACAATTACTGTGATGATGATGTTGGTGACTATGACATTAGGCTAATGAGTGTGCACTATATTTACACTAGTGATGTCTCCTGCAGGCTACAGGGACACACCCGCCTATAACAAACCCGGCCTCTGAACCATCACCATGACACTATATACATAAACGGATGGAATGACGGTGACACTTGGCATCACTTTATGCTGCTGAGTAATGTTTTATAGGGAGTATAAAATAAACCAATAAACCTGTCTCTCTGTCCTTCACCGGTATGCCTCCCAGACAGTGATATATATATATAGTATCTGCATGGTCTTCATAAATATGTCTAAAACAAATTCAGCACAAGGTAAAAAATGGAAAACCAGCAGCAGATAAAGTTACAGAACTTACCAAGAAACTATAAGCCAATGTTGAAGTGGAAGGGCAGAACCAAAGAACCGACAATCCCTTTAAGTTAGAAAGGTCCCCTGATGATCACTGTGATGTTACTAGACCCAAAACAAAGTATTCAAATTTTCTGCATCACTTCCAGAGGACAAATATGGTATTACATGATGTCTATGGACCCGCTGAGTCCTCCAGAGAGACAAATGTTCATTAAAGAGATAGAGAAGTGCAAATTTTAAATTGAAATCCGCTATAAAGACATGGAAAAGCCTCACCTGACTACCCCACAGCTCCCATTTCGATGGTGCTCGGTCCTGTGCTGCACTCTTCTTCTTGCTCCAGCGATGATGTCCCATCACAGGGCCATGGGAACTCTGCAACCAATTACCAGTTGTGTGTAACTCCGGATCAGTTGGTAAGAGGCTCTCGGAGGCTCCTTGTGTGTAGTGACCTCTTCTTCCACTTGTGTAGAGCTTGTTGACCATTAGACGCCTCTACGATGCAGAGAAGAGATTTCACCCCGTTACCAGAGTCTGAGAGGGGCGCATTATTGGGGTGTGAGAAGCTGGATGGTCATAGCGATGAATTGTCCCCCACCGGCCGTTCCGACCAGACTGTTAGGAGGTTTTGGGACCAGTGGATTTGTGAGGGCACACAAGGTGACCAGGCTCAGGACCCCCTACAGACCACCAGTAGAGAGGATCGTCTGATCGTTCAACAAGCTCAAGCAGCTCCAACTTTCATTGTCCTCCATCCAGAGACAGGTAGCGTCATCATTACAGGCTGCTCTGTCTGTCGGAACCGTTTCCAGGCACTTGGGTGAAGGACATTTGGTCTCACGGCAGCCCACGCTTTTAAAGGGCCACCACATGCACCATGGTAAATCTTCCCCTGGCAATCATGAGCCAAGAGCTATCCCTGGCAATATTCGGCACTCTCCACCTTTAGGAATGTACTTGAGTTTTTGGTGCAGTTCAAGATGCTATCTCTTGTGTTGGGACTCTACGTTTCCTGACTCCACTGCATTCTCAGCTTCTGACCCCAGCTTGTTAGACTGACCACTCTCCTGTCTGCTGCCTGCCCCGACCTCTAACCTGTTGTACCGTACTGAACCCCTGACCCCTGGCTTGCTCTTCTCTGCTACCTGTCTGACCCCGGTTTATCTGACTACGCTCCTGTTCACTTGCTCAGGTACCGTGCCCTGGTCTGTTGTAGCATCACCCATCACATTACTGGGACCACTTCCAGTATAATGGCCTGCAGTGCAGCCCACATCCTGACTGGTGGGGTTAACGGGTGAAGATTGGGTTTCTCAAGTGTCGCCTCTGGATCTGGCCCAAAGCTAAACCAGTGAGCGGCACAGCGGGTCCACATCTGCTGACCCTGACACCATACATGATGCGTCCCAGTAGCACAAGTTCTACTGATAATTGCCAGGCTGCACCTGGACTTGCTTTTCTTGCAGGAGTGCTCTACACATGGCAGGGACGCACTTAGGTTCCTTGGAGAAGCACTGAAGATACTGGTTGGTCAGTCAGTTACATCAGCTGAGAGGGACTATGTCCTTACAGAATGGCTTCCTCTTCTGGATGTCTATGCTTTCTTCCATGGATACCCTACTTTAGGCCCTTCTACACCATTTCTATTGAACTAAAGACACACTCCAGGAAAAACGCTCTGATACATTATGTTATAGCTGGTGCCGGACCTAAGTGGGTGGAGTATGACTAACAACATAGAAGTCAGGCCCAACAATAACGATGTTTACATTTTAATTTGTCTCCTTTAACATCATCAAACCAAATTCAAAGACAATTGCGGAATTTCTGGAGGGGGGGGGGGGGGGAGGGTTGAATCTCCTTCCCCAAAAATGTAATAAAAGTTATACAATATCTACCCCCGAGGGGTGCCATTAAAGAATACAACTTGTCTCCAAAACACAAGCTACACCTGGCTATGCCAACACGTTATGGCTCTTACAATGCAGCGGTGACAATCCCTTGGTCCTTGAGGCAAATGGGCTGGTCTCTACTTAAACATTTGTGGTTTTATGATGAAGAGAAGACGTCTCGAGCTGTTCTCCATCCTTGATGCATGGCTCGTTGGTCCTTCGGGTCTGGCATCGCTAATCTTTTAATGGCCTATTATAATTTCCTCATTAACCTTCCTTCGGTGTCATGACTCCTTATTACCGCTTACACAGCTCAGAGGATTTACATACATCGCACTTCTCATTTAATTACAGCCTTGTCACATTAGCTATATAAACCGTGCAGATAATTTGCTGCGCACCGATTGACCCGAAGTAAAACTCCGGCCCTTCGCGGTGCGAGACGGCGGATTCGTTTTAACACCTGGAAATCAAGTGAAATTACAGACTTAGGAGCCTCTTGGAAGGAAGTTAATGAGCATTTACGTTTCATTAGCGCGGCGGGAGATTTATGAATGCACTCGATCAACCTTATTAAGACCAGTGTAAGATTAAGAAAGCAGAGTCTGCCCTTTATTACTTCTTATCGGAAGCGGCTATGAATAATGGGATCGGCTCCATCTGTCATCCTGTGTCTTTCTTCTATTTCTTAACTGTTTTTATTTGCACTTATGCGTTTAAAGTATAATTTTAATGAAAAGTATAACCCCCCCCCCATACTGTCAATCCTCATCTATAGAGGCATTGTGTAGCCTTTCCTTTAAAGCTCAGACTAACCATGCATATAAGGCCGGCCTAACGCGAACGGATTGGATTCCACAGCAGAAGACCTGCGATCATTTGTGGAAAGTAATTGCGAATGATCACGGATGCCAGTGTTTCTCCGCTCGAATGTACGCTATACACAGCGTATTGTTCATATTTGAAGTGGCAAGCGTTTCCACCGCTCATCCGCACTGTTAATTGCAGTATGGGTAACAGAACACTCACATCCTTTGACTTCAATGGGGGCCGCCCGTGTGGAATCCGCGCTAAAATAGAGCATGCTGCGATATTTCTTCTGCTCGCAGAATACGCAGTTTGTACCTGAAAAATCGAAAATACATGCCTTTCAATGCCCACGTTTTACCGCGGATCTTCCACGCAGACTGCCATCGTGGAATCTGCAATTAAAATCTGTTCAAATGAGACCCCCTTAAGATGTTTATTGGCTGAATGGAATCGGACAGTTATCTTATGTGTATGGGCAGGGCACCCAACGGTGCCGGATTCGGTGCGACAGTCATTGATTTAGCGTACCGTCCCTCCATCCTGGGAGGCCTGCTGCATGTCCTGCTCCCCTCACCAGGTTTGGCTACAGAAACTTCAGCCACTGTAGTTACTTCTATCTACATTACACACTATGTGCCAGCCACTGACAGCACGCTACATATGTGTAATATATATATATATATATATATATATATATATATATATATATATATATAAAACCTGATTCCTCTGCCGGGTGGAGCAGAAGCTGGAGAAAGCGTGTAAGGAGTCAGGAGGTGTATAGAGCAGCACGCTGTTGGTGTCCTGTCCACCGCTAGAGCCTAAGTGACCGAAGATATGGGGAGGGTTACTAAGTAGAGATGAGCGAGCACCAAAATGCTCGGGTGCTCGTTACTCGGGACGAAATTATCGCGATGCTCGAGGGTTCGTTTCGAGTAACGAACCCCATTGAAGTCAATGGGCGACCCGAGCATTTTTGTATTTCGCCGATGCTCGCTAAGGTTTTCATGTGTGAAAATCTGGGCAATTCAAGAAAGTGATGGGAACGACACAGCAACGGATAGGGCAGGCGAGGGGCTACATGTTGGGCTGCATCTCAAGTTCACAGGTCCCACTATTAAGCCACAATACCGGCAAGAGTGGGCCCCCCCCCCCTCCCAACAACTTTTACTTCTGAAAAGCCCTCATTAGCAATGCATACCTTAGCTAAGCACCACACTACCTCCAACAAAGCACAATCACTGCCTGCATGACACTCCGCTGCCACTTCTCCTGGGTTACATGCTGCCCAACTCCCCCGCACGACCCAGTGTCCACAGCGCACACCAAAGTGTCCCTGCGCAGCCTTCAGCTGCCCTCATGCCACGCCACACTCATGTCTATTTATAAGTGCGTCTGCCATGAGGAGGAACCGCAGGCACACACTGCAGAGGGTTGGCACGGCTAGGCAGTGACCCTCTTTAAAAGGGGCGGGGCGATAGCCCACAATGCTGTACAGAAGCAATGAGAAATATAATCCTGTGCCACCGCCATCAGGAGCTGCACACGTGGGCATAGCAATGGGGAACCTATGTGCCACACACTATTCATTCTGTCAAGGTGTCTGCATGCCCCAGTCAGACCGCGGTTTTTTATAAATAGTCACAGGCAGGTACAACTTCGCAATGGGAATTCCGTGTGCACCCACAGCATGGGTGGCTCCCTGGAACCCACCGGCTGTACCTAAATGTATCCCATTGCAGTGCCCTGGACAGCAGAGCTAATGTCAAATTAAATGCAGGTGGGCTTCGGCCCACACTGCATGCCCCAGTCAGACTGGGGTTCTTTATAAGTAGACACATGCAATTACAACTCTGTGTGGACCGACAGCATGGGTGGGTGCCAGGAAGCCACCGGCGGTACATAAAAATATCCCATTGCAGTGCCCATCACAGCTGAGGTAGTAATGTCATGTTTAATGCAGGTGGGCTTCGGCCCACACTGCATGCCCCAGTCTGACTGGGGTTCTTTACAAGTGGAAACAGATGCATTTATAATTCCCTGTGGACCCACAGCATGGGTGGGTGCCAGGAAGCCACCGGCGGTACATAGAAATATCCCATTGCATTGCCCAACACAGCTGAGGTAGTAATGTTGTGCTTAATACAGGTGGGCTTCGGCCCACACTGCATGCCCCAGTCAGACTGGGGTTCTTTACAAGTGGACACATGTAGGTTAAACTCTGTGTGCACCTACAGCATGGGTGGCTCCCTGGAACCCACCGGCGATACACAAAAATATCCCATTGCATTGCCCAACACAGCGGATGTAACGTCAGCTGTAATGCAGGTGGGCTAAAAATTCATTTGATTACACTGTAGGCGAGGGTCCACAAAAATTGCTGTATCAACAGTACTAATGTACATCCAAAAAATTGGCCATGGCCAACCAAGAGGGCAGGTGAAACCCATTAATCGCTTTGGTTAATGTGGCTTAAATGGTAACTAGGCCTGGAGGCAGCCCAGTTTAACGAAAAATTGGTTCAAGTTAAAGTTTCAACGCTTTTAAGAGCATTGAAACATATAAAAATTGTTTAGAAAAATTAGATGAATGAGCCTTGTGGCCCTAAGAAAAATTGCCCGTTCAGCGTGATTATGTGAGGTTTCAGGAGGAGGAGCAGGAGGAGGAGGAGGAATATTAGACACAGATTGATGAAGCAGAAATGTCCCCTTTTTGGATGGTGAGAGAGAACGTAGCTTCCATCCGCGGGTGCAGCCTACGTATTGCTTACGTATCGCTGCTGTCCGCTGGTGGAGAAGAGAAGTCTGGGGAAATCCAGGCTTTGTTCATCTTGATGAGTGTTAGCCTGTCGGCACTGTCGGTTGACAGGTGGGTACGCTTATCCGTGATGATTCCCCCAGCCACACTAAACACACTCTCTGACAAGACGCTAGCCGCAGGACAAGCAAGCACCTCCAGGGCATACAGCGCGAGTTCAGGCCACGTGTCCAGCTTCGACACCCAGTAGTTGTAGGGGGCAGAGGCGTCACGGAGGACGGTCGTGCGATCGGCTACGTACTCCCTCACCATCCTTTTACAGTGCTCCCGCCGACTCAGCCTTGACTGGGGAGCGGTGACACAGTCTTGCTGGGGAGCCATAAAGCTGGCAAAGGCCTTGGAGAATGTTCCCCTGCCTGCGCTGTACATGCTGCCTGATCTCTGCGCCTCCCCTGCTACCTGGCCCTCGGAACTGCGCCTTCTGCCACTAGCGCTGTCGGATGGGAAGTTTACCATCAGTTTGTCCACCAGCGCCCTATGGTATAGCATCATTCTCGAACCCCTTTCCTCTTCGGGAATGAGAGTGCAAAGGCTCTCCTTATACCGTGGATCGAGCAGTGTGTACACCCAGTAATCCGTAGTGGCCAGAATGCGTGTAACGCGAGGGTCACGAGAAAGGCATCCTAACATGAAGTCAGCCATGTGTGCCAGGGTACCTGTACGCAACACATGGCTGTCTTCACTAGGAAGATCACTTTCAGGATCCTCCTCCTCCTCCTCCTCCTCAGGCCATACACGCTGAAAGGATGACAGGCAAGCAGCATGGGTACCGTCAGCAGTGGGCCAAGCTGTCTCTTCCCCCTCCTCCTCATCCTCCTCATGCTCCTCCTCCTCCTCCTCAACGCGCTGAGATATAGACAGGAGGGTGCTCTGACTATCCAGCGACATACTGTCTTCCCCCGGCTCTGTTTCCGAGCGCAAAGCGTCTGCCTTTATGCTTTGCAGGGAACTTCTCAAGATGCATAGCAGAGGAATGGTGACGCTAATGATTGCAGCATCGCCGCTCACCACCTGGGTAGACTCCTCAAATTTTCCTAGGACCTGGCAGATGGCTGCCAACCAGGGCCACTCTTCTGTAAATAATTGAGGAGGCTGACTCCCACTGCGCCGCGCAAGTTGGAGTTGGTATTCCACTATAGCTCTATGCTGCTCATAGAGTCTGGCCAACATGTGGAGCGTAGAGTTCCACTGTGTGGGCACGTCGCACAGCAGTCGGTGCACTGGCAGATTAAACTTATGTTGCAGTGTCCGCAGGGTGGCAGCGTGCGTGTGGGATTTGCGGAAATGTGCACAGAGCTGGCGCACCTTTCCGAGCAGGTATGACAAGTGGGGGTAGCTTTTCAGAAAGCGCTGAACCACCAAATTAAAGACATGCGCCAGGCATGGCACGTGCGTGAGGCTGCCGAGCTGCAGAGCCGCCACCAGGTTACGGCCGTTGTCACACACGACCATGCCCGGTTGGAGGCTCAGCGGCGCAAGCCAGCGGTCGGTCTGCTCTGTCAGACCCTGCAGCAGTTCGTGGGCCGTGTGCCTCTTCTCTCCTAAGCTGAGTAGTTTCAGCACGGCCTGCTGACGCTTGCCCACCGCTGTGCTGCCACGCCGCGCGACACCGACTGCTGGCGACGTGCTGCTGCTAACACATCTTGATTGCGAGACAGAGGTTGCGTAGGAGGAGGAGGGTGGTTTAGTGGAGGAAGCATACACCGCCGCAGATACCACCACCGAGCTGGGGCCCGCAATTCTGGGGGTGGGTAGGACGTGAGCGGTCCCAGGCTCTGACTCTGTCCCAGCCTCCACTAAATTCACCCAATGTGCCGTCAAGGAGATATAGTGGCCCTGCCCGCCTGTGCTTGTCCACGTGTCCGTTGTTAAGTGGACCTTGGCAGTAACCGCGTTGGTGAGGGCGCGTACAATGTTGCGGGAGACGTGGTCGTTCAGGGCTGGGACGGCACATCGGGAAAAGTAGTGGCGACTGGGAACCGAGTAGCGCGGGGCAGCCGCCGCCATCATGCTTTTGAAAGCCTCCGTTTCCACAAGCCTATACGGCAGCATCTCTAGGCTGATCAATTTTGCAATGTGCACGTTTAACGCTTGAGCGTGCGGGTGCGTGGCGTCGTACTTGCGCTTGCGCTCAAACTGTGGCACTAGCGATGTCTGGACGCTGCGCTGAGAGACATTGCTGGATGGGGCCGAGGACAGCGGAGGTGAGGGTGTGGGTGCAGGCCAGGA
Source organism: Eleutherodactylus coqui (assembly GCF_035609145.1). Taxonomy (NCBI): domain Eukaryota; kingdom Metazoa; phylum Chordata; class Amphibia; order Anura; family Eleutherodactylidae; genus Eleutherodactylus; species Eleutherodactylus coqui. The sequence goes on from NC_089841.1 coordinate 42,997,502, forward strand.
GACGGTAGTGCCTGTGTCCTGAGAGGGGGGTTGCATCTCAGTGGCAGGTTGGGGCACAGGGGAAGAGGCAGTGGTGCAAACCGGAGGCGGTGAACGGGCATCGTCCCACCTTGTGGGGTGCTTGGCCATCATATGCCTGTGCATGCTGTTGGTGGTGCCTCCCCAGCTGATCTTGGCGCGACAAAGGTTGCACACCAGTGTTCGTCGGTCGTCAGGCGTCTCTGTGAAAAACTGCCAGACCGTAGAGCACCTTGACCTCTGCAGGGTGGCATGGCGTGAGGGGGCGCTTTGGGAAACAGTTGGTGGATTACTCGGTCTGGCCCTGCCTCTACTCCTGGCCACCGCACTGGCTCGGCCTGTGCCCACACCCTCACTTGGCCCTCCGCGTCCTCGGCCGCGTCCACATCCTCTAGGCCTACCCCTACCCCTCAGCATGCTGTATTACCAGTGATTTGATTTCCCAGGCAGGAAAGAAATTGGCGCAAGGCTGCACTCAACCGTAGCTGGTTGCGTCTGATTTTTTTACGTTCTCCACGCAGCACACACATACCCAGAGCCCTTAGGACTGACAGAGGCAGGGCAAATATACTTTTTTCCCTTTTGTTAAAAAAGAAAAGGCCCACTGCGTCTATTCAATGACTAATAACTGTGTTGTGGCCCTGCCTACACAATTCTGTGCCTGTAGTATCAATGCAGGGTGCAATGCTCTGCACTGCCGATTTTGAGAAAAAAAAAAAAATTCTCCACTGCTAACAGCAGCCTGCACACACGTAGATGTGGCCCTAAGAAGGACCGTTGGGGTTCTTGAAGCCTACACTCACTCCTAACGCTCTCCCTACAGCAACTCCAATAGAACAGCACTTTCCCTCAGCTAAGTCACAAGGCATGTGTGGCGAGCCGCGGGAGGGGCCGACTTTTATACTCGGGTGACATCTGATCGCCCCAGCCACTCACAGCAGGGGGTGGTATAGGGCTTGAACGTCACAGGGGGAAGTTGTAATGCCTTCCCTGTCTTTCAATTGGCCAGAAAAGCGCGCTAACGTCTCAGAGAGGAAACTGAAAGTAACCGGAACATCGCGTGGTACTCGTTACGAGTAACGAGCATCCCGAACACCCTAATATTCGCACGAATATCAAGCTCGGACGAGTACGTTCGCTCATCTTTATTACTAAGGCCAATTAACAGAATTTCTGAAAAGGGCCCAGCAGGGTGTAGCGCTGTAAAGTGGAGCCACAGAGGAGAACACTATGAGGCCACAGTGGGGAGCACTATAAAGTGGGGCTACAGAGGGAAGCATTGTAAGGTGGGGCCACAAAGAGAGCACTATAGGGGCTACTGCCCACAGACGGATATTTGCTGCGGAATCCGTGCCGGGTGTCCGCACCAAATAGCGCCAGATTCCGTACTGATGGCTTCCATTGAAGTCAATGTAAGCCGTCCGATCCGTGGCCCTTATGCAATTGCATTGTGGAAAAGTCGTGGATTCCGCGTCATCACTAGGCGATAACGCAGGAAAAGCAGGAGTTTAAAAAATATATATATATATCTGTACTGTGCATGTCTGATAGCTCACCGTGTGGACCATCCGCAATACATATAAAGATGAAAGTAATGGTTACGAGCGGACGCCACTGCTCCCATGCAGAATCCGGCCTGCCATGAGCAGGCAGCCTGAAGTGGGGCCATGGCGGAGAGCGCTATGAAGTAAAGTGGGGCCACAGAGTAGAGTACTGTGAATTAGTGGGCACTATTAGGGTCACACACCTCTCTCGATAGCAGATGGTGGAGAAGAGAAGGATCAGGCAGATGGATTTTAACTACACCGACCCTTTGTTCTTATGGGGAGAGGTGTCTGGCAGCGACTTTCTTCTCTCTCTACATTCATTACTTGCATGTGTATGGGAATGCCAGGCAACATAGCTGTAGGCCAAATAGCTCTTTAATGTGTATGCCTAGCCTTAGATGTTTGTGCTGCAGGCCTCCCCTCCTACTAATTCACCAGCCGGAAGTTCTTATCATTGTCTTCCACCTTACAGATACAATGGAGCTGCAGCCCGGTCACAGTCACTATTTTTGCAGAACCTGCTTGCTTACATTATAGTTTCCCCTCCTCGCTCTTCTCACAGGGCTTCACAGATATGACCCTTATACACCAGTAGGATAGCTTTCTATACATTATGCCCCATTAGTCCATCATTCCTTCAGAAATTAACTTTTTAATCATCCAAATTGAGTTTGACCAGTCCAGTGGGCATACCTGGATCGTTTCAGCTGCCGTCAGTATAATCCTGCCTCTGATGCCTTCATCATCCACAGACTAGTGTAGATGCTGCTGTCCTGGAGATCAGAGTGGGACCAGTGCATGTGCAGAGGAGCCGGGCCTGCTGTGGGCAAACCCATCAGCCTTCTCTGTGCATGCGCTGGTTCCAGGACATTGATATTCCACTGGCCTGTGGATAAGGTAGGTGACATCATTCATAGGCAAGTAGCCGGATTTCAATAAAGGCTTCGGCCGGCTGGGAGGGTTCATGTACATCAGACCGTTTGAACCTCATTTGTGTATGTTGCGGGATGTTTAAAAAGTTAATTTCCAAAGATATGATGGGTTGGGACCTTTTCACACGGGCGGACATATCGTTCAGAATCCAGCAATCAGTGAGAATCTGAACGATTGTCGTTCAGTGTACAAGCATGTACCGACTGAACGATGACAGATAATTCGTCTGCATGCCTAAAAACCAAATGATGGATCGACCCGTGTAAACATCCATGAACAACCGTCTGTTTACTGTGGAGGCAGCCGGGTGGAATGATGCCTGTCCCTCTTCACCTCCATTCACTAAAAGCACAGGAAGGGTCATCACTTTATAAGGGTCAAACCCAGTGGCAGGTGTCCGTTCAAACAGTGCAGAGGCTGCTGTAATCACAGGATTTAGTTATCCGGCAAGTTCCATCTACAGACACATTAGGTAGCTAGCTAATCATTATTTGGCATAGTGGTGGTATTCTTAGTACATTCAGAATACTCTGGTGGAGGCCCATGGGTAAAAGGAGTTAAACGATCATGAAATAACCCAAACGTATGCCTGCTGTTATTTTATGTCAGTTCCACTCCTTTTTGCCCACAGGCCTCCACCAGGGTATGCTACAAGCCCGGCTGGCCACTGAACTATAGAGGACAGCTTTTACACTAGTTTTTTAGAATTGTCTCATCTGTTGTTTTGAAGTAAAGGGGATGTTTGTTACTAGATGTTATAGAAGCAGCGATGATGATGATGATGAGAGTTTATGTTTCATCAGGGCAGTGAGAGATGTACGATAGTTCCGACCCTAGTAACACGAGACCGTGACTCATAGACAAAAATGTTGCTGCAAGCTAATAAACGAGAAAGAAAACAACAAAGCTAATCAGTATTGTATGAAGGAGACGAGGACATAATAATGTACGAAACACAACTTCAGGAGAAAATTGCCTCAGATGTTGAAGCCGCATGACCTTTTGTTTTTGGCAGCCCTCTCAGCGGCAGGTCCACCGATCACCCCGTAGAGTCTGCAGAGGGTGGGCTTTCTTCATGTGTTGTAGTATATACATTTTGCAGCAGCGCATATTCACTTTTTGGCAGCTGCAATGTAGGGAAGCCAATGGATAGAGCTCAAGGAAGTGATAAGTACAGCCAACTTTTTCAGAGACCTGAAGTGATGTACACAGCCTTATCTGTGTGGCCAATCCACGGGGTCATATGGTTGTGGAAGGAATATCAGTCTCGGCTAATAATATTATGAGGGTATTCCAGGGAGCTCGAGTTTTCACACATCTGCTAGGTAGGACCCCCACCAATCGCCAGAACGACCAACTTGCATCCTCCCTCAGTCCTAAATTTCTTAACGCTGCAGCGAATAAGTCACTGGTCGCCTATGCGCCGCTGCTGCTCCTTTCATCTCAGCGGGGCAGACAGAGATAGCCGAGGCCTTTGAACTTGGCAATCTCCGCCTGCCCCATTGAAATGAATAGATAAAAGAAAAGTATGCGGAAAGCGCCTTACAGATCAATGGTTTGTGCTCACCTTGTGTGGGCTCCAGGACCCTAGGGGTCTCCAGGTGCCTCACCTGTAGTCCTTCAGTGACAGCCCAGTCGGTCTTATCCCAGGGCGATTCGCATCCACTATGTACAGGGGAGAGCTGCATGGATACTGGGGGGGCCTCAAAAAACAGAGTCCCTCCCCAGTATATAAAACAAAAGAAAAGATAAGCTGGTAAGAAATCCTGCGCTCCCAGGATGACCGTGACTATGGAGAGATGGTATATCTGTGTGATCATATAGATATTAATACCACCTACTTTGGAGGAGGGGGATATGTGTCACAGAAGCCCCCTCCTTGTAGTGATGATGCATGCAGAGGATGCAGTTACGGCAGAGTCCTCTGACCCAAGTGTCAGAAATCGGAACTCTTCTTTTTATAAGTGACAGAATGACAACGCGTTTCGATGCACGCAGACACCTTTCTCAATCCAAAGACATATGGATACAGGCACTCACATTTCTATAAAATAGCTACCTTACACGTAGTTCAGGTCTTTGCTGTCGCTCGGTCCGCCGGAGTTCCCGCCCTCTCCTCTCATCTAATGTCCCCCAGAGGTCTTATGTGACATAGATGGTAAAAAATAAAGTTTAAAAAACTACAGAATAAAATAAAAATATATACAGAGAAAAGAAAATGTTCCAAAGCCAACAATAACCAAAACCGTCGCCATATGCACCCTGCAATCCAAAACCATACATATTTATCAAAACGTCCAAAACAAAACGAGGAACCCGTTCCCGTACTTTATTTTAGTGTAAATATACTAATTAAAAAAAAATATATATATAGAAATGTTAAAAGTCAGTGAAAAAAAAAACTAAGCAAAAATAACCCACCACATGGGTAAAACCCCTAAAAAGTGTCTGGTCCTTAAGGTACCAAACAGCCTGGTCCTGTTCCATGTAATTGGGTATTACGCTATTGAAAACAGGAAGCCTCAGTTCATTGTGTATTTTAGTGGCCAATGTGAGAACTGCAAGATTTCAAGATTTTGTTTATACAAATAGTTAGAAAAAACACCAAAAATTAGTCACTATAATGAAGTTTAGTTTGTATTACATTTTTTTGCAGCAGTTGACCCTAATCTTTCTTTATCATTATTACAGCTACTGGGATCAGTAAACTCTGACAAGTGGTACCAGCTGGTGGGGCTCATATACTGTAGAGCTGTGGTGGTTATCCCTTTGTGATTCCTCCTTCCCTTGAGCTTTTGTCCTTGATTTGTGATTTGAAAGGCGTTTGTCCAGCTCTGAAAGATTGATGACCTATCCTCAAGGTCGGACATCAATAGTAATTCAGCTGGGGGTTCGCCACCCAGTACCCCGACCAATCAGCCGTGTTTTGTCTGCAGCTATCCTGTGGATAGGTCATCAATCTTTCAGATCTGGACAACCCCTTTAATCAGGAGAAAAATAACCGTCCTCCGCACCGTTTCGCCATATCATATACAAGCATATGAATAGTTAAATCCGCACTACAGAGTGTGAATAATATCAGACAACTCCACATATCTGCAGCCAGCCACGTCTAGCCTCCAGGATGTCCCATTTTGCCATCTCGCCCATTCTGGGACATATAAGGCCCCATTCATATCTGCACCCTGGGATCCAGCTGGCTTCCATTGTTTGGCTTCGTCTTCAGCACTACTGAGCCCAGTTCATGCCAGAGCCGCATGGACCCCATTGACTATACCAGGGTCTGCTAATCTTCCGGTATTTCTGCAGCTGAAGTAGTGAAGCATGCTTCCCTATTCCCTCCCAGCTCTTCTGCCAGATCTCCTCCAGTGGTCTTGAACAGAACATCCAATGTAAATGTGAATGGGCCCTAACATTGTTATATTTTTATTTTTTGCGATAACACAAGCAAATTGTACTTTTTGTACATAGCTTACTGAAGTACTAGAATTAACTACAGGGATCAGAGTCTTTACTGCTCCTGGCACTTCAATCAGCTATAATCTCTGGAGGAACTCAGAAGCAAGTGTTCAGTTTTCCTGCAGTGTCCCCGCAGGAGAAATGAGGCATTACACCATGTCTACTAAAATCGATAGGCTATCTGTATAATGCTTTGGGCATGCTCAATCCTCCAGAGTAAGAGAATCTCTTCCTAGCTTTATTAGTTAATATATGGTGGACCCCCTGTAATAACGAAGAGCTTTCTACTGGAGGTGTGAAATGGGTTTTCTGGTATTCCGAATTCGTATTGTTCCCAGGAAATATTTCATTGACAGCAGTGACTCGGTCAGGTTCGTTACCTGCGCCTCTGGCGATGTGTCTGTGATATATTGTCCCAGCTTAATTCTAAGTTCCGGCACTCCAAGGTCTTGGCAATGAATTCTGAGCCTGGCATCTCATCAGAAAGCCTTCACCGCTCGCTATATTGTGTGGCTGTTACTTTACTGTATGTTCTGTATTGATATGCTCCGTGATTATATGGCGTGACGCACTGGAAACGGATTTATAGAAGTCATTCAACATCTCATGTAATGCTTATGTAGCAGAGCTGATCTTGACACTATTTCATTACTGCCACATGGGAACTCATCTCTCATATGGAAAACCACAGATATTGATATTGCAATAATTTGTGTCACATGATGAACGTCTGTAGGAAGCTAAACCGTAGTTCATCAGGACGACATGAGGGACGTCTATGGGCTATGAGCTGGTGTAGGGTTTAGCTGTAATTTGCACCACTTTCTGGGGTACATTATAATAAATGTACTGAGCCATGCACGGCCACCGCCTAAAGCTAAGCCCCACCCACTTTTTGAAGAAAAAAAATTCGGACCTGTCGTAAAAGCTGAAGATAAAGCAGAAAGCTGGTTACCACTAATAGTTATGTCCCAATGTCTTTTTGGAACAAGAGTATGTTCGTTAATTTTAGGGTATCTTGTTACTAGGACCCCCAGCAATCAGCTGTGATCTGTTAGGACAACCAACATTAACCAACATTACACAGTGTGTTTGTAAGGTAATAATAAGGCTCCCATGGCATGTCTGCCATGGAACTCTGCCTATTAGGCCCCGCCTCCAAGTCTTATATGCAGCTGTCATAGCCTTAGTAGAATGCATTACATAAGTAATGCAGTGTATTATTCTAACGATCGAACTACCGCAACTTCAAGTCTCCATGAGGCACTAAAAAATGGCATCAATAAAAGTTCAATAAAGTTTGATTTAAGATTTTTTAAAAATGCATTTTTCCCCCACAAAATCAAAGCCTTTTTCAATGGATAAAAAAATTGAAGATAATTTTAAAAAAGCATAACATAATAGGTAACGACTAGAGATGAGCGAACACCAAAATGTTCGGGTGTTCGTTATTCGGAACGAACTTCCCGTGATGCTCGAGGGTTCGTTTCGAACAACGAACCCCATTGAAGTCAATGGGCGACCAGAACATTTTTGTATTTCGCCGATGCTCGCTAAGGTTTTCATGTGTGAAAATCTGGGCAATTCAGGAAAGTGATGGGAATGACACTGTGACGGATAGGGCAGGCGAGGGGCTACGTGTTGGGCTGCATCTCAAGTTCACAGGTCCCACTATTAAGCCACAATACCGGCAAGAGTGGGCCCCCCCCCCCTCCCAACAACTTTTACTTCTGAAAAGCCCTCATTAGCATGGCATACCTTTGCTAAGCACCACACTACCTCCAACAAAGCACAATCACCGCCTGCATGACACTCCACTGACACTTCTCCTGGGTTACATGCTGCCCAACCGCCCCCCCTCCCCCCCCACAGCGCACACCAAAGTGTCCCTGGGCAGCCTTCAGCTGCCCTCATGCCACACCACGCTCATGTCTATTTAGAATTGCGTCTGCCATGACGAGGGACCGCAGGCACACACTGCAGAGGTTGGCACGGCTAGGCAGTGACCCTCTTTAAAAGTGGCGGAGCGATAGCCCACAATGCTGTACAGAAGCAATGAGAAATAGAATCCTGTGCCACCGCCATCAGGAGCTGCACACGTGGGCATAGCAATGGGGAACCTATGTGCCACACACTATTCATTCTGTCAAGGTGTCTGCATGCCCCAGTCAGACCGGGCTTTTTAATTCATAGATACAGGCAGGTACAACTCCCTATTGTGAAGTCCCTGTCGACCCACAGCATGGGTGGCTCCCTGGAACCCACCGGCGGTACACAGAAATATCCCATTGCATTGCCCAACACAGCTGAGGTAGTAATGTCGTGCTTAATGCAGGTGGGCTTCGGCCCACACTGCATGCCCCAGTCTGACCGGGGTTCTTTACAAGTGGACACATGTAGGTTAAACTCCCTGTGGACCCACTGCCTGGGTGGGTGCCAGGAAGCCACCGGCGGTACATAGAAATATCCCATTGCATTGCCCAACACAGCTGAGGTAGTAATGTCGTGCGTAATACAGGTGGGCTTCGGCCCACACTGCATGCCCCAGTCAGACGGGTTCTTTAGAAGTGTACAGATGTATTAAAAACTCAGTGTTCACCTACAGCATGGGTGGCTCCCTGGAACCCACCGGCGGTACATAAAAATATCCCATTGCATTGCCCAACACAGCTGAGGTAGTAATGTCGTGCGTAATACAGGTGGGCTTCGGCCCACACTGCATGCCCCAGTCAGACTGGGGTTCTTTACAAGTGGACACATGTAGGTTACACTCCGTGTGCACCTACAGCATGGGTGGCTCCCTGGAACCCACCGGCGGTACATAAAAATATCCCATTGCATTGCCCAACACAGCTGAGGTAACGTCAGCTGTAATGCAGGTGGGCTAAAAATTAATTTGATTACACTGTAGGCGAGGGCCCACAAAAATTGCTGTATCAACAGTACTAATGTACATCCAAAAAATTGGCCATGGCCAGCCAAGAGGGCAGGTGAAACCCATTAATCGCTTTGGTTAATGTGGCTTAAGTGGTAACTAGGCCTGGAGGCAGCCCAGTGTAACGAAAAATTGGTTCAAGTTAAAGTTCCAACGCTTTTAAGCGCATTGAAACTTATAAAAATTGTTCTGAAAAATTATTTGAGTGAGCCTTGTGGCCCTAAGAAAAATTGCCCGTTCAGCGTGATTACGTGAGGTTTCAGGAGGAGGAGCAGGAGGAGGAGGAGGAGGAATATTAGACACAGATTGATGAAGCAGAAATGTCCCCGTTTTGGATGGTGAGAGAGAACGTAGCTTCCATCCGCGGGTGCAGCCTACGTATTGCTTACGTATCGCTGCTGTCCGCTGGTGGAGAACAGAAGTCTGGGGAAATCCAGGCTTTGTTCATCTTGATGAGTGTAAGCCTGTCGGCACTGTCGGTTGACAAGCGGCTACGCTTATCTGTGATGATTCCCCCAGCCGCACTAAACACCCTCTCCGACAAGACGCTAGCCGCAGGACAAGCAAGCACCTCCAGGGCATACAGCGCTAGTTCAGGCCACATGTCCAGCTTCGACACCCCGTAGTTGTAGGGGGCAGAGGCGTCACCAAGGATGGTCGTGCGATCCGCTACGTACTCCCTCACCATCCTTTTACAGTGCTCCCGCCGACTCAGCCGTGACTGGGGAGCGGTGACACAGTCTTGGTGGGGAGCCATAAAGCTGGCCAGGCCCTTAAAGACTGTTGCACTGCCTGGGATGTACATGCTGCTCGATCTACGCACATCCCCTGCTACCTTGCCCTCGGTACTGCGCCTTCTGCCACTAGCGCTGTCGGCTGTGAATTTTACCATCAGCTTGTCCGCAAGGGTCCTGTGGTATAGCAACACTCTCGAACCCCTTTCCTCTTCGGGAATCAGAGTGGGCAGGTTCTCCTTATACCGTGGATCGAGCAGTGTGTACACCCAGTAATCCGTCGTGGCCAGAATGCGTGCAACGCGAGGGTCACGAGAAAGGCATCCTAACATGAAGTCAGCCATGTGTGCCAGGGTACCTGTACGCAACACATGGCTGTCTTCACTAGGAAGATCACTTTCAGGATCCTCCTCCTCCTCCTCCTCCTCCTCAGGCCATACACGCTGAAAGGATGACAGGCAATCAGCCGGTGTACCGTCAGCAGCGGCCCAAGCTGTCTCTTCCCCCTCCTCCTCATCCTCCTCATGCTCCTCCTCCTCCTCCTGTACGCGCTGAGAAATAGACAGGAGGGTGCCCTGACTATCCAGCGGCATACTGTCTTCCCCCGCCCCCGTTTCCGAGCGCAAAGCAGCTGCCTTTATGGTTTGCAGGGAATTTCTCAAGATGCATAGCAGAGGAATGGTGACGCTAATGATTGTAGCATCGCCGCTCACCACCTGGGTAGACTCCTCAAAATTACCAAGGACATGGCAGATGTCTGCCAACCAGGCCCACTCTTCTGAAAGGAATTGAGGAGGCTGACTCCCACTGCGCCGCCCATGTTGGAGTTGGTATTCGACTATAGCTCTACGTTGTTCATAGAGCCTGGCCAACATGTGGAGCGTAGAGTTCCACCGTGTGGGCACGTCGCACAGCAGTCGGTGCACTGGCAGCTTAAAGTGATGTTGCAGGGTGCGCAGGGTGGCAGCGTCCGTGTGGGACTTGCGGAAATGTGCGCAGAGCCGGCGCGCCTTTACGAGCAGGTCTGACAAGCGTGGGTAGCTTTTCAGAAACCACTGAACCACCAAATTAAAGACGTGGGCCAGGCATGGCACGTGCGTGAGGCTGCCAAGCTGCAGAGCCGCCACCAGGTTACGCCCGTTGTCACACACGACCATGCCCGGTTGGAGGCTCAGCGGCGCAAGCCAGCGGTCGGTCTGCTCTGTCAGACCCTGCAGCAGTTCGTGGGCCGTGTGCCTCTTATCGCCTAAGCTGAGTAGTTTCAGCACGGCCTGCTGACGCTTGCCCACCGCTGTGCTGCCACACCGCGCGACACCGACTGCTGGCGACATGCTGCTGCTAACACATCTTGATTGCGAGACAGAGGAGGAGGAGGAGGAGGAGGGTGCTTTAGTGGAGGAAGCATACACCTCCGCAGATACCAGCACCGAGCTGGGGCCCGCAATTCTGGGGGTGGGTAGGACGTGAGCGGTCCCAGGCTCTGACTCTGTCCCAGCCTCCACTAAATTCACCCAATGTGCCGTCAGGGAGATGTAGTGGCCCTGCCCGCCTGTGCTTGTCCACGTGTCCGTAGTTAAGTGGACCTTGGCAGTAACCGCGTTGGTGAGGGCGCGCACAATGTTGCGGGAGACGTGGTCGTGCAGGGCTGGGACGGCACATCGGGAAAAGTAGTGGCGACTGGGAACTGAGTAGCGCGGGGCCGCCGCCTCCATGATACTTTTGAAGGACTCAGTTTCCACAACCCTATACGGCAGCATCTCAAGGCTGATGAATTTTGCTATGCGGACGGTTAACGTTTGAGCGTGCGGGTGCGTGGCGGCGTACTTGCGCTTGCGCTCGAACACTTGCGCAAGCGACGGCTGAACGGTGCGCTGAACTACACTGCTGGATGGGGCCGAGGACAGCGGAGATGAGGGTGTGGGTGCAGGCCATGAGGCGGTAGTGCCTGTGTCCTGAGAGGGGGGTTGCATCTCAGTGGCAGGTTGGGGCACAGGGGGAGAGGCAGGGGTGCAAACCGAAGGCGGTGAACGGCCTTCGTCCCACCTTGTGGGGTGCTTGGCCATCATATGTCTGCGCATGGTGGTGGTGGTGAGGCTGGTGGTGGTGGCTCCCCGGCTGAGCTTTGCGCAACAAAGGTTGCACACCACTGTTCGTCGGTCGTCAGGCGTCTCTGTGAAAAACTGCCAGACCTTAGAGCACCTCGGCCTCTGCAGGGTGGCATGGCGCGAGGGGGCGCTTTGGGAAACACTTGGTGGATTATTCGGTCTGGCCCTGCCTCTACCCCTGGCCACCGCACTGCCTCTTGCAACCTGCCCTGCTGATGCCCTTGACTCCCCCTCTGAAGACCTGTCCTCCTGAGTAAGCGTTGCACACCAGGTGGGGTCAGTCACCTCATCGTCCTGCTGCTCTTCCTCCGAATCCTCTGTGCGCTGCTCCCTTGGACTTACTGCCCTTACTACTACCTCACTGCAAGACAACTGTGTCTCATCGTCATCGTCCTCCTCACCCACAGAAAGTTGTTGAGACAGTTGGCGGAAGTCCCCAGCCTCTTCCCTCGGACCCCGGGAACTTTCGAATGGTTGGGCATCAGTGACGATAAACTCCTCTGGTGGGAGAGGAACCGCTGCTGCCCAATCTAAGCAGGGGCCCGAGAACAGTTCCTGGGAGTGTTCCCGCTCCTGAGCAGGTGTCATTGTAGTGGAGTGAGGAGGCTGGGAGGAAGGAGGAGCAGCAGACAGAGGATTCGGATTTGCAGCAGTGGACGGCGCAGAACTGCGTGTTGACGATAGGTTGCTCGAAGCACTTTCTGCCATCCAGGACAGGACCTGCTCACACTGCTCATTTTCTAATAACCGTCTCCCGCGTGGACCCATTAATTGGGCGATGAATGTGGGGACGCCAGAAACGTGCCTCTCTCCTAATCGCGCAGCAGTCGGCTGCGACACACCGGGATCAGGAGCTCGGCCTGTGCCCACACCCTGACTTGGCCCTCCGCGTCCTCGGCCGCGTCCACGTCCTCTAGGCCTACCCCTACCCCTCAGCATGCTGTATTACCAGTGATTTGATTTCACAGGCAGGAAATAAATTGGCGCAAGACTGCAGGCCAAATATAATTTTTTCCCTTTTTGGAAAACGAAAGGCCCCACTGCCTCTAGTGAATGAATAATCTAAGTTTAATAACTGTGCTGTGTCCCTGCTAATGTGTCACAGAACGTGAGGGTAGCAGAGTTATTATAACTCTGGCAGAGCAGGTATTTTTTTTCCCAATTAAGGAAAGCAAATGGCGAAGCCAGCAGTAAAGCGTAGCTGGGTGCGTATGATTTAGCAATGTTTTTCACGCAGCTCACACGTGTCCACCGCCCGTAAGGACGGACAGAGGCTGGACAAATAGATTTGTTTCCACTTGTTTTTCCACCAAAAGGCAGCACTGCGTATATTCAATGAACATGAGAAGTTTAATAACTGTGCTGTGTCCCTGCTAATGTGTCACAGAACGTGAGGGTAGCAGAGTTATTATAACTCTGGCAGAGCAGGTATTTTTTTTCCCAATTAAGGAAAGCAAATGGCGAAGCCAGCAGTAAAGCGTAGCTGGGTGCGTATGATTTAGCAATGTTTTTCACGTAGCTCACACGTGTCCACCGCCCGTAAGGACGGACAGAGGCTGGACAAATAGATTTGTTTTCACTTGTTTTTCCACCAAAAGGCAGCACTGCGTATATTCAATGAACATGAGAAGTTTAATAACTGTGCTGTGTCCCTGCTAATGTGTCACAGAACGTGAGGGTAGCAGAGTTATTATAACTCTGGCAGAGCAGGTATTTTTTTTCCCAATTAAGGAAAGCAAATGTCGAAGCCAGCAGTAAAGCGTAGCTGGGTGCGTATGATTTAGCAATGTTTTTCACGCAGCTCACACGTGTCCACCGCCCGTAAGGACGGACAGAGGCTGGACAAATAGATTTGTTTTCACTTGTTTTTCCACCAAAAGGCAGCACTGCGTATATTCAATGAACATGAGAAGTTTAATAACTGTGCTGTGTCCCTGCTAATGTGTCACAGAACGTGAGGGTAGCAGAGTTATTATAACTGTGGCAGAGCAGGTATTTTTTTTCCCAATTAAGGAAAGCAAATGGCGAAGCCAGCAGTAAAGCGTAGCTGGGTGCGTATGATTTAGCAATGTTTTTCACGCAGCTCACACGTGTCCACCGCCCGTAAGGACGGACAGAGGCTGGACAAATAGATTTGTTTTCACTTGTTTTTCCACCAAAAGGCAGCACTGCGTATATTCAATGAACATGAGAAGTTTAATAACTGTGCTGTGTCCCTGCTAATGTGTCACAGAACGTGAGGGTAGCAGAGTTATTATAACTGTGGCAGAGCAGGTATTTTTTTTCCCAATTAAGGAAAGCAAATGGCGAAGCCAGCAGTAAAGCGTAGCTGGGTGCGTATGATTTAGCAATGTTTTTCACGCAGCTCACACGTGTCCACCGCCCGTAAGGACGGACAGAGGCTGGACAAATAGATTTGTTTTCACTTGTTTTTCCACCAAAAGGCAGCACTGCGTATATTCTATGAATAATAACTGTGTTGTGGCCCTGCCTATACAATTCTTTCCCTGCAGTATCAATGGAGGGTGGAATGCTCTGCAGAGGCGATTTTGAGAAGCCCAAAAAAAATGCAGCACAGCTAACAGCAGCCTGGACAGTACTGCACACGGATAAATATGGCCCTAGAAAGGACCGTTGAGGTTCTTGAAGGCTACACTCACTCCTAACACTCTCCCTGCCTATGCAGCACTTCTGTCCCTAATGCCAGGTGCAACGGTCTGCAGAGGCGATTTTGAGAAAAAAAAAATTGCCACTGCTAACAGCAGCCAACACACAGCTATCAGTGGCCCTAATAAGGACCTTTGGGGGGTCTTGAAGCCTACACTAACTACCAATTCTTTCCCTACAGCAGCTCCGGTATAAACAGCACTGTCCCTCATCTAACTCACACCGCATCTGAGGCGAGCCGCGGGAGGGGCCGACTTTTATATTAGGCGAACACCTGATCTCGCCAGCCACTCACAGCAGGGGGGTGGTATAGGGCTTAAACGTTGCAGGGGGAAGTTGTAATGCCTTCCCTGTCTTTCAATTGGCCAGAAAAGCGCGCTAACGTCTCAGGGAAGGAAGTGAAAGTAACCAGAACACCGCATGGTGTTCGTCACGAATAACGAACATCCCGAACACCCTAATATTCGCACGAATATCAAGCTCGGACGAACGCGTTCGCTCATCTCTAGTAACGACCCAGACAACAAAAATACTTATCGCACGTGGTGAACGCCGTAAAAATAATTAAAAAAACTTATGCTAGAATTGCTGTTTTCTGTTTTTGTTTGCCTTCCAAATAACACAATAAAAAGCAATCCTAAAGTGACCTGTACCTCAAGATGGTACCGATAAAAAAATACAACTCTAAAGCAAAATACAAGACCTCACAGAAAGGGAAAAAAACAATGCTATCGATCTTACCCTGTTTACCAAAAAATAAGACACTGTCTTATATTAATTTTTGCCCTAAAAGAGGCACAGTGTCTTATTTTCAGGGGGCAGGGGCCTATACTCACCTGGTCCGTGGCGTCCTGATGGTCCCTGGCGGCGCTGCCGCAACCTGCAGTTTCCTCCCTGTCTGCCATTTCAGCTTCTGGTGACGTGGCATTGAATACCCCTCCTCCAGCAAAGCGAGCGCTGTCATTGGCTTATCGAGCGCCAGCACAATCACAGCCACTCAGTGAGTGACATCCATGGGCACGTTGCTTTTTACAGATTGTTCAAAAGCAACGCTAGAAAATAAGTTGTCCCTTCTTCCATTTTTTTTTTTTTTTTGCCCTCAAGAAAAACAGATGACACACGGAAGTAATAAAAATGGATTTAGGGCTGATATTGGTGCCGATCCGCTGTGAATGGAGCCTAAAAACAAATCTATAAACCCATAAGGCCTCGTTCGCATCTGACAAGTGGATTTTGGGGCAGATTTTGACACAGATTTGCGCTGCGGAGCTTCAGTGCGGATCTCACCTCTTCATATCCGGGTACGGTCTGTGTCAATATCTGCACCAAAATCTGGCTAATACATGCACATTTGGATTTTGGCGCATATTTTAGGAAGCGAGGCGTCACCAATTCACCTACCCTGTCTTATATACGGGTAATGAGTATCATTGTTGTATGTCTGCAGATCTCGCAGCAATGGCGGCACCAAGTACAAAGCCATAAACTGGTAATGTGTATTCTGTTATTCGGTGTGTAGCCGCCCTTGAGGTGGCACGGTTCATTGTGCGGCCACCCGCAGGAGCATTGGACCCGCTGAGCCACCAATGGCCGTTGTCAGCTAATGTGATCTGATTTATTATATTGCTCCTCTGGAGACGATGGCAGATACTATTTGTTGTGTTATTGCCGGAGATGACCGCTCTCGTACAGATCTCATAATCCAACGCGAAGATTGGTTTTTACGTAGCCGTTACCGTCTCGACTTTATTGCCTCCTTGTTCCAAATCACTTTTCCTTAAAGGGGTTGTCCCGAGGCAGCAAGTGGGTCTATACACTTCTGCATGGCCATAATAATGCACTTTGTAATGTACATTGTGCATTAATTATGAGCCATGCAGAAGTTATAAAAAGTTTTATACTTACCTGCTCCGTTGCTGGCGTCCTCGTCTCCATGGTGCCGACTAATTTTCGCCCTCCGATGGCCAAATTAGCCGCGCTTGCGCAGTCCGGGTCTTCTCCTGTTCTCTATGGGGCTCCGTGTAGCTCCGCCCCGTCACGTGCCGATTCCAGCCAATCAGGAGGCTGGAATCGGCAATGGACCGCACAGAAGCCCTGCGGTCCATGAAGACAGAGGATCCCGGCGGCCATCTTCAGCAGGTAAGTATGAAGACGCCGGACCGCCGGGATTCAGGTAAGCGCTGTGCGGGTGGTATTTTTAACCCCTGCATCGGGGTTGTCTCGCGCCGAACGGGGGGGGGGGGGGTTTAAAAAAAAAAAAAACCCGTTTCGGCGCGGGACAACCCCTTTAATTCAGTTATTTTTCTTTGTCTTAGTGTTCTCAGCCTATGGAGTCGGCCATATTATTTTATGCCGCTCTGTGTTATGTCATTGATCACCCGTGGCCCTTAATTCACCAGGCGTTGTGTACCAAGGGGCCTCTGTCATCGGGGTGTTGGACTTCTCTTACAGTAGAATGGGGAGGAAGTGGTCACTTTACTACATTCTTCTAGAGAGGTTTAATCTGAATGCTAGGACCTCCACCAATCACAAGAATGGGGTCTCGAGTGTCTGCCCCCGAGTCAATCATACATGCTGCTGCCCCATTCATCTCTACGTAACACTCGAACTTTGCAGAATACATTGCTCACCTGTTTCCAAAACGGGGTTCCCCAATACCCATCCTGCCAGCAGAGGCTGACCATGCATTCAGGAAGTCAGTGAATGGAGCGGTGGGGCGCACAGCTGAGCAAGGGTGCTGCCAAGAATTTACTACTATATAAGTGGTGTAGATATTTAGTTTTTCTTTTTGAAAACTTCCCTGGGGTGGCCATATTGGACACACATTTACTGTCTGTATAGACTTTGCGACAGGATGTACACTTTATTGCATTTACAATGATTGGGAGTCAATTGACTGAGAAATATCATAGTTAATTGCAGTGTCCTGGAAGTGATAGAGTACAGTCCCTCGTCCAGAGACCAGAGAATGACAGAGGACCTGTATACAGAGATATACTATCTGTGTGCTGCTATCTTACCTTTCAGCAGTACAATAGAGCTGTCAGTAACCCCCCCTAAACACACACACTCTCTAATGATTGTGAAATGACACTGTTCATGTGTTCCAGCCTATACAGCAAAGCTAACAAGTGATCTGCAGAAAACAGAAAGTCTCAGCCTATTGTGTGCTCTAGTGGCCAGTGTGAGAACTGCAGTATTGTTGCAGGGTGGAGGTGCGACAACAGGTTCAGGATGGCACATCAGGTGGCAGACAGAGATGGAGGCCAGAATTTTTTTCATAGACAGAAACTTTAATGAACTGAAACCAGATATTTTACGTATAATAACTGTAATCGGAAGTCACACTTACAATAGGCCGCCATCTTGGTCCGGCATTGAAACGCCGCATACTTTAGTTTCAGAGGTACACGGCACACTGTAACACCCCGGCCTCAAGGCACCCTGGGGGCCGTCGTCACATTATACAGACCCTAGCTCTCATCTATACATAGTTTCAGATCTCTGTCTATTCGCGGACTCCCTGCACCATGGGTGCATACTAGTCATCAAAAAAGCGGTCCATCACTTCATCTACTGTAACTTGCCTTTGTACATGCCCATTGTTAACCCCTGCATGTCCAGTACACCTCTTTAGCCCTCGCATAACAAGTGCATAATCAGTAACATATTAACCTTTTGAGTCAAGTGCCTCTAGTGTTCACACACTCAGACATTCGAGACCGGTCTCACGTCTGGCATCTTTTCCTTTAGTTTGGCTTGGCTCTATGTAGCTGTCCTCTTCTGGGACCGAGTCCCATGCAGGAAGGGAGTCTCCCTCTCTTTCCATGCGGTCTGTGTCTTTTGTTCTGCCCCGGTCTATGGGCCCTTTCGGTGCTCATCTTCCGGCCTCAGTCTTCTGTGCTCTTTCCATGGCTTTCCCTTTTCATGGGGCCCAGGCCGCTCTCCATCCTCCGCAGCAGCTGCCACATCTGCTTGCTGTCTGTTGTTGGCCCTCTCACAATGTAGTCCTGGGCACCGCCACTGCTGTTCTCCCTCCCTGCTGCATCTCTTTGTGACGCAGTTCTAAATTCGCTTTTTATGCCCCCTTGATGGCTGCCTAAATTGTAAGTGGGCAGGACCTAGGTGAGGCCTGGGACCCATTATACATTGTCCGTTTCAGAGGGGCTGATCTTCTGGCTGGTGACACGCTATTCGTATCGCCGCCCACATCATTACCGGTGGCGGAATTCCCCTTCTTCAGCCTCCGAGCAGCTTCAGTAACATGGCAGTCGCAGTTCCAGCCATTCCCCCCACTGCAGGGCCGCTCACACAGGTGCCTCCATGCGCCTTCTGCAACTAGCCCCAGCGAGGCTCTGGCCAGCGGAGGGGAACAAATGACACTTGTCCGCACTCGTCAATTTCTGTTTCCCCACTCCCCTTTCGGGCCAGGTACCAGACTGGAGGCGGCGGGGCTTAATACATAGTGCTCCTGGCTGCATTATATGGCGGCAGAGCTGCTGCCATGTGTAAGAGAGGGTGCCGGGCACCCCCATTACAGTGTTCCAGCTTTTATGTGGATAGTAACAAAATCTCTATAAAATATACAACGTTTGTAATAAAAAACTGATAAAATAATCTGTCGTGTTCCGATGATACATTTTTTCAGTGGTTTTGAAAGCGTGATGCTTGACTTTTGAAATGCAGCAGGGCGTGACAGGGTGTAGCTCTGCGTGGGGACCTGGCGATCCCAATGAACAGATAAGTTAGAAGATAAATAACAGATTTATTGTGGCATAGGAGTGTAAAAAGATCATCATAAGGTTATAAAAGTGTAGAAGATACTGAGGTTGTCCGGAGGAGCCGATGACAGACAGAAAGATAAGACGTGGAACGCTACCACTCAAGATGCCAGTAGTACAAGAGCGATCACACAGCGATGCCAGCTGACATGAGCTCCTGAATGGTGGAAGACTCCCTGACATTTATAGTGTGTTTACAGAAAAGCTAAGCACGTGTGTCAGCTGTAAGATTTTCTCCAATCAAATCCTCTTCTAACATCTACATAGTCTTATTCTAAGGATTGTTGGCATATTGACTGAAACTTAATATAATTCAACGTACCACACTCTGAAGGGAAAGAGTCACGAAATCCAGCATGTAACGGGTGCTGCATACAGAGACTTGTCTCTGTATAGTGTATAACGTTACTATAGCTTTATCTAGGCCTCCAGCAGTACTTTAGAGCTGTAAGTAACTCCAACGTGCTCTTATGATAATGAGATGACTCTGTGTATTATGCCCCATTCTGTACAGCAAAGCTGACAAGTGAGCTACAGAAGACAAGAAGTGATGGAGTACAATCCTCTCCTCCAAAGAGCAGGGAGTGACCGTACAGCTGCATACAGAACCTGATCTGTGTACATAGTGTATAGCTACTATCCATCTTTATTTAGGCCTCCACAGTACAAGACAGCTGCCAGTACATGTCTGTAGTGATAATCAGATAACACTGCTTACATGTCTCAGTCTATACAGCAAAGCTGACAAGTGAATGACCGTAAATGTCAGCTTTTTGTGCTTGCTCTATTGTGAAAATTGGGAGTACAAGATATATTTCTATGGCTAATTAGTAGTAGTTAATAATTAGTAATAGTTAAGATGGCAATCCAAAATTGGATTGATAAGTGGTCTTCTAGGTGGGTAATCATCTTAGGAAGGATGGCCATTATCGTTGGACTCCATTAGGAGCCTCCATCCAACATGCTGCACTATTTCGCATAAAATAATGGAAACCATGATGGATCTCGTTGGGCGCTGTTCATGTCCATTGTGTGATGGATCCGTTCCCAGCTTGCATTTTGTTTTTCTGTTCCCATGACGGAATAGAAAAACAGAATTCCCAATGCAGATGTAAATAAAGACAGAGGTGGTCCTCTCCAACGGGTGGTCTTTTGGAGAGGTCTCACTCTACGGCTCTTGTAGAACCACCGGAATTTTCCAAACATTATAATGTGACATTTGAACCCTTTGTCTTATTTCAGCCGCGTTCTTCCATTGATGTTTCATCTCACTTATTTTATGTTCTTTATTTAATTGCAACCTTATAAAAAAAATCACGTTCAGAGGAGTCAAGCAAACCGCGGGTCTTGGTGTGTGTGATGTGACGAGCGCAGACCGGACTCTGCCAGGGAAACGTTATGTAACATGGAGACAAAAAGGACTCGTGTGGGAGAAAAACCGTAAAACGGATCATTTCCACATGATTTTAGCTGATTCCTGGCCCGTTTGGGAAAGCAGAGATAATGACGCCTCAACCACTAAAACATTTAATTGTCTATTTGGACCTAATAAAATTATGAAATTCATAGCAGAGGAAAATCTAAAAATACTGAATTATGAACATAAATGCAAGATCTGAAAGCAAGATCAGTCCGGCAAAAGCTGAGAGCCTTCCAGTGCTTTAATTTAACAACCACAATAAAAGCAGATTATGGATCCAAAAACAAAATGTGCAGCTTGGCACTTACGCGTTTCCAACTGAATAATCCATATTTTTATGTAAAACAATGGCTTTCTGTTGTCTGTTCTTTATGCACGACCAAATCACTGGACCAATCTGCGCCAAATTTGCCACATAGGTAAATCAGACGCTTCAGAATGTTTTAGGTCAGGTTTTAGCTCTCTAGGACTTTCTTTTCGCATTATATATGCAAAAAATCAGAAACACCACAGAACTTCATTAATAGTATCCAAATTTATGAAGGTATGAGCCCCAGAACACCCCCAAATGGTGTATACTGTCTGTTGTGTATACCTGTAACCTTATCTCCATTGTAACATCTTTTTCTGTATATATTTGTACATATCAATATTTGCCCTGCTAGTCTTTTTTTCTAGAATAAATTTGCAATTTATTAGTCAAACCTTGCCCTTTTTAAAACAAACCATAACTCCAAAAATTGTGTTCGTAATTTATAATCTGGGTTCCAGGTTACCTTTAAAAGCTGGTGGTGGCAGTGAGTGTGTTTGTGGGTATAGCAGAGAGCTGGAAGCGTTAGACCAGATCAGCGGGTGATTTGAGCTTTAGTTCTACATGTGTGCAGAAGGCTTGGAAAGCTGGGTACAAATCCACCTGTATTCTAACAACTCTGCGCTTGCAATTCTAATAGAGTGATCAATAGAGGCTCTGCCCTGACAATTGGCAGCGGCGAAAGCACTCCGATTAGTCGATCCAACAAATCAGAGGCGGGATTGGTCGAGGTCCTCCCTCTCTCTCCCTGACAGGGACATTTACTATTCTTCACTTTGCGAATGAATAATTTTGGCTCCCAGGAACGATGCAGCAAATGCGATCAATGCTCAATTTTTTAAAGAGATGCCAGGACAACCTTTCATATGCACTTCTGTTGAGACCAGTAATCAATGTTGAGGTTAGAGGTTAGTGTACAATACCCTGTTGTGTTTTTTGTATTCCTTGGAACCGACTGTAATACCGACACACCAATGAGAAGTGAAAGCTGGAGCTCCGATAACACTGTTGAGAAATTTAGATGCACTGTGACTTTGCAGTGTGACCCAACTCTTTGTCAAACAATGTACTCCTCATGTGATTGGGGCTACAATACTGGCCGGCCGTTCTCTATTCCTCTCGTCCCTCTAATCCAGGATGACCGGCACTCGCCATTGTACTTCAAGAGACTACAGTTACCTGTCCGAGTTTCTGTAGTGATGACAATTGACAAGATGCAAGGCCATTCCCGGAAAATTACTGGTGTCAGCTTGGAACAGCCATCCTTCTCGTAAATCGTTCACTTTATTGGATATGTTGGCTTCGTATCAGTAGCAAACAAGGTTTTTAAACGCCCACAGAAACAACAAAGTTACATAAAATAGACCCGTGCAAAGTCGGGGAATCCTGTTAGCATGTGATATATCTGTTGTATTTCCATTGGGAAAAAGATGAAGTCGCCGCTTGATTTGGATACTGCAATGCGGTAAAAAAGAAGCAACTATGCAAATAGTCCCAATTTAAATATCTCCACCCATTTTGTGTCTACAGCTTCTATACAGACCTATGTGTCTCCATGGTAACAGACTACAAACAAGCTTTATATGGTTGCAGTAATATACCTTTCTATCTCTAGGAGCTGTAGACACAAAATGATCATCAAGACAATTTGAAAAGTTGTTACTTTTTTTAGATATTGGCGCAATAAAGAAAAGGTTGCAAACAAAGATGTTAGTGATGAGCGATTAGTAGAATAATCAGTTTTTGATATCATTGGCCCAATTTTTCAAAAATAATGGGGAATTCTAATGACCTGAACCGATTGGATAACGGGAGTAAAAATAGGTTTATTCATTTGCCCTCTTTCTTCTTACTTGTCTTCTTCTGGCTTTCGCCAACCAATCATCAAGAGGTTTTGCACTGTTGCCTTGCAGCGTTGGGGTCTTTTGTTCAAATCCAACCATTGACAACATCTGCATAGAGTTTGTATGTTCTCCATATTTTTGTATGACTTTCCTCTGGGGGCTCCAATTTTCTCCCACATTTAATAATATGAGATGCCTTTACACGGGACAACTATTGTCACCTGATTGAGTGAATGTAGGCAACGGTTGTTTCATGTAAGTATGAGAATGCGTTCAATAGTCGCTGCATTTCACCTCACCTAAAATTAGTCGCTGGCTGATTAATTATCGTCTGGTATGAGCAGGTAATCGTCTTCCAACAAGTGGTCAACCACTTTGCAGAAGGGGTGTGCTTGTCCAGCGTGCGCCTCCCACCAAACCCTGATTGGCTCCCAACTTTTTTTGGTAACATTTTGCCTTCACACTTAACGCTCATTGGATCCCGAAAACACATAAATGTGTGTTGGTGACCCTCAATAGCTGATGCTGGTCTACAAAACAACGCTCCCTGCTCCAACAGCTACAATCACCCAGTAACCTTATATCTGAGCCCACAGTCAGGATTTCCCCTGCTTAAAGATTTCAGCACCAAATAATCCTAAAATATTATAGTTTGATGCAAGGCCGTCCGCAAAATATCTCCCAGTCCCGAGCTGCGATCTCCGGACGCAGATGGCGCGGCGCAGTATTACTTTTCTACACTACCGTGACTTTAAACAATGGAGATTTATTAACATTTGAGTGCGGTACGAGCGGCGCACAACCTGCTGCTGGCTGAAAATGAAAAAAGAAATGCACTTCATGTCTCTGTCCCCCGGCCATCAGCTCTTACTGGTCATCTAATGAAATTATTGGGCGCCTATTGATTTTAGTGGCCTTCCAGATCTCGCTGCAATTCTGGTGTTCCTGTCTATGTGAAGAGGACCATCATAATAACCGCGCCCTATAATTTATCACCTCTGCATGCTCACATAGGGTATATTATACAATATATTATGGATTGGCTTGTGTCGGGTCCCCGGAGTAGGGCAGGAGGACATGCGATATGTGCAACCTATGCAGCTGCCCTACGTAGGGTAGGAAGCCGCCTGTAAAGCAGTTCTCAGCTTCCTACTGTCCTTTAGTTGTTATGTTTGGCCATTAGCTAATGAATTTTATAGCTTACAATACTTTTTGTAATTAGAGAGGTATTAGAGATGCTCTATGCTGAGCGAAGAAAGAGCAAGGGACCCATACACTGTTCTTGCACAAGGGCCCTTCTCTGTCTATGCTGTCTTTGTCCTAGACTCCAGACTAATACATTGTAGTAAATTAGCAGAAAGATTTGTGCAGCTGTTGATGTGTTTAGCTCACAGAGCATTGTCTACACTGGATATAATTGTATCCACTTCTTAGCTGAGAGCAGGACTAGCTATGTACAATGTATCAGTCTGGAGTCCGGGCTGTTTAGCTCACAGAGCATTGTCTACACTGGATACAATTGTATCCCATTCTCAGCTGTGAGCAAGACTATGTACAATGTATCAGTCTGGAGTCTGGGCTGTTTAGCTCACAGAGCATTGTCTACACTGGATACAATTGTATTCACTTCTCAGCTAAGAGCAGGACTAGCTATGTACAATGTATCAGTCTGGAGTCCGGGCTGTTTAGCTCACAGAGCATTGTCTACACTGGATACAATTGTATCCACTTCTCAGCTGAGAGCAGGACTAGCTATGTACAATGTATTAGTCTGGAGTCCAGGCTGTTTCGCTCACAGAGCATTGTCTACACTGCATACAATTGTATCCACTTCTCAGCTGAGAGCAGGACTAGCTATGTACAATGTATTAGTCTGGAGTCCAGGCTGTTTAGCTCACAGAGCATTGTCTACACTGGATACAATTGTATTCACTTCTCAGCTGAGAGCAGGACTAGCTGTGTACAATGTATCAGTCTGGAGTCCGGGCTGTTTAGCTCACAGAGCATTGTCTACACTGGATATAACTGTATCCACCTCTCAGTTAAGAGCAGGACTAGTTATGTACAATGTATCAGTCTGGAGTCCGGGCTGTTTAGCTCACAGAGCATTGCCTGCACTGGGTACAATTATATTGACTTCAGTTGAGACCAGGACTAGTTTTGTACAGAGTTACCGCATCTGAAAGTAAGCAACAGTGTTCTCATTCACTAAGAGCAACCATGGATCTTGAAAATGGTGAGAGAGCTTTTTTCTTTTATATAAAAGGCACACGGGCAGCACGCTGACCCATTACAGTCAATGCAATGCAACAGGACTGATGATCCGTGTTAAATAATCGTAGCCTGTCCTATTCTGCTCCAATTTCTTGGACATCAGTCACCCATTCATTTCAATGGATGTGCAAAGAAAATGGGAGCTTACCAATGGCATCCGTGTGCGCTCCGTTTTTCATAGATCATTACTAAGCAGTGTTCAAAAAATTGATGCCTCCTTCAGTTTTTTTGGCTTGCAAGAAAAGAATGGCTGTCATAGGGATGACACACAAAAGTAAAAAAGAGACACACAATGCATACAGATACAATGCCAATATACACATGGATTACAATCAGTTCCTGTTACTGCAGAGAGGCGATGGAGCAGAAAGGGAACTGATCTCTAAATACCATTTCTTTCTGGCGGGTCACTGGTGTTGTTGTCTGACCTACACAAACCTCAACACTTCTCCCTTACAGCTCCACCATCACTCTTCACCCTCCAAGCAGTAAATCACTTGTTGGTAAACTCCATAAACTGTCCTTCTGCAATCTGTGCCGTAAGCAGAGGGTTTACAATGGGCGGAGGGCGCGTCCGGCACACGTCACTCATGTAATGTTTTGTTCTTGGGAAATCCCTGGTGATCAATAATGGCTTCACAGTTGTGCCAACCGTAAAGCCACGTTAATATATGATCTAGTTTTGAGCGTCTGACTTTTCTGCATCAGCACAGAAATACAAATAAATGCATAGACTGAAATTCAGGAGTTTCCGCAGTACATGACTGCCACTAGGGGGAGCTAGCTGAATACGGACAAATGACAAATACAACCCCTATCAAACTCAAGGAGCCTGTAAAAAAATCTGTCTACAGATTGCTCCCCCTGGAGGTCACCTTACGCTGGATAAACTTATGCATCCAACATATCTAGTCTCTGTATGTGCAAACAACATGTAAACCTTTAACATTCTGTTTATTTTTCCTTTTCAGTCTCTTCTGTGTCTTCAGGAAATCTTCCCAGCAGTACAAGCTGCAGAGAAAGCCGTCAGCAGGGACCCAAAGTTTGTTGAGGCTTGGCAGACTTTGGGACGGGCACAACTGGGACTAGGAGAAATAGCAATGGTGAGTTGGTACACGTTGTCGAAATACAGTTATGTCACCTGAATTCACTACTACAGTAGCTTGTGTTTACTGCAATACTTGTGTTATGGCAGCGGCCCATGGCTGGCAGTCCTTCTCAACGCCTTCTATCCGTCATGGTCAGTGGCATCTTCGGTCCCATGTATGTGGCATATGCTGCACTCTCCTCACTGCTGACAGGATCTCCCTTAGGGTGTGTGCTGAACCTTCCCGTCCCCAACCAATCTTAATGATTCTCCATTTATTTAAGGCATCCTGCCCCACTGGAGGGTCTTCAGCAATAGATTCAGTTCTTTGAAGGTGCTATTGATTCTTGATTGACTCCTGTTTTTTTTCTGTACCTTTATACCTAGCTTTTCTAACTTCTCCTGCCCTGACCTCAGCTTGATCTTTGACTATGATTTGCCATCTGCCTTGACTCCGTGCTTTTCTCTCTGTTTTCGCATAAACTCAGTCTGTCCTGACCTCAACCTGTGATATCAACTGTGAATCTGCCTATCCCTCCATAACTGCGCAGTGAAAGGTTATACGTGAATCACTGGAGGCATGTATAAGTCATTATACACTGAATGGCCACTTTATTAGAGACCCCCATCTAGAAGCTCTTTGGGCTCCTTTGACCTTTAAAACTGCAGTTATTTGTCGTGGTGTAGCTTCCATTAGGTGATGAAATTGTTGTGCAGGAATCTCGGCCCCTGTGGACAGGAGGCTTCTTGTAGTTGCCGTAGATTAGATGGAGGTGCTGACATGTTCTGATCAGCTGACAGGAAGGGGTCAGCGATTCATGCTGCTTGCACCAAATTCTGACCTCCCATCAGCACGGAGCAACAGAAATCTGGATCCATCTGACCAGGGGATGGTTTTCCGCTGCTCAGGAACTGGTCATCTGCTGTTATAGCCCATCTGTCATAAGGAACGTCAAGTTGTGCGTTCAGACATGTTAGTTGGAGCTCCAGTGTTGTATTAAGCAGCTCCTAACTGTGCAGGTCCTGTTGGTCACAACGATTCCTGACATCCTCCTCTGACCCCTTCCAGTGATGAGTTGTTTCCATCCACAGAAGATCCCCTTTCGGGGGGTTCCGGTAGGGTCCACGTCCCAGAGGTTGGCATTATTTGCTCCATTACCCTTGCCCTGGCCCGGTCTGCACCCCCATGACCTGGACAGGTAGATGTCTTCTAAGCATGCTCCACATAATGCTCCAAGAGTTTGTTCAGTGTTATAAACCTGTAATAGCTGATAATAAAATGAACGTCACAGCTTCCTCCTCGCTGACAGATGATGATTTAGTAGATGTAGTGAATGCCGTAGCCGGCTGGAAACCAACGAGCCTGGCGGTAGTAGGAGAAATGCTTGTGGTCGCCTCCATTACGGAGAAATCCTGATGTTCATTCACGTCTGGAGCTGAGTCTTACAATACATTCACCACAATGAGAATATGCAGCTGTAGAACAAAGTGTGGCCATGTTTCCGGACCTTTAATGGCTCGTAGAGGGGCTCGTCAGAACCTAATGTATACTTAATGCCAACCGCGACTTCTGCCAGCCTGAATATTGCACATTAGCTTTCTCTGAGCTGAGAAATTACCTTCACGGCCTTTGTAGATTTACCAAATTATAAAACATTTATGGGAAAAACCATGTCTGTACTGAGTCGGAGGTAAAAGCAGGGGCTTAACCCTTCCGTACTTAAAGAAGTGGCGCCATGATGGGTGCTGTATGTATGGAGCAAATAATGCAGCTGCATCAGAACCTCTTGAGTAGAGATGAGCAAACTTTACAAAAGTTCAGTTTGGCTGGGTTGCATCAGAAAGTTTGTATTGGTGGTGTCCTCCTGAGGCGCGGTGGCTCAGTGGTTGGCACTCTTGCCTTCCAGCAAACTAGGTGCAGATCTGACCAAGGACAACATCTGCGTGGACTTTTAAAAACTTCTGTTAAAAAATTGGCTACAAGGAGCATCTCACACCAAGGAGGACCTGTTATATCTGTGCATTACACAGACTGCCTGTTGTAAAAACTGTGTAATACTTCGTTCCTCCTGCGGGGGCACTGCAGAAAAACTGAATATTTGCTTCCAGGAATCCCCAAGATTAACGCTGATCACTAATCATCGGAGCACCCTTCTAACAAAAAGGGAATTCCAAAGCGAATAACCCCTTTAAATAATTACTCCGCTCTCTTATGATCTTCCATCATTTCAGTCCCCATAAAAAGTTAAAGAGCTTTGTTAATATTTAATATTCACTTCTCTTGTTTCCATTTTTAATCACATGACGTTTTATTAGCTTTTGAAACAAAAAGTAAAGTCAAAACTTTCCCAGACTCCTCTAAGCAGAGAGCAGGGCAAGATAGGAGGGTGGAGCAAAACCGCGGTCGATACTGGTGTCCCCCGCTTTTGATGAGGTCAGCCAACTTTGTGTGAAGGTGTCAAGGGTTAAATGCTACATATCGCCTACTGCTAGTTATTCAGTGTAATCATCACTCTTCTATGAAGTGGCAGAATTAACTACCATATGCCTCCTCGGTCTCTGTCTGTTACCGCCATACCATACACGGCACCATGACCTGCTTCACATACACAGCACCAGGACCTGCTTCACATGCACGGCACCATGACCTGCTTCACATGCACGATACCATGACCTGCTTCACATGCACGGCACCATGACCTGCTTCACATGCACGGCACCATGACCTGCTTCACATGCACGGCACCACGACCTGCTTCACATGCACGGCACCATGACCTGCTTCACATACGCTGCACCACGACCTGCTTCACATGCACTGCACCACGACCTGCTTCACATACACTGCACCACGACCTGCTTCACATACACGGCACCACGACCTGCTTCACATGCACGGCACCACGACCTGCTTCACATACACGGCACCATGACCTGCTTCACATGCACGGCACCATGACCTGCTTCACATGCACGGCACCATGACCTGCTTCACATGCACGGCACCATGACCTGCTTCACATGCACGGCACCATGACCTGCTTCACATGCACGGCACCATGACCTGCTTCACATGCACGGCACCATGACCTGCTTCACATGCACGGCACCATGACCTGCTTCACATGCACGGCACCATGACCTGCTTCACATGCACGGCACCATGACCTGCTTCACATGCACGGCACCATGACCTGCTTCACATGCACGGCACCATGACCTGCTTCACATGCACGGCACCACGACCTGCTTCACATACACTGCACCATGACGTGCTTCACATGCACGGCACCATGACCTGCTTCACATGCACGGCACCATGACCTGCTTCACATGCACGGCACCATGACCTGCTTCACATGCACGGCACCATGACCTGCTTCACATGCACGGCACCATGACCTGCTTCACATGCACGGCACCATGACCTGCTTCACATACACAGCACCATGACCTGCTTCACATACACAGCACCATGACCTGCTTCACATACACAGCACCATGACTTGCTTCACATGCACGGCACCATGACCTGCTTCACATGCACGGCACCATGACGTGCTTCACATGCACGGCACCATGACCTGCTTCACATGCACGGCACCATGACCTGCTTCACATGCACGGCACCATGACCTGCTTCACATACACGGCACGTGGCTGCGTGTGGTTTGCTCTGAATCTGTAGTTTCGGCTTCCTCTTGCATTTGTCGTCAAATGTCAATGTGGTCACTTAAGGGAAAGCGGAGAGGAAGCGGAGCGGGGTAATTCCCCCTGATAGCCGAGTCGCATGTTTCACTTTTAATCAGCCGCCAGTTGGTGTAGATGCCAGGTGTACTAATATATGGAGATGATATGTTACATGCAGGTCCAAAGGAAATAACAGAGAGTGTGATGAGCCGACACTTGGGGAGTTCCATGTAGAACAATATGTCATATACTTATATGCTCTTATTGGAAATGACCAGGACAGCTATTGGGGAATGTTCTGCTCTCGTCTCTGTTCTGTCAGCCTATACATTGTGTCCGCGGTGCAGCAGAATATCTGTATACTGTTCCATGAGTGGCCCCTTTATTAGACCCCGGCCCTCTCAAGATAGGTGTTTCCCTGTATGCAAATTCTCCATTAGATGGGGGAATCCAGCGATCTGAGTGATTTCCAACGAGGCCGGGTCATCGGTGCTAGACTAGCCGGGCCGGGATGTCACTGCCAACTGTGTGGTGTTTTCTCATGTAACGGTGTGGGGAGTATACAGAGAATGGGGTGATGTGACGGAGGAAAACATCCAGCGAAAGGGGATCCTGTGGATGGGAGCAACTCATCACTGAAAGGGGTCAGAGGAGGGTGTCAGGAATCGCTTTGATAAACAGGCACTGCACAGTCAAGAACAGTTTAATGGAACATTGGTGCTCCAACTAACGTGTCCACATCCATAACTTGCTATTCCTTAGCATGGATGGGATATAACATCAGGCGACCAGTTCCAGCGCCATTGTGTCTAAGAATAACAGAAAGGCGACCCCAGGGGGCAAAAGAGCGCAAAAATTGTATCACTGAGCAGCAGAAAAACATCTTCTGGTCAGATGAATCCAGATTTCTGTTGCCTTGTGCTGATGGGGGGTCAGAATTTGGCGCAAGCAGCATGAATCGATGACCCCTTCCTGTCAGACTGGTGGAGGTGCAGTAATGGCTTGGGGAAGGTTGTCTTGACACACCCCAGGTCCTCTGACACCTGCAAATGGATGCCATAAGGAATAGCTGCAGCTCTAAAGGCCAAAGGAGGCCAAACACGCTTCTAGATGGGGGTCTCTAATAAACTAGCCCATCAATATATATATTTATATGGCAGTACCATACTCTACAGCTACGGCTCTGTTCACATTCGCTTTGGCGACTGCGTCAATATTCTTCCTCTCAAAACAATCAACGCCCTAAGTACACCCAATGCGCCCCGTTGTAAGTCAGTGCCATCTGTTGAGCGGTGGTCGTATCTGTTGCATGAGGCATCCAGCAGAGCGCTGTACCCTCTGGTCTAAACGGGATTCACAATGCAAAGGTCAACCAAGCCTAACCCCGACATCCCAACCCATCGTCACATGGAGGTCCAGGCCTGGGAGGAGCCTTGCTGTCACGTGATAGCTGACGGCTGACCTATCAATACGTAAGGGTAATTAACTTACTACTGACACATTTCCAAGTGTGGGAAAAAAATGTGTCACGGAGGAAGCAACCATGAGCATCTGCAATGTAGAACCCATACTGCAGCCGACCAAACCGCGAGCTCGTAGAGCACTCTGCTGGGGGATTTAGCATTCTCCCCTTCTGCTTCCTATTGACTTTCTTATTTTAAGGTGAGTGTCCCTTTAAGCACTTTCGTTATTCGCTCCTCCATTCTTGCGCCATTACTGCCATGTGAGTTCATTTACCGCAGGCTTAGGTTTGCTTTCCTTGTGCTAAACTTTAATAGACCGAGCTCCACCTTGCTTTTATAGCTGGTGGTAAAGAGCATTCCTCCGATCCCGACAGCTGCTCCACAATGTCCATACAATTAAGTTATTGATTAACTCCGCTTTAGGTTCATGCAGTGCATCCACCGTGCTCCAGGATGGCTCATACCCTGTGTGCAAACAGTGCAGAACATGTGCCGGGCGTCTCAGGTGTCTCCGTATGCTTCTATTTGTTGACTGAGAGTTATGGAGATCCCTGACCTGATTTGGAAATACCCTCCACCCGGTAAAATGTCATTACTGTGTAGATGACTAATAATGGTCAACTTTATATACCTAGTCTGCTCTTACAGGCGTAACTCCCAGGAACCAAGGTAAAATGTGTACCAGGACCTCCACCCACCATATGTCATTGATAACCTTGGACCTTTGGCCCACTCAGGCACCCTCAGCACCATATATGCCCTGACCTACTGGTAACTCTATTGCTAAAAGCATACCTCCCAACTTTCAAAGAGTGAAAAGAGGTGCAATCCTTGAAATATGGTGATTTTTCTTTACATTAGCCACGCCTCTAACCCCACCCAATCCAGCCCAGGGTTCTTTGTGCCCCCACAAAATAACAGTACCCCTTAGTTCCCAACATACTTTTTTAGAGTCTCCTTTGAATAGCACACAATAGTGATGCCCACACACAATATGGATGCAGCCTTAGTACCCCGCGCACAGGAAGGATGTCTGTCTCCTTAGCTCCCCCCCCCCTTTGAATATTGATGCACCTTTTCATGCCCCCCCTCCTCTACCCCCCTCCCACACACAATAATACCTATGATGTCAACAACCAGATTGGCAGAACCAAAGAGAACTGAATGGATCCCACCCATTATCAGGACATGTGGAAGACTTCCCAAGACATTGGGAAGACCTCTGAAATCCGGGACAGTCCCACTGGAACCTGACCGTTGGGGAGTATGCTAATAATTCGAGAAATTTAAAGGTGACCAGATCATGTGGACCCATCCGATTTAGTATGGAGTCCACTAGTTTCAGTGCAAGGGGCATATCTGTTTATGGCATGTCAATGGGATATTCTATAAATGTTTGATAGGTGGGACTTACTGCTAGAACCCATTGAGCAGGGTAATAGTGGCCCCATGTCTCCTCTTTCTCCTGCAAGCCTAAGACAAAAATTAGAAAACAGGATTGACAGTGTGTCCAACAGTATCGATTGAAGTCTATAGGTGACAGAAATAGCCAAGACTAGACCTTGAGCCAAGCGCCAATTGTGTCATTGTCAAATGCCAGTAGTATGGGTCTCTCCAGAAGTGCAACTTAAGCTCCTGGGCCCTGCACAATCAGTTACAGGGTCCCATCTGCCATTCATGTCTTATTATGTCACAGAGGGGCCCTTGAGACACCTCAGACATCAGGACATCACATGACTACTAATGGTACATGCTCCATAACCATTAATGCTGTGCACTGCCTGGCACTAAGTGCTCAGCACCAAGTCTAATGTCAGCTGCTTATTAGGTCCATATGGGTGGTCTACCTTGGGTCATCCAGTCACTCTTTTCATAGTGTATGTTGGCTTTGGATTTGTAGTAAGTTGACTTCTCCTATATAGGCCAAGGCTCATGTCATGTAATTTAATAATATGCCTCCAAGCTAGACAAGTTTACCCTCTGTTGGGTTGCACGACTAAATGTGACAGTTGCATCTCTTACCGTACGCAGCACTGATTGACAACGGGTACAGCTCAAAATGTCATGGCTCGGTAGCCTCCTCACTTGACCAGCTCACGCCTTACACAAATCTGTGGAATCTTTTTGGAATATCAGCCTAAATACAAATGATACAAGCTGAAATACAGATGGCTACGTCTGAAGAACACACTCAGCCCACGCAGTGCCCATCCTACCACGAGCACCCAATGTCCATGAGAACTAATGACCCCTACCATGGAGAAACGCTCCAGTGCTGTGCCTGTTCTTCGGAGATAAGTGTCTCTATTAATTATTCAGTATGTATGTGTAGAGTAATGACTCGGTGAGGGGAGAAGGCTACAACGGAGATAATAAATCCTTCATTAATACATACTGCAACCTCAGAGTTGTCTGATCATACTTTCATATCCTCTCATAAAGACAGAACCGGCGACTATTAAACTCGGATCCTAACTCTTTTACATTACAGAATTACAGAAGGTGTAAGATAGATGTTGGCCAATTCTTCTCTGCCATAAATACGTCTGTAAGGAAGTGAATCCCCCCCCCCCCCAAGGGAACGTAACTATTGCTGGTCAAGTGTGTAATAAAACAGTTTTATTGCGCAGCTTGTACGTGTTATACACACTTTATAATTATCTGTAAGGCGTGATGGAATCCTAGAATATGGGAAGATGTGAGCTGTCTACTCGAGCAAGGGGGAACATCAAGATGGCAGGACAGCTTGGGGATGCAGTTGATGTATTGTGGGGTAGTAGAGAGTGACAGTGTCAGCACCGACTCATGTCATCATGACTACAGAATATGCACTTTGTCATTTTGCACTGTTCCCTTCTTCTCTTCTCTGCTTTAACATCTCCTTTGGTTTATGGACTTATTGGCCGACAGGAAAGTGTTTCTCCTAGCTAGCCAATCAGCCACAATGGGAGTGTGTTTTTGATCCTGCCCCTACATGGGCACCGGTTATTCTCCTGTGTGCATGCGGTGTAGATCTCTGTGTGTTTGTCTGGATCCAGTCTTATCCATGTCTGGTCTATATCCTGTCTGTTGCCTCCATCCAGTGGTCTACTGCAGTGAAGATCAGGTGGTGATACTGTTTGTATTCGGTTTATT
Source organism: Eleutherodactylus coqui (assembly GCF_035609145.1). Lineage (NCBI taxonomy): Eukaryota > Metazoa > Chordata > Amphibia > Anura > Eleutherodactylidae > Eleutherodactylus > Eleutherodactylus coqui. Next base: position 43,031,904 of record NC_089841.1, read on the forward strand.
CACCTTTGCCCATTGTGTTTAAGACAAACAGAAAGACGAGACTCGGGGGTAAAAGAGCACAAAAATTGTATCACTGAGCAGCGGAAAAACATCTCCTGATCAGATGGATCCAGATTTCTTTTGCCCCGTGCTGATAGTCAGAATTTGGCGCAAGCAGCATGAATCGCTGACCCCTTTCTGTCAGCTGGTCAGAACATGTCAGCACCTCCATCTAATCTGCTGCAGCTACAATAAGCTTCTTGTCGCAGGGGCCGATATTCGCGCTCAACAATTTCATCACCTAATGGAAGCTACACCACGACGAAAAGCTGAAGATTAATGGAGATCCAACGTGCTACTAGATGGGGGTTTCAATAAAGTGGCCTTTAGTGTATATTAGGATATTGCTGTTTCTTGGAATACTTCCATTAGCTCAATAGAGAGATTAGCAGGCGTTTGGGGTCATGTTCCTTTTGTAGTGAAGGTTGTATCCGCTCGTAGCTAGAACAAGTCAATTCATAAAAGCACTTTAGAAAATTTAAAATGATACAGTTGTGTATTGTGAATGCCAGGAGGGTAGTCAGTACGGGCCGAGTCTGCGCTGTGCGTGAAGGTTAATGCAGCGCGGTTGTAGTTTATGACACCCGTTTCAGATTCTTGGCTGCCAGTGCCGGAGAAGAGTTCACACGCCAACAAGTTACCCAACGGCAGATGTCCTCCACCTCCGAACAGTAAGCAGTGACCTAATAAGTAATGCGAGTGATACCTGTGAAGTTATGGAGCACAGAAGGTCACCATTATCATTCTACCACCTGGATACATTGCTTATTCTTTTGACACTCTGGTCAAATATTATTGGCACCCTTCTTGAGTTGAAGCAAGAACGGATTGTTTTACATCTAGAACATCCATACAAACGTACAACTGAAGATCAATAGCTCTACTCCATTAAATCCGGAGCACAGTCATTGAAATATTGACCCTTAAGGACAAGATTTCCTTAGATAAGAAGAACACTGAAGAGGCCAGACTCTTAACATCGACTTATCTGATGACCATAACCCGGTTAAGACGGAATACAAGAGCTACAGTAGTGCATATAACACTAATCTACTACAACCACCCACCAAGTATGATCTCTGGTCCACGTGATCCTCATAAAGCTACTCTTCTCGCCTGTTACAGCTGGCATCATTGGCATGCCACTTGCATGTTGGCATTAAATATTCCTTATTACACTGTATGATCATTGCATCAGGAGCAGCCCGTACACAATGTAGTTACGTATGGGCTGCGGGTATATCTGTGATCATACAGCACAATGGGCTCTATGTTGTGGATATCAGCTGTAAAATAGAACCTGCTGCGTTCTGTTTTCTGTGAGCGGTTTCCATAATTACGACCCGCTTTTATGAGCAGAATTGTGTGATCCAAAGCATTTGATTGATCCGCGTATTACCACGAATCAAACGCATGCAGAATCCACAATTTCTATCCGGTCGTGGGAGACCGGCTTACGGTAGATCGCTACTTTTTTATCATGTGACCGAGGACCGCTGAACGAGGCCACCGGTCACTGCTCCAGGTTCTCGGCGACCTTTGGTAGCCAAGAGCAAGGAAATTTTACATTTCCCGAGCTTCCCGGCTGCTGTGCATGTGTACGGCATTATGCTGATGGGCGCATGCGCAGAAGCCGGGGAAGGTCCGTGGAGGAGGATAAAGTCGGGGTTCAAATACGGAGGCCTCCGTTGAGAAGTTTCATCTCCTCTCACCGATCGCATTGGTGAGGGGAGATGAAACAAACTCTTTTTTGAATTTTTACGTAATTGCCATTATCCATTGGATAATGGCGATCACGTGACCAGGAACTGTGCCCCCCACCGTGACATCTCCAGGCTTTTAGCTTTTTAACCTTCTTTCTTTTTACACTTTTTAACTTGACATGATCACCATTATCTGATGGATAACAGTGATCATGTGATGGAACCGCATACACCGGTCCCCGGTGACATCTCCCTGCACTCGGCTATCTCTGACAGTCGGGTGCAGGGGGATTTTAAATTTTCCGGGCTCTACGGCCTTCTACGCATGCGTGCCACATCAGCGCATGCGCCAAAGTCCGCACCATGTCCAGATTGCCACGGGACATCACAGAGGACGGGGGTGAGTATTTTCAGCTGCCCTCATGGATCCACAGGAAAGATTTCAATGGACCTCAGACACGTGGCAGAAAGTCCTTTATTCCTCCAAACAATTAAAACAACAACCTTTCGACTCAATAGAGTCGAAACGTTGTTGTTTTTATCGTTTGGAGTAATAAAGGATTTTTAACTGCACCACAGTTGCTGCCATCTCTATCTTCCACATTACAACTACGATTGGGGTCTGCATTGTATCGGGACCCATTCAGGTGGCTATGCAAACACCTGTCCAGCTGAATGAAGCTTGGTAATGTGCTGTTGACAATCTCTTCACTTCGCCTTACGTGGCAGAAAGTCGTCTAGAGTGATGAGTCCCATTTCCTGCTGTACCATAGGGATGGCTGGGTCCGCATCTGGCGTAAACAGCATGAAACCGTATCCCATGGAGTTCTAGAGGCCGGTAGTGGTGGTGGTATCATGGTCTGTGGAGCATTTTCCTGGCATGGCCTAAGATCATTGGTCATAACAGCAAAATCCTTAAATGGTGAACACTACAGGGACCTGTTAGCTGACCATCTGCACCCATATTTTCAGGAAGTCTTTCTCGACCACATTGCCATCTTTCAACAAAACAACGCTCCATGCCATCAAGCCTGATTACTTGGGAGTGGTTGGAAGAACATGACAATTAATTCTACACATTGTTTAGGACCTAAACTCAATAGCTACCACAATCAACTCAACCCCTATAGCTACACCACTGGGTCTATAAGGGGGAAGGAGGGAGGGTTCATTTACTTGTGCAGCTCAAGCCAAAGACTAGTAATTATGGAGGTCCAAGAGAAGTTACAAAAGCACACAGAAACTAACAATTAAGAGATACACTTTTTGTAAAAATAAAGACATCCACCCCCTACAAGGAATTGTCATTTTGCTGTAAAACCCGTTCTGCAGTTCCATCTCAGGCAGATCTGTAAATGATGAGAGTTGTGGTGATTAGATGGACGGTCTTGTCACCTGAGGCCCTAAATTGGTCCCCCCCTTGGCCTATAAGAGGCTCTCGGAGGCTCCTTGTGTGTAGTGACCTCTTCTTCTGCTTATGTAGAGCTTGTTGACCACTAGACGCCTCTACGACATAGAGAAGAGATTTCACCCGTTACCAGAGTCTGAGAGGGGCGCATTATTGGGATGTGAGAAGCTGGATGGTCGTATCGATGAATTGTCCCCCCAACGGTTGTTCTGACAAGACTATTAGGAGGTGTTGGGACCAGTGGATGTGTGAAGGCACTCAAGTTGACCGGGCTCAGGACCCCCAACAGACCACCAGTAGAGAGGAGCATCTGATCATCTGACAAGCATGAGCAGTTCTAACTGCTTCGTTGTCTACCAGCCAGAGACAAGGGGCGCCATCATTACACCCCTGGGTCTGTCTGAGGCATTTCCAGACACTTTGCTGAAGGACATTTGGTCTCACGAAACCCATTGCATGTTCTGCCTTTGACACCCACCCATCACCTTTATTTTCAGTAATGTCATGAACAACAAAACTGGATGCTATGGAGTGGAATCGGGTTGTCTTCAACGACTAATCCAGTTTTAGTTTGAGCGCTGACAACGGCCATGTTCATGCCCAGAGACCTCGGGGTGAGCGGCTCAATCCTGCTTTTGCTGTGGAGCAGCACACTGCTGGTGTGGTGGCCTGGGTGGACATTGCATACTATGGTCGGTCACCCCTAGTAGTGGTACGAGGGACAACGACAGCTTAGCGATATGTTCAGGACGTCCTGCAGCCACATGTATTCCTCTCATGGGGGCTTCCAAGAGCCTTCCAGCAAGAGAGTGCTCGTCCGCACACACAACGGGGTCAAAGGAAGCCCCCACAACACTGTCACACTTCCATGGCTGCCTGGTCACCAGATTTTTCACTAATAGAACATGTATGGGACCATCTGGGATGCCAACTTCCACAGCTTACGAGTTTGCACAATCTAAAGGCTCAGTTTCAGCAAATGTGCACTAATATGTTGCAAGATACCATACGGAATCTGTATGCCTCGATTCCCGTATCACATTTTGTATCCAAGCTAGAGGCAGTAAACAGGGTATTAGAGCCTCCATGCCCGCCTGGATCACATCTTGTATCCAAGCTAGAGGCAGTAAAGCAGGGTACTAGAGCCTCCATGCCCGCCCGGATCACATCTTGTATCCTAGCTAGAGGTGGTACAACAGGGTACTAGAGCCTCCATGCCTGCCCGTATTAAATCTTGTATCCATGCTATAGGCGGTACAACAGGATACTAGAGCCTCCATGTCCGCCCGTATCACATCTTGTATCTAAGCTAGAGGCAGTACAGCACTGTACTAGAGCCTCCGTGCCCGCCCATAACACATCTTGTATTCAAGCTAGAGGTGGTACAACAGGGTACTAGAGCTTCCATGCCATCCATATCATACTTGTATCCAAGCTAGAGGCAGTACAACAGGGTACTAGAGCCTCCATGCCCGCTCAGATCACATCTTGTATCCAAGCTAGATGCAGTACAACAGGGTACTAAAGCCTCCATGTCCCCCATATCACATCTTGTATCTAAGCTAGAGGCAGTACAGCACTGTACTAGAGCCTCCATGCCCGCCTGTATCACATCTTGTTTCCAAACTAGAGGTGGTACAACAAGGTACTAGAGCCTCCATGCCCACCTGTGTCACATCTTGTATCCAAGCTAGAGGTAGTACAACAGGGTACTAGAGCCTCCATACCCCGGTATCACATATTGTTTCCAAGCTAGAGGTGGTACAACAGGGTACTAGAGCCTTCATGCCCACCTGTATCACATCTTGTTTCCAAGCTAGAGGTGGTACAACAGGGTACTAGAGCCTCCATGCCGACCCGTATCACATCTTGTATCTAAGCTAGAGGTAGTACAACAGGGTACTAGAGCCTCCATACCCCAATATCACATATTGTTTCCAAGCTAGAGGCGGTACAACAGGGTAGTAGGGCCTCTATGCCCCCCGTATCACATCATGTATACAAGCTAGAGGCAGTACAACAGGGTACTAGAGCCTCCATGCCCACCCGTATCACTTCTTGTACCCAAGCTAGAGGCGGTACGACAGGGTACTAGAGCCTCCATGCCCCCCGTATCACATCATGTATACAAGCTAGAGGCGGTACAACAGGGTACTAGAGCCTCCATGCCCACCCGTATCACATCTTGTATCCAAGCTAGAGGCAGTACAACAGGGTACTAGAGCCTCCATGCCCACCCGTATCACATCTTGTATCCAAGCTAGAGGCAGTACAACAGGGTACTAGAGCCTCCATGCCCACCCGTATCACATCTTGTATACAAGCTAGAGGCGGTACAACAGGGTGCTAGAGCCTCCATGCCCACCCGTATCACATCTTGTATACAAGCTAGAGGCGGTACAACAGGGTACTAGAGCCTGCCTACAGGGGTCGGTTCTCCACAATAAATGACCCATTTGCTCTGATATTGTAAGTACTTACTTCTAACAACATTACAATCACACAGAGAAAGTTTCATCCATCCGACAACTTCTTTTACTTGCTTGTTCTTTTTGACAATGAGTATATTTCCCAATTACAAGACGCTGCCAACGTTCATGGATTTTGGAAGAAAACCTCCTAAAAATAAAGAACACATTTGCTCCTTTGGGTTCGTTCCCGTTTTCTTATTTTTAGCAGCCAATGTTTGGATCTCGCCCTCCGCACTCACTGCTATTTGTTAATTGGTGCAGAAGAGTCTTTATAGTGTTTAAATCGCTGCCCATAAAAAGACAAGTGAAACGTGTGGCTGTTACTTCATGGAGCCCGGGCTGAGTATCACCAGGGGCGCAATTACGCACCTCCTCGCAGGTCAAATGAGTGGAGACATAAACCGAAGCAAAACCCCTCCGCAGAAATGACTTCCCGGCAATCATTTTTCCAGTTAGTGTGGGAAGCTGTAAGAAGCCATCTGAGTGGTCCCTACGGGCATCTCTTCTGCTATTAATGACAGTACCCATAGTCTTTCCAGTGGCCCATTGTGTGGACTTCTGCCCTATGACGACCCTCCTGTGGCAAGCAGTTGGTTCCGTGTATGGCTTCCAGCATTGTTCATACCTCTCTTCAGTATACTCCCGGCCGCTATGGCTGCAGCGCTGCTTTAACTCCTTAATTGTATATATATTTTGTTCCTAACTTCCAAGGGCCACAACCTTTTAATATTTCCATTGACATGGCCATATGAAGACTTGTTTTTTGGCGGGACGAGTTGTATTTTTTTTAATGGCACCGTATAATTTATGGGAAAACTTAAAAAAAATTTTTTTTTTAAAGCGATCGCACCAGTTTTTGGAAGGGTTTAGTTTTTACAGCAGTCACAGTGTAGTAAAAATGACCTAGTTTGTTGTAAGGGTCAGTATGATTACAGTGATGCCAAGTGTAGTTTTTTAATGTTTTTCTATTTTTAAAAAGTACCGTATATACTCGAGTATTAGCCAACCCGAGTATAAGCCGAGTCAATAAGTTTTACCACAAAAAACTGGGAAAACTTGACTCGAGTATAAGCCTAGCTATACTCCAGTATATACTGGGTAAAGAAAAAACTCAATACTTGCCTCCCAGCCGGCGTCTGTGTCCCTGGCACGATGGTCTCCCCGGCGGTGCGGCAAGCTGCTTGAGAATTCTCCCCGCTGTCATCCCCCTGCTCGGCTTTGAATTCCTCCGCCTCAGCACTGTGTAAGTAAGCGGTGTGATTGGATCGAGCGCCGGCTGTGATTGGCTGGTGCTCAATAAACCAATCACAGCCATTTAGTGATGTCATCCACTGAATGGCTGTGAATAATCGAGCGCTGGCTGTGATTGGCTGGCGCTCGATCCAATCACAGCGCTTCCCTACACAGCACTGACGGTGGGGGAATTCAAAGCTGAGCCGTGAGATGACAGCAGGGAGAATTCTCAAGCAGCTTGCCGCACCGCCGGGAAGACCATCGCGTTGGGGACACAGACGCCCACTGGGAGGCGAGTATTGCGGGTTTTTTGTTGTTGTTTTTTTTTTAAACCTCACTCGAATATAAGCCGAGGGGGGCTTTTTCAGCATTAAAAAATGTGCTGAAAAACTAGGCTTATACTCGAGTATATATGGTACATTTTTTTCTTAAAAATAGCTTCTTGCCGTCATTCTCTGACACCTGTACCGTTGTTATCTTTTCATTGATCAGGCTGTGGGAGGGCCTGCTTTTTGTATGGTGAGCTGTAATTTTTATTAGTATCATTTTAGGAAACGTCTTTTTAATCAAATTTTTGGGGAGCTGGGATAACAAAAATGTCACAATTTTGGCATTTCGTACTTTTTATATGGCCTTCACCATGCAGGATAAATATTGAGATATTGCGGACTTTTATGCGCACGGCAATACCAAATATTGGTGTTTTTTTAATTGTTCAGATATTTATGTGGAAAATTATAAAAGTCTTTTCCTCATTTTTATTTTATTTTATGCTGTTTCCCGCACGCGGAATCCAGCTCTGCCATGTGCAGGCAACGTAGTGCACAACGTACACTGCTCTCTGATTGGGCAGTGTTGATCATGTAAGCATCTCTGGCCAATCAGAAAGCAGTATAGTACATTGATAGTCTAACACTACTAAGGCACTATAGGGATTAGGTAGTCTCAAAATTTAATCGGCCATCTTGGACTACTGAAAAGGGAACCCGAAAGCAGCAGATCAGACAGACAGCAGAGAAGAACAAGTGTTTCCATTCACTGACTGTAACCAGAATTCATCAAAATTGAAACATTTTCAGAAAATCTGAAATGTTTGACTAAAAAAGCAACAGATAACCACATTTCTTGCCATTGTTTCAGCTTGATGTCCATAGTCCATGAAGGATCTCATATAGTTGTTGACATTATATATGAAGCATATTTGAGGAGGCAGCAAAATGTAGTCCTAAGCTCTCACTATCCTTAGTATAGGCCATCAGTAGTAGTAGTAGATTGATTGGGTCTTCTGTCAGGGGACCCCACTGGCAAGCTGTTCACCAGGCCAATGTGCTCTTGCACTGAGCTAATGCATGCAGGAAGCAGACAGCTCAATTTTTACTGTTGTGGCCAAGCTTGGTATTGCAGGCAAGTTTCTTCTGAAGTGTATGAGAACTTTGCCTGTAATACCAAGCCTGGCCACTACAGTGGGAATGGGGCTGTCTGCTTCCTACACATATTAGCTCAGTGTATTAGCAAAGCAGCTCAATGAACAAGTGATCAGATGCCTGAACTCTGCTGTTAATGGCCTATCCCAGGGACAACTAATTTAAGACTCCCAGGCCTGCCATGTCTATGATGGGCAAAAACCCCTAAACAGCTGTCTGTCCATGGTCATCTTTTCCTTCTGGAGAAGACTCTGGTTTGGTTTATATCATTAGCCATGTTACAAGGCCTGTTAAAAGGTCAGACTTTGACTAATAGGGCAGCCAGCTTCCCATAGGTGGCGCTACAGAGGTGTTATACGGTACCATCTCCAATTTGCATACTTTTCATAGACATTGTATATGTTTGAGCCGTGTCTAGTATTTATGTACAGATCTTCAGTATTAACGTGCAATCTGGCGGCAGCCAGTGTGTAATTAGCAGTGGTTGTAATAGAAATCCGGCTCTTCTTGCACTTCCTATTTGAACAAGAAATAGCAGTCAAGAAAGGAATAGTTCTTAATTTCTAAATATTTGCAGGATGGATGCGAGCCAAAATGCAGCTTTGTCTCTGACAGAGCAAATAAGGACAGGAAGAACAAACATGCTTGGGATTAGCAGACAGCAAGTGCATCATCTGCACCATCCACTTTGACTCTTGTGGGAGTTCATCGTTTAGTTAACGCCTTTTCTGCAGATGTAGCAAACTTTAACTTGATATTTAATGCTTTATGATACTCAGGGGAGCCCCCAGCCTTCATTCTGCCAGAGGTGAAGTGTGAAATAGTGCTTTCCTCCCCCCCAAAAAACTCATTTTACAGGCATTCAGAGTGCCAATACACAAGATACCCAACACATATTTGAATAATTGAGACTTGTCTGAAATGATAGAGTAATAGTGCCCCCAATAGTGACCTCACAATGGCCCCAGTAGTAATAGTTACGCTGATAGTGTTACCCATAGTAGTCCCAATACTAATGGTGACTGCCTATAGTGTCCTCTATAGCAGCCCCAGTAGAGATAGTGGCCCCTATAGCTGTCAAAGTATAAATATTGACCCTCATAGTGGCTCCAGTAGTAAAAGTGTCCTCTATAGCAGCCCTGGTACAAATAGTGGCCCATATAGAAGGCCCAGCATTAATAAACTTCAAGTGCCCCTACTCCTCAGTATATACACATAGAGGTCAGGTAGATTCTCCTTAGTATATACACATGAAGTTGGGGTAGATTCTCCTCAGTATATACACATATACTGAGGAGAATCTACCTCACCTCTATGTGTATATACTGAGGAGAATCTACCTCACCTCTATGTGTATATACTGAGGAGAAATTACCTCACCTCTATGTGTATATACTGAGGAGAATCTACCTCACCTCTATGTGTATATACTGAGGAGAATCTCAGTGACCTCTGTGCATATACTGAGGAGAATCTACCTCACCTCTGTGTGTGTATATACTGAGGAGAATCTACCTCACCTCTATGTGTATATACTGAGGAGAATCTACCTCACCTCTATGTGTGTGTATATACTGAGGAGAATCTACCTCACCTCTATGTGTATATATTATGAGGAATCTACCTCACCTCTGTGTGTATATAGTGAGGAGAATCTACCTCACCTCTATGTGTATATACTGAGGAGAATCTACCCCAACTTCATGTGTATATACTGAGGAGAATCTACCTCACCTCTATATGTATATACTGAGGAGAATCTACCTCACCTCTATGTGTATATACTGAGGAGAAATTACCTCACCTCTATGTGTATATACTGAGGAGAATCTACCTCACCTCTATGTGTATATACTGAGGAGAATCTCAGTGACCTCTGTGCATATACTGAGGAGAATCTACCTCACCTCTGTGTGTGTATATACTGAGGAGAATCTACCTCACCTCTATGTGTATATACTGAGGAGAATCTACCTCACCTCTATGTGTGTGTATATACTGAGGAGAATCTACCTCACCTCTATGTGTATATATTATGAGGAATCTACCTCACCTCTGTGTGTATATAGTGAGGAGAATCTACCTCACCTCTATGTGTATATACTGAGGAGAATCTACCTCACCTCTATGTGTATATACTGAGGAGAATCTACCCCAACTTCATGTGTACATACTGAGGAGAATCTACCTCAACCTCATGTGTATATACTGAGGAGAATCTACCTAACCTCTATGTGTATATACTGAGGAGTAGGGGCACTTGAAGTTTATTAATGCTGGGCCTTCTATATGGGCCACTATTTGTACCAGGGCTGCTATAGAGGACACTTTTACTACTGGAGCCACTATGAGGGTCAATATTTATACTTTGACAGCTATAGGGGCCACTATCTCTACTGGGGCTGCTATAGAGGACACTATAGGCAGTCACCATTAGTATTGGGACTACTATGGGTAACACTATCAGAGTAACTATTACTACTGGGGCCATTGTGAGGTCACTATTGGGGGCACTATTACTCTATCATTTCAGACAAGTCTCAATTATTCAAATATGTGTTGGGTATCTTGTGTATTGGCACTCTGAATGCCTGTAAAATGAGTTTTTTGGGGGGGAGGAAAGCACTATTTCACACTTCACCTCTGGCAGAATAAAGGCTGGGGGCTCCCCTGAGTATCATAAAGCATTAAATATCAAGTTAAAGTTTGCTACATCTGCAGAAAAGGCGTTAACTAAACGATGAACTCCCACAAGAGTCAAAGTGGATGGTGCAGATGATGCACTTGCTGTCTGCTAATCCCAAGCATGTTTGTTCTTCCTGTCCTTATTTGCTCTGTCAGAGACAAAGCTGCATTTTGGCTCGCATCCATCCTGCAAATATTTAGAAATTAAGAACTATTCCTTTCTCTCTCTCTCTTTCTCTCTCTCTCTCTCTCTCTAGACCTCAGTATACACACATAGTGGTGAGGTAGATTCTCCTCAGTATATACACAAAGAGGTGAGGTAGATTCTCCTCAGTATATAAACATAGAGGTGAGGTAGATTCTCCTCAGTATATGCACATAGAGGGTGAGGTAGATTCTCTTCAGTATATACACATGGAGGTGAGGTAGATTCTCCTCAGTATATACACATAGAGGGTGAGGTAGATTCTCCTCAGTATATTCACACAGAGGTGAGGTAGATTCTCCTTAGTGTATACACATAGAGGTGAGGTAGATTCTCCTCAGTATATACACATAGAGGGGAGGTAGATTCTCTTCAGTATATACACATGGAGGTGAGGTGGATTCTCCTCAGTATATACACATAGAGGTGAGGTAGATTATTCCCATTATATACACATAGAGGTGAGGTAGATTCTCCTCAGTATATACACATAGAGGTCAGGTAGATTCTCCTCAGTATATGCACATAGAGGTGAGGTAGATTCTCCTCAGTATATACACATAGAGGGGAGGTAGATTCTTCTCAGTATATACACACAGAGGTGAGGTGGTGAGGTAACATTTCCTCAGTATATACACATAGAGGTCAGGTAGATCCTTCTCAGTATAGGTGAGTCAGTGAGGGCTTTCGTATATATACGAGAGAGAGAGAGACCTATATAGAGGTATAGAGAGAGATTATTAAAAATAAAAGTAATAACCATTTAACCCCACTTTCCCTTTTAATAAAAAAAAAAAAAACATTTAGTCTCACTGTGTCCGTAGAAGTCCATTCTATCAAAGTAACGCATTATTTATCCTGAGCAGTGAGCCGTACCCTTAAGGTGTTGCTAGGTTCAATCTTGACTTATAGGGAAGTTACCTTTAAGTAGGTGGTGCTGCAGAACATTAAACTTTCTCTATTTACATACCAATTTCCCATGGGAGCTTTGCATGTCCTATAAGTCTCCTTAATGAAAAAAAATAGGTTTGGTACGCTGTTAGCGAGTAGAGTAAAGTGTGATTGTTCTCAGTAAGAGAAGCCAAGTAATTTTGTAGAAATGATACCTTTTAATGGCTGACAAAAATACATGATGTTACAGCGAGCTTCCGCACCAACGCAGGGTTCTTCTTCAGGCTTAAATGAAATAGATCCGAAGAGGCATGCTTATTCATACACACTTACGTATGACATATGTCTGTACCTTGTCGTAAGTATTTGTGTATGAATATGCATGCCTCTTCGGATCTATTTCATTTAAGCCTGAAGAAGAACCCTGCATTGGTTACGAAGCTCGCATTAACATCATGTATTTTTGGTATCATATCTACAAGATTACTTGGTTTCTCTTTCTGGGAACAATCACATAAGTCTCCTTACACCTACTTGGTACTCTCCAAAAGGAGAAGTAGTGGCCCCCCTGAAAGTATAGAAAGTATTTACACCCTCATTACAGTTTTCATTTATACAGTCATTAAGCTTTATTTCGGAAAACCCCTGTATGGCAAAAGCCCGGCACTTCTTTAGACCTTCAGCCCCAGGTAAGCTTGTGCCTGTCCAGTACAGAATAGGCTCCATGGAAGTTGTTGAAGTTTGAAAAATTTTGCAAAAAAGTTTGAGAAACGTTCCATAGCATTCATAGAGAGTTCCCCAGAGAGTAAAGGGTTAGCTCGCTCTTTTATCCCCTGCTCTATATTTAATATGGGAACATTTTGCTTTGTTTGGGAAACAAAAGGAGAAGCGGTAGAGTCCTGCTCTATTTACATGCTGCATTATTTGACCAGTTAATGCCTTTTGGCGGTTTTCCCGGTGGGAACACTTAATGAAGACTTGCAGCAACTCAGCAGGGAGGCATGGCCGCCATCTTCAGGCTTTCCACTTCCCAGAAGCTTTTGAGGTTTCTTACAATGAACAGTCACTCTTCCAGGCAGGTAATGATAATAATAATCTTTATTTGTATAGCGCCGACTTATTCCGCAGCGCTTACGAGCACTGTAGAACACAGACAATGCAACAAATTACATGTGGTATACAATCAAACTACTAACGGCTGCTTGTCTGTATGTTTGTGTGTGAGTGCTTCTTATGCTCCACCACTGGTAATGTCATCGCTCCGCCCCCTGGTGACGCCATTGAAGGTCCTACAACATATATAAAACACAGAGTCTGACTGACAGAAGAACAACACAGTTAGGGCTCTTGGAATGGGAGGGCAAAAATAACACACTGAGAATACAACTAAGCCGTTATTATCTCAGAAGACACAACTCAGCGGTCCTGACAGAACACACTGACTTACCACCACTCAGAGATCCGGTGGGCTGAAGGACCTGTGGTGATGTCACTGCTGTGGGAGAAGGCAAGCTGTGTTTGTCTTTTGTAGTAATCAAGCTACTATGAGCGTGATGTGCCACCAGAAACTCTAGGACTATAATGTCCTAATAATTACTAGTCAGTCTGAAAAAAAGAAGGGCTTGGGGTGATACAGAAGGTACAGGGGGAGAGGGAGATGAGGCATCGGGGAACACAGGCAGTGCAGGAAATACATGTGGAAATCAGTTATTGGAAAGTAAACAGGGTGTGGGGCAGTAAGGAGGTACTGGTCATATGCGAAAGGCAGGGTGGAAGGTGTGGGGCGCTGTAGGAAGGGGCTGAGGGACTAGGTCAGGAGATTTGGTATGCCTCCTTGAAGAGGTGCTTTTTTAGGGCACATCTGAAATTTCGTGCATCAGGGATTGTCTGGATCCCTTGCGGTAGAGTGTTCCAGAGGATCGGTGCTGCTCTGGTGAAGTCCTGGAGGTGAGCGTGTGAGGTTTGTATTAGAGGGGTATATAGTCTGAGTGTGTTAGCAGATTGGAGTGTGCGGGCTGGGTAGTGTACAGACAGGAAGGAAGCGATGTAAGGTGGCACAGTGCCCTGGAGAGCTTTGTGGGTGAGGAGTTTAAATCTCGTTCTGCAGTGGATGGGCAGCCAACGCAGTAATTGGCATAGTGCAGGGGCATCTGAGAAACGGCTCGATAGAAAAATGAGTCTAGCTTCCGCATTTAGTGTGGATTGGAGATTGGAGAGTCTGGTGCAGGGAAGGCCAATGAACAGCAAGTTGCAGTAGTCGAATCGGGAGTGGATGAGGGTGACAATTAGTGTTTTTAGGGTATCCGTGGTGAGGAATGGATGGATTTTAGCAATATTTCTGAGGTGCAGATGGCATGTTCGGGCCAGAGATTGGATGTGTGGGGTAAAGGAGAGGTCAGAGTCCAGTGTGACCCCAAGGTAGCGGGGGCACTATCTGGGGGTTATGATGGTGCCAGATACTGATATGAAGATGTTGAAAGGAGGTCAGCTGGTTGAGGGCAGAAAGACAAGGAGGTCAGTTTTTGGGAGGTTAAGCTTGAGAAAGAGGCAGCGAACTAACAGTTGGTGATGTTTTGGAGGAATAGTTCAGAGATGGGAGGAGGTGTATACTTCGGTGTCATCAGCATAGAGATGGTATTAGAGGCTGAATTTGTGAATGGTTTGTCCATTTGGGGCTGCGTAGATGGAGAATAGGACAGGGCCAAGGACCAAGCCCAAAAGTGAGAGGAAGTGGAGAGGAGATAGAACCAGCGAAGGACATGCTAAATGAGCAATCTGAGAGGTAGGAGGAGAACCAGGAGAGAGCAGTGTCCTTTAGGCTGAGCGAAGTATAGCAAGGAGGACAGTGGTCAACAGTGTCAAATGTAGTGGAGAGGTCAAGGAGGATCAGTAGAGTAGTTGCCTGTCGACTTTGCTGTCATCAGATTGTTTGATACTTTTGTGAGGATGGCTTTGGTTGAGTCTATGGGGCAGAAACTGGACTGGAGGGGGTCGAGGAGAGAGTTGTCAGAGAGAAAGCATCTGAGGTGGGAGTAGACAAGGCGTTCTAATAATTTGGAGATGAAGGGGAGGTTTGAGACGGGTCAGTAGTTGGCAGCGTCTGTTGGGTCGAGGGTCAATTTCTTTAGCATAGGGGATATGATGGAGTGTTTGAATGAGGAGGGGAACATACCAGGGAGAGGTTGAAGATTGTGGTGAAGTGGGTAATGACAGCCAGGGAAAGGGACTGGAGGAGGTGAGTGGGGAGAGGGTCGCTAGCGCAGCTGGTGGGGTGAGCAGCGGAAAGCAGTCTGGAGACTTCTTCCTCTCTCGTTGGTTCTAACATAGAAAGTGAGTGGGTGCTGGATGCAGTGCTGAGGAGACCAGGATCGGGGCTAGCCGTGCAGCTTTCGAAGATTTCTTTTTAGATGTTGTCGATTTTTTTTCTTTGAAATATGCGGCTAGTTCCCCAGCACTAAGGTCCGTCACAGGGGTCTGTTTTGGGGGGCTGAGGAGGGAGTGGAAGGTATCGAAGAGTCGTTTGGGGTTGTGGGATAGTGAGGAGATGAGAGAGGTAAAGTAGACTTGTTTGGCATGGTGGAGGGCTAGGTTATAAGTTTTAAGCATGAATTTGAAGTGGAGGAAGTCTGCAGGCAGCTTTGACTTTCTCCACAGCCGTTCAGTGCACCTAGAGCACCGCCGGATGAAGTACGTTTGGGACATGAGCCAGAGTTGCCGAGGTCTGCGGCGGACGGCTCGTGTCATGGGGGTGTCCCACTTTGTCCAGGACACGTCTGAGGGTGGTGTGGTAGTGTTCAGCTGCCAGGTTAGGGCAAGAGAGGAGAGAGATAGGGGACAGGAAGGACTGGATGGTCTTGGAGAACTGGTGGGTGCGGACGGTCTGCAGGTTCCTAGATGTGCGATAGATAGGAGGGTCTGGGTAGGTGCTAGGGTGCCTGATGGAGACGGAAAGGAGGTTATGATCTGAGAGTGGAAGGGGGGAGTTAGTAAAGTGAAAAGCAGAGCAAAGACGGAGGAAAACTAAATCAAGAGTGTTGCTGTCTCTGTGAGGGGGGGAATCTGTGTTACGCCAAGGGAGGAGATGAGTGTTATAAGCTGGGAGGCAGATGAGGAGCTGGGGTCATTAGTAGGGATTTTGAAATCAAGGATGAAGGTTGGAATTTCACAGGATAGGAAGTGGGGGAGCCAGGCGGCGAAGTGGTCTGGTGTAAGTAACCTGACCACAATGGGAAGAGAGGAAAAGGCAGCTGGAAGCTCATTAAGGTTTACTAACTATATAGCCTTTAATGAAGAATAATAGATGTACCGTTTTTCCTCGACAATGGGTCCTACCCCGATAGTAAGACCTAGCTAATATGCCTCCCCCCCCCCCACACACACACCCCAAAAAATTAAAAAATCAATACTCACCTGGTCTGCGGCGTCCCGAATGTCTCCGGCGGCGTTGCGGCAAACTGCAGAGTCCTTCCTGTCTGCCATCTCAGCTTCTTCTGGGACGGGGCTTTGAATACCCCGCCTCCAGCAAAGGGAGTGCTGTATTGGCTAATCAAGCGGCGGCAGCAAATTACAGCTGGCGCTCGATGAGCCAATCACAGCCATTCAGTGATGTAGATGGAACAGCAAAAATCCAGATGGTCAGAATAAGTAGGGTCTCAGTGATCTTATGGGACATTAATATTTTGGCCACAATCCATGTAATTTTTCATAAATAATGGCTGGACATTTCCCAGATATGTGTAGAAAGTTCTGTGCAGAAGAGCAGATGTGTAATCCGTCCCCTGCCAAAAGAAATGAAATGATCTCTCCAGTCGGCCCCTCCTACGGAGACATTATACATGAATATTTGTAGGACTTCATCCAATATTGGAGCATCTGACCAACGTGGCAGTTCTACATGCATTCTTTGATATCGATGATCTGTAGATGGTTTTGTAATGAAAGTGTGGTCATGAATCATCTCTTCAGGAGTTCATGAATCCTCACTTGTGGCTTCCAGCTGCCTAGCACTACCAACCACATGTATTACCCTCTAGGTGTATTTACACACCGTATCTTAGCCTGCAATGGGAAGTTACATTATTTGACTAACCTTCATATTAGACATGGCTGTCTTTCCAGTTATTTAGTGTTCTAATTAGTTGTACCAGTCATCATTACATCAGCACTGAGATCCTGGTTCAGCACCATATGGATTAGCCAAAGAACAGTTTTGCTTTCGGCAAAAATGCTCTGCTTTTAGTTTTTAAGGTGAGCTCACTGAATTTTGTGACGTCATATACTTTTTTTTCTATAGATTAAACTGATTCTATAGGAGGAAAGTGGGAGAACCGGATAGAACAAATGCTATTGGAGAGGAAGGGAGTGTGGAGAACCTGATAGGACAGATCCTACCAGAAGTGAAGGGGTATGTGGACAACCTAATAAAACAGATCCTACTTGTGGAGAAGGTGGTGGAAAGATGGAGAAGCTAATGGAAGAGATCCAACCTGATGGGGGAAGAAGGTGTGGAGAAGCCGATGAAAGTATTGCAACCAGAGGGGAAAGGTAGTTTAGAGAAGTGGATGGAACTAATCCTTCCTGAGGGGAAGGGAGTGAGGAGAAGCAGATGAAACTGATTCTATAAGAGGAGACGGAGATGTGGAGAACCTAGTGGTGAAGAAGGTATTAAGAAACTGACCATACTGAAAATGTCTATTAAGAAGTCAATGATACTGAACCTACTTGAGGGCGTTGATGTAAATGATCTTCATGGTGATGGAACTGATCCAAATCCTATTGGAGGGGAAAGGTGTTTGGAAGAATCGATAATACAATCCTACCAGAGGGAAATGGGATGTTGAGAAGCCGGTGGAATTGATGCTACTGCAGGGGAAAGGGAGTTTGGAAAAGCTCATGGAACTGATCCTACCGGAGAAGAAAGGGGAGTGGGCTTAAAAACCTACTTTTGGGTCATTCTTACCTTCTATTTCTTTCTTTAGTTATGAACATTTAACTACATTTAAAGGGAATCTATCACCTACTTTTAGCCCTATGAACTAAACTTATGGACTGAAAGTAGGTAAGCCGCTGAGTACGGAGATGTAAGTGTTATACTTACCTCTCCTGTTGTTCCCATGATGTGAGCACTGAATGCATTGAGCGGTGCGCTGAATCGGCCGCCCGTTCTAATTTTATAAAGGGCGGCCTACTTAGCAGGGCTGCTGAATGCACTGCAGCGGCGACTTCCAGCTCTCACACCGGGGGAACGACGGTCGAGGTAAGTATAACACATCTCTGAACTCACCGGGTCACCTACTTTGAGCTCATAAGCTTAGCTCATAGGGCAAAAAGTAGGTGACTCTCTTCAAGCTCAGCTCCAATACTGGCAAAGCTGTGATCTGCTCAACAGTGTCATCGGGGATTGTAAAGTAGTTTGACGTTCGTCCCCTGGTCTATAATGTGCTCCGGCCTCTCCTCTGTCCTGTAATTTACACTGCAGCCCTGTTTGTTCAGATTAACCATATATATATATATATATATATATATATATATATATATATATATATAAGCCCCAAACCAGAGACTAAAGTGCCAGTGAGATAAAGATAAGTTTTATACATGTATTGAGAGAAATTGGACTTAAAGGGGTTGTCCAAGTGTAGAACGTTGATGGCCTGTACTCAGGACAGATCACCCATAGAAGATTGACAGGAGTCCGGCGCCCAGAACCCCAACGATCAGCTGCTTGCCAAGCTGGTGCACTTGTGCACTGAAATAATGTATGCAAGAAGCAGACAGCGCCATTCCCACTGCGTTGGCCAAACGTGGTATTACAGGTCAAGTTCCCATTGAAATGAATTGAGGCTTGCCCTGAAATAACAAGCCTGACAACTGTAGTAAGAATGGAGCTATTTACTTCCTGCTCTGTGCATGAGCGCACCAGCCTGGCAAACAGCTGATCGGCATGGGTCCTGGGAAGCAGACACCTACCAATCTACTATTGGTCCTTAGGTCCTGTCCTTAGGATAGACCATCAATGGTTTACAACTGGACAACCCCTAATAAGTGGGGATCTGGTGATATGCTTGGTACAAGTCTTCAAAGTGTAAATCATGAGCAAGAGTGTTATAAAACAGATGCTACAGGGGGTTAAACAGTCCTCATCTCCGGTAGGACGCTGCTACATCTCACTGTGCTTTGACTATTCCCCGCTTTGCATATTTATGGTCCATGTTAACCACAATCTGCATGAAGTAAGCTGATGGCAAACACAAGTTTGTTATGTGTTTGCATAGCGATTGTGTGACATCTCACGAGCTGGGGCGCTCTACCTCTCCAATTGTGGTGACGATACAGTGCGACCGCCGACAGCAGTTCTGAGAACACGGTGACATGAGGTTATGATACGTATACAGATAGACTTCTATCTACAGACCACTGAGACAAGATGTCACATCCAGGCATAGGGGGTGCATCTTGTCTTCTATTCTTTCTGCTGTGTTCAAGTCAGCATCGAAACGTAACTGCATTGCATTAAAGGGGGTTTCCATCATTAGAAAAGATCCCAATTGGTGAGGGTCCGAACGTTCGATTTCTCCCACCAGTGTCACATTTCTATTTTTTCCAACTATCGTTTAATTACTCTAGTCCTAAAATACAAGAATGGAACCATTTTGGAGCCTTGATTAAATAATGTCTTATCGTTTTATGTATACAGCTCTTATGCCAACCTATATGGTTCAAGGTTTAACCCTCTGATGCTGTCCTTTTTTTCATTTTCAGTTTTTCCTCTCCCCTTTACTAAAATCATACAACATTTATTTTTTCATCGGCGTCGCTGTCTGAGGGCTGTTTTTTGCGGGACGAGTTGTATTTTTCAATAGTACGATGTAATGTACTGAAAACATTTAAAAATGAGTGAAATAGAAAAAAATGCAATTCCGCCACTTTTGAGGGGGTCTTGTTTCAATGGTGTACACATTGCGGCAAACATGATGGGGTAACTTTGTTCTGTGGGTCAGTACGATTACGGCGATCCCACATTTATATAGTTTGTATTTTTGGCTGTACTACTTTTAAAAATTAGATTATCTTTAAAAAAAAAACGGAAATATTTTCTGCCGCCATCCTCTGACCGCCATAATTCTTTTCCTTTTCTGTCGACATAGTTGTTTGTGGACTCGATTTCTCAGGACATCCTGTAGTTTCCAGTGGTGCCATATTAGAGTGCATATGACTTTTTTTGATTACTTTTTTTCTTGGAGATGGGGTGACCAAAAATGCGCAATTCTGGTGTTGTGTTTTTTGGGGGGGACTGCGGAGATAGCCCAGCGACAAGAACTGTGGTATTTCCATCAGCCCTATTGAAATAAATGGAACGTCCACCATGCAGGCTTAGCCAGCGTTTCAATCACTTTAACGTTTTATGGGTGGGAGAAGTGACCTCACAGTGGCGAGAAGATGGGGACACGGGGGTACCGTTCTCAGGATCCCCACCAATCAGCAATTTACCCCCTATCCTTGTAACTAATAATTCCTCTACAACCCCTTAAAGGCTCCTTTTACTTGGCCCAAACAACAAGATTGGCACTCATTTACTGGGCCTTTACATAGGACGATTCAGACTCTACTGGAGAATGAACGATTGTTGAATGATTATTCGTTCCACAGAATTCAAAGTTTGTCAGCAGCACATTCCCCTTTTACATGAGGAGGTAAGCCGCCAACAGCGATGATTTTATATACAATCACTCAATGAAGAAGCATTTTCTAAGTTGTTGGGGTGATCAGTGGCAACTTCCACTTGATGATTAGGCAAAAGAGCATTCCTAAGTCGTCATGTTGTGTAAAAGGTCCCTTACACCACTATCTCTGCCTTCTCTACAAATGAGGAAGTAGAGTAGATTGTATACATAACTGTACATGGCCATTCGCCATGGGTGAGTGATGCTCAGATTTCGTCAACGTTGTTCATTATGACCTAAAAAATGACGTTTGATGTTCTCCACAGGCCGTTCGGAGCTTCCAGATTGGAATTCACATCTGCCCATCTAACAAGGAGTTGTGGGAAGAAGATCTGACTTGGGCTCGAAGGCTTCTCCTGCAGAAGAAAGACACGGAAGCTGCAGAAGTTGTGAAGAGGAACCAGATGGATATCCGAGTAGAACAGGCCTTAATCCCAGACTATGACTTTGAGAGTGACGAGGTGGTGGCAGCCTGCGATGCCATATCTCAGATACAGAAGGCGGCTGCTGCCGGTGGTAAAACGATTGTTGTATCTTCATCAGGAAAGGTGTCCAATCAGGAGCCAACGACAGACGACGCCTCCACCTCCGAGGAGTCGAAATTGTTTATCAAAGCTCGATAATTGGATCCTTGGTAGCATGCTTTCTATATCGGTGACATCAAACCGTCCTTCAAGAAAAGGGACATTAAAGATATATTTGTACACAGAGAGATATCACTTTATGGATTGATATGCAATCATTAGCTCTTCCCTTAATAGGCTGTAGTGGGGGGCAGTAGTACAGATTACTGCCCTGGATACAAGTTCTCTTCCAAAGATGTTTACACATTGAGGATCTTCTAACCAGTCATTCATACATTTAAGAGGGTCACATCCATGGAATCCTGGGTGGTCAGACCCTCTCTGATGTACTTTAAAAAACCATGGCAGCACTTGGTTCATTGGAAAGATGGCCATTTGTAGGTATTCATAACTGCCATGGACTTCATTGAGTAGAAGTGCAGCAATCTTTGTTAGGCAAGGCCCAATCTCAGAGATTCCTGTACATGTGAGTTTCTTACATGTCTGAATAACATGCAAAAAATACAAAGGGCTTATGCACATAGTAGAGCCTTGTGCATAGAATCTGTACACAGGCACACAGAGCCTTAAAAGGATTACACAGTTATAAATTATTTAACGCCTATCCCCAAAAGGGGCCATCGATAGTACACCAATGAGAGTCTGCCGCCCGGGACTGCCTTTGATGAACTATTTCAGTTCATGCACTGAGCTGATTTTTGCAGGAAGCAGACAGCTCCATTCCCACTACAGTGGTGAGTTTTGGTACTACAGGCAAGTTTCCCATTTAAGGGAATGAAAACTTTGCCTGTAATTCCAACATTGGCCACAGCAGAGGGAATTGAACTGTCTGCTTTCTGCAGAAATGAGCGGAACCAACTTATTAAAGGGCCGTTCCACCAACTCTTCTATTGGTGGCCCATATTGAGCATAGGCCATCAATAGTTTACAGCTGGACAATCCCTTTAAAGAGGTTCTCTGCTTTTGACAATCCTCACTTGTTAGAAGGCTCACTTTAACAATTATCTGCTATAATCTGTGGGAGCATATGGAAGTAACTGTTCAATTTCCCTGCAGTGCCCCCACAGGGAAAGTGAAGTATTACACAGCGTCCATTCGTATCAACGCCATGTTGGTGTAGTACAGGAAAGAGCATTCCTCCAGAGAGAAACAGATACTGTATATAACCACTCTGAACAACAGATAAGAATCCCAAACAGAGGACCCCCACTGTTAACTCAGAATTTATTTGTAGGGTGTATGAAAGTGGGCTTTTTAAACT
Organism: Eleutherodactylus coqui; assembly: GCF_035609145.1. Lineage (NCBI taxonomy): Eukaryota > Metazoa > Chordata > Amphibia > Anura > Eleutherodactylidae > Eleutherodactylus > Eleutherodactylus coqui. The sequence continues at coordinate 43,054,531 of NC_089841.1, forward strand.
AGATGTCCCCTTTAAGCACTACTTGTGCCACAATATAGTGCTGTATTATGGAGATATGCAAGCAAATATCTCCAGGGTCTGACAGACATGCAATTTTTATTTTTGTGAATGCATAAAGAATAAAAAAAAATCTCTACATAGGGAATGTACTGAGGTACAACAGGGCACATTGACTTCTGTGGGCCCCATAATACCGCTCTGTATAATTTGGAGGTTGTATGGAGCCATCATATAGCTTGAAAGTGGATATAACTGTATAGGTAATCTGCGATCTCTTAGATGTGTTGAGAAAAATAAGCCAGCTGAACCCCAGCTCCAATAGAAAGGCTACCCTGTACCTTAATTTACAGACCGTCAATCAGATGCTTGAACCATGTCGCTGCCTCCATGGCTCCTCACAAACTAAGTATTGGGACTGCAACCACCTGATCATTGTGGGATCTGTAGTAACGCTCACACTGTAAGTTAAATGAGTTGCCCAGTTTAGAAACCCATTTTCATACACTCTATTAAAGGGGATCCACTATTCAGGATCCTTCTCTCTTGGCCAGCGTGGATAGTAGTTATAAACTGTGTCTTTCCCTGGAGGATCTCGTTGATATGAATGTCATTGTGTAATACTTCATTTTCCCTGTGGAGGAGCTGTAGGGAAATCGAACACTTACTGCTAGGTTCCTGCACACAATACAGCTGATCACTGGGGGTTCCAGCGAGAAGAGGGGCGACACTTTATCTGTTTATTGTCAAGGGACCCTTCGAAAAAGTAAGAACTATACAAAGTGGAGAAGCCATTTAAAGGTCCCTATAAAGATGATTCTTTCCTGTACAATCCTTGCAAGGAACTTCAGTATTAAGAGGAAGACAAACATCTCCTTTAAATGAAAACGTTCAACAGCTATTAATTATGAAGACAACTCAACAACCATTGTATATACTGAGGCATGGGTGTTGCCCGAGTTCTTGTGTGTGTGTTTTCTGAAGACTTGGAAGATAAATGACCCTTGGCATGGATTATATACATTGATGAGACTCTCTGTGGGTAAATACACTGTGTATTAGTAACGGCTGCTTAAAGAAACAGAAACTAATAATGCAATACAAAAGGTAATAAAGTATAATATTCTATATGTTACAAGTTATGGGGTCTGAATGGGTTATGTTTTTCCTTGTGGAGAGTGTCAAGTAGCTGAGAGGAGACTTATGGCTCATGCAAAGCTGCTCTGAGAAATTTGGTATGCAAATGAGAGATGGTACAATACCAGCGCCACCCATTGGAAGGTAGCTCAGTTATAGGGAAGCTACCTTCTGATAGGTGGCATTGCAGAGGCATTATACCATCTCCCATTTCCATATTATGGGGTCACCACTCCCAGGACCCCACAAAAGAAGAACACCAGCCCCAAGCCAGGCATATTGGGTGGGCTTATGTGCTGTCATCGTAAAGTAAATCCTCCATCCCTCAATTACACGACACTCTACCCCTTCTGCATTTCCTGAAGATCAACTCCCCCAATTAGTAGTCAGTGGGGCCTATGCCGCATGCAGGTTAAGCCCAAGTTTGAGGATAATTTGCTTATCAGGGGGTCCAACAGCTGCCGTTCCATTAATATCAGTGGGACTGCCGGAGAAAGTCAAGCACTTGAACTGTGTCTTCTCTGGCAGCTCCAGTGAAATGTTGGGAGCAGTGGCATGCATGACCATTGCTCCATTCATTCAGGAACCTTCCCAGAGGTCGAACCTTTGCTAATCCACTAGTCCTGGTCGAATCCCCACCAATCAGCTAGCTCCCCCATACCCCTCCACTACCTTGAGAAGACACACACCTCTTAGTAAATTTGGCACGTCTTGCCAGTCCTGTGTGCACTGCTGAAGCATAGATTTCAGCTACAATTTGTTTCGGGCGTAAGTTACAGTAGATCCTATAGGCCCAGGAGGGCCCACCACTCTTTTTGTGTGGGCACAAAGTCCCAGAAGTCACAAATTTTGTCATAAATATGGCGTGCTCCAAGATTTGATACTTGTTAAGGTTGTGCATCTGGGACCTGTGGTTCTACAGGTTTCCTTGTGCACACCTTCACAGGTAGGGGTTAATCGAGCTGGCAGGGTATGGTATTCTCAACCAGCCAATCCCCCGAGTCTCCTGCAGATAAATACAAGCAAACTCTTGGGAGAGATTGCTGGTCATTTTAGCACTTTAGGCCTCCTGCAGACAGGTGGAAATTAGATAATGCAATCCTATGCAGACAGCCGCAATTTGACCGTGTGAAAACTCGCGTGGTAAACAAATCTTGGCCTGTCCTATTTCTGTGCAAGCCTTGTAGAGGCCCGCACAGAAACGTCACGGCTCATGCGCCGAATCTGCCCTGCGCATGTGCCGGCTGGACAGCAGCCGGCACATAGCAGAGCGGAGGAGACAGCGGAGCAGGGGAGCCGCGGTGGTCACTGCAGGGGCACCGCGCGCATCCTGCTGCGAGAATTCTCGCAGCGGGATCCGACTCAGCCGTTTGCAGGAGGCCTTACTCTGTGTTAATCCCACTCAGAGCTGGTGGTTGCATGCTTGTCTCTAGTGTCCCTCCCTCCTTCCCTGAAGATGGTCTGGACAACTGCTGTCCCTCCTCTCCTTGCGTTCTAGGGTGCGTGCATTGAGTAGTGTGTGGTACGGTAACTACACAGGTGCAGGCGGCCCGCGGGTTTCTCCCCATCCCTGGGCAGGTGTGTCCCCCAGACGTATGATATCTTATGTGTGTGTCAGATGGGTGATGCCTGATACTGTTCCCTGTATCTCAGCACAGTGGCTGACTTTCCATTTTCCACTGGTGTGAGGACACTTGATCTGGCTATGGTATTCCATCCGTATGCATGCGAGCTCTGGGTGGGGTTCCCGTTATATGTTGTGTGCACAATCTGGTATGTTGGTGTGAACAGTGACGTGTGTGTTATGTCTGTGCAAGTGGCCAGATATGTGCTTTATGTGTAGTCAGTCCTGTTCTGTGTTCAGTGTGTGTGAACAGTGTCATGTCCTATGTGTGTTTTGTGCACTTCTCCAGGTTCCTAATCAGTGGAGCCAACCTTATCGAGACGATAACTCTGGTTTTAGGAAGGGGTTCCCCACTTTCCCTGGTTAGTAAGGGACAGAGGTCTTTCCATCTTTGCCTGAAGAGGTGCGAGTTGTGAGTGCAAATGCTGTGTGAGTGTTTGTGGTTTTTAAAAGGACACAATCCTGCGTCCGTTCTGAGGAGTGGCGCTTTAGTGAGTCGAGCGAACATAACAATACTTTTATACGCCACCAAACATCTTGATGAATTCCCCCTGTGCCTACTTCGGCCTACTTTTATCGGCACTTTGTAAATTTGGCACGTGCCGAGAAAAGTCATTGTGACTTTTTTGGCACAGTTTAAACTCTTAATAAATTTGGCACACTTCACTCTGTGGCGCTCTTTACTTTAACCGGCATATAAAATGCAGATCTAAGTAAATTTACCTTCTGTTCTTTACCTGTACTAGTCGCTTGGCCAAAAACCGTGACGCAAAATCACAGCAGTTGGATGTAATTGGTTTACGTAGAAGGAACTGGGATTAGAAAAATCCCTGGTAGTTTTGGACAGTGAAGGGGTACATAATTTTCTCAGGGCCTATGAAAGAGTAGATTTGGAGTTAATAGTAAAATCCCTGGTGGTCTAAGGCAGTGAAGGGGTAAATAATTTTCTTGAGGTGTAGCATATACAGTAGGTTTGGAGTTAATGTTAAAATCTCTGGTGTTCTAGGGCAGTGACCAGATACATAATTTCTTCAGGGCCTAGAGCACAATAATTTTGGAGCCAAAAGTAAAATCCTTGATGATGGTCTAAGGTAACGAAGGGATACATGATACAAAAAATTTAGAGTTAATAGTAAAATGCCTGGTGGTCTAGGACAGCAAAAGGGCAAAACATTTTCTTGGGTTCTAGGATACAGTAATTTTGAAATTAACAGTAAAATCCTAGGCAGTGAAATGTTACATAATTTTATCAGGGTTTATGGAACAGTAGATTTGGAGTTAAAAATAAAAACCCTGGTGGTCTGAGGCAGTGATGGGGCCTTTTGAGCTCGGTGTGTCAAAATTCGCCAAAAAAACGAGCATAACTCGGGTTGTGTGTCACTTCGAGAAAAAAAACATAAATTCGCGATATTTATAGTTTAAATAACAAAAATGTATAATTGTAATGTATAACTGTATTTAATAACCCCAAAACACCCACAGCACAGGCCTCCACCTATCGCTGTCTCCCCCTCACTTATCTCAGTAATGATGAGCCCCCAGCGGAGACAGTGCCCCCACAGTGGCCCCCAGCATTAACAGAGGCCCACAGCAGAGACAGCGGCCCCCAGCAGCGACAGCGCCCCCCCACAGCGTCTCCCCAGCAGTGACAGCGGCCCCCTAGCAGTGACAGCGCTCCCCACAGCGCCCCCCCCAACAGTGACTGCCCCCCACAGTGGCCCCCCAGCAGTGACTGACCCCGACAGCGGCCCTCCAGCAGTGACTGACCCCCACAGCGGCCCCCCAGCAGTGACTAACCCCCACCGTGGCCCCCCAGCAGTGACAGTGCCCCCCAAGAACAACGTACTTACCTCCAGGAAGCTCTGCTCCTCCTGTGCCCGGCGCTCCGCTAGCAGAGATGATCTCCGGCACACACTGTGACGTCAGTGTGCTGCCGGAAGCCTCCTCCGCCAGACGCTCTCGCGGAACCAACAGGTAAGGGACGTCGGGGGAGGGGGGAGGAGGATCCCAGCTGCACACTGACATCACAGTGTGCGCCGGAATCAACGCTGCTAGTAGTGCTGGTTAGTGAATACCAGCAGGGGAGCCACGGCCCCTGCCAGTATTCACTAACGGGGTGAGCGGTCACGTGTCAGCGACTATGGCTACGCATGTCAGTGCTGAGATGCGGGTCATAGGCTCGCCATCACGGCCCTAAGCCTTAGGGCCTAAGGAATGGTATGACTAGTTCAGGCGCTTGTCCTTGCCCATGAAAGTGACCGCTTCTCTGCTTCTAAATAATGGGAAACCCTGGCACCCATAATCCTATGTCGTACAGATGAAGCAGAGATAAATTTGTGATTGGCTCAACATATAGTGATCATCGCCATAAACTACTACAAGTTTAGCTCTGCTGCATCTGTGACCTATACACAAGTGCGAGCTAAGACAAATGCCCTTCTCTTGTGGGGAGATGGCGCCATACGAACCTCGCTGACACAAGGAAATTCTATATGGTAAATGTTTAATTGGCATTCTTCGATCACTTTCTCAGACACCAGATTGTTGCGGTGATTGGAAGCAACGCCATCTTCTTTATTAATGGCTAATTATGTTTGCTTAAGTGACAGAATTGCGCAAATGATTTACTCAGCATTTCCTCCTGTCTCCCATAAGATCAATAATGCAATATTGCATGAGAGGCCGTGCCAGTAGATATGGAAGCCAGAACTTCAGTGAATCCATTTAAAGGGATCGTCTCACCATAAACAACACCTTTTATATGCGAGCTGTTCCTAAATTTATGGTTGACCAAGATTAGAAGAAAGAGCTACCGTGCCACTCCCTGTGCCAATCTTGTTCATGGGCTATCTCTGGCATTGCAGCTGAGCCCAATAGAAGTGACAGTTCTTTTCCCAGTGTATGTCATCAGGGATCAAAGCCAAGAGGGAAAAGACAAGTACCAAACCGGAAGGAACAAGATGAAAGCTGAAACCAGATGTACGGCCATCGCACAGTGTGCCAGTCACCAACTTGTAGGTAAAGCACCAGGCAAATGCACACTGGAGTGATTGCTCCTCCTCCTTAGATCCCTTCGGCCAGATGATCTTCCTCCCTTAACAGTGCCTTGTGGAATTACTATAGATAAATCATCCTCCTCCTGGCTCTGTCTCTTCCCTTCTGAAGTTCCAAGGCATCACTGACAAGTCATCAACACCTCTGCAACACAATCACTTAATTCTGCTACTGTATGTTACGAGCTTGGTTCTGGTGCTGTATCTATTATGGCATGCACCATCGCTCACCTGCTCCAGGGCGTGCAGTCAATCCCCATCGCCTCCTGCGTGGTGTGCACTTGTCCTCTGTTGGCCCTTAGCCTGCTGTTGTACTGGTGTATCTTGACGCCACCGGAAGAATGGGTGGAGACAACAGACACCAGTTGAAACAACGTCCACAACCTGATTGGCTGCTATGGGGAAGGGGGTCGGCATTATGTGGCCGGCCGCCTCGTGTCACTGCTGGCGTCCCTAATGTGAGTGTATGATGTCGGGCCTTGTTTGTGCCTCTCCCCGCCACCAGTTTCCCAGCTTACTACCAACAGACCGCTGGTTTGGCGGCTCCTTCTGCTGGCGTCCTGACCCCGGCGATGTTAGCAGTCCTGGTGTGCACACCGGCAGTCACAACGAGGGAGGTAGTGCGGCAGCCAACAATGGAGGAGCGGAGTGTCAGCGCAGCTCTGCGGCACAGGGTGGTGAGTCAATTCAGTGGAGGAGCTGCGCAGATCACCGGAGATTGCCGCTTCATGGACCCTCTGTCTGCCCTTCCCATGCAGCGGCACCCGATGACTGCCGCTGTCTGCGCTTCTGCCGCTTCCCCTGACTGCTGTATCTTGTTCTGCCGCTTCCCCTGACTGCTGTATCTTGTTCTGCCGCTGCCCCTGACTGCTGTATCTTGTTCTGCCGCTGCCCCTGACTGCTGTATCTTGTTCTGCCGCTGCCCCTGATTGCTGTATCTTGTTCTGCCGCTTCCTCTGACTGCTGTATCTTGTTCTGCCGCTGCCCCTGACTGCTGTATCTTGTTCTGCCGGTGCCCCTGACAGCTGTATCTTGTTCTGCCGCTGCCCCTGACTGCTGTATCTTGTTCTGCCGCTGCCCCTGACTGCTGTATCTTGTTCTGCCGCTGCCCCTGACTGCTGTATCTTGTTCTGCCGCTGCCCCTGACAGCTGTATCATATTCTGCCCCTGACTGCTGTATCTTGTTCTGCCGCTGCCCCTGACTGCTGCATCATGTTCTGCCCCTGACTCCTGTATCTTGTTCTGCCCCTGACTGCTGTATCTTGTTCTGCCGGTGCCCCTGACAGCTGTATCTTGTTCTGCCACTGCCCCTGACTGCTGTATCTTGTTCTGCCGCTGCCCCTGACTGTTGTATCTTGTTCTGCCGCTGCCCCTGACTGCTGTATCTTGTTCTGCCGCTGCCCCTGACTGCTGTATCTTATTCTGCCGCTGCCCCTGACTGCTGTATCTTGTTCTGCCGCTGCCCCTGACTGCTGTATCTTGTTCTGCCGCTGCCCCTGACTGCTGTATCTTGTTCTGCCGCTGCCCCTGACTGCTGTATCTCGTTCTGCCGATGCCCCTGATTGCTGTATCTCGTTCTGCCATTGCCCCTGACTGCTGTATCTCGTTCTGCCCCTGACTGCTGTATCTTGTTCTGTCGCTGCCCCTGACTGCTGTATCTTGTTCTGCCAGTGCCCTTGACTGCTGTATCTTGACAGACAATCGTAACCTATGGGCGTGACTGGGCCGTTCACTCCTGGTGACAGCTGTCGCACCCCTAGCTTCCGGTGGTGCCAAGATACACCAGTAGCGGCTGCTGCCTGTAGGGCTCGTGCACACTCCCACCCCCTCTTTTAAAGGGCTAGTGTGCTCTGCCTAATGCTTCCCCAGCCAATCATTTGCACTCCTCTGCTATCTTAGACACCATTCTCCCATGGAGGATGTCTATGCAATTGGTCTCATTCCCACCCCTCTTGTACATTCCTGTTTCTGACCTGTACTCAAACTGACATTCCTGACTTCTGTGCTCCCTGACCTCGGCTGTTTTGCTTGCTGCCTGCCCTGACCTATGGCCTGGCCCTCCTTTATGTACCTGTGCTGCCTGCCCTGACCTATGGCCTGTCCCTCCTTTATGTACTTGTGCTGCCTGCCCTGACCTAGGCCTGGCCCTCCTTTATGTACCTGTGCTGCCTGCTCTGACCTATGGCCTGTCCCTCCTTTATGTACTTGTACTGCCAGCCCTGACCTGTGGCCTGGCCCTCCTTTATGTACCTGTGCTGCCTGCTCTGACATATGGCCTGGCCCTCATTTATGTACCTGTGCTGCCTGCCCTGACCTATGGCCTGGCCCTCCTTTATGCACCTGTGCTGCCAGTCCTGCCTCTTCTAGCACTACTTCACAAAAACGCCCCAGCGTTAGAAAAATACAAAAAAGTAATGGTGGCCAAAAGACAGTGACAAAAGCAATAAAAAAAAACCAAAACTTGTCTTATTTTAAGTAGTACAACATAAAAAAAACAATATAAACTTGTCATTGTTGGCATCATACTGACCCACAGCATAAAGAGAATGGGTCATGGTTACTACACAGGAAATGCCGTAAAAACGACAACCAAAAAAACTATTCCGCAATTGTGATTTTTTTTTTCTCCCCGTTTGACCCCACTTAAAACTTTAAAAAAATGTTTTAATACATTATATGGTGCCATTAAAATGTACTACTCTTCCCACAAAAATAAACCCTCATATGGGGCGTGGCTATAGGGCGTGCAGTGGTAGCCATCGCTACTGGGCTCATAAGAAGACCCCAGTATCATAAATGCCACATGGTAGGTAGGGGGACCTTTTACAGATTTTGCATTGGGGCTCAAGAGCTTCTAGTTGCGCCTCTGACTGAGTCAAGGGAAAATTAAAACTACTGTACTTGGAAGGTGGGGATGAAAAAATGGCAATGAAAATTGACTGCGGAGGGAAGGGGTTAATTGTTACATTATCCGCTGCAGTGTAAGTTACCTTATAATAGACAACAAGGAAACAGGAACCTTTCCATCACTCATATTCGTGTGGCTACTTCCCTCTCCCTACCTATAATCAGTGCATGAGTGATGATCCCAGAGGCGACTGCATCAGCGCCTTATCTATATAATGTGCGAGATTTATGGCCACCCTTACCGTGCAGGCGTTACCTGCGGGCAATAATCCTTGGCCTAAGTAGGGGTAGTATATACCATGTACACTTTATTAGCCCCCATCTAGTAACACGTTAGACTCCTTTGGCCTTCAGAATGGCAGCAATTTGTCATGTGTAGATTCAACTAGTTGATGAAATGGTTCTGCAGGAATATCGGCCCCTGCGGACAGGAAAATTATTGTAATTAGATGGCGGTGCTGACATGTTCCGATCAGCTGACGGGAAGGGGTCATTAATTCATGGTGCTAGTGCCAAATTCTGACCTCCCATCAGCACGGTGCAACAGAAATCTGGATCCATCTGACCAGGAGATGTTTCTCCACTGCTCAGTGATACAATTTTTGTGCTCTTTCCCCCCACTGGAGTCTCGTCTTTCTGTTTCTCTTAGACACAATGGCGCTGCAACTGGTCGTCTGTATAGATGAGCGAGTATACTCGCTAAAGGCAATTGCTCGAGCGAGCATTGCCTTTAGCGAGTATCTCCCCCACTCGAGACTGCAGGTTCGGGTGCCGGCAGCGGGCACAGAGCTGCGGGGGAGAGCGGGGCAGAACGGAGGGGAGATCTCTCTCTCCCCCCCGCTCCCTCCTGCTGACAGCCGCTACTCACCACTCCCTGGCGCCGGCACCCGAACCTTCAGTCTCGAGCGAGGGAGAGCAATTGCCTTTAGCGAGTATACTCGCTCATCTCTAGTCGTCTGATGTTATAGCCCATCCATAATAAGGAATGGCGAGTTGGGTGTTCACACATGTTAGTTGGCCATCAGTGTTGTATTCGGCTGCTCTGGACTGTGCAGCACCTGTTGGTCAGAACGATTCCTGACGTCCCACTCTGACCCCTTTCGGTGATGAGTTGTTTCCATCCACAGGATCCTCTTTCGCTGGATGTTCTTCCTCGATCTCACCATTCTCTGTATACACTTTATGCAATCACATGAGAAAACCCCATGCGGTCGGCAGTGACATCCCGGCCCGGCTAGTCTAGCCCCGATGACCAGACCTTGTTGGAAGTCGCTTAGATCGCTGGATTTTCCCATCTAATCAGGATTCACACTGAAACTGATCCACGGAAACCTCGTCATGTGATTTTATGCTCCGGGGTCACGGGGAGAATTTCCATACATGGAAGCTCCAATCATGAAATGGCCGGTGCTCTAATAAGGGGACCTTCAGTGTATGTATGTTAGCAATAGACACACTATACATCTTCCACGTAGACAGCCCCATACTTGTCTGCACTGAGGCGTCTTCTGTACTATACACTATGTGGTGGAGAGATCTCAAGACAAGTGGAAGATAAATGAAACATATTTTTCCGGATCAATAGGCAGAACGTACTGACGATCTGTCAGGATTTTGCTGATGTTCCCCGCAGCCATCAATCTGATTAATAATGGCAAACCTTCAGACAGACAGACAAAAATGCATTAATGCAGGAAAGTAGAAGTGATAAACTATTGCATGTTTCCGACTGTTGCCGTGGAGCACGCTTCTTTAATCGGTTGTGGACTGGCCATTGACAAACATGGAGGAATGATAACACTCATCCTCCATAGCAAGCAGGTCATTCCATTTCTAAAGCCAAGTCCTATACATGGGCCATACCATTTACATGCAAGAATATCTGTCACACAGGGGGTTGTCCATTTTGAGAAAGGATTTCTCTATTCCCTATTAGTGAATTCTAATAAATCGGGGGTCTGATGTTGAGGATCCTCATCTTTTGACCAGAGTAGAGGACCTGTCCTTTCCTGTATTACACAGGCAACACGTTGATTGCCTTTCAGGGCATCAGGTGACAAAAGAATGTCATCATTGGCAATCAGAGGCAGCGATTTCGGAATCATCCCATGAATGGTCTACAATGCTCAAGTCCTCCATAAATGTACGTTGCCCGGTGATCTTTTGCCTTCTCCATCGAGGCTTCCCATTTCTTGGATTCTAGGAGATAGTGATTCTTCCCAGTCTTGTTTGGGGGAGTCGTAGAATGTGTCCAACAGAACTGAGTCAGCCTTCAGTGACCCAGGAATGGAGTGGTCTCATACCAGAGTGGCGGTAGGTTTCTTCATTGGTCCTTGTCATTGGTGATTGAATGGCCTAAGTAGACAAACTGGTCGACCTTTTGCAACTGCTGTTGTTGGTTGACCATAATTGACGCATATGTGGATGTGGCGTATCCAACATAATCTGTGTCCTCTCACCGTTAATCCATAAACAAACCATTGCTGATTCTGTCAGTTGGAACCTGGGGAGCGAAGGCGCAAGAAGAGCCATACCATCCGCAAAGTCCAAGTCAGTAAACCGTTGCAGTGGGCCACGTCCCACAGCACCAACTATTTTCAGACCAATCACTTGTCCCATGATGTGGTAAAGGAACAGCAACAGGACACAGCGCCATTGGACAATGGAGGAAATATGCAGTTCCTGCACTGGCTTGAATGCAGCACCAGCAACAGTTGTAGTACAGTGAATGAAAAATGCCAATGAACTGGTCAGGTATGCCATAGGACTCGATGGTCCTCCACAGGGCGTCTCAGTGAAGGCTGCCGTATGTCCTCCCAAAATCTACAAAACTCACACATAACTTCTGCTGAAACTCAAGGCTTTCAATGATGGTTCGAAGTGTCAATATCTATTTGATACATGACCGCCCCTTTAGAATCCTGCTTGCTCTTCACGTCATTGCTCATCAGACGCTCTTGAAAGGCATAGCAACAGGACTTTACAGAATACCTTGATTTTGATAATACTTCATTTTCCCTATGGGGGCCATGCAGGGAAACTGAACACTTACCGCCCAGATTCTTCATAAGATTACAGCCGATCGCCAGCAGGGGGACACTCTGCGGTCAGTTTACTGGCAAGAGAACCATTTAGGTTGTGTTTAGAAATGAGCGAGCACCAAAATGCTCGGGGGCTCGTTACTCGGGACGAAATTTTCGCGATGCTCGAGGGTTCGTTTCGAGTAATGAACCCTATTGAAGTCAATGGGCGACCCGAGCATTTTTGTATATCGTCGATGCTCGCTAAGGTTTCCATTTGTGAAAATCTGGGCAATTCAAGAAAGTGATGGGAACGACACAGAAACGGATAGGGCAGGCGAGGGGCTACATGTTGGGCTGCATCTCAAGTTCCCAGGTCCCACTATTAAGCCACAATAGCGGCAAGAGTGCCCCCCCCCTCCCAACAATTTTTACTTCTGAAAAGCCCTCATTAGCAATGCATACCTTAGCTAAGCACCACACTACCTTCAACAAAGCACAATCACTGCCTGCATGACACTCCACTGCCACTTCTCCTGGGTTACATGCTGCCCAACCCCCCCCCCCTGCACTACCCTGTGTCCACAGCGCACACCAAATTGTCCCTGCCCAGCCTTCAGCTGCCCTCATGCCACACCACACTCATGTCTATTTATAAGTGCGTCTGCCATGAGGAGGAACCGCAGGCACACACTGCAGAGGGTTGGCACGGCTAGGCAGCGACCCTCTTTAAAAGGGGCGGGGCGATAGCTCACAATGCTGTACAGAAGCAATGAGAAATCCAATCCTGTGCCACCTCCATCTGGAGCTGCACACGTGGGCATAGCAATGGGGAACCTATGTGCCACACACTATTCATTCTGTCAAGGTGTCTGCATGCCCCAGTCAGACCGCGTTTTTTTATAAATAGTCACAGGCAGGTACAACTCCGCAATGGGAATTCTGTGTGCACCCACAGCATGGGTGGCTCCCTGGAACCCACCGGCTGTACATAAATGTATCCCATTGCAGTGCCCTGGACAGCAGAGCTAACGTCAGATTAAATGCAGGTGGGCTTCGGCCCACACTGCATGCCCCAGTCAGACTGGGGTTCTTTAGAAGTGGACACATGCAGTTACAACTCTGTGTGGACCGACAGCATGGGTGGGTGCCAGGAAGCCACCGGCGGTGCATAAATATATCCCATTGCAGTGCCCAGCACAGCTGAGGTAATGTCATGTTTAATGCAGGTGGGCTTCGGCCCACACTGCATGCCCCAGTCAGACTGGGGTTCTTTAGAAGTGGACACATGCAGTTACAACTCCGTGTGGACCGACAGCATGAGTGGCTCCCTGGAACCCACCGGCGGTACATAAATATATCCCATTGCAGTGCCCATCACAGCTGATGTTACGTCAGCTGTAATGCAGGTGGGCTAAAAATTAATTGGATTACACTGTAGGCGAGGGCCCAAAAAAATTGGTGTACCAACAGTACTAATGTACCTGAGAAAAATTGCCCATGCCCAACCAAGAGGGCAGGTGAAACCCATTAATCGCTTTGGTTAATGTGGCTTAATTTGTAACTAGGCCTGAAGGCAGCCCAGTTTAACGAAAAATTGGTTCAGGCGCAAGTTTCAACACTTTAATGAGCATTGAAACGTATAAAAATTGTTTACAAAAATTATATGAGTGAGCCTTGTGGGCCTAAGAAAAATTGCCCGTTCGGCGTGATTACGTCAGGTTTCAGGAGGAGGATGAATATTATACACAGATTGATGAAGCTAAAAGGTCCCCTGTTTTTGATGGTGATAGAGAACGATGCTTCCATCCGCGGGTGCAGCCTACGTATTGTTTAGGTATCGCTGCTGTCCGCTGGTGGAGAAGAGAAGTCTGGGGAAATCCAGGCTTTGTTCATCTTGATGAGTGTAAGCCTGTCGGCACTGTCGGTTGACAGGCGGGTACGCTTATCCGTGATGATTCCCCCAGCCGCACTAAACACCCTCTCTGACAAGACGCTAGCCGCAGGACAAGCAAGCACCTCCAGGGCATAGAGCGCGAGTTCAGGCCACGTGTCCAGCTTCGACACCCAGTAGTTGTAGGGGGCAGAGGCGTCACGGAGGACGGTTGTGGGATCGGCTACGTACTCCCTCACCATCCTTTTACAGTGCTCCCGCCGACTCAGCCTTGACTGGGGAGCGGTGACACAGTCTTGCTGGGGAGCCAGAAAGCTGTCAAAGGCCTTAGAGAGTGTTCCCCTGCCTGTGCTGTACATGCTGCCTGATCTCCGCGCCTCCCCTGCTACCTGGCCCTCGGAACTGCGCCTTCTGCCACTAGCGCTGTCGGATGGGAATTTTACCATCAGCTTGTCCGCCAGGGTCCTGTGGTATAGCATCACTCTCGAACCCCTTTCCTCTTCGGGTATGAGAGTGGAAAGGCTCTCCTCATACCGTGGGTCGAGCAGTGTGTACACCCAGTAATCCATAGTGGCCAGAATGTGTGTAACGTGAGGGTCATGAGAAAGGCATCCTAACATGAAGTCAGCCATGTGTGCTAGGGTACCTGTACGCAACACATGGCTGTCCTCACTCGGAAGATCACTTTCAGGATCCTCCTCCTCCTCCTCCTCAGGCCATACACGCTGAAAGGATGACAGGCAAGCAGCATGGGTACCCTCAGCAGTGGGCCAAGCTGTCTCTTCCCCCTCCTCCTCATGCTCCTCCATCTCCTCCTCCTCCTCCTCACCGCGCTGAGATATAGACAGGAGGGTGCTCTGACTATCCAGCGACATACTGTCTTCCCCCGCCCCCGTTTCCGAGCGCAAAGCATCTGCCTTTATGCTTTGCAGGGAACTTCTCAAGAGGCATAGCAGAGGAATGGTGACGCTAATGATTGCAGCATCGCCGCTCACCATCTGGGTAGACTCCTCAAAGTTTCCAAGGACCTGGCAGATGTCTGCCAACCAGGCCCACTCTTCTGTAAAGAATTGAGGAGGCTGACTCCCACTGCGCCGCCCATGTTGGAGTTGGTATTCCACTATAGCTCTACGCTGCTCATAGAGCCTGGCCAACATGTGGAGCGTAGAGTTCCACCATGTGGGCACGTCGCACAGCAGTCGGTGCACTGGCAGATTAAACCGATGTTGCAGGGTGCGCAGGGTGGCAGCGTCCGTGTGGGACTTGTGGAAATGTGTGCAGAGCCGGTGCACCTTTCTGAGCAGGTATGACAAGCGTGGGTAGCTTTTCAGAAAGCGCTGAACCACCATATTAAAGACGTGGGCCAGGCATGGCACGTGCTTGAGGCTGCCGAGCTGCAGAGCCGCCACCAGGTTACGGCCGTTGTCACACACGACCATGCCCGGTTGGAGGCTCAGCGGCGCAAGCCAGCGGTCGGTCTGCTCTGTCAGACCCTGCAGCAGTTTGTGGGCCGTGTGCCTCTTCTCTCCTAAGCTGAGTAGTTTCAGCACGGCCTGCTGACGCTTGCCCACCGCTGTGCTGCCACGCCGCGCGACAATGACTGCTGGCGATGTGCTGCTGCTGACACATCTTGATTGCGAGACAGAGGTTGCATAGGAGGAGGAGGGTGGTTTAGTGGAGGAAGCATACACCGCCGCAGATACCACCACCGAGCTGGGGCCCGCAATTCTGGGGGTGGGTAGGACGTGAGCGGTCCCAGGCTCTGACTCTGTCCCAGCCTCCACTAAATCCACCCAATGTGCCGTCAGGGAGATATAGTGGCCCTGCCCGCCTGTGCTTGTCCACGTGTCCGTTGTTAAGTGGACCTTGGCAGTAACCGCGTTGGTGAGGGCGCGTACAATGTTGCGGGAGACGTGGTCGTGCAGGGCTGGGATGGCACATCGGGAAAAGTAGTGGCGACTGGGAACCGAGTAGCGAGGGGCCGCCGCCATCATACCTTTGAAAGCCTCCATTTCCACAACCCTATACGGCAGTATCTCCAGGCTGATCAATTTGGCTATGTGCACATTTAACGCTTGAGCGTGCGGGTGCGTGGCGGCGTACTTGCGCTTGCGCTCAAACACTTGCGCAAGCGACGGCTGGACGGTGCGCTGAGAGACATTGGTGGATGGGGCCGAGGACAGCGGAGGTGAGGGTGTGGGTGCAGGCCAGGAGACGGTAGTGCCTGTGTCCTGAGAGGGGGGTTGGATCTCAGTGGCAGGTTGGGGCACTGGGGGAGAGGCAGCGGTGCAAACCGGAGGCGGTGAACGGCCTTCGTCCCACCTTGTGGGGTGCTTGGCCATCATATGTCTGCGCATGCTGGTGGTGGTGAGGCTGGTGGTGGTGGCTCCCCGGCTGATCTTGGCGCGACAAAGGTTGCACACCACTGTTCGTCGGTCGTCTGCACTCTCAGTGAAAAACTGCCAGACCTTTGAGCACCTCGGCCTCTGCAGGGTGTCGTGGCGCGAGGGTGCGCTTTGGGAAACAGTTGGTGGATTATTCGGTCTGGCCCTGCCTCTACCCCTGGCCACCGCACTGGCTCTTCCAACCTGCCCTGCTGCTGCACTTGCCTCCACCTCTGAAGACCTGTCCTCAGTAGGCTTAGCAAACCAGGTGGGGTCAGTCACCTCATCGTCCTGCTGCTCTTCCTCCGAATCCTCTGTGCGCTCCTCCCTCGGACTTACTCCAATTACTATTACCTGAGTGATAGACAACTGTGTCTCATCGTCATCGTCCTCCTCACCCACTGAAAGCTCTTAAGACAGTTGCCGGAAGTCCCCAGCCTCATCCCCCGGACCCCGGGAACTTTCCAAAGGTTGGGCATCGGTCACGACAAACTCCTCCGGTGGGAGAGGAACCATTGCTGCCCATTCTGGGCAGGGGCCCGGGAACAGTTCCTGGGAGTCTGCCTGCTCCTCAGAATGTGTCATTGTAATGGAGTGAGGAGGCTGGGAGGAAGGAGGAGCAGCAGCCAGAGGATTCTGAGTTGCAGCAGTGGGCGGCGCAGAACTCTGGGTGGTCGATAGATTGCTGGATGCACTTTCTGCCATCCACGACAGGACCTGCTCACGCTGCTCATTTTCTAAAAAAGGTCTACCGCGTGTACCCATTAATTGTGAGATGAATGTGGGGATGCCAGAAACGTGCCTTTCTCCTAATCCCGCAGCAGTCGGCTGCGATACACCTGGATCAGGAGCTCGGCCTGTGCCCACACCCTGACTTGGGCCTCCGCGTCCTCGCCCGCGTCCACGTCCTCTAGGCCTACCCCTACCCCTCAGCATGGTGTATTACCAGTAGTGCAGAAACAGAATGCTGTAATTAAATGTGCCGCTTATTGGCCTGTGGTTGGAGGCTGACTTCGCTTACGGAACGCACAGCAGAGCCAGGAAAGAATTTTGCGCAAGCCCGCTGTAACACTTATCTCGCTGCGTATTAATTAGGACTACTACCCCCAGCAGAGACGCAGTACAGTCAGGATGGTCACACGCAGCCCAAATATATTTTTTTCCCCAAATTTTTTTGGAAAAGCACACTGCCTATATAGACAGTATACGTCTTTCACGTTTTTCACTGTCCCTGCCCCAGCACTACTGGCCCTATACTAGGTAAAATTACTGCAGTGCAGACTGTTTCCCTCTGGACAGGATGACAGCAATGATGTAACGGGCAACGCAGAGCCAGGAAAGAATTTTGCGCAAGCCCACTGTAACACTTAGCTGGCTGCGTATTAATTAGGACAACTACCCCCAGCAGAGACGCAGTACAGTCAGGACGGTCACAGGCAGCCCAAATATTTTTTTTTTTCCCAAATTTTTTTGGAAAAGCCCACTGCCTATATAGACAGTATTAGAGATGAGCGAGCGTACTCGGAAAATCACTACTCGCTCTAGTAATTTGCTTTATCCGAGTATTGCTGTGCTCGTCCCTGAAGATTCGGGTGCCGCTGCGGCTGACAGGTGAGTCGCAGCGGGGAGCAGGGGAGAGCGGGCGGGAGAGAGGGAGAGAAAGATCTTCCCTCCGTTCCTCCCCGCTCTCCCCTGCAGCTCCCCGCTCCGTGCCGGCACCCGAATCTTCAGGGACGAGCACAGCGATACTCGGATAAAGCAAATTACTCGAGCGAGTAGTGCTTTTCCAAGTACGCTCGCTCATCTCTAGACAGTATATGTCTTTCACGTTTTTGACTGTCCCTGCCTCAGCACTACTGGCCCTATACTATGTAAAATTAGTGCAGGCTAAGGACGCAATGCTCTGCACGGCCGATATACAAAAAAAAAAATGTGCAACACTGCAAAAAGCAGCCTCCACAGTACTGCACACGGTTAGATGTGGCCCTAAGAAGGACCGATGGGGTTCTTGAAGCATAAAATACTCCTAACGCTCTCCCTATAGCAGCTAAAGCAAGACAGCACTTTCCCTCCTCTATGTCAGAATGCATCTGTGGCGAGCCGCGGGAGGGGCCGATTTATATACTCGGGTGACACCTGATCTCGCCAGCCACTCACTGCAGGGGGGTGGTATAGGGCTTGAACGTCGCAGGGGGAAGTTGTAATGCCTTCCCTGTCTTTCTATTGGCCAGAAAAGCGTGCTAACTAGAGATGAGCGAACACCAAAATGTTCGGGTGTTCGTTATTCGGAACGAACTTCCCGCGATGTTCGAGGGTTCGTTTCGAACAACGAACCCCATTGAAGTCAATGGGCGACCAGAACATTTTTGTATTTCGCCGATGCTCGCTAAGGTTTTCATGTGTGAAAATCTGGGCAATTCAAGAAAGTGATGGGAACAACACAGCAACGGATAGGGCAGGCGAGGGGCTACATGTTGGGCTGCATCTCAAGTTCACAGGTCCCACTATTAAGCCACAATAGCGGCAAGAGTGGGCCCCCCCCCCTCCCAACAACTTTTACTTCTGAAAAGCCCTCATTAGCATGGCATACCTTTGCTAAGCACCACACTAGCTACAACAAAGCACAATCACTGCCTGGATGACACTCCACTGCCACTTCTCCTGTGTTACATGCTGCCCAACCGCCCCCCCTCCCCCCCACAGCGCACACCAAACTGTCCCTGCGCAGCCTTCAGCTGCCCTCATGCCACGCCACACTCATGTCTATTTAGAAGTGCGTCTGCCATGAGGAGGAACCGCAGGCACACACTGCAGAGGGTTGGCATGGCTAGGCAGCGACCCTCTTTAATAGGGGCGGGGCGATAGCCCACAATGCTGTACAGAAGCAATGAGAAATAGAATCCTGTGCCACCGCCATCAGGAGCTGCACACGTGGGCATAGCAATGGGGAACCTATGTGCCACACACTATTCATTCTGTCAAGGTGTCTGCATGCCCCAGTCAGACTGGTAATATGTACCTTAACAGTAACCGCGTTGGTGGTAATGTGGTGGTGACTGCGGACCTAGTAGCACGGTTGTATTTTGTTGGTTTTCGGAATGTGGCCAGGATTAAGTGGGCCGTGGCGGGGGGATGGTGTGGGGGCTCTCTTGTTGTGTCGGTAAAGGTGAAATTCTTGGACTGCCACCAGACGAACCAATGCAAAGGCATTTGCCAAGAATGTTTTCCCTGTTGGAGGAGGAGGGGGATGTTTTTGAGGCACTACGTGTCCTCTCCACGTGTCCGTGGTTATATGCACCTTAACAGTAACCGCGTTGGTGGTAATGTGGTGGTGACTGCGGACCTAGTAGCACGGTTGTATTTTGTTGGTTTTCGGAATGTGGCCAGGATTAAGTGGGCCGTGGCGGGGGGATGGTGTGGGGGCTCTCTTGTTGTGTCGGTAAAGGTGAAATTCTTGGACTGCCACCAGACGAACCAATGCAAAGGCATTTGCCAAGAATGTTTTCCCTGTTGGAGGAGGAGGGGGATGTTTTTGAGGCACTACGTGTCCTCTCCACGTGTCCGTGGTTATATGCACCTTAACAGTAACCGCGTTGGTGGTAATGTGGTGGTGACTGCGGACCTAGTAGCACGGTTGTATTTTGTTGGTTTTCGGAATGTGGCCAGGATTAAGTGGGCCGTGGCGGGGGGATGGTGTGGGGGCTCTCTTGTTGTGTCGGTAAAGGTGAAATTCTTGGACTGCCACCAGACGAACCAATGCAAAGGCATTTGCCAAGAATGTTTTCCCTGTTGGAGGAGGAGGGGGATGTTTTTGAGGCACTACGTGTCCTCTCCACGTGTCCGTGGTTATATGCACCTTAACAGTAACCGCGTTGGTGGGAAATGGCCTCGCCGCCATCATGTCTTTGGGAAGCCTCTGTTTCCACACCCCAGAGACATACCATTAGCAGCGGTATAGGCAGAGCCCAGAATTCGTAACATTTCAGCCGTAGCATTAGGACAGGCCCCACTAACATATCACTAGCAGCATTATAGGAGGAGCGCAGTCTTCGTTCCATGTCAGCAATAGTAGCACTCAAGGCAGGCCCCAGTAAAAATTCCGAAGCAGCAGTATAGCGGGAGCGCAGTCTTCGTTCCATGTAAGCAATAGTAGCACTCAGGACAGGCCCCATTAACAATTCTGAAGCAGCAGTATAGCGGGAGCGCAGTCTTCGTTCCATGTCAGCAATAGTAGCACTCAAGACAGGCCCCAGTAACAATTCCGAAGCAGCAGTATAGCGGGAGCGCAGTCTTCGTTCCATGTAAGCAATAGTAGCACTCAGGACAGGCCCCATTAACAATTCTGAAGCAGCAGTATAGCGGGAGCGCAGTCTTCGTTCCATGTCAGCAATAGTAGCACTCAAGACAGGCCCCAGTAACAATTCCGAAGCAGCAGTATAGCGGGAGCGCAGTCTTCGTTCCATGTAAGCAATAGTAGCACTCAGGACAGGCCCCATTAACAATTCTGAAGCAGCAGTATAGCGGGAGCGCAGTCTTCGTTCCATGTCAGCAATAGTAGCACTCAAGACAGGCCCCAGTAACAATTCTGAAGCAGCAGTATAGTGGGAGCGCAGTCTTAGTTCCATTTCAGTAGCCTTAGTATAGCCAAGGCACAAGTTACATTTATGTAGCTAAAGTGTAGGCCAACCCCACACACCTTTCTGTACCATGAGTGCAGGCGAAGAACATAGAAATTACTATGATTACACTGTAGGTGAGGGCCCCAAAAAATTGGTGTACCAACAGTACTAATGTACCTCAGTAAAAATTGGCCATGCCCAACCAAGATGGCAGGTGAATCGCTTTGGTTAATGTGGCTTAAGTGGTAACTAGGCCTGGAGGCAGCCCAGTGTAACGAAAAATTGGTTCAAGTTAAAGTTCCAACGCTTTTAAGCGCATTGAAACTTATAAAAATTGTTCAGAAAAATTATTTGAGTGAGCCTTGTGGCCCTAAGAAAAATTGCCCGTTCAGCGTGATTACGTGAGGTTTCAGGAGGAGGAGCAGGAGGAGGAGGAGGAATATTAGACACAGATTGATGAAGCAGAAATGTCCCCGTTTTGGATGGTGAGAGAGAACGTAGCTTCCATCCGCGGGTGCAGCCTACGTATTGCTTAGGTATCGCTGCTGTCCGCTGGTGGAGAAGAGAAGTCTGGGGAAATCCAGCCTTTGTTCATCTTGATGAGTGTAAGCCTGTCGGCACTGTCGGTTGACAAGCGGCTACGCTTATCTGTGATGATTCCCCCAGCCGCACTAAACACCCTTTCCGACAAGACGCTAGCCGCAGGACAAGCAAGCACCTCCAGGGCATAGAGCGCGAGTTCAGGCCACGTGTCCAGCTTCGACACCCAGTAGTTGTAGGGGGCAGAGGCGTCACCAAGGATGGTCGTGCGATCCGCTACGTACTCCCTCACCATCCTTTTACAGTGCTCCCACCGACTCAGCCGTGACTGGGGAGCGGTGACACAGTCTTGGTGGGGAGCCATAAAGCTGGCCAGGCCCTTAAAGACTGTTGCACTGCCTGGGATGTACATGCTGCTCGATCTACGCACATCCCCTGCTACCTTGCCCTCGGTACTGCGCCTTCTGCCACTAGCGCTGTCGGCTGGGAATTTTACCATCAGCTTGTCCGCAAGGGTCCTGTGGTATAGCAACACTCTCGAACCCCTTTCCTCTTCGGGAATCAGAGTGGGCAGGTTCTCCTTATACCGTGGATCGAGCAGTGTGTACACCCAGTAATCCGTCGTGGCCAGAATGCGTGCAACGCGAGGGTCACGAGAAAGGCATCCTAACATGAAGTCAGCCATGTGTGCCAGGGTACCAGTACGCAACACATGGCTGTCCTCACTAGGAAGATCACTTTCAGGATCCTCCTCCTCCTCCTCCTCCTCCTCCTCAGGCCATACACGCTGAAAGGATGACAGGCAATCAGCCGGTGTACCGTCAGCAGCGGCCCAAGCTGTCTCTTCCCCCTCCTCCTCATCCTCCTCATGCTCCTCCTCCTCCTCCTGTACGCGCTGAGAAATAGACAGGAGGGTGCCCTGACTATCCAGCGGCATACTGTCTTCCCCCGCCCCCGTTTCCGAGCGCAAAGCAGCTGCCTTTATGGTTTGCAGGGAATTTCTCAAGATGCATAGCAGAGGAATGGTGACGCTAATGATTGTAGCATCGCCGCTCACCACCTGGGTAGACTCCTCAAAATTACCAAGGACATGGCAGATGTCTGCCAACCAGGCCCACTCTTCTGAAAGGAATTGAGGAGGCTGACTCCCACTGCGCCGCCCATGTTGGAGTTGGTATTCGACTATAGCTCTCCGTTGTTCATAGAGCCTGGCCAACATGTGGAGCGTAGAGTTCCACCGTGTGGGCACGTCGCACAGCAGTCGGTGCACTGGCAGCTTAAAGTGATGTTGCAGGGTGGCAGCGTCCGTGTGGGACTTGCGGAAATGTGCGCAGAGCCGGCGCGCCTTTACGAGCAGGTCTGACAAGCGTGGGTAGCTTTTCAGAAAGCGCTGAACCACCAAATTAAAGACGTGGGCCAGGCATGGCACGTGCGTGAGGCTGCCGAGCTGCAGAGCCGCCACCAGGTTACGGCCGTTGTCACACACGACCATGCCCGGTTGGAGGCTCAGCGGCGCAAGCCAGCGGTCGGTCTGCTGTGTCAGACCCTGCAGCAGTTCGTGGGCCGTGTGCCTCTTATCGCCTAAGCTGAGTAGTTTCAGCACGGCCTGCTGACGCTTGCCCACCGCTGTGCTGCCACACCGCGCGACACCGACTGCTGGCGACATGCTGCTGCTAACACATCTTGATTGCGAGACAGAGGAGGAGGAGGAGGAGGAGGGTGCTTTAGTGGAGGAAGCATACACCTCCGCAGATACCAGCACCGAGCTGGGGCCCGCAATTCTGGGGGTGGGTAGGACGTGAGTGGTCCCAGGCTCTGACTCTGTCCCAGCCTCCACTAAATTCACCCAATGTGCCGTCAGGGAGATGTAGTGGCCCTGCCCGCCTGTGCTTGTCCACGTGTCCGTAGTTAAGTGGACCGTGGCAGTAACCGCGTTGGTGAGGGCGCGTACAATGTTGCGGGAGACGTGGTCGTGCAGGGCTGGGACGGCACATCGGGAAAAGTAGTGGCGACTGGGAACTGAGTAGCGCGGGGCCGCCGCCTCCATGATACTTTTGAAGGACTCCGTTTCCACAACCCTATACGGCAGCATCTCAAGGCTGATGAATTTTGCGATGCGGACGGTTAACGTTTGAGCGTGCGGGTGCGTGGCGGCGTACTTGCGCTTGCGCTCGAACACTTGCGCAAGCGACGGCTGGACGGTGCGCTGAACTACACTGCTGGATGGGGCCGAGGACAGCGGAGATGAGGGTGTGGGTGCAGGCCATGAGGCGGTAGTGCCTGTGTCCTGAGAGGGGGGTTGCATCTCAGTGGCAGGTTGGGGCACAGGGGGAGAGGCAGGGGTGCAAACCGGAGGCGCTGAACGGCCTTCGTCCCACCTTGTGGGGTGCTTGGCCATCATATGCCTGCGCATGGTGGTGGTGGTGAGGCTGTTGGTGTTGGCTCCCCGGCTGAGCTTTGCGCAACAAAGGTTGCACACCACTGTTCGTCGGTCGTCAGGCGTCTCTGTGAAAAACTGCCAGACCTTAGAGCACCTCGGCCTCTGCAGGGTGGCATGGCGCGAGGGGGCGCTTTGGGAAACACTTGGTGGATTATTCGGTCTGGCCCTGCCTCTACCCCTGGCCACCGCACTGCCTCTTGCAACCTGCCCTGCTGATGCCCTTGACTCCCCCTCTGAAGACCTGTCCTCCTGAGTAAGCGTTGCACACCAGGTGGGGTCAGTCACCTCATCGTCCTGCTGCTCTTCCTCCGAATCCTCTGTGCGCTGCTCCCTCGGACTTACTGCCCTTACTACTACCTCACTGCAAGACAACTGTGTCTGATCGTCATCGTCCTCCTCACCCACAGAAAGTTCTTGAGACAGTTGGCGGAAGTCCCCAGCCTCATCCCCCGGACCCCGGGAACTTTCGAATGGTTGGGCATCAGTGACTATAAACTCCTCTGGTGGGAGAGGAACCGCTGCTGCCCAATCTGAGCAGGGGCCCGAGAACAGTTCCTGGGAGTCTTCCCGCTCCTGAGCAGGTGTCATTGTAGTGGAGTGAGGAGGCTGGGAGGAAGGAGGAGCAGCAGACAGAGGATTCGGATTTGCAGCAGTGGACGGCGCAGAACTGCGTGTTGACGATAGGTTGCTCGAAGCACTTTCTGCCATCCAGGACAGGACCTGCTCACACTGCTCATTTTCTAATAACCGTCTCCCGCGTGGACCCATTAATTGGGCGATGAATGTGGGGACGCCAGAAACGTGCCTCTCTCCTAATCGCGCAGCAGTCGGCTGCGACACACCGGGATCAGGAGCTCGGCCTGTGCCCACACCCTGACTTGGCCCTCCGCGTCCTCGGCCGCGTCCACGTCCTCTAGGCCTACCCCTACCCCTCAGCATGCTGTATTACCAGTGATTTGATTTCACAGGCAGGA
The DNA here is from genome assembly GCF_035609145.1 of Eleutherodactylus coqui. Classification (NCBI taxonomy): domain Eukaryota; kingdom Metazoa; phylum Chordata; class Amphibia; order Anura; family Eleutherodactylidae; genus Eleutherodactylus; species Eleutherodactylus coqui. The sequence continues at coordinate 43,079,120 of NC_089841.1, forward strand.
AATAAATTGGCGCAAGACTGCAGGCCAAATATAATTTTTGCCCTTTTTGGAAAACGAAAGGCCCCACTGCCTCTAGTGAATGAATAATCTAAGTTTAATAACTGTGCTGTGTCCCTGCTAATGTGTCACAGAACGTGAGGGTAGCAGAGTTATTATAACTCTGGCAGAGCAGGTATTTTTTTCCCAATTAAGGAAAGCAAATGGCGAAGCCAGCAGTAAAGCGTAGCTGGGTGCGTCTGATTTAGCAATGTTGTTCACGCAGCTCACACGTGTCCACAGCCCTTAGGACGGACAGAGGCAGGACAAATAGATTTGTTTTCAGTTTTTTTCCACCAAAAGGCAGCACTGCGTATATTCAATGAACATGAGAAGTTTAATAACTGTGCTGTGTCCCTGCTTATGTGTCACAGAACGTGAGGGTAGCAGAGTTATTATAACTCTGGCAGAGCAGGTATTTTTTTCCCAATTAAGGAAAGCAAATGGCGAAGCCAGCAGTAAAGCGTAGCTGGGTGCGTCTGATTTTTACAGGTTGCAGACGCAGCTCACACGTGTCCACCGGCGTTAGGACGGACAGAGGCAGGACAAATTTAATTATTTTCCGTTTTTTGGCACCAAAAGGCAGCACTGCGTATATTCAATGAATAACAACTGTGTTGTGGCCCTGCCTATACAATTCTTTCCCTGCAGTATCAATGGAGGGTGCAATGCTCTGCAGAGGCGATTTTGAGAAGCAAAAAAATATGCAGCACAGCTAACAGCAGCCTGGACAGTACTGCACACGGTTAAATATGGCCCTAGAAAGGACCGTTGAGGTTCTCGAAGGCTACACTCACTCCTAACACTCTCCCTGCCTATGCAGCACTTCTGTCCCTAATGCCGGGTGCAATGCTCTGCACTGCCGATTTTGAGAAAAAAAAAATTTGCCACTGCTAACAGCAGCCAACACACAGCTATCAGTGGCCCTAATAAGGACCTTTGGGGGGTCTTGAAGCCTACACTAACTACCAATTCTTTCCCTACAGCAGCTCCGGTACAAACAGCACTGTCCCTCATCTAACTCACCAGGCATCTGAGGCGAGCCGCGGGAGGGGCCGACTTTTATACTCGGGTGACATCTGATCGCCCCAGCCACTCACAGCAGGGGGGTGGTATAGGGCTTGAACGTCACAGGGGGAAGTTGTAATGCCTTCCCTGTCTTTCAATTGGCCAGAAAAGCGCGCAAACGTCTCAGGGAAGTAAGTGAAAGTAACCAGAACACCGCATGGTGTTCGTTACGAATAACGAACATCCCGAACACCCTAATATTCGCACGAATATCAAGCTCGGACGAACGCGTTCGCTCATCTCTAGTGCTAACGTCTCAGAGATGAAAGTGAAAGTAACTTGAACATCGCGTGGTACTCGTCTCGAGTAACGAGCATCTCGAACACGCTAATACTCGAACGAGTATCAAGCTCGGACGAGTACGTTCGCTCATCTCTAGTTGTGTTCACATCTGCATTTGGGTCTCCTTTTTCATGCTCTGCTACTGGAGCAGAAAAATGGAATCCCTACAAAAAATAAATCCATCATATGATGAAACCGAGCAGCTCCAAACAGATCCCATTGACTTTAATTGCATCACAGAAGGGGAAATTTAAAAACAAACAATCATTGAAAACGGCCATATACTTACTGACTCAGGAGGGCAAACTTATGCAGGGCAACCCGCCGAACTATTATGGTGTCAATAGGTTGCTTGTTTGCACGGTGCACTACATGTATCAGAAGGTCTGGCACTTCGCACCTACTCTGTGTGGGAGTATACACCAAGCAGCCACCCCCTGTATATAGGAGGTTGTGTGATTAGCTGTTACATCAGGTATCCCTCACTGGTGTAATTAGCTCCCTCATTTGGCAGTTTGCTACCATTGACTGTAATTGAGTTCAGCCAACTTCTTCAGCATGCTGTGCTATTTTGGGTATTCTTTGAGAGATTTGCCATGCAGACTGTGAATAGAGCCGCCGATGCAGATATGAATAGAATCTTAAAAGTGTAAATGTAATTTCCAAAACCTAGAAGATCAGTGGGGTTCTCAGCGGCCGATGCCCCATTGATCAAAACTTTTGACTTGTCTATATGTCATGTCAAACAAAATTTTTGGAAAGTGCAGTTACACTTTAAACAAATAGGGATTATCAAAAGCAGATGACCACTCTGTGAACTAAACAGCCTAAACTGCAGACTAATACATTGTACATAGCTAGTCCTGCTCTCAGCTGAGAAGTGGAAACAATTGTATCCAGTGTAGACAATGCTCTGTGAGCTGAATAGCCCAGACTCCAGACTGATACATTGTACATAGCTAGTCCTGCTCCCAGCTGAGAAGTGGAAACAATTGTATCCAGTGTAGACAATGCTCTGTGAGCTGAATAGCCCAGACTCCAGACTGATACATTGTACATAGCTAGTCCTGCTCTCAGCTGAGAAGTGGATACAATTGTATGCAGTGTAGACAATGCTCTGTGAGCTAAACAGCCCAGACTCCAGACTGATACATTGTACATAGCTAGTCCTGCTCTCAGCTGAGAAGTGGATACAATTGTATCCAGCGTAGACAATACTCTGTGAGCTAAACAGCCCAGACTCCAGACTGATACATTGTACATAGCTAGGCCTACTCTCAGCTGAGAAGTGGATACAATTGTATCCAGTGTAGACAATGTTCTGTGAGCTAAACAGGCCAGACTCCAGACTGATACATTGTACATAGCTAGTCCTGCTGGTTTCAACTTCTTGGACAGAAGGTCTTGGTGGTTCTTTCCTCCTCCACTCCTTTTCCTTAACACTTGGTCTAGTTTCTGACCTCTGGTCTTCCATCAGTGCAGTTCCTCTGGGGAGAGGTGTCCTGCACTGACTCAATCCACAAACATTGTTGGGCCCCTTCTTGCCAAGAGCCCCAAAGCAGTCACATGGTCTGCCTCTTTATTACGTATGCCCTTGGTTGCAGTGCAGATATCATGCTTCCTGCGATAATAGCAGGTGTCCAGGTCACTAGGCAGAAAAGTATTAATGTAGCATTACGTCACGACAGCCAAAGTGACTGCGATATGATGGTGGAGGAGGAATGCCATCCAGACATAATGAAATGTCCATGGAGTTTCCTTCACTCCTGTGTGTAGAACATAAGGACAAACTTACTGCCACCAGCGCTTCGTATGCCAGTCTTAATAGAATCAGCGCCGACACACGATGTGAATAATGTATGAAGAGATGCCCGTCTCGTTCTACATCTTGGGACTGTCTGGGCACCTATATATAAATCTGCGCCACGTATGAGCTGGAGATTTCTTGTATAATGTACATCAGTTTCTGGCATATATATACATACATTTGACAGGCTGGGTGGCCACACCCCCTCAGAAAGTCACGCCCTCTTTTTCTCAAAAGTTGTATGAGAAACTGTATGTTGCTAAAAGTTGACATTTTTCTGCAGAAGTTGGCTTGTACCTGAAATTGTGAGTTTCGTATGCCAGTTTTCATGTGATAAATCTTCCCATTATTTAGAATACCTTGAGGATTGCGTTTAAGCAGAGGCGGTTTAAGGCTACCAAGGGCTCTGGGCTGTATGGAAACAGTAGTACCCCAATGAGTTTAAAACTCTAAAATAATCTGATACATATAGACAATACCAAGGTTGCTATAGAGATACAATAGGAGAAAAAAGCCTACTACATGATAATAGGTGATGGACTGGAGTCATTTACTTTCCCTTTTGTTCTCCATCTGACCTACAAGTAGACCGCCATGATGACTTTACGCAATCATAACTTGTCACTGCAGAATGACCCATAGACTTCATTGGCCCCTCAATTTTCCATCAACCTGCCTTTTGTTTTCCACAGCTCTACACAATCGCCCCATCTATAGTGCCTCAGATTTTTATTATACCACTCGCGGTGCCCCAAACAGTAATAGTGTCCCCCTTTTAGGCCCACACAATAAGTGTAGCTGTTAATGCTCCTCACACAGTAAAAATGCCCCCACTCAGTAATAATACACCTGATAATCCCGTTCAGTAATAATAGCCTCCTTATATGCCCCCTTCAGGTAGTAAGAGCCCCTTAAATGCCCCCATTAGGTAATTATAGAGCCCTTATGCCACTTGTGAACTTGGTGGGAGACAGGAGTGGTGCAGACTGCAGCGGCCAGGAAGTGAATATAGGATTTTTTTTATTCAAAGGCATCAGCCCCAGCACCTGAGCCGTGAGGTCTATGGCCAATTCGGTTATGTGTAAGATGGTGGGACGACAGCCAATAGCTGTGGCCCCCTGAAACCTCGGGCCAGGGCTGGCCATGCCTATTATAATCCACCATTGTGTGTAGACACCTGTCCATCTCCATAGGGTGCTCAATGGAGTCTGTACAGCAGCACACAGAGGCTATGCAGCTCTATACCGTAGAGTATGGACCCTAAGACTCTGTGACATGGACCTCAGGAGCGTCTTTGGGGTTCATCAATACTGATGGACAAAATGGAGCATTACGAATCGTTATTCTTGGGGTCTAAACGATGGAAACCTTGAGAGAACCCCAATGGACATCATTGTAAGTCAGTGGGATCTGTTGGTGGTCATTGGGAAATGGGACAATGTCACAGGTTCAGTTATGAATGGAAGTCATGGTATCAGTGTGTACAGAGTGTAAATAAGAGGCCTAGTATTTAGGTAGATATCTGTATAAATAGATGGGTTCTCTACAATTGTGGTCTCTTGGATGTTCACAATGGGTGGTCCGCTCAAATTAATTACATGGTGCCAATTAATACCAACTGGTGTCCATGTGATGCATCTTTGAAATGTGTATGTATTATAGACCAAGCAGCTGCTATGGGGCTCCAGGAGAGAAAGGATCCAGTCTTGGTTGGTCTCATTCCCAAGACGTTTTGTAGGACTCTCCTTTTCAGAGGAGATATTAGCAAGCAGGAAAGTCAAGAGTTGGTCTCAAGGGCCGTGGAAATGGGGTAAAGGGAGAAAGCAACACCAGATCCTTCTGTCTGCCAAAATCCGACCACATAATGGAGAGACCAGTTTGATCTTCGCTATAGTGCCCCACTCTTCTGTGCATATCACTGGTCTGAGCCTAGTATAGCGGGTCCTATTTGGGGCGTAAGGGAGCTTTATTTCACAGCCCCATAGAGCTGGGTGATCTAAGAGAACAACCCCTTTAATGCTATTATAGAGGACTTGTCATGTCCTTGGGTCAGTGGTGCTGGACCATAGCTGACTCTATTGTAGCTTTTATTCTCTTCCTACTCCCCCCTGTTTGATTAGAAGCATTAGGAGCCAAATCTGTCAAGGGGGTGGTCTTCACCCCTCACTGTCAATCAAATCTGAAGTCTCTTGATAAATTCTGCTCCAGATGCTTTTACTCCAATGTGACTCCTCGTTACGGGGAACCTGGAGGGAGAGTAATAAGAGAATAAAATCTGTGATAGTCAGCTGGGCCGCAGTCGGAGAATTACGCAACTAGTCCGGCTGACTTGAGGACAGGATGGGTCCTCTTTAAATCAATAGGAGCAGATTTCAGTTCCTGGTGACCCCATCGCTGGTGTCTGTTCTGAATACCAATACTGGTATCCTTGTATGTGGCAGAGGGGTCTTCGGGAAACCTCAGGCTTCGGGACACAAGAGGCACTGCTACTTCTTCACCGCTGTAGCTGCACCCCTGAGCAGTTTGTGTCTCCTCAGTTTTACGATGGTGATCATGGCATAACATCCTGTTCCTCTTTTAACTTCTGCTTTTTGGGGCTATATTTATGTTATAAGTTTGGCTACCACTATTGTCATAACCCAACTTTTTTGTTAGGAACACAACTGGTCATGTATTTATGGTATGAGCTATGTTTATGTTATAAGCTTGGTTCTGGGGCTGTATTTATGTTATGAGTCTGGCTTTGGTCCTGTATTTATGCTGTGAGATATGCTTGAGGCCCAATGCCCAGAAATTTCACAGTGAGATTTCGCATGCCATAGGATTGCATGCGTGCACACAATCCTATGCAGACAACCGCGATTTTGATTGCGGAAAATCCATGCGGTAGCAAAATCACGGCATGTACTATTTCTGTGCGAGCCTTGCAGAGGCCCATACAGAAACGTCACAGCTGATGCTTCGGCTCTGCTCTGCGCATGTGCGGCTGTGCGCCACCGGCATATTGCAGAGCAGAGAAAGAAGATGCCGGACGGGTAAGCGAGGGGTCACTGCAGGGGCACGGATCGCATCCCGCTGCGAGAATCTCACAGTCGGAATCCGACCCGACGGTGTGCACGAGGCCTAAGTTAGATACTGATCTTGGTTTGAATGCTGTATTTATGCACTGAGTTTGGTTCTGGTGCTGTATTTATGCACTGAGCTTGGTTCTGGTGCTGTTTATATGTTATGAGCTTGGTTCTTGTGCTATTTATGTGATATTGATTCTGGTACAGTATTCGTTCACTAAGCTGTTTTGGGCTGTGTGCGCTGCTACCTTTTTTATGACTCATAACAGGGGGAACAAATAAAAGTTCTACACATGGTGCCATCTAGCCTAAGGCCGGCTTCACACGGGCATAAGCGCATTTACGTTCGCATTTGCACTGTGTATTTGCGCGATAGGCATTGCATTTCTGCGTGTGCCTGTGTGTGTTTTACTGTATTTTTTGCAAGCGTGCTCTCATTGATTGACAGTTAAGTTAAATTAGTTTAATATGTGCTATGTTCGTGTGCAATAAGCACGAAAATAGAACATGCTGCGTATTTTTTTAACGCGAATGACAAATCTGTGCAAAATACGCACATGTGAACGAACCCAATAAAATCAATGGATTCTACTCACTGCGTATTGCGTGCGCAATATGATGCGCAAACAAGTGTGAATAAGCATGGGGCCGGCCATAACAGCTGCCTTTGCTCTTTATCTACTTCTGCATGGTGACGCCTGCTCTCGCGTGAAGCGGCTTTCATATATTTTTACTTCTGCAACTTACTTTCTCTCCCCACAATTTCCTTCGACTGTCTTCCTCCTGCAAAGTTTCGAGGCGTCACATTACCAAATCACATTTTTAAAGAGCTGCGTCTGTAGATTCTATGCCTACCCAGGGATGCTTGTGCTTTATAGACCTTTTTCTGCCCGAGGCAAGCACTTAAATGGCCCCCCCTTTAAAGTAGGTAAGAGCGACCCCTTGTGATAAGGAAAGGTGGTGTTCTCAGCTGCACCCCTACCACTATTGTCATAGCCCAACTTTTTTTGTTAGCAACACAACTGAAAAATAAGTCAATGCACAAAAAGTGATGAGTTCAACAACATCATTTTATTGTGATCCCCTCCCCGACCCAAAAATCGAACTATTGGTCGACAAAACGGTTGACGGATACAGATTCAGAACGCAATTACAATAAAGCAGTTCACACGGCCACAGAAAGCAACACAACATGCTGCATGATGACCTCCCTTCTGGATTAATCAAACGCGTCAACCGCAACTTAGTGCTTAATTGCGATGAACAATCTATGAACGTGCGGCCAGACGTAACGTTGGCACGGCCGTACGAATACATTGGGGGTTCAACCCTAAGTGCATAATAGTCAATGGATATAACATCTAAAAAGGCTGCATGGAGTGGACGGCACCCGGACAGAGAAGGTATTGTGCAAGTGCTGGAATGTTTTTTGCAAAAGAGGTGTGGCCTGCTGACCGGGGGGTGATGTGGCTAAGGGTGGGGCATGGGTACAGGCACTGATGAACTAAATCTGTTCTGTAATACAAGTCTCTTCTCCCTTTGCTTTGCATGGCTGGTTTCTCATTCTTATGCTAAGTGGGAGGAGCCTAAACAAGTCTGTGCAGCATGGAGAGGCAGTCTCTTGTACAGCAGGGGGATTCTGTACACATGTAATGTGATCACTCAGTGATTTTCTATCATGTTGAGTGTGACTAACCTGCCACTGGTGACTGATGGTGCTCAGAACATTCAAGGATTTTGAGCCACTGATAGTATCTCCAGCCGGCACGTAATAAGCAAGTGACACAACAATAAGCAGTATACCACCCACATGACATATAGAGGCGTTTTTGCGTACACAGGCACGAGTCCATCAATGTACAAGCATTGTGCGCAACATGATGCATCACTGAAAAGTCCTTCCCTGATTTCCTTTGTTCTTTGACATTGATCTTGAAAAGATTGGAGCAGACTACCAATCCTAATGCAGGGCCGATATACAGATGTAGCAGAGCTAACTGGTGATGTTGCAGTGCGTTTACTATGGTTTACATAGGACTGCATTATCTTAACCCCTTTGTGACCAGCCAATTTTGTGCCTTGAGGACCAAGCGATTTTCATTATTGCAAGAGCCATAACTTGTTGGCGTAACTATAGAAGATGCAGGGGATGCCGTTGCACCCGGGCCCAGGAGCCTTGGGGGCCCATAAGGCCTCTCTTCTCCATATACAGAGCCCAGTACTATGAATAAAGCATTATAGTTGGGGGCCCTGTTACAGGTTTTGCATTGGGGCCCAGGAGCTTCACGTTACGCCTCTGCTTGTTGGCGCCGCCATATGAGGACTATAGTTCTGTGGGATGAGTTGTAGATTTTCAGCGCACCACTATGGGGCCCGTATAGTGAGTTGTAGAACTTTTAGCAAACTTTTTTTTTTCGTCAGGGAGGTTGGGGGGAGAACTCTCAGAGATTCCGCCATTGTGTTTAGGTTTTAATTTTACAGCGTTGCCCATTCGTAAATATGGCGCGATGACTTTCCTATCTAATCAGCGGGATTGCTGCGATGCCAAGTTTATAGAGATTTATTTTAGTTTTTACTACTTTTGCACATTAAAAACATGTTTTTGAAGAAAAACAATTGAATCTGCATCGCCGTATTCCAAGGCCCAGAACATTCTCACTTTTCCAGCTGTTTTTGGTCTCGTTTTTTGGCGGGAGGAGCTGTAGTTTTTATTGGCTGTGGATTGCTTTTTATTAATTTTTTTGGGAGGCGATCCAAAGAAAAACATAAATTCTGCCATTACTCTTTAAAAATAATCTTTAAGGCGTTCACTAAGCGAGATAACAAAATATTTTCATTGTCCGGATCGCGGGGTAATATCTATTCATTTATAAATATCTATATTTTATCCATTTCATACAGGTTCTTGTAGGGAAAAATATGTTGTTTTTTTAACAATTTTTAACAATTTTTTTTTTACATTAGATTTTATTGAACTGTTTTAAACACTATTTTTAGTCCTGCGAGAAGACTTGAAGATGCGATCGTGTGCAAGTTTAAAACCCACTAGTGAGGTCAGTAATAAGGCGTATTGTGGTCACAAAGTGGTTAGAGGTTATGCAGCTCTAAATGACTGATGACCCATCATCAGAATTAGGCATCAATAGCTGATTGGCGGAGGTCAGTTACCCAGGACTCCTAGCGATGAGCTGTTTGCCGCATCACTGTATCAGAGTACGGAGCTGGAAACACACACCTCCATACACACCACAGTGGCCTGACATGGTATTGCAGGGATAGTTCACCTTGAAGTGAATGGGAAATGTGCCTGTAGTACCATGCCAGGCCACTGCAGTGTGTACAGAGCTGTGTGCTTTTAATGGGGAGAGGTGAGTAAGTGCTGATTTTGTATTGTAATGCATGGGGGACCTGTTTCCTTAACTTGGACAACATCTTTAACCCCCACTGAAGTGAATGAGAGTTACGGAAACAACTTAGAGCGCTGTGCTATGCTGTTTTTGTAACTGTCACTTGAAAGTTAAGGAAAAAGTGTAAAGCTTCCACGTCAGCTTTTTGCCTCTATAGCTGTTGAGGTGATCAGAAAACCAGCCATTGGTTTCTCAACCTGGAAATACTGAGATAGGACAACCCCTTTAAGGCAATCCTCCGGTCTCGGAAACAAAATTTAGAGGGGGGAGGGGGGTAAATAATATTACCTGCCGTCCTTCTTTTGGGCTAAAATCTGCTGATTTGCAGCACAGTTTTTGGTCTTCCAATATGGCTGCCTCATGCTTTTGATGCACACTGTGTATTGGGAGTGCCTTAGACTACCAATATACTACACATGTTCTTTGATTGACCAGTACTGCCCACATGAGCCACTCTGGCCAATCCAGAAGCACCGTGAGCTGCCTCGGACTAGTGATGCATCAGATAGCGAGAGGAGAGGTGCTGCCATATTGGAAAACCAAAGAGGAATCGGGAAACGCCTAATCCATGGGTGATATGAGAGCTGAAAATAATATTACTTTCCCTCTCTGGTCATGGGATAAATTTTGTCTCAGGGACCGGAGAGTGGCTTTGATGACAATGGTAAAATCTATCTTGATGGAATGTCTGGGGGTTGAGTCTAAGCCCCTATTAATGCTCTTTGGGGCTCTCTGAGAAGTAAACACAAGAGGGGTCATGAGAGAAGGCGCCAGATGGCTAGTCCATCTAATATTTGACAAAGTGATCAAGTTGGGTCATGTTGAGTTTTATGGACTGGATTACATTTGAATGATCCTTACATCAAGTCCCGCTCACTCCGGTGGCAAGAAGTAGCCATATTGTTTTACAGTGTTGATGTGCACAATCTCCACCACTGGCCTTTAGTTATCAATGTTACCAAAAAGTGTCACAATTTAGTGCAAAACCTTCCTTTTTTAAGGACATTCATAAAAGCTCTCGGCAATATTCTAGAAAACGGAGGATATTGCCTAATAATTCTCTTATCTAGACATTTGAATCTAAAAAACCTTCTCACGGAGAAGACAATAAATACATTAAAAATCCCACATACAGACATAGTCATCCATAGAAATTCACATTTGTTAAAGCTTAGCTAGACACATAGACATTCATCATCTAGGAGACAATTTGGATTTGTCGGTGAACGTGTCAGGAATCTGATTGATCTTCTTGTCTCCTCTGAAGCAGCCACCGATGGTGGAACTGATCATCGAAAAGTGCCAATGGAAAAGTCAACTGGGTCAGACGACCCAACACCACCTGAACAATGTTGGTGAAGACCACTGCCTTCGCACCATCTCGGGCTTGTCGAGAACCATCTGATTTCTGATGGACATGGACCCAATCATGAAGATGTTTCTACAACAAGACCCTGTCGTTGATGTCACTAGAACATCGTCTTTGGGTTTTACCACAGTTACCAAGATCTAAATGTGCGATGCGGACAATCAGAAGTCGCTATATACATTTCTCTGATACATTCAATGTCTCATCAGGAAAAGTGACATGAAGTGGGTTTCCTTTGGTGCCATTCCGAGTACTGTGTCTCGGCAGAGTCTCGTTTACTAGCAGTACTTGCTCAGAATCTCGATCCTGAGAAGAAACGGACTGGTCGGAACCACGTAACGTCCTGTCTGGAGCTCCTGGGAGATTGACAGCCATAGTAGCCCCTGGTAAAACTGTGCTGCACCGGAAGCTACCGTCGCTTAGTTCAAGAGGGTAAAGTAAAGTTTGGGATGTGGAGCTAACCTCTCGGAGCTCTCTAGATACAAAGGATGGAGAATGACTTGATAGAACCGAGGAAGCTCTTCTGCCCTCAGTACAATTGAAGCTCCCTGCCGAGTGCGGCCTCCTGCCAGTGCCGATCCTGCAGAAGAGACACTTGATCTTTTCGATGACTTTGCTGAGTACAGTCTTCCTCAAGAGGATATAAATCCACGGATCCAAGATAGGGTTCACCGATGCAATTCTGATGGCCTTTAGATCCGGGTTGTGTGTGATGTCCGTCTCTACTGGTGGTTGATAGAGTTGGTTGATGAAAACCCGAACCTGCAAGAGAAAGAAGAAGGACTCCAATGAGTTCTTGTGCGGTAGAAGGTTCTCAACTCGCAAATGCAAAAGCAACACAATTTGAAGTGACATGTAAGACCATGCATGCTATTATTTGCCCGCAAGGTATGAAACGACTGCACCTTCACGTCACCAACAATATACCGCAACCTATATAACACTGTAAAGCCTCAACATACAACTTTATGTAGATCCTTCTAGAATACCGGCTGGCGTGATGTGTAACCATCTGCTTGGCGAAGCACGTTTGCCATAGACAAAACATTGATTCTCCAGAGCCGGGACAATATCACCTCCTAAGTGGAAATCATGTCTGAAATCTAAATATAGATGAATGGAATGGGCCTCGGGCTACTGAATACCAGATGAAGACTTGCGTATCCATCATCCTGCAAATCAGGATGGAGTCTAGACATCACATTGAAGTAGTACACCTTACGACTCACAGGAGCAAAACTTTAAAGGAGTTGACCAAAAATGGAAAACAGGGTCTGCTTTTTTTCTTCTTCATGAAACAGCGCCTCTCTTGTGCAGTGGTTGTGTCTGGTATCACAACTTATCCCAATTGACGTAAACAGGGCTTAGTTGCAATACTAGACACAATGTATCGAACGGAGCTCAATAATCATCTAAGAAGCTTCTCTCAGGTTCAGCAGGTCACCGTGGAGATTACTCATGTGGGATGAGGAGGGACAGAGGCGGAGCCGATCAATGTCTTAGCAATGAAATCACCAGCCAGTTTATTATCTTTCCCCTAAGAGGCTCTTTAACCCCTTAGTGACACGGCCTATTTTGGACTGAAGGACGTAACAAAATTTGGGGGATTTTCTATTTATTTTGGAATATATATATTTTTTTGTATCGCCCCATACCTTTTTTATTTTTCCGTGTTCTGTGAGGTCGTGTTTCATGTGCGACGACCTCTAGTTTTTATTAGTACCATTTTGTGGTACTTACGGCTTTTTTGATGACTTTTATTGTGTTATGTTGAGAGTCGAAATGAACTAAATAAGCACTTTCACTGATTTCTTATTTTTTTTTAATAGTGTTTGCCCCGCAGGATTAACCGTGTGTTCAATGTCTTGTAGGGTCGTTACGGATGCGACGATACTAACCATATGGGTTTAACTTTTTTTTTTAATTTGTCTTTTAGACAAAGCGGGGAAAGTGTGCAAAAAAGGTTTTTTTATCACTATACCTTTATGTCCCTGTAGGGGAACTTGTCCTTGCGATCCTATGATCACTCCAATAATAACCTGCAGTACTTCTCTACTGCAATGCTAATTATTGCTAATTGTAATGATCACAGGCTATGGCAGATCGGGACGCTAATGTCTGGTTGCCATGTAATCGCTCCCTCTGTGAGCCCTTTACATACAGCAATCAACCATGATCGCAGCATCTTAGGGGTTGACAGCAGGAATCAGTGAGAACACCGATCCCCGCTGTTGCAGTTGTAGTCTGGCTCCCACTTTTGGACATAAATTTGTGTGAACTGCTTCCCACCCAGAGCGTACATTTACATCCTGGGGCAGGAAGGGGTTAATGTAGACATATACATTGATGTAATACTAATGTTTGCAGAACGCAAGGATTTCGGCAGGATCAGCTGACTATTTAATGGGCTGTTGAACAATGGCCATTTAGCAAATGTCAGGGTGAAAAAGGAATGGGCATGATGAATTTCCACATGCCCGATCCTTTCTTGTCAAGGGAGATAGACCGCTGCCAGAGGTGTTTGCAGCAGCTTATCCCATCTCCTCATGCAAGAACATGGAAAGATCGGTAGGAATTTGTCAGCCGTAGGTCTATGGCCAGCTTAAAAGGTGCTTCTTCCTCGTTGGCTGCTGACTGACATTGAGCACACTCTTATAATATTTACATTTCACAAGACCAGTTGACTTTATCATCTATTTAAGCAGAACCAACAGTAACGTCTGTTCCAATATCATCAACATCCAAAGCCAACCATGAATTGGCTGACTAGGGCGCCCTCAGGATTTGAACCTGGGAGAGGCCGCTTCTAGGCTCATCCTCGTTGAGACTCAACTATCATTAGGTTCGTCTGCTGACCGAGAATGTTTTTATTCCGAGGTGCGGACTTGGGAATGACTTCAGGCCAAGTATATCTACATTCCTGTGGTTCCATTCCCCTGAGAAGATGATGATCAGCGGTGATCCTTATCATCTCACTTAGGAGACGCTTCTCTAATTGCCTTCACCAATAGAGGCTGGACTAACCGGACTTTGTAAGGGAAGATGTCTGCAGGGTAGGTAATGGTCACGGGAACATTTATTTTTAGAAGAGAGGTCTAACAATCCATATATCTGCTGCTTCTCCAGACACGTCCAGAGATGGAGCTTCTGTACTTCTCTAAGTGCCTACAGGATGGTGTAACCTGCTGGACCAGAGAGCGGCTCCTGATCAGAGGACTGCCCCATAGAGATTATAGGATGATGTACCCTGCTGGACCAGAGAGCGGTTCCTGACTAGAGGACTGCCCCATAGAAATTACAGGGTGTTGTACCCTGCTGGACCAGAGAGCGGCTCCTGACCAGAGGACTGCCCCATAGAGGTTACAGGGTGATGCACCCTGCTGGACCAGAGAGCGGTTCCTGACTAGAGGACTGCCCCATAGAAATTACAGGGTGTTGTACCCTGCTGGACCAGAGAGCTGCTCTGACCAGAGGACTGCCCCATAGAGGTTACAGGGTGATGTACCCTGCTGGACCAGAGAGCGGCTCCTGACCAGAGGACTGCCCTACAGAGGTCACAGGATGATGTACCCTGCTGGACCAGAGAGCGGCTCTGACCAGAGGACTGCCCCATAGAGGTTACATCCAGACATGAAGCCTGGGGCTGATTGCACGCTCCGCACACCGACGTTTGGACTTAATGCTCCAGGCTGTGCGCACGCACTCCCATTGAGGGTGCATGCGTAGTCTGTAGCTTTGCACCGACTTACCTCCCCAGGCACCTGGGAACCTGCCCTACTTAGATTATGGTGCTCATAGCTGATGACAGGTTCCCTTTAAACAATAAGCAAATTGTTGGAAAAATGGGCATCCCCATTAGGAGAGATGATTGGTTCTGGAGGTTTTGGCAGGTAGGACCTCCAGCTGTTTCCATGCACTGATGCTAATGCAGAGCTGACTGAGCGCATACAGGAACCCACAACTTAAAGGGATTGTGCAGGGTTAGAAAAACATGCTCTCTCCGAAAAACAGCGCCACTTCTATCTATAGGTTGTGTGTGGTGTTGCGACTCAGTTCTATTGACATGAATGGGAGCTGAGCTGCAATACCAGACACAACCCACGGAAAAGGATGGCGCTGTGTTTGGATGAAAGCTATGATAACATGGTGCATATCACATGTGAGGCGGATATTGTGTCATTGCATGCTACGATCAGTAGTTTCCAATCTGCGGCTTTCCAGTATGTGGCAGAACTACAACTCCCAGCAGGGCAAAGTGTGCTCAGATTTGTGGTTTTCCAACATCTAGAGATTGGAGAACACCATTGTGCGCCGTACAGCAGAGAAGAGCTGCAATGGATGTCATGTGCCAGAGTGACCAACAGGTGGCAGCTTCTGCAAATCCTTGGTAATAAGTGAAGCAGCGATCTGTATGCCTTGTATTACAGATGATATAATGTCTCAGCTGGCCAAATCCTGATGTGTGCCCGACCTTCAACAAACAAGGCCAAAATCTCCCTGCAAGGATGTAGCAGAGCTGAATTTGTCATTTGGCACAACTGATGATCATGCCAGGATGTGTTATCTGCTACTGCAGTATCTTGATGAGGATCTCCAGCCGGGAGCTTCCTTTCTTCTGCCACTTCCCCCGACACTCCTCTATTATAGGGCTCGTTCATGTTTTTAACAGACGTTCCATTCGGAACTTCTGTTGCACATTTTCGCTAAAATTCCGGACAAAATAGCGCAGCACGCAGCTCTGTTTCATCTGTGAAAATACCAGAGGGCATTACGGAACCTAAATGGACCCCATTAAAGCCCGTTCAGCACCATTTGGTTGTGGCGGATCCATTTATAGCAAATGACAGATCCGGCTCTGCTACATCTGTAGTATCAATGGGCTCCTCCTGACTTGTTTTTCTGGATCCTGACACTTCTACTTTAGGGCTTATTTACAGGGGTGATAAAAACGTGGACATTTTGTGCGTTCGCTAGACGCGGAACTTGCATGTTGTATTAACCCATTGCTTTCAATGAGTTAATTCACACAGTCATTTCGCTTGCACTGAGAGACAGAAAAACGGAAGCATGCGAAATCGCAGAAATCTCGCTCATCATTTGCTTAAAAACATGGCAGTGTGCTCGCATGGCACTGGCGAGCTTCATACGAGTGCGGTGCGATTTTTAATTTTTCTTTATTGAAACAACATACGATTTTGATGCACATGAAAAATGCGCGTAAAAATTGCATGTTCAGTGATGCATTTTCTCGCAAAATGCTTCACACTCGCAAATAAAATCATGATTTAAGGGATATCGTAACTCGCCCATGAAAATCTGGTCTCAGAGTTATAGTAAATGACAAATTCAGCTCTGCTACATCTGTAGTCCCAATAGGTTTGTTCTATTGGATCATGATCCCTCTCCCTTAAAGGGACATTCCCATATTTGTATCCACAGGATATGCCATAAATATCTGACAGCTCGGGGTCGGACAGAACAGGCGCAGTATGAATGGCCGCACATCGTCCTGTATACTCCATGTGTCTCCACTGTATACAGTTTGTATGTAGATATAGAACAGCTGCTGGAAGGATGAAAGATGGCATCAGCGCCTTGACATTCCAGCAAGACTCAAGAACCTACAACCAGGCATCGAGGGGCTGATTTAAGACCCCTGAGAGATGGACAGTATGTAGATTACCTAGCAGAACCAGGCCTGGTGGGATGAGCATGTGAGGAAGAATTCCTTAAATACAGATGTAGCAGAGCTGTGTTTGTCATGTGGTTCACAGAGGTATTATTTAGAGTTGCAAGTAAACTTACAACAATTACTGGAAAGTCCTCACAATTCACACACAATGCAGCCCCCGGACTATGTAATCACACATTGAGCTCTGCTACATCTGTGAAATTGATGCGCTGCACAATGCAGGCGAGTGATTAAAGCCCCGCACCCTCCGGGGATCCTCAGCAGACGCCGAGCCCACAATACGAAGTATCTTCTACTGAAACGTAGAAAAGGAGCGATAAAGAGGTTACAGCGCAGACACATCTCGCACTAATCCAATCTACTCGCAGATGCCAGGGGCTCATTTCCAGAAGTCGCAGGAAGCGAAGAATTCCAATCTGGTTTTCTTTTCTGTCATTAAATGCATTGAAGACCCCGCAGCAACCTAATCCGTGTCTGCAGAGGTTTACCAGATGTAGCAGAGCTGAGGTTGTTATTAAACAATGATTGTAAATATCACAATGTGACTTTTACATAGGACTGCAGGTAAAACCCGCTGCAAGTCTTACGTCACAGAGGTAACGCAATGCACTAACAATGTATATAGCCAGGAAGACACATTCAGTTCTGTATATATCTATAGGGTATTCCTGCACAGTATATATGATAACCTGTAACAATAAGGCACATTCAGCTCTGCTACACCTCTAGCATATTCCTGCACAGTATGTGATTTCCTGTAACCATATAACACATTCAACTCTGCTATATCTATGGGATATATGTGATTCCATGTAACAATATAACATATTCAGCTCTGCTACATCTATATATTATTTTCACAGAGTCTAGAAGATTTTCTGTAACAATATCGCACATTCAGGTCTACTACATATATGGTTTATTCCAGCACAGCACGTGTGATTATCCGCAACAATATGGCACATTCAGCTCTGCTACATCTATAGTGCATTCCTTCCTACACAGTATTAGTGATTTCCTGTAACTCCGGAGAGCCGGTTATAACGAGTCTCTACCTGTAATAAGGAGGTTACGGCAGTTATATACTGTACCTGCCGGCTATATGACTGCATCCTGAACCAAAAGGCTATATGTTGCTATTGTTCTCTCTTATCTGCCATTTCAGGCCATCTACAGAGTCACTACTCTATAGTTGCCGCCTTTCGAAAAGTTCCATAAATATACATAACTGATAGTATCAGCTGTATATTAGGGTTGGGGGTTCTTTAAGACTCGCCATCTAGGGGGGGGTTGTAGTCCTGCTCCATGGAGCCCCCTGCTGTATGGGCCGGTTCAATAGGTTTGTGTCTCCCCCCAATCTCGTTACATCTAGAGGAGGATGTGGATGTACCACCCCACAGCAGTATTATGCGATAAAGAGCAGCGCAGCCGCACGGCGCAGTCATAGGAACTGCACTAAACCTCCCTGCGTGTCGCCTCATACACGTATAACCTCCAGTCGGTGGAGACGTAAAGATCAGGGTCCCAGGTAACGTCCAGCTCAGGGGCCACAATGCAAAATCTGGACATTTTGCACCCAAACTGTTGTACACGAAGTTAATAAACCTGCCGCTTTTTATGGCTCCTTTTAGTCGTTGCACCCTCCTTTGTATGCCAATGGGCATGCCAATTACATGGGGAGATCTGTGTCAGAATTCTTGGCACATTTGCCATAGTGTATCTGCCTCAATGTGTTATTCCAAATGTCAGGACTGCAGGGGACAGAGAATGACACAGAAAGCTCCTGCAGTTATCTGTGAATCCCCGTGTCACACCTCGGAACAAGATATAATACTAGGTATAGCAAGCTCAAACCCTGCACTACACATAACATGTTCCACCCCTGCACTAGACATAACAAGCTCCACCCCTGCACTAGACATGACAAGCTCCACCCCTGCACTAGATCTAACAAGCTCCACCCCTGCACTAGACATGACAAGCTCCACCCCTGCACTAGACATGACACGCTCCACCCCTGCACTAGACATAACACGCTCCACGCCTGCACTAGACATAACAAGCTCCACCCCTGCACTAGACATAACAAGCTCCACCCCTGCACTAGACATAACAAGCTCCACCCCTGCACTAGACATAACAAGCTCCACCCCTGCACTAGACATAACAAGCTCCACCCCTGCACTAGACATAACAAGCTCCACCCCTGCACTAGACATAACAAGCTCCACCCCTGCACCAGACATAACAAGCTCCACCCCTACACTAGACATAACAAGGCTCCACCCCTGCACTAGATATAGCAAGCTCCACCCCTGCACTAGACATAACAAGCTCCACCCCTGCACTAGACATAACAAGCTCCACCCCTGCACTAGACATAACAAGCTCCACCCCTGCACCAGACATAACAAGCTCCACCCCTACACTAGACATAACAAGGCTCCACCCCTGCACTAGACATAACAAGCTCCACCCCTGCACTAGACATGACACACTCCACCCCTGCACTAGACATAACAAGCTCCACCCCTGCACTAGACATGACACGCTCCACCCCTGCACTAGACATGACACGCTCCGCCCGCTCACCCCTGCACTAGATATAGCACAGTGTATCAGTTGTGCCTGGAGTTTCCCCCTAGTGTCTGGTTAGCGGTAGATACTCCAGCAGACAATGCTGAGGTTTCCCTCTGGATTTCCCTGCTTTTGCTCATTGATTATCTCTATTTCTGTCCAGCACCCGGAGGGTTAAATGAGGTCGCGTGTAACAATTTTAACCAGCAGTAAATTGACCCAGCTGCCCCTGCGCTGCGGGGTAAACACGACTGTAACAACATGTGCGGGTCCTATCAGGAACACAATGCCACCCAGTTATTGCGTCTGTATTAATTACACCGCAACATGGTGCTTATCACCGGCCTCAGCTAATATTTATCCGCGAAGGTGAAATTATTGATTGGTCAGCGCCAACAATGTCTGCAGGGCGGATTATCCTGAACGTGTGACTCCTCACGGGGACAACAGCTGCCATTACTTACTGTAGTGAGGGAAGTGCCGTCACGTGTCTGCAGGCGGCGTACAAAAACATCCAAAAACACCGGAAGCATGGGGGAGCGCTAATTAATATTGGAAGACGGGAAAGTTCTAAGGGGCGATTGGAAAAGACCGCAATGATAGTAGTCAGGGGCCGTATTAAGGGGTATACGACCTGTGCTTGCCGAAGGGGGCGCCATTGTTTGCCTGGTATCGGACTTTGGTGATGACTCCTAACCTTAAATGTATAGCGGTATTTTTAGGCTTTCTATAGCACATTTATTAGATTTGTTTACGTATAGAACAGGTATTATTTGAGCACAGTATGGCGGTATTTACTTTGCGTTACACTAGTATTTGATTGTTTACACATATAGCGGTTCTTGTATGGTGGTATTACATGAGCACTATATGGTAGTATATCCTTAAGTATCCTTAGGTATTGTGCGGTACTGTTATTCAATTACTTCATGTGTACAGTAGTTAGTAGAGCACTGTATGGCGGCTTTAGTTAATCTATATATGGAGGTACTTTGGTATTTTGACATGATTATCTGTCTACTTTATCTATAGTGCTGTTACTACAGCACTGTGTAGCGGTATTATGTGGGCGCTGTCTGGCAGTATTTACTTATGTGCTGTGTGACACTATTATTAGATTACTTTACAGAGAGCTGCTAATACAGCCATGTATGGCAGTTTTATTTGAGCATTGTTTAGCAGTATTAGGCATTGTGTATCACTGTATTTCATTACTTTACACATAAAGCCTGAATTTGAGCACTTTATGGGGGTTTTAGTTGCATATCGTATGAAGGGATACACTAAGGCGTTGTGTGACGCTACTATTTAGGTATATTACTGTTGCAGTATATGCTGGTAGCGGCACTATATTGTATGATGCTCAGGTAACTTTATGGAAGTGTTATTTTGGCAATGTATAGCAGCATGATGCTTATCATTTTGCACTATATGACGGTACGCCACATGAAATCAATGCTTTTTGTGTCCGATTTTTCCTCTCTTGAGGCCAATAATTTATCATAACACCAACAAAGGTGTGCGGCCAGGAGATTAGCTGCGGGGTACGGTCAACAAGGGATTGGTAGCTAAAAATACTAAGCAGCGAGATCGCTTCACTCATCAAGAGACGACTGCGTACACCGAACGAGCAGAACAACAACCCTCCACATGTGCCGAGAGGTAATGATATAAGAAGAACTGAGATATCCTGACATTTGGTAGCTCTTAAAGGGCGACTTATATGATGATGACCCCTAATAGACCCTAGTAGGACATACACTATGTAGACAAAAGTATTGGCCCCCCACCAATCCTGTGCTGTCAGGTGATGTGTGAGCATTAGGTATAAAGGAGAGGATCACACATCATATCCCAGTACAGAAACCATCAGGTGCCCCCAGGTGTAGAGCTGACAACGGGGTCTGGTGGTGGGATGTCACCAGGTGTAGAGCTGACAACGGGGTCTGGTGGTGGGATGTCACCAGGTGTAGAGCTGATAACTGGGTCTGGTGGTGGGATGTCACCAGGTGTAGAGCTGATAACTGGGTCTGGTGGAGGGATGTCACCAGGTGTAGAGCCGACAACGGGGTCTGGTGGTGGGATGTCACCAGGTGTAGAGCTGACAATGGGTGGTGGGACGTCTCTAACCAATCAGTCGGGGACATCGCAGCATTTTTGGACCTTCCAAAGTCCACTGTTAGCCATGTTATTGGGAGATGGAGACCATCCGGTGTTGTGGTGCCGCCACGCTCAGGGAGACCTCGTAAACTTTCTGAACGTTGCCAATGAAGCCATCTGCTCTCGCTCAGGGGGTCTCACCGACCATTGGAATATCCATTAGTACAAGAACTATCCGTAGGGAACGGAATGTGAAGGGTTACTATGGATGAGTGGCTGCACACAACATCCCACCAGTAAAAGCACAGCAGCGCCTGCAATGGGGCTCGGAGCATCGGACTGTAAATGAGTGGAAGCGAGTACTTTGGATAGATGAATCACAGGACACCATCTTCCCATCGGATGGCGCACTTGGGTGTGACGGTTGCCTGGAGAGCGTTTTTTATATGACTGCATCGTCCCAACGGTGACGTTTGGAGGAGATTCTGTTATGGTGTGGGGGGTTTCGGCTAGGAAGGACTAGGGCCTTGGTTATAGCGAAGTCCACCCTTAACATCAATGGGTACAGAGACATTCTGGACAATGTGACATCACCTACCCTGTGCCAATACTTTGTTATAGCTCTGTGTCTCTACCAACATTACCGAGCACCCTGTCATACGGCACGCAGGTTTGAGGAGCAGAACGTCTGCAAACTTCATTGACGCCCAAAGTCCAGACCTTAATCTTATTAAGCATCTTTAGGATAAACTAGAACACAGTATCCATACACAACCAACACATCCATCATCCCCCACATCACTATCTGAAGATCTCCTCCAGGAATGGAAGCAAATCCCTCCACACATCTATGGGAATTTGGTGGAAACCGGCCTACAAGGGTTACTGCAGTCATTGAGGCTGAAGGCGGCCAACACTGAATGGAAAAATGTGAACAAAATCGAATTCCATCCCCTTCTGTGTGTCCAATACTTGTGTCATCATAGTGTCTGATCAGGGGTCTCATCCAAGGTGACACAACCGGATTCTCTGGTCAATACTGCAAGGATTTGGTCGCTGACTAGAGCCGAGCTCCCTGCCAGCTCCATCAGTATCTCAGGCGATGAATATTAGCGTCCGGCCGTCACTTGCGTTATTCTTGCTGCACTGGAAACCAGAACAGGATAAGAAGCTATAAAGCTAATTGCCGTCCTCGCAGCAGTGATGACTGCGGAGCAGCGCTCATCCCTCAGGCCGCTGACATTTTTGCATTTATTGTTGTCATGGTGCTAAAATATTTTCGTGGCTTATTTTCTCAACTGCTTAAAGGGGTTGTCCCGAGGCAGCAAGTGGGTCTATACACTTCTGTATGGCCATAATAATGCACTTTGTAATGTACATTGTGCATTAATTATGAGCCATACAGAAGTTATAAAAAGTTTTTTACTTACCTGCTCCGTTGTTAGCGTCCTCGTTCCCATGGAGCCCGACTAATTTTCGCCCTCCGATGGCCAAATTAGCCGCGCTTGCGCAGTCCGGGTCTTCTGTAGTCTTCTATGGAGCCGCTCGTGCCAGAGAGCGGCTCCGTGTAGCTCCGCCCCGTCAC
This sequence comes from Eleutherodactylus coqui, assembly GCF_035609145.1. NCBI lineage: Eukaryota > Metazoa > Chordata > Amphibia > Anura > Eleutherodactylidae > Eleutherodactylus > Eleutherodactylus coqui. Next base: position 43,102,111 of record NC_089841.1, read on the forward strand.
GTGCCGATTCCAGCCAATCAGGAGGCTGGAATCGGCAGTGGACCGCACAGAAGAGCTGCGGTCCACGAAGCAAGAGGTTCCCGGCGGCCATCTTCACAGGTAAGTATAGAAGTCACCGGAGCGCGGGGATCAAGGTAAGCGCTCCGGTAAGCTGTCTGTACGTCCCTGCATCGGGGTTGTCTCGCGCCGAACGGGGGGGGGGGTTGAAAAAAAAAAAAACCCGTTTCGGCGCGGGACAACCCCTTTAAGACTCAACGCCAAAAAATGCTGATGTGACTCAATCTTCGGTTCCAGCCCAAACTCCCCGGTGAAGACGTTTAATGAATTAGTGCAATTAGTTATTTGATGCCAATTTCATTGTCTCCTTGACCTTTCAGTGTTTTTCGAGCAGACCGCCCCACGCCCTACTGTAATAATGCCGCCGCTCCACAGCCCAGGCACGTTGCACCAGCCGTGGTGAATACAAAGCTCTTGGCATAGAAGATGGAATTCCATGAAATACGAGCTGGAGATGTACGGGATGAATGATGGCGTTGTGCACCCGCCTGCAGGCGATTATAGTACAAGGGTATTGCCATAGTGGCCCTCCGGGCACTTCCAGTTGGGTCTATTAATACATGCGCTGGTAATAGAGGACGGGAGGATTAAGTCACTACCGGAAAGTTCTCTGCTGCATAGAAACATAAAGTGTCAGAAATGCATAGAGATCCGTAATATATCCATCTTAAAGGGGATGTCCAGGGAGGAAAACCAATTTCCATAACCCTATTAGTGAGTTTGGAGTTAAAGGGGTTCTACTACAATTGCAAATGTTCCCCTATACAAAGGATTAGGCGGCTTCACACACGGTGTATTTGCGCGTGAACGAGGTTGAAGAGGTAGATATGCGGGTGATCAGTGGGATCCCCTGTCAATCTCAAGACAGGGTGTCCCGTGTCCCCTGTCCTCCTCACCCCTGCAGTGAATGGAGCACCAGTCATGCACGCCATTCACTTTCGTTGGGACTGTGGGGATACCGTGCGGCACCCGCTGTGATGCTTCCATCAGCCCCATTAAAATGACCCCCACCGATCAGCAAGTTACCCCTGTCCTGTGTAGTGGAGGCCGGCATGGACGTCATCAGTGACATCCTGGAAACCTGCTTTGGGTTTCTACATTAGAAGCCCATGTGACCGGTTTACGGGATGTCACCTATTAGACACCGTGGTGCCAAAACTGTGAGTGTACATGGTTTAAGCACCCTTTAACTCACACTATTAAAACTTTTGGCTAATGATGTTTTACTGGTCACTTGAATAGGGCAGAGCTGCAATACCAGGCATGGCCTATGGGCAGAGGTGGCGCTGTTTATAATCACGATTAGCTACTTTTTCTGCGTGCCTCTATTCACAGTAAACAGGCAGTTGCTCATAAGTGAGCGACTGCCTGTTTACACGGCTGATCTGTCATTCGGTTTTCTGCATTTAGAAACTGAATGATGAATGAGAAGGGAACGAATTCTCATTCGTCACTCAGTTGGGGCATTTACACTGAGGGGTGATCGTTCTGATTGCCGCTGGATGCAGGAATATAAAACATTCATCGTCCCGTGTAAAAGGCCCTTTAACCGCACGATCGTGCTGAGGACAACTAACCGCCAGCGAGGACGCAGCGTCCGGTGCCGCAGGCTGCAGTGTGCACCAGCTGAGACCGTGTTTACGGCTGAGGTGTCAGCCGGGATTTACTGTCACTTTTACCCCAGGTGAAAACGTATGGTTGTTCCGGTTTGTCCAGAATCTCCGACGGGAAGTAGGAGCCGGGAGGAAAGTGTCATTCAGCAAAAGTCATTATTGTCACCCAGCATTCCTGCACCCCTGAATGGCAAATCTAGGAAGCGCTGTACGATATGCTGGGACATGTAGTTCTGCAGCACGTGGCGTAGAGCAGTAGGCAGGTTATATTACACTGTCATGTTGATGGGAGGGTTCGGTGGACATGCTGAGACTTGTAGTCTATAAATGTTGGGAGTGACGGTTGCTCATTATTTCATGGGAAAGTTCCATAAAGTTCGGCTAGTCAGAACATGTTGGGACCTTCTGCATATTTTTACATACTTGGGGCTCATTAACACGCAGGTGACATATTCGGAAATACGCTGCATATTACCGTGACTGAAAATCGCATTTGCCTGCGGATTTCGCCCGCTGCTTTGGGTTTATGTGAATACTCTGCATATAAAAGGGTCTCCTGCACATCGATCGCACCGACGGGACGGCCATGCCTTGGCTGATGAGAGTTGCGTACAATAAGCAGAGCATAGAACCCATTCATGCCAATGGGTTCTTCCACATTAACTATTTTTTTGGCGCCCATTGCGGTTGCGCACAAACAATAGGAGCTGCTCTATTTTCTTCCATATCTGTGCACAAAAGGGCCCCATAGAAGTCTACAGGGTGCGCAATACGTAAGGAGATGTATGAAAGACTGCACAAAACCGCAGGACAACTTTAGGCTAAATAGCTTTTTGTATCAGGGCGCGGGGTGGTGGTGGGCGCGGGGTGGGGGGTGGGGGGTGTCGCTTGAATATTAACTGGCCCTGAGTGCGCAAAAACATACAGTACTATGAATAACTCAACCTCGTTCACTGCGCAAAGACATCGTGCCGCAACATGCGTGAATACCAGTGAATGGAACTTATTGATCTCAATGGGTGCGTTCACATGAGCGTATCATTTACGCAATCGCGGCATGGCCTGATGCACATTTGCGCTTCGCAAGAACCAATTGAAATCAATGGTAGTTGAAGGTGGCCAACGGCGATCAAAACTTTTTCAACATGTCCTTATGATATGTCCAAAGTTTTTCATAGGAACAGTTACACTTCAAATAAAGTTGGGCTTGTCCGAGTATGCTGGGACTTGTAGTTCTGCATGTTCTAACATACTTAAACTTTTCCTGCAGCCTCAGGTCATCCTCAGACAGGATTCTATGAGGACACCATAATGAAGGAACGTGCACCCAGTGAGGTCAGAGTCACCGCTAGATGATACTTGGGAAGTATAAGACACCTGAGATGACGTGCAACATTCCAGAACTGGCAGCAAAGGGGTTAAATCATTTCCCGCAACTTGTCGGGACTGAGGATGGGTTGACCCCCATGTGAATCCAGTTGTACCCCCTGTGTTTGGATACTTCTGCCACTGACTCTGATTCTAAATTCTCGGTGGATTCTGTGAGTTAGTATGGATTCTGGCGCGGCATGCGTTCCGCGAACGTCTGGCACGGATTTATTGCATTTTCTCCGCAGGTTCCTGTATGTTAGAAATCCGCAACAACAATTCTGCAAGGCGACTATAATTCCGCAGCAGAAAACTTTTCCATTGCGGAATTTAAGCCTGCGCTTTTGAAGTAAAGAGACGTGGATTTTATCAGGTGCGGAATTCAAGCCCCAGAGGGATAACATTGGGACGCAGAAATGTCCGCATGGACTAATTCCGTCCCGTGTGGAGGTTCCCAAGGAATAGGCTGCCCATAGGCGTCTATGGATGCCGGACAGCACAGGTCTTGATCTGGATATATACAGCTAAATGTACAGTATGACCAACACTAGATGGCGACACAGAGAATGACATCCATTGTGTGTGGGAGGCTGTGATAGCGCTGGGGGGCTCTGACACCTCTGAACACCAGGGATGCATCAAGTACAGAGAGGAGGCGGAGGAGAAGGAAGCATACAATGTGATGGAAGAACAGAAACAGATACAATCACTGCTCCCTCTAGGCTGTGCATTCTGGAAAGGAAAGAGTTAAAGCAACATATTAATGAGGATTAATGAGCCCCATAACAGCGCCATCTGTCTGCAGGGTTTGGAACTTTTAACTCTATCAGTTGCAAAGAAGAAACTTAGATATAATATTAGAGAAGAGAAGAATGATACAATGTGAACAGGCTGCGACTGGCCCACAGGGGAACAAGTGAGTGGCCTAGTGGCCCCTGAGTCAAAGTGGACCCCCAAATCCCCACAGGATCTTCACATATTGGATGAATGAGAGTCTACCAATTTCAGCCATATCCACCATATCTCCATATACTGCAGTGGAGATAGTGCCGCACACAAACACAGCCACCTTTCTGCTGATGTAGGCTGCCTTCACATGAGCGTATATACATAGCTATTTACCTGCGTATATAATGCATTGAGTCCAATGCATTTATTCACATGGCCCAGCGTATATACGCACGTGTGAAGAAGCCCGTATATGGAGAATACAGCGGTGAGGAGTTTGTAAAAGAGGATCAGGTAATATTTGCATGTCGCTGCACAAGGAGCCTCCAGAATGAATATTACTGCTGGGCCTTGGGCATCCCAAGTCCGACACTGAATGTACAGGAAGAATAGAAGGATACAAAGTGGAGGAAGAACAGAATGATACAGCCGATGGAAAAGTGCAGAAAGAAGACATTGGGGCGTATGTACTGAAAGACAGTGCAAAGGTAGACTAGACGGTCTTAAAATGGGCGAGATGTATCACTGAATGATAAATATGTCGAATTTTAAGACTGTCTAGTCTAAGTTTAGACCACCTATTAGTTGGCTTAGTTTATGCCAAACATTGCGCCAAAATGTTGTGGCAATCTTGCACACGCCCCTTTTCAGACAAGTCAGAAAAACTGTCCGAAAGTGTCTAAAATCAGGTGATGAATGTGGCACAAGCATGGAAGTCAGTTTTCTGTTATAATTTGCACTAGAAAACTGTTGCATTTTAAATAGTAAATAAGCTCCGATGTGGAGGAGGAAAAAAAGGTCCAGTGAGAAGGAAGAACAGAAAAACACAAATGTGATGGAAGATGAGAGGAAAGGCCATAATGTGAGGAAGACAAGAAGCTCCAGCATGAAGGAAAAACAGAAGCAATGACTGTTCCCTCTAAGCTGCGTGCTCTGGAAAGGAAGGAGTTAAAGCTCCATATTAATGAGGATTAATGAGCCCAATAACAGCTCTACCTGCCACAGAGGATGGAACGCTATCATCTCCAGAGCGCAGCGCTTAGAGGGAAGGTGGATACAAAGTGATGGAGGTACAGAAAAGACAGAATATAAGGGGAAAGTTCCAATGTGAGGGAATAGCAAATAATGATGCTACAATGTGCAGAAAGAAGAATAGAAAGATACAACTGATGGGAGAGGAGCAGAAAGGACAGAATGTGAGGGAAGGCAAAACGTCTCAGTGTGAAGGAAGAACAGAAGGATCCAACCTGGAGGAAGAGCAGAAATACATACAATCACTGATTCCTCTAAGATGTGCGCTCTGGAAAGGAAAGAGTTAAAGCAACCTAATAATGAGCCCAATAACAGCTCTACCTGCCAAAGGTTGGGACTTATAACTCTATCAGCTCCAGAGCGCAGCACTAAGAAAGAACAGAGGATACAATGTGAGGGCAGAAGAACAGAAAGATACAAAGTAAGTGGAGGAAGCAGAGCAGAAAGGACACAATGTGAAGGAAGAACAGAAGAGAACAAATGTGAGGGAAGGAGAGCAGAAAGATACCAGGTGATGGCAGAAGGAAGAAAAGAAAGATACAGAGAAGACAAAAAGTAACACTGTGAAGGAAGGAAAGAAAGATACAGAGAAGACAAAAAGTAACACTGTGAAGGAAGGAAACAATGTGATGGAAAATGCAAAAGATAAGAATGTGATAATTTTAGATATGCAGAAGTGGATACAATGTGATATATATATATATATATGCAGAAGTGGAAAAAATGTGATGGATATGCAAAAGTAGATACAATGTGATGGATATGCAGAAGTGGATACAATGTGATGGATATGCAGAAGTGGATAAAATGTGATATATATGTAGAAGTGGATACAATGTGATGGATATGCAGAAGTGGACACAATGTGATATATATATATGTAGAAGTGGATACAATGTGATGGATATGCAGAAGTGGATACAATGTGATGGATATGCAGAAGTAAATACAATGTGATATATATATATGTAGAAGTGGATACAATGTGATGGATATGCAGAAGTGGATACAATGTGATGGATATGCAAAAGTAGATACAATGTGATGGATATGCAGAAGTGGATACAATATGATATATATGTAGAAGTGGATACAATGTGATGGATATGCAGAAGTGGACACAATGTGATATATATATATATATATATGTAGAAGTGGATACAATGTGATGGATATGCAGAAGTGGATACAATGTGATGGATATGCAGAAGTAAATACAATGTGATATAAATATGTAGAAGTGGATACAATGTGATGGATATGCAGAAGTGGATACAATGTGATGGATATGCAGAAGTGGACACAATGTGATAGATATGCAGAAGGGGATAAAATGTGATGGATTTATGGAAGTAGATACAATATGATAGATATGCAGAATGTTATACAATGTGATGATGTACAGAAGTGGATAGAATGGGACAAATATACACAAGACAGATATAGAGAAGAGGATACACTGTGACGGATATACAGAAGAGGATACAATGTGACGGATATACAGAAGTGGATACAATGTGATAGATATGCAGACGGGGATAAAATGTGATGGATATACGGGAGTGGATACAATATGATTGATATGCAGAATGTTATACAATGTGATGATGTACAGAAGTGGATACAATGGGACAAATATACAGAAGACAGATATAGAGAAGAGGATACAATGTGACGGATATGCAGAAGTGGATAAAATGTGATGGATATATGGAAGTAGATACAATATGATAGATATGCAGAATGTTGTACAGAAGTGGATACAATGGGACAAATATACAGAAGACAGATATAGAGAAGAGGATACTGTGTGACGGATATACAGAAGAGGATACAATGTGATGGATATCTAGAAGAAGATACAATGTGACGGAAGATCAGACATTTGCAGCGTTACTCACCACCAGCGGGATGGAGCAGATGAGGACCACCACGGAGGTGCCGATGAGCACGATGACCATCTGGATCTCTGCTCCCGCCATCCTGCGGAAGCTCCGCCGCCTCCTGAGCTCGCTGATGCGGCTGTCGGTGCCCAGCGAGGTCCGGCGCACGAACTGGCGGTGCATGCGGATGAGCGCGGCGCACACCAGCACGTTACACAGCACGGTCAGCAGGATGAGGAACGAGCTGAAGCCGGCGTACATGTACGAGAAGGCGGCGTGCCGGGACACGTTGGTCCGCCAGTCGATGAAGCACCAGGTCTGCGGGTACTGCAGGGTAGAGCGCCCCACTCCCATGCTGGGCAGAGCGCAGAACAGCACGTTGGACACATAGATGGCACACAGGGTGAGTCCTGCCAGCTTCTTGTCCACGTAGTGGTTGTAGAAGTAGGCATGGTTGATGGCCAGGTAGCGCTCGATGGACATGGCACAGATGATGCTGAGTCCGGAGAGGCCGAAGAAGAGGAGGATGAACGAGCTATACTCACACAGGGCGGCATCGCCCGGCCACTTGTTCTGGATGTAGGTGGCGATGGTCACCGGGCTCACCAGGCAGGTGCCCAGCAGGTCGGTCAGTGCCAGTCCGCACACCAGGGTGTAGAAGGTGGTCTCCTTCTGCTCCTTGCGGGACTTACACAGCACTATGATGGCGATCAGGTTGCCCACCACCCCAAATATGAACATGACAGCTGGGATGGTGGGGGGTCTGCTGCCCATCTGGGGGGCCACCATGCCCAGCAGGGTGTCATTGAGAGTTGCTGTCGTGTTCTCATCTGTATACATTCTGCCACTTTGGAATGTAGCCAGCATGGGGTTAAATCCAGTAGCGGGGCTTCATCAGGGGGTACAGAAGAGCCAAGTGCCAGCAGGTCCTATTCCAAAAATTGCAGGTTAGTGAAGTCGCAGTCAATGCCAGGGAGGCTCAGGGGTGGCTGCTCAGCCTGGCAGTCCATTCTTGGTGGGAGGCATAGCCTGGCATGGCATTGTGTCCTGCAGGGTGGCAGGCTGGCAGCTCTCTCTCACACTTCTGAGACTCTGTCTAAGTTTCCTCCGGTGAAGTTACTCAAGAGTGGTGAGAGGAGGGGTGAGGTCTGCGCTGCCTCCTCCTCCTCGTCTTCTCATTGGTAGCAGGCATGTCACCGAGGAGGTGCTGATGCCACTAAAGATACCAGCTGCTGCACACCTCACTGTTCTGTCTGATCCTCATGTGTAGCCCTCAGAGATCATCTAGGGTCTAGGAGCCTGCTGCCCCTCCACTATTATCACTGTGCCTCCCCGCCCTCCCCAGTATTACTGTATTGCCCCCACTCCTCAGTATTACTGTATTGCTCCCCCTTCGATATTATTACTGTGTTGCTCTCCCCTATTATTAGTGTGCTGCTTCCCCCTACCCTATTATTACCATATTGCTCCCCCTACCCCCTTATGTTACTCCCCCCCCCATTATTACTATGCTGCTCTTCCTTCCCTATAATTAGTGTTGCTCCCCTCCCCATTATTGCTATACTACCCCCTTCCCCATTATTACTGTGTTGCTCTGTCTCCCCATTATTACTACATTGCTCCCCCTCCCCATTATTACTACAGTGCTCCTCCTCCCCCAGTATTAGTGTACTACTCCCCCCTCCCGTATTATCACCACATTGCTCCCCCTCCCCATTATTACCATATTGTTCCCCTTCCCCATTATTACTATATTGTTCCCCTTCCCCATTATTACTGTGTTGCTCTGTCTCTTCGCATTATTACTACATTGCTCTCCCTCACATATTATTAACATATTGCTCCCCCTCCCTTTTATGACTATATTGCTCCCCTTCCCATATTATTACCATATTGTTCCCCCTTCCCCATTATTACTACAGTGCTCCCCCACCCCCAGTACTGTATTAGTGTACTACATCCCCCTCCCATATTATCACCATATTGCTCCCCATCCCCATTATTACTATATTGCTCCCCTTCCCCTATTATTACTGTGTTGCTCTGCCTCCCCATTATTACTACATTGCCCCTTCCCTTATTATTACCATATTGCTCCCCCACCCCTCCCCATTATTATTACATTGCTCTCCCTCCCCTATTATTGCTCTATGTAGTCACCCGCTATCATTTTAGTCTCTGAACCATCCTGTAAATAGAGTTTTGCTATCATCAGTGTCTGGGAAAGCTGGGTGCAGCTGACACAGTGGTTGTCACGCGGCTTTTCCAGGCTCCTGAGTGGCTAGCTATGCTTTGACCCTTCCCCAGGATTCTAGGACACCTGGGTATGCCTTCTGTAAGTGCTGTTCTGGTTCCCATCCAACTTTTCCAGAACTTGATAGCTAAGGAGACAGAAGGGGACAATTTAGAGGTTTGGTATTCCTGATCCTTTGACTTTGGGGCGTAGACAAGAAATGATGTGAACTATCATTAGTGGGGTGCCTTGTCTTAAAGGGGGGGGGGGGCAGTGACTGGACCTGGGCTGTGCCCACAGAGAAGCTGCTGATTCTTATGGGAACCAGAAGCAAAAAGCAGAAGAAATCTCCCCCCAGATGTGGGAGAGAAGTGATTGTGTGTTGTGTCATCCTCTAGGCAGCCGATGGGTGTTCATTACTAACAATCTTATAAACTGCTGGTGTAGCAGAGCTGGATTTGTCATGAGGCTAATCTGCTAGTGGTATCTCCAGCTGTGGTTTTCTAGTGTGCACAAAGGAAACCATTAACAAATCCAACTCTGCTACATCTGGATATGTGAGTTACGGGTTTTATATAGTAGAGTCATCATTATAATCAGATGGAGGACAGCGCAGCGTTCCCGACCGATGCAGGACTACAACTCCCACCATGCTGTCATGATGTGATGATTGGAAAACACTAAGTCAGCATGATAAATTACTAACCGCCGTGAGGTCATTCGCACGCAGACAATGTTTTACTTAGGATTTTCGGACCCAAAAAATGGGACTGAAATGAGATGGAAATAAAGCAGATATTACACGGTTATATTTACGTATGCGATTATTTAATTGGGCAAAAAAAATCCTAACGTCATTCAGGCCTTGTCCACACAACCGTATAGACGTCAAAATGCGCCCAAAATGGCCACCATGTAAAGCGGAACAATTTGTGAGCGCATAAAAAAAATCATGTTGGGAAAAATAGCGCATCAGCGTGCGGTTTCAGTCGCCGATTTTATACGGCGCGTCAAAAGGTAGGTCTTGCTCTTTCTTTTGCTGAGATACTCCTGGAGGCTCCCATAGACTTCTATGGGAGCTGAACAAAAAGGGAGGGGGTTTATCTGCATCTAGTGCTGGGAAAATAGCTGCCTCTATTCAAGCATTAGCCATCCTTCCGAGGATTTTTGCCAACCGACGGGTTTCCGCGCTGCAGCGTATTTTTAACCATTATGCAGCCGCTGCCTGTGTGAATGGCAGAAAACACGCGGCTAAAGATCAGGACTCGATCGCGGCAATTCTTCATTCGTGCGATTCTGCAGTGCGTAGGGTAACCGTAAAAACGCATACAGTTGTGTAAAAGAGCCCCAACCGGGGGCTTTGGAAGGCGGCAGCTGCCATGTTAAAGGGGTTGTCTGGGATGATATGACCCCTTTAAGATAATGCAGTAGATACACCCACATAGAGGATTAGACTGCGATTCCCCCCAAGCGTTTTACGTGGCGTCGGTTCTAATGTGTTCGTTCGGATGGCCAGTTTTTAGCCGCGTAAAAACGTTGCAGCCAAAAAGATAGAACATTGGCAACCGATTTTATACGCGGCCGAAAATGGAAGGTCTGTCCTATCTGTTGGCTGATATACACTGGCAGCTCCCATAGACTCCTATGGGAGCTGCCGAAAAATGATGGGGGGGAGTTTAGCAGCGGCCAAGACTGCGAAAACATGGCAGGTGCCTCAATTTAAATATTAGAAGTAATTCCTAGGATTAATGCCGACCGCAGGAATTCCAGGTTCGGCGTATATATGCCGCACCGGCTGCGTGAAGGGACGACAAACACTAACTTAATTGGTGCGTAAGCCGGCGTCACATGGGCGTATTTGCAGGCATATTTTTGCACACAAAATTTGCATTTGCAATATGCAGAAAATAGAACATGCATAATAGGCAGCGCAAATGCGTCCGCGTGAATAAGCCCCGATACAAAAATCACCAGTTCTTGCACAAATCTGCCCAACCCGGCTCTGCTACATCTTCTTCCTCATCGTGATCCCGGTCTTCTAGCGGAGGAGTTAAATCATGTGTCATGGAAGCGTTGTGTGACGACACCCAGCGGCGACATTTCTAAGGCTTGATAGCTAACCAAAACAAATCGACTTCTGTGAGCGCGGCCTCCAGTGACATGGGTGAGCGCGGCGTGACGACAGCGCGTGTGTCATACTGTCACTGATACAGCGCCTCGCCACAAGGGGCGGAAAATAATCCTACATGGCTGCCGGCCACAAGTCCCCGTCCAGAGGACGAGCGGAATTACCTGACAGCTTTATGAGGCTCAGGACTGCGTGATTTATAGGATGACGGAATCGGACGCCGTATACGGCCGGAATATAATCGCGTATCCCACGCTGATAAATAACCAGCTGGTTGCGCTCCTTGGGATTCCTACGTGACACTCAGCGTTCCCAGGGACGTATACAACTAAGGGCTCATTCACACGGGCGTATGCATATTCGTTCGCGGAAATACGCTGCAAACGCACGGGAAAAAAAACCTGCCAGAAGGCCCGACTGCTTTCGCCATTTTTTGCCGGCTGCGATCTTTCTATCTCGCACATGAAAATGGAACCAGTGAAAACAATGGGGTCTCTTTCAGAGCGTGTTTTGTGCGTTTCACAATGTTCGAAACCCACGCAAGAATCTCGCTCGCGTTAATGCACCCTAACTCTAAAAAAATCAGAGCGACTTCACACGACCGTAATACGCAAATACGCTCCCAGCAGCGCAGTTCACGTGCGCGTGTCACACCCTTTCCATGGATTTCATGACTATGTAAAGGCCAATGAGGTCCAGATGTCTTCTTTTCCTGCATTTGGCGCGGTGTCACACCCTTCCGTATTTTTGCAACTGCCATAGACTCCTATGGGACTGTTGCTGCGCAAAATGCAGGAAAATAGAGGATATCCTATTTTTTTTCTGGGACGCAAGTCGTGCTTATGGGAAAGAACTCATTGACATCAATGGGCAATATTCCCTGTGTGCACAGCTTATGCGTGCGCAAATACTTAAGCAAACACGGTCGTGTGAAGAAGCCCTTAGGGTTTAATCAGATGAACGTGAAACGCCTCCATTACGTTCGTGGGTAATTCCTGCGAGCAGTGAATAGAACTCCTTGATTCCAATGGGTTCAGTTTTTGGCGCCTGTTGTTTTCGCGGGTGCAACAAAATACGACCTGCCATATCTTTCTGCAGTTTGCGCATTTCTATAGAGGTCTATGGGAGATGCGCGAACACGAACATCTGCCCGCTCGGGTAAACGCAGCACGTACCGCGATCACTGGTGCCTCGTTAAGCAAATTAGCCTATTAAATCAGGGAGGGGTGATTCCTGTGCAAATACACTTGTTGACTGCTCAAAAAAATTGCGCAGGAGCGAGCATATTACGTTACACGCTTGTCTGTTCAAGCCCCTATTCTGCGAATGAATGAACCCTAAACAATCAATAGGCAGATTCTCTTTCTGTGACTATCTAGCGTGCTCGCGATCTAAATTCCGAATGACCTTGTTAAAGGGATGGTTTGGGAATTTCTTACAGATACAGCGCCACCCTTGTCTATGGTTGTGTCTGGTATTGCACCTTAGCTGAATTCATTTGAATGGGATGAACTGTAATACCAGACACCACCATGACCTAGAGTGGCGCTGTTTATGGTAATCAGACCTTTTCTTCTAATATCACACAGGGTGATTAATGTCGGTCTCATGACTATTAGGAGGGAAATATAATACAACTTGTTTCCTGGAACCTTCTGGGGCATCTCGCTTCACTAAGTGCGGTGGCGTTCCGTGATGAGCAGTCTGGGTATTCCGGGTAAAGTCGGTAAATTGTACCAGTCTATTAATGATGCCATAATGCTCTCATCATGGACTCCGTGTGTGAAGGGCAGATGCAGATGTGCAGCAGGAAACTTGATTTCCTTCCGTTATGAATATAGATATAACAGATGTAACAAGAGATATGCCAGGTGGGAGGGTGAGGCTTACTGGGGCACCTTCTGAGATGCCACTTGTCCCACATCACAGCGTCTATGGCTGCAGACATGAGGCCAAGTCCCTTGTATGACCTACAACATAGAAACAGGTCTATGTTCTACAGACTCTGAAGCTGAGAAGTCAGTAAAGGTGTAATTTCTTCGCCCATTGGGCATCACTGAGACCTAGCAAGCTGGTGGACTCTTAGTATCTGTACTGTTTATAGTTCCGTTGAACTATTCATTAAAGTTCATTAAGCCACACAATGGCCTCATGGGAGAATATCTCTTATGACCGCTGCTCAGGCTCCACCATCCTTTCAGAGCTTGGGGCTACTCCATCGCTAATCACCAGCCAAACTCTTTCAAAGGCACCTTCTGAGCATAGGAACAATGACATCTCTTCCGTGTGTCCATCGGGCAAGCTTCTCACTGCCAATTGTTCACCCGAAAATGTGCTGGACTTTTCAATCCCATTTGTTGGCTAGCCTCAGGACTCTTCTGTTGTCTTGCTACTGGGACATTCAAGTAGTCATCCTTGAGATTCAGGCTTAGCATATATTCGTCCTTTTCTACCAGGAACACCAGAAACCTTATTGCCTCTATCCAAAACCATTCTTCTCAGACAGAAGATGTTGACGTGGTCCAGAACATCTCACCTGGTACAGGTGTGAGGAAACAGAAGGGAGTGAACGTCCAGACCCTCTGGCTCCTTTGAAAGCTCTGGTAAGTTTGGAGCGGGACAAGTCTTCTTGAAGGACAGGCAGGTAGCATAACTGAAACAAGGCTATCTCCTGCACCATTGAGTCATTCAAACCTAACATGTTTGCCCCCTGGGGATGGTTCTACTTTCCCTCTGGATCCTCTGTATAGAGTTGGCTTGGGAAGCAGCTAGATGGATTTTCCCTCAGTGGAACAACAAGGCCCATAAGTTGTTCTTAGATGCCTCATTTACCAGCCATGGCTTCATTATGTTAGAGATATGAATTTGGACAATGGAAGGGGGTCGTCTATATGAATCCCCTTCTGAATATTGCTTGTAAACAGTTGAGTCAAGATCGTAACTCCCTGCAACATCCACAAATACTAAAGAGACTCTGCTGCTCCTCCTCGTCCCGCCTCTCCCATTGTAAACAGTGGCGAGGGGCAGACAGTCGGGCAGGAGCTCAGGACACTAGCTCCTGTCCCATCCCGCCTCCTCCCCTTACACAGAGGGGCAGTGTATATATCGGCCGGGCATGAAAACCAGCAACCTAAATTTCATGCTGCGGAAAAATATAGGCCTTGCCCTATCTTTGGACTGAAAAACACTGGAGGCTCCTTAGACTCCTATGGGAGCTACAAAAAAAGGGAGGGGGAGGGAGTTTATCTGCGTCCAAGGCTGGGAAAGATTACAGCTGCCTCTATTTAGACATTAGAAAGTCATTAGGAGGATTTCTGCTGACAGAGAAAACACTAATGAGGCTCGCGACTTGTTCTCGGTAAATCGTCCATTCACACGATTTTCCGGGGCGAACTGGCGAGCATTAAATTGCGACGCTTGCGTGAAAGAGGCCTTATACACTATGTTATTTTATATCTTACATCCATCAGGAATGGATCAGCATTTCAGCAAGATAAATGGTGACGCTTAGAAGATCTCGCCTGGAACTTCCTTGTGCCGAAGGCTACCCGAATCCTCACTAGGTATCATCCTATAGGCATACATGCCATATGGAATAGAATGTGAGTAAAAGAAATGAAAAAGGAGGGTGGAGCAAGACCCAGTGAGGGTGGTGGAATATTTCTGGAGTACAAAGAGCTTTCAATGATTGAGTATTTTGAATGGTGGAGGTGCTGCCAACCAGATGACGCTCCACCAGTGTGGGCGTGAGTGTAGCAAAAAGGATGTGAAAAGAACTGGTATGGAGGCGCAACACTCTAAGCTACTAGAAGATGTTGATCAAAGTCCAATGTGTGATGGTGAAAGCACTTCTTTTTTATTATTTTTTCACAAATTAAAAACCAGCAATAGAATACGCGTTTCGGGGAAGAACCCCTTCGTCAGTTCGGCTGGATAGGACAACAGGATGCCTGGGGGTGACACGACTCCAAAGATGTATTGGATGTGTCGGAGGTCCTGTGTGCAGGAGGGCAGGGGAGAAAAAAAGTGCTTTAACCCTGCCCTCCTGCACACAGGACCTCCGACACATCCAATACATCTTTGGAGTCATGTCACCCCCAGGCATCCTGTTGTCCTATCCAGCCGAACTGACGAAGGGGCTCTTCCCCGAAACGCGTATTCTATTGCTGGTTTTTCATTTGTGAAAAAATAATAAAAAAGAAGTGCTTTCACCATCACACATTGGACTTTGATCTACATCTTCTAGTAGCTTAGAGTGTTGCGCCTCCATACCAGTTCATTTTTTTTTTACATCCTTTTCGATATGGAATAGAATGGCTGACCAGCAGCTAAGATGACAGAAGAAATGGCCCTGGACATTTTACCCTTTTTAGCAGGGGTTAAAAAATCCCTCTAATAAGAGAGGCAGGGGCCCTAATATTGTCAGGTCCGAAGCTTCACACATAAAGTGCTGTTTCAGAAACCAACAAGCCCTCGGGGCATATGTTAGAGGCCCATGGTTATCTGGCTCCTGGTATAAGAGAGGCTAAATACCAGCTTCTTGTGATAAAGGCTAATGAAACGGGACAGGTGCGGAATATGAGGCCGGTGATGGAGCGGATTTACACCAGTGCAGTTGAACAAACAATGCTTTACTGAATGTACGACAAAGAATAATCTGGTAGTAACATGTAACAATATTATATGGATACAATCCAAAGAGTTTATTAATGTTCCATCAATACTATATTTTGGGTTGTACCCTACAAGCAGGGAGTCCTTAATATTGTGCCCGCAATATACAATTCTCCCAAAGTAAATGGTTTACCCTGGTGATCGCATGTGTGAGAGTGGCCTTACTGGTGATGAGCCTGGTTGATAGTACTACTACACACAACAGAAACCAGTATATCTGGATACTGACTGTTGGTGTATCTGCTCTCACTAGTGCCGGCATGGCACTTGTGGTCAATAACTGAAGCTGACATTTCCTTGAACAATCCGCAGATTTTTCTATGGCAGTTGTGTTGCAATAGCTGTGTAGCACCACTTCAGGGATCCGAGTTGCACTCTCCCTGATACAAGACAACCCAGCTCTCCAGCAGCACTGGGGCAGCTCACTCCTCACAAGGCTCTCTGCAAAACTGCTAAGTCATAACAGAGCCCGGGAACAGGATCTGCCTGTTATACCCAGCTCGTCAGCCAATCAATGTGCAGCTCACTCCCTGTTAATCCACAACAGCAAAGAAAACAATCATGTGACCTCTCTGAAGGTTCTAGCAGGAACATATAATATATAAAGTCAAGCAATAATATACATGGATGTAAGTAAATGGGGATTTAACCCCTCAGGAGTCTTTTATGGGGGCTGGAATTTGGCCATAGAACACGCCACAACACACAGCTGCTGCTGGGAACATTTACACCAAAATCCCCATGGTGACACACAAGTTTTGATGTGGAATTACCTGCATAATTAAGGCATTTTCAATTCTGCATTAAATTCCGCACGGAGAGCACTGTGCATTTGAGACTGCTATAAGTGGTGTAGAAAAATGGCAAAGCTGCCACAATCTTTCAATTTGTATGGACTGCTAATTAAGCTTCCACCTTTTCTCTCCTCCCTTCTGTCCTCTTTTCCCCTTGTTTCTCTCCTCCCCTCTTTTCTCATCTTCCCTTTGTTCTCTCCACCTCTCTGTTCTTGCCTTCCTTCTGTTCTGTTCTCCCCTCTGTTACCTCTACTCCTATGTTTGTTTTCTCCATCCCTCCTCCTCAGAGAGAGAGAGAGAGAGAGAGAGAGATTTGGCAATACAAAAATGCTTGAGTCTCCCATTGAAGTCAATGGGCTCCGTTACTCGAGTAGAGCTCTCGAATTTTACGTAAAGCTCGACTCCAATAATGAGGACCCGAGCATTTGGGTACTCGCTCATCTCTAGGAGCAACCCATTATTGTATAGGTGTTCCTAATGCTGTGATTGTTCAGTGTGTATATAGTAGTTAACAATATTGAAGGTTTTTGGTTTTATGTAAATAAAGCTTAATCTCTGTATAAAGGAAAAGTTCTACAGCTTTCTAATAGACTTTATTTTTCATTTCTTCAGCATTTCAAGATCTCTACTTGCTGTCAGTGAATGAGAACACTTGCTTCTGTCAAGGAAAAATAACCCTGTATATAGCTGATCCTGCTCTCAGCTGAGAAGTGGATACAATTGTATCCAGTGTAGACAATGCTCTGTGAGCTAAACAGCCCGGACTCCAGACTGATACATTGTACATAGCTAGTCCTGCTCTCAGCTGTGAAGTGGATACAATTGTATCCAGTGTAGGAAATGCTCTGTGAGCTAAACAGCCCAGACTCCAGACTGATACATTGTACATAGATGGTCCTACTCTCAGCTGAGAAGTGGATACAATTTTATCCAGTGTAGACAATGCTCTGTGAGCTAAACAGGGGCCTGTAACAATGGTGCCACCTGTTTCTGTAGCTGCTCCTGCTTGTCGGATGATCAGACGATCCTCTCTATTAGTGGTCAGTTGGTTGGCCTGTGTGCCCTCACACATCCACTGGTCCCAACACCTCCTAACAGTCTGCTCAGACGCTCCTCTCTACTGGTGGTCTGTCGGGGGGTCCTGAGCCCGTTCACCTTGTGTGTCCTCACACATCCACTGGTCCCAACACCTCCTAACAGTCTGGTCAGATGCTCCTCTCTACTGGTGGTCTGTAGGGGGCTTCCTGAGCCCGGTCACCTTGTGTGCCCTCACACATCCACTGGTCCCAACACCCCCTAACAGTCTGGTCAGATGCTCCTCTCTAATGGTGGTCTGTCGAGGGGTCCTGAGCCCAGTCACCTTGTGTGCCCTCACACATCCACTGGTCCCAACACCCCCTAACAGTCTGGTCAGACGCTCCTCTCTACTGGTGGTCTGTTGGGGGTCCTGAGCCCGGTCACCTTGTGTGCCCTCACACATCCACTGGTCACAACACCTCCTAACAGTCTGGTCAGAACGGCCCAGGTGGGGGATAATTCATCGATACAACCATCCAGCTTCTCACATCCCAATAATGCGCCCCTCTCAGACTCTGCTAATGGGGTGACATCGCTTCTCTGCATCGTAGAGGCATCTAGTGGTCAACAAGCTCTACACAAGCGGAAGAAGAGGTCACTACACACAAGGAGCCTCCGAGAGCCTCTTATAGGCCAAGGGGGGACCACTTTTAGGGTCTCAGCTGACAAGCCCGTTCATCTAATCACCACAACTCTCATCATTTGTAGATCTGCCTGAGATGGAGCTGCAGGATGAATTTTGCACCAAAAAGACAACTTCTTCTTGGGGTCGGATGGTTTTTGTTTTTTTCTTTTATATTACATAACCACAACAAGTTGCAATTATAATCTTTGTGCTGCTAATTTTTGATAGTTGGATACACTCCGGTGTGGGTATCAGTTTCTATTAAGTATTTCCCCTCCCCATCGGGGATGCGGTGGGTGTTTGCATACTAGGGCTCTGCAACACCTTAAGATACTTCTGTTGCACTTTTAATGTTTTTTCCTTTTTGTGGTTATTTAATGACGATTATTTATATGTTTGCTAGGTCTTTGCACCCCTCTTTGTCTTCTATGTGTTTTTGTTATCCTGAGGGCGGGTCATCAATATTTTAGTCCTTGTAAGTTTATCATTATCCTGGTTATGCCGTGCGGAGCCGTATGGCCTTGTGCACCGCTGTACAGGCTCCGTTAGCTCCTGTGGGCACTGAGAGATCATCTTCCAGTAGCGATGCCTTCTTATTCCTCCTTACCTATACAGTCTGGTGGGATGGCCACCGTATGAAGTTGTAGGCATATGGAGACACAGCAGAGTCCTCATGCAGCTCTATGGAGCAGCAATATGGCCGCACATGAGCGCTGAAGGTCATACAGATGAGCTAATGCACCCAGATAAGATTTCCCACGCAGAAAGGTTGAGCATTAACCGAATGATGGATCACACGATTTGTTACTAAAAATCAATAGCTTTCTAACCCCTGCAAATACTTTCTGACCATTTTTAACCCCTTAGTGACCACCAATATGCCTTCTTTTTACTGACCTCACTAATGAGTTTTAAACCTGTGCATACATCTTTTTTAAGGCAGTGACCAAACTGACTACTGACAGCCAGGCTCCTGCTCTAACAGCCAGGAATAGAGAAACCTCAGATCCTGGCAGTTTAACCCTTCACATACCACAATCAATAGAAACTGCAGTATGTAAGCAAATTACAAGAGGAAGGGAACTCTGTCACCCATTAGAACCCCCCAGTGCGATCACAAAGTATCAATCGGTTCCCATGGCAACTAGAAACCTCAGAAAGGCCTCTGTGTCTGCTATGTAAGTCAGTCTATTAAGCTCCACCTCCCGTCTAATAGGCTGCTGTCATAGGCTTAGTAGAATGCAATACATAAGTAATGCAGTGTATTGTCGTAGAGATCGAACAATCACTTCTCTAAGTCCCCCTCAGTGAATACAATTAGCATCAAAAAAGTTCAATAAAGATTTAAAGGAAAAAAAAAACTGTGAAAAAAATGCACATTTTTCCCCATAAGGCCATCCTTCTCCATACAGGGATCCCAGTACTATGAATAAAGCATTATATTTGGGGGCCCCACTACAGATTTTGCATTTGAGCCCAGAAGCTTCAACATATGCCTCTGGTATTGAGCTTTTTTCTGGTGCTGAATTTACATCATGATCTTGGTTCTGGTGCTGTTTATCTACTGAGGTTGGTTCTGGTACTGTATTTATCTATTGAGCTTTGTTCTGGTGCTGTATTTATGTACTGAGGTTGGTTCTGGTGTTATATTTATGTTATGTCGGATCTGGTACAGTAGTCACTGAGCCGTTCTGGTGTGGGCAGACAGCTATCTTGCTGTTCTCTGCACAAACAGAATACATTTAAGGCTCATTTAGACGGGGTGAATGTCAGAAAAACTATGCCCGACACTCGTCCCCGCACATACTCGCTCTTGTGCTGCTGCATGGGAGTTAGTATCGCTGGCTCACAGCGGGGAGGCTACAGGAGATTTCCCCCGCCCCTCTCCATTGACTTAACATAGCGGCTGTTCAGTACTGAACTGCAGCATAAACGACGGGCAATGAGCTGATCACTCAGTGTAAATAGCAGCCGTTCAGTACTGAACGGTCGCTGTGTTATGTCGATGGGGAGGGACGGGGGAGAGTGAGGAGAGAAATCTCCTGCAGCCTCCCTGCTGTGAGCCTGCGATACATGCTCCTGTGCAGCAGCACCGCAGGGAGTATGTGCGGGGACCAGTGTCAGCCATTGTTTGCCCGACATCCGTCCCGTCTAAATGGGCCTTAACGCGGTGAGTAGATGAGCCGATAGGTTGCATGGTGAGGACTCTTATCACAAGGGAACAGGAAGCTTTACGAGAATCACAACACTTTTATCTTCACAGACAATCTTGTATCATAACTTCTCTTTCCAGCGATCTAAAGTCAAGGGAAATGCGCCAAAACGCAGCACCCCTGTCCCACCCCTAGAAAAACTCACCAGATACCCTCATAGTGCTATGTTAGGGGGTACAACAATACCAACTGAAGTGTCTCTAATATTGTAAATCAGGTCGGTCAGGTGATCCCTCCAGACCAATAAACGAGAAGGACCCCAGTGGCCCCTGCTCAGGGGCCCAATCTATGCCATTGCACCACTATATGTGTATCTTCTAGCGTTAACTCTTTGCGGTTGCTTTTATTCCCTGTCATCCACTGCCTACCGTACCCAAGAAGGTGCCACCCCAGCAGTCGCCATAACTGATCGTCTTGTTTACACCGCCAGTAAAACCGCCACACGCGTCCTAATTGGATCATTTTTTACATGTTCAATTACACAATAAGGGACACAAGAAGTGAACGCAACTCATTACCCAAAGCTGAGATCTGATGGACATTAAAAGCCATGATGATAATCTGGCCTCGAGGTGTTTGTTAGTCCCCCATCCCCTAATCTGGGGCTGCGGCGGGCGTTGAACATCCTGTCTAGTAACCTGATGCATCGGAGAACATTTGGATTTCCCTCTGGCTGTGTTCCTCCGTAATAACTATAAATAGGCCATAAATCCACATCGCATTGTCTTTGTATATTCATGCTGGTTTGTAATATCTGGTGCCAGGCCTCTCAGCCAATGTTCCCGCTGCCCTACATCCGCAGCCCGCCACCTGCTCAGACCTACAGCTCAATTAACGCTCCCGACTCTGTTATTTATTGGCTTGTTTATTGGGTACACTTGTTTTATGAAATAACAGAGGAAATTAATGTATTCCCGTGTTACACTGACAGCGAAGTGTGAACTGAATCGCTCGGCATTTGCGTGCGCCACACATGATGGGACGGGCAGACGTTGCGTTAGTTGGAATATGAACGGATGAGAGCGGGTACTTAGTTATGTTTGCTTCTGACAAAGATGGGTGACAGTGATGTGGGAGACCATTATAACTCCAGTAGAGGCCATCCAGATTTCCAAATATCTGATCTACTTTGTTAGTGTGTCGAGGATATACACCATGATGACAGAAGTATTGGACACATAGAAGGTGATTAAATTCAATTTTATCCACATTTTTTCCATACGTTGTTGGGTCACCTTTGGCCTCAATGACTGCAGTAACCCTCCTAGGCCGCTTTCCACCAAATTCCCATAATTTGCCTCCATTCCTTGATGAAAGCTTTAGCTAGTGAAGGGGGGGGGGGGGGGGGATGTGTTGGTTGTGTATGGATATGGTGTTCTAGTTCATCCCAAGGATGCTTGATGGCATTAAGATCTGGACTTTGGGTCGGCCAATGAAGTTTGCAGACGTTCTGCTCCTCAAACCAAACCTCAACCGTATGACATGGTGCTCGTTCATGTTGGCAGAGACACGGAGCAGTACCAAAGTATTGCTATAGGGTAGGTGATGCCACATTGTCTGGAATGTCTCTGTATGCATCAGTGTTGAGGGTGGACTTCACTATAACCAATGACCCCTAGTCCTTCCCAGCAGAAACACCCCAAACACCATAACAGAACCTCCTCCAAACCCCTTTACTGATATGACAACACAGTCGTGTAGAAACCGCTCTCCAGGCAACTGCCACATCCAGTTGCCTCCATCCGATGGGATGATGGCGTCCTGTAATTCATCTGTCCACAACACTCGCTTCCACTCATTTACAGTCCGACGCTCCAAGCCCCATCGCAGGCGCCGCTGTGCATTCACTGCTGTGATGTTGTGTGCAGCCACTCGTCCATGGTAACCCTTCACATTCCATTACCTACGGATGGCTCTGATGCTAATGGATGTCACAATGGTCTGTGAGACCCCCTGATCGAGGGCAGACCATGTGTATGATGTCTTCACAGCTCCTACAAGGCTTCGTTGGCCACATTCTGTCAGTTTGAGGTCCCCCAGAATGTGGCGGCACCGCACACACCGGATGGTCTCCATCTCCCAATAACATGGCCAATAGTGGACTTTGGATGGTCCAAAAGAGCTGCAACGTCCCGTACTGATTGGTTGATGACATCCCATCGCTATACCCCGTTGTCAGCTCTACACCTAGTTGCATTTGATGGTTTCTGTATTGTGATATGGCTGTGTGATACTATTCTACATATCCAATGCTCACATATCTGATTTGCATATCATCTTCGCCTGACAGCACAGGAGAGGTGGGGCTCCCAATTTTTTTCCACTATACTGTGCCATAATTTGATGAAGCAGAACACAGGATTACTGCTGCAGTAATAGAAAACTCTTTACTCAGTTTGACAGGTTCTTCTGGTCCTCAGGAATCAGGTATTGGACATCACACAGTCACTCGGGCCTGGCTTGGTCCCCCAATTTCCCACTCAGCTGTGTACAGCACTTTAACCAAGAGGTCTGGGCAGGCCAAACCAGTTGGAGACTCCTCTTCTCCGTGGCCAAGAAAGCTCTTGGGCCACCACTGTGTCAAACAATAAGACTTTCTTACAATACACCCAAATGTTTGCACCTTCCAACACTGCACACACATCCATGAATTGCCTCATTTGCACCAACACCAAATTCTTATACCCTAACTCACAACTCCTGCTTGTATTAATGCTCATTCGTCCCCATGAACGTCCATCTTTCCTTGTATGATGACCAGTTATTTCATCCCAGTCAAATAGTCGAAGTACCAACAGCACAGTGAATAAAGGCAAGTCTTTTATTGTAGTCCAAACATATAAAAAAGGCGTTTTTATATGTTTGGACTACTATAAAAGACCTGTTTTTTTACCATGAGATTCATCTGATAGATGTTGGATTCCCTTGTGCTGCCTTACTTGTTATATCATTCCTTCATGTGATCTCCATACTGGAGCAGAGACTCTCTCACATGGACAACCATCCTGGATGTGCATGTACAATAAACATCAATAACCGTTTCACACCAAAGCTCCCAAACAACTACACACTTTGGGGTAGGCTGTTTCTTCACAGTGTTCATTCATGCATTGGTGTGACCCTCCAACACCAAATGACTATGGAAGATTTTTTGTCCCTGTAGGAAGCACTACATGGGAAGATCACTGCTGTGGCTGACCTTTGGAAAAAGTTGAATACTGGTGTCCAACAAATGCAACAGTATTTGGTGGGGTTGTGTCAAAAAGGCTTAGCAAGTAAGACCCTGGGGAGTGTCCAGTAATCCCAGACCCTGAGAAAGTCCTATAAGATAAGTTTATATCTCGACTGACCGGGATGAACTTCAAAAATTATATAGAACTGGAGCGTTGGGACAATTTGACTGACATTGTGAAAGAGGCATAGTGGTGAAGTCAAGATGGGGGGAGCGCGAATATAAATGTGCAGAGTTATCAAGGGAGGACAGTTGAAGTACGAGGTCACCAGGAGGAGATAAGTCAGTTAAAGGCAGCAGATTGATGGGAAGGAAGAACAGGGTTCCCAAGAGTATGCCAGTGTGGTGAGCCACTACATATAGTGAGGGACTACCCAATGTCCTGCTGGTATGGGCAGATCTGTCACTGGTAAACTAAGAAGTACCACAGCCATGGGCCAAGTGGTGGAGGTGCTATCTAAGAGATGCCCCAAGGAAAGTGCCCACTTTAAAGGCACCAATTAGCTAGGGGGTTGGACCCATGATCCAAGCAATGAATGATGGGAAATGTTGGTGGCATTTATGCGTGGGATGTCTGTTGGACATGGATTATCAAGTCACCACCTTACTTTTTTTCCAGCAAGGGCCCTTGGTTTCATTTTGTGGCACAGAGCTACCTGTCCAGCCCAGTGTCAGGAGTAACTCAAATGGACTTAGAACTGTACACCATGTTGTATGCCAGTTATAGGGGTGATAATTGTCCAGGGCTATGTTAAGTTGCACCTGCACTTGATCATTGGCATGAATTTGCTCTGGGATTTAGGCACCAGCAGAAGGATAGCAAAGGTGAAGCTGAACATCTACGAGCCAAAAGGCCACAAAGAGAAGGGACCCCAGATAATGGAATTTCTCCTGGGAGTGGAGAAGAATTGAGGAAGTTTTCCAAAGTGATCATGACCTGCCACACCAAGAAACCTGACTACCTCAGTTCAGTATCCCTCCGGATGCCCTGGCCTTCCAAAGAAAAGCTGACCTTATGCCCCTGGAATAACCGATGAGCTATCACATCTGAATGGGGAGACATAGACCTTTACTACTGAGACCATTGGAGAGCGATCTTGATGGGGCTGGGATATGGCCCTAACACATGCGAAAGTAGAGATCAGCAACAACTGGTGAAAGAATTGGTAGTGCCAAGGTTGGCACTCATTAAGTGGTGGGAAAGGTACTGAAGCCCGCTGGAGTGCAATGACTTTAACCACCACACCCGTTGTCTCATACTATATAAACATCTGTTCTGGTTAACCCTGGTGTGCCCATGTCATTGTGCCAGCCTTGAGTAGGGTCTGGGTCACACTCGCCTAAAACCCGTAAGAACTGATCCCTGACCTGTATATTTTGTACCTCCCACTATAACAGCAGGCTTTCTGTGTAGTCTGGAGCGCCCCCTATCTGTCAATATTGTAAAATAACACCCTGATGCACTATTTCACAGTTTTGCCCCTTTAACACGGCAAGTCACACATTCATTATAAAGTATGAGCCACTGATTTATAAGGCTATAAATGTCCTGTGTGACGTCCTCATCTGGTTGTGGATATAATTTTATAGTTGTGGTTAGTAAATCAATAACAAATATTAAAAGGTTCCTTAAAGGAAAGCTACAAGAACGTCTACTTCAGGGGTGTCCAACCCGTGGCCCGCATGCAGCCCAGTATGGCTATTATGGATGCGGCCCAGCACTAAGGGGAGGCTGGATCTGGAGAAGGTGAGGCTGCAGGCGGTACCTGGCAGTGGCAGCTTCGGCTCCCAGACTGGCTCATAGAGATGCCGAGGCACTGGTTGGCTCTTGCAACACTATGACTGTCGTCGCTTCTCCTTCCTGTCCTCCCGAGTCCTGACCACTCCTATCCAGTATCAAGGCAAGGATGAGAGATGGTGGTCTCATTGTGGCTGGACGACGGTTGGACACCCTTGATCTACTGTACCCCAGTGTCACATGGGGTTGTACAACAGTGTGCTTGGCATCCAACTGAAAAGGACATTAGGGTCAACCATTTCAAGGAGAGCTCTATCTGTTTGGCCATTGCTCTCAGCTATTCAGCCGTGTTGACTGCACCTGATGGACAGAGCTCTTCTTAATATATGCGATAAAGGTCCTTTCCAGTTGGATGCCAGACGCAGTGTACATACATGCATAATACAGCACCCTAATCCGTGTGCAAGAACCATTGTCACTAATCAGTAATTTGCATGTACTGCACTGTGTATTACTAGCATCCTTTGCTTTCTGTTTCCTTTATAGGGGTTATCCAGGACTATAATGCAGTCCATCAGTATCTGATTGGTGGGGGGCCGACTCCCTGCACCCTGGCCAGTCAACTGAATGAAGGAGCTGGAGCGCTGCATCCACTTTATGGTTTATTCATAGACAGTGCCCTGCATACAGCTGTGCCGGGTTCTGTAGCTTAAAGAAGCTCGAGCATTCAAGTGAATGAGACTGAGCTGTAATACCAGGTACCACCACTACAAATAGTACAGCGCTGTGCTTAATAGACAGTGAAGGAGGAATGGCACTTGCTGAGCATCTGGCCCCGTCACTCAGCTGATCTGTGGTAGTGGATGGAACCCCAACTGATCAGATGCTGATGTCCTATCCTAAGTAAGGGCTCATACACACAAACGCATTTGCGCTGCATATTGCACATGGAAAATTTGCGCAAGAAATATGCAGTGAATTGAACCCCTTAATGATAGTAATTGCCACAAAGTCACATCTGATTTGGAAAAACATGGATGCCTTCTTCCATGGGTTGTGTGTGGCATTGCTCCTCTATGGCTGAGCTGCAATACCAGACACAACCTGTGGACAAGTGTGGCAGTGTTTCTGGATGAACGCAGCCATGTTTTTCCCTGCACAAGCCCTATAACAACAGCCCTTTTGTGATACATGTATGTTATAGACACGGTTGTGATGTCACCGCTGCATGATGTCAGGTTGGACGCGGTTAGGTTTCAGGTCACGGCACTCACTGTTATGTAAGGCTGCGGTAGAAACCCGGTCAGATTATGGAATGATAAGTATGATGACCCATAAATGGGAAATTGCGATGACCTGTAATGATAATGTCTCCGCCCGGCTGTGGCATCATCTTGGTGCCACAAGTCATTCTTGTCTTACTGCTTCCCACAGTGGGAAAAAAACCGGGCAGGACTGGAGGGAGCGAGTAGAAAACGGGAGTGAAGGACCGCGCACAACGCAGATAAGCTGCGCCGCAGCGCCCACACTATGTATACATTCATGCTCTATACAATCGCTGTGGGGGATTATGGAGTTTCTCGGGAGCTCATCATAAGCTCACAGGGGGCACACAGACAGCACATGGTAAAGTCTGCAGGAGCCCATCATGGGGAGAGGGCATGGAGCCCGGGGGCGGGGGGCACATACTTTATCATTAGATTATAGTGACTACCATCACAGTCACATTAAGGAAATTGTCCATGTTAACGCTTCTTATCTCCTAGACCAGGGGTGTCAGACTCATTTTCTCTGAGGGCCACATCAGCTTTAGGGCGGCCTCACACAAGCGTAAGTGCAGAAACGCTCAACGTATATGCCGTAATCTGCGACATTTCCGCTACACGAGAGCATGCCCTTAGGGCAGGATCTACCTTTCTGCGTTTTTTTTCTTCGCACCATAGCATGGAATATGAGATGTAAAAGAAAAAGAACTTTTCACGGGTTCGTGCACAAATACACTCCGTAGCGGCAAGCGTATAAGCATATGAGCCCATGTGTTTCCGCCCTCAAGCACATTGTAAGAAGCTTAGTGAATGACCCCCGAGGAGCGGTTACCCTGCTAGAATCTATTGGGATACATTGTCACCAGCCCCCAGCTGACTGAACACCGTGTAGCCGAGCACTCGCAGTGCTGTACAGATGACGAGGCTGGGGACGCCTGCAGAACGCTCACACCCTTCTATCCTGTTCCTCTCTTGGAACTCCTTCAGTCAGCACATTGTGAGCGGCGCGTCTCTTGTATTCTGCATTTTACTTTCATCTCATAAATCCAATTAAAGGAGCAGCAGCACATTATCCCCTACTGTACACGTAATAACCAAGGTCCATGCACATGGACTACAAGAGCGGTCTCCAACCATGCTGGGACTTGTAGTTTTACAATATCTGCACAGTAGTTTTAGAAATATTTATAGTCCTGCCAAGGCAGTTTAACCCTTGCAGGAATATACAGAGTGGAGTCACGTTATTATGAACACCAGCTAATATCCAGAGTTACTGCCATGTGCCACACAGATGTCTCAGATATCTGGAGACATGCTGACTGCAATGCGTCCCGCAGTTGCTGGAGGTTGCCTCTACCTTGGATACAAGATGTGATACAGACAGCCATGGAGGCTCTAGTACCCTGTTGTACCACCTCTAGCTTGGATACAAGATGTGATACCGGCAGGCATGGAGGCTCTAGTACCCTGTTGTACTGCCACTAGCTTGTATACAATATGTGATACGGGTGGGCATGGAGGCTCTAGTACCCTGTTGTACCGCCTCTAGCTTGAATACAAGATGTGATATGGGGGGCATGGAGGCTCTATTACCCTGTTGTACTGCCTCTAGCTTGAATACAAGATGTGATATGGGGGGCATGGAGGCTCTATTACCCTGTTGTACTGCCTCTTCCTTGGATGTGATATGGGTGAGAATGGAGGGTCTAGTATCCTGTTGTACCGCCTCTAGCATGGATACAAGATGTGATATGGCTGAGAATGGAGGCTCTAGTCCCCTGTTGTACCGCCTCTAGCTTGGATAGAAGATGTAATGAGGATGGGCATGGAGGCTCTAGTACCCTGTTGTACCGCCTCTAGCTTGGATACAAGATGTGATGTGGGCAGGCATGGAGGCTCTAGTACCCTGTTGTACTACCTCTAGCTTGGATACAAGCTGTGATACAGGTGGGCAAGGAGGCTCTAGTACCATCTTGGGCCACCTCTAGCTTGGATACAAAATGTGATACTGGCAGACATGTAGGCTCTAGTACCCTGTTGGGCCACTTCTAGCTTGGATACAAGATGTGATACGGGCGGGCATGTATGCTCTAGTACCCTGTTGGGCCAATTGCTCATTTGGATACAAGATGTGATACTGGTGGGCATGTAGGTCCTAGTACCCTCTTGGGCCACTTCTAGCTTGGACACAAGATGTGATGAGGATGGACATGGAGGCTCTAGTACCCTGTTGTACTGCCTCTACCTTGGATAGAAGATGTAATGAGGATGGGCATGGAGGCTCTAGTACCCTGTTGTACTACCTCTAGCTTGGATACAAGCTGTGATACAGGTGGGCAAGGAGGCTCTAGTACCATCTTGGGCCACCTCTAGCTTGGATACAAAATGTGATACTGGCAGACATGTAGGCTCTAGTACCCTGTTTGGCCACTTCTAGCTTGGATACAAGATGTGACACGGGCGGGCATGTATGCTCTAGTACCCTGTTGGGCCAATTGCTCATTTGGATACAAGATGTGATACTGGTGGGCATGTAGGTCCTAGTACCCTCTTGGGCCACTTCTAGCTTGGACACAAGATGTGATGAGGATGGGCATGGAGGCTCTAGTACCCTGTTGTACTGCCTCTACCTTGGATAGAAGATGTAATGAGGATGGGCATGGAGGCTCTAGTACCCTGTTGTACTACCTCTAGCTTGGATACAAGCTGTGATACAGGTGGGCAAGGAGGCTCTAGTACCATCTTGGGCCACCTCTAGCTTGGATACAAAATGTGATACTGGCAGACATGTAGGCTCTAGTACCCTGTTGGGCCAATTGCTCATTTGGATACAAGATGTGATACTGGTGGGCATGTAGGTCCTAGTACCCTCTTGGGCCACTTCTAGCTTGGACACAAGATGTGATGAGGATGGGTATGGAGGCTCTAGTACCCTATTGTACTGCCTCTTCCTTGGATACACAATCTAATATTGGTACCCTGTTGTACCACTTCTAGCTTGGATACAAGATGTGATATATGCGGGCATGGAGGCTCTAGTACCCTGTTGTACCACCTCTAGCTTGGATACAAGACATGATATAGGAAGGCATGGAGGCTCTAGAGGTCACTACACACAAGGAGCCTCTGAGAGCCTTCTATAGGCCAAGTGTGGAAGCCACTTTTAGGGCCTCCGGTGACAAGACCGTTCATCTAATCACCACAACTCTCATCATTTGTATATCTGCCTGAGATGTTACTGCAGGACCAGTTTTACAGTGATATGACAACTTCTTCTAGGGGCCGGAGTGTTTTGTAGTTGTGTTTTGTGTGGGGTCGAATTCTGAGGTCTGCCATAGGCCTGCATGAGGTTTACATATGACCCAGTAAATCATATTGAGTCTTTGGCTTTGATTTGGGGTTCTGGAGACACACCGCTATAGAGAGTTAGGATGTATAGGCTGTATGTTCTGCATCTGCTGATATGGGACCTGTGCTACACTCCATAGACATCATGAAAGATCATTGTTAAGTAAGAATGATTCCAGCCGCCTGTAAGGAATTCTTCTGAATCTGAATATATCCTGAAATAGACCAAAGTACAAGTTCTGTTTTGTCGCTCTTCCTCATTGTGTAACATCATACAGATAGTTTTATTGCACTGATGACACTTGGCTCTTGTGCTTTGGAACTTTTATCATATAGGTCACAGGGCGCTGCCGCTCGTTACCAGTTATATGTCCGCACCAGCGCCTCACTGACAGAAAATGTCATTCCCATTACAATAATGGACGGGGAAGGGTCGTCTCCTGTTACATTGTGTTCCATCATTTATTGTCTATTGACATGGACATCTACGCAGCAAATCTGTGAGGTACTAAATAATGAAAAAATGTGTTAAGAAAGTTTAAACAATTAACAATTTGCAAATGGAATTAAGGAAAAAGTGTTTTTTAATGCATAGCTATGTAATAAAACATGGAAAAACATTTAAAAATTATACGCTGAAAGACCATTTTATTACAATCCCCCCCCCCCCCCCCATCTGGTAACACGTTGGACTCCTTTGGCCTCCAGAACCGCAGCAGGTCGTCGTGACGGAGCTTCCGCTAGGTGATGAAATTGTCCTGCAGGAATACCGGCCCCTGCGGACAGGAAGCTTCTTGTAGTTGCCGCAGATTAGATGGAGGTGCTGACATGTTCTGACCAGCTGACAGGAAGGGGTCATCCATTCATGCTGCTTGTGCCAAATTCTGACCTCCCATCAGCACGGAGGAACAGAAATCTGGATCCATCTGACCAGGAGATGTTCTTCAGTGATACAATTTCTGCACTCTTTTGCCCCCTGGAGTCTCGTCTTTCTGTTTCTCTTAGACACAATGGTGCTGGAGCTGGTCGTCAGCTGTTATAGCTCACCTATGCTAAGGAATGAAGCATTGTATGTTTGGATACATTAGTTAGAGCACCAGTGTTGTATTCGGCTGCTCCTGACTGTGCAGCACCTGTTCATCCCAATGATTCCTGACATCCTCCTCTGACCCCTTTTGGTGATGAGTTGTTTCAATCCACATGATTCCTTTCGCTGGATGTTTTCCTTGATCACACTATTCTCTATTAACTCTCCACACTGTTACACTAGGAAACCCGACACAGTTGGCAGTGACATTCCAGCCCTGGCAATTCCAGCACTAATGACCGGCCTCGTTGGAAGTCACTCAGATCACTGGATTTTCCCATCTAATGTGGATTCACACTGAAACTGATCCACGGAAAACTTGTCACGTGATTTTATCCTCGTCTCCAGGGTCACAGAGATAATTTCCATACACACAAGCGCCAGTCGTGAAGGTGCCGGGCTCTAATGTAGGGGCCAGTCATACATATTCATTATCTGTCACCAGAAGGATAAATGTCGGCTCTCCAGAATGTGGTGACATAAGACAAAAACACTAAACCAGCTAAAGGTCAAAATTACCTGCAGGTTATTCGACGACTGTTTCAGTACAATTGTGTTAGCGCTGGCGCTCCGCAGGGTTTCCATCGCATCACGCCGCCTGTTATTAGAAAGGGTAATCAGCAGACAGATGTCTCTGGAGCCATTCCAGCTGTCACGGCGCCTCGTCCCCTTACCGATCACATATCACGTAGCTGACCTCCCAGGATTGATGATGTGGCACACCTCAGTCGTAGACTAACGCAGCTACACATAACGGATGATTTATTGCAGTAGTGGAATATTTATTAGAGACCGCTTTATTTCACCACATCCTCAAATAACCCAAGACGTTCTGTTCGGATAAGCAGTCATGTAATGTGATGTATTCAGACTCTCTTTAGTATCAGTAACTATGACATTAACTCATAGAGCCAGGGCCGGCTGCAGGTTTGTGCGGGGCCCTTGGGTGACAGAGTCTCAGGGGGCCCCTTGCAGTTTGTCATGACACATTTGGCAGTAAATCTGCAGCAGGGCATACAGTGGCCATATAACATTAGACACCGGCTCTACACAGGTGCTTCGCAGACCATATAAGGGATTATAGTACCGTTATATCCAGTGATCACAGGTGACGTCCCCTTTGATTTGTGTCGTTCAGTTTCCCGTTTCTTCTCTATTCGGCCCAGACCACCATGATGAATTCTCACTGCAAATCTTGACACACAGACGTCTTAGGCTCTTTGCTTTTTCATCAACTTCCCTGTTATCAACACCTTTAACACAATATCCCCTTCTATAGTGTCCAGGTTAGTAATAGTGCCCCCTGTGGTACCCCACAAAGTAGTGCTATCCTCATTTTTGTAACCCCTGTAAGCTCCACACAGTAAGTGCTGCTTATAGTGACCCTCACACAGTAAAAAGGGCCCCCACTTAGCAATAATGCCCTCTTTTAGAGATAATGTCCCCTTTGCAGAAATAATGCTCCCATTTGCTCCTTTTCAAAAATAATGCCAGTTTGGCTTCTTTTTTGTAATAATGCCCCTTTCCAAAAATGCTCCCACCGTCCTCTTGTATATAAACAAAGTAACAAACAGCCCATACTTCCCTTTTTTGCCATTTACCGGCAGCTTTAAAGGGCGCCATTGTGTGATCATGTGACAATCACATGATCTCTGCCAACATTCCCCTACTTCAACTAATGCTGAGGACAGTCATTGCCTACAGCGATCACGTGATTGTCACATAATCGCACAATGCAGAAGTGGAAGTAAGCGGGGAACAATGGTAGCATTTACATCTGCCACGGAGTGACACGGGAGGTTTTTTTAAATTAAACACACTTTAAATTACAGTCAGGGTGGCCCGACCGTTGTGCCTGACCCCCCTGTGACCTATCTCTGCTCATCAAGTGGCCCTCCCCTGGCTCAGTGGGCCCCGACATCTGCCTGGGTTTACTGGGTGCTGATCTGGGCTTGTATAGAGCACCCATCTCAGATTTGAGGTATCCAATGTAAATGCACACATACCAATGCCAATGGGCTGCCTGTAAAGCTTTATTATGCTGAGTTTTACTGCAGGGACGCCAAGCTTTTACATCTGGGTCAGCATAACTCAGTCATAGACTGCATAACATAGTTACACATAATGGATCATGTGGTTAGGATTTATTACGATAGTATATTTATTAGCAATCAGTTTATTGCCTTGTGTCCTTAAATAACTCCCATATGTTATAGTTTGAAAACCCAATCATGTAATGCACTATATTCTGACCTTCTTTAGTATCCTCCACTGCAATACTAACTAATAGAAAGGCCATCTCAGGCTTTAGACATCCATTAGAAATGGACACATATCAATGTTAATAGGCTGCTTGTAAAGCTTTGCTTTACTGAGGGTTCGTACATTTGTGCAGGGCACAAGTACAGCGGCCCCCACGGACGTCACCAACACGTCAAACCTTAATGCAATTAATTAAAAAGTAAGTAAATCTTTGTTATTTGTATAGCACCAACTTATTCCGCAGCGCTTTCAGGTAACTTATTTATTACCGCCACCAAGCTGGGTACTCATTTTACTGACCTCAGAAGGATGGAAGGCTGAGTCAACCTTGAGCCGACTACCTGAACCAAGCGGGAATTGATCTCACAACCTTCAGGTCTTGAGCGAGAGTTTAGGACTGCATTTTTGGACCCACATATGCATGAAGCAAGACACCAACACATGGGAAGCACCAACACAGGAGAGGGAACATTCTCCGTAACCAACTTCCACTTGGCGGGACCTGCCTAAAAGTAAGGTGATCATCGTGATAGCAACAGCCCTACATCTCAAACCTAGGGGACATAGCCTGTTCCCTAGTCGGAGGATAGGGAAGGATATATAATAGATGGAAATGCTATTGATACATAGTATATAAAACAGAGCTAGGCAAAGGTGAATAGTATAACCACTGATACTTATCTGCAGATAACCATTGCCACACCAGACACATCAGGCAGGAAAATAACCGGCATCCATGTAAAGGTGGGCCCAGAATAAATATACTTCCATTATGGCTGATTGGCTGTCGGGCAGTCAGTCTATACAACACAGGAGATATTGCAGCAAGGAAGAGAAGAAAGGAACATTAAACACTGAGGGATTCCTGAGAGACGACTCCTAAGAGACCATCTGCAGTGACTGACTCATCAGCATTGAGTGCTGAATGACAGGGGGCATCTGTTGAAGGTGAGATCACTTTAGCCAGAGCTGACTTTGTGACACCACTCAAGCTCAACTTCCTGATTGTGTCCGGGGTCCACAAGACGTTACTACAGGAATAACGAGCCTTTACATCGTTTTTATAATTGATTTACTTTTTGTGGAGTCAAATACCAACTAATGTATTACAAGTAGTCAAGTTAGTAAACTAATCATAAACAGCCAATGAGGTAGGAAGACGGGCCAAGAATGAAAGATGGAGTCCTGCAAACCCCAAAAACGAAATCTTCCAAGAGAACCCAAAATGAGAATGTATGGACTATTGAGGGTCTGGGTGACAATATTTTTTACCCTATAAAGGGAAACCTGTCATTAGGTCCATGCTGCCCTATACACAAACAGGGAGAGACCTGTCAATTTAGGTGATCCAAGAAGGGTAAGATGGTAAGGCCTCACCCCATGACTCGTCTCTCCATTTTGGATGATTTTGTCATGGCTTTCCGTGAACAATGTGTGGTTGGTCTCATTCCCAGTACAGTGGCCATTCTAAAATTTACATAATTGGTCATTGTACAAGATGAGGGGAATGTAAAGTCTGTCAAATGAATGGTAGCGTGCATCTCGCCACATAGGGTGGTGCCTAGGTGTGGTAAAAATGGTGGAGTGTGGCATGCAAGAGTTGTTATTGCTGTGGTGGTGAAGAAAGAGCTGTTATGTGAAGTGTGGAAGCAAGTACGAGAGGTCTGTGGAAGAGGTTGGGTGTGGCTGGTTCTTTTGAGCCATGGAAAGCCCTGAAGCCTCATGAAGTTGAGTGCAGCCAGTAGCACTGAGCTGTGAGAAAGCTCTGGAGCCTCCTGTTCACAGAGCTGAGTGAGTACTGGACAGTCAGACTGTAGAGCTGAGGGAGCTCCAGTCATTGAACTGCTGTGAAAAGTTGGAAGCCTTGCCACCACTGAAGACTGAAGAGCACGGGGTCGGACCCGATGACCCTGGAGGTCCCTTCCAACTCTACCATTCTATGACTGTGAGGGCAGACCTCAGAATGCCATTGTGTGTGTTCCCAGAGCCAACCCAGGTCTGTTGTGTATTTAAGGAGACTGTGACTTGATCGAGCTAAGGCTGTGACAATGTTCTGAAACTGTGTTGCCAAGTTCTGAAACTGTTTCCAGTTAGGAAGACTGTATCATTGGTTCAGCTGCCAAGTAAAGACTATTACTGTTTACCCCAGCTGCCCTAGAAACCCATCAGTTGCACCCAATGATGTCACATATGGGCTAAGTGAGAGTCCTCAAACTCTCCAGGAGACACAGTTGTTTGTGATTGTTAAATATCCAGATCCGAATTATCTCTCATCTGACGGTTACATTGGGGTGTTGGCCCCATATTACACGTGTCACCCACTAGAGATTGTGTCATCCATGCACCGTAATAGTACCGTGGTTCTCCTGAATGCCGGTAAGAAACCCATCCAAATGTGAGGGGCATGGCCATATTTGCCACTAGGCACTGGTGGGTCAGTGCCTAGAGCGTCCAGCCATGGGATGGCGGCCCCTGAAACAGTCAGAATTTTTTCTTTATTTGTTCCACCTCCCCTCTCCGACCCCTGTCTCCATCGCACAGGTGGAAGAAGGGGTAGGGAGGGGTTGTAGCATGTGGCTCAGCTGTCAGTGGTATGGGAGTCAGCTAGCCAGAGCCAAAGTCAAAGGGAATGCTTGGAGCCTGGCAGGAGCCTGGTGGATTATAATACTAGCTGGGACAGTGTAGCGCCTGGGGCTCCATGTCCGCCCAGACTGCCTACTAGCTTCAGTTTTCTTGGTAGCCGGTACAGTTCCTCTGCATCTAACATGAGGGGAATATACAAACTCCATGCAAAGCTTACCTTGACATAGCCAGCAGAGAACACAACTGTATGTGCGCCCCTAGGCAAAAAATGTCAATGCCCATTCTCCTTCACCATACTGTTGGCTCTCTTGAAAATAACTCTGTATATTGCGCCCCCTTCAGTTTGTACCAGAAACAGCACCAACTTTGCATGTGTGATGTGTCTGGTATTGCGGTTCAGTTTTTTTTAATTTCATTACATATAAGGCACAGGATTACAGCTGAATGGGGCAAAGGGGGCATTATTACCTGATGGGACAAAAGGGGGCATTATTACTTGCAAATGGGGGCAATATTACCGAATGGAGGCAAAAGAGGGCATTACTACCTGATGGGACAAAAGGGGGCATTATTATCAACTAGGGCAAAGGGGGAAGTATTATTGAATAAGGTCAAAAGGGGGAATTATTACTGGGGAATGGTGGAAAGGGGTTTTTATTACCTAATGGGGCATTATTATCAGCAAATGGGGCAAAATGAGGCAGTTTTACCGACAAATGGAGGCCAAAATGGCAAAAGGGTCGTTATTAACTCACCAAAGACATCATCAGAGGAGACATCATCTGTAATCACTGGAAGTAACCGCACTGTAATCACTATCACTGTGCTATCTGACTGTGGTATTCACTCACTACTAGTACGGAGCCCCTTTAAGAGGTGCGCCCGTGCCCAGGTATAATGGGACCGATCCTCCCGGAGCTGCATGCTGCGTCCTGACGTGGAGGAGAGATTTCGCAGTAACCTGTGATGAATGGCAGCCGGGGACATGGAGAGTAATGGCCTCTCTGTATAAGAGCATTGTTGGCAGCGCTGTGTGACTGGCGGCCAGCGCCGGAGTATTATAGGACGTCTTACAGCTGTGCTTCTGGCTCCTTCTCTTCAGCCTTGCTTCTGGAATTAGAGTCTCTATAATATAGAGAGATGAGTTAGACTGCAGCACCGAGAGGCCATATCGACAGGCCTGACATAGTACCCCTCCGCCACCTGACTGTATATTATAACAAGTCACCCATTAATGCGGAAACTCCAGGGTGATTTCTAATATTCTTTATCATTTATAGTAGGGGCACATCTGATCTTCCACATTTCAGCTGCTGCGGAACCTCTTTAGGAAACATAGTTGAAGATTCCTGCCCACCATTGATTAATATGAAACTTCCTATTTCTTTCAAAAAGATCTCCAGCAGCTGATGTATGTGTTAAGAGGTTCTGCATCAGCTGAGGTGTGTATTATATGATGTTCTGCAGCAGCGTATATATGTATTACGAGGTTTTGCAGCAACTGAGGTGTGTATTATGAGGTTCTGCAGCAGCTGGGGTGTGTATTATGATGTTCTGCAGCACCTGATGTATGTATTATGATGTTCTCCAGCAGCTGAGGTGTGTATTATGATGTTCCGCAGCAGCTGAGGTGTGTATTATGATGTTCCGCAGCAGCTGAGGTGTGTATTGTGAGGTTCTGCTGCAGCATTTGGGGTATGGCCCCTTGCAGTGTCTACTGAATGCCAAAAGCTCCACCTCAGTGGTCACTGACTATTCATTGCTAGTAGCCGAACATATGCCTGTCTGCCCATCACATGACCACAAGTGATTTCTAAGTTGTGAAGATTCCTATTAAGTGACAGCAAGCAGAGATCTTGAAAATCATCGGAAATTGATGCAGGAACTGTAGTGGAGAGTTGTAGGACATTTAAAAACAGATCAGAATAAATCCTGAGTCACCCCGGTGACATGAAGCAGAGATAGGAAGGTACTGAGTGTAGCTCACCTGCCCAGATATAGTCACCGCTGTCTGTGTGTAGATCCCGGAGCACCGGTCACAATGACATGCCTCCCAATTTTGAGCAGTGAAAGAAGGGTCAAATGTAGCGGAGTACGTAAATGTTTATGAATGCCACGCCCCTTTTGTTCTAGGCCACACCCCCTCCGTATCTTGTCATCTCCTTCAGTGACCCCCTTACACTTGTATAGGACTTGCAATGTGTGGTGTTTTGTACATCGCACAGCACACTAACAGGGTGTCCATGTGCGGCGCAATGTGAGTTGCACCCGAGGGCACAATTTGCTATTGCACATGTAAATACCGCCTCAGTGACGCTAATAGTAGTAGTGCCCCTCTTAACGACCTCAGTAGTAATAGGATCCCTAGTAGTAATAGAGCCACTATTATTAGCCCCAGTAGTTATAGTGTCACCAGTAGCAGCCCCAGTAATATTAATGCCCCTGTTTGCAGCCCCAGCATTCATAGTACCCCAGTAGTTAATGTCTCCATTATCAGCCCCAGTAATAATAGTGTCCCCATTAGCATTCATAGTGCCCCTGTTAGGTGCCCCAGTAGTTAGTGTCTCAATTATCAGCCCCAGCAATAAAAGTGTTTCCATTGGCGGCCCCAGTATTCATAGTTTCATAGTGCCCATTTTACCGGCCCCAATAGTAATAGTGCTCCTGGTAGTAATAATGCTCCTATAAACATCCCCATTAGTAATAGTGCCCCTCTTAGCAGCTCCAGTAGTACAACCCCAATTTCAAAAAAATTGGGACGCTGTGTCAAATGTAAATAAATTAAAGAAAAAAAGAATTAAATGATGTGGAAATCTCATAACTAGAGATGAGCGAACGTACTCGTCCGAGCTTGATGCTCGGGCGAATATTAGCGTGTTCGGGATGCTCGTTACTCTTAACGAGCACCACGCGATGTTCGGGTTACTTTCAGTTTCCTCTCTGAGACGTTAGCGCGCTTTTCTGGCCAATTGAAAGACAGGGAAGACATTACAACTTCCCCCTGCGACGTTCCAGCCCTATACCACCCCCCTGCAGTGAGTGGCTGGGGCGATCAGATGTCACCCGAGTATAAAAATCGGCCCCTCCCGCGGCTCGGCTCAGATGCCTTGTGAGTTAGCTGAGGGACAGTGCTGCTGGTGCCGGAGCTGCTGTAGGGAGAGTGTTAGTAGTGAGTGTAGGCTTCAAGAACCCCAACGGTCCTTCTTAGGGCCACATCTATCCGTGTGGAGGCTGCTGTTAGCAGTGTTGCCCTTTTTTTTTCTTCAAAATCGGCTGTGCAGAGCATTGCGCCCTGCAGTAATACTACAGGGACAGAAGTGGTGGTTAGGCAGGGAGAGTGTTAGGAGTTAGTGTAGGCTTCAAGAACCCCAACGGTCCTTCTTAGGGCCACATTTAACCGTGTGCAGTACTGTGCAGGCTGCTGTTAGCAGTGTTGCATTTTTTTTATTTTTTTTTTTAAATCGGCTGTGCAGAGCATTGCGCCCTGCAGTAATACTACAGGGACAGAATTGTGTAGGCAGGGCCAGAAGACATATATTATTGATTGAATATAGTCAGTGGGCCTTTTCTTTACCAAAAAAAGGGAAACATTCTATTTGGCCTGCCTCTGACAGTCCTCAGCGTTCTGGGTACGTGTGTGGTGGGTGCAGAACGTAAACAAAAATCATACGCAGCCAGCTACGTTTAACAGCAGGCTTGCGCCAATTTCTTTCCTGCCTGGGAAAAATCACCGCTCTGCAGTAGTTAATAACTCTGCAACCCTGCAGTTCTGTGACACATTTGCAGGGCCAGAAGACATATATTATTGATTGAATATACGCAGTGGGCCTTTTCTTTAACAAAAAAAAGGGAAACATTCTATTTGGCCTGCCTCTGACAGTCCTCAGCGTTCTGGGTACGTGTGTGGTGGGTGGAGATAGTAAACAAAAAACATACGCAGCCAGCTACGTTTAACAGCAGGCTTGCGCTAATTTATTTCCTGCCTGGGAAATCAAATCACTGGTAATACAGCATGCTGAGGGGTAGGGGTAGGCCTAGAGGACGTGGACGCGGGCGAGGACGCGGAGGCCCAAGTCAGGGTGTGGGCACAGGCCGAGCCAGTGCGGTGGCCAGGGGTAGAGGCAGGGCCAGACCGAATAATCCACCAACTGGTTCCCAAAGTGCCCCCTCGCGCCATGCCACCCTGCAGAGGTCTAGGTGCTCTACGGTGTGGCAGTTTTTCACTGAGATGCCTGACGACCGACGAACAGTGGTGTGCAACCTTTGTCGCGCCAGGATCAGCTGGGGAGGCACCACCAACAGCATGCGCAGGCATATGATGGCCAAGCACCCCACAAGGTGGGACGATGCCCGTTCACCGCCTCCGGTTTGCACCACTGCCTCTCCCCCTGTGCCCCAACCTGCCACTGAGATCCAACCCCCCTCTGAGGACACAGGCACTACCGTCTCCTGGCCTGCACCCACACCCTCACCTCCGCTGTCCTCGGCCCCATCCAGCAATGTCTCTCAGCGTAGCGTCCAGACGTCGCTAGCGCCACAGTTTGAGCGCAAGCGCAAGTACGACGCCACGCTCACGCACGCTCAAGCGTTAAACGTGCACATTGCAAAATTGATCAGCCTAGAGATGCTGCCGTATAGGCTTGTGGAAACGGAGGCTTTCAAAAGCATGATGGCGGCGGCTGCCCCGCGCTACTCGGTTCCCAGTCGCCACTACTTTTTCCGATGTGCCGTCCCAGCCCTGCACAACCACGTGTCCCGCAACATTGTACGCGCCCTCACCAACGCGGTTACTGCCAAGGTCCACTTAACAATGGACACGTGGACAAGCACAGGTGGGCAGGGCCACTATATCTCCCTGACGGCACATTGGGTGAATTTAGTGGAGGCTGGGACAGAGTCAGAGCCTGGGACCGCTCACGTCCTACCCACCCCCAGAATTGCGGGCCCCAGCTCGGTGGTGGTATCTGCGGCGGTGTATGCTTCCTCCACTAAAGCACCTTCCTCCTCCTCCTCCTCCTCCAACGCAACCTCTGTCTCGCAATCAAGATGTGTCAGCAGCAGCAGCGCGTCGCCAACAGTCGGTGTCGCGCGGCGTGGCAGCACAGCGGTGGGCAAGCGTCAGCAGGCCGTGCTGAAACTACTCAGCTTAGGAGATAGGAGGCACACGGCCCACGAATTGCTGCAGGGTCTGACAGAGCAGACGGACCGTTGGCTTGCGCCGCTGAGCCTCCAACCGGGCATGGTCGTGTGTGACAACGGCCGTAACCTGGTGGCGGCTCTGCAGCTCGGCAGCCTCACGCACGTGCCATGCCTGGCCCATGTCTTTAATTTGGTGGTTCAGCGCTTTCTGAAAAGCTACCCCCACTTGTCATACCTGCTCGGAAAGGTGCGCCAGCTCTGCGCACATTTCCGCAAATCCCACACGCACGCTGCCACCCTGCGGACCCTGCAACATTGGTTTAATCTGCCAGTGCACCGACTGCTGTGCGACGTGCCCACACAGTGGAACTCTACGCTCCACATGTTGGCCAGACTCTATGAGCAGCGTAGAGCTATAGTGGAATACCAACTCCAACTTGCGCGGCGCAGTGGGAGTCAGCCTCCTCAATTATTTACAGAAGAGTGGGCCTGGTTGGCAGCCATCCGCCAGGTCCTTGGAAACTTTGAGGAGTCTACCCAGATGGTGAGCGGGGATGCTGCAATCATTAGCGTCACCATTCCTCTGCTATGCCTCTTGAGAAGTTCCCTGCAAAGCATAAAGGCAGACGCTTTGTGCTCGGAAACAGAGCCGGGGGAAGACAGTATGTCGCTGGATAGTCAGAGCAACCTCATGTCTATATCTCAGCGCGTTGAGGAGGAGGGGGAGGGGCATGAGGAGGAGGGGGAAGAGACAGCTTGGCCCACCGCTGAGGGGACAGATGCTGCTTGCCTGTCATCCTTTCAGCGTGTATGGCCAGAGGAGGAGGAGGAGGAGGAGGAGGAGGATCCTGAAAGTGATCTTCCGAGTGAGGACAGCCATGTGTTGCGTACAGGTACCCTGGCACACATGGCTGACTTCATGTTAGGATGCCTTTCTCGTGACCCTCGCGTTACACGCATTCTGGCCACTACGGATTACTGGGTGTACACACTGCTCGATCCACGGTATAAGGAGAACCTTTCCACTCTCATTCCCGAAGAGGAAAGGGGTTCGAGAATGATGCTATACCACAGGGTGCTGGTGGACAAACTGATGGTAAACTTCCCATCCGACAGCGCTAGTGGCAGAAGGTGCAGTTCCGAGGGCCAGGTAGCAGGGGAGGCGCAGAGATCAGTCAGCATGTACAGCGCAGGCAGGGGAACATTCTCCAAGGCCTTTGCCAGCTTTATGGCTCCCCAGCAAGACTGTGTCACTGCTCCCCAGTCAAGGCTGAGTTGGCGGGAGCACTGTAAAAGGATGGTGAGGGAGTACGTAGCCGATTGCAGCACCGTCCTCGGTGACGCCTCTGCCACCTACAACTACTGGGTGTTGAAGCTGGACACGTGGCCTGAACTCGCGCTCTATGCCCTGGAGGTGCTTGCTTGTCCTGCGGCTAGCGTCTTGTCAGAGAGTGTGTTTAGTGCGGCTGGGGGATTCATCACGGATAAGCGTACCCGCCTGTCAACCGACAGTGCCGACAGGCTTACACTCATCAAGATGAACAAAGCCTGGATTTCCCCAGACTTCTCTTCTGCACCAGCGGACAGCAGCGATACCTAAGCAATACGTAGGCTGCACCCGCGGATGGAAGCATCGTTCTCTCTCACCATCCAAAACGGGGACATCAATCTGTGTATAATATTCCTCCTCCTCCTCCTCCTGCTCCTCCTCCTGAAACCTCACGTAATCACGCCGAACGGGCAATTTTTCTTAGGGCCACAAGGCTCACTCATATAATTTTTCTAAACAATTTTTATACGTTTCAATGCTCTTAAAAGCGTTGAAACTTTAACTTGAACCAATTTTTCGTTCAACTGGGCTGCCTCCAGGCCTAGTTACCACTTAAGCCACATTAACCAAAGCGATTAATGGGTTTCACCTGCCATCTTGGTTGGGCATGGCCAATTTTTTCTGAGGTACATTAGTACTGTTGGTACACTAATTTTTTTGGGCCCTCGCCTACAGTGTAATCATAGCAATTTCTATGTTCTTCGCCTGCACTCATGGTACAGAAAGGTGTGCGGGGTTGGCCTACACCTTTGCTACATAAATGTAACTGGGGCCTTGTCTATACTGCAACTACTGAAATGTGAAAGAGACTGTTATGTCCCTAAACTGCTGCAATGGGAATGTTACTGGGGCCTGTCTTGAGTGCTACTATTACTGAAATTGAACTAAGACTGCGCTCCCCCTATACTGCTGCTAGTGATATGTTAGTGGGGCCTGTCCCTAAGGCTACCGCTGAAATGTTAATAATTGTGGGCTCTGCCTATACCGCTGCTAATGGTATGTCACTGGGGTGTGGAAACAGAGGCTTTACAAAGACATGATGGCGGCGAGGCCATTTCCCACCAACGCTGTTACTGTTAAGGTGCATATAACCACGGACACGTGTAGAGGACACATAGTGCCTCCAAAACATCCCCCTCCTCCTCCAACAATGAAAACATTCTTGGCAAATACCTTTGCATCGGTCCGTCTGGTGGCAGTCCAAGAATTTCACCTTTAACGACACAACAAGAGAGCACCACCACCATCCCCCCGCCACGGCCCACTTAATCCTGGCCACATTCCGAAAACCAACTACATAAAACCGCGCTACCAGGTCCGCAGTCACCACCACATTACCACCAACGAGGTTACTGTTAAGGTACATATTACCAGTCTGACTGGGGCATGCAGTGTGGGCCGAAGCCCACCTGTATTAAGCACGACATTACTACCTCAGCTGTGTTGGGCAATGCAATGGGATATTTCTATGTACCGCCGGTGGCTTCCTGGCACCCACCCATGCTGTGGGTCCACAGGGAATTATAAATGCATCTGTTTCCACTTCTAAAGAACCCAAGTCAGACTGGGGCATGCAGTGTGGGCCGAAGCCCACCTGCATTAAGCACGACATTACTACATCAGCTGTGTTGGGCAATGCAATGGGATATTTCTATGTACCGCCGGTGGCTTCCTGGCACCCACCCATGCTGTGGGTCCACAGGGACTTCACAATAGGGAGTTGTACCTGCCTGTGTCTATGAATTAAAAACCGCGGTCTGACTGGGGCATGCAGACACCTTGACAGAATGAATAGTGTGTGGCACATAGGTTCCCCATTGCTATGCCAACGTGTGCAGCTCCTGATGGCGGTGGCACAGGATTATATTTCTCATTGCTTCTGTACAGCATTGTGGGCTATCGCCCCGCCCCTTTTAAAGAGGGTCGCTGCCTAGCCGTGCCAACCCTCTGCAGTGTGTGCCTGCGGTTCCTCGTCATGGCAGATGCACTTATAAATAGACATGAGGGTGGTGTGGCATGAGGGCAGCTGAAGGCTGCGCAGGGACACTTTTGTGTGCGCTGTGGACACTGGGTCGTGCGGGGGGGGGGGGGGGGGTTGGGCAGCATGTAACCCAGTAGAAGTGGCAGCGGAGTGTCATGCTGGCAGTGATTGT
Organism: Eleutherodactylus coqui; assembly: GCF_035609145.1. NCBI lineage: Eukaryota > Metazoa > Chordata > Amphibia > Anura > Eleutherodactylidae > Eleutherodactylus > Eleutherodactylus coqui. The sequence goes on from NC_089841.1 coordinate 43,146,893, forward strand.
GCTTTGTTGGAGGTAGTGTGGTGCTTAGCTAAGGTATGCCATGCTAATGAGGGCTTTTCAGAAGTAAAAGTTGTTGGGAGGGGGGGGGGGGGGCCCACTCTTGCCGCTATTGTGGCTTAATAGTGGGACCTGTGAACTTGAGATGCAGCCCAACATGTAGCCCCTCGCCTGCCCTATCTGTTGCTGTGTCGTTCCCATCACTTTCTTGAATTGCCCAGATTTTCACACATGAAAACCTTAGCGAGCATCGGCGAAATACAAAAATGCTCGGGTCGCCCATTGACTTCAATGGGGTTCGTTACTCGAAACGAACCCTCGAGCATCGCGATAATTTCGTCCCGATTAACGAGCACCCGAGCATTTTGGTGCTCGCTCATCTCTACTCATAACCACATTTTATCCACAGTCGAACCTATCAGAAGGTGAAGGGAGGCATTGTTCCAATGTATTTTAAAAAAATGTACTCATTTACAAACTGATGGCAGCCACACATCTCACAAAAGTTGATACAGTTCCATATCTACCATCATGTAGCATCTCATCTGTTACAACAGTCTGCAAATGTCTGGGAAGTGAGCGCAGATAACAAGATGGAAATCTTACGCTATGGAAATCCGTAGCGTGTAGCGATGTGTGACCGTAAGGTGGATTTACAAGGTCAAGCACAATGTCGGCTCAGATCTTTGTTCTATTTTTGGAGCAGCGAAACTGCATTAAAATAGAAATAGCCGGAATTATAACTGACGGCCCCGACGGAGGTGTGAATGTACACTATACAGCACAAACGTCTCCTTTCCTAGACTCCTGGCTTGTTACTCTTAACACACTGATACATTGTATCAATCTTCCATCTAGATGCCCAGGCAAACATCTGGTTGGCTTTCCTAAATACAAACATGGAAATTTCAATTATTTGTTGACAGCAAACAGTGGAAATGAAACATAATGCACTCCTTGTCAAAACAAATTCCTCGCTGGATGAAGTTGTTGTCCTGCAGTTCCATCTCAGGCAGATCTGTAAATGATGAGAGTTGTGGTGATTAGATGAACGGTCTTGTCAACGGAGACCCTAAAAGTGGTTCCCCCCTTGGCCTATAAGAGGCTCTCGGAGGCTCCTTGTGTGTAGTGACCTCTTCTTCCGCTTGTGTAGAACTTGTTGGCCGCTAGACGCCTCAACGACGCAGAGAAGAGATTTCACCCCGTTACCAGAGTCTGAGAGGGCGAATTATTGGGATGTGAGGAGCTGGATGGTCATTGGGATGTGAGGAGCTGGATGGTCGTATGGATGAATTGTCCCAAACGGGTCGTTCTGACCAGACTGTTTGGACCAATGGATGGGAGCACACAAGGTGACAGTGCTCAGGACCCCGGACAGAGGACCAGTAGAGAGGCGTGTCTGACCAGACTGTTAGAGGGTGTTGGGACCAGTGGATGTGTGAGGGCACACAAGGTGACTGGGCTCAGGACCCCCCGACAGACCACCAGTAGAGAGGAGTGTCTGACCAGACTGTTAGGAGGTGTTGGGACCAGTGGATGTGTGAGGGCACACAAGGTGACCGGGCTCAGGACCTCCCGACAGACCACCAGTAGAGAGAAGCATCTGACCAGATTAGTAGGGGGTGTTGGGACCAGTGGATGTGTGAGGGCACAGAAGGTGACCGCTGCCAGTGATTGATCACAGTGCTCAGCCAATCACAGGCAGCGCTCGGTCCATTCATAGAATTCAATGAATGGATTAAGCGCTGGCTGTGATTGGCTGAGCGCTGTGACCAATCACAGGCAGCGCTTAGCTGTCACTCAAGAAATGGCTAAGGTCTGCCTGTGATTGGCTGAGCACTCAGCCAATCAGAGACAGCGCTTTTAGTCAGCAGGGATTTTAAATCCCCGCCGACTGAAAGATCTTCAGTGCAGAGCCAGAAAGACACGCGGCAAGACCCGCCGGACCCCGACAGCCGCGGACAGACTGATACTTTGTACATAGCTGGTCCTGCTCTCAGGTGACAAGTGGATACAATCATAGCAGAGAGATTGAAGGTCTATGAAAGTCATGCTACATGACAGCCTTCACAGATCAATGATGACCATGTATACATCTCTAGTAGTTTCCGATTCTGTAGGTAAATACCCTTTGGAATGACTTTACACTGAATAGTGGTGAGATATCTAGTGTGAGATTGTGAAATCTGGAGCAACAGCCAAGAGCGTATCACTATTCTGATCTCAGGCTAACAGATTAACCCTTCATGTATCTGATTATTTACAAAGACAACAAGGAAGCTACAATCAAGATGGACTGGAAGAAAATCAGAAGCATCAGCACAATGTCAGTGTAATTATGTAAAGCAGGTCGTGTTTTTGTTATGCTTCACCAGCTACAAGGAATTTATTATAGCGTTTATCTCTTGATCAAGATATTTAAGGAATAATATAGACGACTCACAACACATAATGGATCATTCCTGGTATCCGTGCCCTGTTCTAGGAGCTCCTTATCTGTCCCAAGGCTGCTGGCAGTGGCAGATAAAGCAACTGGGACTTTTAATGAATCCTATTTCCTCTATGTGCTCAGGAGATGTTGACATACTATACAATCCACACAAGAGCATCCCTCCGAGCATCGTGAGACGGCTGGACCAACATTCACACATAGACAATGCTGGCTCCAGCGCTGAAGCTTTTCTTAAAGGGAAGGTTCCATCATAAAACGACCTCATGTATAAATCAAGTTTTTATGTTGAACATAAGTTTAAGAATGTTTTTTCATGTCACAATCTATATTTTAAAAAATCCTAAATCCTGCAGTTCTTACACTGACCACTAAGCCTGAGAATAGTCTCAAACTTCCTGTTCTGTAGAGAACGATTCTTGACCACTACAGTATCTCATTATCATCACAGGCAGGATTACAATGAGAGGTGATGCCTATAACTTAATAATATGCAATACATGATGTCACAGTTCACCTCCTACCCCTCCCTGCACAGGGACAGAGCATGCTCACAACGCTATCCCATAGAAGTCTATAGATGTTAATCAGAGATCACCTCCTCTGCTTCTTTCTTTTTTGTTCTTCATTATCTTTGCCTTAAAACAGCTCTAAAGCACTTAGATACCCTCCTAGGTGACCGAGTTTAAAAAGTTTGCTCATCACTACTGGTGGGGCCAAGGGTTCCCAGTCTGCTCCTAGCCATAGATATTAGTGAGATATGCATGACAATGGTAGGTTGGAAGATGGTGTTGAAGTTCATTCACTTCTCCACTGAAGAGACAAGTGGTATCAGCCACCTCAATGGGCACTCATATGGTCAAAGTTAAACCCCACGCACTGTCAAAGTGGCACGGCCTCTCTAATGTGGCTGGGAAGAAGCACCACCCAACCTATGATGCGGGCAGTGACATGACCAGCACAACCCTAAAGACCTGCAGTATAATGACCAGCACAACCCTAAAGACCTGGGGCTAAGTAGGAAAGTTAAAAAATCCTAAATCCTGCAGTTCTTACACTGACCACTAAGCCTGAGAATAGTCTCAAACTTCCTGTTCTGTAGAGAAATATTCTTGACCACTATCTCATTATCATCACAGGCAGGATTACAATGAGAGGTGACACATATACCTAGATAATACACAATACATGATGTCACAGTTCACCTCCAGTAATAATAGTGTCCCCGTTAGCAGCCCCAGCATTCATAGTGCCCCTGTAAGTCGAGTTTTAAAGTACTGATGGCCTATCAGCAGGATAGGTCATCAATAGTAGATTGAAGGGGGTATGTTACCAAGAACTCCCCACCAATCAGCTGCTCACTGGGCCTGTGTACTTGTGCACTGAGCTGATTTTTGTAGGAAGCAGACAGCTCCGTTCCCTCTGCAGTGGCGATGCTTGGTATTGCAGACAAAGTTCCCACTGAAATGAATGGTAACTTGGTCTGTAATAGCAAGCCAGACCACTGCGTGGGAATGGAGCTGTCTGCTATCTGCAGAAATCAGCTCATTGCATGAGCACCTCGACCCTGCAAACACCTGATTAACGGGTGTGCACCAGGTAGCAGACACCTGCTGATCTATTATTGATGGCCTATCCTGCTGATAGGCCATCAGTAGTTTACAACTGGAAATCCCTTTAAGCAGATGTATAACATGAAGTTCCTGAGCCCCAATGCAAAATCTGTACTAGGGGTCCATCTGCCATGCGCCATTTGTAATACTGGTGTCTTTGTATGTAGCAGAGAGGTCTGAGGCCTTTGGGCTCCCTCAGGTTCCAAGGTCCAGGTGTAAATGCTACCTCTGCACCCCCTATAGCTAATTCCAAGATGCTTTATTTCTAGTTTCATAGATGATGTCACTGGAGAAGAGATCATTGTATCCCACTTGATCTTTGATTGCACTACAGTTTAGAATATACTACTTATATATCAGGAGTGACATCATGACCCGTGTGCATCCTACAGGAAGATTTAACCCTGGAGAATATTGTATAGCTCATTAGAAGTGTATCTGATGACATCATCGGTAGCTTTTCTAAACAATGGCAGCTATGTCTTTCTTTAAGTGTCAACTATAGGCATCCGGCTGAACAAGACTCGGAGCCAATTGACTTTACATTATGCAAGAAATTAGTAGTAAGTGACATTCCTGTTTTTATAGATGCCTATACATAATGTAGTGATAAGTGAGCTGAATCATCTTATAGATCACTAATTGGGGAATTTCACCAGTTTCTGCGGTCACTATGACACAGGAGCAGACTGCAATAAGACTGTATAATGTGGTCTGCAACAGGAACTGCATAATAATAACACAGGTAGCAAGAAAAATGTAGGGTTGCACATTTCTGGATCTGAAATTGAAGAATAGGTGACATTGAAGGGAAGGTGACATCAGAAAATGACCACTTGTATAAATCAAGTTTTTAGGTTATACATATTTTTTTTAATCAATTTTATTAAATACTTTTTGGTGATTTTTTAATTTATGATATAAACTACATTTAGAAAAATCCTGAAATCCTGCAGTTCTCACACTGTCCACTAAGCCTAAATAGACTTACACTTCCTGTTCTATGGAGAAAACGTCTAGACCATCATTTCATCATCATCATCATCATCATCATCATCACAGGCAGGTTTACAATGAGAGTTAACACAATAAGGCTGGGTTCACACGGGGCGGATTTGCCGCGGAAATTCCGTGCGGAATCTCGCCGCGGCAAATCCGCATGTGGCCGCTAATCCCGGGATTAGCCAGCCATGTGGATGAGATTTCTCAGAAATCTCATCCACACGGGACGGCAAATCCGCTGCGGCTAAGCCAGCAGAAGCCGCCGCTGCGGTGCGGATTTGCCGACCGCAGCATGTCCATTTTTTTTTCCCGCTGTGGCCGCGCTCTCCTCTATGGGAGCGCCGGCCGCAGCGGAAGAGCAAGTGACAGGGCCGCTTCAAAACCACCGAGCGTTTTGAAGCAGCGGTTCTCCCGGTGGAAATCTCGCGGTTTTCCGCTGCGGCCAAACCGCGAGATTTCCGCCGAGAATCCGCCCTGTGAGAACCCAGCCTAAAAGGATACCCCATTCACAATAGGTGATATCACAACTCACCTCCTCCCCTTCCTGCACGGTCACAAAGCATGCCCAGAATACTCTCCCACATAAGTGTATAGATGATGGTCACATATCAAGTCCTACACTGCCTGCATGCATATTATCAATTTCTGCAATACGTCTACCCTAAGAGCCAATCAGGTTGAATCAGCCAACCCAAACAACCAATCAGGTTGCTGGAATTGTGAATCAGAAACAATCTGGTTGCTGGAATTGCTGAATACGGCAGAGGTGTTGCAAAAATTGATAATATGTCTCAGAGCAACTTTCTACCATAGAAGTTAGTGGGTTCCTTCATGTGCATTGTGTCTGTGGCCCATGAGGCTGCCATGAGGTGTTATATAGATAGCACAGGTTCCGCTATTCATAATATGTGATATCACAGCTCACCTCTTACCCTCCCTGCACAGCCACAGATTATGCCCAAAACACTCATATAGAAGTCTATAGTTGATGGTCACAGATCACTTCCTCCTCATCCCAGTACAGGTCATTGAGTATGTTTAGAATACTCTCCCATAAAGGTCTACAGATGATGGTCACTTATCACCTCCTCCCCTCACTGCACAGTTCTCAGAGCATATGTTTCCAACATACCCCCATAGAAGTCAGTGTGGCCCTTCCTGTCCATTCTGTGGTTGCCATGAGGTGCTATATAGGTAAGACAGGATCCACCATTCACAATAGGCGATGTCATAGCTCACCTCCTCTATCTCCCTGCACCAGTCACAGAGCATGCCCAAAGCATGTCTTTTACCTAAATGTCTATAGGTAATGGTCAGAGCTGACCTCCCATTCTCTGCATAGGTCACAGAACAGGCAACAGTTACACCTGGAGCCTGAGCGGACCCAAAATCCTTAGTCACATAAGAAGACAGCAGTATTACAAGTGGCATATAGTGGATATGGGGCCCTGTTATAGAATTTGCATTGGGTCCCAGAAGGTTACTCTTCCATCTGTAAATGCTTATTCTTGCCCTTGATAGATTTTGTAAGATTTACTTCCACGTTACTATTCCTAGTAAATGTGTAAGTCTGAGTCACTTTGAGTCACATGCTGGACTGTCATAAGGAACTTTCCCCTAACTTCTGCTATTTATGTGTAGCTCATACACTGATCAGCTAGAACATGAAAGCCACCTGGCTAAAATTGTGTAGCTCCTCCTCTCTGACCCGTCGAGGCCTGGACTCTACGGGACCTGTGAAGAGTCCTGGACTCTACGGGACCTGGGAAGAGTCCTGGACTCTACGGGACCTGTGAAGAGTCCTGGACTCTACGGGACCTGTGAAGAGTCCTGTGGTATCAGCAGTGGGTCCTTTAAGTGGCTCGGTGCAACCTCTGTGGATTGGACTTGTTTCTCTTAATCTGGGGATTTGGAGAAGTCAGTTTCTGCCGTGTGGCTGGGCACATTATCCTGCTGATAGAGGGCACTGCTATCAGGGAATTCCACTGCCATGAAAGGGATATTTGTCTGCACCATGTTAGGTAAGTAGGACATGCCACATCCACATGGTGCCAGGACCCAAGTACCCAGCAACATATTGCCCATTGCCCCGCTGGCTTGTCTTCGTCCCATAGTGCAACCTGGTGCCACCTCTTACCCAGGTAAGTGACACACCCGGCCATTCACATGATGGAAAATGTGATTTATCAGCCCAGGCACCTTTTACCATTACTCCACAGTCCAGTTCTGAGGCACACGTGCCCATTTTAGGTACTTTTGGTGGCGAACAGGGGTCAGCATGGGCATTCTGACTAGTCTATAGCTACACTGCACCCCTACACAGTGATCTGTGTTGTCCTGTGTGATATGACACTTTTCTGTCATCACTAGCAGGACCTTTATCACCAACATATCCTACAGCCGCTCTTCTGTGGCTTTGGATCAGACAGACGGCCTCCACCCCCCGCACATCAGTGAGTCTTGGGCATCCATGACCTTTTTGCGATCACTAGTTGATCTTCCTTGGAACATTTTTGGTAGGTACTAACTTCTATATACCAGAAACACCCAACAAAACTGTCCGTTAGAGAGATGCTCTTACCCAGTCGTCTACACATCACAGTTTGGCCCTCATGACAGTCACTCAGATCCATGTACTTCCCCACTAATTCTTGCTTCGAACACATCATGATGGATCCTGCTTAAGATCATGGCTAATACAGAGGTACAACACGGCTGCATAGAAGATTGAGGACACCAATATGCCTCAGAGCTTGATATTGTTGTGCCATGAACAACAAGGAAGCCAAGTAAGAAGATCCTTGACCAAGTCAACCTGTCACTTCTGTGCGGCACACGAGCACCACGCTCTGCACTGATGCAGGGTGACGTTCACAACTACTGCAGTTGATAATACTATGCACTGTAGAACAGTGCGCACCTCAGCAGGAGTATGTAAAGCAGACTGTAAAGCCCGTGTGATACAAGAGTACTATACTCAGCACATTGTGGGTAACGTACACAATGCTGGAAATAGAAGCACACCACACTATGCTGAAGAGCAGCACCCCTCCAGGGAGAAGGAAGCCTGGCCCTAACCTAGCAGGGGAGTGAAGGGTCCCTGCCTAGAACTGGAGTCATCGCCGCGATGAAGGTGGGCCCACGGTCTTCTTCCTGGGCCCGGATTGTCCCTAGAGGAGCCACTGGAGAGGTGAACCGACACAGCAAGCAATACAAATGACAACAGAAATACAACTGAAAGGGAAACTGCAGCAACTTATTTGGAAATACTAGCAAGACACCCAGCACAGAGGAACACCACACTCCAACAACTCCTCTATAAAATGACTGTTATCCATCACCCTCTTATAGCTTCTGATCGATCTCTTGAGATCCTTTATCTTGTGGCAAAGTGCAGAGCAAAATTGACTCCCCAATGCGGGCTCATTCCACTGTAACTCATTAGACCAGCGGCAAAACTCTGCGCAAAAATCTTCTATCAGTGATTTTCCCTGATGTAGGCCTCTAATCTTACCCTCCGCCAGAGATACCTTATCAGGGTCATCGTAGATCAGGCCCAAAGCCGAGAAAAAAGAATCCACCGCCAAAAAAGCCTCAGAGGTGGGAAGTAATGAGAACGCCCAGGACTGGGGATCATCCTGAAATCTGGAGATTACCAACCCTACTTTCTGTGTCTCATCACCTGAGAAAAAAGGGCGCAGTCTAAAGTACAATTTGCAGGATTCTTTAAATACAAAAAACTCCTGCCTTTTACCAGAAAAACGATCTGGCAGATCTAGATTAGGTTCTTGAACTAAACCCATACCAACGGAGATTACTGAAGTTAAGCAACAACGCTTACTAGCGAGAGACCTAAGCTGGTTGGATAATGCCTCAATGGGATCCATGACCCCGCAAGGAAAAACAAAAACCCACTGAGGAGACGTGTGGCTGCTTATTATGTTATGTCTGCTGGGCACACCTCGCGGCAGTACGGACGCAGAAATGGTATGGTGTTCCCACAGAATGTGCAACTGGAACACCTAAGGGACAGTGAACTGCATACTGGACTCACGGACAGATATAACATAGGACAAAAGGCTAACCACTCACCAAACATCCCCACACACATAAGCAGATGGAATTGCTGTAATAAATACGAGGAATTAGTTCGTGCATTGGCCAATGAACTTAATCTGCAAGCCCAACTTCAAGGGTCCTTGTGTCACACGGTTCATACTCTAACGAGATGACATGAAACAGAACCCTGCCTGCAAGAAGAGCAATCACCTCGACAAAAGGCGGCCCTGCGATGGAACTAAGGGCCACACTAACCTAGAGATGATACATGATCCAGCAGCACAGGACACAGTTCACACTCCAACACACTAGGGCTAGCATGCAAGAGAGAACAACCACAGAACAGGACTGTTCACACCTGATATCTGGCCACCTGCACAGACACTGGACAAGACACTGTTCATACACCCAGAGGCGTAACTTAAAGCTTCTGGGCCCCATGGCAAAATCTGTAAAAGGGCCCCCAACTATAATGCTTTATTAATAGTACTGGGCTTCATATATGGAGAAAAGAGACCTTATGGGCCCCCTAAGGCTCCTGGGCTCAGGTGCAACCGCATCCCCTGCATCCTCTATAGTTACGCCCATGCATACACCTAACACATATACAGGCATGCAAGACTACAAACCCTAGCGTGAAGGGATACCAGCTTCTTCTTGCAGTGGGGCTTGTGAATATATATGCAGCAAACCCGTGGGGATTGGCCGGCAGGAGGAACTCCACACCCAGCCAGCTCAATTATGCTTCACCTGTGAAGGTGTGCTCCTGGAACCCTGTAGTACAACAGATTCCAGCAGCGCAACCTGACACAACCACAACCTTTTTTTATTGACACTCAAACAACCAGACTGACGCTGAGCTATACATAGTTTTATAGGCGTGATACATTATGTCTAACAATCAAACAGAAAAACAGTCCCATAAAGGTCCCTGGGACTATTGAAAGCTGTAAATGTACCATAATGGCTGCTTTCCAGGTCACCTTTAACATAACATTCAGACAGGTTTATGGCTGGTATTCGTGCATCCTCAGAATTGAGGCTGTCAAACAAGAAGGACTCCGATCAGACATATTACAGGTAGCTTCCTCATTGGGGAAAATGATCTTTCTCCTCCCCTGCAGAAAATTTGAATGTTTAAGGTGTCTGGCAGATGATACCTGTATTTCAGCCCTTCAGGCAATGAGGATGAGACAAGTTGTACTTGTCAGATTATTATCTCACTCTTCTGATTCCTGTTCAACCAGGAGCTCTCTCATATTTACAGGTTTTACCAGTGTATGGCAAAACCTGTACCGGCAATTATCACTGACACCTAAATATACCAATTAGAGGTATTGCAATAATAGCAGTCACTGCAGAGAAATACCCTCATAAAACACAATGTATTAAATGTACTTAAAGCCCCCCGACTGTTCTAAGAAATATGTGATGATGGGAGGAAAACATGCTGTATTTTTCTGACTGTAAGACGCTGTTTTCAGCAGGAAAATATCTTGCTGAAAAGCACTTTAACATCCAGAGGCAGGAGGGTCTGGTATATCCAGAGACCCCTGACCACTGCCTTCATGATCCGGCAGTGCGATGATTGATCATAAGGGAAACTCTGTGTGCAGGTGCTGCTCTATATGCACAAACAATAGCAGCAGAACCATAGATGCCAAAACCAGTTAGAGGGATCATGTATCACTACACTTGTATGTGGGGATCTAGTGGTAATAAAATCAGTGTTATACATGCCAGCTTCAGCGCAACATATCTGCGCCATGAACAAGGTTTGATGAGTTTTGATTGGCGAATAGTACTATATTTTTTTGCACACGTAGGGCCAGTTCACATGCGTGCGCAACACACCTCTTCCATGATTTAAAAGGCTATTTAGCCTAATGAAGTCCAGATGTGTTCTTTCTCCCACGGAATTGTGCATTGTATTGAACATTTGCATGCATATTGAGTGCGTATTTGCACACCTCCCAAAGACTTCCATGGGGCCCTTGCTGCGCAGAAAAGCAGGAAAATAGAGCAGCTCCTATTTTTTTTGCGCGAGCCGGAAATGGGTGCAAGAATAAAAAATCGTTTCTGAGAACAAACCTATTGAAATCAATGGGTTCTACTCTCTGTGTATTGCACACGTATATGTTATGCACGCTAAAACAAACGCAAATATCGTCATCTGTGGTCTAGTGGTAACTTATGTGCTTACGCCATTGTTTGAATGGACAAACTGACTGAGCTGATTGTTCACTGTTAACCCCTTTTCTATACTAGAACACCAAAGTTATTGCCGGCAGCCCCTCCTCGTTGTTAGAGCCCCAGAGATGCTTAAATTCGTTTGGGTTCTTTCACATCAGTTAGCAGCACTAGTTTGTCCTGTAAATTCTGGCACAATGCCTGACAGAAATTGAACAGACCCCATTATAGTCAATGGGAGGCTGTTTGGCACAATTCGACTAGGGGGCACTATTTTCCTGCTTCCCAAACGGAGCAGGAAAATGGAATGCCCTAACCCTGATATGAACGAGCCCTATGAAATATTTTTTCCTGTTTTCTGTTGTCTAAAACTAAAGTACTTCTAAAGTGGCGGGGTATAAAGAACACAGCGGTCCAGTTGTGTTCTTCATACTCTGCATGGAGTGCACAGCTGTATACCAGCTGGGCTCTTTGAGCAGGGAAGTTAGTCACCGAAAGGACCAGAAGATATAAAATGTAACTTTTATTGTATTCATTAAAACAATGGCGTCGTCACTCAACTACTAATTGTCTATCTATAATGTCTATTACTCAGTCCTAACAGCAACTAGATTGTTCGTCACCCAGACGCTGCACAGCAGGAAGTGGTTGCCCAGTTAGTTTACAGTACATATAGTGCTACACTATATCAGCACCATCAATCTGGGTCACCAATTATTGCACTAAGCTTGCATTATAATTCACTGAACATTCAGAGTTTTGTTGGCCACCACTTTGGTATAACCATTAGGGTATATCAATATAACCACACTATTATGAACCCAATGTTAATATCGTCATCAGGTGAACCACTTTATTACTCGTGTCACCTTGTCCTGTCATATATTCAATCATAGAAACGAGACAAATGGCCTCCCATCCATCCACTCCATGTGTCAGTGTTAGGTGGATTTATCAATTCCCCCTTCTTACTATAGTTGTTTATTGCTGTGCTTTATGCGTACTTAGTTCAATCATCAATCACCCATAAATTCCATATATCCAGGTGAGTTTCAGATTGAGCGGAGGGGCTTATGGTTTTAGTTGCCCATTGTTTTCTGAGCTCACTTCTAGTATACAGCCCAGTACATTTTATTATTTTTCTCTGTCCCTATCTGGCATACAAAGGTTCTGATAGAATAAACCCATTAGCCAGGAAAAAACTATTAGGAGAGATTAGACCCATAAATTCAATCCCCCCATCTCCATCAACGCGTTTCTACAACCAGGTAGAACGGTTGTTTTTTCAGGATGGAGCACAGAATTAATGAAGACCAGCCACAGCGGCTGTCATAGGGTAAATGAGCAGGGAACAGCTGGATGCAGAAGACAAGTGGCCCGCTTGTCTTCTGCATCCCCCCCTTGGAGCGCTCGGCTGTATAAAACCCGGCTCTCTGAGCAGAGAACAGCTAGATGCAGAAGACAAGCGTTCCCACTTGTCTTCTGCATACCAAGCTCGGAGCGCAAAGTAATCGCTCAACGTTTGAGCTGTAAAGGCATACAATGATTATCGCTCAAAAGTCATTCAAGAGACATCTTTTGAGTGATAATCGCTGTGTCTAAACCAGGCTTTAGACTGTTCTACTTTTCTGGATCTTAGAAACTGTCAAACTTTTTGCTGAAATTTAGAGGAACCGACCAAATCAAAATTTTCAAAACTTCACTTAACACTTCTGATGATACTTTCTTTTTTACGATCACATGTACAGTATAAACCGAGTCATGTTCTGCGGACACGTGACCAGGGGCGTAACTATAAGGGATGCAGGGGATGCGGTTGCACCCGGGCCCAAGAGCCTTAGGGGGCCCATAAGGCTTCTCTTTTCCATACAGGGAGCCCAGTACTATGACTAAAGCATTATAGTTGGGGGCCCCATTACAGATCTTGCATCGGGGCCCAGAAGCTTCAAGTTACGCCTCTGCACGTGACATAAGAACAAAACTGGCCTTGCGGGTAAATGACCTTCTTCCACACATGCTACCATTCCAACATGCCTCCTTCTTGTGCTCCATCCTCACGTTTAGCTTCTGGAGAACATCCTCTACAAGTACAAACAGGATACTGCGAGGAACGGGACTGTTTGTTTCTAAGAACAACTCTCAGATCTGCCAGCTTTCTAGCGTCAGACCAAGGAGGACGTGTGAAGTCTTGTAAGAGGATAAGCAAGCTTAAACGGCTCCTTTTTATTAGCGCACAACCCAAATGGAGCAGCACTGGATCTTCTGCCAAGAAAAACAAGCCTGAGGAGAGAATGCAAAAATGACAATTAATCTGCAAACCATCTTCCCCTCCATCAACAAGTGCCGGGTGTGAGCCGCCCGCCAGTCTCACAGGTACTTTTCCTCCCAGCTGCAATATTCTATTATCTTCCCTGATCTGTCAAAATGGATTTTACTGCTCTTATTTCTTGTCTTATAAAAATAAAACAGTAAAAAATGTCACGTACGACTAAGAAGTTATATTCAAACATGCTGAGCTCACCGTGTGTGTATGTTATAGCATTGTGTGGTAGTATATATGCACTGCAGTATACAGGGCTCTAGCTATAAGGAGTGCGGCCATGCTGCTTAAAGGAGCCCAAAGATTTATCTAGCACACAAGAAGACACCAGTATTATAAATGGTACAATAGTCGCAAAACCTGATGTCCACCCCAACATAGCCCCAAACCATGATGTCCCCTCCAACATAGCCCCAAACCATGATGTCCCCTCCAACATAGCCCCAAACCATGATGTCCCCTCCAACATAGCCCCAAACCATGATGTCCCCTCCAACATAGCCCCAAACCATGATGTCCCCTCCAACATAGCCCCAAACCATGATGTCCCCTCCAACATAGCCCCAAACCATGATGTCCCCTCCAACATAGCCCCAAACCATGATGTCCCCTCCAATATAGCCCTAAACCATGATGTTCCCTCCACCATAGCCCCAAACCATGATGTCCCCTCCACCATAGCCCCAAACCATGATGTCCCCTCCAATATAGCCCCAAACCATGATGTTCCCTCCACCATAGCCTCAAACCATGATGTCCCCTCCACCATAGCCTCAAACCATGATGTTCCCTGCACCATAGCCCCAAACCATGATGCACCCTCCGCCATATTCTATAAATCTTGTTATTTGCATAGCCAACTTATTACGCAGCACTTTCAGGTAATTTTTTATTCATTTCCCCCCACCAAGCTCGGTACTCATTTTACTGACCTCGGAAGGATGGAAGGCCAAGTCGACCTTGAACCAGCTACCTGAACCATTCGGGGATTGAACTTGCAACGAGAGCTTACACTCTGCGCCACACGAGGCTCTATAAATGGTACAGTTGCAAGAAAAAGTAAGTGAACCCTATGGAATTCCATGAATTTCTGCACTGATGACTAATGTGGTCTGATTTTTATCTAAGTCACAATTATAAACAAACTCAATGTAACTAATAACACAAGCGGTTGTACTGTTCATGTCTTTTATGAAGCACATTGAGTAACATTCGCAGTGCAGGGAGAAAAATTAAGTGAACCCTTGATGTTAATAGCCAGTAGATCCCCCTTTAGCAGCAATCACCTTTATCAAACATTTCCTGGAGCTGCAAATAAGATGTGCACAACATGAAGGAGGAATATTAGACCATTCCTCCCTGCAAATGTGTTTCATCACTATTTCTGGGATGCCTTATATGCACAGCCCCTTTCAGGTCCTTCACAGTATCTCCCTAGAATCAAGACTATTACTTGGCCATTCCAAAACACAAATCTTGTTTGCATTGGGTCATTGTTTTTGTGCATCACCCAACCTCTCTTCAGTGATCCCTGACTTCAAGCTAAAGAGAGGTTGCGGTGCCCAGAACTGGACACAGTATTCCAGATGAGGTCTGACTAAGGAAGAGTAGAGGGGGCTAATTACCTCACGTTATCTAGATTCTATGCTTCTCTTAATACATCCCAGAATTGTGTTTGACTTTTTGGATCACACTTTTTTGCATCACACTGTTGACTCATGTTCAGTCTGTGATTTATTAGTATACTCAAGTCTTTTTCACATGTGCTGCTGCTTAGCCCAATTCCTCTCATTCTGTAAGTGCTTTTTTCATTTCTCTTTACCAGATGTAGGACCTTGAATTTGTCCTTGTTAAATACCATTCTGTTATTCGCCTCTTACTGTTCAAGCTTGTCTAGATCTTTTTGAATCCTCTGTTTCTTCTATAAAAGCTAGAGGCGGCCCAATAAGGTACTAGAGCCTACATGCCCAACTATATCACTTGTTGTATCCAAGCTAGAGGTGGCCCAACAGGGTACTAGAACTTCCATGCTCATACATATCACGTCTTGTATCCAAGCTGGAGGTGGTATAACAAGTTACTAGAGCCTCCATGCCAGCCTGTATCACCTCTTGTATCCAAGCTAGAGGTAACTCAACAGGGTACTAGAGCCTCCATGCCGGCTTGTATCACATCTTGTATCCAAGCTAGAGGCAATACAATAGGGTACTAGAGCCTCCATGACCGTACATATTACATCTTGTATCCAAGCTGGAGGTGCTATAACAGGGTACTAAAGCCTCCATGCCTGCCTGTATCACATCTTGTATCCAAGCTAGAGGCAATACAATAGGGTACTAGAGCCTCCATGACCGTACATATTACATCTTGTATCCAAGCTGGAGGTGCTATAACAGGGTACTAAAGCCTCCATGCCTGCCTGTATCACATCTTGTATCCAAGCTAGAGGTAACTCAACAGGGTACTAGAGCCTCCATGCCGGCTTGTATCACATCTTGTATCCAAGCTAGAGGCAATACAATAGGGTACTAGAGCCTCCATGACCGTACATATTACATCTTGTATCCAAGCTGGAGGTGCTATAACAGGGTACTAAAGCCTCCATGCCTGCCTGTATCACATCTTGTATCCAAGCTAGAGACGGTACAACAGGGTACTAGAGCCTCCATGCCTGCCCGTATCACATCTTGTATCCAAGCTAGAGACAGTACAACAGGGTGCTAGAGCCTCCATGCCTGCCCATATAACATCTTGTATCACAACTAGAAGCGATACAACAGGGTACTAGAGCCTCCATGCCCACCCGTATCACATCTTGTATCCAAGCTAGAGGTGGTACAGCAGCGTACTAGAGCCTCCATGCCCGTCTGTATCACATTTTGTATTCAAGCTAGAGGTGGCCCAACAACATGCTGAAAGACAAGGATCAGGGACTGGTTAACGAAAACTGCACAATGTCATTGCAGTTAGACACACCGATTATCGCTCAAAAGACGGCTTTTGAGCGAACTTTGAGTGATAAACGTTGTGTCTAAATAGGCCTTAAGAGCCAGGAAAGCCCTGTGTAACGCTGTTAGGTCACCGAGGAAGGTATCTTAGTACTTTTGAACTGTCTTAAAGCAAAGTTTATCACTGGCACACAATAATCTGACATTTGCTGTTTTATGTAGGTCACTTGTCAGCTTTGCTGTATAGACTGGAACAGAGTGAGAAGAGTTATCTCATTAACACTAAAGGGCAGGGAATTACTGGCAGCTCTGTTGTACTTCTGGAAGGCTAGATAAGGCAGATAGTAACACTATAAACACAAATAAAAGACTCTGTATACAGTTCCCCTGCCACTTTCTGGCCACTGGGAAATATAGACTTCGGGCCTCTACATATATATATATATACACACACTTAGACTAGCCCCTATATTAGAGCCCGGACCCTTTTTTAGAGCTCCCGCCCCTTTCACAATTGGATCGTCCATGTATGGAAATTATCCCCGTGACCCCAGAGTGCCGCATAAAATCATGTGGCAAGTTTCCCGTGGATCAGTTTCAGTGTGAATCCAAATTAGATGGTAAGATCCAGTGATCTGAAGGACTTCCAACGAGGGCGGGTCATCGATGCTAGACTAGCCGGGGGCCAGGATTTCACTGCTAATCAATGTTTTCTCATGTAATGGCATGGAGATTATAGCAAGAATGATGTAATCAAGGAAAGCCATCCAGCAAAAATGGATCCTATGGACAAAAAAACGCATCATTAAAAGGGGTCAAAGGAGGATGTCAAGAATTGTTCTAATGAACAGGTGCTGCACAGTCAGGAGCAGCTGAATATAATACTTGTGCTGCAAGTAATGCGTCCAAATGCACAACCTGACGTTCCTTAGCACGGATGGGCAATAACAGCAGACAAGCAGTTCTAGAACCATTGTGTCGAAGAGAAACAGAAAGACGAGACTCCAGGGGGCAAAACAGTAAAAAAAATGTATCACTGAGTGATGTAAAAACATCACCTGGCCAGATGAATCCAGATTTCTGTTGCACCATGCTGATGGGAGATCAGAATTTGGCGTGCAGTGGCCCTGAGTTAACGGGGTCCCTCCATAAGTATGAATGTGTTTGTCTTTAGCATTTGTGTTATCAGTGTCTTCTATGTGTGTGAATTTGATGTGTATTGCACCTCTGCAGCAATGAAATGGTTAATGTCTGGGTTATGTCTTGAAAATGTATCTTGTTATGTGTCATGTGACCATGTTATGTATTTGTAAGGTGAAATGCAAGTTAGTCTAGTCTAGCAAGTACTTCTGAGTGCAAAAAAAAGAGAAGTTCTGCTGATGGAACCCCACAGACACTGAGTGGTCTGTGCATGGAGATGAAAGAGGCTGAGCGATTGCCTGATGTGTGCCCTGGGCCCTATTCACCCAGGCCTTCCTGCTGTTGACCTAGAGTGTGAGAAGAACCGCCATGCAGCGCTAAGTGCCCGCCATGCAGGGCTGAGTGCCCGTGAGTGTTGAGTGGTTGAGAGCTGGAGAGAGAAAGAAATAGAGTGGCCTGGAACAGAACCCCGCAGATAACTTGGACTGTGGAGTTGTCTGTTATCCTGTGAATACTCCATCACACCACTTTTGTGTTCTGCTGGCGTGTGTAAAGTTAAACTGTAACTAGTTCTGCAAGGAAACAAGCTTAACTGACTGTTCCGGGTTCTGCTCTGATAAGTTATCCCTGGGTGTGGACTCTTTATTTAATCATCTGGATTCACTGTAGAGGAAGGAACAATGGCGTCACGAGTGACAAAAGGACGTTAAGGTAAACCATTACTTGGGTTACCCCGTGAAACTTCCCCAGCAGTAACTTGCACAGGTCCCGAGCTACCCCCATGGGAGGAGATGGTAAAGCCCCATGACAAGGCCTCAATCTACTCCGCTGCCTCCTCAGCTGTGGGCTCGCTCCTCGGATACTGCAGGCACAAGCAGCATGACTCAATGACCTCTTCCTGTCAGCTGGTCAGAGCATGTCAGCACCTTCATCTAAACTTTAAGAAGCGCCACTAGATGGGGGTCTCTAGTAAAGGGCCTGTTCAGTGTCTGTATGCTCATTGGCTATTCCCTGCAGATACTATTAGGTGATATATTTTTGGCGATGGATTATGTTAATATGCAGAACCTATAAATGTGTCTCTGCGGAGATGATCCTCGTTCTCACAGTCTTCTCTGGATATTATAATCTCCTTTGTTGATAATTAATGCCTTGTGAGATGTTTCTTCAGAATGATGATCACCACTTAAGGTATTAATATGTCTTCCCTGGGGCTTCTGTAAGTGGCTGCGGGAGAGGATTATATATGGGATAATAAGACATGAGTAGCACTTAAATAATATTACAAGTCACGGAGCAGATCGCAGACCAATAAACAGCAGATATATCAGCGTGATTAGCGCCATGTAATATCCGTTCTTTTTGGAGACTTATCGCTTCCTGTTATCTCACCTGTAATTTATAGCGGCTAATAAGGCGTTATAAAGATTTGCATTTCCTGCTACAGAGCTGACGTTCTCCAAACCTCTTCTGTATTCAGTGCAGGGTCCAAATTACAACATCAAAGCCGAACATCAGTGCAGCGTTGCGTTTTATGGCTTTTTGTGTCTTAAGGGGGTCTCCCATCTTCTTACATTATGGCGTATTGCTAGGATATGTGATAATATTCACATTGGGGTTGGACTTGCCCACTTGGACCGAAAGGAACAAAATCACTTTAGCTTTTCACCTACCCACTAGTGTTAGAAAAGGACCCTTTTCATTTGGAAAACCCCCTAAAATACCAGCCAGGCATCTCCCCATTTTCCTGCATGGTAAAGGTAGTATTATAGGGTGGCTGTCACATGGTTGGCTGTCCGGTTGTAACCATGTAACCGGTTGTAACTTTTTGAGGGTGGGGGCACACATTCTTTGTCAGGAACATACATTTTTTTTAGGTGGGATATGATTTTCAAACGGGTGCACATATTTTTTGTGGGGGTGCACATAATTTTTTTTTAATGCTGCACATATACTTTTTAATTTTGGAAAAAGGGGTGCACATAGTTTTTTGGGAGGGAAATACTTTTCATAGAGGGGGCATAGATGCTTTTCTCAGGAATGTACATACGTTTTTGGGGGCACTTACTTTTCAAAGGGGTGTATGTACTTTTCGGGGGGGATGCACATACTTTTCAGGGGGCGTACACAATTTGTGGGGACTCATTCTTTTTGCGGAGGCACATGTACTTTTGTTGGGGATCATGTACACTTTTCAGGTCAGGGCACATATACTTTTGGAGATGAGGGCGTACATATCTGTTGGATCGCACATTCTTTTTAGGGCTGCACATACTTTTCAGGGCAGCACACATACTTTTTGAAGGGGCACATACTTTTTAAGATGTGAGTTGTCACCAATACTGACTGCCTTTTATAGATAAGGACTAGTAATTATCAGGAAATTATAGCACCAGTGTTTCTGGTGGTGCAATGCGCCACACAGCTTTGCTACATGCAGGTCACGCACACAACTCTGCTACATGCATGTCACTCATACACAGCTCTGCTACATACACGTAACACACACAACTCTGCCACATGCACGTCACACACAGCTCTGCTACATGCACATCACACACACAGCTCTACTACATGCACATAACACACACAGCTCGGCTACATGCACGTCACACACACACAGCTCTACTACATGCACATAACACACACAGCTCTGCTACATGCACGTCAAACACACACAGTTCTGCTACATGCATGTTACACACACACAGCTCTGCTACATGCATGTTACAGACACAGCTCTGCTACATGCATGTCACACACACAGATCTGGTACATGTACATCACATACAGCTGTGCTACATACATTTTTCATCCCATACAACAGGGATCACAACCAGCACAGCAGAGTCCTGCAAACACTGATCACCCTCGGGACTCCTCCCATACAGGTGACTAATCACATGACGGTGACATCATCACAGGTCCTGTAGGCACATGGCTGCTGTCCGCCTCGCATATTAGTAGTTTACACTGCGGTTATTCCTGCTGCCGATTCCAGCCAATGAGGTGGCTGGAATCGGCACCACGTGACCTCCCATTGTGCACGAGCAGTACAGTTCAGCTGCCGTGCACGATGAGAGCTGTGCCCGCGCCTCACGTGACCGGTGACGTCACCGGTACTTGAATTTGCCCGCGAATTCCGAGCCTACAGAGGAAGCTGATGGTTGGAGCCTTTTATACTTACAACGTGGGAGAGGAAGATTTCTGCGCTGTGTGGTGAGTACCTACCTGAGATTAATGCGCTGTGTGCTATGTGTGGTGAGTACCTACCTGAGATTAATGTGCTGTGTGCTGCTGTGTGGTGAGTACCTACCTGAGATTAATGCGCTGTGTGGTGAGTACCTACCTGAGATTTCTGCGCTACGTGTGGTGAGTACCTACCTGAGATTAATGCGCTGTGTGGTGAGTACCTACCTGAGATTAATGCGCTGTGTGTGGTGAGTACCTACCTGAGATTAATGCGCTGTGTGGTGAGTACCTACCTGAGATTAATGCGCTGTGTGGTGAGTACCTACCTGAGATTAATGCGCTGTGCGCTACGTGTGATGAGTACCTACCTGAGATTAATGCGCTGTGTGGTGAGTACCTACCTGAGATTAATGCGCTGTGTGGTGAGTACCTACCTGAGATTAATGCGCTGTGTGTGGTGAGTACCTACCTGAGATTAATGCGCTGTGCGCTACGTGTGATGAGTACCTACCTGAGATTTATGCGCTGTGTGGTGAGTACCTACCTGAGATTAGTGCGCTGTGTGGTGAGTACCTACCTGAGATTAATGCGCTGTGCGCTACGTGTGCTGAGTACCTACCTGAGATTAATGCGCTGTGTGCTGAGTACCTACCTGAGATTAATGCGCTGTGTGGTGAATACCTACCTGAGATTAATGCGCTGTGTGCTGAGTACCTACCTGAGATTAATGCGCTGTGTGGTGAGTACCTACCTGAGATTTATGCGCTGTGCGCTACGTGTGGTGAGTACCTACCTGAGATTAATGCGCTGTGCGCTACGTGTGGTGAGTACCTACCTGAGATTAATGCGCTGTGTGCTGAGTACCTACCTGAGATTAATGCGCTGTGTGCTGAGTACCTACCTGAGATTAATGCGCTGTGTGCTGAGTACCTACCTGAGATTAATGCGCTGTGTGCTGAGTACCTACCTGAGATTAATGCGCTGTGTGGTGAGTACCTACCTGACATTAATGCGCTGTGTGGTGAGTACCTACCTGAGATTAATTCGCTGTGCGCTACGTCTGGTGAGTACGTCACCTGAAATTTGCGCGACGCCACCTGACGCAACCTGTCTTTTTTGCAGATTTGTGCGCTACGTGTGGAGACGCGGCCACCCGAGATTTGTGCGCTTTTTTTTTGCAAACTTACGTGTGGAGAGGATCCTGACGTTTGGACGCGTTTTGAGAAGAATTTCGCTTCGCTTGCACACAAGCTGACATAACTCGAGGTAAGCTGCTGCATCTGCTAAAATTTTCATTGCGTGCATCTGCTCATACGTGCTTATTTTGCGCATATTTGCAGGTTTTCATGTGTACGTGTATATATAATATATGATTCTTCTGACCAGGTTGGGGGAGTAGTGGTCAATGTAAGTGGGTGGAGCGGATCTAGGGATCAGTAATACTGGTGTGATGTGACTGTTAACCTGCTGATTTTTCGTTATTTCCTGCAGATCTGACGTCCTTGAGAATGGGAAGGCTGGCGGACAGTGAAGAGACCCTCGACGTTCAGCAATCTTGAAACCCTTCGTTTTATGGACTGCTTTTTGCCGGTGACTCACCTTTTTTTTTTTTTTTGGTATTTTTGGATAGACTAAGCTTTTATTTATTTTCTTGCAAACTTTTTTCCTTCTTCTTTACAGGTGAGCTGATAAGTAATTTCAAGATTACCACACTGCGTTTGCTCACAATCGTTGTTGAAGCAGCAGAGACTGGCGGTCCTAGATGTTGGCTCAGTAGGACGCTTTCGAGATGGGCATGTTTGCAAATCGAAGTGATTCTTACATTGTTTTTTCTGTGCCTTGTTGTACTTCGTTTAAGTGGTAACAATGGGCAGTTAGAAGTTGTGTATATTAATTAAAATTAAGAATATTGACAGTTTTGAAGACATTGTAATTTTTTAACATTTGCAAATGTTATATCTCAAATATGTGCAAGCATACTCTACAAATCTTTGCCAACATATATTTCCATCTGTTCACTTTATTCTGGACGCACATTTGCAAAAACATCCTTTGTTTGGAACCATTTTGGAGACATTCAAGTTGAACCTCATTTTTCCTCATTTTGCTAAATCCTTTTTCCTCCACCGAGCCAAGATTGCAAAGGCTCGTGGGTGTCAGAATACATACCCCCTAAAATGGCCCTATTTTACAAAGTACACCCCTTAATGTGTTCACTGAGTGGTGTGAGGAGTATTTAGATCACACATTTTCAGGAATTAATGGAATTATGATAAAAAAAAATTATAATAAGGCTTTATTTCGGCTAATGTGCTATTCTAAATTTTTTTCCCCCAAAATCATTTTCATGTGCACTGACACCCCAAAATGGATACCCCTGTTTGTATTGTTTTCAGAAATGTACCCATTGTGGCCCTAATGTTATGTTAGTATGCACAAATGGGACCCAAAATGTAATCCGTACTATGTGGCTTTCTGAACAGACTGTTATGATCGTGTGGGCAGATTTAGCAGACTGCCAACACCATCGTGACCAAAGGACTAGTAGTCTAGTAGTATACATGCACACAGGAAATTCACATGGAATCCATGCAACTAACCCTGTGCTAAAGAGGGGGGGGGGGGGGTGTCGACAGTGGCCCAACCTAAGCATATACATCCCCAAATAAGAGGGCGGCCCAGCGGTCTTCGGAACTGGGCCATAGCTGATCCTAGGAGCCACAGAACAGGACACACGCATGGCATATAACAGAGACGGAACAGAATACACAGAGATAGAAAACACTGCATACAGAAGCCAAAAATGCAACCACTACTAACAGATAGGCTGATGATAAAGAACAGGTATTACTTGACATTGTAGACAAAACGTGAAGCTAGCGGGCGAACTTCTAAGCTCCTGGTTATACCGCTAGTCCCTACACTAACCATGAGTCCAGGAGACCCGGACAATACTGCCCACTTGGCCTGTAGCAGCAGCCACAATGCATACTCGAGTATAGCCGATCCCAGTGTTAGCCGAGGTACCTAATATTACCCCTTGCCTTATACTCAAGTCAATAATTGACCCCAGGTTTTTGGGGTAAAAGTTGGTACCTTGGCTTATACTCAGGTCGGCTTAGACTGAAGTATATCTGATTACATACAAAAACCTAATGAAATAAGAGCAATTGTTGCATGCAAAGCATTAACCCTTTCCAATCCACTTATTTTTTCTCACCCATTCTCGCCAGCTCCAAATAAATTGGTTCTGGGGAGAATGGGTGAGAAAAAATACACTTTCCCTGCACCCTCCTGAGCTGACAGAGTTCAGGAGGGTGCAGGGAGGGACCTGCTTACCTGTCCGGCGTCTTCAGTACTCTCCTTCTGCCTCCCGGTTCGGCGATCATGTGACTGCTGGGGTCAGGTAACACCGGCGGTCACATGATCGCCGGCCAGAATCTATGCATTACATAGCGCTAAGTAATGTGTAAAGGAGAAGGCAGAAAGGATTAAAATCCCTTTCTGCCTTCTCCTCGGGGGTCTTCGATGAGGACCAGTGCAGGAGTGCATCTGCACCCGATGTGCCTGACGATCGGGTGCAGATCCACTCCTGCACTGCAGTGTCGGGCCTGCCCCGACATTGGAGGGAAATTATGATGTCGGGGCAGGCCCGACATTGGACTGGAAAGGGTTAACAGCGGGAATCTGTTGTCTCACCCATCCCCTCTGTGGCTGCGGGAGGCCAACTGTCATTAGCAACAGTCTTCAGCAGTAGATGGTGTGGGCTCAGATCTGTAGGATGTAGATGCAAGTCCATTCCAGAAAGCTGCTTCCTAACATATACATACATTCACGTGCTGCGGTGGCAAGGGGTTAAAAGGGTTCCCTGGGACTCCAGTACTGATGATCTATGCGCAGTGAAGTGGTGATCTGCCTCCCAGAATCCCTGCCAATCAGCTGATGACGAGTGCGCACCGCTGCCACTTCAGTCTATGCCAGACGCAGCACCATACATTTCCGGCTGTACACGCCTGCATAGGATTGCATTTCAATACGCAATCCTATGCAGAAGGCCGTGGTTTATCTACGCGAAATCACGCGCAGAAAACAAACCGCGCCATTCTCTAATTCTGTGCGGGGTTCGCAGAGCCCCGTACAGAAACGTCACTCGCTGGCTGCCGGCTCTGCGCATGTGGCGTCTGCTGGCACATGAGTCAGAGCTGCGGGAGCGGGCGAGTTCCGCACTGCTCTCTGCAGGCGCTCAGGTCGGGTCCCGTTGCGAGCAGCTGGATGCGACACGGCCGTCTGCAGGCGGCCTTAGGCCTCATGTCCACTGGAAAAATACAATCCGCGTAGAATCAGCTTTCAATTGTATAATTTTCATGCAGATATCCGCACACATTGCTGTCAATGTGATAGCAATGTGGCCGATCCGCGGTAAAATGGAGCATGCCGCGGTTTTTTCTCCCACGCATGAAAAACGCAATTCTATTAAAATTCCATCCGCGGGTGCAAAAATCAGTTTAATGGACGGGATGGCCAATGATTCCCTAGGGGCAAATCCGCTGCGGAAACCGCAATTCCATTTTGCTAGTGGACATGAGGCCTTAAGGCTCCTTCCCACAGACGGATCTACCGTGTTTCCCCGAAAGTAAGACAGTGTCTTACTTTCTTTTTATCCCCAAAAGCCCCACTATGTCTTACTTTCGGGGTATGTCTTATATTGGAAAATGGAGCATGAAAAAATCTGGACCATGCTCCATTTTCATGCGGGTCTCCCGGGACACAAAAATCAAATTGTACTCACACGCTCCGGTTCTTCTCTTCGCCGCGGCGCCATCTTCTCTCAGTCGCGGCCGGATCATTTTGCTTCGGCCCGGCGCATGTGCGGGGCACGTCACCGACGTCATCATGCACATCCGCCGAGCCGAAGAAAGAAGATCCGGCCGCGACGAGAGAAGATGACGCCGCAGCGAAGGAAGTATCCGGAGCGTGTGAGAGGCAAGTTAATTCTGATTTATTCCTATTTTCAGCGCTCATGTCCGCGGGGCAGGAGGGACCCGCTGCAGATTCTACATGGAGAATCCGTAGCGGGCCTGATTTTCCCCGTGGACATGAGGCCAAAGGCGGCAGACGCGGTGACGTATGGAGGGGGGGCGGCGCGCAGCTACCGTAGATGAGGGAGGCGGCAATACCCCCGTGTTTCCCCGAAAGTAAGACATATGTCTTACTTTCGGGGTACGGCTTACATTGGCCGACCCCCCTGAAACCCCCGATACATCTTACAATCGGGGGGTGTCTTACTATCGGGGAAACACGGTATTAAACCTAATAGCTGAATGCTTATGGTGCGTAATTTCACAGCGGAATTCCGCACCGTAAAATGCCGCGGGTATACGCGCGGACGGCTTCCATTGCAGTCTGTGGAAGCCGTCCATTCACGCTATTTTCCGCTGTAGCACAGCGGAAAATAGCGTGAAACCGCCTCTACGCCTACCACCAGCCGCGTCACATGCCGCTGCGGTGTGTCTCACGCTCTATTACCCATGCGCACTGAGGCGTCATGCGGGACTCCGGAACCAGAGGTAAGTATTGGGGTCTCTTGCGGCTGCCGTGATGGGCTCCGCCCCGGAATTCCATGGCGGAGCTCGTCGCAGCCGGCTTTACAGCGTGGGTAATCAGGAGTCTGAAAACATAAATAAGGTAAAACAAAAAAACAAATTCAAATCACGTTTTATTATTTATTAAAAATGTGGATTTTACACCAAGTGTCATTCCCTGATAAACCAAAGGCCGCTGTGTTTGGGGATCTTTTCTGTTTACTCAATCGGTGTAAAATATTGCGCAGTTTTTCAGGATACTCCAAAAAGCTTATAAAAAAAAAAAAAAAAGGTGAGTCACCGGCAAAAAGCAGTCCATAAAACGAAGGGTTTCAAGATTGCTGAACGTCGAGGGTCTCTTCACTGTCCGCCAGCCTTCCCGTTCTCAAGGACGTCAGATCTGCAGGAAATAACGAAAAATCAGCAGGTTAACAGTCACATCACACCAGTATTACTGATCCCTAGATCCGCTCCACCCACTTACATTGACCACTACTCCCCCAACCTGGTCAGAAGAATCATATATTATATATACACGTACACATGAAAACATGCAAATATGCGCAAAATAAGCACGTATGAGCAGATGCACGCAATGAAAATTTTAGCAGATGCAGCAGCTTACCTCGAGTTATGTCAGCTTGTGTGCAAGCGAAGCGAAATTCTTCTCAAAACGCGTCCAAACGTCAGGATCCTCTCCACACGTAAGTTTGCAAAAAAAAAGCGCACAAATCTCGGGTGGCCGCGTCTCCACACGTAGCGCACAAATCTGCAAAAAAGACAGGTTGCGTCAGGTGGCGTCGCGCAAATTTCAGGTGACGTACTCACCAGACGTAGCGCACAGCGAATTAATCTCAGGTAGGTACTCACCACACAGCGCATTAATGTCAGGTAGGTACTCACCAGACGTAGCAGCACAGCGCATTAATCTCAGGTAGGTACTCACCACACAGCGCATTAATCTCAGGTAGGTACTCACCACACAGCGCATTAATCTCAGGTAGGTACTCCCCACACACAGCGCATTAATCTCAGGTAGGTACTCACCACACACAGCGCATTAATCTCAGGTAGGTACTCACCACACACAGCACATTAATCTCAGGTAGGTACTCACCACACAGCAGCACACAGCGCATTAATCTCAGGTAGGTACTCACCACACAGCGCATTAATCTCAGGTAGGTACTCACCACACACAGCGCATTAATCTCAGGTAGGTACTCACCACACACAGCGCATTAATCTCAGGTAGGTACTCACCACACACAGCGCATTAATCTCAGGTAGGTACTCAGCACACAGCGCATTAATCTCAGGTAGGTACTCAGCACACAGCGCATTAATCTCAGGTAGGTACTCACCACACACAGCGCATTAATCTCAGGTAGGTACTCACCACACACAGCGCATTAATCTCAGGTAGGTACTCACCACACACAGCGCATTAATCTCAGGTAGGTACTCACCACACAGCGCATTAATCTCAGGTAGGTACTCAGCACACAGCGCATTAATCTCAGGTAGGTACTCAGCACACAGCGCATTAATCTCAGGTAGGTACTCACCACACACAGCGCATTAATCTCAGGTAGGTACTCACCACACACAGCGCATTAATCTCAGGTAGGTACTCACCACACACAGCGCATTAATCTCAGGTAGGTACTCACCACACAGCGCATTAATCTCAGGTAGGTACTCACCACACAGCGCATTAATCTCAGGTAGGTACTCACCACACAGCGCATTAATCTCAGGTAGGTACTCACCACACAGCGCATTAATCTCAGGTAGGTACTCAGCACACAGCGCATTAATCTCAGGTAGGTACTCACCACACAGCGCATTAATCTCAGGTAGGTACTCACCACACAGCGCATTAATCTCAGGTAGGTACTCACCACACAGCGCATTAATCTCAGGTAGGTACTCAGCGCATTAATCTCAGGTAGGTACTCAGCACACAGCGCATTAATCTCAGGTAGGTACTCAGCACACAGCGCATTAATCTCAGGTAGGTACTCAGCACACAGCGCATTAATCTCAGGTAGGTACTCAGCACACAGCGCATTAATCTCAGGTAGGTACTCAGCACACAGCGCATTAATCTCAGGTAGGTACTCAGCACACAGCGCATTAATCTCAGGTAGGTACTCACCACACAGCACATTAATCTCAGGTAGGTACTCACCACACAGCGCAGAAATCTTCCTCTCCCACGTTGTAAGTATAAAAGGCTCCAACCATCAGCTTCCTCTGTAGGCTCGGAATTCGCGGGCAAATTCAAGTACCGGTGACGTCACCGGTCACGTGAGGCGCGGGCACAGCTCTCATCGTGCACGGCAGCTGAACTGTACTGCTCGTGCACAATGGGAGGTCACGTGGTGCCGATTCCAGCCACCTCATTGGCTGGAATCGGCAGCAGGAATAACCGCAGTGTAAACTACTAATATGCGTCCGCCTCTGCAGGTTTTTAGTAAAATGAAGGACCTGTGATGACATCACTGTCATGTGATGAGGGGTGGAGCTCAGAGCCCCAATGACAAATCCCATTATGGTGGCATTTTTACCCAGTCCCTCACTTACAGACAGGTGGTCATTAGTATTCCATTGCAAGTGAGACCGCTGGGGTTTGTAGGTGACTTAGTCTGCCTGTAATCTGCACAGGGATAAAGGATCTGTGATGACATCACCATCATGTGATCAGGGGCGGAGCATGTAACTCACTCATTCACGGACACAGAGCCCAGGTGACTGATCACATGATGATGACATCATCACAGGTCCTGTAAGCACAAGGCTGCTCTCCGGCTCTGCATGTTTTATGTTTGAGGACCTTTGTTGATGTCACCGTCATGTGATAAGGGGCGGAGCATGTAACTCACACAGTCACTCACAGACAGGTGGTTGTTAGTATTTTTATTATGAGCAGTCAGGAAGTTTCAGGGACCTTTCACACGGGAAGGAATTATTCCGTGCGGACATTTCTGCGTCATGTTATCCTTATAGGACTTGAATTCCGCATCTATTAAAACCAACATTTCTTTACTTCAATAATGCAACATTAAACTCTGCAGCAGAAAAGCTTTCTGTTGCAGAATTAAGGACGTCTTGCAGAATTGTTGTTGTGAATTTCTAACATACAGGAGATGGAATTCCCCAATTATAAGTCCGTGTAAAAAAAAGCAAGAAATTCCACAAGGCGTTCCGCAGAACACATTCAGCAGTTAAAAGTGCAACAAATTCTGCATAACCTGACAAAATCCGCGTGCCATTTTTGGAACAATTCTGTCCAGTGTGAAAGCTCCCTTTGGCTTTTGGTAACATCATCACTGAAGGCACTGCCCACGGATTTGATATCATTGCACCCTGGGATACATTGTGCAGTAATCCGCCGTGTACAGGGATAATACATGGCTGTAGTGCAGAGCGGCGAGTGACACCCGGCCTGCAGCGCAGCTCCAATCTGTAGCGTACACTTATTCACTTACTATTGATTACTTTTACCCAGAATGCAGTCTGCGATGAGCCTCCTGGTAATGAGATTACCGACTTGTAAGGAATATGTGTTTGATGGAATTCCATTATCCTTTATATGGAGATCCCAAACTGCTGATGTCATCTATGACTGATGTCACATATGAAGGACGGGGTGATTTATGACTACTAATTGTCTCATAGGAGGCTCTAAACAGTATGAAGAGTCACGTTTATATACGTTTATATATATTGAGTGGCCCCTTTATTAGCCCCCATCTAGTAACACATTGGACTCCTTTGGCCTTCAGAACCCCAGCAGTTCGCCGTGGCATAGATCCCACCAGGTGATGAAATCGTTCTGCAGGAATATCGGCCCCTGCGGACAGGAAGCATCTTGTAGTTGCTGCAGATTAGATGGAGGTGCTGACATGTTCTGACAGGAAGAGGTCATCGATTCATGCTGCTTGTGCCAAATTCTGACCTCCTATCAGCACAAGGCAACAGAAATCTGTATCCATCTGACCAGGAGATGTTTTTCCTGTGGTTCACTGTTTGAAGTGCAGGGCAACCCGCCAAACTATTGTGGCGTCATTAATAGGTTGCGGGTCTGCATGATGCACTACATGTATCAGAAGGTCTGGCACTTTGTATCTACTCTGTGTGGGAATATACACCAAACAGCCACCCCCCTCTATATTGAGAGGCAGTGTGAGTGGCTGTCTCATCGGTGTCCCTCACAGGTGTAATTAGCTCCCTCATTTGGTGGTCTGCTGCCTGCATGCTGAGGGGATACAGCTATATGCCCTCCTTAGTCAGTAAGTATATGGCCGTTTTCTGTGATTGTTTTTATATTTCCCCTTCTGTGATGTGTTCCCATCTAATGTAGATTCGCACTGAAACTGATCAACACACCTACAAATTTTCATAATCACTCTTCCTGATTGCACTGGAGGAAGAACTGGAACATTTGCTCGTAATAGCGATTTCTTAGGCAGTACGCTCTCCGCGTAGAAGGTTTGCTGTTCTGTACAAATGTTCTTTACTCCTTGTGTTTACCTAAAGAATGCGATAAGTGTAATCAGAATGCTGATAAGTTACATTACTGATACATTGTGTAATTAGTTGGTTTACCTTCTGCTTTCTTGATACACCCAGTAAAGGTCCTCAATAAGGTGCACGAAAAGAAGCATTTAGTTGTACCTGAAAAATAAACGTCTGTAGGGTGCAGCTAGTGGGGAGGAACAGGAGAAGCTGGTGGGATATCTGCCCCAGAGAGGGCGCTATAGAGCCCCTGTACCTCAGCCATTGTATTTAGTAACAGGGCTAGAGCGATAAACTGAATTTTGAAGCTGTGACCCTGAAGCTCTCCCATGAAAACTTCTTTATCGGATCAGTAGTTTCTCACTTGCCGTATTTTGAGGGCATGTCCTTTATAAAGCATCGCTGTATATTCTGGAGTCTCCCCGATGCCCCTTCTCAGACGTTGTATGTTCTATAGTTAAATGCAAGACTGCCAGTATTATTAATATCGGAGCCTCTGAGCGTGGCAGATAGTGACCGGTCTGCAGCAACATGAGGGATATACTATATATAGCTATGGCGTGGTATAATATGGTTATCTCCAGGCTGCAGGCTCAGCAGACGTAATGACGCTGCACTTCTAGTCATCTGCTGGCCAATGTTAAGTCATCTCATAACGTGTTTCCCTTTTACAACGTTAAGTTACTACAACAGATAAATACTGCCGCCGCGGTAAATAACGAGCGTCTTTATCTGTCCTTCCATGACGTCTGCTACCCTATATATGAGGGACACCACAAGATACAGGCTATATACACTATGAAGGTAGCATATTTCTATAGTGACATAACTGCTCCATCAATGGTGATTAGACTGTCTGCAGCATGATAAGTGATTATGCCTCTGTCCGGCCGGTTATTGCACTGCTGTAGTTATAGGTTGGAGTGGCCTATGGGATTCTGAGGCATTGGATGTCATTGTGATTGTTTTGGTATTGCAGCAATCACTTGAATGGAACTGAGTTATAATACCAGATGCAGCCTGTGACAAGGGTGGCACTGTTTCTGGAAGAATCCAATGGCGGGATGTTCTTAAGGACATAAAAGTCCAAGAAGGTTGAGAAATATTGTGAAATTAGATTCTCAAAGCACAATCGTTAACAATCCCTAAAAGAAGGAAGAATGGGAAGAATTTAAAGAGACCAGGATGGATGAATGCAGAACTTGCACACATGTTAAAAAGGAAGAAAAATATGTTTATCAAATGGAAAGAGGGGGAATATCTAAAGAAGAATATAATGCGGTTTGCAGAAACTGTAGGGCAAGTGTCAGAAAAGCTAAAACTAATAATGAATTGAGGCTTGCAACACAGCCCAAAAGCAATAAAAAAGGATTTTGGGGGTATGTCAAAAGCCAAAGAAAAGATGCTATTGGATGCTTACAAGATGAAAATGGTGAATTCGTTAAGAATGATGTTGAGAAGGCCAAACTTTTAAATTTCTATTTTGTATCTGTTTTCTCTCAGAAAGTAGATGGAACGTCAACTGATCTTCCCTGTGCTATTGGGGGGATAAAAGAATGCAGGCTATCTGTAAGCAGAGAGATGATGAGGGAACACTTGGCTAACTTAAATGAATTCTGGTAATTGCTGAACCACTCGCCATAATCTTTGAAAATTCCTTGAGAACAGAAGTGCCAGAAGTTTGGAAAAGGGTAAATGTTGTCCCCATCTTCAAAAAGGGAAGAAGGTGGATCCAGGAAACTACGGGCCTGTGAGCCTAACTTCTATACCGGGAAAGATCTTTGAACAAATTATTAAACAGCATTTATGCAAGTACTTGGATGAAAATGGAGTAATTAACCAGAGCCAGCATGGGTTTGTAACAAACAAGTCATGTCAGACGAATCTTATTTCCTTCTATGACAGAATCACTGACTGGGTTCATCAGGGAAATGTGGTGGATATAGTATATCTTGACTTTAGTAAAGCATTTGACAAACTATGTCATATAATACTTATTGAAAAAATTACCAAATATGGGATTAACAAGGCAACTGTTAGGTGGATTCACAACTGGCTGAGTGATCGTACTCAAAGACTGGTCATAAATGGCTGCACATCCAATTGGAAGAATGTATCAAGTGGGGTACCACAAGGCTCTGTCCTAGGCCCAGTGGTGGTCAACATTTTTATAAATGATCTGGAGGAGGGAGTTGATGGGAAACTGATGAAATTAGCAGGACACACAAAGCTTGGAGAAATAGCTAACAATAAGGAAGAGAGAGAGAGAAAGTATTCAAACAGTGGGTGGCAACTAACAGAACGGTATTTAACAAGGAGAAATGCAAAGTCCTACATCTGGGCAAGAAAAATGAAGAAAACACATACAGAAGGGAAGGAATTGGGCTAAGCAGCAGCACATGTGAAACACACTTGGGTATACTAATAGATCATAGACTGAACATGAGTCAACAATGTGATGCAGCAGCCAAAAAGGCAAACACAATTCTGGGATGTATTAAGAGAAGCATAGAGTCTAGATTACGTGAGGTAATTATCCCCCTCTACTCTTCCTTAGTCAGACCTCATCTGGAATACTGTGTCCAGTTTTGGGCACCCTACTTTAAAAAAGACATAGACAAACTGGAGCAAGTTCAGAGAAGAGCTACCAGGATAGTGAGCGGTCTGCAAATTGTGTCCTATGAAGAACGGTTAAAGGATCTGGGAATGTTTAGCTTGCAAAAAAGAAGGCTTAGAGGAGACTTAATAGCTGTCTACAAATATCTGCAGGGCTGTCACAGTGCAGAGGGATCAGCCCTATTCTCATTTGTACATGGAAAGACTAGAAGCAATGGGATGAAACTGAAAGGGAGCAGACACAGATTACATATTAGTAAAAACTTTCTGTCAGTGCGGATGATCAATGAGTGGAGCAGGTTACCACGGGAGGTGGGGAGTTCTCCTTCAATGGAAGTGTTTAAACAAAGGCTGGACAAATATCTGGCTGGGATGATTTGGTGATCCTGCACTGAGCAGGGGATTGGACCCGATGACCCTGGAGGTCCCTTCCAACTCTACCATTCTATGACTCTAAGTTGCAATGATTCTCATACAACCCTTTTATTCCTATTATTATGACACATTACTATTTAAAACCTTATAATTGGTAGAGGTCCAACCAATGTCCTTGTATAGTGGATCCCCTGACCATCCACTGGGTGGAGCTCTACAACACATCTCCAAGCAAGGCGGATTGGCTGGGATGGCAGATTCTGTTAATAAGCAGGGGTCACATTGAATGGACTTTCCCTGCTATTAGTCAGTTATGTCCCTTTAATAGCTGAGCCGATTCTAACTGCAAGAAGAGAAACCTCTGTGAGTGGCTGTAGGAAGCAGCAGACATATAATGTAAGGAGTCAGATTTCTTATTTGTACAGTAATTACTGATATTATTGGTAAATATCACATTACTGATTAACAATTATTTAAATAAGCAGCAAACCATATGACTTACTGCAGCATGCAATTATATCCGAGGCATATCAACTACATCAGAGAGGAGAACCAGGATATGCTATTATTGGGGTCTATAGACGATAAACACAGGGGCCAGGATAAGAGCTGTATGTGATATTGTGGTTAGGAGAGAAGCTATGTCTAATATAGGGGCCTGGATAGCAGTGATGTCTGATAACGGATAGGAGGTGTGTCTAATATAGGGGCCTGGATAGGAGTCATGTCTGATAACGGATAGGAGGTGTGTCTAATATAGGGGCCTGGATAGGAGTCATGCCTGATTTCAGGGCCCGGATAGTAGCCGTGTCTGATATAGGAGCCAGAATAAGAGCTGTGTCTGATATAGGAGCTTGATTTGTAGCCATGTCTGACATGCGGGCACATATAGGAGATATGTTTGATATAAGAACCTCGATAGGAGTTATATCTGATATAGGGGCCTGGATAGGAGATGTATCGTATAAGAGCCAGAATAGGTGCTGTGTCTGATAAAGGTGCCTGAAAAAGCGTAGTGATTGATATAGGAGTCTGGATAGTAGATATGTCTGACATAAGAACCTGGAAAGGAGTTGTATCTGATATTGGGGCCCAGATAGAAGTTGTGTTTGATATAGGGACCCAGTAGGAGTCATGTCTGATATAAGAACTGGAATAGGAGCCATATCTCATATAGGGGCCCTGTAGGAGCCATGTCTGATCTAAGATCTAAATAACAGTTGTGTATCTGATATTTGAGCTATGTGTGATATGGTTCCTACCTGAGTACACTTTGAAGGCCTGAGTCTGGTAGGTGAGACTCCTGTATCTACAAGGACAATGTTGTAAGTGGGGTGAGCGGTGCTTTGCTCCTCACTTATTACAGCATCCCACAGCCGCTCTGACAAGTGGTCATGGTGGCCACACTAAGCCTTTCCCTCTTCAGCTAGTGATGTGGCCTGGAGGGCACAGGGGGAAGAAAGAGAAGAACTGCTTGTCAGTGCCAGAAGACAATGTTCTGCCCCCTTGGTAACATGGCAGTGACATAGCTCACACATCACCCCAGAGGACAGCCCCCTCAATAGGGGATAGTGTGCAGGGCTAAGCCCTGTCCCATCGAGATGGTTTAGAAACCTTCTCAGCCTGACAGGCACCATATAATGGAGAAAGTAGCTGTGCCACAAGGGGTGAAGCAGCTCAGCAAGGGGCACAGTGTGGAGCTAACCAGAAGCAGCACTTTTAATGTGGCGGAGGCAGCCGTAAGGAGAGCTGCAAAAGCAGCCAGGTATCTGGCAGCAGGAGGCTGCTCCAGAGGCTGAAAGTGGTGCGAGCTGCAGGTACATCCATAACTCCATGCTGGGGAAGTGGCCAAGGGAGTCAAGCAGCCGGAGGCCAGTGAAAGAACCAGAGGGCAAAAATGACCCAGAGGATGAAGATGGTCAGATCCAGAGCAGATTTCACAAAATTTCCATTACATGTGAACATAACCTTAAGGATAAATGTAAGGCCATTGTTTTTCATGGGGCTCTATAGCTACAAGAAAGATCAAAAGATTATCAAATTCAGAAACAAGAGCAACTAAACTCCATCTCCCAATGAAGGTTCAAAATTAAGAATACATGTGTCAGTACAGCCCTGCCCTATAAGCTCATTATATACATGCCGTAACGTGTTGTATCACTTCCTTATATGTGATGATATGCTTCATAAAAAATAAATAAATCCAGACGTTGGAAGAAGTTGTCATATTGCTGTAAAACTTGTCCTGCAGTTCCATCTCAGGCAAATATACAAATGATGAAAGTTATGGTGATTAGATGAACGATCTTGTCACCTGAGGCCCTAAAAGTGGTTCCCCCCTTGGCTTATAAGAGGCTCTCGGAGGCTCCTTTTGTGTACTGACCTCTTCTTCCGCTTGTGTAGAGCTTGTTGACCACTAAACGCCTCTACGACGCAGAGAAGAGATTTCACCCCTTTACCAGAGTCTGAGAGGGGCGCAATATTGGGATGTGAGAAACTGGATGGTTGTATCGATTAATTATTCCCCTCCGGACATTCTGATCAGACTGTTAGGAGGTGTTGGGACCGATAGATGTGTGAGGGCACATAAGTTGACTGGGCTCAGGACCCCCCGACAGACCACCAGTAGAGAGGAGCATCTGTCCAGACTGTTAGGGGGTGTTGGGACCAGTAGATGTGTGAGGGCACACAAGCCTGCCCATATCAAAACTTCTATCCAAGCTAGAGGCGGTACAACAGGGAACTAGAACCTCTATGCCACCCATATCACATCTTGTACACAAGCTAGAGGTGGTACAACCTGTACTAGAGCCTCCATGCCCCCCTGTGTCACATGTTGTATCCAAGCTAGAGGCGGTACAACAGGGTACTAGAGCCTCAATGCCCACCCATATCACATCCTGTATACAAGCTAGAGGTGGCACAACAGGGTACTAGAGCCTCCATGCCACCTCTGTATCACATGTTATATCCAAGCTAGAGGTGGTACAACAGGGTACTAGAGCCTCAATGCCCACCCGTATCACATCCTGTATACAAGGTAGTGGCGGTACAACAGGGTACTAGAGCCTCCTTGCCCGCCCGTATCACATCTTGTATCCAAGATAGAGGCGGTACAACAGGGAACTAGAGTCTCCATGCCCCCCTCTATCACATCTTGTATCCAAGCTAGAGGCAGTACAATAGGGTACAACCACTCACACAGCACCACTTACAAAAGGATAGAATAATGTTAGGGGTCTTTGAGTGCAGCGATAAAAGAAAATACATTTTAAAAAGTCTGAAAAAGTTGCAAAAGAAATTGAACATATTATTTATACTGCACAGTGAATGCCAATAAAAATAAAAAACATGCCAGAATTGCAGATTTTATTAATCTTGCCTCTAGAAAATAATTGAATATAAAGAAATTAAAAGGCTTGATGTTCCCAAAAATCAATAAATGAGACTAGAGTTCATCCTACAAAAAACAAGCCCCCATGGAGCTCCATCATAAAAATGTTCTGGCTCTTGGAAAGCGGTGACACAAAAGCAAATCTTTAAAAAGCAAAGTGTTTTTATTGTACAAAAATAGCAAAACATAAAAAACTGTATAAACTTGGTATTGCAGGAATCGTGCTGACCCGGAGAGTAATGGTATTATTACTTACTTTGCATGCTGAGGACCGTAAAAATGAAATCCAAAACACAAATGTCGGAATACCTTTTTTTACCGATTCCCCCTAAAAATATTCTTAAACATACTATATTACAATGTTATATTATATGTACCCTAAGATTATGTCATTAAAAATACAATTCATCCTGCAAAAAACAAGCCCTCATACGGAAAAGCAAAAAGTTATGGCTCCTTGAATCCAGCGATGAAAAAAACTGAAGAATTAGTTGGCCATTAAGGCATGAACAGTCTACATTGGTAAGGGGTTAAAAAAGTTTTATTAAAGTTTTGAAAACCTGACTTGTTTTGGGCGTGTAGAGTTGTGCAGAGGTCATAAATTATGTATGCTATCAGTCAGACTGGGTGTGAATTCTCTGGTATTTGGTGAGGTCTGACAACTGCATTTCACTGCACAGATCTAATTGTGATCCACTTTCTCCTATGTAGGTCAAACCAATTAATAGATACAACTATAATAGATAGGAGACAACATGCCAGTAATCAGCTGACTATACTATAAATGCCCGACCACTGACTGAAAAATCCAACTAGGCAGAACTAAATGATGCCAAGCTGTCAGTTTCCACAAAGGAATGAAAGAAATTAGGGAACGTTCGCACAGTACGCTGTGTGATTATGTCACAGGTACCGAAAACAGCCCTATGGCCAAACCCCAAAACGGAACCATTCACTTGCATTATGAAGCAGATGGGAGAGGAAGGAGTTCACTGTGGCCTGAAGGGCAAGAGAACTGACTGGTACTGGCAAGAGGACTGAGAGAGAAGTGGAGAGGAGATCTTCTAATCACCTAGACAATGCTATGTGATATCTGCGGTCAGTGCAAGCTGCAACTCCCCGCACTTGTAGGTGAGGTCGGCCTCATAAGGGACACTGGGTGTGCACACCAGGAAGGGTTAAAACTAGTTAGCCTGCAGTCCTGTTGCATAGGACAGAGACTGACTTGAGGAAGTTGGACTGTTACCAAGTGACTATTGATTGAACGCCTTCTGTTTGTAAACTAATATATTTTGCAAGGAACTTTAAAGGATGGCTTTAAGGGGTGGTGAATGTTACCAACAAGAGGAATCAGGATTTGCCAAGAATACCTTACTTATATCATTACTCCACCTCCATCCGGCCAAAAAAGACATATTTCCATCTAATTCAGCCTATTACCACCCAATGTTAAAATAAATCCACGAGGTAAAAGCCAATTTTCTCTTACATCCGCTGGGCACACCAGGGCATCAAGCCTCAGCACGGACGCAGGGCAGCATTCACACAAACGCCAGAAGCACACACACAATGCATACTGAACACCAAAGGTTGGATTGCGTACTGAACTCAAGGGCAGACATAACATATACCTACTCTAAGGAGACAACCACCACACGAATACCTGCCTGCAAGCAGGGCGATCGTCCCGATAAGGACAACCCGGCACTGGAACCTAGGGAGCTACCTATCCCTAGATGGCAAATGATCCACAGCAGGACAGGATTCAGCTCACGTCAACTCACAGAACAGGGCTGTTCACAATTGGAGTCTAGAAAACTCCACAGACACTGAACACGTCGCTGTTCACACCAACACCCCAGGGACTTTCATGTAATATAGAACAGGACGGTTCATACACCTTGTCTGACACTTGCACAGACCCAATAAACACTACACTCTTCACACACATGTCCGGTTACCTGCACAGACACACACCACACATCATGCATAAAAGCAAAACCCTAGGGTTACAGAGAAACTCAACACAGAAACCCTACTCAGAGCTCAAATGCATACAGATAAACCATTGCTAGCATAAGTGTCCTCACACCAAGGGGAAAGAGTCAGACACAATACTGACATACAGGGAATAGTGTCAGGCATCATCCATTTGACACACTCATAAGACATCAAAGGTCTGGAGGCCACAGCTGTCAAAGGTAATGGAGAGGGTTCTGCATAAGATGCCTTGTGTCCAGACCATCTTCAGGGAAGGTGAGAGAAACCCTACGATCTAGACATCCATAACACCAAACTCAGAGTAGGATTAACATAGAGTGCATAAACATGATAAAATGACCAGCATTCTCTGGCAAGAGAAGCTGGTATTTATGTGCAGCAGACCGGGGGGATTGGATGGCGAACACCATACCCAGCCAGCTCAATTATCCCTCACCTGTGAAGGTGTGTTCATGGAAACCTGTAGAACCACAGGTCCCAGACGCACAACCTAACATTTTCCTCATTTAAAGGAAATAAATTCCTTCCTGACTCCAATTTAGCAATCATAATAATCCCCGGATCACCGACCCTTCTAAAGTTATTAATGATTATAACATATAATATTGTATCGCTCTAGAAAGGTGTCCAGGCCCCCTTGTACTCTTTTATCGAGTTTGTAATCGCCATATCTGATATGCTGCTAGTCGACCATCAGGGCTAGTGGCTACACTACTCTCTTATATTAGATAGGCAGGGAGATCTGGGGTATTTACTTCAGGTAGTGTTATACAGATCCTTGGGAATAGATGG
Organism: Eleutherodactylus coqui; assembly: GCF_035609145.1. Lineage (NCBI taxonomy): Eukaryota > Metazoa > Chordata > Amphibia > Anura > Eleutherodactylidae > Eleutherodactylus > Eleutherodactylus coqui. Next base: position 43,187,087 of record NC_089841.1, read on the forward strand.
GTTTTGTGTTGAAGGTTGATCCTACACTTGATGCAGATATCCAGATTATTATATCTAAACATAGGGTAGGATAAGCTTTTTATTCCTCATACCTGTCACATCCATGCAGCACACAAGCACTAAGCTCAACACGGACGCAGGGTGATAATAACCACGGCAGTAGTTGATCGCATATTGCGCTGATGAATGGTGCACACCACAACCGAAGTACATAACCCAGAAGTAAGGCCCGTGCAACACCAGAATAAAACACTTTGCATAGTGACAGGGAACGTACATACGGTATAAAATAGCCACGCACCATGCTATGCGGGATGGTAGCACCACTCCAGGGAGAGGGAAGGAAGCCTGGGCCTAACCTAGCAGGGAGGGTAATGAGTGGTCTTCTTTCTGAGCCCTGATTGTCCCTGCAGGAACCCCTGGAGAGTTGAACCGATACGCAAAGCAAAAACAGAAATGAAAAGCAACAAATCAAACTGGAAAGGAACCAGCAGCTACTTATCTGCAAGTTGAAAAACACCCAGCACAGCAGAGCTCTAAACTCCAAGTTGTCCCCTATGGAATGGAATAAGCAGCACTGCTCACTAGGAGGGGTGAGAATATATAACCACTCTGCACCTGAAACAATGGCAGAGTGAACAGAAAACCACACCTCCACCCTACTCTCAGGCATGGCTAATCCAGCCTGCATCTATGCAGCAAAGGCAGACAGCACCAGCAGACTCTGCGCATGGTGCATGAACCCTTAACCTGCTTAACAGGGCAACAGGTCTTTGCCTGTGTTGAAGCCACCATGCCACGACGTTGTCGCTATCAACAAGCCGCGATAGTACCTTCCATCTGAGGAGGGGCATCTGGACCCTTTGGTCCTGGTTTACCAGGATTCCATTTGTGAAAACTCCTAACTAAACGGTCTGTGTTGACCTCAGCCGTTGGAACCCACGTCCTCTCCTCAGGACCATACCGCCGCTAATGCACCAGATACTGCAGTGAGTTCCTGCTGACACGACAAGAATCAATAATATGGCTGACCTCGAACTGCAGATTCCTATCAACCAACACTGGAGGAGGAGGTGACAACCCAAGTCCAGGATTCACCACCTTCTTAAGTAATGTCTTGTGGAACACATCGGTGATTTTAAGTGATCGATCTGGGAATTTCCAATCTGAAAGACACCGTGTTAATGCTCTCAGTGATCTTAAAAGGACCGATAAACCGTGGTCCCAGCTTAAAAGATGGTTGTTTAAGCTTAATGTTTCTAGTGGACAACCAGACCAAGTCCCCCACCTGAAAGCTAACCCACTCGAACGTATTGTTATCTGCCACCCTTTTGTAGCTTTTGACCGATCTTTTGATATTTGCTGCACCTCCTCCCAAACTGCTTCGAGGCTGGACGAAAATTCACTCTCTTGTGGTACCTCCGACGTGAATTTAGTAAAAGAACCAAAACACGGATGGAAACCATAATTGCAAAAGAAAGGAGATGTGCCTGTAGTCGCTAAAGATTTGTTGTTCAGAGTAAACTCTGCCAGAGGTAAATACCCAGACCAGCAATCCTGATTCTCTGAAACAAAGCATCGCAAATACTTCTGGAGACTCTGGTTACACCTCTCCGTCTGGCCACTTGTCTCAGGATGGTAAGCAGATGAAAAGGACAGTTGTATCGCCAGAAACCGGATATAAACTGCACCCCTCGATCAGAGACAATGTTAGATAGTACCCCGTGTAACTTAATAACATGAGCTATGAAAAGCTTAGCAAATTTCTTAGCATTAGGTAAGCCGGGCAGAGCCACAAAATGACACGTCTTACTGAAACGATCAACCACCACCCAGATGACTGTGTTTCCCTCGGAGGAAGGTAAGTCCGTTACTGGTACCGGTAGAGGCAACAACTTCCCGGCAGCGAGATGTCGAGGCGATTTGGCTCTAGCACAAATCTCGCATGCTGACATAAAACAAAAGACATCAGGTCTTAAAGACAGCCACCAAAAAGCCTGACTTATTAACTTACGTGTATTATTGATGCCAGGATGACCCGCCAGAACCGAGCTATGCATCTTCGAAAATACCTGAAACCTCAAATGTAGCAGAACAAAAAGTTTGTCTTGAGGCAAGCCAGCCGGCGCCAAATCTTGTGCCTTATGGATCTGCTCCTCAAGATCCAGGGACACCACGGACACCACCACCCCCTCTGACAGGATGGGTGCATGGGGTTCATCTGAGATCACCGGAACAAAACTCCTAGAGAGAGCATCCACCCTAATATTATGACTGCCAGATCGGTATGTGACCACAAAATCAAATCAAGCGAAAAATAACAACTATTGAGCCTGTCTAGGGTTAAGTCTTTTTGCTGATTTCAAATAAATCAAATTTTTGTGATCGGTGATAACTGTCACCTTATGTTGAGCTCCTTCCAGAAAATGATGCCATTCCTCAAACGCCCACTTAATGGCTAACAACTCTCTGTTCCCCATGTCATAGTTCTGTTCAGTAAAGGTAAACTTACGTGAAAAAAATGCACATGGACAAAGATTCTTTAATTCGCCAGCACTTTAAGACAGAACAGCCCCCACCCCGACCTCTGAAGCGTCCCCCTCGACAGCAAAAGACTTGCTCGAGTCTGGTTGTACAAGAATGGGGGTAGACGCAAAACACCCCTTCAAAGTCTCAAAAACAAGAATTGCTTTAGGAGACCATTTAGGAGTAAAAGACCCTTTTTTCGTCATATCGGTCAAAAGTTTGACCCTCTCCAAAAACCTGCATATGAACTTACGATAGTAATTCATGAACCCCAAGAATCTCTAAAGGGCCTTCAAATTCTTAGGTTGAACCCAGTCCGGAACAGCTCGGACCTTCCCCAGGTCCATCTTAAATCCCTCTGGGGTTATAATATGCCCAAGAAACTAAATCTCCTGTACTGCGAAAGTGGTGGTAACTTATCCGCTCCCTCCTTAGAAAAAAACGTCAGCAAAATCCTTGACGTACTCCGGTAACTCCTCGGTTTGTACCGCAGAGACATTGACTGGCATGCAGTTCTGTTTACAAGAAGGATTCCACTGAACCACGTCTCCCTTTTCCCAGTCTACCACTGGGTTGTGCAACTTAAGCCATGGCAAACCCAACACTACTGGTGTGAGGAGAGATTCCATGACAAACAACATTATTTTCACAGTTTGAAGCAAGCCAATCTTAAGACAAACGTCTACCACAAAAAATTTTAAACATTTCTGAAACAGTGGGGTGGTATCAATGGCAGACACAGGTATTTGGTAGTCCAAGGGTCTAATATCAAGTCTTAGACGCTTGGCCACCTTATAATAAATTAAATAGACTCTGGCTCCACTGCAAAAATTGTCACCGGACAACTATGCCCACCAACACTGATCTCTGCGGGAAGGACCAACCTGGAGGATGATATCCAGGCGATTTGCGAGCCCAAAGGGAACTTCCCCTTAACCTCCAGGCAACCTAGTTTCTCGACTGGGACCCCCAAAAGGACATACCTGTATGAAGTGTCCCTTACGGCCGTAAAAAAAACTGTGACCTTTGCCCCCTGCTTCTCTCTTTTCCCTGTTCCACTAGACAAAGAGCCTACTTGCATGGGCTCATCAAGCTCCACGGGTTCTACGGACAAAGAAAAGAATAGCTCACTTGCCCGCTCTCTCAACCATCGACCAATCCATATGGCAAGGGACATGGCCCCGTCAAGAGTTCTAGCTGTGGGATGTGAAACCATAAGATCTTTTATCTTGTCTCAAAGAACAAAGCAAAATTGACTCTACAGTGCGGGAATATTCAACTGTACATCATTAGACCAACGGTGAAACTCTGCGCAAATGTCTTTAATAGGCGATTTTCCCTGACGTAGGCCTCTAATCTTACCCTCTGCCAGGGATACCCTATCTGGGTCATCATAGATCAGACCCAAAGCCAAAAAAACAAATCCACCGACAAAAAAGCCTCAGAAGTGGGAGGCAATGAAAACGCCCAGGCCTGGGGATCTCCCTGTAACCTGGAGATTACCAGCCCTACCCTCTGAGACTAATCACCAGGAGAACCAGGGCGCAGTTTAAAGTATAATTTGCAGGATTCCTTGAACACAGAAAAATGATCTGGCAGATCCAGCCTAGGTTCTCTAACTAAATCCATACCACCTAAGCGTTGACATCATTCAATGACATCATTGTCATTGGCTGTGATTGGCTGAAGGCACGTGTGTTTCCTGGAGGTGGGGATTTAAAGCCCTGTGTCCAGAAAGCAATGCTCTGCCGGGGACCAGGAGGGAGCGACAGCCTGCAGCAGCGCCGCAGAACGCCAGGAGAAGTGAGTAATGATTTTTATTCTTTGCTCCGCTGTATTCCCGGCGTATAAGGTGACAGTTGGGGGTTCGTCTTATACGCCCCGTCGCCTTATACGCCGGTATATACGGTATATATTTTTATTGTAACACATTTCTGGATGAATTGCAGGGAAGGGCTTATATATTTAAGCCCTTCCCGACAATTCATCCCGCGATCGCCGGCAGCCCATTGCTTTCAGTGGAACCTGCTGTATTGCCGGCTCCATTGAATTCAATGGGAAAACATCGTTCTTCTCTGCCACAGCTGTCACAGCTGTGGCAGAGAAGAATGATTTGTCTTCTATATGTTCTCAATAAGGGTCGGCGCTGCTGCCGCCGGCCCCATTGAGCGCATATAGAGAAGAGAACAGGAATCGCAGATCGCACATAGGTGCGATCTGCGATTTCTATGGCCTAAGAAGGACCGTTGGGGTTCTTGAAGCCTAAAATCACTCCTAACACTCTCCCTATAGCAGCAGCACTTTCCCTGATTTATGTCAGAAGGCATCTGTGGCGAGCCGCGGGAGGGCAGATTTTAATACTCGGGTGACACCTGATCTCGCCAGCCACTCACTGCAGGGGGGTGGTATAGGGCTTGAACGTTGCAGGGGAAAGTTGTAATGCCTTCCCTGTCTTTCTATTGGCCAGAAAAGCACGCAAATTTCTCAGGGAAGAAAATGAAAGTAACTCGAACATCGCGTGGTACTCGTCTCGAGTAACGAGCATCTCGAACACCCTAATACTCGAACGAGTATCAAGCTCGGACGAGTATGCTCGCTCATCTCTAATATTTATCTTATATATGTCTTCCGATCGTTTAGGCTGGAACTGCACATAAGGGCTTATGTGATCAATTATTGCTCACTTTGACTCATCATAGTCGTCTTCTTGGTGACTCCAACAAAGTACTGTCAAATTACCACCTCCCCCACAAGCCTTTAGATACTAGTCAGTTATGAGAGTGAAGAATTATACATACTAACGTATGTGTGTTTTTGTTGTTCCTTTGTTGTTCTAGTCTGGTCTTGTCAACCCTTGATTTTAAGAGGATCAATAAATTTTGGTTTTAATGTGTCCATAACTGTGAAGGGGATAAAATATGGTGATAGCATATAGAAAGGAAGGGAAGTGTGTGGGGGATCTATGTATTGGTGTGGACCACTCTATATGTGCAGGTATGGATGGGGAAAATTTATATAAAAACTAAAAGTCAGTTAGTAATAGAATTCTAAAAAGATTTCTTCGAAAGCCCCCATGTGAAGATTAACAAAACTCAGCACAAAATACGTCCCCATCGCTGTACCTTTTATGGGACCAAAAATATCTTAGCGTAGACCCCTTGATGCCAATTAGGCAACAGCTTTTTTATCTTGGATGCAATAAGTTTTATCCTTCACGATAACTATCTTAAATACAATAATTAATTATATGTGCAGGTAACAGGCACCGCGATGGGGGTGCAGTTTGTGCTAAGTTACGCTAATCTTTACATGGGGGCTTTTGAGGAAATCTTTTTAAATGACCCTGTATATGTTTTTTTTAATCAAAGATTCATCGATGATCTTTTAATTAAATAGGAAGGCTCTGAGTCAGATATGGTACCAGGGGCGTAGCTGAAGGCTCATGGGCCCGGGTGCAAAAGTTTATCTTGGGGCCCCCCAACTTCTCTTAACCCCTTAATGCAGAGGTGTAACTTGAAGCTCCTGGGCTCCAATGCAAAACCTGTAACAGAGCCCACATCTATAATGCTTTATTCAAAGTACTGGGCACTCTATATGGAGAAGAGAGGCCTTATGGGCCCCCTGAGGCTACTGGGCCTGGGTGCAACCGCATCCCCTGCATCCCCTATAGGTATGCCAGTGTATGGGACATTTTATCATGAACTTCAACCGAAATGACTCGGGTTTATATTTTACTGGTGATTTTAGTTCCAAGGATGTAGTATTTTTAGGTCTATGTATTTTTGTGGAAAACACAAGGCCCTGTAGAGAAGCATTTTATGGCAGGTTACTCAAACATTTAAACTTTAGAAGTTGTCACTTGAAAAGTTGGAACACCAATATCCCCTATGGCCAATTCAAGAGGGTTCGGAGAAATTGCACGAAAGGTTCACGCCTTAAAGTGCAATCAACTACTTTAAAGAGCATGTATATTGAGAAAGGGCACCCAAAAGCTTTAATCGAATCAGCTAGTGAGAAGGCAGGGGCCTTCAATTAGGAAGATTGTATTTCTAAATACATAAATACGACAAGCAACACAAAGGACTTAAATATCTCCTTTATTACAAGATACAACACGCTACATAGTAACATCAAAGGAATACTCTGCAAGCACTGAATATCCTGAAGAATGTTCTGACTACTGAACCAAGAATGATCTCTTTAGACGCTGAAGAACTCTTCCTGGCCACTCCTGCTCATGACAGGGGGTTGACACCAATGAGATTGGCCGAATGGGAACAGATAAGGGTGCTTTAAAATGGAAAAAGGCAGAACGTAAGTGCTGTAATGATATTTACTATGGGAGAAAGACAATTGAGATTGAGGAAGAAGAGCATGTCGTTGAGATCCAACACCACCTAAACTGCAGCTCACACTACATTATTTACCTATTGGAGTGATCCTGTCACCTTAAATATGTGAGTTGCACCATAAACCCCTTGCAAGAATGGATGAACAAACAGATCCAACATCACGAATGGTTATGACAAGCAAAGTCAGTCCAAACACTTCTCAGTTTATCATAATAAGCATTCAGCCCACGTGTGTTTTACACCAATAGAACAAACTCCAGTGGAGATGTACTGGATCTACCGTTTGAGCACCACGACTCCTCATGGTCTTATCCAAGCATTGGAAAACATCTATGAGACTTCATTCTTTGCACTCCAACTTCTCCCTCCATTTCTAATTATTTTTTTCAATACTTTTAAAAAAAAAATCTCAGCCAGATTTTATTTTTTATTGTTATTTTTATTTATGTTAGTTTTTTATTTTACATTTTAATATTATCTTACTATTTCTTTTAGGATTTTTTAGTCACACAGGCCTAAGTTTTATCATTATTATCATAAATATTTTAGTTTTTTATCATGATTATCTTCCCCATTTTTACCTTTGGTTCTTAGGGTGCCTTCACACTCACGATGAAATCGCACGATTTCCCAGAAATTGCACGATTTGTGAGAAATCACAAAATTATGAAGCCAATGGCTTCCATTATCTCCATTCACATGTGCAATGTTTTAATGCTTGCGATGCAGCGTGAAAACAAAATCTCAGCATGTCCATTCTTTTCGTGATCTTGCCCATTATGTCCAATGGGGTCGGCGGCAGCCCAAAAATACCCTGAAAATAATCCCTGACTATAGGAAAAAAATAATAATAATAATAACAATAATAATACATCACCTTAGAATGCTGCCATCTCCGGCAAGTCTTCTAGCAGGTCCCCGGTACTCTTCTTCAGCTGCTTTTGTGGCTGGGGATTGAAAAATCCCTGCCTTCTGAAAGCGCTGCCTCTGATTGGCTGAGCACTGTGACCAATCAGAGGCAGTGCTCAGCCATTCATTGAATGACAGCTGAGCGCTACCTCTGATTGGTCACAGCGCTCAGCCAATCAAAGGCAGCGCTTTCAGGAGGCGGGGTTTTTCAATCCCCGTCCAGAAGAGAAGCTGAAGAGTGTCGGGGACCTGCTAGAAGACATGCTGCAGATGACAGCTCTTCTAAAGGGATGTTTTTTTTTTCCTACAGTTAGGGATTATTTTTGGGGTAGGGCTTATATTTCAAACCTCCTCCCGAAAAATCCTTGTCGCAGGGAGTTCCCTGCCACTTCTGTCACAGCAGTGGCAGAGGATTGCGATCATCTCCCATTGATTGAGAACAATGGGAGAACATCAGAATCCACTGCTGCATCTGTGACAGCTGCAGCAGGGGATTCCTTCAGCGATCGTGTTCCATTGATTTCAATGGGGCTGGTGCTGCTGTGGCTGGCCCCATTGCAATCAATGGGAGAAGATCACCATCTCCTGCCGCGGCTGTGACAGCCACAGCAGGAGATTCCCTTAGCCCTCCTGGGATGGGAGGCTGTTTCCTTGCAAGAACACCTTGCATCCAGGGCTTCAGAAGGATTGCGAGAGCGATATTGGGGCCTCAATCACATCCAGATTTCACTCTTGCCAGTGTGCAGGAGCCCTTTTTGTTATCTCTATTTTATTTTATTGGCGTTCTACTATTAACTCACTTCTATTTTATATATATATATATATATATATTTTGCCCATCCGTACCTTCACATATACAATCATCCACACCACTACATAAATTCCCCCCCACACTTTCCTTCCTTTCTATATACTATCACCAGATTTTATAATATCTTTATTTTATCATGCAAACATTTCAGTATTTTTCTCTCCATTATTAGCTTTCTTATTGTTTTTATCACAGCATTCATTTATCATCTCTCATCACTTTTTCTAGTTCTAATGAAAAGGGTAAGTGTTCTCTCGATTTTATATCCACCCTCCATGTGGTTTACATTTCTTTTTATTATAATTTTTTTATTATATTGCTTCCATAAAAAGTGTGATTTTATGTACACTTATACATTACTTTTATGTTTTTATATATCTATCCTCCAAACTTCATGTGGTTTATATTGCTTTTCATTATATTTTATTACAGTTTTTATTATATTGTTTTTATAAAGAGTGTGATTTTGTCTATTTTTTATGCATCACTTTGATGTACTCTAATGTCTTTTATAACTATTCCTTGTTATATGATTGACAAACAAACAAATGTTCTGTATACTATAGGCTACTTGTTTCTACCCCACAATGTCTTGAATTGCCCCACACATTGTATGGGACTGTGCAATCTGGCATGCTAAATCTCACAAGATTAAACTCACTAATTCCATAGTCCATCCAGGATTATGGATCGCATTATTGGAATATCGACTCGCTGAAATGCAGGCTGGAATATCCACTAACGATCGGTCGCACAGACATTTAGAACGTCACTTCTGGCCGTTTTGGCACATCTTTCACATGACAAAAGTTCAATTGAAGACCATATTACTTTTGCTATATATACCTGTCACATGGACATTATGGCTACTGCTTGAAAAAGGAGCAGATGACTTAGCTTTAAACCCCGAAACATGTTGTAGAACACCCCTTGTTTTTCATCTACCCATTTTATTTATCTATTTATATTTCAATCTTATTTTATATTTTTTATCTTATTGTGTTTTTATTGCTTTTACCTCCAATAAACACGCTGCAACCATTCCTCTACCAGTTGCTGTTACTTCAAACCCGCCTTATTTGGATACTGCCTTTCTGGACACAGGCAGTTGATGGAGGTCCCTACGGGCCTACATACCTCCCTGATGAAGTTAGTAATCTGCCATTAAAGGGGTTGTCCCGTGGCAGCAAGTGGGGTTATACACTTCTGTATGGCCATATTAACCCCTTCCCGCTGCAGGGCGTAAGTTTACGTCCTGGCAGCCTGGTACTTCCCGCAACAGGACGTAAACTTACGTCCTGGAGATAGCGCGGGATCACATATGATCCCGCGCTATCCCGCAGCGGGAGTCGGCTGTCAGTCACAGCCGGCGTCCCGCTGCAACAGCGGGGGGTCATCGGAGATGCCTCCCCCGCTGTTAACCCCTTCCCTGCCGCGATCTAAGTAGATCGCGGCAGAGAGTGACTTCATAGAGGGAGCGCGGCTCCCTCTGTGTCTCCGGCCGGAACTCGCGATGTGATCGCGAGAGCCCGGCCTGTCACCATGGCAACAGGACGCCAGACACTGGCGTCCTGTATTGCCTATGCCTATAATCACTGTACAAGCGATAAGGCATGGCAGAGCAGTAGCTCTACCATGCCTTATACCAGCGATCATCAGGGCAGTGGTTAACGTCCCTCAGAGGGACACAAACAGTGTAAAAAAAACAAAGATTAAAAAAAGAATTCAAAAAAATGTAAAAAAAAGAGTAAAAAAACACATTTTTTAATGCTTTTTCTCAGATTAGCATAAAAAAAAAATAAAATCCCACATATTTGGTATTGTCGCGTCCGTAACGACGCGTACAATAAGTTGCACATGCTTTTGACTGTGCACGGAAAAAAAAACGCTAAAAAAAATGCTAAAAAACTGAGGCTAAATGCTAATTTTTAGCATTTTGCCTCACTAAAAACGCAATAAAAGTGATCAAAAAAGCCATATGTACCCCAAAATGATACCAATAAAATCTACAGCTCGTCTCGCAAAAAATAAGCCCTCTTAGAGTGCCGTACATCAAAAAATAAAAAAGTTACAGGACTTTGAATGCAGCAATTTAGAAAAAAAAAAGATTACCCAGAAAAAGGGTTTTTATTGCAGAAAAGTGGGAAAACCTAAAAAAAATGTAAGAATTTTGGTATCGTTGTAACCGTACCGGTCTGCAGAAAAAAATGGAATGTCTCATTTATGCTGCATGATTAACGCTGTAAAAAAAAAAAAAAAAAATCTATGGCAGAATTGATGCATTTTCTCTCCCTGCTATCATTAAAAAAAAAAAAAAAAAGTTTTACAATATAGTCTATGTACCCAAAAGTGGCACCAATAAAAACTACAGTTCGCCACGCAAAAAACAAGCCCTCATACGGCCGCGTCGACGGAAAAATAAAAAAGTTATGACTTTTGATAAACGGAGAAGAAAATCCGCCAAAAATTGTTGTGTCCTTAAGCCCAAAATAGGCTGTGTCATGAAGGGGTTAATGCACTTTGTAATATACATCGTGCATTAAATATGAGCCATACAGAAGTTATACACTTACCCCGAGGTCTTCTGCGCATGCGCAGACCAGCTCTCCGGCGCGAGCATGCCAGAGCGGCCCCATTCAACAGAGCAGAAGACCGGACAGTGCAAGCGCGTCTAATGGAAGGAGAAGACAGCGTTAGTCGGCGCCATGGAGATGAGGACGCCAGCACCGGAGGGGTAAGTGTATAACTTCTGTATGGCTCATATTTAATGCACGATGTATATTACAAAGTGCATTAATATGGCCATACAGAAGTATATAACCCCACTTGCTTTCACGGGACAACCCCTTTAAGTCTTCTCACTAACCTATCAGTTCTCTTTGGAAGATTGTCCTTGAGTTCTGTGTGCCTCTGCCCATGTGCATAACCTTACGTTTATCAGTGTTAAACCCCATTTTCCACTTTACTGCTTAATCCATTAGTAACCACATTCTGTTCCCTCTTGTGTTTATTACTTCACATAGTTTTTTTTGTATACTCCGCAAATATTGATAATTTACTGTGCAATTCTTCTAACAGGTCAATAATACATATATTAAAAAAAATGTGCCCATTACTGACCCCTGTGGTACTCCACTAGTAATGGTGACCCAATCAGAGTATGTACCATTTATAACCACCCTCTGCTCCCTATCACTGACCAGTTACTTACCTACTTACACACATTCTCCCCCAGACCAAGCATTCTCTTTTTATATACCAACCTTTCATGCGGCGCAGTATCAAACACTTTGGAAAAGTCCAGATACACAAGATCCAGTGACTCCCTGGTCCAGTCTAGAATTTATCTCCTTGTAGAAGCTCATCAGATTGGTTTGACAGGAGTGACCCTTCGTAAGCTCATGCTGATATGGAGTCATACAGCTATTTCCCTTGAGGTACTTCAGTTTTGCATCTCTTAGAAACCATTTAAACATTTTACCCACAATAGACGTAAGACTTACTGGCCTGTAGCTTACCGATTCACTTTTTGAATATTCACACCACATTGTCAGGACCGGCGGCTCGTGGGGCCGCCGTGCCCATACTACCGCCGACTCTATTACCCAGACTGCAGTGATGCAGCGCAGGGGAGCCCCGGTTCTAGTGACCTCCCCTGGCCCCTGGAATCCTACTTGCCGCCGAGTTAAAAAGGACGCAGCGAGTGCTGTCCCGCGCTGCATGTCCGTCACTATGACGACCAGGCGCGCGTCCTTGGTCTCTCTCTCTCCAACTAGGCTGGGGCGCAGTTTCCCCAGTACCTCAGGTATTGACTTGCTGCTGTCAGGCTCCCCGCCCCAATCAGCTGTTGGGGAGGGAGTTCTGACAGCATTTAAATGCCTAGGTTCCTGTCAGCAATTGCCAGTGTTAGTTTGGTCTCCTGCTACACTCGTGTCCTTTGTACTTGCCTGATTCTCTGTTTTGACGTATTACTTCTTACCCTGACTTCACCTTTGCCTGATCCCTGGTACCGCATATTCTCCTGTTGCTGACCCGGACTTCCTGACTTGCCTCTGTGTTTGCTTGTCTCTGTATCTGTTTGTAAGTCTGACCCCCTGCCCCCGCTTCCCTAGTGAGTATAGGGACCGTCACCCAGTTGTCGCCCTTGGGCCAAGCCCAAGAGGGCAAGTAGGTAGGGACAGTGGTTGCAGGCAGCTTTTAGGGACTACCAGTACCAGACCCCAGTTCCCTGACACACATTGGTTATGCGTCAATCCAGTGGAACAGATCCCGTCACTATAGAGTCCTTAAATATAAGAAACAAGGGTTTGTCTATCACATTACTGAATTTCCTTAGTACCCAGCGACATTTGTCATTGGGACCCGGCAATTTGTCTATTTTAGTCTTTTTAAGGCGGTTCTGCACTCATTCTTGCGTTAAACACTTAGTGGAGAGTTTACATTATAACACTGCATCTCATCTGACATTTCATTTTTCTTTGTGAATACACTGGAGAAAAAACTATTTAATACATTTTCTTTCTCCTCATCAACCTCTACAATTTTTCCTACATTATTTTTTAAAGGGCCAACACTTTCAGTATTAATCTTTTTACTATTTATATAGTTGATCAGTTTAGGGTTAGTTTTACTCTTTTTAGCAATGTCTGTCTGTCTCCATCTTTGCTAATTTTTATATCATTTATTTTTTCCTTATAGGTTTTTAGTGCTTCTTCACTGTCTTCTTGTTTTAGTAGTTTTAACACCTTCCTTTTGTTGTTTATTGCCCCTTTACATCTTTTTTTAAGCCACATTGGTTTTCCCTATCACTAAGTCTTCTATTCCTGTAAGGTATGCCCTGCTCACAGTGAGTATTTCAGATGTTTTTGAACATTTCTCATTTATTGTCTGTACTCTTATTTTTGAAGACATTATCTCAGTCAATAAGGTTAAGGGCATCACTAAGGTGATCGAACTTGGCCTTCCTAAAGTGTACTATTTTCATAGGTCCCCGATTAAACTCCCTTTTGAAAGACATGTAAAAATTTATTGTATTATGATCACTATTTTTCAGGTCCCCCCCCCCAATCTGCACCCCTATTATTCTGTCAGGTCTGTTGGTTAATATTAAGTCGAAAATGGCAGTCCCCTTAGTTGGGTCCTGTACAAGCTGGGAAAGATAATTGTCTTTAGTTATTGACAGAAAGGTGTTACATTTATGACATCGCAGGTTTCGGCTTCCCAGTTTATATCAGGATAGGTAAAATATCATTGTGATTTGCTGCTTCACTTCATCAATTTACCTCAATAATGGATTTTCAATAGCCTCTATAATATTTGGTCATCTATAGAGAACACATTTCAAAATACGTAACACAACGTTATCTTCATCTGGTCAGTAAGTGATATTTACCATGATTTAACTTGAAGGTTTGCCGCTGCTCAGCCTGGCCGTGAGTCAAACGGCTTAAATAGCAACAAGAAAGAAGAAAAGCCAGTTCCTTAAAAACACTTCTTTTATTCCAAATAATCCATAAAATTACAAATGGTAGGTTCTGTTAGGGATTGATCCAGGGAACAGTCTGATTGCCATTAGGGAGTCGGGAAGGAATTTTTTTCCCCAAAAGGGCTAATTGGCTTCTGCTCTTGGGTTTTTTTGCCTTCCTCTGGATCAACACAGGAGGATAAAAGGTTGGACTAAATGGACATTGTCTTCATTCGGCCTAACGAACTATGTTACTATGTGTAACACCACGTCTACATTCAAATGCAATTGAAAGACGCTTTGTTCTTGATCACAGCTGTGATCAAGAAAGAAGTGTCTTTCGAAAGACGTCTGAGAGTAGACATGGAGTTACGCGGTACCTAACGTCACCATACAGTTTATAAGCTTTTAGTTATTTCTTTTGAGTTGCTTCCTTCCTTCTGATATCTATCATCTTTCTCTCTAGGAATTTTTGCATCCAGTCACCTAATTAAACTTTATTGCATCTCTGAAGAATGTCCTGGAGCGTGATGTTCTACTGGAGGTTAACTTGTAAATGTTTTTCTTGCTCAATTTGAAGGTTGAAATGGCAATGACATGTTTGACTAGACTGGATAGCTCATATCAGGGTCAGACCGACTCCCAATTAATACGGAATTGCAGTCAGTTGGAGGGCGGATTCAGACGAGCGTGGTTTTGTCCCTTTATACGGCCGTGATAATCATAGCTGTGCAATGAGACAAATGGAAACCACTGATCGCTATTGGATTTCATTGGTTTTGTTTTCCCCACCTGTCTTCCCGCTGTCATTTTTAGACTCCTGCACTCTGGAGCGGAGTTTGAACAGCCATCAAAGGTGAAGGGATTCCCCTCGTTCAGGTCCAACTATGCTTTGTGCCGCCAAATAGAGTTGCGCCTACAGCAGTGGGAATAAGCCCTTGAAGCCATTTTGTAATTTGGCATCAAAATCCTCAGGTAGCTTGTGAATTTTGGTGAGGAGTTTACCGCATTTGCTGTGCGTCGTGTGGTCTATTCCGTCTAGTGTAGTTATTATATAGTTTGCCGTAAGATATATGGGACCAATGGTTTTTGGCACCCCATTATTTCTTATCGCTGCCATCTTACACTCCGCTCCCCTGTTAGCCTTTCGCAGCACCAATATTGAAGTACAGGCCTCCCACTTGTTGCTGGGCTGTGGGCCCCATTGTGTTCAGGACCCCTGGGCCTTATCATTCTGTCTCTAAATTTGTTCTGCTCCTTTCACTTTTCACTATTTGTTAAAAACACATATAATTTATAGAGTTGGTAGATAACTCTTCGAGAAGGACTGGTAAGCACACCCCGAGTCCCCCTAGTGATTACCGCTGCCATTGCTTGGCTCCCTCCATAGATAGTACATAGAGCAGTGGCAATGCACATGCACGGCTGCTCCATGCACTAGGGGGACTCGAGGTATGCTGTTCTCATGACCCCTGAGGGTCCCAACAGTCGGTGATCATACATTTATCACTTACAGTATCCTGTGAAATAACTTACCAGCCAATCAATGGAAAACCACTGGTAATGTGATATCATAGCATATTGCCATAAATTAGAAACCCAACAGCGCTGCATCAGCAACTACAGCTCCGCTGACTCTGTACATAGTTTAATCCATGGTTCACACCCTGAAACTGTCCGGCACCCCCTCGTTACAATCATGTGCATCTTAAACAGAAATAGAAAATGCTTTTTCCCTTTTTTATTACATCCTTTTATTTACTGGTGTTTTGGGCGCCAGCGAGCTATAATTGTGAGACTGCAGGAAATCATGCAATGTGCGAGCAACTTCAGTGGAAAAAGACGGGTTAATGTGAATTCATTTATGTCCGAAGTCTACAAGTGAAGTGTGCTGCGACTGCAATCTATATACAACCTATGGTGTACAAGTGGGTGGGTGCAGTGACCCGCAGTGCGGAGGAGAGGGTGACTTGGGACCCTCGTTCTCAGGATTGGTGGGGTTCTCGGGGGGTAAGGTTGTATGTTTGCCCTGTGTTTCCTATCACATTTATTTATAGAGCATATACAGGTTATGCAGCACTTTACATCACTTCATATTTTCTGTCCCTTATGGGGCTCACAATCTGTATTCACCTATTGGCACATTTTTGGAGAACATGCAAGCTGCATGTAGATGTTCTTGGCCAGATTTGAACCTAGGACTCCAGTGCTGCAATTCCTCCTCCGTCTCGATTAATGTATGTACTATATAGATAAGGGTGATTATTACGCTCACATAATGCAATACGAAGGGCAAGCCAGCTTAGAGGAACCACCGCTGCCAGCAGCAAAGAAAGCTGTTTGTAACTGTTGTAACTGTACCTCCAGTTTTTAGATGTTGTAACCCCTATGTGTAGTGGCCCAGTACAACGGGGCCCCTCCATAACTGTATGCATGCATTTGTCTATGTAATGTCAGTGTCTTTTGTGTTGCAAGAAGGATGTGTATTGCACAGCTGCAGCACTGAAAGTGTTAAGTGTCTGGTAAGTGAGATGACTGTCTGGAAAATGTATCTGTTTGTTTTGTCACGTGACCTTGTGTGATATATGTGATTGTAAGTTGAGTTCTGTGTGGTGCAGTTCTGGGATTTTTGGTGCTAGAGAGCTGAGTACAAGGCAGCTACCTGTGGGTATCTTCAACCGGCAGAGACAGAATGGAGGAGGCAGAGAGGATGTTTTACTGCTTGTGAGAATAGCTGACCTTTGGAGCTGTGCAGCGTGGAATGGTCAGTGAATATGGACTGGTGGAGAAGGAGAACGTGAGGAGTAAGACTGGAACCGGGCCAGGACCTACAGATAACTTAGACTGTGGTTTCTCCTGTATTCCCGTGAATTCTCCCTGTCATACTACTGGATGAGTGTTACTAAGTTGTAACCTGTTTGGAGTTCAGTAGAACGTACCCGTGTGTATTGATTTACTCCGACAACTAGGAAATCCCCGCTGCAGAAGAAACGGTGGCGTAACGAGACACAATACAGGACTAAAGGTAATCCAGTATTTGGGTTCTCCGTTTATTAACCTGCCCTTGGACGTGGCACGGGTTACCCTCCGGGTGGAAGACAGTAGAGCCACCGTGACAAGGCCCAAACTCTACCCCACTGGCTTCTAGGCTGTGGCCGCTCCTTGGATGCTGCATATGCTTATGTTACATGCAAACCCTAAGTTAACCGCCCTTCCGTATTCTCTGGACTATTAATTTGTTGGGGTTCTTACCGTCAGACAACAGCCCGGTGCACCTCACCATCATCCTACTTTATTTCACTGTGACTGGATTGGGGAGTGACACCGCGGGGCAGGAAGTTAACTGCCAGAAATATCATTCTCATTCCTGATCATCACACACTTATGTCTATTTGCTCCAGAAAATGCCCCTGCTACGCCTTTAGCCCTTGCTATTTTGTACCACACCACCACAATGCTTGTACCGTAGGTGATGGTAGTGTTGAGTCAGCCAAAACCTCGTCAGAACTTGCTAAAAATACGTCTTTGTTCTTATTTTCTTTCTACTTTTTCCTACTTCTCTTTCCTTTTACTTCTTCTTTTTCTATCATTTTCATTATTTTTCGACTTTTAAAAGAAAGGAGTAAGGGTGGAAATTCGCAGCGTTTTTTTTCCTCCAGGGGTCTATGGGACTTGTAATGTTAAAATCGCGATCGGTTTTGCGCGATCGCTATTTTAACATTACAAGTCCCATAGACCCCTGCAGAAAAAAAAACTGTAGTGGGTAGTCATCCTAAGGTGGAATAAAAAAGAAGGAAGAAAAGGGAGAAGAATAAGTAGAACAGGGGCGTAACTATAGAGGACGCAGGGGATGCGGTTGCACCCGGGCCCAGGAGCCTTAGGGGGCCCATAAGGTCTCTCTTCTCCACATAGTAAGCCCAGTACTATGAATAAAGCATTAAAGTTGGGGGCCCCGTTCCAGGTTTTGCATTGGGGCCCAGGAGCTTTAAGTTACGCCTCTGAAGTAGAAGAAGGAAAAAGGACAAAGAAGAAGAAAAAAGTAAAAATCTTCTTTTTCCTTCTTTCTTCTTTTTCATTCTTTTAAAAATAAGGACTAGGGTGGAAAAGAAGGAAAAAGAAGAAATAAACAGCAAAAGAATAAGTAGAAGAAGCAACACAGAGGACAAAAAGGAAAAAGTATAAAGAAAACAAAGTAAAAAGAATCTGCTTCCTTCTTTGTCCTTCTTCTGCTTCTTCTTTTTCACTTTTCCTTCTTTTTTAAGATTGCTTACTCACCTCTTCAAGGGTGACTCCTGTATGCCCAAAGCCCCACCCTGGCAACTTCTCCTTATAGACTTCGCATGAATTCTGCCTAGGACGGGTTTTCTGGACAACCCCTTTAATTTCTACGGACTCATAATAGGATAATTTACTGATAATACATTATGAAAAATCTAAAATAAACACATAAAATCCTCCATCTACTGTAGATTATCCAAATATTATTCTGTAATTTACTGTGCAACTTAGATTTAAGCCTGGAGGATTTAGGGTCAGCCCCGGGGATATGCAGAATCCAGTGACAGTCTCTGAAACACAATTAAAGTTACAGATTTGATGATTTCAGTCTAAAATAATATTTTGCATTAAATTAGCGCAAACAGTGACCGGACAGCAGAGGGTGGGGTTACATATCAGTTCTCTGGAGGTCGCTATTAGAAAGTAAGAGTGTGTGCTGCCTGCACAGTGGGAGTACTAGTGAAGGACAGGGTCCCAGTCGTCCTGAATTCAAAGGGACAGTCCTAGGTTTTGGGGGCTGCCCCAACTTCCCAGATAGCCTGCTGTGTCTCTGCACAGTGAGACGGGTGAAGAGTAAGCCTATGTGATTTACAGTGTCCTGTAATGAGGACTATGGATTTATTACTGATGCTGCTAGATGGACTGGAGCATGGGTCTGCTGGGATGGTGGGACAGTCCCCAGAGTATGGGACTGTCCAACTGAATATGGGATAGTCGGGACACTGGATTACCTTTTCTAGGATTCTGACCACTAACCAAATGAAATCTGCATAGGATGAGGTAATTAAAGGAGTATTCCAAGATGAGACCAACCTTGGCTCTCTCTGTGAAGCCTTTACATGTTGTGATCAACATTGATCACTGTATGTAAGGGGTTAACAGCAGGGATGGGTGCTCTCACTGATCCCCGCTGTTGCAGTGGAAGACTGGCTGTCAGTCAGCTTCTGAGCACTCACCATTAGAGATGAGCGAGTATACTCGCTAAGGGCAATTGCTCGAGCGAGCATTGCCCCTAGCGAGTACCTGCCCGCTCGAGACAAAAGGTTCGGGTGCCAGCGCGGGGGTGCGGTGAGTAGCGGCAGTCAGCAGGGGGGAGCGGGGGGGAGAGAGAGATCTCCCCTCCATTGCTCCCCGCACTCCCCCGCAGCTCCCTGCCCGCCGCCGGCACCCGACCCTTTTGTCTCGAGTGGGCAGGTACTCGCTAAGGGCAATGCTCGCTCGAACTGCTTACTAGCCAGGGCGCACATTTACACCTCGGGGCAGAAAGGGGCCAAAAGGTTCCAAGAAATAGCACCCCAACTGTTTATAGGAAGTCTTTGGTATTGCAACGTTCTAGTATATGGGGCTAAGCTGCAATACCAGATACAACCATAGCACGGGGTGGCGCTATTTCTGGAACTATTGTCTATTGTAGACTGTTTCTTCTAGTTCTGCTCTTACTGTACCTGTAAAGTAATGATAATTCTGTGAAATCCATGTTTTGTTTGACTCAGACATCATCTTTAATGTGGTTGAACGTCTTGTAAAAATGTCCTGGCCTCTTCCAGTTATAATTACGTATACCGCCAGTAATGCACCGCAGGCTTTTACCTCTCCGGACGCCGCTAGTTTTCCTGTTTACTCTTTATCTGTTCATTTTGTGGTTGATGAGCTTGTCAGATCACACATTTACTATGCTACATTAGGTGCTGTTTACACGCTGCGCGTTGGCCTACGTCTGTTTCCCGTCACGTCTTTTCGCTCCCTGTGCTAATATATTATGCACGTTGGCTAATACAGTCACTCAAGATGTCAAGGGCAAGCGGTCACAGTGAGATGTCAGCACACAGGGGTGGTGTGACCACGCGGGCTGCAAAGTGCGCCATAGGAAGGCACATGTTTGCACAGTGTATGGTATTTGTGGTTTTCAGGCAGGTTTCTGATGCTTCATTTATTGAGGAAGTATTATCTATATTGTTTGTTTTTTGCTTATTAAGACCAGATAGTGACATTTTTTATTTCTCATCTGTTTTTGTTCTTTTAAAGCTAATATCACACATATTTTTATTAAACGTGTCGATTTGGGCATTTTTTTGCATCAAGCGTTCTTTGTCGCTCTTTTTGTGGCCAAATACAAGCTGCTGCATCCAGATGTTATCAGTTTGCCAATAGTAAAAGATGAAAAAATGCGGTTTCTATATTTTGCTGAAGTTTTGTCACTTTTGCTCCCTATTTTTGAGTTCAGCGGTTTTTCAAAATAGCAGCATGCTTTGGCTCTTTTTTTTTTTTAGTCGTTTTCTGATGGGCTTCTCTATAGGAAAAACAATGGCAGAAAAACACATGTGACCCAAAAAATAAGATAAATAATCCTCATTAAAGAATCAAATGTAATTTTCAGTTTTTACCTTATTTGCAAAGTGAGGGACAATTGTATTTCCTTACAGCCCGTTTGGTCACAGTTCTGCTATACCTTTATATGATTTTGTGCTCCATTCAACTCCATTGGACAGTTGGAAATACAGAAGTTGAGTGCTTGTACTCGGCTATTTCCAGCAGTCCTGTTGACTTGAATGGAGCAGGGCGCATGCTTAACTGCCTTTCCATTCAAGCTGCTCCTCACTGCTGGGCTGCAATAGCGGAACACAGGATTGGCATCGAGACCCCCACTGATCAGACTTTTACCCCACTGCCTGTGTATAGGTGATAGAGGTCAACTTTGGGAGTAATCGTTTAACTTGCCTAATTACTTTTCAGATTGCTCCATGGTATTGACCAAAGTACAACCTAAAGCAGAGGCCTTGAAAGGCCATATCCAAAGTCCCTTTTTACAGGTCAAAATAGCCCAAAAACCTTTTATGGTACGCAATGGCACAATCAAAGGCAAAAATGGGAAGGAACTGAATAACCAACAGAGTATCAAGGATAGGTGGAGGGAATACTCATAGGAACAATATAGCTGCAACCACATACCTGGACCATTGCGTGAGAAGGAGCCTGTGGACTTGAAGCCCTCCGTTATGAAGCCAGAAGTTGTTATGGCAAAGAAACGACTAGACAAAATAAAGCGCCAGGTATAGATAACATATCGGCAGAGCTATTGCTGCCAGTACCAGTGAAAACCATCACAGCACTGTGGCTGGCAGTATGGGCATCCACACAATGGCCACAGGACTGGAAAAGATATGGCTTTATCCCTGTACTAAAGAAAGGCAAATCCCAGAATTGCTCCAACTAACGAACAATAGCCCTCATACTGCATGCAAGCAAGATCCTTCCCAAAATCATACAGGAAAAATTTACATCAGTGTTCGAAGTGGCAGGATTCTGGTGAGGACATGGCACATGGGGCCAATATTGCAAACCTATGATGGCCCATGGAAAAAGCTCAAGAATACCAAAAGAATATCTACATGTGCTTCATCGACTACATCAAGGCCTCTGACTGCATCGACCATGACAAGCTATGGTGCCCCCTACAAGAGATGGGTGTATCGGCACATCCAGTCAAGCTGATAGAATCCCTGTATACCAATCAAGAAGCCACTGTGAGAACACAGGATGGGGACACAGATTAGTTTAGGATCGGCAAAGGCGTCCAACAGGGCTGCATCCTCTCACCCTTCTTATTTAACCTATATGTGGAAGTGATCATGCGGAAAATGGACCTAGATGAATTGGAAACCGGGATGAAAATAGGTGGCAGAAACATCAACAATCTCCGTTATGCAGATGACACAACTCTACTTGCAGAAACAGAAGCCGGTCTGAAGCTGCCGATATGGAAGATTAAAACTGAAAGTGGAAAAACGGCCTCTACCTGAGTTTAAAGAAGACAAAAATTATAATGACTGCAAAAAATGGACCAATTCAAATCAAAATCGACAACAAGGCCATTTAATGGATGCAAGACTTCATCTTCCTTGGTTTGAAAGTTCATCAGGATGGAGAATCTATGCCAGAGATAAAACGTAGGATAGCACTGGGGTGAAACGCAATGCCAAACATAGACAAAATTTGGAAAAGTAGGGGTATTGTGTTAGTTTGAGCTTGACTGTGCATTTGGTCTTCTTTGACTCTGTTGGTGAACACCTGGGGGCAATTAGGGAGAGTTTTTAGTTCCCTCCTGGCCTGGGTTCTGTGCTGGTCAATTTCAGTGCAGTCCCCTTCTGCCATGGAGTGAGGACATCTATGGATCTGACTTCTGTGGTTCTTTCAGTGGCTCTTCAGTATAGACATTTATTACTGTGATTTATTCTTGAGGTTTGGCTTACTCTCATGGATGTTTTTCCCTTGTTATTTATCAGGGTTAGTGAGTGGAACAGACATGAGGGTGGATGCGTCCTTATCAGGGCGGGCTATCCATGAGTAGCCAGGGGTTGGCAGCCTCTAGTCTCCCTTAGAGAAAGTTTCCCTCCTTTGTTTATTTTTTCCTGGTCCTGCAGGGGGTTCCTGGTAGTGTGATGTGAACACACTGCCAGGGAGAATATATTTTGGTTTGCAGTTATTGCACACACATAGCAGACGTGACAGGTATTAGCTTAGCAACTAAATGCAGCATAGTGCAAACCATCGTTTTTCCCATAGCCATGTATGGATGTGAAAGCTGGACTGCGAAAAAAGCTAAAGAAGAAATAGGATTGAGCTGTGATGCTGGCGAAAGCTGCTGCCTATGCCCTGGACAGCCAGAGTAACAAACAGAGAAGTCCTGAATCATATAAGACCCCATATATAACTGGAGGGAAAGATGACCGGACTCAGACTCACGGAGGACAAGATGACCAGACTCAGACTCACAGAGGGCAAGATGACCGGACTCAGACTCACGTATTTTGGCCATGTAATGCGAGGAGACTTGCTAGAAAAATCTATAATGCTTGGACAGATCAGTGACAAAAGAAGACCCGTCCGCCAAAGGTCACGATGGCTGATACTATCAGAGTGGATACTGCCATGGATTTCACACATCTGAAAGAAGCAGTGCAAAACCGAAAAACATGGAGGGAGCTCACCTTTAGGGTCGCCGAGGGTCGTGAACGACTAAACGGCTAACAGCAACAAGCATTGACCAAAACTTGGTATCTGCCCCCCTGGCTTGTGAGACTACTCTACTGTCTATTTCATAGTGTGGCATCCCGGTTTTGTCTGACATATGTTTTCTGATCCCTGACTTTTTTGATTATGTTCTTGCTCATTTCACAGTGCTGCATGCCGATTCTGCATGATTTATTGAATCAGGACACTGCATGGTGGTTTTTGTTGGGGTCCCTCCATGGAAGGGGAAGGGGATGAGCTGGTGACTTAGGTTGAACAGGAACTGTGATGGGACCTGAGGGCT
Organism: Eleutherodactylus coqui; assembly: GCF_035609145.1. Taxonomy (NCBI): domain Eukaryota; kingdom Metazoa; phylum Chordata; class Amphibia; order Anura; family Eleutherodactylidae; genus Eleutherodactylus; species Eleutherodactylus coqui. Next base: position 43,210,741 of record NC_089841.1, read on the forward strand.
TGGTCTGTACTGGGACTGTTACTCCTATGGGGGTCACGGTGGCTTTGTTGACATTTATCGGTACAGGGTCATGAGGCTATTGTGTTCCGGATCTGGCCACACTAAATCGGAGTGCAACGGATGTCACTCTGTTTCAAATACGATCCTAGGCTTATCCACCCATTGGGTGCTATGGGAGTAATTCTGCAATGACAGAGACTTGTGCATCCTTATGCTGATAACCAAAACTAATGAAATAGTTCAACAGGAGCCCTTAATCGACCCACAGGAATCAATGCAATGTAAGCAACATAAAAGGGGTAATGTCCAGGCCTTACTCGGGCCAAAGATAAATTACAAAGTCCAAAGGCTTCTCTGTTGCCAACTATGAGCCAGTTAGGAGAATCAATCTAGGTGGACCTCGGCTGAGATCTCACACATAAAGTGTACGTTAGAGCCCGATGTGGTGCGGAGTGCTAAGCTCTCACTCATGACCTGAAGGTTGCAAGTTCAATCCCTGTATGGTTTAGGTAGCCGGGTCAATGTTGACTCAGCCTCCTCTTCATCCTCCACTGCTGTCTTAAAGAGACAACTCACTCTCATACACACATGAAGGCGCTTAAAGAATTTTCCAATAAGGCATACCCCCCTTCTGCATGACATAACCAACTACATCTAGTAAATCATATCCTTTGTGGAATATAGTGTATTGATGACAGAGAACATGAAGCCATCACATCAATGTCACCGGCTGTTCACCATTTCATCCCCCATTATTCTTTCCTTTATGTATCGATGAAAGCCCCGCTTTGCAGCACTGAGGCGTTAGTATTTACACAATGTCACGCACCGCTTGTCCGCCATTATACTCGCTATTGTGCACTTACTTTTGATTGAAATACACCTGTTCTCCATTGTCTGTTCTCATTAGGTTGTAATAGTCATTACCGGGAATATGGTTGACATATCTGCTATGGGTTCTGGCTTACATTGTCTGCTGAAGGGAACGCTGTCATTTCCTAGGTAAAAAAAAATCTGAATTCCTTTAAATGACCAACTATGTTGGTATTTTTTTCACTTTCTGCCACTCTTTTGTCCTAGAGAAACTAGATTACCCAAACTTCTTCAGTAGATTTAAAGCAATTGTACCTTATTAGAATAGCTTAGTGACTTTCTTCCTAAAACAGCGCCACACCAGTCTACAGGTTGTGTGTGGTATTGCAGCTCAGCCTTATTCACGTCAGTCGAGCTGAGCAGCAGTACTGGACACAAACTATAGACAGATGTGCTGTTTCTGGAAGAAAGCAGCCAGCAGACATATTCCATGATGCAGATAGGACCAGAACCCATTAGCAGTAGTAGATAAATATCTAGAGAAAAGCAAACAGAAGTATTTCTTAAGTCAGTAGTTTGTACATAGCTGGTTGTGTAGGAGTTATACTACTGAAACTACTGTATTGGCATATTAACCAGGGTGATGCAGGATCCAGATGTCTCTACTGAAAGGGGTTTTCAGCTATTAATGGCTCAGGATAGGTCATCACAGTTGATTGGTGGAAGTCAGCCCCTTTATTAGACTCCAGCCCTCTCGTTATGAGGTCTGGTCATCGGTGCTAGACTAGCCGGGATTTCACTGCCAACCACATGGGGTTTTATCATGTAAAGGTGTGGAGAGTATACAGAAAATGGTGTGATTAATGAAAAACATACAGCAAAAGGGGACCCTGTTGACAGAAGGAACTTGTCATTGAAAGGAGTCAGAGGAGGATGTCAGGATTCGTTCTAAACAACAGGCGCTGCACAGTCAGGAGCAGCCAAATATATCACTGAAGCTCCAACTAATATGTCTGAATGCACAACTCGCTGTTGCTTATCACATATGAGATATAACAGCGGCCGACCAGTTCCAGCACCATTGTGTCTAAGAGAAACAGAAAGACGAGACCCCAGGGTGCAAAAGAGACCAGAAATCGTATCACTGAGCAACGGAGAAACATCTCCTGGTCAGATGGATCCAGATCTCTGTTGCCCCGTGCTTATAGATAAATATGAGAGAGATAGATAGATAGACAGATAGATAATAGATAGATAGATATGAGATAGATAGATAGATAGATAATAGATATGAGATAGATAGATAGATAGATAATAGATAGATATGAGATAGATAGATAATAGATATGTGATAGATAGATAGATGGATAGATAGATGGATAGATATGAGATAGATAGATATGAGATAGACAGATAGATAGATGGATAGATAGATGGATAGATATGAGATAGATAGATAGATAGATAGATATGAGATAAATAGATAGATGGATAGATAGATAGATAGATAGATAGATAGATAGGAGATAGATAGATAGATAGATAGATAGATAGATAGATAGGAGATAGATAGATAGATAGATAGATAGATAGATAGATAGATAGATAGATAGATAGATAGATAGATAGGAGATAGATAGATAGATAGATAGATAGATAGATAGATAGATAGGAGATCTGTAGATACTTGGAAACCTGAAGATCTGATTTTGCACTGCTGGGGATTGTTTATCGTCCTCACCTATTACTGGCACAGGTTTCCTCCTCTGACAGATGACATGTTTTTGCACTTCAGTTGGTTAAATGCACTTTTGGCATATCCCTGTACCATCTGCTCTCAGTCACAAGCTACACTATTGTTGCAGGCTCACCTCTATAAGATATACACTGTACAGTGATATCATACCATTTGGGGTGCAATATCTACACAGTCAGGGATATCTTTCTAGAACTGGTTGGGTCCCCTTTAGGAGCATACAGTAACTGGAGGCTCATGGGCCATAGTGCAAAAGATCAGCTTGGACCCACTCTGTACAACTTTGGTTCATGGCCACCAGTCATGACCTATGAGTTACAGGCCCATGGCCAGCTGGCACTTTAGTGCAACGGGCCCTAGACCAAATGACCAGTGCTAGCCATCGATTAGATGGCACCAAGTGCCGAATCTTTATTTGCTGCTCCCCATCATAAGAAAAAAAATAGAGAGAGATTTTGCACTGATAAGCAGTCTTACCCGCACCAGAACAGATTAGTAAATAGGTACTGTACCACAACCAAGTTGATAAGATTCAGTACCAAGCTCATAACTTAAATATAGCCGGAGAACCAAGCTCATTTCATAAATACAGCCCAAGAACCAAGCCCATAATATACAGAACCAGAACCAAGCTCAAACATGAATACAACACAAGAACCAAGCTCATAACATAAATATTGTGCTAGAACCAAGGTCAAGCATAAATACAACACAAGAACCAAGTTCATAACATAAATACAGATTCAGAACCAAACTCAATACCTAAGCTCATAACATACAGTACCAGAACTAAGCTCATAACATAAATACAACACACAAATCAAACTCATAACAGAAATACAGCACCAGAACGAAGCTCATAACATATATACAGCACAAACCTAGCTCACAACACACAGCACCAGAATTTAGCTCATAACATAAATACAGTACCAGAAGCAAGGTCATAAAATAAATACAGCACAAACCAATCCCAGAACCGAGCTCATAACAGAAATACAGCACCAGAACAAACCTCAGTACATAAACACAGCACAAAGCAATCTAAGCACATAGATACAATACCAGAACCAAGCTCATAACAGTGGCAGAACTGATTGTCCTGAGTTGAGAACCTGCCTCCATGACATTCATATGACCAACAGCACATGGACAGCGTGTATCTTCATGAGACAATCCCTTTATTGAAGCAGTATCATATAAATCCAGTGCAGATTTGGGACTATTTACATGCTGTAGAATTATTGGGGATTTCCGGGGTATTTGGCCTCACGGAAACAAACAGAATTTTGTAGATGCAAGGGCTTTTTCACACAAGCGTATATCGGCTGCATTTTCACGGACAGCCAATATACGCTCCCCATCTGATGCATTGGTTTCCAATGCATCAGTTCAGATGGGCGTATTCCTGATGTGTAAAAACGTCCATATGCGTAAAAACGTCCCATGTGTGTAAAAACGTAGCGTAGGATGTTTTTATACCGGCCAGAAAAGATAGTTCTAGAACTATCCTCGGCTGGAATACGGCGGCCGCTGCCATAGACTCCTCTGGGAGCCTATGACAGCTGCTGGAGAAGGGAGATGAGATGGAGTTTAGCAGTGCGTCTGCTAAACTGCCCCCCCCCCTTCTCTCCCTCTCTCTGTCCCTTGCCGGCTGTCTGCAATGGCAGGGCTAGTGTGCTAAAGTCTTGCCCCCTCCCCCTTGCCAGCACCTCTCATAGGCTGGAGTGGAGGGGGGAAGGAACTAGCTCTGCTAAGCTCCCACCCCCTGCCTGTGTTGTAAGCCGGCAAGGGGTAGAGAGGGGGCGGGAAGGGGCTGGGAGTTTAGCTTACTGGCCGACGGTATCCCAGGGCTGCAGTCAGGGGCGTAACTAAAGGCTCAGGGGCCCTGATGCAAAATGTGAGCTGGGGCCCCCTCTCTATCTGAATCTGTACCCGTACCCATACCTAAACCATGCTGCCCAGAGGCATAACTTGAAGCTTCTGGGCCCCAATGCAAAAACTTTAACAGGGCCCCCAACTTTAATGCTTTATTCATAGTACTGGGCTCCCTATATGGAGAGGAGAGGCCTTATGGGCCCCCTAAGGCTCCAGGGCCCGGGTGCAACCGCATCCCCTGCACCCTCTATAGTTACGCCCCTGGCTGCGGTGTATATGCGCCGCAGCCTTGGCCATCTGGACAGGCGTTAAAATGGGAGTTGCAGCCGCAACTTGGTCATGGCTGCCTCTCGCTCACGCGATTTCCGGCCGCGCTGTGGCTGTGACACGGCTGGCCCAAATTTGTCGCGCCCGTGTGAATGAAGCCTCATAGACATCTCCTTAATTAATCAACTCACCAATATGCTCTATCCAGTTCTGCTAATTGTACTTGTTGTCTGCCGGCTAATTAGAGAGCCAGTTCTCTGGAGCGTTCCACTCATTGACAATAATCACTGGTTTTACTACTGACATTAACAAGAGCGCAACAAGTTCTGGTGTCTGCGGGGATGTCAAGGTCTTTACGGTTGATTAGCTTTTGCAATGGCCGCAATTAAGTAGAGAAAAACATCTCAAAGGTTTTTTCTGACTTTTGATTGGATACATTGTAGGAAAAGAGGGAACAAAATATGCAATCAAGGATGTTATATATCAAAGTACGTGTGAAAAATGTCTGTCCATGAAGATAACCCCCTCCATGCGCTCTCATTTGAGAGTCCGCTTCCTGAAATCATTACTATGGACCAAGGTAGAGAGCAGCCTACTACGGGTGGTCCAAAGGTATGGAGACACCTGAATAAATGGAAAACGGTGGTTGGGAATACCATCTTGTGTATGGAATGTTACGAAGTTGAAGAGGGAAAATCTGTTTGGGGAGGGGGGTCCAACATGGCGGCCATTTTAAAACCAAGTGAATATTTTTAAATTGGAAAGGGTGCATGTCACATATGTGTCTGATAGAGAATTTGATGAGGGATCCGAATCTGGGACGTACCTTTTTTTCCTGTCAAAGTTATTATCAATATTCGTTTTGTTACAGACACATATGTTAGCGAGATTAACATGGAGGAGAAGACAGAGATTGGGCTGATCTCCAGGCAGTGCAGTACCTGAGTCATTGCATTGGATTTCAATGGTCGGCACCCTAACAGACCACCCATCTGCCAGTTCTGTGTTGGACCTGCAAAAACGTGGACGTAACAAACTGCCACAGAAGAATCAACAACAATGGCCATCCTGGCATTCTTCTGTAAGAGCCCACTTCATAGCACTCTGGGTTCTGATTTGTCCCGTGTTTCTGTCTGTCTTGCATTCTGTGATCCCCTCTGACCCTTGACCTGTCCTTGTGGAAGTAGTGGGGTTGTCCTTTTCGGGATGGGTGTTCTGCTGTGAGGTGGATTCTGTCGGAGGGGTTCAGAGTGCCCGGCTCTGATTGCTAGCTCCTGTTTCATTGTGTCTTTCAGCCCCATTCTTGCGCTGCACCCCAGCACTAATTTTGTGCTGTGGTCCATGTAAGACAGACAGAGTGAGAGAGAGAGAGCAAAACCCAATTGCAAAGTTGAAGAGCATCATGTGAAAAGCAGAAATCCGCTTTCGCGTCCCTCTAAGTCTTTATGACTAAAGTAAGGAAAGCGGACTGGAAGTGGCCTCCTTCTGCTATGATACATGCATGGAGCTAGTCGATAGGGCTGTCCAGGGCTGGCGCTATCATTGCCGGACGGTGTTAGTGAGAGTAGAAGCGCCGATTCAGTGCAGATACAATGCAAATTACTAGTAAGAGCACGACCCAGTAAGAACACATTGCATATTTCAGTGTGAACATGTGGGTTGGAATTTGGCGCAATCGCCTTGTTAGACCTGTGTTCATTCCAGGGACTCTCAGCGTAGATCGGCACCTGAATGCAGATGATGATGGATGACTTCCTGGATGATCTGAAGGAGGCCACTTCTAGTCCGCCTTCCTTACTTCAGTTATAGCAGAAGGAAGCCACTTCTAGTCCGCTTTCCTTACTTCAGTCATAGCAGCGGTCCCACGGGACTTAGAGAGACACGGAAAACGGATTTCTGCTTCTCACATGCTGCTTTCAACTTTGCAGTGGGGTTTTACGCTATATCTCTTACAAGGGCTACAACACAAAAGTGTAATCCATGTTCCGGGGCCCCCTGGGGCCAATGTACTATACCATCATGTGGTGCAACCATGCCTTCCTATTCAAGTACACTATTGTTATTTCCATATAGGACATCAGTAGTGAGATGTGGTGCTGGATCCGGCTTTCTGACTACATCTGTATAGACCCTAGAAGTGAGAGATGGAGCTAGCAGGTGCCGGTGAGGCATACTGTATGTCTAGTCGCTGCACACCATGGCTGGGGTTCTTACATACAGAGCGATGTACAGCGTCATATATAGACTGATAGTTTCCTTATCAGTCATGGCTGGTTAACAACTCCTGGAAGTCCCTGTGGTTATAAGTGAACGTTTTGCATGTGTGATGACAATGTGATTGAGGAATCAAAGCATCTTATTTACAAACTCATTTGAATTCTAATTTGACTCCCTATCCCTCGCCTGTATATAATGACTTTTAGGACATCGCTAAAAACAACTGTGGAGGAAATCTGCAAGTAGTCTTCGTTAAAAATCTGCTATTTTGTGTCTATAGCTCCTAGGCAGGCTTGGGAACTTTTCACACAAGTGGAATTATTCAGCAGGATGCAGAGCAATTCTGGATTTTGTTAAAAAGTGTATTTTTTTGCATGTTGAACTGCGGAAGGTTTTGTGAGATTTCTTGCATTTTTTTCCATAGACTTTAATTGCGGAATTCCATCTCCTGTATGTTAAAGTAGAGACGCACAGATTTTAATAGGTGCGGAAATTATGCCCCATAGCCAACATTTAAACCAACAGTGGGACACATAAATGTCATCGTGGATTACACTACCGGTCAAACTTTTTAGAACACCTCAACTTTTCCAGTTTTTAATAATATTTAGAGTTTAATGTATCAAACGCAGTTTGAAATGAAAGCATAGAAGAAATAAACAAGTTAATATGAATAAATGTAATGGATCAACTTTGTTTCACCAAATTAAATCTACAAGTCACCCCCTAACAGCTTTACACAATCGGGGCATTTCCTTTACAGTTGCATTCGGATATTGTTCCGAAATTTCTTCCCAACATTGTTGCAGAAGTTCCCACAAATGTGCCGCACTTGTACACTTTGCTTTCACCCTTCCATCTAGTTCATTCCAAACAAGCTAAATAGGGTTTACAGGTCCATTTACACTGGACAAGTGTCGGGCAAATGATGCCCAACACTCGTCCTTGTGTCTCCGCACTCCCGTCCTCCTGCATGGGAGCTAGCAGAGCTGGCTGGGTCATGGAGCAGCCAGCAGGGGGGCGGGCAGTGCAGGAGATTTCTCTCCTCTCGCTCCCCTGCCCCCCTCCATTGAGATAACACACTGACCGTTCGCTAATGAACGGCGGTTATTTAAACTGCACGATGAGCAATGAGTTTCATCATTGATTGTTTATGCAGCATAAAAGATGAGCGATGAAGCTCATTGCTCATCGTGCAGTTTAAATAACCGCCGTTCAGTAGTGAACGGTGGCTGTGTTATGGGAATGGAGGTGGGCGGGGGAGTGAGCGGGGGAGAGAGAGGAGAGAAATTGCCTGCACTGCCCCGCACCCTGCTGGCTGCTCCGTGTGCAAGCCAGCACTAATAGCTCCCATGCAGGAGCATGAGAGCGAGGAAACACAGGGACGAGTGTCGAGCATCGTTTGCCTGACACTCGTCCTGTGTAAATGGGCCTTAAAGGGGTTGTCCCGCGCCGAAACGGTTTTTTTTTTTTTTCAACCCCCCCCCCGTTCGGCGCGAGACAACCCCGATGCAGGGAGGTAAAGAAAGCTCACCGGAGCGCTTACCTGAATCCCCGCGCTCCGGTGACTTCTCTACTCACCGCTGAAGATGGCCTCTTCCTCCGTGGACCGCAGCTCTTCTGTGCGGTCCACTGCCGATTCCAGCCTCCTGATTGGCTGGAATCGGCACGTGACGGGGCGGAGCTACACGGAGCTACACGGAGCCCCATAGAAGACTGCAGAAGACCCGGACTGCGCAAGCGCGGCTAATTTGGCCATCGGAGGGCGAAAATTAGTCGGCACCATGGAGACGAGGACGCCAGCAACGGAACAGGTAAGTATAAAACTTTTTATAACTTCTGCATGGCTCATAATTAATGCACAATGTACATTACAAAGTGCATTATTATGGCCATGCAGAAGTGTACAGACCCACTTGCTGCCTCGGGACAACCCCTTTAAGTCTGGAGACTGTGCAGGCTCTTCCATTCTTTGAAGCCTACTGAATTCTTCTTGTCTTTTTAAGTAGTTCTGAAATAACCTATAAGTATGTTTTGGATCCTTGTCTTGCTGTAATATTAATCCCTGACCAATTAGGCGTACACCAGAGGGTATTGCATGGCATATCAAAATGCTAATGTATAATTAGCAAAACATGGCGCTAAAATAAAGTAAAACTCATCCCACAAAAAAACAAAGCCTCATAAGCTATGGCAATAATAAGTTATGATCACTAGAATGCAAAGAAAAATGCTTAAAAAAATCATATCCTGAAGGCCAAAATCGTCTTGTTCTTCAATGAATTGTCTACATTTAAAGGGGTTTTCTGACCTTTAAAAAACCTTGCCCCCATCTAGGAGTGGCATAGAAAATAGCCATTATTCACCCTTCCACTGTGCTTCTGGTGCAGAACTTCCGACCCACTTCCTTCCACCCTGAGCCCCTCTGATACAGGAAGTGATGTCATGTTCATTAATCACATGACTGTTGCAGCCAGTGGGTTGCCTAAGTGGCCACATGTGCATGAGCAGTATATGACTGCTAAGGCCAGTGATTGGCCAGTGACTGATGAATGTGATCTCATCACTTCCTGTTTCAGCAGGCACCAGGCGCGAGGAGACCATACCATGTTGGTGGTGCTAGATTGGAGGTGCATTAGAAGGGTGACAAGTGGCTATTCTATATTTTCATGCCATTTCCAACCATAGGGAAATTTTTTTTAAAAGGTCAGAAAAATTCTTTTAAGAGGTTTGATATGATAAGCTATGCACTCGGTCATGAGGCTGCAGATATGACGTGCAGTGCAGATGCATCGTACCGGCGCTGTGCAATATTGTCATCAGGACAAGTCTGAACCATTTGGCACCACTGCGATTTACGTCTGAACCTCGGTTATAAAACCCTAAGCTCCACATCTGGAGAACATTTCTGTGAGTGACTGTTTATAAGACGTTATTATTATTACTGTTATTGCATTGTGAATTTTAGCTATTAAATGTCTTGCCAGTTACTGAAGCAAGATGCTGAGGGAGTAGACTGCGGTATTAAGAGGGGCCGGAGCTGAACCCACCATGAGATACAGCAACGACAATCCTGAGACTGAGTGATGCTTCATGAAACGAAGTGGAAAGACTTTCTTTTTTTTCCAGAACACAAATGACATTTAGTAAGATGATGAGGTCCAGAGGGGACATCTTATAAGATGATTCACCTGGATTTCCATGTTATAGCGTTCATTAGTAAAATCTGCTAAAGTATAATATAAACTGCAGTGAGACTGTAAAGAGAACTTCCAACCCAAAGTATCTGTTAGTGGATAATGCGTGTAATAATGTCACTGTTAAGCTCACTAAATAGTTTTTTTCAAGCAACATGAGGCATTCAAAGTGCAGTATTTAGAGGCACATAATTACTATTAAGTCCACATTCAGAAAGTAGAAAAAGAAACTGCCTTCTTTAATTAGCGCAGAGGCTGCTATAATCACAAGACACCTGTTTAGCTTGTTTCCTGTACAGAATCACACAGAAATTGTAATTCCCCGCTTAAATATTCAAGTAATTTTATATTTATCTATCTATCTATCTATCTTCTATCTATCTATCTATCTATCTATCTATCTATCTATCTCATATCTATCTATCTCATATCTATCTATCTATCTATCTATCTATCTATCTATCTATCTATATCCTATCTATCCCATAACTATCTATCTATCTATCTATCTATCTATCTATCTATCTATCTATCTATCTCATATCTATCTATCCCATATCTATCTATCTATCTATTTCATATCTATCTATCCCATATCTATCTGTATATCTATCTATCTATCTATCTATCTATCTATCTATCTATCTATCTATCTATCCCATATCTATCTATCTATCTATCTATCTATCTATCTATCCCATATCTATCTATCTATCTATCTATCTATCTATCTATCTACCTATCTATCTATCTATCTATCTATCTATCCCATATCTATCTATCTATCTATCTATCTATCTATCTATCTATCTATCTATCTATCTATCTATCTACCTACCTATCTATCTATCTATCTATCTATCTATCTATCTATCTATCCCATATCTATCTATCTATCTATCTATCTATCTATCTATCTATCTATCTATCTCATATCTATCTATCTATCTATCTATCTATCTATCTATCTATCTATCTATCTATCTATCTATCTATCTATCTATCCCATATCTATCTATCTATCTATCTATCTATCTATCTATCTATCTATCTATCTATCTATCTATCTATCTATCTATCTATCCATTAATCCATCTAACTATCCATGTACTGGTTCTTCATTCAAACTTGCATGCAATAATGTGATGTTTCAGCTTTATCAAACAATGTGGAGTGCAGTATTTAAAGGTGTTTTCTGGGACTTTCAAAAAAAGTTCAACAGCCTTAAAAAGAAGACAAATTGAATACTCACTAGAGATGAGCGAACGTACTCGTCCGAGCTTGATACTCGTCTTCGAGATGCTCGTTACTCGTGACGAGTACAACGCGATGTTCGAGTTACTTTCACTTTCATCTCTGAGACGTTAGCGCGCTTTTCTGGCCAATAGAAAGACAGGGAAGGCATTACAACTTCCCCCTGCGACGTTCAAGCCCTATACCACCCCCCTGCAGTGAGTGGCTGGCGAGATCAGGTGTCACCCGAGTATATAAATCGGCCCCTCCCGCGGCTCGCCACAGATGCGTTCTGACTAGAGATGAGCGAGCGTACTCGGAAAAGCACTACTCGCTCGAGTAATTTGCTGTATCCGAGTATCGCTGTGCTCGTCCCTGAAGATTCGGGTGCCGGCACGGAGCTGCAGGGGAGAGCGGGGAGGAACGGAGGGGAGATCTTTCTCTCCCTCTCTCCCGCCCGCTCCCCCCCCGCTCCCCGCTGCGACTCACCTGTCAGCCGCAGCGGCACCCGAATCTTCAGGGACGAGCACAGCGATACTCGGATAAAGCAAATTACTCGAGCGAGTAGTGCTTTTCCGAGTACGCTCGCTCATCTCTAGTTCTGACAGAGATCAGGGACAGTGCTGCTGGTGCCAGAGCTGCTATAGGGAGAGCGTTAGGAGTATTTTAGGCTTCAAGAACCCCAACAGTCCTTCTTAGGGCCACATCTAACCGTGTGCAGTAGTGTGGAGGCTGCTTTTTGCAGTGTTGCACTTTTTTTTTTTTTGTATATCGGCCGTGCAGAGCATTGCGCCCTGCAGTAATTATACATAGTCCAGGGCCAGTAGTGGTGGTGAGGCAGGGACAGAAGACATATTGATTGAATATAGGCAGTGGGCCTTTCCAAAAACATTTGGGAAAAAAAATCTATTTGGGCTGCCTGTGACTGTCCTCAGTGTACTGGGTCTGTGCTGGGGGTAGTTGTCCTCCTAATTCATACGCAGCCAGCTAAGTGTTACAGCAGGCTTGCGCAAAATTATTTCCTGGCTCTGTGTTGGCTGTTACATCACCGCTGTATTCCAGTCCACAGTGCAACAGTCTGCAGTTATTTTACATACTCCACGGCCAGTAGTGGTGAGGCAGGGACAGAAGACATATTTATTGAATATAGGCAGTGGGCCTTTCCAAAAACATTTGGGAAAAAAAATCTATTTGGGCTGCCTGTGACCGTCCTGAGTGTACTGGGTCTGTGCTGGGGGTAGTTGTCCTCCTAATTCATATGCAGCCAGCTAAGTGTTACAGCAGGCTTGCGCAAAATTATTTCTTGGCTCTGCTGTGCATTCCGTAAGCGAAGTCAGCCTCCAACCACAGGCCAATAAGCGGCACATTTAATTACAGCGTTCTGTTCCTGCACTACTGGTAATACAGCATGCTGAGGGGTAGGGGTAGGCCTAGAGGACGTGGACGCGGGCGAGGACGCGGAGGCCCAAGTCAGGGTGTGGGCACAGACCGAGCTCCTGATCCAGGTGTATCGCAGCCGACTGCTGCGGGATTAGGAGAGAGGCACGTTTCTGGCATCTCCACATTCATCTCACAATTAATGGGTCCACGCGGTAGACCTTTATTAGAAAATGAGCAGTGTGAGCAGGTCCTGTCGTGGATGGCAGAAAGTGCATCCAGCAATCTATCGAACACCCAGAGTTCTGCGCCGTCCACTGCTGCAACTCTGAATCCTCTGGCTGCTGCTCCTCCTTCCTCCCAGCCTCCTCACTCCATTACAATGACACATTCTGAGGAGCAGGCAGACTCCCAGGAACTGTTCCCGGGCCCCTGCCCAGAATGGGCAGCAAGGGTTCCGAATCCTCTCCCACTGGAGGAGTTTGTCGTGACCGATGCCCAACCTTTTGAAAGTTCCCGGGGTCCGGGGGATAAGGCTGGGGACTTCCGGCAACTGTCTCAAGACCTTTCAGTGGGTGAGGAGGACGATGACGATGAGACACAGTTGTCTATCAGTGAGGTAGTAGAAAGGGCAGTAAGTCCGAGGGAGGAGCGCACAGAGGATTCGGAGGAAGAGCAGCAGGACGATGAGGTGACTGACCCCACCAGGTTTGCTACGCCTACTGAGGACAGGTCTTCAGAGGGGGAGGCAAGGGCAGCAGCAGGGCAGGTTGCAAGAGGCAGTGCGGTGTCCAGGGGTAGAGGCAGGGCCAGACCGAATAATCCACCAACTGTTTCCCAAAGCGCCCCCTCGCGCCATGCCACCCTGCAGAGGCCGAGGTGCTCAAAGGTCTGGCAGTTTTTCACTGAGAGTGCAGACGACCGACGAACAGTGGTGTGCAACCTGTGTCGCGCCAAGATCAGCCGGGGAGCCACCACCACCAGCCTCACCACCACCAGCATGCGCAGACATATGATGGACAAGCACCCCACAAGGTGGGACGAAGGCCGTTCACCGCCTCCGGTTTGCACCGCTGCCTCTCCCCCTGTGCCCCAACCTGCCACTGAGATCCAACCCCCCTCTCAGGGCACAGGCACTACCGTCTCCTGGCCTGCACCCACACCCTCACCTCCGCTGTCCTCGGCCCCATCCACCAATGTCTCGCACCGCACCGTCCAGCCGTCGCTAGCGCAAGTGTTGGAGCGCAAGCGCAAGTACGCCGCCACTCACCTGCACGCTCAAGCGTTAAACGTGCACATAGCCAAATTTATCAGCCTGGAGATGCTGCCGTATAGGCTTGTGGAAACGGAGGCTTTCAAAAGTATGATGGCGGCGGCCCCGCGCTACTCAGTTCCCAGTCGCCACTACTTTTCCCGATGTGCCATCCCAGCCCTGCACGACCACGTCTCCCGCAACATTGTACGCGCCCTCACCAACGCGGTTACTGCCAAGGTCCACTTAACAACGGACACGTGGACAAGCACAGGCGGGCAGGGCCACTATATCTCCCTAACGGCACATTGGGTGAATTTAGTGGAGGCTGGGACAGAGTCAGAGCCTGGGACCGCTCACGTCCTACCCACCCCCAGAATTGCGGGCCCCAGCTCAGTGGTGGTATCTGCGGCGGTGTATGCTTCCTCCACTAAACCACCCTCCTCCTCCTCCTCCTCCTACGCAACCTCTGTCTCGCAATCAAGATGTGTCAGCAGCAGCATGTCGCCAGCAGTCGGTGTCACGCGGCGTGGCAGCACAGCGGTTGGCAAGCGTCAGCAGGCCGTGCTGAAACTACTCAGCTTAGGAGATAAGAGGCACATGGCCCACGAACTGCTGCAGGGTCTGACAGAGCAGACCGACCGCTGGCTTGCGCCGCAGAGCCTCCAACCGGGCATGGTCGTGTGTGACAATGACCGTAACCTGGTGGCGGCTCTGCAGCTCGGCAGCCTCACGCACGTGCCATGCCTGGCCCACGTCTTTAATTTGGTGGTGCAGCGCTTTCTGAAAAGCTACCCACGCTTGTCAGATCTGCTCGGAAAGGTGCACCGGCTCTGCGCACATTTCCGGAAGCCCCACACGGACGCTGCCACCCTGCGCACCCTGCGACATCAGTTTCATCTGCCAGTGCACCGACTGCTGTGCGACGTGCCCACACGGTGGAACTCTATGCTCCACATGTTGGCCAGGCTCTATGAGCAGCGTAGAGCTATAGTGGAATACCAACTCCAACATGGGCGGCGCAGTGGGAGTCAGCCTCCTCAATTCTTTACAGAAGAGTGGGCCTGGTTGGCAGACATCTGCCAGGTCCTTGGAAACTTTGAGGAGTCTACCCAGATGGTGAGCGGCGATGCTGCAATCATTAGCGTCACCATTCCTCTGCTATGCCTCTTGAGAAGTTCCCTGCAAAGCATAAAGGCAGACGCTTTGCGCTCGGAAACAGAGTCGGGGGAAGACAGTATGTCGCTGGATAGTCAGAGCACCCTCCTGTCTATATCTCAGTGCGTTGAGGAGGAGGAGGAGGGGGAGGAGGATGAGGAGGAGGGGGAAGAGACAGCTTGGCCCACTGCTGAGGGTACCCATGCTGCTTGCCTGTCATCCTTTCAGCGTGTATGGCCTGAGGAGGAGGAGGATCCTGAAAGTCATCTTCCTAGTGAGGACAGCCATGTGTTGCGTACAGGTACCCTGGCACACATGGCTGACTTCATGTTAGGATGCCTTTCTCGTGACCCTCGCGTTACACGCATTCTGGCCACTACGGATTACTGGGTGTACACACTGCTCGACCCACGGTATAAGGAGAACCTTTCCACTCTCATACCCGAAGAGGAAAGGGGTTCGAGAGTGATGCTATACCACAGGACCCTGGCGGACAAACTGATGGTAAAATTCCCATCCGACAGCGCTAGTGGCAGAAGGCACAGTTCAGAGGGCCAGGTAGCAGGGGAGGCGCAGAGATCAGGCAGCATGTACAGCACAGGCAGGGGAACACTCTCTAAGGCCTTTGCCAGCTTTCTGGCTCCCCAGCAAGACTGTGTCACCGCTCCCCAGTGAAGGCTGAGTCGGCGGGAGCACTGTAAAAGGATGGTGAGGGAGTGCGTAGCCGATCGCACAACCGTCCTCCGTGACGCCTCTGCCCCCTACAACTACTGGGTGTCGAAGCTGGACACGTGGCCTGAACTCGCGCTCTATGCCCTGGAGGTGCTTGCTTGTCCTACGGCTAACGTCTTGTCAGAGAGGGTGTTTAGTGCGGCTGGGGGAATCATCACAGATAAGCGTACCCGCCTGTCAACCGACAGTGCCGACAGGCTAACACTCATCAAGATGAACAAAGGCTGGATTTCCCCAGACTTCTCTTCTCCACCAGCGGACAGCAGCGATACCTAAGCAATACGTAGGCTGCACCCGCGGATGGAAGCATTGTTCTCTATCACCATCAAAAACGGGGACCTTTTAGCTTCATCAATCTGTGTATAATATTCATCCTCCTCCTCCTGCTCCTCCTCCTGAAACCTGACGTAATCACGCCGAACGGGCAATTTTTCTTAGGCCCACAAGGCTCAGTCATATAATTTTTGTAAACAATTTTTATACATTTCAATGCTCATTAAAGCGTTGAAACTTTCACCTGAACCAATTTTTATTTTAACTGGGCTGCCTCCAGGCCTAGTTACCAATTAAGCCACATTAACCAAAGCGATTAATGGGTTTCACCTGCCCTCTTGGTTGGGCATGGGCAATTTTTCTGAGGTACATTAGTACTGTTGGTACACCAATTTTTTGGGGCCCTTGCCTACAGTGTAATCCAATTAATTTTTTGCCCACCTGCATTAAAGCTGACGTTACATCAGCTGTGTTGGGCACTGCAATGGGATATATTTATGTACCGCCGGTGGGTTCCAGGGAGCCACCCATGCTGTGGGTCCACAGGGAGTTGTAACTGCATGTGTCTACTTCTAAAGAACCCCAGTCTGACTGGGGCATGCAGTGTGGGCCGAAGCCCACCTGCATTTAATCGGACGTTACCTCAGCTGTGATGGGCACTGCAATGGGATACATTTATGTACAGCCGGTGGGTTCCAGGGAGCCACCCATGCTGTGGGTGCACACAGAATTCCCATTGCGGAGTTGTACCTGCCTGTGACTATTTATAAAAAAACCGCGGTCTGACTGGGGCATGCAGACACCTTGACAGAATGAATAGTGTGTGGCACATAGGTTCCCCATTGCTATGCCCACGTGTGCAGCTCCTGATGGCGGTGGCACAGGATTATATTTCTCATTGCTTCTGTACAGCATTGTTGGCTTTCGCCCCGCCCCTTTTAAAGAGGGTCACTGCCTAGCCATGCCAACCCTCTACAGTGTGTGCCTGCGGTTCCTCCTCATGGCAGGCGCACTTATAAATAGACATGAGGGTGGTGTGGCATGAGTGCAGCTGAAGGCTGCGCAGGGACACTTCGGTGTGCGCTGTGGACACTGCGTCGTGCGCGGGGGGGGGGGGGTTGGGCAGCATATAACCCAGGAGAAGTGGCAGCGGAGTGTCATGCAGGCAGTGATTGTGCTTTGTTGGAGGTAGTGTGGTGCTTAGCTAAGGTACGCATTGCTAATGAGGGCTTTTCAGAAGTAAAAGTTGTTGGGAGGGGGGGGGCCCACTCTTGCCGCTTAGTGGGACCTGGGAACTTGAGATGCAGCCCAACGTGTAGCCCCTCGCCTGCCCTATCCGTTGCTGTGTCGTTCCCATCACTTTCTTG
The DNA here is from genome assembly GCF_035609145.1 of Eleutherodactylus coqui. Lineage (NCBI taxonomy): Eukaryota > Metazoa > Chordata > Amphibia > Anura > Eleutherodactylidae > Eleutherodactylus > Eleutherodactylus coqui. Next base: position 43,228,261 of record NC_089841.1, read on the forward strand.
AATTGCCCAGATTTTCACAAATGAAAACCTTAGCGAGCATCGGCGATATACAAAAATGCTCTGGTGGCCCATTGACTTCAATGGGGTTCGTTACTCGAAACGAACCCTCGAGCATCGCGATAATTATGTCCCGAGTAACGAGCACCCGAGCATTTTGGTGCTCGCGCATCTCTAATACTCACCCATCCGGGCAGCTGCCCGTCCAGTGTTGCAGACCTGGTGCCCCACACACAACCTGGAAGAAGCAGTGGGTGGTCAAGTACCTTCCACTGTGAACGTAAATGTTTAGCTACTCTCAGGCTTCAATGGTGATTCTTCTAGGGTAGCTTAAGCTTGCACGTGGCTGAGCTGTACATACAAAAGGAATTCAACAGCTCAGTGTTCAACGTTTCTTTATTATAAGGCCATTTAACAGTTTTTGAAGTCCCGGAAAACCCCTTTAAAGGCACATTAATGCTACACTCATAGCGCAGAGACAGATGGGGAAAATTGCTTGATTGAATCAGTGCAGAGGCTGCTATAATCACAGGACATCTATCTGCTTAACTTGTTCCCTCTGCAGACATATAGAGAGCTTGAAATTCTCAGACTTGATATTCAAATTATTTTAGCCCTATCTATCTATCTATCTATCTATCTATCTATCTATCTATCTATCTATCTATCTATCTTACTCCAAAATCACAGCACTATCAAACACAGTCCAAACACTGGTTTTTCAATGTGCGTGTAATAATGCAATATTTCAGCTCACTCTATGGAGCTTTTCTCAAGCAATGTGGAGCATGCAATGTTCAGTATTTAAAAGCAACAGTGGCTATTACTTCTACACTGCAGAGAGAGAAAGCAAGACTGTTTCCTTGAATCAGTGCAGAGGCTGCTATAATCACAGGACCCCTATCTAACTAGTTCCCTCTACAGACACACTGACAGCTTGTAAATCCCTGCTTTTTAAATTATTTTAGCACTATCTAATTTATGTGTGGTGCCTTTTTCTTTTACAATCGATTACAAGACCATTATTAAATAACATTGTTATTATTTAGGGTGCTAGACTGTCAGATGTTAATGATTTTAGCTTCCCATTGTGCCAAGCTGTTGATGATGGAACATGTCCATGATTAATTGACTACATTTGGGGATATCCCCCTAACAAAAAAGTCATGAAAAAAGCAAATAAGGGCCCGAGAGACCCTCTGACCATTTGCTGGATGTTTTGTATATAGCACATTGCAGACAGATGGGAAATATATCCCCGATTCTTATAATCCAGACACAACTATTATTTCTAAATTCCTTCTAATTCCTTTCCAGCAAGGATTGTGCCCCATGACTGTGCCAAATAAAAATAGCCCCACCCTGCACTGAGCCATATACATCGAGGAAATTCATATGATATACTAGAAACAAGGAGTTATAGTGATATACTCAAGAAAGAGAGAGAAAACTGCAGACTACACAGAAGGGGCCAATCCTACGTTCCGCTGCTCCATTAGTCTCCATTAGTCCCATTGACATTAATGGAATGGCAGCACACATTGTCTTCCTTTTTGACATTAACTTATGGAATGTAGCTTTAAGGGATGTTTCAGTAACTGAAATATATGGAGTATGTACACTTTTGCAACCAAAGTTTTTGGATCTAAATAAAGACATACCTTTAAAAAGGACACAGATCATGTCCTCTGACAAGTGGGAGGGCCTGCAGACATTTACAGACGCATACCTGCTATTTTCTTCAATGTTTTATTTTTCGTCTTAGCCCCCTTCCCCTATGGCTGCAAGGGCTACTTTTGGAGTCCAATATTAGTGCACTTTCAAGCGGGTGGTCTCCACCACCCAGTGTCAATGGCTGACATGACTTTGACTGATACCGTATGGTAGAGAGCAATGTATATATGAATGCAGTGATGTCATAAGAACAGTGTGTATTGATGCAGTGATGTCACAGGAGTATTGTGTGTATGAGTATAGTGATGTCACCGGAGCAGTGTGTTCACGAGTGCAGTGATGTCACAGGAGCAGTGTAAGTTTTCCGTAAATACCTATAAAGCACTTGAAATTTTTCTTTTTATTTATTTTATTACTTTTCTGGAAAGTCCAGTGCTGTCATCAGGATGACATTTAGCAAAACTTGCCAGGAATGTTCTTTCTACGTCCAAAAATGAAGTTTCTTCTTCCTATTTGAATAATGGAGGATCTCACACATGAAATGACCCAGAAAGGTATTGGGATAATGACTGTGCTTTGTGTTATTTGGTATTAAACTTAGAGGAATCTTTATTTTTGGGCAGCAATTTTTTTCCCACTTTCGAAATACAAAAATAACTTCTGCAGAGTCCCGGCTTCATGGTGTACGCTCTATCTGCATGCTGGTCCTGTAGTGGGATAGTAAACTTGGGCTCAGGGTACAATGAGTCATATATTAAGGATAAAACGCATCTGAAACTCATCCAAGTACAAACCTAAAAAATGAGATCCGCTTGTGGCTAGAGACGATGAACAGACCGTATGGCCTCCGGAAAAAAGTAGAAAGGAGCCAACAGGAGCTGAGGTGTCAGGGAGCTTTGCTGACCCTGCCACCATCTGTAGGACCTCCACCAACTCATATTTTTAGTGGCATCACAAAGGAGGTGGAGGTCTCTTTAGTCGCCAATCATCTGGTTGTTTAAAACGAGTTGTCCTACAATTGACATTTATTAGCTATCCATAGGATAGGTGGGGATCTTGCAACTGAGACCACTACAGAGCCAGCCTTATCTATGTGTGACTCATGTAATTGCACAGGTTGCCAGCCACCAGTTTGCAGGGGGGGTGGAGGGGGCTACAGGCATGTGTAGGCTGTGGGCAATTGCCCCCTTAGGTGCGCCAGGCCAGATCATTTACTTCCATCATATGACAGCATTGTGTGGAGCTACATGAATCCCCATCTTCCTGGCTCTGTCTCCTCCCACCTGAAGTTCCAAAGCTTTGATATCAGCCCATCAATGCCTTTGCAACACAATTGCTTAGTTCTGCTACTGTATTTATGTTATCAGTTCAGTTCTGATATTGTTTCTATGTACTGTGTTTGGTTTGTGCAATATTCATGAACTAAGCTTGGTTCTGGTGCTGTATCTATATTATGAGCTTGGTTCTGGTGCTGAATTTATGTATTGCGCTTGGTTATAATGCTGCATTTAAGTTAGGAGATTGGTTCTGTTGTTGTATTTATGTTATGAGTTTGTTTCTGGTATTACATCTATGTACTGAAGTTGGATTGTACTGCATGTATGAGCTGAGCTTGGTCCTGGTGCTGTGTTATGTACTGAGCTTGATTCTGGGGCACTATTTATGTACTGAGCTTGGTTGTGGTGCAGTATTTATGTACTCACCTTGGTTCCGGAGCTGTATTCATGTTATGGGCTTGGTTCTAGTACAGTATTTCTTCACTGAGCTGTTCTGATGCGGGTATGCTGCATTCTTGCTGTTTTATGCACAAGCAGAATACAGGCAGACAGTTAGTGAAATATATTTAGTTTTTTTTTCTTGTGCGGCACCAAAAAGAATTCTGTACCAGCTATCCTCTATCCTGAGGCCCTCCCAACATTTACATATGAAGTAAAGGGCAGCCCTCACTGGGAACCAGATTTGCCCTTCACTACCATAGTAGAATGATGTCAGCCAATGGGTTAGTTTGGGCCCCTTTTTGCTTGGGCCCCTGATAGCACTACCACCTATCTTGATGGCAGTCCTTGGGTTAGTGTTTCTAGGTATGTACTTAAATTAAACATAGACAGGTGGCGATTGGGTTTGATGTTGTATTTCATATGCAATAGGCAAAGAGAGAGACTAATAGGCAAATTATTGCTTTCCTTGTATTTTATAGACTAATGAATCTGCAAATCTGGTGCAATGTTTCATTATTCTCCTTTTATGACATATCTGACAAAAACATAGTTTTTTTGACCTATGATTCTAAATGATTAGGTTTTCTACCAACTTGTTCTGTCTAATTTGCCCTTAATGGATCTTTACCCTTTAATAGTGACTTTTCATTACCAGCAATTAAAGGTAATTTGATGGTTACTTAAGTGTTACATTATTGGAGACGGCCTACAATGAATCAGCCCTTGACTTACATCTGGAAAACAGAAGTAAGGGAATATTATTTAATTGGCTAACTGAAGAGATTTTAATTTGCAGCATGCCACAGCACTTAGATCTCTTCACCTTAAAGTATATAATGATGGATAATCTACAAAACATTTGCAAACAAATGGAAAAAGCAAGAACATTATGATACAAAATACCAAGGTTGGCCACAGACAACTGAGTGTCCCCATGCAGAATCTGTTTCCATTAACATACACACAAGTTTATGTTTATGGTAATAAAGGAGTTAATAATAACATCACTGGTGGGCTAGGGCAGTGAACTAGTTAATGTAACATTGATCCAGGTAGTGAAAGTGTTAATGCCAACATCCATGGTAGTCTAAAGTATCAAAGGAGTTAAAAATAAGATTCCTGGTGAGCTAGTTCAGTGAAGGGACTAATGATAACATCCCTGGTGGTCTTAAAAGTAAATGGGATAATGATAACATCCTGCTGGTCTAGGGTAGTGAAGGTATTGATGATAAAACCCTGGCTGGTTTACGGTCGTGAATAGTTAATGATAACATCCCCACTGACCTAGAGTACTAAGGGTGCTAATGATGTTGTCCTTGCTGGTTTAGAGTAGCAAAGGCATTATTAGTAACATCCCTGCTGGCTGCCCTACACTATGGAGAATGTCATCAATAACGCCTTTACAACCCTGTAGGTGGTGATAAAGTCCCTGATGGGCTAGGGTAATGAAGGAATTGACCTAGTTCACCATGAATGTTATCCTCGACTACTTCACTACTCTAAACTAGCAAAAGATGAGCAGGAGGATGCTACCATTAATGACTTCACTACCTTAGGCATTACTGATAACATCCCTGGTGGGCTAAGGTAATGAACAAAATGACAAAATTTGTGTTCGAATTTGGCCATCCAATAGTTTCTGGTAGAGGATCTCTGTTCCATAACGCATCACAGTTTTTGGACCGTGTTCTACACAGATTTGCAACTGAGGCAAGATCTTACCTCAGGGACACAGGAGACCTTTTTGTCAACTTATTGAACTTCCTGTGACAACTGACACATACCTGGTCACTTTAGATGTTGTGTCTTTGCATATAAACATCTCGCACACAAAAAGGACTGAGGGCAGTACATGATCGAATAAATGAAGCAGAGTGGCCAAATTCGAACATACATTTTTTTAATTACATTGTTAGAATTTATCCTTTGTAACAACTTTTTCATATTTGAGGAGGAGTTCTATTTGCCACGCCAGGGGACAGCCATGGGGTCAAACGTTGCGCCAACCTATGCGAACATATACATGAAATGGGTATTCTGCAGATACATCTCTACGTCACCACTCTGGCACCTTGTGCTGAAGTAGTAGCGTTACATAGATGATATACTTCTGTTCTGGAATGGCACGTATGAGGAACTTCAAAATTTCCATCAATACATCAATCAGATCTTCCCTGAGCTTAAATTTACTATCAATAGCTCTCAAGAACAGATTCAGTTCCTTGATGTCTCTATTAAGAAAGAAGGTCTATCTCTAACGACAGATATCTATTGTAAGCGGATGGACAAAAGTAATCTGCTCCAATATAATAGTTGTCATCCAGACAGAATGATGCAATCACTTCCCTGGAGTCAAGTGCTTCGTGTAAGACGCATTGTGAATCACGAGGTGGTGGATGAGAGGTTGGAGAACATGTGTAAAAAAATTTATGGCGATATCCAGATTAATTAATTCACAAAACAGCTAATGCAGTACGCAGCATAAATCGATCACAAAGGTGAAGGAAGACACACAGGCACGCATACCGTTTGTATCAACATATGGCCCCTTGAGTAAACAGGTCTCCAACATCCTGAGAAAATATTGGCCATTACTTGGCAAGAAATGGCTGACTTTGCGACACCTCCTATGATGTCCTTCAGACGTGGGCAGAATTTGAGGGATAGTCTGGTTAAGACCCAGGTGACAAAGGCGCCATCAAATAAACAAAAATATTCCACTCAATTAGCCAATTACAGTATAGGGTTATACCATGTCCCAGAGAGGATGAGAGGTGGACATAGAGTAACGATGATGAAGAAGAAAGAGCTACAATGGATTTCTGATTTTGATTCGAGGTCCCCACAGGGACTAAATATTGAATTTAACATAACTCCATACCTATAAGCCCCTTAATAACGTCTTGTGACTTTTTGTACATTGATTGTCGTATGACAATTTTTTTTATTGATGTTGTGTATGTTTTATTCCAGAATGTGGATTGCCATTCTGCAGTGGATTAGCTGGCCTGGTTCTGGACCTGCTCCTCTTGACTATGAATAAGCTGGAAGATATTCAAGTTTTTTTAGCACTATACATGGAGCAATACACCATGGAGCGGATACCAAACCAGGTTGGCCATAATCTGCTGCAGCTGGTAAGGCCATTTGCATATACCTGTCCTGTTCTTATTGGTTGTAGACTGATGCTGGGGGTGGAGTGTATTGTAATTATAGTCACTACTGTATGAGTTTAGGCAGCTCGACAAGGGCTAAATTATAGCCAAAACGACGCATTGTGCTGTTCTGTATGGGCCTGTGATGGAATAAAACAAGCCCAGTTGGGGTGACATTGATGCACCGTTCCTTGCTGCTGGAATTACTTATTTGGATTCCTCGGTGTATTTGTGTCCTGGATCAGACACTACCTTTGGCATGCACCAAAGGTTACTTTAAGGTAACAGTGAGTGCTGCTGGAATTCAGTTTATGTTCATATAAGTAATTAGTTACAGGGGATGACTACTTGCTATTTGCTTTAACCCCTTAATGACATGGCCTATTTTGAGCTTAAGGACCAAGCCTTATTTTTCAAATCTGACATCTGTCACTTTCTGTGCTAATAACTTTTGAATGCTTTTACTTATCAAGGTGATTCTGAGATTGTTTTTTCGTGACATATTGTACTTTATGTTAGTGTAAAAATTTCAGCAATAAATTTTGTCCTTATTTGGAAAAAAAATCCAAATTTACTGAAAATTTGGAAAAATTCACAATTTTCAAACTTTGAATTGTTTTCTTTGTAAGATAGAAAGTCAAACACCACAACATAGTTATTAATTAACATTTCCCATAGGCCTACTTTACACAGCAATCATTTTTTAAGTGTTATTTTACTTTTTGCAGACTCCACAAAGTATATAAATTTAGCAGTAATTTTTCACATTTACTAGCAAATTTCAAAATCTAAATTTTTTAAGGACCAATGCAGTTCAGACATAGTTTTGCCGAGCCTGTATATCAGAATCCCCCATGAATTGCCCCATTTTAAAATCAGCACCCTTCAAAGTATTCAAAATGGCATTTAGAAAGTTTATTAACCCTTTAGATGTTTTACAGGAACTAAAGGAAAGTGCATCAAAAATTAGAACAGTTCCTTTTTTCTACTGATTTTCAATATAAAACCTTTTTTTTAATATAAAACAGTAGGAGTTAGCAAAGAAACAAAACTTGGAATGTATGACCCAGATTCCGCAGTTTTTAGAAATTCCCCATATGTGGACGTAGCCTGTTGTATGGGCACATGGTAGGTCTCAGAAGGAAAGGAGCGCTTCTTGTCTTTTTGAATGCAGATTTGGCAGGAATAATTTTCAGACCCCATGTAGTGTTTGCAGTGCCCCTGAGGTAGCAGTACATTTGAAACCCCCAATAACTGACCCCATTTTGGAAACTACACCCCTCAGGGAATTTATTAAGGGGTGTAGTGAGCGGTTTGAACCCACAGATGTTTGAGGAATTTTTTTTAACAGTTTGAGTTCAATACGAAAAAATCCAATTTTTCACATAATGTTTAGCTTTAGGCCCAGATTTTCATTTTTCACCAGTGGCAGAAGGAAAAACGTACCCCATGATGCGTTACCCAGTTGCTCTCGAACACGGAAATGCCCCATATGTGGACGTAGCCTGTTGTATGGGCACATGGCAGGACTCAGAAGGATAGGAGCGCTTCTTGGCTTTTTGAATGCAGATTTTGCTGGAATAATTTTCAGAGCCCATGTAGTGTTTGCAGTGCCCCTGAGGTACCAGTGCATTTGAAACCCCCAACAACTGACCCCATTTTGGAAACTACACCCCTCAGGGAATTTTTTAAGGGGTGTAGTGAGCGGTTTGAACCCACAGGTATTTGAGGAATTTTTTTAACAGTTTGAGTTCAATACAAAAAAACCACATTTTTCACATAATGTTCAGCTTTAGGCCCAGATTTATATTTTTTACCAGTGACAGAAGGAAAAAACGTACCCCATGATGCGTTACCCAGTTGCTCTCGAACACGGAAATGCCCCATATGTGGACGTAGCCTGTTGTATGGGCACATGGCAGGACTCAGAAGGATAGGAGCGCTTCTTGGCTTTTTGAATGCAGATTTTGCTGGAATAATTTTCAGAGCCCATGTAGTGTTTGCAGTGCCCCTGAGGTACCAGTGCATTTGAAACCCCCAACAACTGACCCCATTTTGGAAACTACACCCCTCAGGGAATTTTTTAAGGGGTGTAGTGAGCGGTTTGAACCCACAGGTATTTGAGGAATTTTTTTAACAGTTTGAGTTCAATACAAAAAAAACACATTTTTCACATAATGTTCAGCTTTAGGCCCAGATTTATATTTTTTACCAGTGGCAGAAGGAAAAAACGTACCCCATGATGCGTTACCCAGTTGCTCTCGAACACGGAAATGCCCCATATGTGGACGTAGCCTGTTGTATGGGCACATGGCAGGACTCAGAAGGATAGGAGCGCTTCTTGTCTTTTTGAATGCAGATTTGGCAGGAATAATTTTCAGACCCCATGTAGTGTTTGCAGTGCCCCTGAGGTACCAGTGCATTTGAAACCCCCAACAACTGACCCCATTTTGGAAACTACACCCCTCAGGGAATTTTTTAAGGGGTGTAGTGAGCGGTTTGAACCCACAGGTATTTGAGGAATTTTTTTAACAGTTTGAGTTGAGAACGAAAAATTCACATTTTTCCAATAATGTTCAGCTTTAGGCCCAGATTTTCATTTTTCACCAGGGGCAGAAGGAGAAAACATAGTCCATAATGCATTACCCAATTACTCTCGAGCACGGAAATGCCCCATATGTGGATGTAAACTGTTGTTTGGGCACATGGCAGGGCTCAGAAAGAAAGGAGCGCTTTTTTTGAATGCAGATTTTGCTGGAATAATTTTCAGACCCCATGTAGTGTTTGCAGTGCCCCTGAGGTACCAGTGCATTTGAGACCCCCAACAACTGACCCCATTTTGGAAACTACACCCCTCAGGGAATTTTTTAAGGGGTGTAGTGAGCGGTTTGAACCCACAGGTATTTGAGGAATTTTTTTTAACAATTTGAGTTGAGAACGAAAAATTCACATTTTTCCAATAATGCTCAGTTTAGGCCCAGATTTTTATTTTTTACCAGGGGCAGAAGGAAAAAACGTAACCCATGATGTTACCCAACAGGGAAATGCCCCATATGTGAATCTAAACTGTTTTTAGGGCGCAGGGCTCAGAAGGGAAGGACTTAGCATGTGGCTTTATGTACAAGCTGTGCGAAGTACATCAGGGTAAAACGTCAGGGCAATAAAAAAATTAAAATTTCAGGGACGTGTGGTAGATCTTAAAACACTCATTTATACAGAGGCCGGGTTGTGTGGGGCACGTTTCACACTGGTATATGGTGTCTTTTCTTATCCCCTGTTTGTAGCACACTCTGCACCTCTTTTGGGGCCTTCCCTTCGTCGCAGTGGAGGGAATTTCACTGAGAAAATGCTGCCCTGGTACAATTCTTGTGGCCTCGCTTCCAGAAGTACTGGGCCTCTCCCCCACCTCCTGGTCCCCAAATATTAGGTCCTTGATAACTTCCTCTTGAAATTCAAGGAATGTCCCCCTGTGGCCTGCACCTTGGAACAGCACGTAGGCATTATACAGTGCCATCTGTACGAGGTGCACGGCCAGTTTTTTGTACCACACCCGTGTTTTCCGCATGGCTCTATAGGGCTCCAGTACCTGGTCTGATAGATCGACCCCTCCCATGTACTTATTATAGTCGAGGACGCAGTCTGGTTTGGGGGTCTCTGCACTGGTACCTCGTACTGGGCAGGGGGTACTGCTGTGGCCGTGTATTGTCGTCAACATAAGGACATCCCTCTTGTCCTTATATTTAACGCACAATACATTGTCGCTGCATTGGGCCCGGCTCTCACCCCTTCTGAGCAGTTGCCCAAGCAGCGTCTTAGGGAGGCTTTTTTGATTTTTCCGAACAGTGCCACATGCCACTGTTCCTCTGGAAGCGAGGCACTGAAACAGGGGGACACTGGTATAAAAGTTATCCAGGTACAGATGGTAACCCTGGTCTAATAGTGGGTGCACCAGTTCCCACACTATTTTCCCTGTTATTCCCAGCACGGGGGGGCATTCTGGGGGCTCAATTTTAGTGTCCTTCCCCTCGTAAATACGGAACTTGTGGGTGTACCCTGATGTACTTTCGCACAGCTTGTACAACTTCACACCATACCGTGCCCGCTTACTGGGCAGGTACTGGCGGAATTTTAGCCTCCCCTTGAAGTGTACCAGGGACTCGTCTACTGCAATGTTTATCTGTGGGGCATACGCCTGGGCAAACTTGGCGTTAAAATGGTCTATTACGGGCCTGATCTTATACAACCGATCGTAATTGGGGTGATCGCTGGGGGGGCACAGCTGGTTGTCATTGTAGTGCAGAAATTTTAAAATACACTCAAAGCGCGTCCTCGACATCGCCATGCGGAACATTGGGGTGTGGTACAAAATATCGGTAGACCAGTACGCCCTGATTGTTGGCTTCTTTATTAGCCCCATGGTTAGTATAAGCCCCCCAAATTTTTGTATCTCTGGTGCATCCACAGGGGTCCACTTATCGGGTCTGGCATAGCTGGAGGTGGGATTTTGTTGAATAAAATTCTGGGCGTACAAATTAGTCTGGGTAACAATGTGGGCAATGAACTCTTCTGAAAAAAAAAACTTGAAGAAGTCCTTCCCTCTGAGCCCTTCCGGATCAAATTGAATCCCTGGGTTCCCAATAAAATCAGGGATCTGGGGTCTGTAATGTTCCGGGGTACTCCAGTGAGCATCTGATGCATTGGGGTCAGTGGCGGTCCTTGGACGCCTTCTCGGGGGTGCAGGGAGCTCAGACTCGCTGGATGAGGATGAGGATGAGGAGTCGGTGAATGCCAAAAAAGTGGGGTCGTCATCACCACTACCTGAGTCCGAGTCTGATGCAATGATTGCATACAGTTCCTCTGAAGTGTACCTCCTGCGGGCCATATTTATATAAAATGGGGCACACGGGGAAAAAGTTTTATTAGATGGGACACTGCGGGATGGGGTGACCACGGGACGGGGGTCGGAAAGAACGCGGAAACTTATGTGGTGTATTCACGTAAGTGTTTTTTTTTTTTCTTTTTTTTTTTTTTTACACAGACGAATACACTGACACAACACGGACTAACGACACACTACACACTAGACGGACTAACGACACGCTACACTAACTAATGACGGGTGACGGGACAGGTAACGAAATGGGAACAACAGGAACTTTTTTTGTTTTTTTGGGTTTTTTTTTACACAGACGAATACACTGACACAACACGGACTAACGACACGCTACACACTAGACGGACTAACTAAACGCTACACTAACTAATAACGGGTGACGGGACAGGTAACGAAATGGGAACAACAGGAACTTTTTTGGTTTTTTTTTTTTTTTTTTTACACAGACGAATACACTGACACAACACGGACTAACGACACGCTACACACTAGACGGACTAACTAAATGCTACACTAACTAATAACGGGTGACGGGACAGGTAACGAAATGGGAACAACAGGAACTTTTTTTTTTTTTTTTTTTTTTACACCAAGGGATACACTGACTACACGCTGCGCTACACTACACTGCTGATCGCACGCTACAGCTCACTCACTACACTTCTGATCACACACTACAGATCCCTCACTCACTACACTACACTGCACTTCTGATCACTCACTCCACTCTGCTACACTACACTGCCTGATCAATCACTCACTACACTCACTACACTACACTGCCTGATCAATCACTCACTACACTCACTACACTACACCACACTGATCACTAACACTCACTCCACTACACCACACTGATGACTAACTCCTCTCCACTACACTGATCACTAACTCCACTCTGCTACACTACACTCCACTACACTACACTCCACTACACTACACTACACTACACTCCACTACACTACACTACACTACACTACACTCACTCCCTGCCTAATCTACACTCTAATCGCACTTTATATTCACAGATATGACAGTAGGTGCTCTCTGTACAAGCACCGGAAACACACTGCGGTGCTTGCACATGGAGCCCCTACTGTAAACAGCGCGAAGTCCGCTGCTGCGCTGTGATTGGTCAGGGAGTTTTTCCCTGACCAATCACAGCGATCGTGGGGGAGGGACCGCTCTGATTGGTCCCCAGCCCGGATGCCTCACTTGTCTGCCGACGATATCAGCCAGGATCGCTGCTGTGTCGCCGCGATTGTCACCGCGGCGACACTTTAATGGCATGACGTACCAGGTACGTCATGTTGCGGGAAGTATCCCGCTACCATGACGTACCAGGTACGTCCAGGAGCGGGAAGGGGTTAACCCCTTCCCGCCCTATGATGTAAGGGTACGTCATGGCAAGCTGGTACTTCCCGCAAAATGACGTACCCTTACGTCATCGGGATCATGACTGATCTCGCACTATCCTGCAGCGGGAGCCGGCTGTCAGTGATAGCTGGCCTCCCGCTGCAGTAGATCGCAGCAGGGAAAGAGTTCACAGAGGGAGCGCGCTCCCTTTGTGCCTTCAGCCGGCTCCCGCGATGTTATCGGAAGAGCCCGGCCTGTCGCCATGGCAACAGCATGCCAGACACTGGCGTCCGGTAGTGCCAATGCCTATGATCGCTGTATAAGCGATAAGGCATGGCAGGCATGCCTTATCAGGCACTGTAGCTACACTATTGTCTGTTCTAAAAGAGATGAGCAGAAAAGCAGCTGAGGAGTAAGATCTGAGGAAAAGCAAATAGTAGGGATTCATTCTCTATAAGTACCATACTGACTTGCATAGCAACTCAGCTGCTGACTGGAGGATTGCTTTAATGATAACATCCCTGATGGTCTATCATAGTAAAGGTGTAGTGGCCCGAAGTCTTTATATCTGGCACCTTCATAATTGTCATACATGTCATGTCTTTTAGGTGGATGCACTGTGCAAATTGTCCTGTCTTTAGTTATGTGTATTGCACAGCAGCAGTATTTAAGGGGTTAATGTCTGCAAGTGGCTGGGACATGTCTGGAAAAGGTAAGAAGTTTGTCTAGTCACGTGATGCCGTATGAATATAAATATGAGTGATTGAGAGTGAGGTGTGGTTCTTCTATTTACTTCAATGGTTGAGAATGGAGGGAGAGTGCCGGACGCATGGGGGTACCTTCAACCCTCATGTGGTGAAGTGATGGAAGCAGAAGAAAGGCATCCTGGTGTTCCAAATCCCAGGAACCGCCTGTGTGGAGAGTGAGAGAGAAAGAGGAGTAAGAGTCAGTCTTCAGTGCAGCAATTTACCTGCTAAGCTTAAAGTGAGTGTCTTCGGAGTGTTGTGTCCCCCTCCGGTGTTATTCTGCTTCCCGGAGTGTGTGTGTCCAGGAGCGGAGCATTACAGATAACAAGACTGTAGGCCCGGTGTCATCCTGTGTCCTTCCTCCCTGACCGTCAGCTCAAAATTTGTCTTTTACCTGCACGAGCGAGTAAGCTGTATTCTGCAAAAGTCTGAAGTAAAGTTTGACAGTTACTGCCCATTCCCAGTGATTGAGGTTCTCAAGTTTAACCATGCGTAGACTCTCTTTATTTCTACCGCCGAAGAGTCATCGGTGAGAAGGAATAGTGGCGTCACAAGTGACAACTTCCTCAGTCCACCACACACCTATACAGGTAACTGCTACGAGCATTGCCTAGAAGAGGCCTGGGTGTCCTTGACTGAGGTTTCGTGTGTCCCTCCAGGGAGGAGTCTGGTAGAGCCACCCCACCAGCTCCTCAGCGTAGGCCTTGTGTCTCGGTCGCTGCAAAGGCATTAATGATAACATCCTTGCTGGTGTAGAGTACTGAAGGTGTTAATGATAGCATGTCTATGGTTAGTGATAACATACCTGCTGGTCTAGAGAAGTGAAGGGGTTAATAATGACATCTCAGGTGGTCTAGGGTGGTGTTGTGGAAGAGTTACCTCCTTGTGATGGCTGCAGGACTCCTTCTTCTTGTTTTTCTATGAATATTGATTACTTAGACTAATAGATACTGGTTCATCAGCCAATAACATAGCATCTAAGACTCTGCTGACTGAGATGATGCAGGCTCAACATGACAGACTCATCTTAGTGGGAAATGTTGTAAAAAAGCCATGATATAGGCAGGCATTGAGGCTCTAGTACCCTGTTGTACCACCTCTAGCTTGTATGCAAGATGTGGTACGGGCAGACATTGAGGCTCTAGTACCCTGTTGTATTACCAATAGCATGTATACAAGATGTGATACGGGCGGGCATGGAGGCTCTAATACCTTTTTCGGCTGCCTGTAGCTTAGATACAAGATGTGATCCGGGTGGCCATGGAGGCTCTAGTACCCTGTTGTACCACATCTAGCTTGTATACAAGATGTGATACGGGTGGCCATGGAGGCTCTAATACCTTTTTGGGCTGCCTCTAGCTTGGATACAGAACGGCCCGGTGGGGACAATACATGGATACGACCATCCAGCTTCTCACATCCCAATAATGCGCCCCTCTCAGACTCTGGTAACGGGGTGAAATCTCTTCTCTGCATCTTGAGGCGTCTAGTGGTCAACAAGCTCTTCACAAGCGGAAGAAGAGGCCACTACACACAAGGAGCCTCCGAGAGCCTCTTATAGGCCAAGAGGGGGAACCACTTTTAGGGTCTTAGGTGACAAGACCGTTCATCTAATCACCACAACTCTCATCATTTGTAGATCTGCCTGAGATGGAACTGCAGGACGGTCTTTCAGAAAAATGGCAACTTCTTCTAGGGGCGGATTGTTTTGACAGAGTGTACACGGCCATTCTTGCAAGTTCCAGTATCACAGCGAGGGATGTGATTAATGCCGGGTACTGCCCGAATGGAATGTATTTCCCGGAGTGCCCCGGGCCGTGCTGACGCAGCGCTGTCTCAGTGTGGGGTATCAGGCTCTACAATAAAGCAAATAGAATAATAACAACAATTATGCTTATAATTCTGTTCCATCAGGACGACCGCCACACAATATGTGATACTAGCGCATGGATCAGAGCTGCGGGAAGGAGAGGCGCCCACCCTGGAGGACAAGGTGCAGCCATGTATGCTGCAGTATATTCCATATACTTCATAGGATATTATTTTTGCAGTATGTGGCAGCACTATATAGCATTGTTATTTAGAGAACTATATGACGCTGGCTTTTGGCAGTATTGATATATTGGCACTATATGGTATAGTTATTTCTACACTATATAACAATATACCATAGGAGAGGAGAAGGGATGCCAACAGAAGGTACTGCTTAGGGCAGGGGTGTCAAACTCCTTTTTACTGAGACGCACATCAGCATTTTGGTTGCCTTTAAAGGCCTGTTTATAAGGGCTCATTCACACGGGTGTATTTTACGTTTCATAATACAGACAGCTTAAACACCACTGATTTGCATTGAGGTATTCAGACATGAGTTTTTCACGCGTGTATTTTACCGCAGCTTGCCCTATTTTGGTCCAGATTACTGACTGAAATTGCTATTAATGTCAATGGTGTAAATGCGCAGTGAATATCCGTGATACATTTGTATTCGCTGCGTATTTACATATGAAGAGAAATCTATGGGCCGTTCTTGTGTTTTCTTTCTTGCGCACGTGAAATACGCAATGAATATGTACAATTCTGGTTTGTGAAAATACTGTGCATTTCATAGACTGAAACTGCATCCGTCCGTATGAATAAGCCCTAAATGTACGTACCCCTTACCCTGGCTATGGCGCTTTCTGCACTATGATGGGGTTTGTCCCCTCCTACCTCTTTAGCACCGTAGGGTGCCCGCGTAGGGCTATCAGAGCTGAGCCACCACCTGGTAATTGCTGAACAGAGCTCAGAATCCAAGATGGCACCCGCGCTCTGTGCTGGGGCCCCCCTCTTCCACATGCTGGCTGCATCCCCTGGGGAAAGTGGAAAGCCAGTTCTTCTACATCATCTATATTAGGTAGGTTTGTGCTGTATTTGTGTTATTTAAATTATGAGCTTTATGAGTATTTGTGTTATGAACTTGGTTCTGATACTTTACTTATGTTATGAGCTAGGTTCTGAGGTCATATTTATATTCTGAGCTTGATTCTGATGCTGTATTTATGTCATGAGCTTGATTCTGATGCTGTATTTATGTCATGAGCTTGGTTCTGGTGCTGTATTTATGTCATGAGCTTGGTTCTGGTGCTGTATTTATGTCATGAGCTTGATTCTGATGCTGTATTTATGTCATGAGCTTGGTTCTGGTGCTGTATTTATGTCATGAGCTTGGTTCTGGTGCTGTATTTATGTCATGAGCTTGGTTCTGGTGTTGTATTTATATTATGAATTTGGTTCTGGTGTTGTATTTATATCATGAGCTTGGTTCTGGTGTTGTATTTATGTCATGAGCTTGGTTCTAGTGTTGTATTTATGTTATGAATTTTGTTCTGGTGTTGTATTTATATAATGAGCTTGGTTCTGGTGTTGTATTTATATTATGAGCTTGGTTCTGGTGTTGTATTTATATTATGAGCTTGGTTCTTGTGCTGTATTTATGTTATGGGCTTGGTTATGTTGTTGTATCTATATTGTGAACTTGGTTCTGGTGCTTTCTGCCCAAGCAGAATATAGGTAGACTGTGGGTAGTGCAAAAATCAGTGCAATTTATACAAGTATGTAGTTTGCTTCTTATGACAACAGGAAGGGGTACAAAATACAGGTTGCCATAAAGCTGGCACTGCTGAGAAGTAAACCATATAGCCATTGGGAGGGCATTAAACATAGTTACAGATAGCCCTGTAATCACCTTTATCTTCTCCATATACTGCGGTATAGTCTATAGCTGTAGCTCAGTCCTGTCTTGCCTGCGTAGCCTCCTCCAGAATAATGTCTTCTGCTTCCGTGAAGTATTTCTGTGTGATGATGTAAAGCTTCTAGCTAGTGCAAGTGCTGAAGAAGCAGAAAGAGGTAACATTGTGCTGCCTCCCTGACATCAGCAGAGGCTGCAGTCATATCGCGTTCCCGGTCCGTCCGGCATCGCCATACGTAACGGTCACTTTGTTCCAAATGTTCAGTACTGTCAAAACTGCATGAGAAAATGCTTCTCAGGTCGGCTTCACACATAGGTACATTTCCGTATACATTTGCTTGATGGTTGTTGCACGCGGCTATGCGAGGTTTACTTTGCAATTAAGTTAAATTAGTTTACATGTGATATGTTCGCGCACAATATGCATTAGATATAGAACATGCTGCTTATTCTTCTGCACAAACTAAATGCGTGTGCAAAATCTGCTCATGTGATGAATCCATTGAAATCAATGGGTTCTATTCACTGCATATTGCGAAGGCAAATATTGCGTGCGCAATACACTGCGCAAATTCGTTTGTGTGAATAAGCCCTTATTCTGTAAGTCACATGTGAATTCTGAATGTGTAATGTGTCAGTCCCACTTCTCTCTCCATGTTGGTTTGGGGTTTTGATTTTTTTCATTCAACTTTGATTTCTTGTCAGTTTATAAAACTTTTCTATAGAGAGCTCCCCTCCACCTCCCTCCTCCCCTCCACCTCCCTCCTCCCTCTCTGCACATGACACAGAGCAGGGGCGCCCCAAGCCTTTATACTGCCTGAGGCAAACTGTGAAATAGCAATCCCTCTGGCAACCCCCCCACTAATTTTACAGGCATTGAACGCGCCAATACACAAGATATCCAACACATATTTGAAGTTTTGAGACTTGTCTGAGGTGACAGAGTATTAGTGATCCCATTTGTGGATCCAATATTAGTAGTTATCCCATAGTGGCCCCAGTATTAATAGTGACCCCATAGTAGCTTCAGTATTAATAGTGACACCCATAGTGGCCGCAGGAGTAATGGTGACCCCTATAATGGCCCCTGTATTAATAGTGTCCCCCATAGTGGTTCTATTAGTACTAATGACCCTCTTACTGGCCCCAATAGTAATAGTCATGCCATTAATGGTCCCAATAGCAATAGTGACCCTGTTAATGGCTTCAGTAGTAATAGTGACCACTATAGGGGCCCCAGTATAATTAGCTACCCCATAGTGGCCCCAGTATTAGTAGTGAACCCTATAGTGGGCCCAATAATATTAGTGACCCCCATAGTGGCCCCATGAGTAATGGTGACCCCTATAATGGCCCCTGTATTAATACTGTCCCCCATAGTGGTTCTATTAGTGATAATGACCCCTTAGTGGCCCCAATAGTAACAGTCATGCCATTAATGGTCCCATTAGCAATAGTGACCCTGTTAATGGCTTCAGTAGTAATAGTGACCACTATGGTGGCCTCAGTATAATTAGCTGCCCCATAGTGGCCCCAGTATTAATAGTGAACCCTATAGTGGGCCCAATAATAATAGTAACCCCCATAGTGGCCCCATTATTAATAGTAACCCCCATAGTGGCTCTAGTAATAATAGTGACCAGCACAGTGGCCCTAGTATTAATTGTGACCCCCATTGTAGTCCCAGGAATAATAGTGACCCCTATATTAATAGTGTCCCCCATAGTCGTTCTATTAGTGATAATAACCCCCTAAGTGGCCCCAATAGTAATAGTCATGCTATTAATGGTCCCAATAGTAATAGTGACCCTGTTAGTGGCTTCAGTAGTAATAGTGACCCCTATAGTGGCCCCAGTATTAATAGCTACCCCATAGTGACCCCAGTATTAATAGTGAACCCTATAGTGTGCCCAATAATAATAGTGACCCCCATAGTGGCCCCATTATTAATAGTAACCCCCATAGTGGCCCCATTATTAATAGTAACCCCCACAGTGGCCCTAGTATTAATTGTGACACCCATAGAAGTCCCAGGAGTAATAGTGAGCCCCATAATGGCACTAGTAGTAATAGTGAGCCCCATAAGGGCACTAGTAGTAATACTGACTCCCCATAGTTGCCCCAGTCTTAATAGTGACTTAAAGTGGCCCTAGTGTTAATATTGACCCCAGTGTCCCCAATATTAATAGTGACCCCTATATTGACCCCAGTAGTAATAGTGACCCCTGTAGTGGTCCCAGTGGTAATATTGACCCCCAAGGCAGCAGGCTCAGGACTCCTCATGCCCACAGAGCATGCCCACTAAACTCTCCCATAAAAGTAAATTAGACATCATCTGAATCCTCAATGCCATAGATGACTCTAGTGAAAGTTTTCTTGGGGTTTTCATGGCCAGTTTAGTAATCTTAAAGCTCCCAAACCAAATGCCAAGTGTGTACCCTGATCCCCTCCCCCACTGCCATATGCAACCACTACACACAATATAGGACCTGTTTATATATGAATAGCCAGTGACTTCTAATAACCTCATATATTACAGTAGGGACTTCATTAGCATTTACATTATAAGTTAACGATCATCAGATTTTACATAATTTATAAAATTAAACCCATAAAGACCTTCTGGAAGACGAGGATGAAAAATGACGGCAGATGTTCCGGGAAAAGATAATCATTCCATGGATCTTCATGGCTCTCAGCTGTCAGACAGCATCACAATGATTATGCTAAATTCTCTTTTTAGGTTTAATGCAAGTTGAATATAGATGACATAAGTAAATTTCCCATGATGCCATCTGCTAATTCATTTGCATAACTGATTCAAGGTTTATATTTTGAGTCTGGTTGTATTTTTTCTTTACAACTGACACCAAAGTGTAAGAAAAACTAAGTCAGGGTCTCTAATAAAGGGGCCATTCTATGCTATCTTTGACTGTTGCACCTCTCCATAATGGCCGGGATAGGAGATAAACTTTTAGATGCTGTTGTCACTTCTGGGAGGGGCATTTAAATGACCTGACAGAGAAAGGGGGCTCCCTAGGTCTCCTGATAGGCCCCCTCAACAATATTAAGGGCGCACTGTTTGGTTACAGTAGCAGCTTGAGGCATTGAGAATGTCCCTAGGCTTGCTACAGATGTCTTCCTATTAAGCCCTGCCTGTGGCACGGCTTAAGGGAATGGCTGTACATGTACTGCAATATTGAAGTAGAGGCTAGCACATGTGTAAAGGAGTCTGCCCTGTTCTGGGTAACTTCATCAGACTCCCATGTGCAACCACTGGTCCCACTTTGACTTCCTAGACATCATCATCTCCACTGGCCTGTGGATGACATATGAGACATTATCAGCTGCAATCCAAAGCGGAGGGGCTAGGTTACAAAGAAGTCTTTCAGCAGCTGACACAGTCCTGGCATGCCTATTGGACTGTTCAGCTCTTAAAATTAAGCATGTCTATTGGACTGTTCTGTGCACCTGTAGCCACAAAACCACCTTCTTGAATATGTATCTATAATTGCTCATTGAAGCCACATACCTGCAGCTCCGTACATTATGCAATGGTTGGGCTTGGTACTGCAGGTTGAGTCCTATTGGAGTGAATGACACTCAGTCTGCAGTACCAATCCTGGACACTGTGCAATGTACGGAGCTGCAGCAAAACAGTTCGAAGTAGGACAACCTCATTAAGTCAGAGGAGTTTTAAAAAGTGCAATTCTTAAGGTATGTAGGTGCAATGAGCAATTATAGATACATATTCGAGGTGGTGGTTTTGCGGCTGGTTCAACGGGGAAGAGGCTCCTTTTAAAGGTTTAGTCTCCAGTGAGAACCATAACAGTCTATTTGTAAATATATTACATTACTTACGTGGTGGAGTAGATGGAGGAACGTGCACCACTTATAAAGCATCTGGTTGATCAGTAACGCCGTTTCCTTTATATCGCTGCAGCGTTCATGATATCTTTTCTATCATTTTCCACAAGCTTAACTTATGGTTAATAGATGTATACGGATCCCACAAGGTGTAGCCGCGCCAATTAATTCTCCCTTTGCTTTTGATTTCTTCATCTCACCCATGTAATTAGACAGAATGAATCATTTCCCATGAAGCGTGATATTTTCTTTATTCCTGTTATGTCCACTGGAATTGCTCAGAGGCCTAAATCTGAATGGTGGTCCTAAAGGTCTGACTGCAGGACCATCCGATGCAATCCCGCGGGTGGCAGGCGACACATGGATTTCCATAATTATCATTGTGAAGCTTCCCACTCCATATTGTAGTTATTTTAATTAAAAACTGCAATGCAGAAGGCTATAATTACTGTTAGCGGCTGCGTCCTGCCGATTCGCCGGATTAAGAAGTGATGCTAATAATACTGGTATATTTCCATTGCTATTTACTGTTCTTCATGTATTTGCCTTTTTCCATTGAAGTCGGTGCAAGGAAACTTCCAAGCCATGCTGTACAATAAGTGTGTAAATGTGAGTCTGCCTGGTGCTGCCATACATGTGCCCGTCGGGTTAAATAGTTTGTGGTTTTATGTCCTTGTGCAAAAAGTGGGTAATTAAAAATGTCTCCTGTTACACGTTCTATAGGGGCTGTCCCGCAGTACACCGAGACTATCTGCTAAACTGTACTATGGGATGTATTACTGCATCTAAAGTCAGTTTTCTTTGGAAAGCTGGAGGGTTCTGATGAGTTGTAGACATGGGTACATTATGTTCTGTCTGCTTAGCCAATACCATCAATATACCTCCCAATTCCTGACAATGAGAGCAGAAACCTCTACATTTTGTTACATTAAAGGGGTTGTCCCGCGGCAGCAAGTGGGTCTATACACTTCTGTATGGCCATATTAATGCACTTTGTAATGTACATTGTGCATTAATTATGAGCCATACAGAAGTTATAAAAAGTTTTTTACTTATCTGCTCCGTTGCTAGCGTCCTCGTTCCCATGGAGCCGACTAATTTTCGCCCTCCGATGGCCAAATTAGCTTGCGCAGTCCGGGTCTTCTGCTCTCTTCAATGGAGCCGCTCGTGCAGAATGCCGGCTCTGTGTAGCTCCGCCCCGTCACGTGCCGATTCCAGCCAATCAGGAGACTGGAATCGGCAATGGACCGCACAGAAGAGCTGCGGTCCACGGAGGGAGCAGACCCCGGCGGCCATCTTCAGCAGGTAAGTATGATGACGCCGGACCGCTGGGATTCAGGTAAGCGCTGAGCGGTTTGTTTTTTTAACCCCTGCATCGGGGTTGTCTCGCGCCGAACGGGGGGGGGGGGGGGGGGGGGGGTTAAAAAAAAAAACAAAAAAAAACCCGTTTCGGCGCGGGACAACCCCTTTAAGCTATGCCCTTTGTTTTCCCTCACAGTAATAGTGCCCCTCAGTGACCCCTCAAACAGGGGTGTAAGTAAAGGCTCAGGGGCCCTGATGGAAAAGGTGAGCTGCCCCCCCCCTCTATCTGTATCTGTACCCGTACCCATACCTAAACCATGCAGAGGCATAACTTGAAGCTTCAGGGCCCCAATGCAAAACCTGTAACAGGGCCCCCAACTATAATGCTTTATTCATAGTACTGAGCTCCCTATATGGAGAAGAGAGGCCATATGGGCCCCCTAAGGCTCCTGGGCCCAGGTGCAACCGCATCCCCTGCACCCTCTATAGTTACGCCCCTGCCGTCAAGTAATCGTGCCCCTCACTGACCCCCTGACAGATCTAGTATACCTTTAAATAATAGTCATATTCCAGTTCTACACCGGGGAAAGAAGTGAAGTTGTGCTCTGTACAGCAACAAGTCCTTTGAGTATGATGGTGGCATGCTGGCTTTACTGCAGATCGAAGTAGTTAGGTAGGCGGTGGTGTAGGTGGTGGTGGGACAGTGGCATGCTCTCCCTGGTCGGTGGGATAGCTGGACAGTTGGGACAACTGCTAGCAGCAGCAGCGTAGCTGTAGAAGGGGTAGAAATTGCAGCAGCACACCAGCCCTGATGTCCTAGGGGGAACAGACTCCACTGCTACGTAAGAGAACAACAGTAGTACATAGATATAGAATAGTGTAGAAGTATGATATCTGTCTATTCTAAGTGCAATGAATGTAACGACTGCAGACATCTTACAGTACAAACCAAGTAGTCACTGCACACAACCGTAAGTAATATCAGATATGATTGTCTGGTTGCCGAGGAAATCATGCAATGCCGAAACTGCTCATGTAGAGCTGGGTCATGGGTATTCACATGTAGTTTATGAAGCCAAGTGTGGTACTACTGTGTCATACTTTCTGCAACCAATGCAAGGTTGCTTGCAACTTTGAAGACCATAGGGAAATACTAAGATTACATCACGGTTGTGGGAATGTCCTAATTATACTACACTGTGCACAGAATCAAGTAGTACTCACCTAAATCGTCAACTAAAAGTGCTGAATAATAATGAAATAGTTTCAACCTAAAGAGAAGTAAATAATCAAACTATCGGAGAGTCAAGGATTTGTGACAATTGGCAACTGATCTGCTGTTTAGCATTGGAGCCTGTGGTTAGATTTTCTGCTGTGCTAGAGGGATAGAGAGCTGCATCATTCACTGTCTGGACACAGAGCTATTCATATGTTTATTGGAAAATTACATCAAATAGTAGTAAAACAGGAAGTAAAACCTGACCACTATGCACAAGAGAAGTCTCCACACATTACATCATATTGACTTGATTTTCTAATGCCACTTAACATGAGTGCTCCCTGGAAGACCTACTATGATTATCCAAGACTGGAATATTCGTGCAATGTGTACACAGGAGCACCCAACAGTCGTTCCAATGATTATATCGCTCCTGTGCCATTTCACTGAATAGCGGTGGAGCGGGCCAGAGATCTTTCCGGCTACCCACCTCCAATCAGAGTAAACAGGCAGTCATTCATAGATCAACAACTGCCTGTTTAAATGGGAGATAGTACTTTGTTTTTTATGCCTGTGTGGTGTAAAGAAGTCAATGTGTGGAAGTTTCTGGATGTTCCATGTGAGTGAATATGATGTGTATTGCATAGCTGCAGCACTGAATGGGTTACAGTCTGGGTTATGTCTGGAAAAGTATCTCTTTGTGTGTCATGTGACCTTGTTATGTATATGTGGTTGCAAGGTGCATGAGTGGGCTTTTGGCTTTTGAGTTTTTGCCTGTTCTGATGTGGTCTGATAGTCCTCCTATTTGTACAGCGAGACTGTGAAAAAACTAATCATGTCATCATGTGATCCATTAATGCTCAGATATATGCCTTTTTTTCTTTATACATATTTTTTATTGAATGTTCCGTGCTCAAACTAAATTAATCTGTACATACACGTAATTTTTATTATTATTTTTATTCTCTAATTTGATGTTACCTCTATAACTTTGAAACTAATATGTGCCCTTCCTCCTCCCTCCCCATGTTTTCCTTTTATATATTATCCTCTGTGCCACCTACTAGATTTGTGATGGAAAAGGGAGCTTGTTCTGCTCCGAAACGCGTTGCACTCTACTGGTTTTCCTTCTATTGTTGCCTGTGTCTACTCTTGCCTTTCTCCCTATCAATAAAAAGTTGACATTTTCCTGGATTATCCTTGGTTTATTGAGGACGATGCTACATCTAGAGGAGCCCTGTTTGTCTATAGGGCTCCTCTACGAAGTAAGTTACACTCGAATTACTGTTAGTCATTCAGTCGTTAGCTGTGTCTACACTCAACATCTTATTGTTCAGTTTTGCACGATCCAGTGATTAACTGAACAATAGTCATTTCATGTAAAAGGGCCCTAACATATTTCACAGACTCTGGGAAACTGAATGTCCCCCTTTATTAGACTCCCCACCCCTTTTCATGATTGGCACTTCCCTGTATGGAAATTAGATCTGTGACCCCAGAGTGCAGCATAAAATCACGTGACAAGTTTTCCGTGGATCAGTTTCAGTGTGAATCTACATTAGTTTGGAAAATCCAGTGATTTGAGGGACTTCCAACGAGGCCGGTCATCGGTGCTAGACTAGCCGGGGTCAGGATTTCACTGCCAACCGTGTGTGGTTTTCTTGTGTAATGGTGTGGAGAGTATATAGAGAATAGTGTGATCAAGGAAAAACATCCAGTGAAAGAGGGTCCTGTGGAAGGAAGCGACTCATCACCGAAAGGGATCAGAGGAGGATGTCAGGAATTGTCCTGACCAATAGGTGCTGCACAGTCAAGTTCCAGCACCATTGTGTCTAGGAGAAACAGAAAGGTGAGACTTCAGAGCCCAAAGATTGTATCACTGAGCAGCGAAACAACATCTCCTGGTCACATGGATCCAGATTTCTGTTGAACCTTGCTGATGGAAGGTCAGAATTTGGCACAAGCAGAATGAATTGATGACCCCTTCCTGTCAGCTGATCAGAGCATGTCAGCACCTCTATCTAATCTGTGGCAACTACAAGAAACTTCCTGTCCGCAGGGGCCGATATTCCTGCAGAGCGATTTCATCACCTGGTGGAATCTACGACATGAGAAATTATTGCAGTTCTGAAGGGCAAAGAAGTCCAACAAGCTACTAGATGGGGGTCTTTAATAATGCGTCTGTTCAATGTATAGTCATTGTTAGTTCACCTTCTTTATATTCCTCTGTTACCTATACCTTTCTTACACCTCTGCACTGTCCTCCTTACACCGCCTGCTGCCCATATTAAGGGACAAAAAACAATTCTGATAAAAAAATTGTTTTATAAAGCAGATGACAGAGTACGAAGCAAAATATGGGCCTATTCAGAATACCGCACAGTAGACATGTCCATCAGAGCTCGCCGGGAGCGTTGTCACAACACACCAAAGACAAAGGAAAACTTTTCATGTGTGGGAATCCAGCTTGACATCATGTTGAATGTTTGCTTTATTCACATTATCTACATATAATTACCTCCGGGGAACTAGGATGACAATATAAACCGCAGTGCCTGAGTAGTGGACATGTTCACAATAGTCAGGCTATTACTTAAGGAAAACATAACAAAACACAAACTTGCATCTCTCTGTAGCTATCAGCACAGATGTAACTATATGGGAGCATCCGTGAACCTGAAGCTGCTCAACAGATCCCGCTGTCACATAAGAGGATGCAAGCCATAAACCACCAGTGATAGTTAGCGGCCCTAATCTTGCATTATGTAGCGAGTGGGATTTTGGTGATCACCTTGGGTTCATGGTAGCTATGTACTCTGACTTCCATCCGCTATGCTCTTTTTATGCTATGCCTCTCCTTCACCACTGCACTTCCTTAGTTACTTGCTGAACACTAGCTGTAACACCTGCTCACAACTCTGCCAACATCTAGAAACTACTGACCTTTCCAAAATTGGCTCTGGGTCCTCCCATGAGCTAAGCACTCAGGGGCTAGACAGAGGTCTAATCTACTCTCTGATTTCGGGCTTGTTGGCCCAACTACACTTGAGCAGTTTTCTAAAGGGGAAACATAACTATATATACATTTTTGTAGTGAGAAGTCTTGGTCACTACAATTCTCCCCTTTTTTACCTGAGCCGTCCTTGGCATTTGTTTACTTTTATGTCAAGTCTTGATACTGCGATTTACCAAGTGACTTTCATTCAAAATGCAAGTATGCCTTTAAGCCTTCTAAACTTATTACAATTCCCATCTGCGGGGTGTAATACCTTTTATCTACAGTTCCCAGTTGTGACGTGTAGTAGCATAAAACAACATGAAAGTTGCACAACAGTGGTGAGTCAGGGCGCATATTAGTAGTTTACGCTTCGGTTATTCCTGCTGCCGATTCCAGCCAATGAGGTGGCTGGAATCGGCACCACGTGACTTCCCATCGTGCACGAGCAGTACAGTTCCGCAGCCGTGCACGATGAGAGCTGTGCCCGCGCCTCACGTGACCGGTGACGTCACCGAGACTTGAATTTGCCCGCGAATTCCGAGCGCTGGCATCTACAGAGGAAGCTGATGGTTGGAGCCTTTTATACAACTTACAACGTGGGAGAGGAAGATTTCTGCGCTGTGTGGTGAGTACCTACCCGAGATTAATGCGCTGTGCTGCTATGTGTGGTGAGTACCTACCTGAGATTAATGCGCTGTGTGTGGTGAGTACCTACCTGAGATTAATGCGCTGTGTGGTGAGTACCTACCTGAGATTAATGCGCTTTGCTCCTATGTGTGGTGAGTACCTACCTGAGATTAATGCGCTGTGTGGTGAGTACCTACCTGAGATTAAAGCGCTGTGCTGCTATGTGTGGTGAGTACCTACCTGAGATTAATGCGCTGTGCTGCTATGTGTGGTGAGTACCTACCTGAGATTAATGCGCTGTGTGGTGAGTACCTACCTGAGATTAATGCGCTGTGCTGCTATGTGTGGTGAGTACCTACCTGAGATTAATGCGCTGTGTGGTGAGTACCTACCTGAGATTATTGCGCTGTGCTGCTATGTGTGGTGAGTACCTACCTAAGATTAATGCGCTGTGTGGTGAGTACCTACCTGAGATTAATGCGCTGTGTGGTGAGTACCTACCTGAGATTAATGCGCTGTGTGGTGAGTACCTACCTGAGATTAATGCGCTGTGTGGTGAGTACCTACCTGAGATTAATGCGCTGTGTGGTGAGTACCTACCTGAGATTAATGCGCTGTGTGCTGAGTACCTACCTGAGATTAATGCGCTGTGTGCTGAGTACCTACCTGAGATTAATGCGCTGTGTGCTGAGTACCTACCTGAGATTAATGCGCTGTGCGCTACGTGTGGTGAGTCCCTACCTGAGATTAATGCGCTGTGCGCTACGTGTGGTGAGTACGTCACCTGAGATTTGCGCGACGCCACCTGACGCAACCTGTCTTTTTTTGCAGATTTGTGCGCTACGTGTGGAGACGCGGCCACCCGAGATTTGTGCGCTTTTTTTGCAAACTTACATGTGGAGAGGATCCTGACGTTTGGACGCGTTTTGAGAAGAATTTCGCTTCGCTTGCACACAAGCTGACATAACTCGTCGAGGTAAGCTGCTGCATCTGCTAAAATTTTCATTGCGTGCATCTGCTCATACGTGCTTATTTTGCGCATATTTGCAGGTTTTCGCTTGCATCTGTATGTACGTACGTGTGTGTACGCGCGTACGTATATGTGTATACCGTATATACCGGCGTATAAGACGACTTTTGAACCCCGAAAAATCTGCTCTGAAGTCGGGGGTCGTCTTATACGCCGGTAATACCAAAAAAAAGTGTAAAAAAACCAATCATTACTCACCTCCCCCGGCGTTCTGTCGCGCTCCGGCAGGATGTCGCTCGCTCCTCGTATCCAGCGCAGCATTGCTTTCTGAATGCGGGGCTTGAAATCCCTGCCTCCAGAAAGCTAATACACACGCCGTCAGCCAGTTACAGCCATTCAATGACAGCATTGAATGGCTGTGATTGGCTGAAGGCGCACGTGTGTTAGCAATCACACCCATTCAATGATGTCATTGAATGGCTGTAACTGGCTGACGGCGTGTGTATTAGCTTTCTGGAGGCGGGGATTTCAAGCCCCGCATTCAGAAAGCAATGCTGCGCCGGGGACGAGGAGCGAGCGACATCCTGCCGGAGCGCGACAGAACGCCGGGGGAGGTGAGTAATGATTTTTTTTTCTCTCCACTGTATTACCGGCGTATAAGGTGAAAGTTGGGGGGTCGTCTTATACGCCCTGTCGCCTTATACGCCGGTATATACGGTATATATATAATAATATGATTCTTCTGACCAGGTTGGGGGAGTAGTGGTCAATGTAAGTGGGTGGAGCGGATCTAGGGATCAGTAATACTGGTGTGATGTGACTGTTAACCTGCTGATTTTTCGTTATTTCCTGCAGATCTGACGTCCTTGAGAATGGAAAGGCTGTCCGACAGTGAAGAGACCTTCGACGTTCAGCAATCTTGAAAGCCTTCGTTTTATGGACTGCTTTTTGCCGGTGACTCACCTTTTTTTTTTTTTTTTTGGGTATTTTTGGATAGACTAAGCTTTTATTTATTTTCTTGCAAACTTTTTTCTTTCTTCTTTACAGGTTATCTAAGTTATTTCAAGATTACCACACTGCGTTTGCTCACAATCATTGTTGAAGCAGCAGAGAGACTGACGGTCCTAGATGTTGGCTCAGTAGGACGCTTTCAAGATGGGCATGTTTGCAAATCGAAGTGATTCTTACATTGTTTTTTCTGTGCCTTGTTGTACTTCATTTAAGTGGTAAAAATGGGCAGTTAGAAGTTGTGTATATGTATTAAAATTAAGAATATTGACAGTTTTGAAGACATTGTAATTTTTTAACATTTACAAAAGTTATATCTCAAATATGTGCAAGCATACTCTACAAATCCTTGCCAACATATTTCCATCTGTTCACTTTATTCTGGACGCACATTTGCAAAAACATCCTTTGTTTGGAACCATTTTGGAGACATTCAAGTTGAACCTCATTTTTCCTCATTTTGCTAAATCCTTTTTTCTCCACCGAGCCAAGATTGCAAAGGCTCGTGGGTGTCAGAATACATACCCCCTAAAATGACCCTATTTTACAAAGTACACCCCTTTATGTGTTCACTGAGTGGTGTCAGGAGTATTTAGATCACACATTTTCAGGAATTAATGGAATTATGATAAAAAAAAATTATAATAATAATAAGGCTTTATTTCGGCTAATGTGCTATTCTAAATTTTTTTCCACCAAAAATCATCATTTTCATGTGCACTAACACCCCAAAATGGATACCCCTGTTTGTATTGTTTTCAGAAATGTACCCATTGTGGCCCTAATGTTATGTTAGTATGCACAAATGGGGCCCAAAATGTAATCAGTACTATGTGGCTTTCTGAACAGACTGTTATGATCGTGTGGGCAGATTGAGCAGACTGCCAACACCATCGTGACCAAAGGACTAGTAGTCTAGCAGTATACATGCACACAGGAAACACAGGAGATTCACATGGAATCCATGCAACTAACCCTGTGCTAAAAGGGGGGGGGGGGGGTGGAGGGGGGGGCCGACAGTGGCCCAACCTAAGCATAGACATCGCCCAAATAAGAGGGTGGCCCAGTGGTCTTCGGAACTGGGCCATAGCTGATCGTAGGAGCCACAGAACAGGACACACGCATGGCATATAACAGAGAGGGAGCAGAATACACAGAGATAGAAAACACTGCATACAGAAGCCAAAAATGCAACCAATACTAACAGATAGGCTGATTATAAAGAACAGGTATTACTTGACATTGTAGACAAAACGTGAAGCTAGTGGGCGAACTTCTAAGCTCCTGGTTATACCGCTAGTCCCTACACTAACCATGAGTCCAGGAGACCCGGACAATACTGCCCACTTGGCCTGTAGCAGCAGCCACAATGCATACTCGAGTATAGCCGATCCCAGTGTTAGCCGAGGTACCTAATATTACCCCTTGCCTTATACTCAAGTCAATAATTGACCCCAGGTTTTGGGGGTAAAAGTTGGTACCTTGACTTATACTCAGGTCGGCTTAGACTGAAGTATATCTGATTACATACAAAAACCTAATGAAATAAGAGCAATCGTTGCATGCAAAGCATTAACCCTTTCCAATCCATTTATTTTTTCTCACCCATTCTCCCCAGCTCCAAATAAATTGGTGCTGGGGAGAATGGGTGAGAAAAAAATACATTTTCCCTGCACCCTCCTGATCTGACAGAGTTCAGGAGGGTGCAGGGAGGGACCTGCTTACCTGTCCGGCGTCTTCCGTATTCTCCTTCTGCCTCCCGGCTCGGCGATCATGTGACTGCTGGGGTCAGGTAACACTGGCGGTCACATGATCGCCGGCCAGAATCTATGCATTACATAGCGCTAAGTAATGTGTAAAGGAGAAGGCAGAAAGGATTAAAATCCCTTTCTGCCTTCTCCTCGGGGGTCCTCGATGAGGACCAGTGCAGGAGTGCATCTGCACCCGATGTGCCTGACGATCGGGTGCAGATCCACTCCTGCACTGCAGTGTCGGGCCTGCCCCGACATTGGAGCTGTGGAGGGAAATTATGATGTCGGGGCAGGCCCGACATTGGACTGGAAAGGGTTAACAGCGGGAATCTGTTGTCTCACCCATCCCCTCTGTGGCTGCGGGAGGCCAACTGTCATTAGCAACAGTCTTCAGCAGTAGATGGTGTGGGCTCAGATCTGTAGGATGTAGATGCAAGTCCATTCCAGAAAGCTGCTTCCTAACATATACATACATTCACGTGCTGCGGTGGCAAGGGGTTAAAAGGGTTCCCTGGGACTCCAGTACTGATGATCTATGCGCAGTGAAGTGGTGATCTGCCTCCCAGAATCCCTGCCAATCAGCTGATGACGAGTGCGCACCGCTGCCACTTCAGTCTATGCCAGACGCAGCACCGTACATTTCTGGCTGTACACGCCTGCATAGGATTGCATTTCAATACGCAATCCTATGCAGAAGGCCGTGGTTTGTCTACGCGAAATCACGCGCAGGAAACAAACCGCGCCATGCTCTAATTCTGTGCGGGGTTCGCAGAGCCCCGTACAGAAACGCCACTCGCTGGCTGCCGGCTCTGCGCATGCGCCGTCTGCTGGCACATGAGTCAGAGCTGCGCGAGCGGGCGAGTTCCGCACTGCTCTCTGCAGGCGCTCAGGTCGGGTCCCGTTGCGAGCAGCTGGATGCGACACGGCCGTCTGCAGGCGGCCTTAGGCCTCATGTCCACTAGAAAAATACAATCCGCGTAGAATCAGCTTTCAATTGTATAATTTTCATGCAGATATCCGCACACATTGCTATCAATGTGATAGCAATGTGGCCGATCCGCGGTAAAATGGACCATGCCGCGGTTTTTTCTCCCACGCATGAAAAACGCAATTCTATTAAAATTCCATCCGCGGGTGCAAAAATCAGTTTAATGGACGGGATGGCCAATGATTCCCTAGGGGCAAATCCGCTGCGGAAACAGCTATTCCATTTTGCTATTGGCCATGAGGCCCTAGGGCTCCTTCCCACAGACGGATCTATTCAACCTAATAGCTCAATGCTTACGGTGCGGAATTTCACAGCGTAATTCCGCACCGTAAAAATCACCCGTCCTCACCCACGGCATGCTCTATTTGCCGCGGGTATACGCGCGGACGGCTTCCATTGCAGTCTGTGGAAGCCGTCCATTCACGCTATTTTCCGCTGTAGCACAGCGGAAAATAGCGTGAAACAGCCTCTACGCCTACCGCGTCACATGCCGCTGCGGTGCGTCACGCGCTCTATTGCCCATGCGCACTGAGCCGTCATGCGGGACTCCGAAACTGGAGGTAAGTATTGGGGTCTCTTGGGGCCGCCGTGATGGGCTCCGCCCCGGAATTCCATGGCGGAGCCCGTCACAGCCGTGTGCAGCCGGCTTTACAGCGTGGGTAATCAGGAGCCTGAAAACATAAATAAGGTAAAACAAAAAAACAAATTCAAATCACGTTTTATTATTTATTAAAAATGTGGATTTTACATCAAGTTTCATTCCCTGATAAACCAAAGGCCGCTGTGTTTGGGTATCTTTTCTGTTTACTCAATCGGTGTAAAATATTGCGCAGTTTTTCAGGATACTCCAAAAAGCTTATAGAAAAAAAAAAAAAAAAAAGGGAATCACCGGCAAAAAGCAGTCCAAAAAACGAAGGGTTTCAAGATTGCTGAACGGCGAGGGTCTCTTCACTGTCGGACAGCCTTCCCATTCTTAAGGACATCAGATCTGCAGGAAATGACGAAAAATCAGCAGGTTAACAGTCACATCACACCAGTATTACTGATCCCTAGATCCGCTCCACCCACTTACATTGACCACTACTCCCCCAACCTGGTCAGAAGAATCATATTATATATATATATATATATATATATATATATATATATATATATTATATATATATATATATATATATACACACATATATACATACATACATACATACATGTACATACATACACACACGTACGTACATACATACAGATGCAAGCGAAAACCTGCAAATATGCGCAAAATAAGCACGTATGAGCAGATGCACGCAATGAAAATTTTAGCAGATGCAGCAGCTTACCTCGACGAGTTATGTCAGCTTGTGTGCAAGTGAAGCGAAATTCTTCTCAAAACGCGTCCAAACGTCAGGATCCTCTCCACACGTAAGTTTGCAAAAAAGCGCACAAATCTCGGGTGGCCGCGTCTCCACACGTAGCGCACAAATCTGCAAAAAAAGACAGGTTTCGTCAGGTGGCGTCGCGCAAATCTCAGGTGACGTACTCACCACACGTAGCGCACAGCGAATTAATCTCAGGTAGGTACTCACCACACGTAGCGCACAGCGCATTAATCTCAGGTAGGTACTCAGCACACAGCGCATTAATCTCAGGTAGGTACTCACCACACGTAGCGCACAGCGCATTAATCTCAGGTAGGGACTCAACACAGCGCATTAATCTCAGGTAGGTACTCACCACACGTAGCGCACAGCACATTAATCTCAGGTAGGGACTCAGCACACAGCGCATTAATCTCAAGTAGGTACTCACCACACGTAGCGCACAGCACATTAATCTCAGGTAGGTACTCACCACACACAGCAGCACAGCGCATTAATCTCAGGTAGGTACTCACCACACAGCGCATTAATCTCAGGTAGGTACTCACCACACAGCGCATTAATCTCAGGTAGGTACTCACCACACGTAGCGCACAGCGCATTAATCACAGGTAGGTACTCACCACACAGCGCATTAATCTCAGGTAGGTACTCACCACACAGCGCATTAATCTCAGGTAGGTACTCACCACACAGCGCATTAATCTCAGGTAGGTACTCACCACACAGCGCATTAATCTCAGGTAGGTACTCACCACACATAGCAGCACAGCGCATTAATCTCAGGTAGGTACTCACCACACAGCGCATTAATCTCAGGTAGGTACTCACCACACAGCGCATTAATCTCAGGTAGGTACTCACCACTCATAGCAGCACAGCGCATTAATCTCAGGTAGGTACTCACCACACATAGCAGCACAGCGCATTAATCTCAGGTAAGTACTCACCACACAGCGCATTAATCTCAGGTAGGTACTCACCACACACAGCGCATTAATCTCAGGTAGGTACTCACCACACACAGCGCATTAATCTCAGGTAGGTACTCACCACACGTAGCACACAGCGCATTAATCTCAGGTAGGTACTCACCACACAGCGCAGAAATCTTCCTCTCCCACGTTGTAAGTTGTATAAAAGGCTCCAACCATCAGCTTCCTCTGTAGATGCCAGCGCTCGGAATTCGCGGGCAAATTCAAGTCTCGGTGACGTCACCGGTCACGTGAGGCGCGGGCACAGCTATCATCGTGCACGGCTGCGGAACTGTACTGCTCGTGCACGATGGGAAGTCACGTGGTGCCGATTCCAGCCACCTCATTGGCTGGAATCGGCAGCAGGAATAACCGAAGCGTAAACTACTAATATGCAGTCAGGGCAGAACCCTGGGTCTCACAGAAGCTACAGGGCCCATTCAAGATAATTCTCCCCAAAGACTGACCATCTGTATACACCTAAAAAGATCCAGCAAATTTTCTTCTCTAACATTTGACTTGCGTATGGACGGGTTCATTTATGGAGGAAGTGGCGGGGGGTTGGGGATGGGGGTACCATAAACTTTGTTGTTGAACGCTGTACGACTTTTATCGACAAAATACTATAATAAGCATTTCAGTTACCCATCAAAACATCATCATAGAACATTTCCAGACAACACTTAACATTTCAAATTACAATATTTTGTACGATGGCACTTAGGCCCAAAAATACTATATGTTTGTTTTCACAAAAAGTAAAGTTTTTAGAAAAGTTTTAGGAAGGAGGTATACAGCCAATAACCTCATGTTTCTTTACCTCATCCCTGGGTACCATTCAGACCTTAATAAAAGGTTCTGCACCAGGTTGTGAGGAAAGCACAAATGTAGGATATCCCGAATAAAGCTTTTTGGAATTGACAGAGTCCTTGTCATTCTATGTTTTTTTTTATAAAGAGATGGCTCCTTTAAACATTTTTTTAAGTGACTACTCAGTTTAGCAATTGCATTACAAAATTGTTCTTAGCTAGTAATGTTGTACAAGTCCTTGTTGCTCCAACAAAAAATAAAGTTCAGTATAGACTTCAGTATAATTCAGCCCATATGGGTCAAAGAAATGTGAGTCCTTTTTCTCACTGGGCCAATAGCTTGTTTCTGCTTACTTCCTCCTTCTTACACTTGCGTCATATTGCCAGCACAAGTTCTTTGCAGCAATACACGCTCTTTGCTTCTCTCTGTTATGAGGGCAAATTTGAGGTTGGATGTCCTCATTAATGGGTTCCTCCTCTGTTTCAAGATCAGTAGTGAACACAGTAGATGACTCAATAGAGCTGAAGGAACATACAGAATTTTCTCAGTCTCTCACACAATATACTTCAAGGTCTGGGTAGGTAGAAGATTCAGCCCTTAAAGGGGAAACATTTTCTGTGCTACAAGTAGAAGGCAGGTTGAATAACCTCTAATAGCTACACTACCATTCAAAAGTTTGGGGTCACATTGAAATGTCCTTATTTTTGAAGGAAAAGCACTGTACTTTTCAATGAAGATAACTTTAAACTAGTCCTAACTTTAAACAAATGCACTCTATACATTGCTAATGTGGTAAATGACTATTCTAGCTGCAAATGCCTGTTTTTTTGTGCAAAATCTACAAAGGTGAATAGAGGCCCATTTCCAGCAACTATCACTCCAGTGTTCTAATGGTACAATGTGTTTGCTCATTGGCTCAGAAGGCTAATTGATGATTAGAAAACCCTTGTGCAATCATGTTCACACATCTGAAAACAGTCTAGCTCGTTACAGAAGCTACAAAACTGACCTTCCTGTGAGCAGATTGAGTTTCTGGAGCATCACATTTGTGGGGTCAAATAAACGCTCAAAATGGCCAGAAAAAGAGAACTTTCATCTGAAACTTGACAGTCTATTCTTGTTCTTAGTAATGAAGGCTATTCCATGCGAGAAATTGCTAAGAAATTGAAGATTTCCTACAACGGTGTGTACTACTCCCTTCAGCGGACAGCACAAACAGGCTCTAACCAGAGTAGAAAAAGAAGTGGGAGGCCGCGTTGCACAACTAAGCAAGAAGATAAGCACATTAGAGTCTCTAGTTTGAGAAACAGACGCCTCACAGGTACCCAACTGGCATCTTCATTAAATAGTACCCGCAAAACACCAGTGTCAACATCTACAGTGAAGAGGCGGCTGCGGGATTTTGGGCTTCAGGGCAGAGTGGCAAAGAAAAAGCCATATCTGAGACTGGCCAATAAAAGAAAAAGATTAAGATGGCCAAAAGAACACAGACATTGGACAGAGGAAGACTGGAAAAAAGTGTTGTGGACGGATGAATCCAAGTTTGAGGTGTTTGGATCACAAAGAAGAACGTTTGTGAGACGCAGAACAAATGAAAAGATGCTGGAAGAATGCCTGACGCCATCTGTTAAGCATGGTGGAGGTAATGTGATGGTCTGGGGTTGCTTTGGTGCTGGTAAGGTGGGAGATTTGTACAGGGTAAAAGGGATTCTGAATAAGGAAGGCTATCACTCCATTTTGCAACGCCATGCCATACCCAGTGGACAGCGCTTGATTGGAACCAATTTCATCCTACAACAGGACAATGACCCTAAACACACCTCCAAATTGTGCAAGAACTATTTACAGCAGAAGCAGGCAGCTGGTATTCTATCGGTAATGGAGTGGCCAGCGCAGTCACCAGATCTGAACCCCATTGAGCTGTTGTGGGAGCAGCTTGACCGTATGGTACGCCAGAAGTGCCCATCCAACCAATCCAACTTGTGGGAGATGCTTCTAGAAGCGTGGGGTGCAATTTCACAAGCTTACCTTAACAAATTAACAGCTAGAATGTCAAAGGTGTGCAATGCTGTAATTGCTGCAAAAGGAGGATTCTTTGACGAAAGCAAAGTTTGATGTAAAAACAATGTTATTTCAAATACAAATCATTATTTCTAACCTTGTCAATGTCTTGACTCTATTTTCTATTCATTTCACAACGCATGGTGGTGAATAAGTGTGACTTTTCATGGAAAACACAAAATTGTTTGGGTGACCCCAAACTTTTGAACGGTAGTGTATGTTAATAAAACATCAAAAAATCACAGCTGCAGGGGAGTAGAGAGAAAATCAAAAACTTCACTGACTAAACTCCAATTAAAACATAACTTTTACTATAATGAATTTAAAAATAAACAGGCTATAAGGACAGACAACAAAAATAATAGTAATGTATGGTGAGCCCCTCACAGATCTAGATTCAGTTGATCCAGGGGTATGATAACCACACTATCCTCATGCGTTGGTCAATACTGAAATGTAAGATCTTTATTGAATTCAAGACCAACCACAAATAACCGCATGTAGGTGCTCAACAGGAGGAGTGGCGTGCAGAGAAAATGGAAATATCAGCAGCGGCCCTCCTCAACTGCAGAGTCAGTAAGTGATGCCCGTAAAACTGTGTCCAAAGCCACAGGGCTTGTCCACCTAAAGATAAGAAAAACCAAGTGTATGTTTATACCATCATTGGGAGTGTCTGGGTGAATAATAATCACCTCTATATGACTGAGTAGATAATAGTCACCCCTATATTAATGCCTAGTATAAGCGGTATTAGGTCAATAATAGTGCATTTGCGTTATGCTATAGTTAGGCTCGTCCATAAAAAATGCAAATCAATGCCTAGTAGAGATGAGCGAACGTACTCGGTAAGGGCGATTTTGCAATCGAGCACCGCGATTTTCGAGTACTTCACTACTCGGGTGAAAAGTACTCGGGGTTGCCGGGGGGCAGGGGGAGGCGTGGCGGAGCGGGGGGTAGCAGCGGGGAACAGGGGGGAGCCCTCTCTCTCTCCCTCTCCCCCCCCCACTCCCCGCTGCAACCCCCCGCTCAACCACAGCGCACCCGAGTACTTTTCACCCGAGTAGTGAAGTACTCGAAAATCGCTGTGCTCGATTGCGAAATCGCCCTTACCGAGTACGTTCGCTCATCTCTAATGCCTAGTGAACAATGATTTGGGATAATGCCCAGACTATTGGATCTACGTGTAATATAATGGATCAAATACTTATAAGGCTCTGTAGTGGCTCAACGCGTTTCTGTCACATATGTGACTCATCAGGAGCCGATCTCCAATAATGAACCGAAAAATAAACACTAGGAATAACCTAGTAATAGCTCACAAAAATAAGGACAATGCTCAAAAGGATAAGGACAATCCCTGTTAGTGCTAGGAATAGGTTCTGATATTAGAGCAGCTAGTGGTTGATTTAACTGCAGTTGATTTAATGCTAGCTGTTCATTCTTAAGACAATAATAATAGGTTTGCATGACTAATTAGACAATAGAATCACACGACTCTACAGACAATGATGACACTATGTCCAGATATTAACATGGTTCCAGCAAGTCTATAAGACTCAGAATCATAGAATGGTAGAGTTGGAAGGGACCTCCAGGGTCATCGGGTCCAACCCTCTGCTCAGTGCAGGATCACTAAATCATCCCAGACAGATATTAGTCCAGCCTTTTCGTTGAACACTTCCATTGAAGGAGAACTCACCACCTCCTGTGGTAACCTGTTCCACTCATTGATCACCCTCACCGTCAGAAAGTGTCATCTAATATGTGTCTCCTCCCTTTCAGCTTCATCCCATTGCTTCTAGTCTTTCCTTGTGCAGATGACAATAGGGCTGATCCCTCTGCACTGTGACAGGCCTTCAGATATGTGTAGACAGCTATTAAGTCTCCTCTCAGCCTTCTTTTTTGCAAGCTAAACATTTCCAGATCCTTTAACCGTTCCTCATAGGACATGATTTGCAGACCGCTCACCATCTTGGTAACTCTTCTCTGAACTTGCTCCAGTTTGTCTTTTTTAAAGTGGGGTG
Organism: Eleutherodactylus coqui; assembly: GCF_035609145.1. Classification (NCBI taxonomy): domain Eukaryota; kingdom Metazoa; phylum Chordata; class Amphibia; order Anura; family Eleutherodactylidae; genus Eleutherodactylus; species Eleutherodactylus coqui. The sequence goes on from NC_089841.1 coordinate 43,267,500, forward strand.
CCCAGAACTGGACCCAGTATTCCAGATGAGGTCCGACTAAGGAAGAGTAGAGGGGGATAATGACCTCATTTGATCTAAACTCAGTTATACAATCCTTATAGTTCATACATTGAACATTCATGGCTGTTTCAATGAAAGATGGAGGGTTACAAATAGCCAAATACATTTGCACCGCAATCCCCCTTGGCTATTTGTAGCCATCATCACTCGAAATTATACAACTATTTCATAATGTGATTGAAATACAATCTAAATTCAACATCCAATTTAGGGTTTGAATATACCTTTGGACATGTGGTTCTAATAATGAATATTTCTTTCAAATGTTCCATATTTTTCAAAGCAATGATGCATTTACATTTATTATACTGTTCCCTACATTTTCATTTGCTTGCAACTTAAAATCAGTTTTGTCAAATCTGGGCTCAGAGCAAAAACAAAAATGAAAACATTCATATGTTGAATACAAATGTCTCTTTATCTTGATTCCTTCATTTGATCTCCTTTGGACCTTAAACCTACAGGGTCTCTGATGCAGGGAAGCAGAGGAATTATTGTGCCCTTACTACTTTCCCTGGTTAGCCAAGACCCTAAGGAGGAATCTGTCCCCGCCCATTGCATTGGTGTCAATCAATCTTCTCCATCTCCATGAGTGTGAGAAGTGCAGGTATCCACAGATGACTATAGAGCCCCTTTATTCTTTGTGGATTCCACTGTTTCAGATGCCCCTTAAACACAATTTATTGCCCAAGGTCTCCAGGGAGGAGCTATGATGCTTAGCCCCTCTTTGATTTATCAGCTGGCGGTTGCTGCTCTGCAGAAGTCTGAGGATTCCCTCCAGTGACAGTTTAGCAGCAGTCGGGCCCACTTGTCAGTTCTTCAGGCTCAGTTGGATAGTCACAGCGTATGGACAGATGCAGCATGCACTTTGAGAAGGTGAAATTTAAACTCACAGTTGAAAAGTCCCGATGTCCTGGCAGAAATAACTCAGTTCATGAATTTATTAATAAACTTGATCCGAATAAATCAGTCCATGGCAAATTAAACAAAACCAAAATCGCAGTCCTGGGTCTTGTGTGCTTTTCTTCACCCCTCCATAAAATAGATGAAACAAGATTCTGTATGTCAAATTTGATACATCTAATAATCTCTGCCCAGAGTGACCTGATACATTTTCTGCTGTAGCAAATGAATATTCCTAATCTATTTATCTTCATAAAGCATAAACAACTTCTATATACAGTATGCACAAGAGTTATTAGTAGAGATGAGCGAACGTACTCGTCCGAGCTTGATGCTCGGGCGAATATTAGGGTGCTTGGGATGCTCGTTATTCGTAACGAGTACCACGCGATGTTCGGGTTACTTTCACTTTCTTCCCTGAGAAATTTGCGCGCTTTTCTGGCCAATAGAAAGACAGGGAAGGCATTACAACTTCCCCCTGCAACGTTCAAGCCCTATACCACCCCCCTGCTGTGAGTGGCTGGGGAGATCAGGTGTCACCCGAGTATTGAAATCTGCCCCTCCCGCGGCTCGCTATGGATGCATTCTGACATTAGTTCAGGGAAAGTGGTATCTTGGTGGAGCTGCTATAGGGAGAGTGTTAGGAGTATTTTAGGTTTCAAGAACCCCAACAGTCCTTCTTAAGGCCATAAATCTTCTCTATATGCGCTCAATGGGGCCGGCGGCAGCAGCGCTGACCCCATTGAGAACATATAGAAGACAAATCCTTCTTCTCTGCCACAGTTGTAACAGCTGTGGCAGAGAAGAACGATGTTTGCCCATTGAATTCAATGGAACCGGCAATACAGCCGCTCCATTGAAAGCAATGGGCTGCCGGCGATCGCAGGATGAATGGTCGGGAAGGGGTTAACTATATAACCCCTTCCCTGCAATTCATCCAGAAATGTGTTACAATAAAAATATATACCGGCGTATAAGACGACCCCCCAACTGTCACCTTATACGCCGGTAATACAGTGGAGCAAAGAATAAAAATCATTACTCACTTTTTCAGACGATCTGCGGCACTCCTGCAGGCTGTCACTCCCTCCTGGTGTTTGCAGGCTCTTGCTCCTTCCTGGTTCCCGGCAGACTATTGCTTTCTCTAGGAAAGGCTTTAAATCCCTGCCTCCAGAAACACATGTGCCTTCAGCCAATCACAGCCAATGACAATGATGTCATTGAATGGCTGTGATTGGCTGTGTTTCTGGAGGCGGGGATTTCAAGCCTTTCGTAGAGAAAGCAATACTCTGCCGTGGACCAGGAGGGAGCGACAGCCTGCAGGAGCGGCGCAGATCGTCTGAAGAAGTAAGTAATGATTTTTATTCTTTGCTCTGCTGTATTACCGGCGTATAAGGTGACAGTTGGGGGGTCGTCTTATACGCCCCGTCGCCTTATACGCCGGTATATATTTTTATTGTAACACATTTCTGGATGAATTGCTGGGAAGGGGTTATATATTTAACCCCTTCCCGACAATTCATCCTGCGATCGCCGGCAGCCCATTGCATTCAGTGGAACCTGCTGTATTGCCGGCTCCATTGAATTCAATAGGCTAACATCGTTCTTCTCTGCTACAGCTGTTACAGCTGTGGCAGAGGAGAGCGATCTTTATGCTGACAGTGGGGGGGGGGGGGGCACTCTTGCCGCTATTGTGGCTTAATAGTGGGACCTGGGAACTTGAGATGCAGCCCACCATGTAGCCCCTCGCCTGCCCTATCCGTTGCTGTGTCGTTCCCATCACTTTGTAGAATTGCCCAGATTTTCACACATGAAAACCTTAGCGAGCATCGGCGAAATACAAAAATGCTCCGGTCGCCCATTGACTTCAATGGGGTTCGTTATTCGAAACGAACCCTCGAGCATCGCGGTAATTTCGAGTAACGAGCACCCGAGCATTTTGGTGCTCGCTCATCTCTAGTTATTAGTCATTTAAACAAATAACAATATCAAATATTGCAAGTCAAGTCAATCAAGAAAACAATACAATGACCTTAGATTTGTCATTATCATCAGTACAGTTATTGGTTTATGACCGCCTGCAGACGGCCTATCACATATGTTATCAAATGCTGCAAGTCAGACGAGCGTTTTTTGCCGCGATTTGCGGATCGCATGACGGATGCGCATCCGCAAATCGTGTGACCGGGGCCGAAAAATCGCCGGAAAAATCTACTCCTAGCCGCGTTTCCTTTGAAACGGGCCCGAGCACAGGAGCGCTGTCCAGCCTATTGAATTCAATGGAGCTGGCAATACAGCCGGCTCCATTCAAAGCAATGGGCTGCCGGCGAGCGCGGGATGAATTTTCAGGAAGGGCTTAAAAATATAAGCCCTTCCCTGAAAATTATCCAAAAATGTGTAAAAAAAAATAAATATATATATACTCACCTTGTCCTGGCAGACGAAGTTCAGCCACGGCCGGCCGGCAGTTCTCCTGAACTGCTCTCTGTAGTATTCAGCAGCCAGGGATTTAAAATCCCTGCCTGCTGTATGGGCTGCCTCTGATTGGTTACAGCCCTCACCAATCAGAGGCAGCTCTCACTCACCCATTCATGAATTCATGAATGGGTGACCGAGTGCTGCCTCTGATTGGCTCAGCGCAGGGACCAAAAAGGGGCAGCTCTCAGCTATTGAATGACAGCTGAGAGCTGCCCCTTGAGCGATATTCAATGCACTCTGTGCATCCCACAACTGCTTTTCCAATTCTTGCAGCAACATTCTCTCTTTCTTTTCTCGTTGTATACGGTAAGCTGCTAACAACATCCAACCACGTCTGCACACATTCATAAAATCTTTTCCTTTCCCCAATTTCTCTTTTTGCAAACATGCCACCACGTTCATTGGTTCAGCATCCTTCAAACACTTTCCCCGTGATTCACTTAAACCCACACATTGTGACCACTCAGTAGCCAAAGTATTATAGGGAGCCTGCTCCCAACCTGGGATCTCAACAGATTCATTCAAAACATGCTTTTACTTAAAAATAGACATGTTTTATGCAATATCACTCTATTTTTACGGATTAGACAGAGTTCTTAAAATTCCAGAGTATCGGACTTTTGATAAATATCAACCACTGAATCTTCTGTATGGCCGGTTTCCTATCGAGGGACATTAATGCCACTCAGTGGCTTTCTGATACAGGCGCAGTGTTTTTTTTTGGGGGGGGGGGGGGGTTGGGCACACTAACTCATGATGTTTCCATCCATAAATGTTTTAAGGACCTCACTATCCAGTATCGTGGAAACTGGTGGGAGGTCCAAGGATTACAGAAGTACGAAGAACACAAGATCATCCCTAAAGGTCTGAGGAACTCCATTCTACCCCCTAAGAGGTTACGTAACCCAGAATTCCTTAAAAAGTGGGAAAGCGAGTCTACATTGTCCTCTCTTAGATTTATTAAACTGCTATTGGAGGAAGAAAAGTCAACACTGGTTGTAAGCCAGAAAAAACTTGTAGAGCTGATTGAACAAGCTAAGGCTTTTACATCTGACCCAGACTTCCCCGCTAAGAAGAAAGCGTTAGGCCTCATGTCCACGGGGAAAATCAGGCCCACTATGGATTCTCCATGGAGAATCCGTAGCGGGTCCCTCCTGCCCCGCGGACATGATGCTAAAAAATCAGAATAAACTTACCCGCAGCAGACCGTGCGTGTCTTCCTTCCGTCGCGGCTGGATCTTCTTTCCTCGGCTGGCGGATGTGCTCGCGCCGCGCCGTGCACATCCACTAGGCCGAAGAAAAAAGATCCGTTCATGAAGAAGGGAAGACACGCACGGTCTTCTGTGGGTAAGTTTATTCTTATTTTAGGTCTCCCACGGATCCGGACGGCTTCCATAGGCTTCAATAGAAGGCTGCGGGAGCCGTCCCCGCGGGAGACCCGCATGAAAATGGAGCATATCCATTTTTTTTCATGCTCCAGGATTTTTTAAATTCACTTTTATTGACCATCTGCGGGTATTTATCTACCCGCGGGTGGTCAATGCATCCCTATGGGGTGCAGATCCGCGTGCGGGTGAAGAGTTAAAATCCGCTGCTGATTTTAATTCTTCTTTTTCCTGTTGACATGAGGCCTTACATGCCAACATCGACAATTTACAGCATAGATTAAAGAGCGTAAACATGCCCAGTTTAATCGTGACTTACAGGACTTCAGGGAGAATAGGGCCTATATTGAAACCAAGTCATATTCTGAAACAGATATCAGTTCCTCGGAGGTAGATCACTCTGAGAAGGAGGAACAGACCACCAGAAGACCCTCCTATAGACGAGGTCAGGGGTCAGCTCATTCAAACCTAACTCAAAGTAAAAGTAAAGCATTGAAACAACTAGAGTCTAATTTGTTATTGGTAATTAAATCTGTCGATAAAGGCGGTAACATCGTAATTATGAATAGAGAACAGTACATTAAGATGTGCCGCAATCTTCTGGGCGACACATCCACATACGGCCAAGTAGCTCAGGATCCTACCACCAATTTTCTATCTGAGCTAAAAAATCTATTACGGAAAGCTATGGAACTAGGATGCATAGATGACAAAGAATATCAATACACGTATCCAACAAACCCAATAGTGGCAACTTTCTATGCTCTTCCTAAAGTGCACAAAGGGTCTAATCCGCTTAGAGGAAGACCCATCATATCAGGAATAGACAACCTCACACAAAATAGGAGTATTTATATTGATAAAATACTCAGACCATTTGTCTTGTCACTACGCTCCTTTGTCCGGGGTACTATGGACGTCCTACGACTGCTTGATGGCATTTCCATCAGCACGGACATGTTCCTAGCTACGTTAGATATTGACGCATTTATATAGCTCTATTTCGCATGAAGATAGTGTTAAAGCCACCCAGTACTTCCTGCAGCAGAGAGGCTCCCAATTTTCATCACACAATCAATGCGTCTTGGATTTTCTTCAATTTACCCTAACCCATAATTTCTTTCTCTTTGATACCCAGTACTTCCACCAGCTCAGGGGCACGGCGATGGGGACATCTTGTGCCCCATCATATGTCAATCTGTACCTGGGCTGGTGGGAGGAAAAGTTCATCTATGCCAATGACTATTGGTCTGAAAACATCATGTTATGATACATCGACGACGTACCGCTGCTTTGGAAAGGTACAGAAACGTCATTTCAAAGGTTCGTAGACTCTCCTAATGTGAACAATTTAAATCTATGCATCACATCGGAAATCCATGCAACATTTTTGGATTTATGGATCATGAAAAATACAGATGGATCCATCTCGTCTACTTTGTATCGTAAAATGATGGCTACCGCCAGCCTGTTAGGATGGGACAGTTATCACCCCTTTTCTTTAAGAAAAGGGATTCCGAAAGGACAATTCCTGCGTATACACCGCAATTGTTCCAATGATGAAAACTTTCATGAAGAGAGTCACAAACTGAGGCAGTGTTTCCGAAAGAGAAATTACCCCGACGATGTGATTAATGCCACATAAGAGAATGCTACACAACAAAAGAGGAAAATTCTATTAGTTCCACGCAATCGTCCTACTACCAAATTTTCCCGTGTCAAAGGTACATTTGACACAGGTTCAAAACAAGTACCTGAAATACTCAAACACTACTGGGATATTCTTACGGACGACGAAGATGTGTGCGACATTGTACCATCATCACCGATGATCACATTCCACCGTGGGCACAATTTAAAAGATCATTTGGTGAAAAGCCATCTCCCACCATCTGAGGCCAGTAGCACATGGTTAGACTCTGCGAGACCAGTTGGCACCTATCCATGCCATGGATGCATGGCCTGTCCATTTATTCATAAGAGCAATTCCTTTCAAAGTGCCAGCACTAACCAAACTTATCATAATCGCAGTTTTATCAACTGCAGAACCTCGAATGTGGTGTACATGGCTTCCTGTTCGTGCCCTAAAAATTACATAGGGAAAATAATCCAACAGTTCTGCCGTCGGATTCTTTCACATGTAGGAAACATTTGCCGTAAAGAGTCAACCCCACTAGCAGATCATATTTGGTCTGTACATGATGGGGGACATGAACTCCCTGAAGTTTAAGGGGGTTGAGGTTCTTCGGACAAACGCTCGTCGTGGCAATATAGATAAGAAGTTACTTCAAGAAGAAGCGTCATGGATATTTAGACTCAATACCCTTTCTCCAGTTGGTTTGAACGCAAATATCAACTTCAACTGCTTTCTTTAACCCAGCATTTGTGTGCTGTCTCCCCAGATGACACTGAGCCGCATCATATAATTATTTGTACCATCTGGCCATCAAATTATTATTGTAGATCTCACTGGGCTTACACTGAGATCTCTATGAGCTCCACAATTATCAGGCGACTATTTACTGGTTGACCCTCCATGTCTGAGGAACGGTCTCTGTTGGACTCTTTATCTGTCTCTGAACCACTAGCAGATATAAATAGGCAGTGTTTGCTATGACAAAACATGTATTCTTTATTTATTATATGGACTTACCCCACTGCCCTGATTTCTTGTAGCTAAATTATTCAATTTACTATAATAGTTCAGACTGGTCCTCGCTATGTGACTTGTTTCATTACTCCTGAGTAGAGATGAGCGAGCATTGCCCTTAGCGAGTACCTGCCCGCTCGGAAGAAAAGGTTCGGGTGCTGGCGGGGGGCGGGGAGCGGCGGGGGAGAGCAGGGGGGAACGGAGGGGAGATCTCTCTCTCCCTCTCTCCCCTCCACCACGCCCTGCTGACTCCCACAACTCACCGCTCACCCGCGCCGGTACCCGAACCTTTTCTTCCGAGCGGGCAGGTACTTGCTAAGGACAATGCTCGCTCGAACAATTGTCCTTAGCGAGTATGCTCGCTCATCTCTACTCCTGAGGGAGAATTTTCCTACGGGGCTTTGTTTCCATCTAGCCCCGATCATGTGATTCCTCACGTGATCCCGCCTGAAAGTTATATGAATGGATGCAGACATATTGTAATGCAGGACACGTGACGAGCGTCGTGACGCTGGGACGCCGTGATATAAGCGTGCATGCGCAATACTACCTTATTGTTGAAAAATCTATGAACGAATGGGGGCGTATCGCAAGGTGGAACACGTGACAAGCGTTGTGATGCCAGGGCGCCGTGATGCAAGCGCACATGCGCAATAACATTCGACAGCTGATCCAACTACAACGGGGATCCGTTTACAATCGGGGGCGACTGTGAGTGATCAGACAGTAGGGCCTTATTCCTCAAATCAGCGGCTACAAGTACATGGCAGTGGAGTCCCCCAAGTATTCCTTTTGTGGGAACTCTCGCCAGGAGACAGATTGAGGGCAGTTCTTACTCCCTCTGGCCACACCCAAGGAATCTGTAAGTGGCTGCCAAGGAAGACACACCTCAGATAGGAGGTCTCTGGTAGACCACAAATAGAAAGAGCGAAGGACGTGAGCCCATATACCTGTCGCTCACCATCAGAGCCACAGGCGCTACTACTTTCTTATTTTACTCTCTGCCTACTGGCAATTTATTATTTAACATCTAGGCTCTCTTGGATCAGTGCACCCCCTTCTTAGGATTGGCTAGCTATAGACCTTATCAGAGGGTCCACATTTTAGGGCTGGGTTATTTTCTCTACCAGGTTGAGCGGTTGTCCTGTTTAGATATGGCTCTCTGAACAGGATACCTGTCTCCATCAGGTTAAATCTCCTTTTGAATGAGACTATATCTCACTCGTTCCATAACTGCAAGATTAAGCAGTAGAGATAATGAGTAAAGCTATGCCGACCTCTAAATAATTGCCAGCTACTAAGAGAAGAAAGTATAATTGGAACATAAATACAGATATCGACATTTTCGGGGTTATATATCGCCGAGCAGCATATGGCCAAGATACTACCATTAATTAAACAACCGGAATATAGAGTAATGCGAATATCCTTACTCTTGGTCAGGATCCTTATTTGAATTAAGATCTAGATAAGATATGGTTAATGAATTTGGAGATGAGCTCCTGATGAACTCCCCGTAATAGGACAGGGAAATGCGTTGAGGAACAATCCAGTTCATAGGAGTATGAATCCAACTCTAAAAAAACAATAATGGTTCATTTTGAATGTCCCAACATACGAACACTAAGATCTCTCATCTCACATTAAAAACCTGCTCAGGTTCACAGAGATTATTTTTTAATCTATCTCTTATGAGTCTGGGCAATAGTTGCACACAACAATACTATCAAACCCAGATCAATGGTGATTTATATCCCCACTGCATGAACCATCTAATGACAAATGGTACTCCATCCTATGACTGATAAAGTACCGAGTGTATGGCACAATTGATGACCTTGTACGAAGCCATTTTAAAAAAATTGAGTAATATTACTTAGCACTGTGTGCATCTACCCTGTTTCTCTGAAAATAAGACATACCCTGAAAATAAGAAGCAGCATGATTTTCCAGAATTTTTGAGGATGCAAAATGATTTTTCAGGCTTTTTGAGGATGCTTGAAATATAAGCCCTACTCCAAAATTAAGCCCTGCTAACAGTTAATTAAAAAAGTCAATTTAAATAGTGTCCAGGCAGCTATACATGTAAAAATGTTAAACCTTTTTGAACAAAAATTTAATATAAGACACTGTCTTATTTTCGGGGAAACGCAGTAGGATACTCGTTATTGATTGTCCCCTATATCCTGCAAGGGGGACAACCTAGCAAAGCCCACCGATATCTGTTTCTTGTCGTCGTTTTGTTTGTTTGTCTGTCAGCCCAGTATTTTAGAATTTAGTAATAAAGTTTGTTGTTTTAGTCTATATCTGTGAAGGGACTGAACCTTCTGCCTATCCTGTTCACAGCGCCATTAATGTTTTGCCAACTTAAAGACAACAAGTTTGGATGCGGCTTTAAAGGAGGACAAGTGGGCTGATACAACACAATTTATTAGTACAAATGAATAAATGATCAAAATAAAACAAAGTTACATAAAAATAGGTGATATTGCATATATGTTTGGTAAACAATTCTTAAACAATGGCTACATCAATACTCCCATCACCAAGAGCCTTCGGTATACTTATCTGGTTTGTACATCAACCGTAGAAGCAGCGGTGAAAAGTCAGAGAACACGGGCCTCTTGGGAACCCCATTGTGAGAGGGCGTTCCCCATCGCAGGTCCAAAATGCTTCCAACTCTCCAAAACCCTCTTGTGTTTTATACTTAGTATGATCTATTGCTTGAATACGTGCATTACAAATATCAATGCATGGAGTTCCTTGTCCAAAAAGGTCACAATCTGAAGTGACCATTAACCAGATCAGACAAACAAAACTGATTCCTAAAACAATGGCAGCACCCAAGCTCCCAATATACATAAGGCCCCAGTTCAGTCTTAAGACAATGATAATAGATTTGCATGACTAATTAGACAATAGAATCACAAGACTCTACAGACAATGGTGGTAGAATTACAGGACAATGGTGACACTATGTCCAGATAATAACAAGGTTCCAGCAAGTCTATAAGACTCAGTTATACAATCCTTATAATTTATACATTAAACATTCATGGCCGTATGAATACATGATGGAGGGTTACAAATAGCCAAATATATTTGCACCACACAGCAGTAACTCCTGTAACTGGTACTCAGTCCCGTCACTTTGGCGTCTCAGGGTAAGGCTTAATTTATTCAATGCAGACAAGCACTGTCCGTTTCTGGTTCTTCCTGTGCCTGAAGGCACTGCTTTGCCGCTGAATGTGAAGTTTGGCTCTAATCTGGCACTCCTCCACTCCTTGCTGCCTTGCCTGACAGGGGGTGGAGCCTAGTGTGACCGGTGGAGCCTAGCGTGACCGGTGGAGCTGATCATCAGAGTGGCTGGGAGACTTTTTCAAGCAAGCAGTAAGTTATGATATATCTGGAAAGCAAATGGCTTGTAGGTATAAGTAGTTTTTCTTTTACACAGATATATAAGGCTGAATGACCTTATGAACATGTGACCATCCAGGCCAGGCATTGGCTGCAGCAGTCATGTGATTTATGATGTACATGACATCATTGCATTGTATATCAGAAGGTATTGGAAGAAATCAGGATAACGGTTGGACCAGAGGCAACATGAGATGGTAAATAATGGCGGTGAGAGCGGTGAAATAGTTCTGGGGTACGAAGTGTTTCAAATGATGGAGGTGCTGCCAACAAGATGACGCTCCACCAAGGTGGGCATGAGTATAGCGAAAGGAGTATGCAAAAATACTGGTGTGACGGAGCAACGCTCTAAGCTACTAGAAGATTAGATCCAATAGGCGATAGTTAAAACACTTCTTTTTTATTATTTAACAAAATAAAAGCTAGCAAGTAAAAACGCGTTTCGGGGACGAGCGGCTTCATGAGTTCGTCTGGTTTAAAGACGACAGGATCCCTGGGGGTGACACAATTCCAAAGGTTTTTTGGATGTGCCAGAGGTCCTGTATGTGCCACATGCAGGTTCTCTAATCAAATAAAGTGTTTCACCAACAGCACAATCGATCCAAAACCCTTCTCAGGGGAGGCCAGAGAACTGCAAAGCCGTTCCTGGATAATAGACTCCAATTGCCCAATATATCCACAATCCAGAAAAGATGTGAACGGCAGCAGGGAACTTGTGGTGCATTCAATTCAAGTTTATTCCTCCATCTCCAATAAAATGAACATGCGGCGTTTTGACCGTCCAACGGTCTTTATCAAGCGTGAATCACAGTAAAAACCACCCCCCTAAATATTTAGAACATATATCATTGTGACCAATCAGGTGATCAACACATCGATCCTCCTCTCCCAGCAAAATGTCAACACAGCTGTATCTAATACATACATGCTATTTGTCGACTTGATAGGGCCGAAGTCCAGGTGCAGATGGCGCTGATCAACGTTCAGTCAGCGTCCATATCCAGGAGCCCTCACCCGGCCGGTATCCTTGTACACAACTGCGCATGCACAGACCTCTGTATCGCGCCATTGCGTCATCATGCAGCGAGATCACACTCACCTCACTGCACTGCGCATGCTCAATCCACCTAACATACCAAGCCTATTGCGCTTGCATGGTGTCCATAGCAACACACACCTCCTATATACTAGGACTCCCTAGCGTCTATATCAATTCAAATGATACCAATCCTAGATTACATCCCACAACTGGCCATTACTGGGCAATGGGCATCTATCTCAACCTGCAAGCAGTATAAAGTGGGGCATTATAAGGGTGAAAATATACTAAGACCTCCAAAATCCCACATCTCATTGTCTGTAAGACATCAATTAACCCCCTCATTATTAAGTATACAACAATTAACCTCATATTTCATAGAAGGACAGTATATTCAATCGTAGGACTATATCAGAGTATTACCAACCTTTATTACACAATGGAAAAAACAATCCTTCTCTACTAATAATCTAATATTTAAGAGCATAATAATAATGCATGAATCAGCGTTCCATGTAAGTATTCTGCGGCCGTCCGTGTATGTATTAAATATCATGTATGTATTAGATACAGCTGTATTGAAGTTTTGCTGGGAGAGGAGGATCGATGTATTGATCACCGGATTGGTCACAATTAGAGATGAGCGAGTATACTTGCTAAGGCACATTACTCGAGCGAGTAGTGCCTTAGCCGAGTATCTCCCCGCTCGTCTCTAAAGATTCGGGGGCCGGCGGGGAAGAGCGGGGAGGAACGGAGGGGAGATCTCTCTCCCCCCCGCTCCCCGCCGCAACTCACTTGTCACCAGCGCTGGCCCCCGAATCTTTAGAGACGAGCAGGGAGATACTCGCTAAGGCACTACTCGCTCCAGTAATGTGCCTTAGCGAGTATACTCGCTCATCTCTAGTCACAATGTTATATGTCTTAAATATTTAGGGGGGTGGTTTTTACTGTGATACATGCTTGATAAAGACCGTTGGACGGTTGAAACATGAAATAGTGAGAGCGGTGAAATAGTTCTGGAGTACGAAGTGTTTCAAATGATGGAGGTGCTGCCAACAAAATGACGTTCCACCAAGGTGGGCATGAGCATAGTGAAAAGAGTATGCAAAAATACTGGTGTGATGGTGCAACGCTCTAAGCTACTAGAAGATTAGATCCAATAGGCGATGCCTGGGGGTGACACAATTCCAAAGGTTTTTTGGATGTGCCAGAGGTCTTGAATGCCACATACAGGTTCTCTAATCAAATAAAGTGTTTCACCTCTCTCTCCCCCCCCCCCCCCCGCTCCCTGCCGGAACTCACCTGTCACCCGCGCCGGCCCCCGAATCAATAGAAACAAGCGGGGAGATACTCGGCTAAGGCACTACTTGCTCGAGTAATGTGCCTTAGCGAGTATACTCGCTCATCTCTAGTCACAATGTTATATGTCTTAAATATTTAGGGGGGGTGGTTTTTACTGTGATACATGCTTGATAAGACTGGGAGGACTCCCCTTACCCATCTTAGCTCCCCCTTATCTATGAAATAAAGGACACAACAACCTGCTGGCGTTTTACGTGGGTAGGCCACAGCTTTATTTAATTTCTCTTTTACTCCACTTTATACCCATCTTCCATGCCGCTTAACTGCTTTATTAAATTTTAACTTTTAACGTGAAAACAACCAGGCGTAAGAAAGCCCCATGATGGGCCTGTACAGCCCTTCCATCCATTGCTGGCATGGAAAAAACATTACCGCCACCAAGGATGCAGCATATCCCTATGATGCACTCCGCCCCCCACATGCCAGCCACAACGCCTCCTCTACCCCGTCCTGCAGCCCTGACAAAAACGTGTCGGTGCCAATATCACTAAGGTGAACACCGTCACCCCTGAACATACCTATCTCTCTCTTCTCTAACTCCCAATGTCTAACTGACACCCCCCCAATTGACTGAACAAATTTAGACATCTTAAAATTAACGTTCTTCCTCGCTCTTTCTATCGCCTCCATATCCCTCGCGTCCCTCCAGAACCTTCTGGCCACAATATCTGACCAGACTATAATAACATCGTTAAAGAACTTTTTAAACCGGTATAAATCCTCTTTCATCAACGTCAGTAACTCTCCCACTTTAACTTTCCCCAGATCGTTTCCACCCGCGTGGATTACCAAGATCACTCTATCTGGTGACCGCCTGCTGATTTGCAGCACCTCTTGGAGCAGCCCGGTCCATTTCAAACCTCGTACGCCGTGCCATTGCACGCATACGTCTTTTTGTCCCAAATGGGGACCCACCGGCCTTGCTCTGGCCCTCTTTTCGGCCCAAAAAATGTAGGAGTGGCCTACCACCCACACTGTCCAATTTGAACCTGTAAAACAAATCAAGAAAAAAGAAACAGGGGAAGAAAATGTCCCCAACATCAAACTCATAACCATTTTACAGTACTCTCAAATCCGGCCTTACGTAGGACCGGTATGCCTCCGACTTCCACCTACCCACCCTTTTTACCTCCTCACTTCACAACCCGCAGGCAAAAGCCGAAGTGGTCGCCCCAATTCTAAACGAATGAGACCCAAAATCGTTTGGCGCAAAACCCAGGTTTTTAAGGCATGACCGCATTACCGCCGTGAACTGGTACCTTGTTACCGGAAATCCCGTTGCGTGTACCAGTAACGGGCCGCCACCGCTGTGGCATACCATCACGTCTCTAACTAACCTTACTGGGCACCACTCTGTCCCCAGCGCACGAATCCGCAACCATTCACCCGCTCCGTATATGTCCGTTTTCGATTTTCATATGCAAATTTTAATATCGTCGTCCCCGAGCGAAACATCCGAAAATTGAAGACCTCCCGGATTATTTTTACTCGTCGATACTAATTTGCCCAACCGCAACGCTGCAAAAAAGGCCAAGGAAAATGCAGCTCTAAAAAGCGCCGTTTCTTCTACGTTCGCACATACTGATCCCATTATCTTCATCATTGCGCAAAGCAGCTCGAAAGTGATCGGGCGTCTCCCATCCCGAGAAAACTTCTCTTTCTTCCAACCTTTCAGTATTTGCGTAAAAACAAACTCCTTTGTCACGTCGCGACTCCCGTGCAGGCGTAACAAAAATGCTATTGCCGAAACATGTTTCCTCGCCGCATCCGCCGACGCTCCCCGCCCGCGCAGGTTCGCCAATGTGTCTAAAGTAACCGCTCTAGCCTGCTCCGTATTCGGAAAACCACCCCCGGCGACCTCAAACCATTGCTTCCAAATCGCATTGTAGCGCCGCCATGTGGCTTCGGATACCGACTTACGGACCAGATTCAGGAGCTCCTTTCTATTATTTGCCATAAGAAAGCAGGGCAACATACCCCCTCGACGTCCGCCGTCGGGTGAAGCTCCCTGAATTTCGACATCTGGAATCGAGAAAGAGCGTCAGCTTTGTTATTTAAATGTCCTGGTACATGGCTCGCTTTGAACTTTATGTTATGCTGTAAACAATCCAAAATCAAATGGCGTAAAGCCGCCAACACCAATTTGCACGCTGATGACTGTTTATTTACCGCTCTCACCACCGTCTGGTTATCCGACCAAAAACATATACTTCTATTAGCCAACACCGGGCCCCATAGTTAAATGGCGACCATGATGGGAAAAATTTCCAACAGTGCTATGTTTCTCGTCCATCCTCTCTCGACCCAGGCTTCCGGCCACAAGGCGTTGCACCACCTGTTACCAAAAATCACACCAAAACCGCAGGCTCCGGCTGCATCTGATACCAGTCCTAGCTCCTCACTGTCGACTTCTTCCCTTTGGCATATTACCTGCCCATTGAAAGTTTCGAGAAAAACCTTCCATATGTGCAGGTCCGCCTTCATTTCCTTTGTCACCCTGACAAAATGATGAGGCTCCTTTGCCCCTTTCGTCGCCAAAGACAATCGCCTCGAAAAGGCGCGTCCCATGGGTATGACCCGACACGCGAAATTTAATAGGCCCAGCAGCACCTGCATTTGATGCAGTGTAACTTTCCGTGATGTACTAACGGTCTCTACCATCTGCCGCAGCCGCGCAATCTTTTCCTCTGGTAGCCGAAACACCATATCTTTAGTATCGATCTCGATACCTAAGAACTCCAAAGCTGTCACTGGCCCTACTGTCTTCTCCGCGGACAGGGGGACACCTGCTCTTTCCATCAGCCTCTGAAAAGATGCCAATAGAAAACCGCATACGCTTGACTCGGGGGGCCCTACGAACAAAAAATCGTCCAGATAGTGTAAGACCGAAGGGATGCCCGTCTCGAATCGAAGTATCCATTCCAAAATGAACTGAAAACCTCAAAATAATAGCACGAAATAGAGCATCCCATCGGCAAACACATGTCCACGAAATAGCACCCTTCCAATCTACACCCCAACAGATGAAAACAATCAGGGTGTACCGGAAGCAACCTGAAAGCTGATTCAATGTCCGCCTTTGCTAACATTGCGCCAGCTCCCGCCCGACGGACTAGATACACCGCCCGATCGAAAGACGCATACGACACTGCCGCTTGCTCTTTCGAAATCCCGTCATTGACCGAATCTCCCGCCGGAAAAGATAAATGATGGATAAGCCGGAACTTGCCCGGTTCCTTCTTCGGGACCAGCCCCAAAGGTGAAACCCGCAAGTTCCCGAATGGGGGTTCCCGAAATGGGCCCGCCATCCGACCCAATTCCACCTCTTTCAGTAACTTCTCCATCACTAACTCTTTGTTTTCTCGAGCCGATTTTAGATTGTCGCAGAGCCTAAGGGAAAACGACGGGTTGTGCGGTATCCGGAAACCTTCCGTAAAGCCTAATCTAATTAGTCTTGACTCCTGCGTCCTGTGGTACCGGACGAGCCACCGCTCCAGGTACCTGACGTTCACTGGGGTTCGCTCCTGCCCTGGGCACCCCTGGTGTAACTGCTGTCCTCTGTCGCCTAAAACACCGTACCGCGGAGTGTGCTCCTCCGCACACTGAGCACTCGTGCCGAAACTTACACGATGCGTAAAATCGGCAATGACCTTCGTTGAAGGCCCAGCACGATCCGGAGGGTTTTGGTGCCGCAGGTGCCTGCTGTCCACTGGCGCCTGCAGCGGTCCCTTGAAAAAACGGCTTTATCGGTTTTTGTGAAAGAATAAGCTGGATCCACACATCCATTGCTTTCGTGGCCCAGCTTATGTTCTTCATTCCGGAAATACGACGACGAAAATCCTCGTCGTACCTCCACCACGCCGACCCTCCGTGCAGTTTATACGCACTATGAATGGTGTTCATATACACCATTAATTCGGGACCCTTCTGTGGACTGTGTTGACAGGCTACGTGTGCCAACATTAAAAACGCCTGTAGCCAATTACCAAATGTTTTGGCTACTTTCGCTTTTCTGTCGGTCCCACGTTCCGAAAACCGCTCTTTGTCGACCGCAATATGTTCCACCGACAGTAGTGACCATATGTCCACATATGTACCATTTTTAATTTTCTCCGTTAACTCTTCCGTCAAGCCCACCCCGAGCGGGGCTACCCCGCAGAAAAGTGTATCTGCGAACCTCAAGCCGTCACCAACCAACTCTTCGCCCCTACGACTCGCCCCTTGCGAGCTCTCGGGTGCGTGAGCCAAACCTTTACCAACCTCATAACGATTCACCAGCGCTTTAAGCGCTCCCATAAACTCTTCATCGCAAAACTCTTCGCCCCTACGACTCGCCCCTTGCGAGCTCTCGGGTGCGTGAGCAAAACCTTTTTCAATTCCAGAACGATTTACCAGCGCTTTAAGCGCACCCATAAAATCTTCGTTGTACTTATCACCAGATGTTACCGATACATCCCAAACATTCTTGTAGTGTGACTCACCCGCCTTGTTCCTCCCTGGTTCTGCCAAGAGGAAGCTCGGGCCGGGTGGCGTTGATGCACGATCCCGCCTCTGGCCTGCGTGTCGTTCCGTTCCCAAATCATGGGTGACACCACGGCTCCTCTGGCTCTGCGCACTGGATGCCCTACCGGCCGAAGATGCCATATTGTGCCTGCTACTGCGGGGAGCGTACCTATTATCTGCGGAAGAAGCCGGCGAGAGAGATGAAGTATCGCGTAAAGCCCGAGCGTCCCGCTCCCGGCCGCTGCGCCTATCGTAAGCAACCGCCGCTCCTGTCCTTCTCTGTGCGTCCATTAAAGGGGCCTTCCTTTTCCGACCCTCATCCTCTGGAGACGCTGAAGAGCTCGTAGCTACCCGCGCTCTTCTGCCTGCCCTAAACCGCTGCGCCCCTTTTTCGCTTCTGCGCCCCCCCACCCCCCCATACTTACCTTGCCCTGCCGCTTGTTCCTCCCTGGCGCGCCAACTTGCTCGCTCCCTTGCCGAGCTGCCCGGTGAGCGCCCGCTTGTGCGCCGCTCGTGTCGGGCGCCCTGCCATCCGCCGGTTGCCCCTAATGCCACTGTTGCCTGCTGCTGCACAAAGCGCCCCCGCCCCTCCCCCCCCTCCCTTCTACAGGCAGAGGGGCTGTTGCCAACGCCCCAAGCCCACTTCTCATGTAAACTATGCTGCCTGCACTATCTTCACTATCCCTACCCTCCCTTCTATTTAGCCTCCTAATGCCTCTCTTTGACATCCGACCCCCCCCCTTTCCCTCCCGCTACCTCCGCTTAGCTCTCCCTCCCCCCCGCTGAACTCCTCCGGGCTGAACAGGGACTCACTCCTGGCCTCCTTCTGCAGTGCAGGCCTCCCGCCGGTACTGCTTCCGGCTCGTAGATCCCTCCGCCTGCTGAGGGAGACACGTGTCCCGCTCTCCCTCTCCTCCGCCATGATCTCCTGCACTGCCACGGGATTCCCCTTGCCCGCGCAGGACTTACCCGACCTTGGCACCGCTCCTCCTCTCCCGGTGAGTAGAACTCCGACTTCCGCTCCGCTCTCGTCCCCACTCCTGCGCTCCCCAGACCTGTATGCCTCCGCCTGGCGCTGCGACCGCGCCGCTCCACTCCGGCTCGCTCCCGCTGCTCTTGGGCTGCTTCTGCCCCCTTTCTTCGGCGCTGGGCTGGGGCTTAATCTTGCCGGTGGTTGCCTTCTTCTTTGCGGCCTCCCACGTGGTTCCGTGCCGCCGCACTCCGCCGGTGGCTCTTCCTCCGTCCGCGACTCCGGTAACGCCGCCGCCGCTGCTGCCGCCGTCCGGAACTCTTCGGCCATCTTCATGAGCCACTGGGGACCCTGGCTGGCCACAGCTTCCCGAATTTGTTGCGTTAGATGCTCCATCTTCAGACTTGCTTGCAGACCTCTCCTGGTGCGACTCCACTCTTCTTTCTCCTTCTGAGCACTGACTCCTCCTCTTCCTCCCTCTCTCTCTCCTATCCCTCTAACCCCTTCCCTTGGTCGCTTCCTTCCTCTCCATCTAGCTAGCCCCGCCTCCCAGTCCCCCACAGCTACGTTACACACTTTGCTGTTTTACAAGACCGTTGGACGGTTGAAACGTCGCATGTTCATTTTATTGAAGATGGAGGAATAAACTTGAATTGAAGGCACCACAAGTTCCCGGCTGCCGTTCACATCTTTTCTGGATTGTACATACAGGACCTCTGGCACATCCAAAAAATCTTTGGAATTGTGCCACCCCCAGGCATCCTGTTGTGTTTAATCCAGACGAACAAAGGGGCTCGTCCCTGAAACGCGTTTTTTTTAAAGTTGTTGGTTTTTATTTAGTTAAGTAATAAAAAAGAAGTGCTTTCACTATCGCCTACTGGACCTTAATCTTCTAGTAGCTTAGAGCGTTGCGCCTTCACACCAGTATTTTTCCATACTCTTTTGGCTAAATCCCCTCAGACTTCTGCAGATATTTCCAGGATCTAGCTACTGAGGCAGAATAGGTACCTAGTGTAGGCAGAAAACTCTGGGGACATGGTGGAAAAACCCATATCAGAATCAGTAAGGCAGCAGCACTAAAAGCCACCATCTTCAGGCACGGACATTGGCTTTATTTATATAATGAACTGTGCCTTCATCACTGCTGGGGATAACCCAACGCTTCTTCTTGGCTATTTCCATCAACCTCATTGAAATGAATGGAGCGGCACCATGCATGCTCGACTGCCACTCCACATCACTGTGGGCCTACAGTGAGATGGAAAGGGGACACGACCTTCTGTTCTTGGGATTGGAGGGGTCTCAGCAGAGGATATGTAACAAAGGTCTATTTTGGAAGTACCCCTTTAATGTGAATAAGTGAACAAGAAATAAGATTAATTAGAAGGCCTGTTCACTGGTGCTCGGATTGTTTGGTCTGTCACTAATACAGGTTCCTTTTGTGAATCGCTTGCGCAAGATTTGTAATGGAACAGATCCCAAAATAGCAACCTAAAGCCAAGGGAAGAGCCCTGGCATCATTCAGGTGATTGTCTAAGGTCTGTGAAGCATGTTTATCTGTACTGGTGACAATTGTCAAGGTGCCCATTATATCACTGGTCTTATCTAAGCAGCAGGGAAATTCAGGTGCCACTGCAGAAACCGCAAATAACCTTCCCTCCCATGTGACATGCCCAAGGGTCCGGGAAGCTGAGCTACGCAGAGCTGTTTGATGGGGTCATCGCGCTGTAGGGCTACAACTGCTGGTTCATTCTCTTTCCCAACTCTGCCGATTCAATAAAGGAGTTTTTCTTCCTTAGTCTTGTGAGGAATGTCACTGAAGACAACGATACATCCAATGCATGACTTAAAGGGGTTGTCCCGTGAAACAAAGTGGGGTTATACACTTCTGTATGGCCATATTAATGCACTTTGTAATATACATCGTGCATTAATTATGAGCCATACAGAAGTTATTCACTTACCTGTTCCGTTGCTAGCGTCCTCGTCTCCATGGTGCCGTCTAATTTTCAGCGTCTAATCGCCCGATTAGACGCGCTTGCGCAGTCCGGTCTTCTCCCTTCTGAATGGGGCGCTCGTGCTGGAGCACTGCTCCTCGTAGCTCCGCCCCATCACGTGTGCCGATTCCAGCCAATCAGGAGGCTGGAATCGGCAATGGACCGCACAGAAGACCTGCGGTCCACCGAGGGTGAAGATCCCGGCGGCCATCTTCGCAAGGTAAGTAAGAAGTCACCGGAGCGCGGGGATTCGGGTAAGTACTATCCGTTTTTTTTTTCAACACATGCATCGGGTTTGTCTCGCGCCAACGGGGGGGCTATTGAAAAATAAAAAAAACCCGTTTCGGCGCGGGACAACCCCTTTAAAGCAGGGGTGAAATCCAGCAGAAGTTGCAGTTTAGGAATCCGCAGGTCCATTTCCAGGGGACATCTTCTGCAGTGTGTGGATGAGTTGCTAGACTCTCATCTACTTTGCTGCTTCTGTATTCCACTGCAGATCTTCTGTGTGCAAATCCACATTGAATAACCGCATAATTGCCATTAATACGGACCTTCTGCACCCGAAGTCGCAGCTACTGTGGAGAGATGTTTTGCAGAACTAGACGAATGATGATGGAAGTTAATAGAAGACAAATCATATTGATATAAAACAGAGATGCATTGTGCTAATCACTGGACTAGACAAACACAGCCCAGAGGATGAGACATACGCTGTGCGGTAACCACCGATTACATCTTTACTAATTACAGGTGAATCTGTCATTAAGGAAACAAAAGGCCTTCATAGTCTATTGTCTGCTTGGCAATACTTGTTTTCATGCACCTAATTAGGAACTTATGAGTTAATAGAGGAGAGTCTCTTACTCACGGTCCTCTTTTACTACTCAGAGAGGCCACCAAGAACGTCATTCTCCTTGGAGGACTCAACATATCCATTAAAAGGATAATCCAATGGTTAAATGTAATGCTTTATTTTGCCTGTGGTGGCGCTGCAGGGAAATTCAACACTTGCTGTTAGTTCCCTCCACAGATTTCAGTGGTCACTCATGGTACCAGATATAGAAAGGAAACCCTGATTCATCTTACTTTCCTTGAAGGCTCTAGTACCCTGTTGTACTGCCTCTAACTTGGATACAAGATGTGATATGGGTGGGCATGGAGGCTCTAGTACCCTGTTGTACCGCCTCTAGCTTGGATACAAGATGTGATACGGTTGGGCATGGAGGTTTTAGTACCCTGTTGTACTGCCTCTAGCTTGGATACTAGATGTGATATGGGTGGGCATGGAGGCTCTAGTACCCTGTTGTACCGCCTCTAGCTTGGGTACAAGATGTGATATGACCAGGCATGGAGGCATATAGATTCTGTATGGTATCCTGTGGCATATCACTCCACAGTTGCTGTAACTGAGCCTCTAGATTGTGTAAACTTGTAGGCTGTAGAAGTTGGCGTTCCTGATGGTCCCATACATGTTCTATTGGCGATACATCTGGCGACCGGCAGGAAGTGGATCAATGTTGTGGGGACATTCCTGTGACCCTCCCTTGTGAGCGACCCAGCATTATCGTGCTGGAAGCCACCATGAGAGGAACACATGTAGCTGCAGGATGTCCTGAACGTATCGCTGAGCTGTCATTGTCCCTTGTACCACTACTAGGGGGGACCGACTGTGGTATGTGATGGCCCCCAGACCATCACACCAGCAGGGGCAGTGTGCCGCTCCACATCAAGCGCTTACCTCGAGGTCTCTGGAGTCAAACACAGCCATCATTAGTGCCCAAACTAAACCTGGACTCATCGCTGAAGACAACCCGGTTCCACTCTGTAGCGCCCAGTTTCATCGTTCATGGCATTACTGAAAACAGAGGCGTTGGTGGGTGGTTTTCACTGATCACAAGAACTTATGGGGTGAGGAGGAGCATTGCCACTCCATTCATTTTAATAGGATTGCTTAAGATAACCAAGTACAAGCACTTGACTATCTATAGCAGTCGAGTTGAAATGAATGGAATGGTAGTGTGCATGCTTGGTTTTCACTTCATTTAAGCATCTAATAACTGTGGAAGGTGCAGTGAGGAGGAAAGGTAGACGTGTGACCCCCATTCTCATGATCGGTGGGGTTGTGGCAGTCATACCCCACCAATCACACTTTTATCACCTATCCTGAGGATTAGTGTTGAGCAAACTGAAACAGTAGATCCGTGTTTTGGGTCAAACTTTGCAAAAAAGACAGTTAGGCACAAACCTGAACCTGCTAAAATTCTTCTTCTTTTCTAGAGATGAGCGAGCGTACTTGTCCGAGCTTGATGCTCATTTGAGTATTAGGGTGTTCGAGATGCTCGTTACTCGAGACGAGCACCACGCGATGTTCGAGTTACTTTCACTTTTATCTCTGAGACATTTGCGCGCTTTTCTGGCCAATAGAAAGACATGGAAGGCATTACAACTTCCTCCTGTGACGTTCCAGCCCTATACCATCCCCCTGCAGTGAGTGGCTGGGGAGATCAGATGTCACCCGAGTATTAAAATCTGCCCCTCCCGCGGCTCGCCACAGATGCATTCTGACAGAGATCAGGGAAAGTGCTGTCTTGCTGTAGCTGCTATAGGGAGAGTGTTAGGTGTTATATTCGTCTTCAAGAACCCCAACGGTCCTTCTTAGGGCCACATCTGACCGTGTGCAGTACTGTTGAGGCTGCTTTTAGCAGTGTTGCACATTTTTTTTTTGTATATCGGGCGTGCAGACCATTGCGTCCTCAGTCTGCAGTCATTTTACAGAGTATAGGGGCAGTACTGGTGAGGCAGGGACAGTGGGAAAGGTGAAAGAGATATACTGTCTATATAGGCAGTGGGCTTTTTCAAAAAAATTGTGGAAAAATACTATATTTGGGCTGCCTGTGACCGTCTTTAGTGTACTGCGTGTCTGCTGGGGGTAGTAGTCATAATTAATACGCAGCTAAGCGTTACAGCAGGCTTGCGCAAAATTGTTTCCTGGCTCTGCTGTGCCCGTTACATCACCGCCGTCATACCGCCAGAGGGAAACAGTATACATAATATACGCTGCATACAGGGTCTGTCTGGTGTTTCAGCTCACCATTTAAAAAAAAAAGAAGCAAAATACTTAAGGCCTACCACTGGCCTTTGGCCACTTGACTGCTTCTGCGCTGTGAATTCCACTAGCTCAGTCATACGCACCTACGTCTCACTACAGGCTTGCGCATAATTGTTTCCTGGCTCTGCTGTGCGTTCCGTAAGCGAAGTCAGCCTCCAACCACAGGCCAATAAGCGGCACATTTAATTACAGCGTTCTGTTTCTGCACTACTGGTAATACAGCATGCTGAGGGGTAGGGGTAGGCCTAGAGGACGTATATGCGGGCGAGGACGCGGAGGCCCAAGTCAGGGTGTGGGCACAGGCCGAGCTCCTGATCCAGGTGTATCGCAGCCGACTGCTGCGGGATTAGGAGAGCGGCACGTTTCTGGCGTCCCCACATTCATCTCACAATTAATGGGTCCACTCGGTAGACCTTTATTAGAAAATGAGCAGTGTGAGCAGGTCCTGTCGTGGATGGCAGAAAGTGCATCCAGCAATCTATCGACCACCCAGAGTTCTACGCCGTCCACTGCTGCAACTCTGAATCCTCTGACTGCTGCTCCTCCTTCCTCCCAGCCTCCTCACTCCATTAAAATGACACATTCTGAGGAGCAGGCAGACTCCCAGGAACTGTTCTCGGGCCCCTGCCCAGAATGGGCAGCAATGGTTCCTATCCCACTGGAGGAGTTTGTCGTGACCGATGCCCAACCTTTGGAAAGTTCCCGGGGTCCGGGGGATGAGACTGGGGACTTCCGGCAACTGTCTCAAGAGCTTTCAGTGGGTGAGGAGGACGATGACGATGAGACACAGTTGTCTATCACTCAGGTAGTAGTAATTTCAGTAAGTCGGAGGGAGGAGCGCACAGAGGATTCGGAGGAAGAGCAGCTGGACGATGAGGTGACTGACCCCACCTGGTTTGCTAAGCCTACTGAGGACAGGTCTTCAGAGGGGGAGGCAAGGGCAGCAGCAGGGCAGGTTGGAAGAGGCAGTGCGGTGGCCAGGGGTAGAGGCAGGGCCAGACCGAATAATCCACGAACTGTTTCCCAAAGCGCCCCCTCGCGCCATGCCACCCTGCAGAGGCCGAGGTGCTCAAAGGTGTGGCAGTTTTTCACTGAGAGTGCAGACGACCGACGAACTGTGGTGTGCAAGGTTTGTCGCGCCAAGATCAGCCGGGGAGCCACCACCACCAGCCTCACCACCACCAGCATGCGCAGACATATGATGGCCAAGCACCCCACAAGGTGGGATGAAGGCCGTTCACCACCTCCGGTTTGCACCACTGCCTCTCCCCCTGTGCCCCAACCTGCCACTGAGATCCAACCCCCCTCTCAGGACACAGGCACGACCGTTTCCCGGCCTGCACCCACACCCTCACCTCCGCTGTCCTCGGCCCCATCCAGCAATGTCTCTCAGCGCAGCGTCCAGCCGTCGCTAGCGCAACTGTTTGAGCGCAAGTACGCCGCCACGCACCCGCACGCTCAAGCGTTAAACGTGCACATAGCCAAATTGATCAGCCTGGAGATGCTGCCGTATAGGCTTGTGGAAACGGAGGCTTTCAAAAACATGATGGCGGCGGCCCCGCGCTACTCGGTTCCCAGTCGCCACTACTTTTCCCGATGTGCCGTCCCAGCCCTGCATGACCACGTCTCCCGCAACATTGTACGCGCCCTCACCAACGCGGTTACTTCCAAGGTCCACTTAACAACGGACACGTGGACAAGCACAGGTGGGCAGCGACACTATATCTCCCTGACGGCACATTGGGTGAATTTAGTGGAGGCTGGGACCGAGTCAGAGCCTGGGACCGCTCACGTCCTACCCACCCCCAGAATTGCAGGCCCCAGCTCGGTGGTGGTATCTGCGGCGGTGTATGCTTCCTCCACTAAACCACCATCCTCCTCCTCCTCCTCCTACGCAACCTCTGTCTCGCAATCAAGATGTGTCAGCAGCAGCACGTCGCCAGCAGTCAGTGTCACGCAGCGTGGCAGCACAGCGGTGGGCAAGCGTCAGCAGGCCGTGCTGAAACTACTCAGCTTAGGAGAGAAGAGGCACACGGCCCACGAACTGCTGCAGGGTCTGACAGAGCAGACCGACCGCTGGCTTTCGCCACTAAGCCTCCAACCGGGCATGGTCGTGTGTGACAACGGCCGTAACCTGGTGGCAGCTCTGCAGCTCGGCAGCCTCATGCACGTGCCATGCCTGGCCCACGTCTTTAATTTGGTGGTTCAGCGCTTTCTGAAAAGCTACCCACGCTTGGTAGACCTGCTCTGCGCACATTTCCGCAAGTCCAAGACGGATGCTGCCACCCTGCGGAGACTGCAACATCGGTTTAATCTGCCAGTGCACCGACTGCTGTGCGACGTGCCCACACGGTGGAACTCTACGCTCCACATGTTGGCCAGGCTCTATGAGCAGCGTAGAGCTGTAGTGGAATACCAACTCCAACATGGCTGGCGTAGTGGGAGTCAGCCTCCTCAATTCTTTACAGAAGAGTGGGCCTGGTTGGCAGACATCTGCCAGGTCCTTGGAAACTTTGAGGAGTCTACCCAGATGGTGAGCGGCGATGCTGCAATCATTAGCGTCACCATTCCTCTGCTATGCCTCTTGAGAAGTTCCCTGCAAAGCATAAAGGCAGACGCTTTGCGCTCGGAAACGGGGAAGACAGTATGTCGTTGGATAGTCAGAGCACCCTCATATCTATATCTCAGCGCGTTGAGGAGGAGGAGGGGGAGGAGCATGAGGAGGGGGAAGAGACAGCTTGGCCCACTGCTGAGGGTACCCATGCTGCTTGCCTGTCATCCTTTCAGCGTGTATGGCCTGAGGAGGAGGAGGAGGAGGAGGAGGATCCTGAAAGTGATCTTCCTAGTGAGGACAGCCATGTGTTGCGTACAGGTACCCTGGCACACATGGCTGACTTCATATTAGGATGCCTCTCTCGTGACCCTCGCGTTACACGCATTCTGGCCACTACGGATTACTGGGTGTACACACTGCTCGACTCATGGTATAAGGAGAACCTTTCCACTCTCATACCCGAAGAGGAAAGGGGTTCGAGAGTGATGCTATACCACAGGACCCTGGCGGACAAGCTGATGGTAAAATTCCCATCCGACAGCGCTAGTGGCAGAAGGCGCAGTTCCGAGGGCCAGGTAGCAGGGGAGGCGCGGAGATCAGGCAGCATGTACAGCACAGGCAGGGGAACACTCTCTAAGGCCTTTGACAGCTTTCTGGCTCCCCAGCAAGACTGTGTCACTGCTCCCCAGTCAAGGCTGAGTCGGCGGGAGCACTGTAAAAGGATGGTGAGGGAGTACGTAGCCGATCGCACGACCGTCCTCCGTGACGCCTCTGCTCCCTACAACTACTGGGTGTCGAAGCTGGACACGAGGCCTGAACTCGCACTGTATGTCCTAGAGGTGCTTGCTTGTCCTGCGGCTAGCATCTTGTCATAGAGGGTGTTTAGTGCGGCTGGGCGAATCATCACGGATAAGCGTACCCGCCTGTGAACTGACAGTGCCGACAGGCTTACACTCATAAAGATGAACAAAGCCTGGATTTCCCCAGATTTCTCTTCTCCACCAGCGGACAGCAGCGGTACCTAAACAATACGTAGGCTGCACCCGCGGATGGAAGCTACGTTCTCTCTCACCATCCAAAACGGGGACCTTTTAGCTTCATCAATCTGTGTATTATATTCATCCTCCTCCTCCTGCTCCTCCTCCTGAAACCTCACGTAATCACGCCGAACGGGCAATTTTTCTTAGGCCCACAAGGCTCAGTCATATTACTTTTGTAAACAATGTTTATACGTTTCAATTCTCATTAAAGCGCTGAAACTTGCACCTGAGCCAATTTTTATTTTAACTGGGCTGCCTCCAGGCCTAGTTACAAATTAAGCCACATTAACCAAAGCGATTAATGGGTTTCACCTGCCCTCTTGGTTGGGCATGGGTAATTTTTCTGAGGTACATTAGTACTGTTGGTACACCAATTTTTTTGGGCCCTCGCCTACAGTGTAATCCTTGTAATTTTTATGGGCTTCGCCTGCACTCATGCTACAGCAAGGTGTGTGTGGTTGGCCTACACTTTTGCTACATAAATGTAACTGGGGCCTTGTCTATACTGCAACTACTGAAATGTGAAAGAGACTGTTATCTCCCTAAACTGCTGCAACGGGAATGTTACTGTGGCCTGTCTTGACTGCTACTACTACTGAAATGGAACTAATAATGTGCTCCCCCTATACTGCTGCTTCGGAATTGTTACTGGGGCCTGTCTGGACTGCTACTACTACTGAAATGGAACTAATACTGTGCTCCCCCTATAATGCTGCTAGTGATATGTTACTGGGCCCTGTCCCTAATGCTACCGCTGAAATGTTACTAATTCTGGGCTCTGCCTATACCGCTGCTAATGCTATGTCACTGGGGTGTGGAAACGGAGGCTTCCCAAAGACATGATGGTGGCGAGGCCATTTCCCACCAACGCAGTTACTGTTAAGGTGCATATAACCATGGACACGTGGAGAGGACACGTAGTGCCTCAAAAACATCCCCCTCCTCCTCCAACAATGAAAACATTCTTGGCAAATACCTTTGCATTGGTCCGTCTGGTGGCAGTCCAAGAATTTCACCTTTAACGACACAACAAGAGAGCCCCCCCACCATCCCCCCGCCACGGCCCACTTAATCCTGGCCACATTCCGAAAACCAACTAAATAAAACCGCGCTACTAGGTCCGCAGTCGCCACCACATTCCCACCAACGCGGTTACTGTTAAGGTACATATTACCACTCTGACTGAGGCATGCACTGTGGGCCGAAGCACACCTGTATTGTATGTGACGTTAGCTCTGCTGAGCAGGGCACTGCAATGGGATACATTTATGTACCGTCGATGGGTTCCAGGGAGCCACCCATGCTGTGGGTCCACAGGGACTTCACATTAGGGATTTGTACCTGCCAGTGTCTATGTATTAAAAAACCCGGTCAGACTGGGGCATGCAGTGTGGGCCGAAGACCACCTGCATTTAATCGGACATTACCTCAGCTGTGTTGGGCACTGCAATGGGATATATTTATGTACCACCGGTGGCTTCCTGGGGCCCACCTATGCTGTCGGTCCACACGGAGTTGTAACTGCATGTGTCTACTTATAAAGAACCCCAGTCTGACTGGGGCATGCAGTGTGGGCCGAAGCCCATCTGCATTAAACCTGACGTTACCTCAGCTGTGCTGGGCAGTGCAATGGGATTTATTTATGTACCGCCGGTGGGTTCCAGGGAGCCACCCATGCTGTCGGTCCACACGGACTTCACAATAGGGAGTTGTACCTGCCTGTGTCTACTTATAAAAAACCCCAGTCTGACTGGGGCATGCAGTGTGGGCCGAAGCCCACCTGCATTTAATCTGACGTTATCTCTGCTTTCTAGGGTACTGCAATGGGATACATTTATGTACAGCCGGTGGGTTCCAGGGAGCCACCCATGCCGTGGGTGCACACGGAATTCCCATTGCGGAGTTGTACATGCCTGTGACTATTTATAAAAAACCCCGGTCTGACTGGGGCATGCAGACACCTTGACAGAATGAATAGTGTGTGGCACATGGGTTCCCCATTGCTATGCCCACGTTTGCAGCTCCTGATGGAGGTGGCACAGGATTGGATTTCTCATTGCTTCTGTACAGCATTGTGGCTATCGCCCCGCCCCTTTTAAAGAGGGTCGCTGCCTGGCCCTGCCAACCCTGTGCAGTGTGTGCCTGTGGTTCCTTCTCATGGCAGACGCACTAATAAATAGACATGAGGGTGGTGTGGCATGAGGGCAGCTGAAGGCTGCGCAGGGACACTTTGGTGTGCGCTGTGGACACTGGGTCGTGCGGGGGGGGGGGTTGGGCAGCATGTAACCCAGGAGAAGTGGCAGCGGAGTGTCCCGCAGGCAGTGATTGTGCTTTGTTGGAGGTAGTGTGGTGCTTAGCTAAGGTATGCCTTGCTAATGAGGGTTTTTCAGAAGTAAAAATTGTTGGGGGGGGGGGGGGCACTCTTGCCGCTATTGTGGCTTAATAGTGGGACCTGGGAACTTGAGATGCAGCCCAACATGTAGCCCCTCGCCTGCCCTATCCGTTTCTGTGTCGTTCCCATCACTTTCTTGAATTTCCCAGATTTTCACAAATGAAAACCTTAGCGAGCATCGGCGAAATACAAAAATGCTCGGGTCGCCCATTGACTTCAATGGGGTTCGTTACTCGAAACGAACCCTCGAGCATCGCGAAAAGTTTGGCTCGAGTAACGAGCACCCGAGGATTTTGGTGCTCGCTCATCTCTATTTTTTTCCCTTCTTTCAAAAAGCAGGAAAAGAAGAAGAAGGAAAAAAAAGAACCTTTCCATCTTTTTTTCCTTCTTCATTTTCCTTCTTTTTCTGTTTTTGTTCTTTTTCTTTCTTCTTTTTTCTGCATTATCTTTGCCATAAACAGCTCTAAAGCACTGAGATACCCTCTGAGTTGACCTCCGATGGCTCTTAGGGCGGCTTCACACCAGCATTTGCGTAAGCACGCTTCCTGCAGCACGACTTACTAGCGTGTGAATGAAGTTTGGAGAGGCCTATAATCAGGGTTTTGCACGCATGTCTGCGCATAGTACTGTAACTTTTGCCTGCATAGGGATAGTTCACTTGCGCGCGTGACACTCCCTTTCCGTTGAATTGAAAGGCTATTAAAGCCTAATAAGGGCTTGCTGTCTTCTTTTACCTGTGTTTTGCGTAGTGTTACACCTTTCTCTTTGTGTATTTGTGCACGTCCCGTAAACTTTTGAGACTTTTGCTGCACAAAACAAAGAAAGATAGAGCATTGAAATAAGTGGATTCTGTTTTCTGTGTCTAACACGCACAGATTTTGTTCGCTCGTGTAAAGAAGCTCTTAGACAGTCTTATATACCAGTTGTAGGCATATTGGTGAAGTTGCAGTACAGTTTGAACTAATTTGGACCAAACCAAACTTTTTGCTGAGATTTGGAAAACTGCCTGAACCGAACTTTTTAAAAGTTTACTAATCATTACTGAGGATAGATGATAGTTGCGTCCTGCTGCGTAATTCTGTCCCGTGCGAAAGGTACCTTAGCGCTCCAGACATAAGGCTCTTGTACGCGGCCACCCCCCTCCTGCAGAGCTCTTCTCTGTAATATGGCATTGACAGTGGCCTGACAGCTGAAGTGTGTTAAGCAATGTGCTGTTTAGATTTGCTATAGTGACTTTTAGATCCATCTTGCTGCAGTTCACAGCTAAGTGCTTTTAGATGAACAGCAATGCACGGCCAACTCAAAGAAAAACGCGATATTGATTGAGCGCAATTACAGTTTCCATAGGGATGAAGTATGTATGTGCCGTTGTATGTCGCCAAGTCATCCACAAAAAGCTCTTCTACTTGTCAAAACTTTGTTTTGAAAGTGTTTACTGCATATAAGTGTCTTATGTATGAGCGGTAAATGACTACAGCTGATTTTACGTAAGCCCTCACAGACTGACTAATGTGATGTCAGCACCCACATAGACCTCTAATTCAGCATTAGGCACTTAGACTTGTAGCCGAAATATTCACACAACAACCATTATTCTTCCGCTGGGTGGGATTTCATCACAGCATTTATTAGCTTTATAACTCAACATTTACATACTTTTTATTGCGTAAACCTCCATTTACTGAGAAGTGAAAATTCCAGCATTCCGACCCCACCCAACAAAAACAGGGCTTGCTCCACACCATTCCAACATATGTCCAAGCCTATGTCATTTAAATGAACACCACCTGGGTGCATCAAATTGGAGTTCTCACCCAAGGGTGCCGTACCACTACTCCAGAACTAGAATGCATAAATCTAGAGATTTGAGAATTAATGGTGCGCCGGGCATTCTCTACCACACCAGCGTACCTGGTACCTTGCCTAACTACCCAGGAAACCATCTCAGACCACACTATAATGACTGCCCTAAAAAAATTGAGAAATACTCTAAATCGGACCTCATTAGTGTCAGGAGGTCAGTGACCCGCCCGGAACAGAGGTCATTCCACCTGCATGGATGACCAGGACAACCAGATCATTACCCTTTGGCTGATGTTGATTTTTTTTGGGAGGTCCAAGGTTCACCACAACCCACAGATACCACAGCAATGCACATCCACAATTCAGAAGACCAAATTTTTGTCCCCAGGACTGCACTCAGCATGTTGGGCCACTCAGAATATATATATGAATGGCCCAGAAACCAAACCACTGGGCGACTGGAACCCACAAACAATTTAGAATGGGCATATTACAGCAACAGCTCGGACCTGATATACCTTACAAAAGAGGCCGATCGTCATCTCCCAATCCTCACGGCACCTGACTCTGGAAAACCTCCCGTTTGCCACTTCTGTAGTCAAACCAATATGAAAGGAATGCATCTTAAATTCAATGGGGTTGAGGCCTCAAAACACAAGTAGCATCGAAACAAAGCCATCAGAATGAACCAAAAAAATTAACATCTACAGTTTGAACTCATAAAAAACGTTCAACGAGCCAAACAGGGCAAACAGGGCCAGCGAAAGAATGAAGGGGAACCAACGCATCTTTGCCAAAAGAGTCAGTTTCTGACTGATGGACCCACAAATGTACAGAGTCGTTCGTTAACATCAAATCTTCTAGACGTAAACTGCCTGGGCGGGAAGCCGACGATTCACCCACCATTAGGGCCCTGAAAAAGGTGAGGGTAAAACTAATGGAAAAAAGTGAAATTTCAAAAGTGGTGAAAAACACATTACTAAAAGAATCAATCAAGTGACATAAAAGTGTGACGAGACTCTATTATTACATTCTCTTATTTCCACCCCTTTAAGGACTACTGTACCAGGAATTGCTTTGTTACATCCAGCCAGCCCAGAATCTGGAAGTAAAAGGCTATGCCTGATAACTCACGCTGGGCAACCTGTCCTGAAACAACTTTTTTACGCAATCACAACATAAGGTCTAGGGTCACTTCCAAGCGAAGCTGATCTAACCCAGACACATCCCACCCTTGAACCAAGGACAACCACTCTTCCCATGACTTTTCATGGTACTCCCATGTGGCAGGAGAAAGGGAGGACCTCAGCAATGCAATCACTCCAGCTCCACCAGGTTCCTTAGATAGTCTGGGCACGCACGGCCTTCCATATCCGTGTCCAGAAGAAGCTACCAGAAATCCTGCCAATGGGAACACGACAAAGAATCAGCAACTCTGTTTTCGATCCCTGGAACGTCCCTTGTCTGAAACGAAATGTTGAGTTTCAAGAACCGAAGTGCAAGATGGCGAAACAGAGACAGAATAGGCAAGGAGGAAGAAGAA
Organism: Eleutherodactylus coqui; assembly: GCF_035609145.1. Classification (NCBI taxonomy): domain Eukaryota; kingdom Metazoa; phylum Chordata; class Amphibia; order Anura; family Eleutherodactylidae; genus Eleutherodactylus; species Eleutherodactylus coqui. The sequence goes on from NC_089841.1 coordinate 43,300,705, forward strand.
AATCTATTTAAGTGAACAACACTTATTAGTCCAGAAGTGGACCAAGCGGTTGATAAATTTCTACCGCCACCACAACGGGAAACAGCTCCAGCAATGCCAAATTCCTGCACAAGCCTGACTCCCACCATTCACGAGGCCATGGGAACGGACAGAACTCCTTTGAAATACTGCCCCAAAACCTAAAGTTCCAGATGCGTCCGTGAATAGTTCCAGCTCTCCATTGGAAACCTCAGTAGCCTGCACATAAGTGTGGACATTATATGAATATAGGAATGCCTAGCAAATGAGGAAATCAGCTTTGAGCGGTCTGATCAGCCTCACCCTGTGTCCTGGCGACTTCCCCTGGGTAGCAAGTTTAAGTGGCGGGAGAAAACTTGGCTCATAGGCATAAGCCAGCAGGTGAATGCTATGCATCTCATAGAATCATACAATCATAGAATAGTAGAGTTGGAAGAGACATCCAGGGTCATCAGGTCCAACCTACCTGCTCAATGCAGGACTCACTAAATCATCCCAGACAGATCTCTGTCCAGCCTCTGTTTGAAGACTTCCATTGAAGTAAAACTCACCACCTCCCATGGTAACCTGTTCCACTCATTGATCACCCTCACTGTCAGAAAGTGTTTTCTAATCACCTCTCAGCCTTCTTTTTTGCAAGCTAAACATTCCCAGATCCTTTAATCATTTCTTATAAGACATGATTTGCAGACCGCTCACCATCTTGGCAACTCTTCTCTGAACTTGCTCCAGTTTTCTATGTCTTTTTTAAATTGGTGTGCCCAGAACTGGACACAGTATTCCATATGAGGTCTGACTACGGAAGAGTAGAGGGGGATAATTACCTCATGTGATCTAGACTCTGTGCTGCTCTTAATACATACCAGAATTGTGTTTTCCTTTTTGGCTGCTGCATCACATTGTTGACTCATGTTCAGTCTATGATCTATTAGTATACCCAAGTCTTTTTCACATGTGCTGCTGTCTAGTGCAATTCCTCCCATTCTGTATGTGCTTTTTTCATTTTTCTTGCCCAGATGTAGGACTTTGCATTTCTCCTTGTTAATGACCATTCTGTTAGTCGCTGCCCACTGTTCCAGCTTGTCTAGATTTTTTTTGAATACTCTTTTCTCTAGTGTTTGCTATCCCTCCTAGCTTTGTGTTGTCAGTAAATTTGATCAGTGTTCCCTCCATTCCCTCCTTCAGATCATTTATAAAAATGTTGAACAACACTGGGCCTAGAACAGAGCCTTGTGGTACCCCACTTGATACATTCTTCCACTTAGATGTACAGCCATTTATGACCACTCTTTGAGTACGATCACTCAGCCAGTTGTGAGTCCACCTAACAGTTGCCTTGTCAATCCCATATTTGGTGTTTTTTTTTCAATAAATATTGTATGAGATACTTTGTCAAATGCTTTACTAAAGTCAAGATATACTATATCCACTACATTTTCCTGATCAACCCAGTCGGTGATTCTGTCATAGAAGGAAATTAGATTAGTCTGACATGACTTGCTTATTACAAACCCATGCTGGCTCTGGGTAATTACTCCATTCTCATCCAAGTACTGGCATACATGCTGTTTAATAATTTGTTCAAAGATCTTTCCCAGTATAGAATTCAGGCTCACAGGCCTGTAGTTTCCTGGATCCACCTTCTTCCCTTTTTTGAAGATACGGACAACATTTGCCTTTTCCCAATCTTCTGGGACTTCTCCTGTTGTCCAGGAATTTTCAAAGATTATGGCGAGTGGTTCAGCAATTACCTCTGCTGCTTACTTTAGTATCCTAAGATGTAATTCATCTGGACCTCGAAACTTTAAATCATTTAAGTTATCTAAGAGTGCCTTCACACTGGTGATGAAATTGCACGATTTCTCAGTGCTGCGAGGCTGCGAGAAATTGCTAAATTATGAAGCCAATGGGTTCCAATGGCTCACTTCACATGTGCGATGTTTTAACGCTTGGGATGCTGCATGAAAACAAAATCGCAGCATGTCCTATCTTTTTGCGATCTTGCCCATTGTTTCCAATGAGGCTGGCGGCAGTACCACTGTGACAGAAGTGGCAGGGAATTCCTTCACCCCCATGGGGATTCCCCTCATCGCTGAACACTTTAACAGCACTGTCACAGTGTTCAGTGATGAGGGGAATCCCAGCGGCGCCACTTGAAATATAAGCCCTACCCTGAAAATAACCCCTAGCTGCAGCAAAAAACAAAACAAAACATCATCTTAGAAGTGCTGTCATGTTTGGCGTGTCTTCTTGCAGGTCCCCGGCATTCTTCTTTAGCATCTCTTCTGGCCAGAGATTGAAAAATAGGAAGAGAGAAAACAGATACAAAATAGGAATTTGAAAGTTCTGCCTTCTCAACATCATTCTCAACCAATTCACCATTTTCATCTTGTAAGCATCCAATAACATCTTTGACTTTTCTTTAGCTTTTGACATACCCCCAAAATCCTTTTTTGTTGCTTTTGGCCTCTGTTGCAAGCCTCAATTCATTATTAGCTTTAGCTTTTCTGACACTTGCCCTACAGTTTCTGCAGACCGCATTATATTCTTCTTTAGATATTTCCCCTCTTTCCATTTGATAAACATATTTTTCTTTGTTTTTAACATGTGTGCAAGTTCTGTGTTCATCCATCCTGGTCTCTTTAAATGCTTCCCATTCTTCCTTCTTTTAGGGATTGTTAACGATTGTGTCTTGAGAATCTCATTTAGCAATATTTCCCAACCTTCTTGGACATTTCTGTCCTTAAGACCATCCAGCCATTGGATTCTTCCTACACTCTTTCTGAGTCTATTGAAATCTGTCTTTCTGAAATCCATCCTTGAGGTCTGAGTCTTCTCAGGTCTTCCTCCCCGTGTTATCCAAAAATCAAGCATGATCGCTGCCTCCTAAGGTCCCAGCCACCCTTACTCCCCCAACCATTTTCTCCCTGTTGGTAAGAATTAGGTCCAAGATAGCAGATCCCCTTGTTTTCTCTTCTACCTTTTGGAAGATAAAGTTGTCAGCAAGAGCGGATAAGAATTTGTTGGATCCATTACTTTTACCTGAGAGAGATTCCCCATAAATGTCTGGATGGGTTAAATCTCCCATGATCACTATGTTGTGCTTTTTTGACAGCTTGGCCATTAGCTGTAGGGTGACCTTGGACGCTAAACAGAAGCCCTCCACCAAATCCAACAGCACTGTAATTTGTCCTGTGACAACCAAAAAACCATGGCCAGGAAATTGATTTCAATACCGAGAAAAGTGAGGGTAGTCGCCGGACTCTTGGTTTTCTCTGCAGAAAATGGAAAACCAAAATGATGCATGAAAAAAATGAATTCATCCAGCAGAAAAGGCACACCTATTGCCATCACAGGGGCCTACTAAAAGGAGGTAATCGAGGCAGTGAATGATAGAATTAGAGTCGGCTTCATAACATGCCACCCATTCCAGAAATGAACTAAACATCTCAAAGAGGTGGCACAATGTGGAACAGCCCATGGGCAAGAAAGTGTCAAAATAATACTGCCTGTTGATGCAACGACCCAAAAGATGGTAACAGTCTGGGTGCACCGATAACGACTGGAATGCTGACTCAGTATCAAAATTTTGCCAGAAGAGCACCCCGGCTGGGTTCTCGTACGAGGTCAATAGCTCTGTAAAAAGAAATGTAGGAGTCCGAGTTCTCCTCCGGCAAAATTCCATCATTTACATACTCGCCCTTGGGATAAGACAAATGATGGAAGAGGCAAAAGTTTTTGAGGACCACCCCAAAAGTGGACAGGTTAGAAAAAAGTCAGGGAGTGAAAGGGGCCTATGATCTTTTCTAGAGATACCTCCTTCATGATCCTCTCTCTGAGTACTTCTGGGTGCTCCTCAGAAAAAAGCCCCCCTGCAGAAATAAAAGGGGATGAAAAAACCATAACTAAAACAAAATGTAACTGTGCGGCCACTGCCTCCTCAGGGTACAGGTCTAACTACTGCCCCATCTCTACCATGCTCTCTGGGGTCCTTTTGCTCGTTGGGACTGAGGGATGTAATTGTCTGTTTTCCTGTCAAACAAGTACAGCGGACTGAAGCATGGGCACCCCCAAAGGGGAGCAATCTAGCCTGAATTTATAGACACCGAAGAACCAGCATTGACCTTCATTAAAAAGCCAGCATGTTCCTGGGTGTCTAACAGCCACTGACGCCTGGTTGCTGGAGGCATCGGCCGCAGACAGAAAGGGAGGAGGCTTTTGCGAAACCATTAGGTAAAGCCACGCATCAGTGGTTTAACCCCTCAACCGTTCTCTGGCCGAATAGCCAAGAGTCTCCTAAACCCATCATCTCCTGCATCACTATCTGAAGCTCTTCTTGAGTAATTGAGGCAAACCCCTCCACACATCTATAGGAATTTGGTGGAAAGAAGCCTAGGAGGGTCATTGCAGTCATTGAGGCCAAAGGTGGCCCAACACCAGATGGAAAAATGTGAATAACATCGAACTTCATCATCTTCTATGTGCAACCAAATACTTTTGTCAATGTAGTGTAGAAGGTGAGGAATACTGCAACGCTTCATATGCAGATATAGCAGAGTTTAATATGACACTTAACACATTAAGAAGAACTGTCCTGCAGTTTATTAGCTCTGCAACGTCTCGGGATAAGATAAGTTGCCGCAGTTAAGGTAAAGTTTGTTACATTATTAATGCAAAAATTCCAATATAATATGCATTATAAAAATATTATAACAAATCGGTACATTTCCAATCTTGCCAGTCCAGACCTCCTGGTTATATATCTAGTGGCTGCTGAAAACAAGAGCTAAGAACATTTGTTCACGTCCTACTAAATCCATTGCTGGCTGCTCCGGCGACGAAATGTAGAGACTCAGCGTCCTTGGCTGCGTCTGACACATTCTAACACTCCAGTTTTGAAGTATTAACTTAAGAATTTTGCTGAGAGTCGCCATCTACTCCGCTTTATAGGGATTACGGCTTTGATGTTGTACAGGAGGCCATATTATACAATGACTTATGTTATACTGGGAAACACGAAAACCTCTTTCACCACTTGATATAAAAGGAATAGGTTTATTTGTGACTGATCCCACACTGTGTTAGATATACACTGAAAGGCCCCTTTAATAGAGACCCCCATCTAGGGATACGTTGGACCTCCTTTGGCCTTCAGAACAGCAGCAGTTCGTTGTGGTGTAGCTTCCACTAGGTGATTAAATTGCTCTGCAGGAATATCGGCCCCTGTGGACAGGAAACGTCTTGTAGTTGCTGCACGATAGATGAAAAGTTTTACTTGGATAAGTTTCAGTGTGATCCACATTAGATGGGAAAATCTGAGCAAATTCCAACAAGGCCGGTCATCGGTGCTAGACTGGCTGGGGATGGGATTTCACTGCCAACCGTGTGGGGTTTTCTTGTGTAGCGGTGTGGAGATTATACAGAGACTGATGTGATCAAGGAAATATATCCAGTAGAAAGGGATCCTGTGGAGGGAAAAAACTGAATGCTTGAAGGGGTCAGAGGAGGATGTAAGGAATTGTTCTGACTAACAGGCACTGCACAGTCAGGAGCAGCTGAATACAACACTGGTGTTCCAACCAACATGTCTGAACGCACAACTCGCCGTTCCTTATCACAGATGGGCTATAACAGCAGACGACCAGTTCCAGCACCATTGTGTTAAGAGAAACAGAAAGGTGAGACTCCAGGGGGCAAAAGAGTGCAAAAATTGTAACACTGAGCAGCCGAAATTCCTGCAGAAGGAGTTCATCACCTAGTGGGATCTACACCACGACAAATTGCTGCGGTTCTAAAGGCCAAGGGAGGCCAACGTGTTACTAGGTGGGGGTCTAACAAAATGTCCGTTCAGTTCATATGTCAGCACTCCCATAAAGTCCAGACCGCCGAGTAAACTGGGCACCTGGATATTGTACATTCCCTGATGTGAATACTGTGGACTTTTTGTAAAATACTAAACCTTTACCTGGAACATGATGATTGATACTTCCCGTCTGCGGGTAATCCATTAACCTATGCACTTGATGGGAAAATATATGAACACGCTTCCTGCGCTTTCCATCCCATTTAATATATTTCATGTGCTTTTCATAATGAAGTTACAGTAAATTTGTAGAAGACATCAGAAAAGGCCCAATATTTGTTTCATCAGGGTTCAAGCATTATCATAGAGCGGTAAATACACTCATTGTCAAAACCAGTCCCTCCCCCAGAAGTTGTCGGAATGAGGTGAAACTTTCTCTGTATGATTATAACATTGTAATAAGTAAGTAATTACAATATCAGAGCAAAAGCATCATTTATTGGGTGTCAAAAGCAGTATCTGTAATGGGCACCATGAGCCCAAATGTCCTTCAGCCAAGCGCCTGGAAATGCCTCTGATAGACACGGGGGTATAACGATGGTGCCTCCTGTCTCTGCATGGCGGACAATGAAACAGTTGTAGCTGCTCGCGCTTGTCGGACAATCAGACACTCCTCTGTACTGGTGGTCTGTCGGGGGTCCTGAGCCCGGTCACCTTGTGTGCCCTCACACATCCACTGGTCACAACACCTTTTAACAGTCTGGTCTGAACGGCCGGTAGGGGACAATTCATCGCTACAACCATCCAGTTTCTCACACCGCAATGATGCGCCCCTCTTAGACTCGTAGAGGTGTCTAGTGGCCAACAAGCTATACACAAGCGGAAGAAGAGGTCACTACACACAAGGAGCCTCGGAGAGCCTCTTATAGGCCAAGAGGGAAACCACTTTCAGGTCCTCAGGTGGTAAGACTGTTCAGATTGTTCATCTAATCACTCAATTTTCATGGCCCTTCACCCTGTCCCCTCTGCCTTTCACCTGTTCTTTGAGCACATCACATGGGGGCCGATAATTTTAATTTTTTACTAATCTTATTAAAAAATGACAATCAGACCATACCTCAAAATTTCTTCACTGCAGTAACATGTGGGGATCACGTATGTAGTGCAGTCAGTGAAGCACCAGATGAATGTTCTGCTCCTCCACTAGTTGGACACAGAGCAGAAGAAGCTGGCATCACAGCGAGCCCCCTGCGCTAATGCCATAAGACAGAGCTAGAGGAAGCACGGAGCTGCATCGATGGGTCTGCTCAGCTAGGCTGCCTCAGGATTGGAGGTGAAACAAAGAACTACAGTTACCAGAGAGCGCAGCAGACGCTAATCTTTTACTCTTTTCGCTCTCTTTTCTCTGCTCTGTTCTCAGTTTAGTCCCACCTCTCTGTCTGTTTCTTTTTTCCACTCTCCTTTAATCTTTTTCCCACTCTCTCTCCATCTCTTTTTCATCCTGTCTCTCTCTGTTGTTTTCCACTCTCTCATTTTCCCACTTTCCTTGTCTCTTTTTTCTGTCATGTTTTTACTCACTCTGCCTCTTTTTCCTTCGCTCTCTCGATCTCTTTTTTCCTGCCCTTTTTGTCTCTTTCCTGCTCTCTCTCTCATCCTCCTTTTTCCTGCTCTGACTCTTTTTTCTGTGTACCTTTCTGTCTTTATTTCTGCTCTCTTTTCAGCTTCGTCTTTTTTACCTTTCTCTCCATCTTTTTCCTGCTGCCACCATTTTTCCCCTCTCTGTCTTTTTGTCCCTCTCTCTCTTCATCTCTTTTATCCTGCATTCTTCATCTCTTTTTTCCCATTCTCTCCATTTTTTCTTCTGCTATCCCGTTTAGTCCCTTCTTTTCCACTAACTCTCAGTCTCATCTTTCTTGCTCTTTGTCTCTTTTTCTCTACACTCTCTCTCCATCTTTTTTTTCCAGCTTTCTCTGTTTCACCACTCTTGCTCTTCATTTCTTTTTTATTACCCTCTCTCTTTTCTACCCTATCTTTTTCCGTTCTCTCTCTTTTCAGTGCTCTTGGTATAAGCCTCGTCCCTAACGGACATTCTTACGTTTGATGTGACCTGAGAATTACCTAGTGAAATTTACTCCCTGGTTGACATCTCTGCTTTAAGGTTCTGCTGGACATCACCACACTCCTAACTACCTCCAATAGGGGATCATGGTGACCCATCTAATTTTGGACTCCCTCCTTTTAAAACTCTTGCAGCATCAGTCAATGCTCGACATTCATGTATACCATCTCTCCTACCAATAAAATGGGAACCAGATGAACCTAGAATGGGCCACACTCTCTTGGGGGATCTCTATGGCATAGCTCTAAATGAAAGAAGATAATCTACATAACTTTTGGTGCTCTGTTCGGTTTTAATACTATTTTGAAGTAGTTTTCACAGATTTTTATGTCAGCCTACAAAGGTAACATAACATAAGTCTGCATAGGTCACTGCTATTTGGAAGAAGGAAGATGGGTCCCAGGAAAAGCAGATCTGTGGTCAAACCAGGTTAATGGAGGGTGGTAGGTAACATAACTCCCCTTCTCCTGTCCCCCGACAAATTTTATCCAAGGACCAAAGGGTGGCTTTAAAGGAATTCCACAGGGTAAGGAATATATGTGTGTTTATTGGAAGTCTGATGTAGTGGTCCAGAGTTAGAGCCCCCATAGCACTTATCTAGCTACCTCAGAGTTATGTGTTCCTGAGAGAGGAGTAGAGGGAAGAGATATTACACCTTATTCTGACTGTCTAAGAATTTGTTGCATCGTTTATCAAATATTCATTTGCAAAGTGTTCACTGTATCTTTGGACTGCTGGTATGAAGTAAACTGTGTGCCTTCAGTTTACCATTGTTTCACTGGACTGGACTCTTTATTTCTACACTACATCTCATCTGTAAGGCACTGGCATCACCTGACATTTAGACCTTCCCTATGGTTGACTACCACTTTGAGGAATCTGGTCTGCTGCATACGTCCTCCCTCTAGTCAGAGGAGCCACCACCGTGACCCAAGACAGAGTTTCTGCTCTGACTATTCCAGCCAACCGCTGCACTGACTGCTGGGGATCCTGAGAACAGAGTACCCCCAAATGCCCCATGTAATATGGTAGAAGTAAGCTCCATTCACTTCTATGGGACAGGCAGAGATTGATGAGCTCAGCTATCTCCCTCCTTCCCATAGAAATGAATGAAGCAGGGGTCAAGCGTGTGCACTGCCACATCATTAGCGAGGGTATTCAGGGTACATTGTTCTCTTGATAGCTGGGGGTCCAGCAGTTGGATCTTCTGTAATCGGATATTTATCACCTATCCTGAACGTTAGTGGCACAAAAAAAACCCTTATTTAACTTTTTACAGGAACTGATGAAACACCATCTCTGTTGCTCAGAGCAAGGAGTGATAAGGGAGCCGCATTCATAGCCTAATGTTTGTGTATAATGTAAAGGGCCATTTACACGGGACGATTATCGCGCAAAATTTGACCAAATGAACAAAAATGCTAGATAATCGATATGTCTAGCATCGTTTACTATTCGTTATCGCTCACTTTCAACCAGCATAAAAATCATTGCTGGATTGCTGACTATTTGCTGCATGTAAATGCTCTCCGCTGAGCGCTTCTCATAGAATGTGATAGTCAGCGGTGATCTGCCTGTTTAAATGCTCTGCACGAGCGCTAACAACCTTAGCGGTGATACCAGGGTTCATAACTATGCTTAGCTGACAGTCATTCTGTGTAAATCCAGCATTACTTTCCCACATTTTTTCTAGGCCTCCAGCAGTAAAGCAGAGTTATCAGTATCTCCATACCCTATAATGATAATGAGACGACTCTGCCCATATTGTCCCAGGCTATGCAGCAAAGCTACGAAGTGAGCTGCAAAAAACAGGAGGTGATGAAGTACATCAATCTCCCCAAAACAACACAGAGGGGGAGCTGCAAAATGAGTCTTATCTGTGTGTACAGTGTTACTATCCTGCCTTACCTAGGTCTCCAGCAGTACAATACAGTCATCAATAACTCCCAGGTGCTATAATGAGGTGACTCAACTCATTTGTCCCAGTCAACAGAGCAAAGCTGCCAGGTGTGGTGCATAAACCAGGAAGTGAACAACAACCCCCTCCTCCACACAACAGAAAGTGACAGGGATATTGCACAGAGACCCTTATCTGTTTGTATAGTTTTACTCTCCTGCGTTAAAGTGTTTTTTTTGCTCTTTTTTAACCGATGACCTATACTCTGGATTGGTCAACAGTAGTTGATAAACAGGATTTGCCATTGGGACCCCCATCTATCAGCTGATCATCAGGCCCACTGTCCAGTACAGCGGGCCAGATGTTGTTATAAGCAGATAAAGGAGGATATAGGAGTGGTGGCTTAACTCCCATTGAAATCAATGGAAGTGCTGCACTGATATTTCATTTCCTGCTCCTGCTACTGACATTCAGTCCCTGCTGCTGACATTCAGTCCTGGCCAGGAAGTGTAATAGCAGCGCAGCGCTCCCATTGATTTCAATGGGAGTATAGTAGCTGCTCCCACTTCCTTCCCTGATGATGACACCTGGTCCACTATCCAGTACTGCAATATGGATAATCAGCTGATCAAGCATTGGAACCCCTTCTATTAACTACTGATAACCTATCCAGAGGATAGGTCAGCAGTTGAAAAATGGACAGACAACCCCTTTAAGTAGGACTCCAGCAGTATACTAGAGCTACCAGCAACTTCTTCACCCTCTAATAATATGAGATGACTCTGTATATTCTATCCTGGTCTGTATAGCAAAATAGAAAAGTGAGTTGCAAACCAGAAACCAGCTCCTCTGCAGGACATGTGCCTAAAACATGTAAGATGTCCCATGTCCTTTTCTTCCTACGTGTCTGTCTGGATCATCTAATAAAGATTGAAAGCTTTTAACCCAAAGCTGGACTTCCTCCCTTTTTTTTTTAGAAAAGGGAGTTGTTACAAAGAAGAAGTGATGGAGCACAGCCCCACCCAGATTCCAGGGAGTCATGGGGAAGTTGTACACAGAGCCTTATCTATCGGAACAATGTGACTATCCTGTCTTCAGGATAGTACAATAGAGATCCTCCAGCAGTATATTAGAGGTTTCATTACCTCCTATGTGCTCTAATAATAATGAGACAACTCTGTTAATGCTGTCCCAGTCTACACAGGAAAGCTGCAAAATAAAAATCTGGAAATATTTGGACTATTATATGTGCTCCAGAGGTCATCAAGTTTCGTCCCCTTTACATGGGAGTTTGATATTACGATTTTCTCCCTTCTTGAAAAGGGGTTTTAGTAGAATAACATGTTATCCACTATACACAGGAATCTTGAGAATAGGATTCTCATTTCCGGTTCTTCTGTCACTGTGAGAGTTGCTTCTTTCCCTGCAGTGACATCACTCTGACTGAAGCGCTGGCCAAGCATGTGCCTATTAATTTTAATGGGAGTGCCGGAAATATCCAAGCAGTTATCTTGCCAGTCCCATTGAAAGTGAATGGAGCACTGACTGTTTGACCAGTACTCCATTCACAGTGATGTCACTGCAGGGGATGAAGCAACTCCCACAGTGAGGAGGACGGGGGATATGGAAGTCACATTCTCGAGACCACTTCCGATCAGCAAGTTATAGGATAGGGGATAACTTCTTATTTTGGTACTACCCCTTAAGTGCCAAATGAGTAATGAAAACTATGGGAAGAAATCTCCAAAAACTTCCTAAAACTTTTTAAATCCAATATCTAATTTCAGAGCTTATGAGATCCATGTGTGACATTTTCTCTAGAAGCGTGTAGGCTGGTGACTCTCCCGGCTGTAATTTATGTGTCGCTGAACTTTATTGAGTGTTAATTAGTTTTCTAAGGTCATGACCCAAATGACATTATAAATATCCCAAGCTGTTAAAACCCCTGAGCTGCTGCACTGCATACCTGGAGATGTGGCTTCATGTAGTATAGGGAGGTGTGCTGGGATCTACTCACCCATTAATTATACTTTCCAATGAAATTGTAACGAAACTCAGAGCTTTGGAATAGGACCAATGATTACAGTACCAAGCCTCAGCATGACTTGTACTCAAGCAGCTGCCAGGAAAGCATCTCTACACTCCAACCGACGATCTAATGAACTATTCTGAAAAATATTCCCTTGTTACATAAAGGATGCTTTATGATGAAAATGAAATCTCAATATGAAGCCAGTCAGTCCAGTGACTACAAGGCCTATTTCACAAGAGCGTTTTATCGTGGCTATTCTGCCACGATATAACATCGGCCGAAAATCGCGAACATCTGAAGCATTGGATTCCAATGCATTCATTCAGATGACCGCTTTTTAGCCGTGTCAAAACATTGCTGCTGGAAAAGATAGGTCTTGCCCTAGCTTTCGGCCGCGATCAGCTGGTGGCTTCCCATAGGCGTCTATGGGAGCTGCTGGCAACGGGAGGGGGAGGGAGTTTAACAGTGGCTAGCACTGCTAAACCATGTCAGCTGGCTCTATTGAGCCATTAGAAGCATTTAGGCCGGCCAAAGGAATTCCGGGCTGCGGCATCTACACACCGCGGCCAGCCATGTAAATGGGCGAAAAAAACTGCACGATTTAGCCGCCACTTGATCTCACCTTTTTCTAATTCATGCATTTTACAAATCACCCGTGTGAAAGAGGCCTAAGGCATAACATGCTCTGGAGCAAAAAAAATTAATTATGTAAAAAACACATAAAAACAGCAAAGGTGAAGACAGAGACTGCAAATAGTAAAAAGATTAAAATGGAAAGTGTTGGTCCTATAAAAAGTAATGAGGGAAAAATTGTAGATGGTGCTGAGGAGAAAGTTAATTTGTTAAATAGTTTTTTTCTCCAGTGAATCCACAGAGGAAAATGAAATGGCAGGTGAAATGCAAAGTAATAAAGTAAACTCTCCACTAAATGTCAGCAGAAAAACTAAAATAGACAAATTGTTGGGTTCTAATGAATTAAGTAATGTGATAGATAGATCATTGTTTCTTATATTTAAAGATTCCTGTTCCACTGGATTGCCAATGCTTAGTCTGGGCGAGAATGTGTGTAAATGGATAACTGGCTCAGTGATAGACAGCAGAGGGTAGTTATAAATGGTACATACTATGTTTTAATATATTTATTAATGACCTGGTAGAAGGATTGCACAGTAAAATATCAATATTTGCAGATGATACAAAATTGTGTAAAGTCATAAGTTGTGGGATTGGCTAGAAAAGTGACAAATGGGCAGGGATAAATGTATGGTCATGCACATGGGCAGGAAATATATGTCACCATTACACACTATATGGGAAACCATTGGGTAACACAGACATGAAAAAGGACTTGGGGGGTTTTAGTTAAATGTAAGCTTAAATGAAGCAACCAGTGTCAGTCCACTGCTGCCAAGGCAAATAAGATCATGGTGTGCATCTAAAGAAGTCTAGGGGGGGGGGGGGGGGGGGGCAGGACGAGAACATTGTTCTTCCTCTGTACAAGTCACTGGTCAGGCCTCACATGGAATATTGTAGATAGTTTTGGGCACCGTCACTCAAGAAGGCCATATCAGAGCTTGAGCGGGTAGAAATGTGGGCAACTAAAATAATAAATGAAATGAACGGACTACAGGTAACTTGCAATTTGCCTAATCTGGCTAGGGTGCCACATCACCTTGTTTCAGCCCTGCCCCTAACCAAAAGTTATTTAAAATTGCAACAAAAAAACCTATTAAAAAAGAAAACAAAAAGTAACAAAATATCACACACAATCCCAATAAACTTTATTCACATTTCACTTTAGAAAGCCTTTATTCTTTCCTGGGTATTTGTGGTGACATGGTGTCACATAGCAACTTCTCATCCGACCACGACCAAAAACATTATATGGTACGACATCCACCTAGAAACAAGTGAAATACCATCTGTCCGAGACATAATGGGGCATTTTCTCCTTGCACAGCGCTCGCTGGTATCCAGCCAGGACAAGCAAGCACATCAATCCAGCAACTGAGCTCTAAAGGGGCATTCACATCTTAAGCATTTATGGTGCATCCACAGCATATGCCATAATACGAGTATCTGACAAGTACAGACTCTCATCTACTGGGAGAACTGGTAGAGGGGTCAGATGATCCCTGTTCGCCAATTCCCAGACTCCACTTTCTCCATGCAGTTTAATAGAAAAACGGCCATGCTTGAGTGCATCTATGAACGTTATGGAAGGAAGTGAGCAAGAAACTTAATAGACTCCCATTATCCTCTTAGGTGAGGGTTCCTGCAGTGGGCTTCATTTCTATCCAGGATCTGTGTCCACAGCCCTGCCCTGTTCATGAGATTCTAAAGCACACCATACAATGAAGTCAATGATCAATACTAATAGTATGATCATTTATACCAATGATGCCACAAGCAACAATAAAAAGGGTTATCCAGGGAGGAAACAGGTACTAAGTGGTGTAATAACACAAAAAAGTATTATTGTCCTCTCTTGATTCCTCACTGCTCCTATTTCCTTGATCCCCTGCTGCTGTTCAGTTTTGGTTGCACACCCTGATGGTCATGTGATCGCTGCAGCCAATTCCCTGCTCTGCTGCAGCGATCACATGACCCTGTTTGAGGATGTGCATGAGGAAGGGAAGACTAGCATGCAACCAACCACTGGTGTAACAGGAGCCACAGGGGAGCAGGGCAGATGACTATTACTTGTTTTATATTATGAGAGAAACACATTTCATCAGTATGGCAAATAGTATCAGCAGATCATGCCATACATCTGCAATTTCAGCTGTAGTCCGCTGAAATTCTCCAACAGGATGGATCAGATATTTGGCAGACTATGCTCTATCATTGTCTCTAATGAATGATTATTGACCATACTTTCCGAGTGATGGTCACCTGAAATAGCCAAAATTAGCAACCACAATTTCATGTACATGGCCACCTTTAGTTTGGAGAACTCCATGCTTCTATAGAGATTACATTGACTTGCATGTAGGGTTGCCACCTGGCCAGTGAGTCACAGACCCAGCCAGTAATTAAATATGGCCAGTATTTATATAAAAATAATTCTTAGCTGTGAACATGGCCGGGTAGCAACCCCACGGCATGAAGTACCTTAACTCACTGTCTGGCTCTGGTCCCCTCCCCCAGCATCTGTGTTCTTGCACATCTTGTACGCAGCACAGATGCGGGATGGAGGGGTCAGAGACTCTGCTTAGATCAGCAGTGGCTGGACCGGAAGCATAGTGTGAGTTAAAATATTTTATGGTGTTGTTGTTGCCCAGCCAGAGGTACAGGGGTAGGGAGGGCACAAAGAGGGGGAGCTACCATATTGGAGCCATTAAGAGGGTCACTATTACTACTGAGTACAATATTACTAGAGTGGCCATTAATGGGGGCACTATTACTACATTGGCCACTGAGAAGGGGCACTATTACTGTAAGAGCCACAGAGAGGGGCACTTTTATTATAGCAGCCACTCAAAGGGGGCACTATTACTATAAATTTGAACATCCAACACTGTTCCAACAATTCTATACACAGTACTTCTGGGCAACGATCCACATCAACATAGCAACTGCAAGTTCTCCCAAGCCCAAGAATGTTACCAAAGGTGTTTTTAACGAGCTCTGGGTCTGTCACACAGGAGATGACTTATTCCATATGTTCCAGGTTTGTAGACCACTGTTACCCCCTTCAAGATCAAGCCTGTTTATACCTTAATGACCAGGCCAAATGTTGGAAATTTGGTATGTGTCACTTTAACAAAGAATAACTCTATAAAGGATTTACACATCCAAGTGATCCTGACATTGCTTTTTCATCACAAATTGTACTTTAGGTGGTAAAAGTAGACTAATATGATTAGCGTCTATATTTATTAAAAACTCCCAGATAGAAATTTTTAAAATTTGTTGTTTTTTTTCAAGTGCAGTATGGAGGCTCTAGTACCCTGTTGTACCACCTCTAGGAGGATGGAAGCTCTAGTACCTTGTTGTACCACCTCTAAGAGAATGGAGGCTCTAGTACCCTGTTGTACCACCTCTAGCTTGGATACAAGATGTGATAGGGGTGGACATGGAGGCTCTAGTACCCTGTTGTACCGCCTCTAGCTTGGATACAAGATGTGATACGGGTGGACATAGAGGCTCTAGTACCTTGTTGTACCACCCCTAGCTAGGATACAGGATGTAATACGGGCAGGCATTGAGGCTCTAGTACCCTGTTGTACCGCCTCTAACTTGGATACAAGATGTGATACTGGCGAGGATGGAAGCTCTAGTACCCTGTTGGGTCACCTCTAGCTTGTATACAAGATATGATATGGGCAGCCATGGAGGCATACATGTTCTGTTGGCAATAAATGTGGTGACTGGGCAGGCCACAGGAGTGTGGCCATGTCATCAGGGCATTCCTGTAAAACCCTTGCTGCAAAAACATCTCTTGGAAGCCGCCATGAAAGGAACACATGTGGCTGCAGGATGTCCTGAACATATTGCTGAGCTGTCATTGTCCCTCGTACCACTACTAGGGGAGACTGACTGTCATATGCAATGGCCCCCAGACCATCACACTAGCAGGGGGCAGTGTGCTGCTCCACAGCAAAGTCAGGATTGAGGTGCTCACCCTGAGGACTCCAGACGCAAACACGCCATCGTCAGTCCCCAAACTAAACATGGATTAGTCACTGAAGACAACCCAATTCCACAATTTAACAGTCCATTTACGTCATTCATGACACCACTGCTAATGGAGGTGACAGTGAGTGGGTGTCAAAGGCCGTACACGTAATCGGCATCTGGAAATGGTTCAGACAGACACAGCAGCCCTGTAACAATGGCACCACCTGTCTCTGGATGGTGTACAACAAACAGTTGGAGCTGCTTGTGCTTGTCGGACGATCAGACGTTCTTCTCTACTGGTGGGCTGTCAGGGGTTCCTGAGCCCGGTCACTTTGTGTGCCCTCACACATCCACTGGTCCCAACACCCCCTAACAGTCTGGTCAGAACAGTCCAGTGCTGGACAATTCATCTATACGCCCATCCAGCTTCTCACATCCCCATAATGTGCCCCTTTCAGACTCTGGTAACGGGTGACATCGCTTCTCTGCGTCGTCAACAAGCTCTACTCAAGCGGAAGAAGAGGCCACTACACACAAGGAGCCTCCGAGAGCCTCTTATAGGCCAAGGGGTGAACCACCTTTGGGGGCCTCCGGTGACAAGACCGTCCATCTAATCACCACAACTCTCATCATTTGTATGTCTGCCTGAGATGGAACTGCGGGACGGGTTTCATGGCAAAACAACTTCTTCTAGGGGTTTAATATTTTTATTAAGAGTGTATGTAAAAATTATCATAATTATGTATTATAATTATATTTCCACAAATTTACTTTATTTTGGAAGCACATTTGAAAAATGTTGCACATTTCTGAGCAATCTAGGAGACCTGCTAATTTAACCTTTATTTTGACATATATTGTTTATCATTTTCATTTATATTTAATTTAGAATTGTTAATGTATATAAAAGCTGATGATTAATTGATGTAATGACTAATTTATTTAATAAATATAGATGAGCGAGTATACTCACTAAAGGCAATTGTTTGAGCGAGCATTGCCTTTAGCGAGTATCTCCCCCGCTGGAGACTGCAGATTCGGGTGCCCGCAGCGGGCAGGGAGCTGCGGGGGAGAGCGGGGCGGAACGGAGGGGAGATCTCTCTCTCCCTCTCTCCCCCTGCTCCCTCCTGCTGACTGCCGCTACTCACCGCTCCCCCGCGCCGGCACCCGAACCTTCAGTCTCGAGCGGGAAGATACTCGCTAAAGGCAATACTCGCTCGAGCAATTGCCTTTACCGAGTATACTCGCTCATCTCTATTAATAAATTAATGTAAGGGTGCATTCACACATAATGGAATTGATGTAGATTTTCACGTGAATGCACAACAGACTTCACCCTACATTTGAAAGGCTGACATAAATCAGCTTTGGATCCGTGTCAAAATCCACATCAAATGTTGACACAGATTTTGACAAAAAATCACATCTAAATACGCAGCACAAAATATGCTGCAGATTGTGGGGCAGATCTGCAACAAAATCAGCCACATGTGAATATACCCTCCTAAATTAAATTCATTACTACTAGAGATGAGCGAGTATACTCGCTAAGGCACATTACTCGAGCGAGTAGTGCCTTAGCCGAATATCTCCCTGCTTGTCTCTAAAGATTCGGGGGCCAGCGGGGGAGAGCGGGGAGGAATGGAGGGGAGATCCCTCTCTCCCCCCGCTCCCCGCCGCAACTCACCTGTCACCCGCGCCGGCCCCTGAATCTTTAGAGACGAGCGGTGAGATACTCGGCTAAGGCACTACTCGCTCGAGTAATGTGTCTTAGCGAGTATACTCGCTCATCTCTAATTACTACATAAACTATTAAAAATTAACCTTATTCAATCACCTATACTAAATAAAAAGGAACTGTGATTGTATAGAAGAGGTTAATGTGGAGTTAATGTATGGAAGGGGTTAATGTGTGTGTGTTTTACCCACTACACTCTCCTTCTCTCTACTCAGATCTCACAATGATAGGACAGCAGAGTGGAGAGTAGGGAAGAGACTCTGATACATAACATCACTGATATGCTGGCAAAGTTTGTAGTATACAAACTTTCCTGGCCAGTGCTGTGATTGGCTATTAGTGATCACATGACTGGAACCTGAAGCAATCAAGTCCTAATGACAGCACCCGAACAGGCTGTCCGTAACAGGTTATTTTAAATGTTTTAACCACTTTGGGGGGGCTATTGTTGCCAGGGGAACATGTGACATAAATTTACATCGCTGCTGCACAAAGCCCAGGCAGCAGCGACATAAATTTTTCCCCGCTGCTTGCAAAGGGGTTAAACTAGCTCTTTGCTACTGCTTTGTTGAGCTGAGGAACATAAATGATGTATCATGAGATATTATGCAAAACAGTTAGAATTAGTTTTAAACTTTAATCACAACCACAAAAGAAGAGAAGATCAATGAAGGTTCAAGGGAGTTATTGCTACAAACGCCAACCTCAACGTGACTCAACAGCCGAAGGACGGGATGTAATTATGTATTTGGCTTGTACAAAACTGTTTTCAATGTCTACATGAATTTACATAATTTGTATAATGGATTCCAGGCATGAATGGGCTTGATATTTGTACTATGAGAGCGAGATGTGCCGGATGGAGTGTCCATACCGCCACAGAGTCCAACGCTGGTGTGAAGGAATAACTCTAGAAACATGGACAAGTGTCTGCCGAGGAGAGTAGTGTTTATAGTGTGTCATTATTATGTCACTTAGACCAAATATTCATGGAATGGGTTGAACACTTAGTCACGAAAACTGCCTAATCACTCCAGGGACCACTGAACAACTATAAAGTCCTGCGGTCCTAAAGAGTGTATGGTGCAGGCTCAGAAGCCTAGTCCTCTTTATACCCGGTGGCTACCAGATCTTTCTGACAGCCGCTGGGATCCGCCGTGAGAAGAGTTAACTTTTTAGGTGCCGTGGTCAAAGCTGACTGCACGTCTAAACAGTCATGAGGAGGAGGAGACCTCTTTCCACGCCCCATCAACACCCATTGTAGCACCATGGGGGGGGGGGGGGGGGGGTTGGCTAGCATTGCTGGCTCCTAGAGCAGCCAAGCATAGATGCCTATCAAGCCTTGAATGTGGCAGTACTTAATATTCAATATAAAAAATCTCTATATATACTGCAATACTGAAGTATTGCTGTATCTAGTAGAATCAAACAAATGATTGCAAGTTCAAGTTCCCTGTGGGGCCTAAATAAAAGTGTAAAAAAATTCATAAAGTTTAAAAAATAACAAAAATATTTAAGTTAAAAAAGAAACCCTTTCCCATTTTCGCTATAAAAAGAACTAATCACCCCCCCCCACATATTTGGTATCGCTATGTACATAGTAGTGCGAACATGTTTGGACACATACAAATGTGCACATTATTCATACATTGAAAACAATATGTGGAGGAGATCTAACTTTGGCAGGTTAGCAATACAGAGGCAGAAAAGTCGGTCACATTCATTAACGTTTGAGAGAAATGGGGATTACCAGTGAAGAGGGGTTTAACTCCTAAGTCACCACCAATACGCCTCTTACCTAGTGACTAATTGGCTTTAAACCTGCATATACTTTTTTTTATGGTGGTGGCTTGGCTGACTACTGACAGCCAGGTTCCTGCTCTAACAGCCAAGAGAGGAGAAACCTCAGATCGCAAGGTGCCAAAGGGTTGTCACGGCAGCTGGAAACCTGACAAAAGCTTTCATGTTTGCTATGTAACTTAGCCTATTAAAGGGGTAATATACATCGTGCATTAATTATGAGCCATACAGAAGTTATTCACTTACCTGTTCCGTTGCTGGCGTCCCCGTCGCCATGGTGCCGTTTAATTTCAGCGTCCAATCGCCCGATTAGACGCCCTTGCGCAGTCCGGTCTTCTCCCTGGTGAATGGGGCCGCTCGTGCCGGAGAGCTGGTCCTCGTAGCTCCGCCCCGTCACATGTGCCGATTCCAGCCAATCAGGAGGCTGGAATCGGCAATGGACCGCACAGAGCCCACGGTGCACCATGGGAGAAGACCCGCGGTGCATCGTGGGTGAAGATACCGGCGGCCATCTTAGTAAGGTAAGGAAGAAGTCGCCGCAGCGCGGGGATTCGGGTAAGTACTAAACGTTTTTTTTTTTAAACACATGCATTGGGTTTGTCTCGCGCCGAACGGGGGGCCTATTGAAAAAAAAAAACCCGTTTTGGCGCGGGACAACCCCTTTAAGCCCTGCCTATTAAGCTGATGTCATAGGCTAAGTAGAACGCACCACATAAGTAATGTAACCTACTATTCTAGTGATTGAATGATCACATCTTCAAGTACCCTTCAGGAACTAGAAAAAAAAATCAATAAAGTTAAAAGAAAAAAATCCAGTTAAAAAATACATATTTTTCCCCACAAAAACCGGTTTTAAATGGAGAAAATACCCCAAAAGTTTTTAAAAGCAACAAATAATAAGTGTTGTCATGTTTGTAATGACCCGGACAATAAAAATATTTGGTTATTTATTGTATATGGTGAACGCTGTACTAATAGTTTAATAAAGAAACGCCAGAATTGCTGTTTTTCTTTTGTTCGCCTCCCCAGAAATGAAATAGAAAGCAATCCCAAACATGTACCTCATCGCCCGTACACCCTCCAGGGTTGGGGTTTTTATAGAGTGGGATTGGGAGTCAATCCAGCTCCATACACGGTGGGTATCTGCTGTCTTCGACTGCTGACACCTTCCTACAGTGGCTGTGATCAGAGCTGATGCTGATTGTGGCTGTTAACCCTTTAAATGCCGCTGTCCATTGGGACAGCGGCATTTAAATGCCCCGATCCGAGTTTAGGGATGCCAAATGGCAATGAAATCGCAAAGTGACGTTCGATCATCATGGCAGCCCAGGGTCTTCTGAAGGCCCGAGGGCTGCCATATATTTCTACCTCTCCTAAGAGAATGCCTTCAGAAATATCATGTATTGCAATACTGAAGTATTACAGAATGTGGTGTAGTAAGTTCAGGTACCTCCTCAGGGGACTAAAATAAAAAGGAAAAATACGTGGAAAATAAAGTTTTTTATTAGAAAAAATAAAGAGTATTAAAAGTTCCACCCTCTCTTTCCATCGCTGCTTCCCATACACATAATTTTTAAAAATCCCAAGAAAAATCCCCCAAAACATATTTGGTATCGCCGCGTTTGCAAAAGTCTGATCTATCAAAATAACACATTATTTGCCTTTTCTTCACAGCCATTCATCGAGTGCTGGTTCTCATTGGCAAAGGGTCAGCCAATCACAGCCAGTGCTTCCAGGAGGTGGGGATTTTTCATTCCCCGCCCAGAAGAGAAGAAAAAGACCAGTGCCGGTGAGAAGCAGCAGCGGAGCCACGGACAGCGCTTCTAGGGGATGTATACTTTTAAAAAAAAATTTTCTTCAGCTACGGCTTATTTTTGGGGTAGGGCTTATGTTTTAAGCCCCCCCCACCTGAAAGTCCTCGCATGCGGTGCTACAAAGTCGTGCGACTTTGTAGCACAACATGCTACTTTGTAGTGCTACAAAGTCGCAGTATCATCGCAAGAAATCGCAGCGATATCGCACGGACCAGCGATGCGATTTTCTCGTGGCAATGCCGTGTCAACCATGTGAATGGGGCCTTAATAACCAAATAGCAAGTCTTCAGGCCAGAAGCTATTAAGAATCAACGTAGATGACTCTCTACCTTAACCCTCCCCCCCTCACCTTTCCCCCCTTATATTGGTTTATAGGTTACTGATTTTATGGCTATTGATATCACCGTTGTCTAATGATCTGGTTACAAGACTGGATCCTTATACAATTAAAGTATGAGAACATTCACTGTCATTTTAAACTGTGACAGGTCGTATCTCTTGCGAGTCACTCCACGTAGACTCCTTTTTTATGCTTTACAGTACATTACATAGTACCATTGAAAAATACAACTTGTTCCGTAAAAAACAAGCCCTCATACAGCGGCAGCGATGGATAAATAAAAGAGTTATAAATCTTTAAAAAGTGGGGAGGAAAAAAGGAAAATCAGAAACAAAGAGATGCATCCCTAAGGGGTTAATTGCTGATTGGGGGGATACGTTGCTTGGGGTTCCCATTGATTAGCTGTTAGGATGGGTGAGCTAATGTACAGTACAGAGCTCCTATGGTGCATGAAGCAGACAGCGCCATACATTGCACAGTGGCCCAGTCTGGTACTACAGGCTGAATCCCATCAAAGTGAATCAGATTAAACTGCAATACCAGACTTAGCCCATGGACAGATGTGGCGCTGTTTTGCAGCTTCTAGACCCTCTTTGTATAATCTTGACCACAAACATTCTCCCTTGTATTGAGCACAGTCCTGATTAATGATCCGATAGTCACCGTTCTGGAATGTATACTTGTCTTAGTCATACATTGTTGGCAAACTAGCACCCACTGGGTGTCAAAAGAAAACCACCCACACTGATTAAGATTGCTGACAGCATTGTTCGCTCTACCAACACCTTATTTACCCTGGCACCATCCTATGTGACCTGGAGCTATGCCGGATGGGTACGTTTTGTCCATATACTGTGGAGAAAGGTAAAGCACATTACAGTAAGTCAGCGGTGGGTCCACCGTAGACCTCAAACGTCTGGCAAGTGGCTCAAACTTTTCACAATGGTAACTTGTGATGGATGAAGGTAAAGAAAAGCTCCGAGGCTGCAGTGATGGGAAGCTCTGAGGCCCCAGCGATGGGAAGCTCTGAGGCCGCAGCGATGGGAAGCTCTGAGGCCGCAGCGATGGGAAGCTCTGAGGCCGCAGCGATGGGAAGCTCTGAGGCCGCAGCGATGGGCAGCTCTGAGGCCGCAGCGATGGGAAGCTCTGAGGCCGCAGCGATGGGAAGCTCTGAGGCCACAACGATGAAAAGCTCCGAGGCCGCAGTGATGGAAAGACCACATACAGACTAAATGGAATACAACTGGGGATAACCGAGCCGAAGAAAGACTTGTGTATACGGACTATAACCCCTTAGACCGGCTTCACATGGGCGTAAGCGCAATTCTACCATACAAACATATGGAGTGCTTGCACGGCCAAAATGAGCTTGGCTTCACGTTTTTCAGCCACTAGGGTATTTTAAGTGTCTACAAAAAAAAATATAGAGGCACAAAATCTGATTTTGTGCCCGTATGATCCTCGAATATGGAGGTTTCCTGCGTATTAATGGTGTATTTGTGCAAGCCCCTTGATTTCACTGGGCTCTCGTGCTGCGCACAGAAAACAGAGCATGTTGCATATTTTTACGTAAAACCAAAATGCGCGCACAAAATACCAACATGTGAATAAACCCATTGAAATGAAATTTAGTGCACGCAATACAGTGCGCAAATATGTCAGCGTGAATATGACCTTAGGGCTCATTCACACAAGTGAATTTGCACCGCGTATCACGCGCGCAATTTTTGTGTGCGTAATACGCAATGAACCTATTGATTCATATGAGCATATTGATCACATGAAAAAATACATGGCGTGTCCTATCTTGGATTTCTTCATCTCAGTGGGATTGAAAGCAATAGGATGATGGCATGTCCTGGAGCAATGATTTTCCGTGGGGGTCTTGAAATATAAGACCTTCAAATAAATATAAGCCCTGAAAATCATCCCTAGCTGTAAAAAAAAATAAAAAATTAACTAACCTGGAAGAGCTGTCCGGCTCTTCTCTCCATTGTCTGTATTCTGGTGGCTGGGCATTGAAAAATCCCCGCCTCCAGAAAGCACTGCCTCTGATTGGCTGAGCGCTGTGACCAATCAGAGGCAGCGCCCAGCCGTTCTTGAATGACAGCTAAGTGATTGAAAGCAATGCCACAGCTACCACGGGGATGAAGGAATTCCCTGCCATAACTGTCATAGCTGTGTCAGGGGAGCACGATGTACTCCCTATGTTTTCAATGGGGCTGGCACTGCTGCCGTTGGCCTCAGTGAAAGTAATGGGCGATAGTGCAGATTTTTCTTAGCGCAGCGAGGGTTGAGCGAAAAAAATCGCAAGTGTGAATGAAACCACTGAAAATCATTGGTTTCATTATTATGCGTTTTCACTCAGTCTCGCATCGCAAGAAAGTCTATCGCCAGTGTGAAGCCGGCCTTAGTGCGTTCTTTTTTGCATGTGGAAATATGCAATGTATTCAGGCACACAAAAACACGCCGGAATGGGGAAATACATGGGCGCAAGTGATTTTTGGTAAATACGTAGTCTATACGCATCTAGAATGTAAATGCTTAGGGCCACATGAACCGGCCTTAGTGACGCGGTTATTTTGGATGTACGGTTTTTGTGGATTTTCATCTCCACTTTTTAAAAGCTGTAACTTTTTCTATTTCTCCGTCATCACGGCCGTATGAAGGCTTTTGTGTGGCGAACTGTAGTTATTGTTGGCACCGTTCAGCTTTGAGCGCAGCACCTAAAGAGTTAACTGCCGCCATCAGCGCTAACTTTGAACACAATAGTTACTGGCGGTTGTCAGCTATCAAAAACAGCCAACGGCGGTCGCGAAGTGGTGTAGTTATATGAAAACACCACAAGCGTATTTGCACACGCAAAATTTTTGCACGCGATACGCAGAGAATAGAACTCAGTGATCTCATGCAAAAAAACCCCCCAGAGCATGCTCTATTTTTCTGCGCATCTCTGCACCAAAAATTCCCATAGAAGTCAATGGAGATGCGGAAATGTGCACAAAACATGCTAGGAGATGCGTGAAGCACTGCGTAATTGCGCAGGAATAAGAACACATCTGGGACTCATTAGACTAATTATGGTCGGGAACATCGCTGCGTATTTCTTTGTGCCCGCAATTGCACATGAATTGTCCGCGCAAAAAACACTGATCTGCATGCAAAAAAATATATATATTCTTCGTTGCGTGCAAATACGCATGAGCCTGTGTGACATCGGCCTCTTCTCCGGTGCACTGACAAACTCAGCTCTGCTTCATCAGTCATATATGTATGTAATGGTTAAATATTATCCCTACTGACTTGCCCTAAAATCTTTCCTCAAGTCCTCGGAGTTCTGTGACCTGATGTCAACGCTAAGGAAAACTACAGTACTTAGTGGCGTTATCTGTACCGAGCATCTCAGAGCACAGGAGTAGCAGAGCGGCAGCTGGGAATGGCGCCACATCAGATATCGCCCTGATATTCCAGAATGCAGATGTGAAACCTCTGAGCAGAGCGCCCCCTCATCACTGCTGGTGGACGCCGAGTCTGCAGAGATCATTCCTTTTTAACCTAGAAGACAACGAGGGATGATGTTAAATAATTCTAAAAATCATGATGACACGCTGGCTCGTCAAGTCCCAACACGGACTACTGCCACATCCTCCGCCTACACGCTTGGCAGAATGTTCTCTCACCTGTACTTAACACAATCCATAAAGAACTTCTCCCACCACACGTGCGCTCCTCGTACTTACAGCCCGGACACGTCCTTCATTACCATGTTCATGTGAGGATATAATGGACTCCACGGGGACCTCCTAACTCCCCCGCACTGAATAACCCTTTATTAGCCCCCCCTCTAGTAGGGTGTTGGATCACCATTAATCTTCAGAACCGCAGCAATTGGTTGAGGCATAGATTCCACTAGGTGATAAAATTGTAGTGACCCAGTACATCATCATGGTCCCCTCCATAAATGTCATACATGTTTGCCTTGATACACTGTGCAAACCTGTCTTGTTATTTTCGGTATGTGTGTTGCACAGCTGCAGCGCTAGAAGGGTTAAGTGCTCAATAAAAATCAAAGCCTGCATGTAAATGTATCAGTCTGTCATGTCATGTTGTGTGAGAAGAGGTTATAAAAGGGAGTGTAAGAGAGCGGGAAAGGGTCCATGTCTTCAGGAGTGTTGCTGTTCAGGAGGTCCGGGTACATGAGGACAAGTTTAGTCCTCATGTACTGAAGCATGGAGGAGACGGAGAGATTTCCCGTACCAAGTATGATTGGATGTTAATGGAGTAAGCTCCAGAGAGAGAGAGAGAGAGAGAGAGAGAGAGCGAGCAATTGTAAGTAACTACTTCTTTTCAAGGCCAGTGCAGAGGTACTACCTCATCGTCTAATTCCTACGCGGCCATCTGGAGCCTAGATCACCATGTAGAGGTACACCCTTTAATTGTCATACCCACGCGTCTGCAAGACCAGGTGGAGGTACTGCAAGATAATAATTTCTGTTCACACATCATTTCTGACTGTTGTATGCGTTGGCTCCCCAGACCATCACACCAGCAGGGGGCAAAGGCAGGATTGAGGCGCTCACCCTGAGGTCTCCAGACACGAACACGGCCGTGATCAGTGCCCAAACTAAACCTGAATTCATCACTAAAGACAACCCGGTTCCACTCCATAGCGTCCAGTTTCATACAGTAGTTCACGACATCACTGCAAACGGAGGTGATGGCGGGTAGAGGTCAAAGGCTGTACATGTAATAGGCACTATGAGACCAAATGTCCTTCAGCCAAGTGCCTGGAAATAGTTCCGACAGACACCGGAGTGTAACGATAGTGCCACCTGTCTCTGGATGGTGGACAATGAAACAAGCTCATGCTTGTCGCACGATCAGATGCTCCTCTCTACTGGTGGTCTGTAGGGGGTCCTGAGCCCGGTCACCTTCTGTGCCCGCACACATCCACTGGTCCCAACAACTCCTAACAATCTCGTCAGATAGGCCCAGGTCAGCTGGAAGAAGATGCCAGCACTTCCATCTAATCTGCGGCGACTACAAGAAGCTTCCTGTCTGCAGGGGCCGATATTCTTGCAGAATGATTTTGCAATGTCCCATAGGGAGACCCCGGACACCTGACATACGTGGGGAGCTGGGAGGGTAAAGTGCTGATGTGTCACGGTGGAACTTACCAGGCTCCTTCCTGGAGCGACACATGCAGCCAAGGCCAGAGCAGCACCGCAGTCCACCTGGGACACCCCTAGGGTAGGGAATGGCCATTAAACAGGGTAACAGGGGTTGTAGTTGTCACAGGTGACGCCACCGTTCCTATTCACACACTGGTATGAACCTCGGTAGGGAATAAACTCAGCCACAGACAGTTCTTAGTTCCACAGGTCCCTAGAAACGGTTAGAGCTCGATAAACTTTACTTGGAAAGTTGGAGCAATAATTACAAGGCAGTTCACTTATAGACTTCACAGTGGAGGTAAAGACTAGACTTCAAAAAAGTTGTACCTCCACATGGCTCTCATAGCTCAAAGACGCCCACCCGTATCACATCTTGTATCCAAGCTAGAGGCAGTACAACAGGGTACTAGAGCCTCCATGCCCCTCCGTATCACATCTTGTATCAAAGCTAGAGGCTACAACAGGGTACTAGAGCCTCCATGCCTGCCTGTATCACATCTTCTATCCAAGCTAGAGGCGGTACAACAGGGTACTAGAGCCTCCATGCCCGCTCGTATCACATCTTCTATCCATGCTAGAGGCGGTACAACAGGGTACTAGAGCTTCCATGCCTGCCTGTGTCACATCTTGTATCCAAGCTAGAGGCGGTACAACAGGATACTAGAGTCTCGGTGCCCACACTGTATCACATCTTGTATCCAAGCTAGAGGTGGTACAACAGGGTACTAGAGCTTTCATGCCTGCCCATATCACATCTTGCATCCAAGCTAGAGGTGGTACAACAGGGTACTAGAGCCTCCATGCCTGCCTGTATCACATCTTGTATCCAAGCTACAGGCGGTACAACAGGGTACTAAAGCCTCCATGCCCATCCGTATCACATCTTGTATCCAAGCTAGCGGCGGTACAACAGGGTACTAGAGCCTCCATGCAAGGGGTCAGTTCTCCACAATACATGATGCTTTTGCTCTGATATGTAATCACTTACTTATAACAACGTTACAATCACACAGAGGAAGTTTCATCCATGCGATAACTTCTTCTAGGGAAGGGATTGGTTTTACAATGAGTGTATACAGCAGCCATTCTCCATCTGAGAGACGACTAGATCGGCATTCGTATGGGAAGCAGAACAATATGTGATCCACTTGCACAATATTGACATAACATGAGTCATTTCCTGATAGTATTTGGATGCAATTGATATGTAATTAAATGAACCTGGAATATGGTCTGATCACATGAGCCGCGCCGGGCGTGCTATGGCCCAGTTTTGACATCCAGCTGGCTCTTCTCCTAATCTCTCATAACTTTCATGCTTGAGAAACATGACTAACATCTTCTTTTATTTTTCCCTATTAACTTGTGAACGCCAAAGCTGCTCCACCCCTATAAAACATTACATAAACAGGCAGAGCACACCATCGAAGTGGAGACTCACAAGCTGGATGTGCTTGGAAAATGGAAGCGATGGATTCACGGGAGGGTGGTAGATTCCATAATCTGCTCCAGCCATAGACCTCACCACCACGTGGCCACATATGACAATGTTTGCATGCCTTTGGGCCTGGACTGGATACAACAAAGTAGGCCAATTGGCCATGCACCATTTGCAACCAACTAGCCCTCCCGCTATTGTGAACCTCTAGTCTCCGTCACACCCTGACAGCCGCTGACATTCATTTCCCACCACTTTTGAGTCGTTCACAAAATTTAATGGCCATTAATGTTGGATGAAGTAATTTGTGCAATCGTGACATGTTTTGGGCAATTTGATAATAATTCTTTGTGCAGAACATCAAATGCTTCAGTCAGTGGGCGGCGCCAGTCATTCCCTTTGGTTACATTGTCAGGATGTGTGATGTCTGGGCAAGTCCAATTTTAGGTGGGTGGCAAACTGGGGAATGACGCAGAGTCACCACTTACTAGGAAGCCTCTGACAATGGAAAGTCCTTGCTGCTCTGTAGCTGCATGCAGTCGTATTATTTAGGAATCACATTCCAATGTTATGTTGGGACTATATGGCAGGTTTCTTTAAATGTACAATAAATAAATCGAATGCACTATTTTGCCTGTATGGCAAAAAAAAAACTGTAAAAAAATGGAGCAAAAATGCAAATCTTGCTTCTCAAATGCAATTAAATTAATCAAAAAATCTGTATGTGCCCCAAAATGGTAACAATAAAAACTACAGCTCGTCACGCAAAAAACAAGACCTCATAGAGC
Source organism: Eleutherodactylus coqui (assembly GCF_035609145.1). NCBI lineage: Eukaryota > Metazoa > Chordata > Amphibia > Anura > Eleutherodactylidae > Eleutherodactylus > Eleutherodactylus coqui. Next base: position 43,330,289 of record NC_089841.1, read on the forward strand.
TCCATCCAGCGATGCAAAAATACATTTTCCAAAAATTGTACAAAAGTGGAAAAACCTAAATGTAACCAATAAAATCTACAAGGCGACACGCAAAGAAGAAGCCCTTAGGGCATTGGAGGCCAAATACGCCAGATAATGTTTTGACGCGTCCGGAAAAGATAGGTCTTGCCCTATCTTTCGGCCGCGATCAGCTGGCGGTTCCCATAGGCTTCTATAGGAGCTTCCGGCAAAGGGAGAGGGAGGGTGTTTAGCAGCGGCTAGCGCTGCTAAACTATGTCAGCTAGCTCTATTAACCCCTTGAGTGGCACGCCCGGAAAATTTCCGGGGACGAGCTCCACTGCTCATAGCAACATAGCCCGGAAGATTTCCGGGCTATGTATCACTATGGGAGCTGCAGAGCACAATGCCACAAGCTGTGACAGTGTGCTCTGCCTGCACAGACCCACAGAGAACAAAGCAAGGGCTTTGAAAAACCAGCAGAAGATATTGCCGACATGCCGGCAATCTCCTGCACTGGTTTGTTTACAGGTTGCCATAGAGACCATCGGCTTGTCAGAAGCAAGCCGATGGTCTCTGTGGCAGGGAGAGCTGGTTGTTAGCTGTCAGAGGAAAGCTAGGTACCAGCTCTTACAGCAGAGATCAGAGAAAACCTCCGATCTCTGCTGTGTTAACCCTTTACATGCTGCAGTCTATGTGACTGCAGCATGTAAAGGGTTGTCACTGCAGCATGTAAAGGGCTGTCATCATCGGACCCCCGGAATGTGATCAGGGGTCCTGATGGGTCCCTGTGGAAGTCCCCTAAAGGGACAAAAAAGAAAAAAAAGAAAAAAAAAAAGTAAAAAAATTATTAAAAAAATTAAAAAAACACTTGTCTCCCTTTACTTTGTAAAAAATCAAAAATACAATCACACATGTGGTATCCGTGCATCATAATGACCCAGAGAAGGAAGTTAATACATTATTTAACCCCTTAATGACATGGCCCCTTTTTTTCTTTTTTCCCCATTTCTTTTTTTCCTCCCCCCTGTTTAAAAAATCACAACTTGTCCCGCAAAAAACAAGCCCTTATATGGCCATGTCAATGGAAAAATGAAAAAGTTATGGCTCTTGAGACGCAACTGCAAAATTAGTTGAAATTCAATGATTAGACCATTTTAAAAAACCTGCCCTGGTGGGCACGACAGGGTGGTAGAAAACCTGCCACTCAAGGGGTTAAACCAGTTGAAGGATTTCTCCCAGCCGAAGATATTCCGGGCTGCGGCGTATATATGCTGCACCTGGCCATGTCCACAACTTGGACGCGGTTTTCTCTCATTTATGTGCTTTTCGGCCGAGATGCGGGTGACTGAAAGTCGCAACGCTCGTGTGAAAGAGGCCTAAGGCTAAATTCACATGGGTCAGGATGTAGTATTGCATGCGTCCATCTGTTTGCCGCTACGGAGCGTATTAGTGTATTAACTATTCAAATTCCGCGCCAATGTGCGCGAGTTTGAAAAAAAAAAAATGTAATATAGGAAAAAGTATGTGCAAGAAAGACAGGGCAAGTCCTATCTGTTCTCACACAAAAACCACAGTCGTCTGAAGAAGCACTCAATCCCTAAACATGCAGCATACTTACTGACCAAAAATTCCTGCAGATTTTGGCAATATTTGCTTTTTTTTGGTGCATCTAACCCCCCCCCCAAAAAAAAAAAACTGAAAAAGGGCCATTTAGTTCATGAGTAAATATGCATTGAATCGGGGAGCAGCCTAATTGCTCCCCGATGGTATCGATTAAATCGTGCAGCATCTTGGGAGCGCAAATGTGCACAAAAATAGAGCATATCGCATATATTATAGCACAAAAACGCTGAATCTGAAGAAACCCACTGAAGTAGGTTTTACCCTCTGCGGTTCGCGTGAGCAATATGGCTCGCCTGCTGAGACGTGCACAAACTCGCCCATCTGCAGATGCCCTAATGTACATCAAATACGACATGCTGCGTATTTTTTCACACGACTAAAATTTTTATGAAAAATATGCATGTGAGTAATCCCATTGAGATGCACGGATTTCACTCAATGTGTATTCGGGTTCCTGCAGACGACCGCATTTGCGCACATATATGCATGTGCAAAATTTGCCTGAGCGATATGCAGACAACAGAACCCATTGCTCTATTGCTCTGCGTATTTGCGCATCAAAGTCCCCAGAGACGTTTATTGGAGGTACGTAAAGGGACACTCAATATATGCGCACAAATGTGCAATATGCTGCGCGATTCTGTGGAAAAATGAACACATCTGGACGCCATTAGGCTAAATTGCTTTTTAAATCATGGCGGGTGTGAGTCGCGCGCACATGTGAACAGGTCCTCTGTGCACAAACAATACAGTACTATGCAACGATGCAAGCGCAAATCTACGTAATCAAACCTCATTCCCTGCACGAATACGTGTGCACACGGTCATCTGAGTGTCAGAGATGTAGCAAGGTTTTTCTTCATCTGGGGCAAACATTCAGTATGCTGCCCATATCCAATATTTAAATACCATGGCCAAGGCAGATTGGCTTGTTGGCTCCTACCTGGCACCAAAGAAGTGAGGCACGTGCCCTGCCAGCCCCGCCCTTAATCCATTTACTGTTCTTATGTAACCATAGATGAAAATGCCTCATGTAGAGGCAGGAATCCGCTCCCATTTTTTGTGCCAGCTTCCTCTGATCCTCTGGGACTTTTCATTTTAATGACGCAAGCTAATTTGGGATATTAAGTAAACCACAATCAGTGTTTTTCCATCATCCCCCTGATGCTATGAGCTGTGGAGTTCATAATGTTATCAGCATGTCGTGGCAATAGTTATGTCATTGATCTCATTCCATAACTATAGAATCATAGACTGGTAGAGTTGGAAGGGACCTCCAGGGTCATCAGGTCCAACCCCCTGCTCAGTGCAGGATCACTAAATCATCCAAGACAGATATTTGTCCAGCCTCTGTTTGAAGAACTCCCCACTTTCTGTGGTAACCTGTTCCACTCATTGATCACCCTCACTGTCAGAAAGTTTTTTTTAATATCTAATCTGTGTCTCCTCCCTTTCAGTTTCATAAAATTACTTCTAGTCTTTCCTTGTACAAATGAGAATAGGGCTGATCCCTCTGCACTGTGACAGCCCTTCAGATATCTGTAGACCTCTATTAAGTCTCCTCTCAGCTTTTTTGCAAGCTAAACATTCCCAGATCCTTTAACCATTCCTCATAGGACATGATTTGCAGACCGCTCACCATCTTGGTAACTCTTCTCTGAACTTGCTCCAGTTTGTTGATGCCTTTTTTAAAGTGGGGTGCCCAGAACTGGACACAGTATTCCAGATGAGGTCTGACTAAGGAAGAGTAGAGGGGGATAATGACCTCACGTGATCTAGACTCTATGCTTCTCTTAATACATCCCAGAATTGTGTTTGCCTTTTTGGCTGCTGCATCACACTGTTGACTCATGTTCAGTCTATGATCAGTTAGAATACCCAAGTCTGTTTCACATGTGCTGCTGCTTAGCCCAATTCCTCCTATTCTTTATGTGCTTTTTTCATTTTTCTTGCCCAGATGTAGAACTTTGCTTTTCTCCTTGTTACAGACCATTCTGTTAGTCGCTGCCCACTGTGCAAGCTTTTCTAGATCTTTTTGAATAGTCTCTCTCTTCCCTAGTGTTAGCTATCCCTCCTAGCTTTGTGTCGTTGTGGAGCCTATGACCTTACTCTTCAAAAATGCATGAGTAGCTAAAATCTCAGATGTGTCAGACTTGCATTGAAGCAGTAAGAAGTGAATACTTTATCAGCACCTTATCATAATTTTTTTTCTTAAAAAGGGTCATCCAAGTTACGTATAGGCCTCTCACTGGGCTCTCAATGATGTAAAATAACAAATCAGTGGATACTCACCTCTCCTCGCTCTCTGCTTATCCTACACCGCCAGCTCCAGTCTCCACTGTGTTTGCTCATAGGCTGCCTGTGACGTCCCGCAAACCTGCTGCTGCAGTCAATGACAGCGCTCATCAGCAGGTAGACTACAGCCTGCGGCGGGGGATGAGAAGGTCTTGTATCATGGCTAAGGATAAAAGCCAATCTAGGGTCTTCTCCAGAAGGAAGAGACAGCCAACTGCAAACAGGCTGTTTCCAGGTTCTTGCCCCTCGTCCGTGCAGAGCAGGGCGCTGGTTGGTTAAAGGGGTTGTCCCGCGCCGAAACGGTTTTTTTTTTTTTTCAATAGCCCCCTCCGTTCGGCGCGAGACAAACCCGATGCAGGGGTTAAAAAAGAACACCGGAGAGTGCTTACCTGAATCCCCGCGCTCCGGTGACTTCTTACTTACCTTGTGAAGATGACCGCCGGGATCTTCACCCTCGGTGGACCGCAGGTCTTCTGTGCGGTCCATTGCCGATTCCAGCCTCCTGATTGGCTGGAATCGGCACGTGACGGGGCGGAGCTACGAGGAGCCGCTCTCCGGCACGAGCGGCCCCATTCAGAAAAGAAGAAGACCGGACTGCGCAAGCGCGTCTAATCCGGTGATTAGACGCTGAAAATTAGACGGCACCATGGAGACGAGGACGCCAGCAACGGAACAGGTAAGTGAATAACTTCTGTATGGCTCATAATTAATGCACAATGTACATTACAAAGTGCATTAATATGGCCATACAGAAGTGTATACCCCACTTTGTTTCGCGGGACAACCCCTTTAAGTGAGATGCTTTTGAATTGCATCTGGGGGAATAAACCTGCTCCTTCTCTAGGGTCTTATGTAAGCCATGCAATGCTCCCTGGGGAAAAAAGTCAGTTTTTTACCTTTTAGCGAAAACTGTGGTTTGCCTTATATCCTTAGGATTAGTGATGAGCGAGCATACTCGCTAAGGGCAATTACTCGAGCAAGCATTGCCCTTAGCGAGTACCTGCCCGCTCGAGAGAAAAGGTTTGAATGCCGGCGGCACGCAGGGAGCTGCGGGGGAGAGCGGGGAGGAACAGAGGGGAGATCTCTCTCTCCCTTTCTCCCCCCTCCCGCTCCCCACTGCTGACTGCCGCTACTCACTGCTCCCCCGCGCCGGCACCCGAACCTTTTCTCTCGAGCGGGCAGGTACTCGCTAAGGGCAATGCTTGCTCGAGCAATTGCCCTTAGCGAGTATGCTCGCTCATCTCTACTTAGGATGCTTTCACAAGTGACAGGAAATTCCACCACAGCCAATTTTTTGAACAGAAATTGGCATGTTTAGTTTGCAGACTTTGATGCCAATTTGTTAAAAGTGAAATCTTCAGAAAATATCTATAAAAATTTGCATGCTAGACATGTGGATTTTGGTGTGGAATTGTCAGTGGCAGAATTTTCTGCCACATGTGAAAGCACCCTTGGTCAAGTTGCCAGGCCTGTTGAACAGTTGATATTGACTTATAGGGAAATCCTAAGCTCTTGCTCACGACCTGAAGGTTGCAGGTTCAATCCCCGCTTAGTTCAGGTAGCTGGCTCATAGTTGACTCAGCCTTCCATCCTTCCGAGGTTGGTAAAATGAGTACCCAGCCTGCTAGGGGGTAAAAGATGACTGGGGAAGGCAATGGCAAACCACCCCACAAAAACAGTCTGCTAAGAAAATGTCACGATGTGACATCACCCTAGGAGTCAGCCTAAAGGGACTTTACCTTTACCTATTAGGACATCATCTCCCAATAGGTGGTGCTAAGGAGTTACTTTTCCATACCCTATTTCCATACATTTTTTTCTTACATGTCATATATAAAACTCCCTACACTCTCCTCAAGGAAAAACTCCCCTCCACCCCTCCCTCCCAGACCCACATCTACGGTTGCTACACGGCCGGTGGGTGACTCAACGGTCTGGCTGGTAATTAAGTTGAAAGGATGGTGGGGATAGGTCAATGTTCACAGGCGAAGGGGATATACAGAAACCGTCAGATGCCACCAGGTGTAGAGCTGACAATGGAGTCTGGTGGTGGGATGACACCTGACAACCAATCAGTAGGGGGCATCAAAGCGCTTTTGGACCTTCCAAAGTCCACTGTTGGCCATATTATTGGGAGATGGAGACCATCTGGTCTGTGCGGTGCAGCCACATTCAGAGGAACTTCGTAAACTTACAGAACATTGACAACTGCAGTCAGTGAGGCCAAAGGCGGCCAAAAAACGGACTGAAAAAGTGAATAAAATCCAATTTCATTACATTCTATGTGTCCAATACTTATGTCAACATAGTGTATATGAATTACATATAAATAATGTAACCTACTAAAGGTATGGGAACTCACCATTTGATGGTAGGGAAAGAGGGGGTGGGTACCAGATGGGGAGTCCTGCTGATCGTAACACCATAAAAAACTGTAGCATGTGACTTTACATTGTAATTACTGACGGTATATACTTGCACAGTCATACCCGTAGACGGGGGGATGTTGAGTTGTTTTATAATCTGCAATACATAGACATTTATTGTTTTCATTGATAATGGGGAACAGATGCATCCTCTGTACAAGCGTCTCCAGGGAACAGTCATATTCACAACAAGCCAGAAAGCAAAAATATAAACGGAGAAATGCTTTTTTGTGTGATATATCATTTCTCGGAGTTGGTATAAGAAGGAACGCTGGCTACATCTTCGCGAAGTCTCTTGCATCTCTGGTTCCTATTAGATACTGGATGAGTGAATGGGCCGAAAAAGAAGAGGATACATTATACCTCCGCCAAGTTCTGCTAAGCTAAGCAAAGATTGGGCAAGAAAAGATTTTACAGATCATGTGACCTAGTTAGAAAAAAATGCACATTTTTGTATTTTACAATTTTTTAGTCCAGTGATCTTTGACCACTGATACGGTATTGAGAGGATGGCGGAAGGGGGCGGGCAGGAGGGGGATTGGTGGAACATAAGCAATACAAAAAAAACCTACAGCAAGATATTTTTGGCTGGAGTTATTCCTTACGTACTATTCATATATATCTCTAATAAGGCAAACTACATATTAGTGCTACATCCCCTTCACTAGTTTTCCATGTGTGGTAAACCAGTACTTAAAGTGGCCCTCCAGTTTTGGGACAAAATTCTGTCCTGAGAATGGAGGATTGGGGGGGTATATTACCTGTCATAGATCTTCTCTGTAGTCTCACCATTCTCCGGATTCCAGATCCCATTTTCAGCTGTCCAAAATGGCAGACCTGATTTTTCGACTCTTTAGTCTTTTACTAACAATGCATTATACCTGCTCTCCGATTGGCTTATGTGTGCAGTGCTGGTCAATCATAGACTACTATTTAGAAAATAGTGGTGGCCATCTTGGCAGCCTGAAAGCACAACTTTGAACTGGTGGAATGGAGGAACAGCAGAAAAGATCAGCTATAAGCAATATACCTCTTCTGGTCCAGGGACAGAATTTTGTCCTAAAATGGCAGTGTTACATTAATCAGGACTGGTGGGTGTCCCAAAGGTTGGCCTCACCAATCATAAAGTGATGGCTTATCCTAGTGATATATAATCACTTTTGAGATGAGAATACAAATTAAATCACAGTGGGAAGGGAGGAGTAGGATTTTGGGAGGTGGGGCCTATCAGTGGTATAGCCATAGAGGTCACAATGACTGTAGCTGGGATTGGGCCCCAAAGCTGAAATATTCCTCTCCCCCTTCCTTCCTCAGCCAGGGCTGCCTTCACTGGGTCTCCGAAAATCCAGCCAGTAGTGCAGAGCAAACTTTTGTGTTCATGTTGCTACCTGGGACAATGTGCAGCGTACAAACTGTGGCCCTACTCCTCCCCCTGTATCCTGCTTTCAGAGTGCAGTATGTGCTCTAAAGCACCAGAAAGCAGACGTTGATGGAGGAGTCTGGCTACATTATGCATCCTGCACATTGTTTAAAGGAGTAGTCAGAGTTGTTTTTTTTTCCAAAAAGAAGTTACCCATGTAACAAAATAACAAACAGACATATGCTCACCTCTGCCGGCTCCCAGCTGTGTTCAGAACTTCTGCTCCAGGTCTCCCCTGTACCACCATGCTTACAGGCTGCAGCAGCCTGTTTACGAGATGTCACACACGTTACGAGATGCCTTTACATTGTGCTACAAAAGTATTGGAGAAGGACATGTACACAGAAGTCATAGGGCCATGTAGCAAAACTCAGAATGGACCCAAGGACCTAAACAGAAAATTGAAAACAGAGGAGGCCTCAGGTGATAGGAATCCATCTTTAAAGGGGTTGTGCCTAGTTATAAAGAATATCCCCCATCCAGAGGATTCAGAAGTTGGACCCCCACTAATCCTAAAAATGAGGGTCTGATCAGTCCCCTAGTGAATGAAGCAGAGGTCACGGACATTGAGAGGGTGCTGTCATACTGGGGGAGTAATGCAGGAAGAGGCCAGCAAAGCAGCCCCGATGACCCGAGGTCTGAGACTGAGAACACATTAGGGTCCTGATGACCAGAGGGACAAAAGAGACAAGCAGTGTGGAAGGAGAGGAAGACCCCCTACCCACTGGGACTTGGTCCTGAAGTAGAAAACAGGGCTATGGACCCAAAAGTATGGAGCAAGCCGCAGGATGTGTAAGACTGGCCCAATGAGATGATAATGTGCACACTATAAGTACTATGATGGAATGATCCCATTGAAGGAGTATCTCCTGGGAAGAAACTGTGATATGGGAAATGTTACGATGTTGTGTGACGTTTGTGTGATTTAAGGCACTATGTGCAAAGTGACGCCATGTAAAGATATGTAATATACTGTAACGGGAGAAAAAGGCACTTCTGGGTTGCAGCACAATGCGCCAGTAAGAGATGATGGGAGACGCAATTATATGAGATATGTCTGTATGCACCTACAATAAGTAGAGTCCACAATGATGCAGGGCTCCTAAATTGTTGATGTACTCTGGTATTTACGGTACATGAGGCCACAATGTTACCATGCTGCAGACCTTCGAGGATATAGTATGGAGTAGGACTTTGAGCATGGATTACTATAAGTATAGGGGTTAGTCTTAATTGCGGTTCAAAGTGCCTTGTCTCGCTGAGGTGTTACCCTATGCTATAAGTGTACCTTACTACGAAGTGAAATAGTGTGTACAAAGTTAAGCTGGGTTTACACGGGACGGATGTCAGGCAAATGATGCCTGACACTCATCCCCGTGTGTCCTCGCTCCTGTGCTCCTGCATGGTAGCTAGTAGTGCTGGCTAACTCACAGAGCGGCCAGCAGGGAGGCTGCAAGAGATTTCTCTCCTCGTGCTCCCCCGCCCCTCTCCATTGACCTAACACAGCAGCTGTTCAATACTGAACAGCTGCTATTTACACTAAACAATCAGCGATCAGTTTATTGGCCATCGTTTATGCTGCATGGATATGTGATATGGGTGGGCATGGATAGAGCCTCCATGCCCACCCATATCACATCTTGTATCCAAGCTAGAGGTGATACAGCAGGGTACTAGAGCCTCCATGCCTACCCGTATCACATCTTGTATACAAACTAGAGGTGGTACAATAGGGTACCAGAGTCTCCATGCCGCCCGTATTACATCTTGTGTCCAAGCTAGAGGCAGTACAACAGGGTACTAGAGCCTCCATGCCCGCCTGTATAACATCTTGTATACAAGCGAGAGGTGGTACAACTGGGTACTAGAGTCTCCATGCCGCCCGTATCACATTTTGTATCCAAGCTAGAGGTGGTACAACAGGGTACTAGAGCCTCCATGCCCGCCCATATCACATCTTGTATACAAGCTAGAGGTGGTACAACAGGGTAGTAGAGCCTCCATGCCTGCCCGTATCACATCTTGTATCCAAGCTAGAGGCGGTACAACAGGGTACTAGAGCCTCCATGCCCGCCCGTATCACATCTTGTATACAAACTAGAGGCAGCACAACAGGGTAGTAGAGTCTCCATGCCGCCCGTATCACATCTTGTATCCAAGCTAGAGGCGGTACAACAGGGTACTAGAGCCTCTATGCCCACCCATATCACATCTTATAGCCAAGCTAGAGGCAGTACAACAGGATACTAGAGCCTCCATGCCCACCCATATCACATCTTATAGCCAAGCTAGAGGCAGTACAACAGGATACTAGAGCCTCCATGCCCACCCATATCACATCTTGTATCCAAGCTAGAGGCGGTACAACAGGGTACTAGAGCCTCCCTACAAGGGGTCAGTTCTCCACAATAAATGATGCTTTTGCTCTGATATCGTAATCACTTACTTATATCAGATGTTACCCTCACACAAAGAAATGTTCCTTCCATTCCAATAACTTCTAGGGGAGGGATTGTTTTTGATAATGAGTTTATATAAATAAATTAATCAAAGACGAATGTTGGATCTACAAGGCCCTTCAGTATTTGGGCCCCGTGTGTTCCCACCCTGTTTGCCTCAGTGACCCTCCTCTTCAGCGATTCCTGTAGGTGATGTAAATGGATTTTTCCAGTCTTTGGTCATTTGTGATTGATGATAGTGGAGATATATAGCAGTGTGTGACAGTGCACCATGGGGAGCGCTTATATTTATGGCTTACAGTAAAGTCCTTATCAGGAGCAGAAATCACATTTTCCTTTGAAAGGAATTTGTTGCAGCCAAAATGAAGAACAATCGTATCGGTCATTGTAACGATTAACTGGGTTCTATGGAAATAGTAATGACTGCTCAGCAAATAGCGCACATTCCAATGACCTCATCGCATAAAACATCTGAATTGACAATTTAACCAGAAATTGGAATGAGGAGGGCTAAAAGGAACCATAGCGCCCCCTTACTCCAGCACTTAAAACAGCAAATATTTACGTGCTCATCTCCATCATACAGCCACACAATAAGACTGTAAATCCTGATTCTAGGGTAGTGAGGGAACACATGCAGATCTCTCCTTTCTGTCCTTAGTGGCCACTTCATCTCCATGAAATAGCATCACTGAATGGTCATTAGTAGTATGAGTAGTAATGTTGAGCGAGCCAAAAAGTCAAACCTTGTTTTGAGTTGAACCTTGCTGAAAGCTCTGTTCAATGAGAAAACCTTAGGAGATTCATCTCAGCCAAACGAGTTCAAAGAAGGAGAAGAAAGAAGAAAGAAAAAGAAGGAAAAAATAATCTTTTTCCTTCTTCTTCATCCTTTTCCACCTTCTTCTCTCTCCTTCTTTCCCTTCTTTTTCCTCCCTTTTCCCCTCTCTGTCTTTTTTATCTTTCTTTCTCCAAACTTCTTCCTTCCTTTTTCTTCTTTTACTTTGTTTTTCTTTTTATCTTCTTTTTTCCTTCTCCCGCCTCTTCTTTCTTCATCCCTCTTTTTCTTTCTTGTTCCTCCTCCTTTTTTCTACCTCCTCTCTCTTCTTTCTTCTTCCTCCTCTCTCTTCCTTCTTCTTTCCTCTCTCTTCCTTCTTTTTCTTTTCCCTGCCTTCATCCTTTCTTCTTCCTTCTCTCACTTTGTGCTTATTTTTCCTTTTCATTTTTTCCTCCTCCTGCAACCTTTTTTGTCTTCCCCCTTTTTTTTCTTCCTCCTCTTCTTTTATTTCTCCTCTTACTTTGTGCTTCGCTGTTTCTTCTTCTTTTTCCCTTTCTTTTTTCCTCTTTTTGTCTTCTTTCTTTTTGATTGTTTTTTCCTTTCTTTTTCCTTTCTTTTTTCTTCCTTTATTTTCTTTTTATTTATCAACTTTGCCTTAAAAAGCAGCTCTAAAGTACTTATATACATTTCTAAGTGACCTAAGAGTGTTATACAGGGCTTTTGTAGCTCTTAGTGTTATGCAGCAGTTTTAGGGGTATGGTTTTAGCAGTTTGGTTTGAACTAATTCAGACCAAATCAAACATTTTGCCGAAATTTGGCGAACTCGACAAACTGAATTTTTTTAAAAAGCTTGCTCCTTAATAATGAGTAGTGGATGCCCCCTAGATCCTCAAGGTAGTGCAGGCCACAGGGCACATGCCCTCTGTACCCTTCCTATAATCTATCCCTATAATCTATAATTTCTTCTTTTGGGAATAACACTGGGGGGCATCTCTACCTAGGCTGGCATTTAAAATGATGATCTAAGTAAAGTTGGCAATAGTGTGAAGTGTGCCCGAAATATTAAGAGGCAGAAACCTGTTAATACATTTGATGCATCTTCAGGTTGTCTGTCAAATCAGAAATCTAAGTCAGTTAGGAGCTGACATAGATCTCAGCTATAATTTTCACCAGTTTCTTGTGTAAATTATAATAAATGTTAATGGCTACAAGCAGCCACACCCCTTAACCACAAGTGTCACAATATTTTTTAAAGTGCTGGGAACAGGATAAAATACAAAAAAATAACACCTTTTGGAGCAAAAGATGTTGGACACCAAAATGTGCAACTTTTTTTTTTTTAAGAGAAAACAGGCATAAAGGGTGGAAAATCTGTCCATGGGCGCCTTTCTGCTATTAACTGTACATCTATTACAGAAATCACTTTATATTACATACTAGGTGTAATAAGACCGTTCCTATTTTGCGAAAGTTCTGACTGCACCAAGATAACATGCTGGGTTCTGAACAGCATGTACATCACTTTATAGAGACTGCAGAGGCCAGGAAGAGCTGAACAGGGGTCACTGGACCTGACCTTCATTCTCACAAAAGGTCTTACAGGTGAAATCTGAACCCACCTGAAGCCACATTCTGTGTATTGGCCATGAATGCTGAAATGGATTTTCCAAAATGAAAAGTTCTACAACTTTCTAATAGACTTTATATTTCAATTCTTCAACAGGGACTCATTGAAGAGAAAACATGCAGGTTTATGGGTGGGAGGAAGGAGGACATGATCTAGTTCTATGATGAATGCAGTCAATGTCTAGTTCCTATGCGTCCTGGGATGAAAGTTGTGGATACATGTAAAATATAGTCATGTACACAGCTGCTCCCTGTTGCAGTCTTATGTATAATTGCATCTGTATCAATCTACAGTGAAGCAACTTTACAAATAAACTTCATTAAAAATCTGAATTAGAACATTTAGCTTGCTCATATTACAATCTGGCCCTCTGCATTCCACCAGTGTCTAATGGTGATTGAGCCTGCCCTGCAGCTTATCAGATGGTGCATTTTTGCCTTCTTTTGCTGTGAGTTATGTCTTTGTACATTTTTTTTCTCTCACCTCTGTGATTTTCATTAAAAATCTTGTTTCATGTCTATAACTTCTAGGGAAATCTACATGTTTCCATGGTAACAGACTGCAAACAAACCCTGTGTAGTCTGCTAGTGTAGTCTGATCCTGCAGTCACACTCCCTTCAATCTGGCCTCTATTTCTTCAAATTGCCCAGAATCTAGACTGCAACATTATAGCAAACTAGCAGAGAGATTAATGTATTTGATGTATTTAGCTCTCAGAGCATTGTCTACACTGGATACAATTGTATCTACTTCTCAGCTGAGAGCAGGACTAGCTATGTACAATGTATCAGTCTGGAGTCTGGGCTGTTTAGCTCACAGAGCATTGTCTACACTGGATACAATTGTATCCACTTCTCAGCTGAGAGCAGGACTAGCTATGTACAATGTATCAGCCTGGAGTACTGGCCATTAAGCTCTCAGAGCATTGTCTACACTGGATACAATTGTATCCACTTCTCAGCTGAGAGCAGGACTAGCTATGTACAATGTATCAGTCTGGAGTCTGGGCTGTTTAGCTCACAGAGCATTGTCTACACTGGATACAATTGTATCCACTTCTCAGCTGAGAGCAGGACTAGCTATGTATAATGTATCAGCCTGGAGTCTGGGCCGTTAAGCTCACAGAGCATTGTCTACACTGGATACAATTGTATCCACTTCTCAGCTGAGAGCAGGACTAGCTATGTACAATGTATCAGTCTGGAGTCTGGGCCGTTAAGCTCACAGAGCATTGTCTACACTGGATACAATTGTATCCACTTCTCAGCTGAGAGCAGGACTAGCTATGTACTGGGATACTTCCACTGAATGTTCTCATTTACTGACAGTAAGCAAATACTGTATTTTCAAAATGGAGTAGAAAAAAACCACAAAGTTTAATAGAAAGTTCTACAACTTTTCTTTTGAGTAGTAATGAAGTGTTATTTACATAATAACAGACAACTTCTCTTTGTGTTTTGTTCTATTTCCGGCACATTTTGTTTTATTTGGTACACAATGACTTTGTTTTAGTATATTTCCATCTATGAGAAGATTGTGCTGGTCAGAAACCCATGATATTGTGTGTTTATGGGAATGTAATTGTTACCAAGGAATGTACTGTAATGCTATAAACCTCTCACATGGAGAGCAGCATGTTATGTAGGACATTGAGCTCAGAGTCAGCAGTCTGAAGATCAGGGAAGACATGAAGAATAGAGATGAGCGAACGTACTCGTCCGAGCTTGATACTCGGGCGAATATTAGCGTGTTCGGGATGCTCGGTACTCATAACGAGTACCACGCGGTGTTCCGGTTACTTTCACTTTCATCTCTGAGACGTTAGCGCGCTTTTCTGGCCAATTGAAAGACAGGGAAGGCATTACAACTTCCCCCTGTGACGTTCAAGCCCTATACCACCCCCCTGCAGTGAGTGGCTGGGGCGATCAGATGTCACCCGAGTATAAAAATCGGCCCCTCCCGTGGCTCGGCTCAGATGCCTTTTGAGTTAGCTGAGGGAAAGTGCTATCGTGCTGGAGCTGCTGTAGGGAGAGCGTTAGGAGTGAGTGTAGGCTTCAAGAACCCCAGCCCTGCACGACCACATCTCCCGCAACATTGTACGCGCCCTCACCAATGCGGTTAGTGGCAAGGTCCACTTAACTACGGACACGTGGACAAGCACAGGCGGGCAGGGCCACTACATCTCCCTGACGGCACATTGGGTGAATTTAGTGGAGGCTGGGACAGAGTCAGAGCCTGGGACCGCTCACGTCCTACCCACCCCCAGAATTGCGGGCCCCAGCTCGGTGGTGGTATGTTCGGCGGTGTATGCTTCCTCCACTAAAGCACCCTCCTCCTCCTCCTCCTCCTCAACCTCTGTCTCGCAATCTAGATGTGTCAGCAGCAGCAGGACGTCGCCAGCAGTCGGTGTCGCGCAGCGTGGCAGCACAGCGGTGGGCAAGCGTCAGCAGGCCGTGCTGAAACTACTCAGCTTAGGAGATAGGAGGCACACGGCCCACGAACTGCTGCAGGGTCTGACAGAGCAGACCGACCGTTGGCTTGCGCCGCTGAGCCTCCAACCGGGCATGGTCGTGTGTGACAACGGCCGTAACCTGGTGGCGGCTCTGCAGCTCGGCAGCCTCACGCACGTGCCATGCCTGGCCCACGTCTTTAATTTGGTGGTTCAGCGCTTTCTGAAAAGCTACTCACGCTTGTCAGACCTGCTCGTAAAGGTGCGCCGGCTCTGCGCACATATCCGCAAGTCCCACACGGACGCTGCCACCCTGCGCACCCTGCAACATCGGTTTAATCTGCCAGTGCACCGACTGCTGTGTGACGTGCCCACACGGTGGAACTCTACGCTCCACATGTTGGCTAGGCTCTATGAGCAGCGTAGAGCTATAGTGGAATACCAACTCCAACATGGGCGGCGCAGTGGGAGTCAGCCTCCTCAATTCTTTTCAGAAGAGTGGGCCTGGTTGGCAGACATCTGCCAGGTCCTTCGAAACTTTGAGCAGTCTACCCAGGTGGTGAGCGGCGATGCTGCAATCATTAGCGTCACCATTCCTCTGCTATGCATCTTGAGAAGTTCCCTGCAAACCATAAAGGCAGCCGCTTTGCGCTCGGAAACAGAGCCGGGGGAAGACAGTATGTCGCTGGATAGTCAGAGCACCCTCCTGTCTATATCTCAGCGCGTTCAGGAGGAGGAGGAGGAGCATGAGGAGGATGAGGAGGAGGGGGAAGAGACAGCTTGGCCCACTGCTGACGGTACCAATGCTGCTTGCCTGTCATCATTTCAGCGTGTATGGCCTGAGGAGGAGGAGGAGGAGGAGGAGGAGGAGGATCCTGAAAGTGATCTTCCTAGTGCGGACAGCCATGTGTTGCGTACAGGTACCCTGGCACACATGGCTGACTTCATGTTAGGATGCCTTTCTCGTGACCCTCGCGTTACACGCATTCTGGCCACTACGGATTACTGGGTGTACACACTGCTCGACCCACGCTATAAGGAGAACCTTCCCACTCTCATTCCCGAAGAGGAAAGGGGTTCGAGAGTGTTGCTATACCACAGGACCCTGGCGGACAAGCTGATGGTAAAATTCCCATCCGACAGCGCTAGTGGCAGAAGGCGCAGTTCCGAGCGCCAGGTAGCAGGGGAGGTGCGGAGATTGAGCAGCATGTACAGCCCAGGCAGTGCAACAGTCTTTAAGGGCCTGGACAGCTTTATGGCTCCCCACCAAGACTGTGTCACCGCTCCCCAGTCACGGCTGAGTCGGCGGGAGCACTGTAAAAGGATGGTGAGGGAGTACGTAGCCGATCGCACGACCGTCCTCCGTGACGCCTCTGCCACCTACAACTACTGGGTGTCGAAGCTGGACACGTGGCTGAACTAGCGCTGTATGCCCTGGAGGTGCTTGCTTGTCCTGCGGCTAGCGTCTTGTCGGAGAGGGTGTTTAGTGCGGCTGGGGGAATCATCACAGATAAGCGTACCCGCCTGTCAACCGACAGTGCCGACAGGCTAACACTCATCAAGATGAACAAAGCCTGGATTTCCCCAGACTTCTCTTCTCCACCAGCGGACAGCAGCGATACCTAAGCAATACGTAGGCTGCACCCGCGGATGGAAGCATAGTTCTCTCTCACCATACAAAAACGGGGACATTTCTGCTTCATCAATCTGTGTATAATATTCCTCCTCCTCCTGCTCCTCCTCCTGAAACCTCACGTAATCACACTGAACGGGCAATTTTTCTTAGGGCCACAAGGCTCACTCATATAATTTTTCTAAAAATTTTTTATACGTTTCAATGCTCTTAAAAGCGTTGAAACTTTAACTTGAACCAATTTTTCGTTAAACTGGGCTGCCTCCAGGCCTAGTTACCACTTAAGCCACATTAACCAAAGCGACTAATGGGTTTCACCTGCCATCTTGGTTGGGCATGGCCAATTTTTACTGAGGTACATTAGTACTGTTGGTACATCAATTTTTTGTTCTTCGCCTGCACTCATGGTACAGAAAGGTGTGTGGGGTTGGCCTACACTTTAGCTACATAAATGTAACTTGGGCCTTGGCTATACTGCAGCTACTGAAATGGAACTAAGACTGTGCTCCCACTATACTGCTGCTTCGGAATTGTTCCTGGGGCCTGTGTAGGCTGCTACTATTACTTAAATGGAACTTAGACTATGCTCCTCCTATACTGCTGCTTCGGAATTGTTACTGGGGCCTGTCTTGAGTGCTACTATTACTGAAATGGAACTAATACTGTGCTCCCCCTATAATGCTGCTAGTGATATGTTAGTGGGGCCTGTCCTAATGCTACGGCTGAAATGTTACGAATTCTGGGCTCTGCCTATACCGCTGCTAATGGTATGTCTCTGGGGTGTGGAAACAGAGGCTTCCCAAAGACATGATGGCGGCGAGGCCATTTCCCACCAACGCGGTTACTGTTAAGGTGCATATAACCACGGACACGTGGAGAGGACACGTAGTGCCTCAAAAACATCCCCCTCCTCCTCCAACAATGAAAACATTCTTGGCAAATGCCTTTGCATTGGTTCGTCTGGTGGCAGTCCAAGAATTTCACCTTTACCGACACAACAAGAGAGCCCCCCCACCATCCCCCCGCCACGGCCCACTTAATCCTGGCCACATTCCGAAAACCAACAAAATACAACCGTGCTACTAGGTCCGCAGTCACCACCACATTACCACCAATGCGGTTACTGTTAAGGTACATATTACCAGTCTGACTGGGGCATACAGACACCTTGACAGAATGAATAGTGTGTGGCACCTAGGTTCCCCATTGCTATGCCCACATGTGCAGCTCCTGATGGAGGTGGCACAGGATTGGATTTCTCATTGCTTCTGTACAGCATTGTGGGCTATCGCCCCACCACTTTTAAAGAGGGTCGCTGCCTAGCCGTGCCAACCCTCTGCAGTGTGTGCCTGCGGTTCCTCCTCATGGCAGACGCACTTATAAATAGAAGTGAGGGTGGTGTGGCATGAGGGCAGCTGAAGGCTGCGCAGGGACAGTTTGGTGTGCGCTGTGGACACTGGGTCGTGCAGGGGGGAGGGGGGTTGGGCAGCATGTAACCCAGGAGAAGTGGCAGCAGAGTGTCATGCAGGCAGTGATTGTGCTTTGTTGTAGCTAGTGTGGTGCTTAGCTAAGGTATGCCATGCTAATGAGGGCTTTTCAGAAGTAAAAGTTGTTGGGGGGGGGGGGGGCACTCTTGCCGCTATTGTGGCTTAATAGTGGGACCTGTGAACTTGAGATGCAGCCCAACATGTAGCCCCTCGCCTGCCCTATCCGTTTCTGTGTCGTTCCCATCACTTTCTTGAATTGCCTAGATTTTCACACATGAAAACCTTAGCGAGCATCGGCGAAATACAAAAATGCTCCGGTCGCCCATTGACTTCAATGGGGTTCGTTACTCAAAACGAACCCTCGAACATCGCGATAAATTCGTCCCGAGTAACGAGTACCCGAGCATTTTGGTGCTCGCTCATCTCTAATGAAGAACTAATTCAGAGCACTACAATCTGCCCACATTTTAGTGTCTGTATTACTTCTGCAATTCCTGACCCGACTGCAGGTCACATGATCTGAACTTCCAGCATTAGGGCTTCGACAGACTAGTGTGTGATAGAATACACGAACAAATGTATTTATTGTACAGAGTGTATTTGCGCAGGCACCAATTGTTCACACAGATGAGATCACTCCAGCCTGATTTTAAATGCTAATTTCCCTACCGAGGTGCCAGTAGGTATGCTCTGTGTTTAGCATATACCTGCGCAGACAGATATGCATGTTTGCGCACCTCCCATAGACCTCTATGGAGGTCTTCAGTGTGGAAAATGCACCTGCGAAAACAGGGAAAACAATAAAAGCGAGAATGAACCTATCGAAACAATAATTGCGGTGTTTCACGTTCGTCTATTGAAGCCCGAAATACACTCGCCGCTGCGCAGCATAGGTGCACATGTACAATATATAAAGAGCCAGGTAATCAGTCTGTTGCATACAGGTTTGCGAATTTTACTGTAAAGTTTGTGCACGCAGGGCCAGTTCACACGCGCTCATGACGCTGTCTTTCCATGGAGTTGATTGGCTGTTAAAGCCTGATGAGGTCCAGCGGTCTTCTTTTCCTGCGTTTTGCGCAGCGTTTCACACTTCCTCTTGGAAGTCCCGTAGACTTCTATGGGGCTATTACTGCGCAAAACGCAGGAAAATAGAGCAGGTCCTATTTTTTGAGCATACACGAAATGCGTGCACAAAATGCACTTATGAGAACAAACCAATTGACTTCAATGGGTTCTATTTTCAGTGTTTAGTGGGCACAGATTTTGCATGCGCAAAAACGTGGCATATAAAGTATAAGGCGTTTTGGCAAGTTGGGGTACACTTTCCTGCGGATCGCCCCCCTTTTTACCCGGAGTGGCAACCACACACACAGAAACTGCTCAGGAGCTGTGGATTTCTTTATCTGGCACCCGCCAGAGTTTATTCATCATCACCACAATCACAAAACACAGTTCATATGCACCCCACCTGGGTGTGAGTCAAGGGTTGTCGTCCCTGTCGGACTCTGGCCTTT
The DNA here is from genome assembly GCF_035609145.1 of Eleutherodactylus coqui. Taxonomy (NCBI): domain Eukaryota; kingdom Metazoa; phylum Chordata; class Amphibia; order Anura; family Eleutherodactylidae; genus Eleutherodactylus; species Eleutherodactylus coqui. Next base: position 43,349,997 of record NC_089841.1, read on the forward strand.
TCTAGGCCACCAGCCTGCAGCACCTCAGCTCGGCTGCGCTGTTCCTCTCCCTCTTTGTTTTTGGCAGGAACTGGCTTTTATCTAGTTCCTGCTCCACCCCTTGCTGTTAACCCTAGCACCTGAAGTCCTGCCTGTAGCCTTCTACAGGCCCTTCTGTGTACTGCACTACTACAGAGTCCTTATAGTTTATATGCCTACGATGCTGTAACTTCAAGTCAATCGACCAGGCCAGGCATTAGGACCGTAATATGGATTCTAAAAGGTAGCCACGTTACATCATTCAAATTAGGCCTGTTTTGTACATGGCATTGCAAGAAACTTACAACACCAAAGCCTCATCCCAATTGTGAAGCATGTTGGAGGGGGCATCATTGTTCGGGGCTAAGATGGAGGGAATATTATGGTTTGGAGCAATAGTGGATGGGGTATCATGGTTTGGGGTATCTTTGCTCCTTAGGGCCTGGGTACAGGTACCTTGTGATCATTGAGGGAACAGTGAATTCTAAGATGAATCAGAACACTTACTGGAGAATGTAAGTGCCACCATCCAAGACCTGAAGCCGAAGAGAAGTTGGGTGATGTAACAAGACAATGGCCCAAAGCACACAAGTAATCACCTAATGGAGAAGAAAATTTGTGTTTTGGAATAGCCAAGTTAGACCCTGACCATAACCATGTGGAAATGTTGTGACATGGCCTGAAGAGGGCTGTTCACACAAAGCATCCCAGAAATATTGATGAACTGAAATATATTTGCAAGAAGGAACGATCCAAAATTCCTCAACGTTGTACAAACTTAATTTGCAGCTACAGAAAATGTTTAGTGCAGATGGTTGTTGCTAATTAAGGCTCTAAAGGCAATTAAATGAAGGGGCTCACTTACTTTTCCTCCCTGCACCGTAGAATATTATTGAGTATGCTCAGTAAAAGATTTGAGCGGTACGGCTGTCTGTGTGTTATTATACTGTGTTTGTCTGTAATTGTGACTTAGATACAATCAAACCACATTTTATTAGTCATCAATGTAGAAATCCAAGGAATTCCAAAGGGTTCACTTAATTTGTCTTGCAACCGTACATATACACATGTGATTGAGTTGCATGGAGTACATCTAATTGATGTATTGGCTTCTCGATTCCCCTGAACTTCGTAGCTACACAGACTCCCTGTACAGGTAATGACTCCATTCACCGTCAGGACATTAGACTTGTGACTGAATACATCAAATTATTAATCTTTTATCTTCAGGAGAAGGGAGACTAATGAGATGTGATTTAGAGGATTTACCGCGTGACTACATCAATCTTAGCCACACATGATTATGTAATAAGCCATGATAGGCAACTGTTACAATTTTTCACAGTCAGATATAAGAGGACATTGTGCATTCACAGCAGCACAAGGAGGTTAAAGGGAAAGAACAGCAAAAATACAGATATTTGCATAATTATTCATCTGGAAATCTTCTGACCCATAAACATGGCCAACAATGGATCTCTGAACAAAAATCAGGTTTCAGGCATAAAAATTATTGTTTGCTGATTTCCATATTGTTGCAAGTAAATAGCGACCACTTTGTGGTTCACCTTTACTGTAAGATTTCTCTGCCTGTATAAACTGTTAGAACAAACGAATGTGCAAACTGTTACCATTCATGATATGGGCGAGCAAGGAGGTTCTAGTACCCTGTTGTACCGCCTCTAGCTCGGATATAGGATGTGATCTGGGGGAGGAATGGAGGCTCTAGTACCCTGTTGTACCGCCTCTAGCTTGTATACAAGATGTGATACAGGGGGCATGGAGGCTCTAGTACCCTGTTGTACCGCCTCTAGCTTGGATACAAGATGTGATACAGACAGGCATGGAGGCTCTAGTACCCTGTTATACCACCTCTAGCTTGGATACAAGATGTGATACAGGCGGGCATGGAGGCTCTTGTACCCTGTTGTACCACCTCTAGCTTAGATACAAGATATCATACGGGTGGGCATGGAGGCTCTAGTACCCTGTTGTACTGCCTCTAGCTTGGATACAAGATGTGATATGGGGGGCATGGAGGCTCTAATGATATACAACATTTGACAGGGCAACCCAGGATCTCCTCAGGAAATTGTGTTTATTATATATGCGCACAGTTACTGGTGGATTAATATCCCAAGACCAGAGTGCCTATACAAAAACGTTCACATAACCTTATACAGTGTGGTCCGGCTTATACACAGTTTTATAACTATTGGTTAACACTTGAAGGAATAACTTCAGGGGGGGGGGGGGGTTGTAATGTAAGTTGGGCTATCTTGGTATTCAATTACAACAGTGTGAGTAGAGAAAAAAAACAATATAATTCAGCTTTCTGACTGATAACAGAGACAATAGCAGTTAAAGTACATTAATTTTTCTATGTCCTCGTACCCCATTTTACTCCCTTTGATAGCTATCACTTGCTTATAGCCTATTATCCTAATGTATGGGTTTATATCCCCATAGACTTCAGTATAGCCTGTATATTCCATGCTCAATCAGTTTTATCCATGTTTTATAAGGAGAATATACTGGATTATAGCATAGGATCTGTGAACCTTGTTCACACATGTAGTAGGTGGTCTTATTGTATGTGCAACCGCCTACTTGTCTCCCCTTACCCATGTAGTAAGTATGGTACACTAATATTCTTGTGATACATGTACCCATTCTAGCTTCTTGCATACAGTTATCTCAATTATTGGAACAAGTCCAAATTTCCTGTATAGTGTAATCCCACCACCCCAACAGTCTTTAGTAGGGTCTTCATTCTTCTTGTTGTCTTGCAGCTGTAGCTCTCCCCTCTCCTAGGTGTTTCAAGGCAAACAATGTCTGTGCGAAAACCACTGTCTCTGAAGAAAGCACTATCAGCTGGTGCCTCCAAGGCTTCCAGGAAGGGGCAAGGTCCTTGTCTGGTCCAAGGCACTTCTGGAGGTTTTTGAGGTGAGCTTCAGGGGATCTGTCAGGTGTGGTGAGCACAGTCAGTGTAGGCCACTTTGACTCTGGTCTGGTGGATTCAAGGTCTCATCTCAGCAACTTTAACAGCAGTCGGGGTAGATGGGATAACGGTGTATGGACCCTTCCACCTAGGTTTGCAAGGCCTCCGGTGCCAATCTTTAACCCAGACTTTTTTCCTCTGGAAGAAAAAAAGAAGTACACAGCAGTATCCAGACATATAGGTAAATTTTGCACATCAATATTCAAACAAGAAAGGTTATCTACTTCTGCTCTCTTTTGGCAATGGTTGCCATGGTTTGACCCAGGGCAAGCATCTGCTGGCAATTTATCATCTCTCCGACTATTTTGTTGTCTGCTCTAATCCCCAACACTACTTGACTGGGCGTCCCCTACATCATCTTAAGAGGAGAATTACCAGTTCTTTTGGTGGGGGCTGATCTGTTTCTGAGAAGAGCAATGGGTAGGACTTGTGGCCCTTTTAGGTGAGTCTCCTGACAGAGCATCCCTAAGGCAAGTTTTAAAGTCCAGTTCATGCATTCAATCTTTCCTGAGCTCTGAGGTGTGTAGGTAGTGCGCAGTTTCCATCTGATCTTGAGGCAGCTGGCCAGCTGTTGTATGATCTCTGCATCAAAGCCTGGTCCATTGTCTGACCCACTCTGCATTGGTAGGCCGTGTCTTGGTAGGCCATGTCTTGGAACTCTGTCTCTCAATAGCACTCTGGCCACTTTGATCGATTTTTCAGTCATAGTGGGGTAGGCCTCTACCCACTCCATGTATGTGCAGACAGAGACCAGGAGATATTTCCATCCGTCAGCTGCAGGCATTTAAGTAAAGTTCACTAGTACATATTGGATAGGAAGCTGCTCCATAAGATTATATCCCTGGAGTCTTTAAAGGACCTTGTCTGGGATTAATTTCAGCGCAAATTACACATTTTGTGGTGCTCGTCTGGTAAGTCTTGGGGTATGCAGGAAATCTCGGATTAGATCTTCCATAGTGGTGTACCCATAGTGTGTCCTCATGCACTTTCTTGACAATTTCCGTTGCTAGTACTGTTGAAACCACACTTCTTCCATCCGAGAGGATGAACCAGCCCTCCGGTGTGTATTTTTCATCTTCTGTCTTTAGCATCTCCTGTTCACTTTGATTGTAGCAGGGGTTCCAGCATTAAAAACGTTTACCCTATGTGATACGGGTATACGTCTGCTTTCTCGGGAATCCGGAGCGCAGGGATCTTTTTTCCTTTGATTGAAAGCATTTCAGGAGAGTCGCATCTCGCTTGGCATCAGCATCTGCCTCTCTGTTTCCCTGTGCAACGAGTGAGTCTCCCTTCTGTTTTCCTTTACAGTGAATGACGCACGCCTTTTCTGATGGTTCCGGAATGAGACGAGCATGCTTCACTTCTTGACCCACTGAAGGGATCAGACTCTTTTCTTTTCTCAGGGCCCCATGAACATGGAGTGTGAGGAAGGCATACTTTGAGTCAGTGAAGATATTGACTTTCACCTCAACATATCCAGCATAGCATATACCTTCCTCCATGAAGCTGCTACCATCTATGTGATATTCGGCATCTGTGTCCTGTAGATCAGGACGGCTGCTGAAGAATTCATCCATCACCTCACAGCAGTTATGTTCGGGAGTTCCTGTTCTAGTGGGCAAACAGGGTTGCCGGATTCAGAGTGCTGCCCACTTCCAACTTCAGTCTTGGGTTTTCACATAGGAGGCCTTGGTACTTGATCATGCGAGCATTTGTCAGCCAGTGGTGACCTTTGGCGTCCATCAGAGTTAGGACAGAAGGTGGCACCTGTACTGTAAGATCTTGACCCAGGGATAGCTTGTCAGCTTCCATAACCAAGGCCACTGTTGCTGCCAGTGTTTTCAGGTGGGGAGGCCATCCCATGGCTGCATTATCAAGTTGCTTGGAGAGATAGGCAACAGGTTTATGCCATGATCCCATCATCTGGGTGAGAACGTCGATCGCCAGTCCCTTCTTCTCATGAACATACAGAATAAATGGTTTCTCCAGATTAGGCAAGGGCAGTGTGGGTACTTTTAGAAGAGCTTGCTTGATGTTGTCATAGGCCCTTGTATGTTCCTGCTCCCAACTGAAGGGGCATCTTCACCTCCCTTTGTGACTCCATAAAGGGGTTTGGCCATTTCAGCAAAGCCAGGTATCCATATTCTGCAGAATCCAGCTCCAAGAAATTCTTTGAATTTTCCTTCTGGTGGTTGGTACAGGGATATTGCAGATGGTCTTCTTTCTTTCAACTTGCAGTTGTACCTTCCCTTGTGAAATATGAAATCCCAGGTATTTGACAGTTGTATGGCAGATCTCTGACTTCTTCCTTGAGATTTTGTATGTGGCTTCATAGAGATGACGAAGCACTGTCTTAGTGGTCTGCAGACATTGTTCAGAGGTAGATTCAGTTATGAGGAGATCATTCACATACTGTAGCAATGCAGTGCCTGGCTGGGAAGAGAGAGAGATTCTTCTTAAGTCAATAGCAAGAGCTTCTCCGAAGAGTGTGGGTGAGTTTTTGAGCCCTTGGGGCAAACTGTACTTTTCTCTTGTTCTTGGGTCTTCCCATTGGGAGGCAAAGATAAGCTGATTGTCCTCTGTCAGCCAGACGGTGAAGAAAGCATCTTTCAAATTCAGCACAGTAAAGTGAGTTGCTTCTCCTGGTATTAGTCCAAGCAGCGTGTATGGGTTGGGCACTGTTTGATGCAAAGTTACCACAGCTTGATTCACTGCTCTGAGATTCTGGACTGGGCAATGCTTTGTTTTTCCAGGTTTCTTTACAGGCAGAGAGGGGTGTTCCATGGTGATTGGCATCTCTTCAGGATACCATACTTCAGAAACTTTTCCAGATTCAGTGCAATGCCATGGCAGGCAGCAGATGGTAGGGGGAACCAGTGTGTCGTCTCTCTAGGCAGGAAAACCACTCAGTGGAACTGACAGCTGACCCAGAGACCAGATATTCACTCCTCAGCGCATAGCTGGGTACAAGGTGGAAACTAGGACTGAGCTAGCCCTGCACTGGTGAGGAATAGGAGATCCCAGCCTAAAAGAGAGCAGGGTAATCATCCTGACAAGGACAGTCCTGAGCTGGAACCTGGCTCATGAATGACAGCAAACAATCTCCATTCCTCCACTTGAAGCACTGTGAGTGAGAAGATGTGGGCAGGAGTTGAACCATCTTTTTCAAGTTGTAAAGTCATCTGTCCGTCCGGTTCAAAGGACACTTGAGCCTGCAGTTTTCTTATCATATCCTGTCCCAATATTGATACTGGACAGTCTAGTAGATACATGAATTAATGAGTGACTTCTTTGGGCTATAACTGAATATTCAGCTCTGGTATCAGTCATAAAATTCACAGAATGACACCATACATTAAGGGTGACTACCTACTACAGTTTTTTTTTCACTGCAAAATTTGCAGCGTTTGTTTTTTCTGCAGGGGTCTATGGGACTTGTAATGTTAAAATCGCGATTTTGCGCGATCGTGATTTTAACATTACAAGTCCCATAGACCCCTGCAGAAAAAAAAACGCTGCGAATTTCGCAGTGAAAAAAAGCTATAGTGGGTAGTCACCCTTACTCTGACCATAGATTCCTGGGGGCCCAGCAGATAGGAATTTGGTTACCCTTATTCAGTATTATCTTCATACAGTGGAACAATAGAAGCAAAACAAGAGGGAGGTTGTTGGGGTGGGCCCAAGTGGCTCTGCCATGTGCTCCCTTATTGGTAGTGGCCATTTTGGGCCTGGCCCCTTCCTTCTTCTCTTTCTGTATGAGCGGAGGAAGTGAGGGGGCAGTCTCTACTCCAGTGACAATGCTTCCTGCACCTTCTGCATTGGTCTCCATCAAGGGGGTGGTGTTAGGGTCCACCCTTCTGGACCTATGAAGGAGGTGGGTTGTTTCAGGCGTTGTTCAAGGGTGAAGTTGTCTTGACTGGATTGCTGCAGGCCATCTTTTTCATTCATCCATGTTTGTCTTCGTTACAAGTTTCTATTCCATTCACGCAGGTAGAGTACCGCTCCCAGAATTTTACATTACAAGGTCAACACACATTCCTCCCTCCCTTCTTCCTCTCTCTCACTGAAAGTATCTACAAGTTCTGTAAGGCTGAAAGGGGGAAAGGGCCAAGGGAGAAAGCAACTTTGCTATCAAAGCTTTGCAAAAATCAAGCATTCTTTAACCATTTGTAAATTTAGCCATACCACACAGAGCTAGTACTCCAAGCCATTTCTAAATGCAAATCCATTCAATGCTAGTGTAGCCTACATTCCTTTTCACTGTCTTATCCCAAGATAATAATCCCGTAATAATCCTTTCTCTCTCTCTGAAAGTTTTTGAACTTCTGTCTGCTATCCTCTGATTAATATTGATGCTACTGTCACCCATAGTGACGTGTCTTCTCAGTACGGATACTAATGGACACCTGTATAAAGGAGACTAATACATACAGCAAACATCAGTGCTAAGACAGATAACGTAACATCAAAACATACAGGACAAACGGTGGTGCGCACTACTACATTGGTGGTGCACACTACTACCAATGCAAGCATTGGAATGCCAGGCAACAAGTACATCAATGGCAGGTGAGAAGCCAGCCTGTGCTTGCTTTGGAGCTAAGATGGTGCTTGGGCGGCAGCCTAAAGTATTTTTACAGCAGATTCTAAACTGGCTGCGGGGCCATGACTGGCACTGTAATGGCCACCAGCAGGGGCGTAACTATAGAGGATGCAGGGGATACGGTTGTACCCGGGCCCAGGAGCCTTAGGGGGGCCCATGAGGCCTCTCTTCTGTATATAAGGAGCCCAGTACTATGAATAAAGCATTATAGTTGGGGGCCCTGTTACAGGTTTTGCATTGGGGCCCGGGAGCTTCAAGTTACGCCTGACTGAGTTATGATAAGGGACGGGTCTGCACACGAAACACATATCAAGGTATGCAGACTGCTACTGGCCACATTAACAACACGGCCATCTAGGGGCAGGGCAATAGGGAGGAAACACCATCCATGACACATCCAGGGCGGAACCCTCAGATGGTGAAGAAGGGCTGACCTTCTTTGTCTTTCACACAAAGTACATGTAACAATCGCCATCTTGGAAGTTCAGCTATCTTTTACTCTTCGTCACCTGCCTAAACATTCTTCGCAAATTTGAGCAATCGTCTATAATTCCTCCATTATCATCGAACACATTTTTCGAAACCTTCTCATCTAAACAACAGTCAGCAATTTCCATCAAGCTTTTTCTTTGTCTGTACATGTTTTCTACCTTCAACAGCTTGCACTATTTCTCCTGCTGTGAACATCCTATCTACATCATCGTTAAAGTTAGCGTAAACCCATACAGATAAAAGCTACCTTTTGGTGTCTAATTTTACATTACTAACTTTAGGATACCATTTACTGAAATTCTGCAACATACATTCCAAAGGTGACACTTGAGATAGTATACCCATCCTTGGTAGATTCCAACTACCTACCTTATTTACTTCAGAATAGCATGGTTCGTTAGCAAATATCTACAAACCTTATTATGATGACCTCCAATCATCGTTATTACTCAAGATGAGATATCTTCACTTGGAATACCCCTCAAGTTACTAAAGTCTGTCTGGTGCGTGACCAGGACCCTCATCTACCCATACGGGGCAGATCATTTAATTGCGATGGCCTCTATACCATCGTTACCATACTATCTCAGAATTACCTTTGTAGTTGCCCTCAAACGAACATTACCGTACAATGTCCAGTTCCTGGGATCCTTCTCAGGGTTTCCATTAACCCCCCAGGGAGGTAGCAGATATATTTGAGAAGAGTTTTTCCTCATCCCAGAGAAATCTGCTGGGTAGTGCCACAACGGTCAGATCTGCTCAAATTTTTCTGTCGTCACTACCAGAGAAGTCAGGAGGCAAAAAGCCGTCTTCATCAAATCCCCGATGAGCCCCCAGATGATATACGACATTTGACAGGGCAACCTAAGATCTCCCCGGGAAATGGTGTTTATTTTATGTGCTAACAGGCACTGGAGGATTTACATCCCAGGATCAGAGTGTCTATACAAAGACGTTCACATAACCTAATACAGTGTGGGCTGACTTATTCATAGTTTCATAACTATTGGTTAACACTTGAAGGAAGAACTTCAGGAAGGAAGAATTTATCTACAAGAGAGCAAAAAGGGCGGATTTAAATTGGGCTATCTTGGTATCCAATTACAACAGTGTGAGTAGAGAAAAACAATATACTTCAGCTTTCTGGCTGATAACAGAGAGGCAATAACAGGTAAAGTACATTCATTTTTCTATGTCCTCACACCACACTAGTACCCTGTTGTACTGCTTCTAGCTTGGATGCAAGATGTGATATGGGAGGGCATGGAGGCTCTAGTATTCTTTTGGGCTGCTCTAGCTTGGATAGAAGATATGATCCGGGGTACATGGTGCCTCTAGTACCCTGTTGGGCCTCCTCTAGCCTGGATACAAGATGTGATATGGGTGGGTATGGAGGTTAGAGTACCTTGTTGTGCCACTTCTAACTTGGATACAAGATGGGATACAGGCAGGCATGGAGGCTCTAGTACCCTTTTGTACAACCTATAGCTTGGTTACAAGATGTAATACGGATGGGTATGGAGGCTCTAGTACCCTGTTTGTTCGCCTCTAGGTTGGATACAAGATGTGATACGGGATGCATGGAGGATCTGGTACCCTGTTGGGCCTCTTCTAGCCTGGATACAAGATGTGATACGGGAGGGCATGAAGGTTCTAGTACCTTGCTGTGACACCTCTAGCTTGGATACAAGATGTGATAAGAGTGGGCATGGAGGCTCTAGTACTCTGTTGTACCACTTCTAGCGTGGATGCTAGATGTGATATGGGTGGGCATGTAGGCTCTACTACCCTGTTGGGATACCTCTAGCTTGGATACAAGATGTGATACAGGCCAACATGGAACGTCATCAGTGCCCAAACTAAACCTGGATTCGTTGCTTAAGACAATCTGACTCCACTCCGTAGCCATCCAGTTTCATCGTTCATGACACCACTGCAAACAGAAGTGCCGGTGGGTGTACACATAATAGGCAGTACACATATAGGCGCCGTAACACCAAATGTCCTACAGCCAAGCACCTAGAAATGGTTCCAGCAGTCACAGGGGCCTGTAGCGTTGGCTGACAATGAAATAGTTGGAGCTGCTCCTGCTTGTCAAATGATCAGACGATCCTCTCTACTGGGGATGCGGATCAGTCAGGGGCGTCCTGAGCTCAGTTGCCTTGTGTGCCCTCACACATCAACTGGTCCCAATACCTCTTAACAGTCTGGTCAGAACGGCCCAAACGGTGGTCAATTCGTCAATACAACCATCAAGCTTCTCATATTCCAATAATGCACCCCTCTGGTAATGGGGTGGAATTTCTTCTCTACGTCGTCCAGGTGTCTAGTGGTCAACAAGCTCCACACAAAAGGAAGAAGAGGTCACAACACACAAGGAGCCTCTGAGAGCTTTTTTTATAGGTGAAGAGTGGAACCAGTTTTGGGCCCTCAGGTGACGAGACTGTTCATCTAATCACCACAACTCTAATCAGTTGTACATCAGCCTGAGTTTTGCTGCACAATTTTTGTAAATAGTTAACCCCTTAAGGACACGGCCTATTTTGGGCTTAAGGATGCAACGATTTTTGGCGGATTTTCATCTCCATTTTTTAAAAGTCATAACTTTTTTATCTTTCCGTCGACGCGGCCGTATAAGGGCTTGTTTTTTGTGTGGCGAACTGTAGTTTTTTGATGGTGCCATTTTTGGGTACACAGACTATATTGTAAAACTTTTATTATTTTTTTTATGATCGCAGGGAGAGAAAACACATCAATTCTGACATAGATTTTTTTTTTTAACAGCGTTAATCATGCAACATAAATGACACAATCCTTTTTTTCCGCGGGCCGGTACGATTACAACGATACCAAAATGCTTACATTTTTTTAAGGTTTTTCCACTTTTCTGCAATAAAACCCTCTTTTTTGGAAAAAAAAATTCTAAATCACTGCATTCAAAGTCCTGTAACTTTTTTATTTTTCCATGGATGGAGCTCCATAAGGGCTTATTTCTTGCCAGACGAGCTGAAGTTTTTATTGGTACCATTTTGGGGTACATACGGCTTTTTTGATCACTTTTATTGCGTTTTTAGGCAGGCCAAATGTTAAAAATTAGCATTTTGCCTCAGTTTTTTAGCGTTTTTTTAAAATGCTTTTTTCTGTGCAGATTCAAAAGCATGTGCAGCATATTGTACGCATCGTTACGGACGCGAAAATACCAAACATGTGGGATTTAAATTTTTTTAATTTTTTAAAAATCATAATATGACAAAAAGCACAAAAGAAGGGTTTTTTCTAACATTTTTTTTTTTACATTTTTCTTATTTGTACTTTTGTTTTTACACTGTTTGTGTCCCTCTGGGGGACTTAAGGCACAGCACTGATGATCGCTGGGGGACTTAAGGCACAGCACTGATGATCGCTGTGATAAGGCATGGCAGGACTTCTGTCCTGCCATGCCTTATAGCTTATAGAGTGATCACAGGCTATGGCAATACAGAACGCCGGTACCTGTTGCCATAGCAACCAGCCGGGCTCTCTGCGATTATATCGCGAGAGCCCGTCAACTTCACAGAGAGAGCACGCTCCCTCTGTGAACCCTTTCCCTGCAGCGATCTACGTAGATCGCAGCAGGGAAGGGGTTAACAGTGTACTTTGTTAGCCTATTAAGCCCTTTTACAGGCTCGGCTTAACAGGCTGAATCCATTTCATGCTTGAGAGTTTTGACTCAGCTATGTCAACCTGAAAACCTTCCTGCACTATAAACTGGCCATGTAAAAGACCCTTTAGGCATGGTTTACACATTGCAGCTTTTTTATACTTTTTGTTAGCATGTTTGTTTGGTAACCCTTCCTCTCTTCCCTTAGAGAGTCTCCAAAATGCCCATAAGGGTTTACATAAACTCCTCCCCTTTTACGGTCCAGTTTGGTTGATTCTCCCACCAAACTCTACATTATCGGCAAGCATGCAAAACTGCCATTGCAATGGACACATGATTCCGGTTCAGTCCTGCTACCGATATATAGTGCAGATCCTAGGTGTGTGAACTGTGCCCTCACATCAGCTGCCCTTACTGTGAGGGGCGTAATAGTTGCTTGCTACAGCCATGAATCTTTTAATAAAAGGTATACATCAGTAAATGGAGACACCGTACAGCACTATTATTAGCTCACGTATGGAGCTGTTATATGGTCATTGGATGGCAGTATTATTTAACCCCATAATGTTCCATGGTGTACAATTACATCATAGAGGTTCTGGGTTTGTATGGAGGGGGACCGGGAGCCAAACCCACTCCATATAATGCGGGTGCAAGCTGTTTCTTACAGCTGACACCCGCCTGCAACAGCTGTGATCAGAACTCATTTACTAAAAGGTATAATCTGTATTGGTATGCATTAAAAAAAGGGATATTTAAAACCCCAGTATCCTCCACATGCTGATCTAACAGCTATCAGCTATATTTCATAGCTACGTATATAAAGAGGGAGAAATCCCAAAGAACTATTAATGTGTAATACCGTGTTCCCCGAAAATAAGACAGTGTCTTATATTAATTTTTGTTCAAAAAGGTTTAACTTTTTTTTACATGGATAGCTGCCTAGCCGCTATTTAAATTGACTTTTTAAATCAACTGTTAGCAGGGCTTAATTTTGGAGTAGGGCTTATATTTCAAGCATCCTCAAAAAGGCTGAAAAATCATTTTGCATCCTCAAAAATTTGGAAAATCATGCTATGTCTTATTTTCAGAGAAACAAGGTAGCAGCAATTGTTGAGTTTACTGAAATTAAAAAGGAACAACTAGCCCCAATGTTTTCCACCACCTCAGTGGCGTCATCAGGGGTTTGGGGCTCAATGGCCTGTTTCTATTTCAGAGGCTGGAGGCTGCATATTTTTTGCTATCTCTTTGTTATCTCTTCTCCTGCAGCTCTCCATTGTGCCTTTTTTGGTCGAGTCTTTGGGCAGCCAAGATGCCCGCCTCCGTTTTCTAACTAGACTGTGTATTGCTTTGTGATTGGCCAGAACTGATCTTGTGATTAGTGCTGGCCAATCACAGAGCAGTTATAGTGCATTGGTAGTCTAAGACTATCAATCCATTAAGGGTGCCCGAAAATGGGCAACAGAGAAACGAGGCAGAAGATTAAATGCAGGTAATATACTCCCTCCACCCTCTTGTCCCAGAACTGGAGGGTCACTTCGACCTTCTGAATATCATTTTTACATCTGTGGTGCAGAATGTTTATTGCAGTGATAAAGCACTGGCTGTAGGTTTGTGTTTTGCTTTGGATCTCTTGGTCTTCAAGTGTTTCAGTAGCGTTGATATAAATTTTGCGGCGCTGCTCCTAAAAGTTGAAGGGTCTTGGCCGTTTCTGCTTAATGTCATTGATTCACTACTCGACTGTATAATTCTTCCTTTGACTTTTGTTTTATTGCTGCGGTTTATCTAATTTTCAGTACGCCTTAAGCCAACATTAGATGAAACACAAACAAGGCTGAAAGTCTCAGAACTAGATTACAACAAACCCGAAGGGAAGAAAAAAGGGGAACTTACTGTAATATGAAAAGTTTTAAAAGCTAGAAGTTGTGTAAAAACACAAAAGTTCTCATGATCAAAATCTTGCTACCTTAAAGGGATATTCCTACTAAAGTAAGCAATGACTTCGCTAGGGTGTCCAGAAAGTGGTGGGCCAGGCGTAAATGTTCTAAAAGTTGCAATATTGTCACTTGCTCCAAAATTGCAACCCTTGGGCAGCACGATTTTGGCACAACCCAAATCATACAAATGCTTCTATATCACTATACCTCCCCTGTTAACTAATCTAATGCAGGGGCGTAACTATAGAGGGTGCAGGGGATGCGGTTGCCCCCGGGCCCAGGAGCCTTAGGGGGCCCATAAGGCCTCTCTTCTCCATATAGGGAGCCCAGTACTATGAATAAAGCATTATAGTTGGGGCCCTGTTACAGGCTTTGCATTGGGGCCCAGAAGCTTCAAGTTATGCCTCTGTGCAGCATGGTTTAGGTATGGGTACGAGTACAGACACAGATAGAGGGGGGCCCCAGCTCAAATTTTGCATCAGGGCCCCTGAGCCTTTAGTTACGCCCTGATCTAATGCATTCTGCTACAGAGGAGATACTACCCCACTATTTGTACAATGTGTTAAGGAGTACTTGCATCTCAGAAATTTATGGCGGAGCCCACCAGTGTCCCAAGCCTTTATGCTGCCTGAGGTGAAGTGGGAAATGGCAGCCTCTTGCAAAAAAAGCACTAATTTTACAGGCATGGAAAGCACCTATAACAAGATACCAAACACATATTTGAACCATTGAAACTTCTCTGAAGTGAGAGTTACAGTGCCCCCAATAGTGTTGCTCTTTATTGCCCCCAGTAGTTATAGTGACTCCCTTAATTGCCCTAGTAGTAATAGTGACCCTCTTAATGTCCCCAATAGTAATAATGCCACTATAATGGCCCCAGTAGTAATACTGCTTACACAGTGCCCCCAGTAGTAATAGTGTCTTCCCTAGTGGCCCCGTTATCAACAGTGTTCCCCGTAGTGGACATCAGGCAGCAACCCAACAAGCATTGAACTCACTCTCTCGGCATCTTCCTTACAGCTTCCATGGTTGTTGTAATGAATCTGTGACCCCTGACCTCTCCCTCGGCTATTTGCAGTCCTGCTGACTACAGAAGTGGTGCCCACCGGAAGGGAAATCTGGATGGAATAAGTTTAATGCTTGCTAGAAGGATGATCAGCTGGCTTGTAGCTAGCAATTTTCTCTTACCAGCCATTAATATGGCCGGTAAAAAAGAAATACTGGCTAGGTGGCAACCCTAATGCCGCCTCTCCGAGATCCTGCAGACTACTGCCTCAGGCGGCAGTCTCAGGTCACCTCATGGAAGAGGCACCCCTGGTGGAGCCATAGAATATGTCATCAATGTCTTGTAGGTACTTGTTCCTACTATGATGTCAAGAGTGTAGGTCAAGCAGCCAGTACGCCCGCGGCTTTCTCCATTATGCTCCATAAGAGTAACAGCTCCGCTGTGTTTGTAATTCCCATAGTAGTAAATAAAGAGTTGCCCACATATTCTGCATCTGGATGCAGCAGTTGGCAACAGGGATGGCTTTGGAGGACCCCATTCCTGACATAAGTGCGGCTTCAGGGTGGAGGCTGTCTTCACATCTTTACTGACTGGTGGTCACTGGAGCTATAACTTGGATTTCTGGACAAAGAAACATCTTCAATATGTTTGTGTGCTCACTTGTCTTTCATGCTAGTTCTTTCCAGATTCCAAGGTCATACAGTGCAGACAGGCCACTTGCCTTCCCATGGATGTTGGCCCTGGGGAAATAACATTATAAGGTCCACTGGGGCGGTGGAAATGAAATCATTCTCAGAACAGGGATTTTGTGTGAATAAATCTTTTCAAAAACGGACTTTCTATATCTGATTTGGCTTCATGGATCAAACTCAATGCCAATTATCTTCTTTATCGATATCCTTAGCAATGGTTCAACCGCAGCACCCGAATTTTCAATGTAAAGTATTGCAACAGATGGAATAGTAATTGATATTGCAAGAGCTCTTTGAGGGATTATCATAACACTTGTAGGAGTCATCATCTGTGCAGTAGTCACATATTACTACACTATCTAGATAAAAATAACCCAGATTATTAGAGTTGTGGGAACCGTACAGAGCCGGACCCTAGTAGCAGGTTACAGCGGACAGAGAGCACAAGAATGTGCTGGAATAAGCCCAAGAACCTTAGTATAATAGTAGTGTGTTGGGCTCTGCTGGAATTTCCAGGCAGTATGCACCAAAAATGCAAAAAAGTCTTTACTTCTTAAATTGACCCTCCAGAGCCAGACAAAGCAAGATGGCAGCACTGATTCTATGACCGCCAGATGCCCATTATTCATTGGTAGTCTACAATAAGATATAGATTAGTATGAAGCTCATAGAAGCAGCATTTCCTGGGAACCATATTTAGTCATTGTATCGGTATTCCTGTACTCTTATCAGTGTAAGTAATGTAAGCAACATGTCACATTACGTATGCATTCGCCAGTGTTAGACTATGTAAGGATTTCTTACATTTAGGGAGTTGACTACCATGATTGAACACTATACCATTGTTTGTTCTACACTATTTGGCCTTAGTCAGACGGGCGATTTTTCGCGCGATTTGCGCATGAGCATGCGGCCGGCGATTTTATAAAACCATTGCTTTGCAATGGTATCGGACACATGAGCG
This sequence comes from Eleutherodactylus coqui, assembly GCF_035609145.1. NCBI lineage: Eukaryota > Metazoa > Chordata > Amphibia > Anura > Eleutherodactylidae > Eleutherodactylus > Eleutherodactylus coqui. Next base: position 43,366,350 of record NC_089841.1, read on the forward strand.
CTTTTTATGCGCTCGTCCGATAAATTATAGAACAGAAATCGCAGATCGCACCTATCTGCGATCTGCGATTCCTGTTCTCTTCTCTATATGCGCTCAATGGGGCCGGCGGCAGCAGCGCCGACCCCATTGAGAACATTTAGAAGACAAATCATTCTTCTCTGCCACAGCTGTAACAGCTGTGGCAGAGAAGAACGATGTTTGCCCATTGAATTCAATGGAGCCGGCAATACAGCCGCTCCATTGAAAGCAATGGGCTGCCGGCGTGCGCGGGGTGAATTGTCGGGAAGGGGTTAAATATATAAACCCTTCCCTGCAATTCATTCTAAAATGTGTTAAAATAAAAAAAAATTGTATACTCACCTTTCTCCTGAACTGCTTCTTGGCACTATTCAGCCGGCGGGGCTTTAAAATCCCCGCCTGCTGAATGATCTGCCTCTGATTGGTCACAGCCCTGACCAATCAGAGGCTGAAAACACTCACACACCCATTCATGAATTCATGAATGGGTGAGTGACTGCTGCCTCTCAGCGCTGAGCCAATCAGGGGCAGGTCTGACTCACATCCATTCATGAATTCATGAATGGGTGTGAGTGAGGCATGCCTCTGATTGGCTCAGCGCTGAGCCAATCAGGGGGCAGGTCTGACTCACACCCCCTTCACACCCACTGCAGGACGGCCGCACGCAGCTCCGGCTGCCGGCAGAAGGTGAGTATACAATTTTTTTTTATTTTAACACATTTTAGGATGGATTGCAGGGAAGGGCTTATATATTTAAGCCCTTACCGACAATTCATCCCGGGCTCGCCCGCAGCGACGGCTGTATTGCAGTCTCCATTGAATGCAATGCGCTGGACAGCTCCGGCCCGTTTCTAATGAAACGCGGCTAGGAGCAGATTTTCGGGCGATTTGCGGGCGACTTGCGCGCACCGGTCACGCGATTTGCGGATGCGCATCCGTCATGCGATCCGCAAATCGCGCGAAAAATCGCCCGTCTGACTAAGGCCTTTGTCAAAAAAATGAAGTACCTAGAAGAAGTTGTCGTTTTGCTTCAAAACTCAGCATTCAGTTACATCTCAGACTGATATGCATATGACAGCTCTTCAGGACATCCTGCAGCCACATGTGTTCCTCTCATGGCGACGTCCGAAAGGAATTTTCCATCAGGATAATGCTCAGCAGCACACAGCAAGGGTGTCACAGGAATGTCTCCACAGGATTGCCACCCTACTGTGGCCTGCTTGGTCTCATCAGATTTATCACCAATAGAAAATGTATAGGAGCATCTGGGACACCAATTTCGACAACCTTTGGATTTACATGATCTAGAAGCTCTGTTATGCCTTACCGACGCAGGATTGGAGCCGCAGATGTATAGCTGTGCCGGTCACTGGAGACTAGTCAAGTTAGCCGGGAGTCGTTGTTGGTAAGTCAAAGTATTCAGGACAATGGGATGAGATGGAAGCGTAGTCAAATGGGAGCCAGCAGCAGGAGGTAATGGAATGCAGTATAATGGGAGGAGACACAAACATAGTCAAATGGAAGCTAGAGATCAGCAGCAAGAGGAAGAGGCGCTTGATCAAGGTGGCGGAACACAAAAATCACACACTGGATCTGAGGCACAGTCAGGCTTTTATAGGAAATCCTAATTAGTAGCAGGGTGGAGCAAGAACAGGGAGACAGGGAGTGGATTTAGTGGGTGCAAGCAAACATAGAACAAGGCTGGGTTTCACCAAGGAACTGTCTAAATCCTGGATAGCCCAGGGGAGAGAGCTGCTGACTGAAGCACAAGAGCTCCTGGGTTTGAATACTGACAGGTTCAGTTACAGCAAGTGTGAACAGTTATATCACAGGATACCTTACAGAAACTGTATGCCTCCATGTCTGCCTGAATCTTGCATCCAATACAAAGGTGACCCAACAGGGGCCAAGTTTTCCAATACATTCTCTTTTGCTCTGATATTGTAATCACTAACTTATATCAACGTTACAATCATAAAGAGAAAGTTTCATTGCATTTCAACAACCTCTTCACAGGGAGGGATTTTTTTGACAGTGAGATTATTTGTGCTATTAGTTAAGCTAAGACTGGGCTGGCCCCAGCAGAAAGAGCACAGTGGTGACATCACACAATTGTCTCTCGTTCTTTCTTCGATGATTATCGTTAATTAATTTGGACACGTGAGAGAACTCAGATCCCAGTAGCCTTATTGCTGATTCTACATTTAAATAGTGCATAAGACACTACAGTATGTTCATGTGAGCAGCAAGGACATTTTTCCCACGTGGCTTTTTACTAATAATAACCTCCTGTCACTGTCACATCTTGTAGATTTCTGAACAATAGATCAGGTAGAGCAACGATTCAAAAATGTGTTCGGTGGGCGACCACTTTAAATCTGCATCCAACTGTGCCTTATTGGTCATTGCTTCCTAGTTCTGCACTCATGTCAGCTAGCGGTCTCACTTCTATGATAACACCCCACCTCTAACTGTGATTAATCTTAAAGGGGTATTTCCTTCTCAGCATTTCATGGCAGTTTCTCTACCACTCAACTGGGTGTAATAGAGGTGTTAAGGAAACAATGTAAGGCTGTTGCCTCGTCTGTTTCATAACACCTGGCAAGGTGATTGCAGAACAGCCACGGGTTTGTCATCTCATTCATAAAATGCTGAGATGGAAATATTCCCTTTGTTCTGGTGTTATTTAAGGACGCTCTATATTTCACTGTTAGTTCCCCAGTAGACATTGCTCTGTTTGTACTCTTCTTTGGCTTGATAAAGTGAATGAGGCAACGTGTCGTTGCCTGTGCGCTGAAACATCAGTAAAACTTACTCACTCTGCAAATTATAATTCGTGTAATGGAGCTACTAGGATCTTATCACATACAAGGACTGTTAGTTTGGTCATTTTGGTCCCTCAAATGCTTGTTTGCCAGGTGTTCTGTACATTATACAGATCCAGCACTTTAATCCGTTCCCACTCCAGGGCATAAGTTCGCGTCCTGGCAGCGGGGTACGCATATTAACACATTCTGCCGCAGTTCTACAGCGCGGCCGATTCAGCCAATCACCTGGCTGGAATCGGCATCACGTGACTCAGCGGCGTGCCCGAGCATTGCCGTGCACGATGAGCTGTGCCCGCGCGTCACGTGGGCTGTGACGTCACCGAGCCTTGCATTTGCCCGCGGATTTTGAACAGTATTGATCTACGGAGGAAGCAAGCTGATGGTTGGAGCCTTTTCCCCAATTTACAAGATGGGAGAGTAAGATTTGTGCTCTACGTGTGGTGAGTACCCACCTGAGATTTGTGCGCTGTGCGCTGCTACGTGTGGTGAGTACCCACCTGAGATTTGTGCGCTGTGCGCTACGTGCGGGACGCGGTTACCTGAGATTTGTGCGCTGTGCGCTACGTGTGGAGACGCGGTTACCTGAGATTTGTGCGCTACGTGTGGAGACGCGGTCACCTGAGATTTGTGCGCTACGCTGTGCGCTACGTGTGGAGACGCGGTCACCTGAGATTTGTGCGCCGTGCGCTACGCTGTGCGCTACGTGTGGAGACGCGGTCACCTGAGATTAATGCGCCGTGCGCTACGCTGTGCGCTACGTGTCGAGACGCGGTCACCTGAGATTTGTGCGCCATGCGCTACGCTGTGCGCTACATGTGGAGACGCGGTCACCAGAGATTAATGCGCCGTGCGCTACATGTGGAGACGCGGTCACCTGAGATTTGTGCGCCGTGCGCTACGCTGTGCGCTACGTGTGGAGACGCGGTCACCTGAGATTTGTGCGCCGTGCGCTACGCTGTGCGCTACGTGTGGAGACGCGGTCACCTGAGATTAATGCGCCGTGCGCTACGCTGTGCGCTACGTGTGGAGACGCGGTCACCAGAGATTAATGCGCCGTGCGCTACATGTGGAGACGCGGTCACCTGAGATTTGTGCGCCGTGCGTTACGCTGTGCGCTACGTGTGGAGACGCGGTCACCTGAGATTTGTGCGCCGTGCGCTACGCTGTGCGCTACGTGTGGAGACGCGGTCACCTGAGATTTGTGCGCCGTGCGCTACGCTGTGCGCTACGTGTGGAGACGCGGTCACCTGAGATTTGTGCGCCGTGCGCTACGCTGTGCGCTACGTGTGGAGACGCGGTCACCTGAGATTTGTGCGCCGTGCGCTATGCTGTGCGCTACGTGTGGAGACGCGGTCACCTGAGATTTGTGCGCCGTGCGCTACGCTGTGCGCTACATGTGGAGACGCGGTCACCTGAGATTTGTGCGCCGTGCGCTACGTGTGGAGACGCGGTCACCGGAGATTTGTGCGCCGTGCGCTACGCTGTGCGCTACGTGTGGAGACGCGGTCACCTGAGATTAATGCGCCGTGCGCTACGTGTGGAGACGCGGTTACCTGAGATTAATGCGCCGTGCGCTACGCTGTGCGCTACGTGTGGAGACGCGGTCACCTGAGATTTGTGCGCTACGTGTGGAGACAACACCCAAGATTTGTGCGCTACGTGTGCTGAGTGCGTCACCTGAGATTTGCGCGACGCCACCTGGCGCAACCTGTCTTTTTTTGCAGATTTGTGCGCCTTATTGCAAAATTACGTGTGGAGAGGATCCTGACGTTTGGACGCGTTTCGAGAAGAATTTCGCTTCGCTCGGACACCATCTGACATCACTCAGCGAGGTAAGCTGCTGCATCTGCCCAAATTTTCATCGCGTGCATCTGCTGATATGCGCGTATTTGGCGCATATTTGCAGGTTTTCGCTTGCATCTGCTGATATGCGCATACTTGGCGCATATTTGCAGGTGTTCGCTTGCATCTGCTGATATGCGCATACTTGGCGCATATTTGCAGGTTTTCTCCTGCATCACCTGATATGTGCATATTTGCAGGTTTTCGCTTGCATGTGGTGATATGCTCTCCGTTTTCCACAGGACGACTCGTGTGGAGAGTAACCTGACATTTGGCTGCGTTTTGTACAACGTACGGAACCGGAGATTGGCGTTTTAGGTGCTGATCTCACATTTGCCCCCCCCCCCCCTCCCCGCTTTTGGAGAGGACGACTCTTCTGGAGAGGAATTTCGCTTCGCTAGGACACCACCTGACGTCACTCGGCGAGGTAAGCTGCTGCATCTGCCAAATTTTTCATTGCTTGCATCTGCTCATATGTGCATGCATGCCCGTATGCGTACATGCATGCATGCCCGTATGCGTACATGCATGCATGCCCGCATGCGTACATGCGTGCATGCCTGCCTGTATGCGTGCATGCCTGCCTGTATGCGTGCATGCATGCCTGTATGCGTGCATGCCTGTATGTATGCGTGTATGTATGCGTGCATGCATGCCTGTATGCGTGCATGCATGCATGCCTGTATGCGTGCATGCCTGTATGCATGCATGCGTGCGTGCCTGTATGCGTATATGCGTGCGTGCCTGTATGCATGTGTGCGTGCGTGCCTGTACGCGTGCCTGTATGCGTACGTGCGTGCCTGTATGCGTGCGTGCTTGTATGCGTACGTGCGTGCCTGTATGCGTACGTGCGTGCGTGCCTGTGTGCGTGTGTGCCTGTGTGCGTGCATGCCTTATGCGTACATGCATGCATGTATGCTCACCCACTTACTCAGCCACCCCCTCTCTCTCACACACACACTTGCTGTGTTAAATTCGTCTTATTGGCCGAAAAAGACATTACATTAGATTTGAGTATTTAATTCCTTTTTTTAGCACACGTACAGGTTCCATCCCAATACTGCACCTAATCTGCACTAACTGAACAAACCTTCGGAGAAACAGACCAATTGTCCAAATACGATGTCTTTATCTATTAAAGTAGGAGTGAAGAAAAGCAGGGACAGTGCAATAACTACGAAAACCCACGGAATTAAGCCAATTGCAGGGTTAATGTTCTTTTTCTTCCTCGTTATAGGTCAGCTGATACGTTTTGGTCAGAATCTTGCACTGTGGTAACCGTTTCCGGTGCTCGCAACCACAGAGTTGAATCACCAGAGAGCCAGAAGTTCCCAGATGTTGGCTCAGGAGGACGCTTAAAAGCTGGAAATGGCCCATCACCTGCTATGGAAATACATCATCAGGATCTGATGGAGCAGTACGATGAAGATTGTCAGGTTGCATGTGATGCTGCTCACTGTCCCTCGTTAGTCGGTTCACAGTTTATACACTAAGCTATTTATCCCCTTAGAGAACAAGCCTGTTTGCGCCTTAGTGACAGACCGAAAATTTGGAACTTTACATGTGTCACTTGACATATCATAAGTCCGTAAAGGTTTTGCATATCCAAGTGACTGTGACATTGTTTTCTTCCCCTTGTTGTACTTCTGTTAGGTAGTAAAAAAGGACTGTTAAAAGTTGTGTATATTTATTAAAATTGCTACTTTGCACAATTTTGAATTTTCATTTTTTCACATTGTCAAATGTCATATATAAAATAAGTGCAAACATACTGTACAAATCTTTGCTAACATATAGATTTCCATCTGTTCACTTTATTCTGGATGCACGGTTTAAAACGTTTGTAAATTTATTTTTTCCATTTAGGAGACGTACAAATTTAACATTACTTTTCAGAATTTAGAGGAACACTAAGGCCTCATGTCCACGGGGAAAATCAGGCCCGCTACGGATTCTCCATGTAGAATCTGCAGCGGGTCCCTCCTGCCCCGCGGACATGAGCGCTGAAAATAGGAATAAATCAGAATTAACTTACCTCTCACACGCTCCGGATACTTCATTCGCTGCGGCGTCATCTTCTCTTGTCGCGGCCAGATCTTCTTTCTTCGGCTCGGCGGATGTACATGATGACGTCGGTGACGTGCCCCGCGCATGCGCCGGGCCGAAGCAAAATGATCCGGCCGCGACTGAGAGAAGATGGCGCCGCGGCGAAGAGAAGAACCGGAGCGTGTGAGTAAAATCAGATTTTTGTGTCCCGCGGATCCGGACGGCTTCCATAGGCTTCAATAGAAGCCCGCGGGAGCCGTCCCCGCGGGAGACCCGCATGAAAATGGAGCATGGTCCAGATTTTTTCATGCTCCATTTTTTTTAAAATCCCTTTTATTGACGATCCGCGGGTATTTATCTACCCCGCGGGTGGTCAATGCATCCCTATGGGATGCGGATCCGCGGGCGGGAGAAGAGTTAAAATCCGCTGCGGATTTTAATTCTTATTTTGCCCGTGGACATGAGCCCTTAGTTTTCCTACACCAATCCAAGTTTGCAAAGGCTGCTAGGTGTCATAATTAAGGATGAGCGAGTATACTCGCTAAGGCACTACTCGTTCAAGTAATGTGCCTTAGACGAGTATCTCCCTGCTCGTCCATAAAGATTCGGGGACCGCTGCGGCTGACAGGTGAGTCGCAGGGGAGAGAGAGATCTCCCCTCCGTTCCTCCCCGCTCTCCCCCGCGGCGGCCCCCGAATCTTTAAGGACGAGCAGGGAGATACTCGTCTAAGGCACATTACTCGAACGAGTAGTGCCTTAGCGAGTGTACTCGCTCATCCTTAGTCATAATGATAGATACTTACAAATTACCACATTTTAAAAACTGCACCCCTTAATGTATTCTCTGAGAGGGTCAGGAGTATTTTGACCCCACATTTATTTTTAGGAATTAATGCAATTTAGGAGACCAAATATTTAATTTTTAGAAAACATATCCTTTTCAAGACCTTTTTTTTCTATATTGCACATCAAAAGGAGGATTGAACCTCCGAAATGGATACCCCTGTTTTGTCTCGTGTTCACAAGTATACACAGTGTGGCCCTAATGTTATGTCTGTATGCACCACTGGGCCCAAAAAGAAAGGAGTAGTCAGTGGCTTTCTGAACAGACTGTTACAATCATGTGAGCAGATAAAGCAGAGGGCCCACACGATCGTGACCAAAGGAGTGGTAGTCTAGTAGTATACACGCACACAGGGAACACAGGAGAGTCACACAGAATCCAGGCAACCAAGCCTGTGCTACAGGGAGGATGACAGTGGCCCTACCTAAGCGGGGACATCAGCCCAGTAAGAGGACGGCCCAGCGATCTTAAGAACTGGGCCGTAGCAGATCCGAGGAGCCACACCACAGAACAGGAGTCATACACATGCCACATAACAGACACCGCCAACTGCATCAGGAGCAGGACAGGGCACACCGCCAACTGCATCAGGAGCAGGACAGGGCGCACCGCCAACTGCATCAGGAGCAGGACAGGACACACCGCCAACTGCATCAGGAGCAGGAGGGGCACACCGCCAACTGCATCAGGAGCAGGACAGGACACACCGCCAACTGCATCAGGAGCAGGACAGGGCACACCGCCAACTGCATCAGGAGCAGGACAGGGCACACCGCCAACTGCATCAGGAGCAGGACAGGGCACACCGCCAACTGCATCAGGAGCAGGACAGGGCACACCGCCAACTGCATCAGGAGCAGGACAGGGCACACCGCCAACTGCATCAGGAGCAGGACAGGGCACACCGCCAACTGCAACATATAGTGAAAACCAGACAGACTCCACCCAATTCAGATTTTATACTTTATTGCTAGTGTGGATGTTACACCAAGGTTCATTCCGTGATATAGACCAAAGGCCGCTGTGTTTGTGGGTCTTTTCTGTTTACTGCATTGCAGTAAAATATTGCGCAGTTTTTCAGGATCCTGCGTCATAATTCTTTTAAAGAAAAAGCGTATTAAAAAAAGGGAGTCACTGGGAAAAAAACAGTTCATAAAACGAAGGGTTTCAAGATTGCTGAACGTCGAGGGTCTCTTCACTGTCTGCCAGCCTTCCCGTTCTCAAGGACGTCAGATCTGCAGGAAATGACAAGAAATCAGCAGGTTAACAGTCACATCCCACCAGTATTACTGATTCCTAGATCCGCTCAACCCACTTACAATGACCACTACTCCCCCAACCTGGACAGAAGAATTAGACATACATATACACGCGTGCACGTATACACGCATGCGTGCACGTATACACGCGTGCACGTATACACGCACGCGTGCACGTATACACGCACGCATGCACGCACGTATACACGCACGCATGCACGTACGCATACACGCACTCACGCACGCATACACGCACACATACACGCACGTATACACGCATGCACGCACGTATACACGCACACATGTATACACGCACGCATGCACGCACGCACATATACACGCATGCACGCACGTATACACGCACGCATACACGCACGCACGTATACACGCATGCACGCACGTATGCACGCACACGCATGCACGCGCGTATACACGGATGCATGCACGCACACACACGGATGCATGCGCGCGTATACACGGATGCATGCGCGCCTGCATGCATGCACACATACACGCATGCATTACGTACACACGCATGCACACGTACACACGCATGCACACGTGCACACGCATGCACACATACACGCATGCACACATACACGCACATATGAGCAGATGCAAGCAATGAAAAATTTGGCAGATGCAGCAGCTTACCTCGCCGAGTGACGTCAGGTGGTGTCCTAGCGAAGCGAAATTCCTCTCCAGAAGAGTCGTCCTCTCCAAAAGGCGGGGGGCAAATGTGAGATCAGCACCTAAAACGCCAATCTCCGGTTCCGTACGTTGTACAAAACGCAGCCAAATGTCAGGTTCCTCTCCACACGAGTCGTCCTGTGGAAAACGGAGAGCATATCACCACATGCAAGCGAAAACCTGCAAATATGCGCATATCAGGTGATGCAGGAGAAAACCGGCAAATATGCACATATCAGGTGATGCAGGAGAAAACCTGCAAATATGCGCCAAGTATGCGCATATCAGCAGATGCAAGCGAACACCTGCAAATATGCGCCAAGTATGCGCATATCAGCAGATGCAAGCGAACACCTGCAAATATGCGCCAAGTATGCGCATATCAGCAGATGCAAGCGAACACCTGCAAATATGCGCCAAGTATGCGCATATGAGCAGATGCACGCGATGAAAATTTGGGCAGATGCAGCAGCTTACCTCGCTGAGTGATGTCAGATGGTGTCCGAGCGAAGCGAAATTCTTCTCGAAACGCGTCCAAACGTCAGGATCCTCTCCACACGTAATTTTGCAATAAGGCGCACAAATCTGCAAAAAAAGACAGGTTGCGCCAGGTGGCGTCGCGCAAATCTCAGGTGACGTACTCACCACACAAATCTTGGGTGTTGTCTCCACACGTAGCGCACAGCGCACAAATCTCAGGTGACCGCGTCTCCACACGTAGCGCACAGCGTAGCGCACGGCGCACAAATCTCAGGTGACCGCGTCTCCACACGTAGCGCACAGCGTAGCGCACGGCGCACAAATCTCAGGTGACCGCGTCTCCACACGTAGCGCACAGCGTAGCGCACGGCGCACAAATCTCAGGTGACCGCGTCTCCACACGTAGCGCACAGCGTAGCGCACGGCGCACAAATCTCAGGTGACCGCGTCTCGACACGTAGCGCACAACGTAGCGCATGGCGCATTAATCTCAGGTGACCGCGTCTCCACACGTAGCGCACAGCGTAGCGCACGGCGCACAAATCTCAGGTGACCGCGTCTCCAAGACGTAGCGCACAGCGTAGCGCACGGCGCACAAATCTCAGGTGACCGCGTCTCCACACGTAGCGCACAGCGTAGCGCACAAATCTCAGGTGACCGCGTCTCCACACGTAGCGCACGGCGCACAAATCTCAGGTGACCGCGTCCCGCACGTAGCGCACAGCGTAGCGCACAAATCTCAGGTGACCGCGTCTCCACACGTAGCGCACAGCGTAGCGCACAGCGCACAAATCTCAGGTGACCGCGTCCCGCACGTAGCGCACAGCGCACAAATCTCAGGTGGGTACTTACCACACGTAGCAGCGCACAGCGCACAAATCTCAGGTGGGTACTCACCACACGTAGAGCACAAATCTTACTCTCCCATCTTGTAAATTGGGGAAAAGGCTCCAACCATCAGCTTGCTTCCTCCGTAGATCAATACTGTTCAAAATCCGCGGGCAAATGCAAGGCTCGGTGACGTCACAGCCCACGTGACGCGCGGGCACAGCTCATCGTGCACGGCAATGCTCGGGCACGCCGCTGAGTCACGTGATGCCGATTCCAGCCAGGTGATTGGCTGAATCGGCCGCACTGTAGAACTGCGGCAGAATGTGTTAATATACGCGGGGTACTTCCCGCACCAGGGCGTAAACTTACGTCCTGGGGATAGCGCGAGATCACATATGATCTCACGCTATCCCGCAGCGGGAGCCGGCTGTCAGTCACAGCCTGCGTCCCGCTGCAAATGCGCCCCCCCCCCCGCTGTTAACCCCTTCCCTGCCGTGATCTATGTAGATCACGGCATGGAAAGAGTTCACAGAGGGAGCGCGCTCCCTCTGTGACGTCACTGGGCTCTCGCGTTATAATTGCAGAGAGCCTGGCCTGTTGCCATGGCAACAGGACGCCAGACACTGGCGTCCTGTATTGCCATAGCCCGTGATCGCTGTATAAGTAAGCCCTGCCATGCCTTATCACAGCGATCATCAGGGCAGTGTTGTAAGTCCCCCAGAGGGACACAAATTGTGTAAAAAAATATTTTAAAAATGAATTAAAAATTTTTTAAAAAGTAAAAAAAAACACATATTTGGTATTGTCGCGTCTGTAACGACGCATACAATAAGCTGCACATGCTTTTGACTGTGCACAGAAAAAAGCGTTAAAAAACGCTAAAAAACTGAGGCAAAATGCTAATTTTTAGCATTTTGCCTCCCTAAAAACGCAATAAAAGTGATCAAAAAAGCCGTATGTACCCCAAACTGGTACCAATAAAATCTATACCTCGTCTCGCAAAAAATAAGCCCTCATAGAGCTCCGTACATAAAAAAATTAAAAAGTTACAGGACTTTGAATGCAGCGATACAGAAAAAAAAAAGATTTCCAAAAAGAGGGTTTTTATTGCAAAAAAGTGGAAAAACCTAAAAAAAAATGTAATAATTTTGGTATTGTTGTAACCGTACCAAACCGCAGAAAAAATGGATTGTGTCATTTATGCTGCATGATTAATGCTGTAAAAAAAAAAAAACCCTATGGCAGAATTGATGCTTTTTCTCTCCCTGGTATCATAAAAAAATAAATAAAAGTTTTACAATATAGTCAATGTACCCAAAAGTGGCACCAATAAAAACTACAGTTCGCCACGCAAAAAACAAGCCCTTACACAGCCGCATCGATGGAAAAATAAAAAAGTTATGACTTTTGATAAATGGAGAAGAAAATCCGGCAAAAATCGTTGCGTCCTAAAGCCCAAAATGGGCCAATATCCTTAAGGGGTTAAAAATTCCATTTGGCAGCATGCTATGTTGTTAATGTAAGCATGCCTGCACAATTTGCGCAGCTGGACAATAACTACAGTTGTAGCCAAAAGTTTTGAGGCTGACACAATTTTGATTTTCACAATTATTGACCATTTTTTTAAAGACTTCTGCAATTCGCCCCAGCATGCTGGATATTGGATCCTAGACCAAATCCTGACTGATGACAACCCATTCTTCCTAGTCAGTGTTTGGAGTTTAGTACAATTTCTGCATTTCTCTTTGTCCACCCACTTCTTGAGGATTGACTGCAGGTTCTCAATAGGATTGAGATCTGTGAAGTTTCCTGGCCATGAACCTGGAATTTCAATGTTTTGTCTACCGAGCCACTTAGTTGTCACTTTTGCCTTGGGAAATAGAGATCCGTTATGATGGAGAAAGCATTGTTCATCACCAAATTGCTCCTGGATGGGTGGGAGAAGTTGTTCCTGGAAGATGTTTAGGTACCATTAATAATGTATCCATGGCGGTGTTCTTTGGCAAAGTTGTGAGTGAGCCCACTGTCATGGATGAAAAGCAACCCCACACATGAAAGGTCTCAGGATGCTTTACTGTTGACATGACACAGAACTCAAGGTAGCGCTCACCTTCGAACAATCATTCCTTCAGATGTCCCAAACAGTGTGAAGGGGGCTTCATCGGGAAAATAACTTCACCGCAGTCATCTGCAGTCCAATCCATGCACTTCCTGCAGAATGTCCTTAAAGTTTTCTTGGGGAGACGTGTCTTCTTTACTGCCCTTCTTGACACCAGGCCAGCCTGTAAAAGTCTTCACCTCACTGTGGATGCAGATGCACCGACACCTGCCTGCTGCTATTCCTAAGCAATGTTAAACAGTGTTTTAATGCGCCCTGAAGCCTTCTTCACATCTAGAGTGGAAATGGATTTTTTCGTGATTAGGTTAGTTTTCAAGGCAAGGAATGACTTTACACTTTATTGCAATTCATTCGATCACTCTTCATAAAAACTTAGAGCTATTGCCACTATAAAAACTGAAGCAGCAAACTTTGTGAAAACACAAATTTGGGTCAATCTCAAAACTTTGGCCATGACTGTATATGCCAAGTGCTACGCTTAGTGCATAATGCCCCAAACTATTGTACAGCGTGTTAAATAAAGAGATGTAGTGTGCCAAAGATTAGTTAAAAAAATCTCTGCATGTTCCTGGGGTGTATGGCCGGAGTTACCAATATGATGCCCCCTCCCCTGATATCATTTCCTGCTTTGTAGCTGTTGGCCAATGTTGCTCCTCACAGACTTCCTGCTCTGCCTCCCTCTGCATTGATAATACTAAGAGCTAGATCTTAGCAAGCTAGCTTAGTAAGAGCTAGCGATATTAGTAAGCGCTACGGAATATGTTGGCGCTATACAAATAAAGATTATTATTATTAGATCTGACATGGATGAGCTCCTGGCTAAGAAGGTGCCAGAAGATCAGAATATTATTCTATACTTATGACAATCCTAAATAACTTCCACCATTATCTTTCATTCTCTATCACAGGACCTAAAAATCTCCCTATAGTCTCATCACAGGGTCTGTTTGGGGGTACCAAACAGCCCCCCATGATGAGACTATAGGGTGTCTTTCGGTTGCCATAGCAGCTGGGGGCCTTCTGACTAAAGTCTGCCATCATTACTGATAATTCACATTACTTTTAGGCGATGGTCACCTGAAACGGTACAAATCAGCTATTTTGAGTGACCATTAGTCATGTGTATGGCCACCTTTACCAATGGTTCCAGAAATGATTTCCTCCAGATTGTGATAGTGATATACCACCAGAGACTTCGTAACCTCTGGAAGAAAACTTTGGACCTATAACTATAGTACGGTGACAACACTTCTCTTCTTAGACACCACTTATAAAACCATTACTCAAGTCACTTCTCAACTTGCTGATCAAAGCATCCCACCTCCTGCCATAGGAGCGCCCCCTTTTGGGTTATTCTTTTCACAATCTCAAATCACCCGCATAGTCCCTAATGTGTTCAAAACTGTAGCTTCAGTGAAATAATCATATTTTAGCCATGATGAGAAGGCGCCAACGTTAGTGACTCCCGAACATAGCACAGGACTTAATGTTTCAGATGTAAGGCAGATATTGCTTATCCCGCCCTTCTACATCAGGCCAATAATTCTTAGATTATATTAAATCCTCTAAATTTAATTGTAATAAATACATGAGATAAACAGCAGGAAACGGTGGAAAGTTACCCTCCTCCTCCCAGATCTCATCCCAAAATAAGACTGGACGTTGTTGGCGTGTGAAGTTAACATTTGAAGAACTTTTCTGCCAATTGGCCAAGTCACAAGAATGTAAAAATGTCTTCTAGGTGCCTCACAATGAGAAGGCGCACTCCTTTAAACTGTACTTTACACCGAACGATCACTGCATTAGGAACAGCTGCTGTGTGACATTTTGTGATCAGTAACATGGTAATACATGATGGGTGCCTCAGGAACAGTTCTCAGATAATCTGCTGACCTCTCCTCTGCACAGCAGAAGGCAACATCTAGCAGTCCTGGTAATCATGGTGACTTGAGTGACTTTGACTGCGGACAGATTGTTAGTGCCTGGAAGTGTGATGCCAGTGTTTCTGACACAGTTGCACCCATTGGCTGTTCTTGAACCACAGTATCAAGAGTGTACTATGGTTGGTTGATCCAAGGACAGACATCCAACAAAAGATGGCACAGCTGCAGGCCATGTGTGGTTGATCCTAGAGGCAATCATTGGGTGCCATGTCTGGTATCTCAGCAACGACGTGCCACAGTGGATAAGCTGACCCAGCAGTACAACAGTGGGGAAGTTAGTTAAATTTACGCAATGACTGTGTGGTGCATTTTGCGTCTACTGGAGTTCATCAGTCGAAGACCGACAAGAGTGCCCCTGATGTTCCTGCATCATCACCAACAACTCCCTGCATAAACTCAGGAAAGACATCAATGTATCTTGGACACATGGCAAAAGGTCATCTGGAGTGACGAGTCCCATTGTCTGCTGAACCATATGAATGGTCAGATCAGCATGTGGTGTAAATAGCATGAAGTCGTATGCCATAGGTGTACAGTTGGGATTCAACTGGCAGGGGATGGCAGAGTCATGGTTTGGGGAGCATTTTTTATAGCATGCCTTATGGCTGTTGATATCATACCACAATTCTTGAATGGTGAATGCTACATGGACCTGTTAGCTGACCATCTCCACCCATATAATCAGGAAGTCTTTTCTGACCACAATGCCATATTTGAACAGGTCAATGCTCCATGTCATTGAGCTCGGATCACTAGGGATTGGTTGGAGGAACATAACAATGAGTTTTCCATGTTGTTTTTGATTCCAACCTCCCCGGACTGTAACACCATTGATCATGTTTGGGAGCTGCTGCAGCGGCTGTGGGTCGAGTTGTGTATGGAGGATGCTCGCCACTTTGTGAAGGTTCCCCCATAATCGCCCAAAAAAGTGGACTAACCCATTATTAAGTAGTGTCCCTAATGCTCTGATTGTTTAGTGTATATAATTTGATTAATAGGGGTTATCAGTGCTTGTTAAAATATCTTCTCTTTAGGCCGCCTGCAGACGGCCGGGTCGGATCCGGCAGCGAGAATTCTCGCCACGGGACCCGACCCGAGCGCCTGCAGAGAGCAGGCCCCGCAGCTCCGGATCTTTCATGTGCTGGCTCCCAGGCAGCCGGCGCATGCACAGAGCGGAGCCGGCGGCGGGTGGGTGACGTTTCTGTGCGAGGTTCGCGAGCCCCACACAGAAATAGAACATGCTGCGGCCGTTTGCATAGGATTGCGATTCTTAACGCAATCCTATTCTGGCTTCCAGCGGCGGAAATATGGTGTTATGTGGGTTTTCTTCTGGTTCTCTAGTTTCCGGCTACATTCTTGGTATAAACAAAAAAAATCTTGAAATAGTGTAGTTTGCACACTGGTCACTAGAGCAAAGACAATAGACTTACTTCTCAGCTGTGCTTTAGACTTGGTCAGGGTCAGCAGAGTCATCTCATTATTAGAGGGCAAGCGATTTAAAGGGGTTGTCTGCATCTGAACTATTGATGACTTTTCCTCAGAATAGGTTATCAATAGTAGATTGACAGGGGACCACCATTCAAGACCCCCAGCAATCAGCTGTAATCCAGCCTGCTGTTGATGTGGGTGGAGCCAGAAACCGATAGCTCCATACACATTGCTCCTGCCCGGGTTGGTAATGAAGGCATAGTTCTCATTGAATTCAACACAGTACCAACCTGGACCACTATAATGTGTATGGATCTGTCAGCTTCCAGCTTCTGTGTAAATGGGCGCGAAGACTCTAAATGCAGCTTCCTGACACTCCCTCATCTCTAGGGAAGGCTGTTGTACTCCATCTCTTTCTACAGACTGTGTTTATTCTTTGGCCACTTTTCTCTGAATTACCTTTCTTCATTTCAGCTTCCATAAAGCAGCAGCCTGTGCAGACAATATAGGAACTGTGTGATTCCAATATGGCCGCCCCAGCGAGATCTTTAATATTACAAAACAAATATCTACAACCGTAAACAAAGACTGAACAAACACATTGAAGGTAATGTACTAAGATTGGAACTTCATATGGAAGGGAGTTACACAGGCCAAGTGGCGGGGGAGGGGGAGAAAGAAAGAGCTGAATATCAGCTGTTTCTTACTGCATTAAGGAGGGCATAATTACAGAGTGGGGTATATAGGGGGCACTATATCTTTGAGAGGGACACTATGGGGCACTATTGCCGTGCAATAGTCATTAAGGGGCACTATTGCTATGAGGAGGTCACCGAGGGGCACTATTAGGGTGGACACCCACTGGCGTTTTTTTCTCCACTGTGATGCAAGACTAAAGTTAAAGTCTCGCATAGCAGTGCGAGAAAAAAATCGTCATGACGCCGGGATATCGGCATCACGCCGACATATCACCAGTCTTTTCAATAGGGCCAGCGGCAGCAGGGCGAGCCCCGTTGAAAAGAGATGGAGAACGCCGGGGACTTCTACCACAGCTGTCACAGCTGTGGCAGGAGTTTCCTTCATCCCCGTGGGGACCGCGGGGATGATGGAATCCTCTGCCACAGCTTTCACAGCTGTGGCAGAAGTCCCCGGCATTCTATTCCATTGCTTTCAATGGGATCGGCACTACTGCCGATCCCATTGAAAGCAATGGTTTCAGCCAAGCCCCGCAGAATGATTATCGGGGAAGGGCTTGAAATATAAGCCCTTTCCCGATAATCAGCAAAAAGTGGTAAAAAAATAAAAAAAATTATTACTCACCTCTCCTGCGCTCAGATGTGTCCTCCTGCTGGCTCCCCGGCACTGCTATTAAGCTCTTTCAGCAGTCGGGGATTTAAAAATCCCCGCCTCCTGAAGGGCTGTGCAGATTGGCTGAGGGCTCAGCCAATAGCAGCTACTGCTTAGTTATTGGCTGAGCGCTCAGCCAATCACACATAGCCCTTAGCTATTCATTCATGAATAGCTATATCTCCCTATGCTTTCAATGGGGCTAGCGCTGCTGTCGCTAGCCCCATTGAAGCCACTTGCAATATGCCGGTTCTATACCGGCCTCTTTCTTGCACTGCGAGGCAAGAGTTTTCTTGTGCTCTCGCAGCGCAAGAGAGAAAATATGGCAAGTGTGTGTCCACCCTTAGGGCTCCCACCCACTTGCGTTAGCGTTTTGCGATTTTTCAGCGCTGCGATAGAGCGCTAAAAATTTCTAGTTTGAAACAAATGAGTTGTAATGTGGCTATGCGCATTTGTGATTTTTTTTTCGCAGTGCGGGTGCGATATTTTTTCGATTGCGATTGCCCTATATTAGTGCAATGTCCGATTTTTCCCTCGCCCATGCAAGTCAATGGGTGCCGTAAAAACGCATCGCAGAATCGCATGCGCAACTGCGTTGCGATTGCGCTGCGATTTTTTTCTCTCAGGCAAGGAGGAAGGGAAGGGCACAGCAGTCAGTGTCAAAAACGCTGCGATAAAAAAACGCAGGACAGCCACAATACATAGAGCTTTGCGATGCGAGTTTAGTGGGGGACAAAATCGCAGCGCAATCGCAAAAACATCGCAAGTTGGCAACTGCGATATTGCAGTGATTTTTAAAAACGCACTATCGCCCTCGCAAGTGGGTGGGAGCCCTTACTGTGAGAGGGTATCACTGAAGTGCACTAATACTGTGAGTGGGCCACTAAGAGACACTAATACTGTCACTGAAGAGCAGTATTACTATGAGGGGAATCAGCGGGGGCACTATTACTGTGAGGAAGTCACTGAGGGTACTTTTATGTGAGGAGGTCACTAAGGAGCACTATTACTGTGAGGGGTCACTGAGGGGCACTGTTACTGTGAGGGGTAACTGAGGGGCACTATTACTGTGAGGGGTCACTGAGGGGCACTGTTACTGTGAGGGGTCACTGAGGGGCACTGTTACTGTGAGGGGTAACTGAGGGGCACTATTACTGTGAGGGGTAACTGAGGGGCACTCTTACTGTGAGGGTGTCACTGAGGGGCACTGTTACTGTGAGGGTGTCACTGAGGGGCACTGTTACTGTGAGGGGTCACTGAGGGGCACTATTACTGTGAGGGGTAACTGAGGGGCACTATTACTGTAAGGGTGTCACTGAGGGGCACTCTTACTCTGGGGGTCACTGAGGGGCACTCTTACTGTGAGGGGGTCACTGAGGGGCACTCTTACTGTGAGGAGGTCACTGAGGGGCACTCTTACTTTGACGGGATCACTGAGGGACACTGTTACTGTGAGGGGATCACTGAGGGGCACTGTTACTGTGAGGGGTCACTGAGGGGCACTGTTACTGTGAGGGGATCACTGAGGGGCACTGTTACTGTGAGGGGATCACTGAGGGGCACTGTTACTGTGAGGGGTCACTGAGGGGCACTGTTACTGTGACAGGATCACTGAGAGTCACTGTTACTGTGAGGGGATCACTGAGGGGCACTGTTACTGTGAGGGGTCACTGAGGTACACTCTTACTGTGACGGGATTACTGAGGGGCACTGTTACTGTGAGGGATCACTGAGGGCCACTGTTACTGTGAGGGGATCACTAAGGGGCACTGTTACTGTGAGAGTGCCAAAACAGACTGTATTAATGTGAGAGGGTGTCACTAATGAACACTATTACTGTGAGGGGGTGCTAAAATGCACTATTACTGTGAGGAGGTGACTAAAATAGACTATTACTGTCACTAAAATACATTATTACCATGAGGGGGATACTAATGGACACTACTATTGTGAGAGAGGAACTAAGGGGCACTATTACCGTGAGGGGCCCACCAAGGTGCATTATTACTATGACGTGGTCAGTGAGTGGCACTATAACTGTTGGATGGTGACTAAGGGACACTCTTACTATGAGGTGTCACAAAGGGTGAGATTAATGTTAAAAGGGGCGTGGCTTAATTTAAAAAAAAAATATTGCTGCAGCATGCTTAGCACCCTGCAATAATTGTTCCCTTCTCATTGTTAAGAAGTTGGGAGGTATGGATACAGCAAGCCTCGGAGGGCTGGTAATGGCTCGGTCACACCAATTCTAAAAGTTATTGTCTTAATATAACTACGGATTATATTATGTTATATAAACTTTATATTATATCATCATCAAAAAGAGGACAAATAAGCCCTGCAATAGAAAGTATATGCAAGTCATATAATCTGAGTGCAATTACATGAACATGTTTGGTCATATATACATTTCTCCCACGCTTTGTCATGAATCAGTCATGTGGTACGTGATGGAAGTTCCAGCGGGGTGTGGCAGGAACGTAATGTACACAAGGCATACAGTGAGGCTATTATGTGGCATCTTCAGCTGCTGCTGCGTTGTGCAATCAGTTCTCACTACTGTACGAACGGGGAGCGCAGATAGTGGGGCTGTCCTCATGGTAACTGCAGGCTGCTTGGAACATTACAAACTGAAGACGCTTCAGCTCTGATATTGCTGCCATGTAGGAATGAGGAGATTTATGGAAGTGTGACATTAATGAGCGCTGAGATTAAAGCTAACGACTAATATGTTCTAGAAGCAGAGAGCGAGCCGCCCGGGGTACTTTGTACTCTGCACCAAACTGAGAGAGTTGCCAAAGATTAAAGTCATGGAAGCTATCATTTTAATCAATAGAGCGAGAGTCACATTAGTAAACTTAAAGGGATTTCCCCATTAATCCTCTTAACCCTTGAGTGACTATTTTGGCTATAAGGACTTTTCAAAAGCCATAACTTTCGTTATTTTTCATTTGACATGGCTATATAAGGGCTTGTTATTGGCGTGGTTGTAAAACTTTTACATTTTTTTGGAGGGCAGGAAAAAAAACACATCAATTCTGCCATTGCGTTTTTTTTTACAGAGATAATCATGCAGTATAAGGGCGGCTTCAGAAGACTGTATATCGGCCGGGTTTTCACACCCGGCCGATATACGGTGTTCCTCTCTGCAGAGGGGAGGAGGCTGGAAGAGCCGGGAGCAGTGCACCACCCCTCACTACTATTTGCAATGGGAGGAAGCAGGATGGGGTCGGAGCTAAGTTTCGAAACGTCACTCCGCCCCATCCTGCTCCTCCCATTGCAAATAGTGGTGAGGGGTGAAAAGGGGGCGTGAGCTCAGTGCACTGCTCCCGACTCTTCCAGCCTCCTCCCCCCTGCAGAGAGGGACACCATATATGGAACGGGCGTGAAAACCCGGCCGATATACGGTCGTCTGAAGCCACCATTATACTGCATGATTATCGCTGTAAAAAAACCACAATGGCAGAATTGATGTGTTTTTTTTTCCTGCCCTCCAAAAAAATGTAAAAGTTTTACAACCACGCCAATAAGAAGCCTAAATGTGTCCTTACACCCTCAACAGCTTTTGGCTGAATGATCGTTTGGCCAACACCTATTTCCTCGGCTCTACCATATAGATGAATATTTGGCTTGGGGAAATAAGCCGCGCCCCACCAATCCTTGCACTGTAGCGCTAGCCTTGACCAAATAATTGCAGCCTTTGAAAAAAATTGGTTCTATTTCCATATGATTTTTGTGCGTCTCACAGCACGAGAAAACTTGCACGGGCAATACAGTCTAAGGCCTCATGCCCACTGCGCACGCGGATTTACGCAGCGGAAGACCTGCAAGACAGTGCAAAAATTACTTGCCAGTGATTGCGGATGCGATCGTTTTTCCACACGGATGTACATGGATGCACAGTGGATTGTCTGCGCGGAAAAAAAAAATCAAAAGTCGAAAGTGACTGCCTTCCCCTTCCTCCCCACCTCCCTGCTTGGTCTGCAAGCAAGCAGAGAGGTATCTGCCTACAAATCTGCAATGCATCCACAATTGAATTGCGGATGCATTGTGGATCGCTCGTAAAATGCATGCTGCAATTTCTTTTCTGCACGCAGAATCTGCAAATCACATCTACATGTGTGCGTGAAGCTGAGGAAGCGACATGCTTTCCTACGGCGACTAGTGCAGCGCGGGTGCCAATCGCGTATCCCACAAATCAAATCACCGCCGTATGCCTGAGGCCTAATAGAGATTCCAAGGATAGGCAAAAAGTGATCTGTAGCTGCCAATAACAGGGCAGATTCAGGATTATTGTCTTAAACTTAGATCAAAACCTAGACCCTGTAGGCAGAGGATGCGCCAAATTTATCACATTGTTTGTTAGATTGCTCAATATATCAGATGCCTTCCCTAACTTTATGCTGCCTCTTGGTTGACCTATTGTACACCATTCTTTTTGCCAAAATTTTGGTGCAATTTGCAGCATTTAAGCCACACCCATTTACCAATGCCACACCCCTCCTATAACCCACACCCATTCACAAATGAACCATTCCTACTCTTAATCACATCCATTGTTCAATGACATACCCTTCTTTAAACTACACCCATTGTCCCTAGCTTCATCCCTCCTCTAAGCCACACCCTTTGTCCCATGCCACATCCCTTCCATAACCAACACCCATTGTCCCATGAGACAATTCTACTCTAAGCCACACCCATTGTCCCATGATATATCATTCTTTAAACCACACCCATTGCCACAACCCTCCACTTAGCCACATCCATTGTCCCATAACATACCCCTTCTCTTAAGTACACTCCTTGTCTAATATCACTCTCCTCAGCCACACCCACTGTCTTATGCCACACACAATGTCCCATGAAATACCCTTTTTAAGCCACACTCATTATCCTATACAACACCCCTTCTCTTAACTACACTCCTTTGTCCAATGCCACTCTCCTCCTCAGCCACACCCACTGTCTTGCCACACCTCTCCTTTAAGCCACACCCATATCACACATACATCCCTCTTTTCACCCAAATCCATTGTCCCATGCCACACCCATACACTAAGCCCATCTACTGAGACACAAAAAGTAGATAAAATATCTAATAAACCTGGTGCACGGCATGTGCAGGGTTTTCTGGTGCCAGTTGAGTACGTTCAGCGCAGTAAATCTCCACTCTTGTTACGGTAAGCTGGATAATACAATAATTAGTTTTAATTGCTTGAGTCATGCGTGAGCCGCTGATTCTCTATCCCGAGGGGTACGGCTGTACATGATTAATGACAGCTCCTGACAAGACCGATCCTGCGCATTGTTTTTTAATAACATTATGCCCTCTGCAGCAATATCATATGTGACATAATATAAATATGCACACCGGCTTAGGAAGTATGATGCAGCAGAGCTGAGTGTGTCAGATAAAGGCCTGTTAGGGTTTGAGTGAACAAAGTTTATTGGACTGCCATCATAAGGCTAAAAAATACTTCAGAAGGTCCCAGGCTGCCACGTCACTGTATGGGGGGCTCAGCCACTTGGAATCTGCGGCTGCAGGACTATAAATACTTCTGTAGCTGCCGCCACCATTAAGAATGGTGAACCGGCGCAGGAGGAGGTCAATGGAATGGCCCTGGTGATCAGAGGGCAGATACTGAGGACACCGAAAGGGCCTGATGACCAAACAGAACAATACAGACCGCATGGAAGGAGAGGGAGGCTGCCTTCATGCTAGGATTTGTTTGCAAAGTAGATGACGGCAAAGTGTATCTAGAATATCTAAAGTCACCACATATGTGAGGCCGGCCACTTGGGACTATGTGTGTGCACACTTGATGAGACTTGATGCACATACGTGACGGGTTACAATACTTGCTGTATGTTAGTATGTAGGATTGGTTATGTGGGGGGGTTGTGATATAATGATGTGTACTGGGTATGCAGTGTCTGGGCGGAGGTCAGCCATTGTGGGTGAGACCACAAGGTTATAAAGATGTTTGTCACGGGTGGCTCTATGATCTGTCCCCAATAATGGCGTAATGGTAATCAGTCTTAACGGTGTTGTCACGTGACGCCAGTACCTCTTTTTCAGCAAAACGGTTACTCGTTGATAAATGAAAGCGCCCACAGACAAAGAGATAGTATTAGTTTTCAAACCGGAAGGTACACACTTTTTTTTTGCTCACATAGTCCAACTTTGATTTTCCAAGTACAATACAAGATGACTGTCTCAGACACAACACATCTGGCAAGCTTCCTCCTGATTCAACTCTGTTACACATACATGCGTTCTTCTAGGAGACACCTTCCTTCCCGTAATCAAGGTGTCCTCAGTCTAAGTTATCAGTAAGACGACCCCCGGGGGTATGCTCCTGACACGGTGGGTTAACAAACAACTCTTGCCTTTCCTTGCTTGCTAGTTACTCCTCTCGACTTGTCATAGCAGGAACCATTACTCTTAGCTTCAGTCCCTGGTGAGGGGAAAAACATAGGCCCACGGCTCTGTGCAGGCAGAAGCTAAAGTGAGCTTCAGCCTCCCAATGACACGTCCTTCTCCACCGTCTACATCTCTTCACTCTCTCTTGCCCACTCCCCACCTGGCTCCGCTTCCTAACTTCTACTAAACTCCTCCAATGCTACACACAATAAACAACTTAGGTAGGACAGATTTGCCACAACAAAGCTTGTTAACACTTACATAGACTATAGATCAACAGAAGTGCACACAAGACACAAAGCGGATATACATCTACTCTAAAGACACCCCAACTCTGGGCCACTACAGTTATGCGGGGGTTATTGTAGTGCATGTACCGGTATGGTAGGGCACTTCATAAAGGTGCTATGTGCAATACAAAAGCTATAATGTACCGCATTCTGAGCGGTGGATTATGATTTATTTTGATACCTACGGTGCATTGAGGCTGCGTTGTTAGTGTGTGACGCGGACCTCCAGAAGTAGAGTATGTAGTACTGCGGTAGAAGACGGACAGTTACAAGAGGGATTGAAGTGCCTTGCCTCGCGTATTGTAGGGGTGACTTCCGGTTAGTTTCAAGTACATGCACGCTCCTATGAAGCGAGAATATTGCCCATCTGATTCCAGTTCAGTAAAAGCTTATTTTTGCAGAAGGGTCTGGCCTCCGTCTCTGTCAGCTGTTGCGCCATGCTGAACCCGTTGGTGCACCACCACCCGAGGCAACACCCAGACAGCACCCTGTGATCTTGTTGTGAAGGGGCCATTTAGTTTTAAGCAAACTGTGAGGTCATTAACAACTTACAGCTATTGAACACTTAGCAAGCCGCATGGACCTGCATCATGGTGAGGTTCTTGGTTGTAGCACTGTCACAACCTGGCGACGTTGTGACTTCCTCGTGGGACTGTGCCACCTGTCTCTATGTCACAGAGGCCAAATGCAACTTCAAGGGTCCACAGTCTCTTCCTGCTGGTGTGTTTGACTTTAAAAGTGTGCATCATAAGAGGTACATACCTTCCATCTTTAGAACAATGGAAAAAGAGGGACACACAGCATCAAGTTTTAATGGCAGACCATGACCATTTTATGCAAAGCCACAACCTCTGTATACCATAATAGTGCCCTTCAGTAACCCCCCACAATAATAATGATCCCCTTAATGGCCACAGTGGTACCTGTGACCCCTGTTAGTGCCCCAGTATTAATAGTGACCCACATAGTGGTCCCACTGGTAAGTGAACCCCGTTAGTGGCTCCAGTATTAATAGTGATCCCCATAGTGATCCCAGTGGTAAGTGACCCCAGTAGTGTCCGTAGTCGTAACAATGACCCCCATAGTGGTCCCAGAAGTAACAATGACTTGCATCGTAGCTCCAGTAGTAATAGTGACCTCGTTAGTGGCTCCAGTAGTATCAGTGAGCACTGTTGTGTGCCCAGTAGTACCAGTGACCCCCAGAGTAGTCCCAGTAGTATTAATAACCCAATCATGGCTTCTAGTAGTACGATTGTCCCCTATGGTGGCCCCAGTATGAACAGAGACCCCCGATTGTAGCTCGGTTCTTTATATTGACCCCATAGTGGACCTCCAGCCACTCAATAAGCATCTAACTCACATGTAGTCCCGATTCAATGGCAGTGGCACCACTACTGTAATCTGTGCAACCTCTGACCTCTCCACTGGTGTCTGTCTGCGTTTGTGCAGGTCAGGGATTGCACTGATTACATTAGCGGACCAGAACTACAAGTGAGTTAAATGCTTATTGCATGGTTGGGGGTTGGATATGTCTCCTGCTGCCTGGGATTGCAGGATAGTGTCCTAAATTCAGGACTGTCCCGTAGAATCCAGGATGGTGGGGAAGCATGCAGGTACAGTGGTTTGTTGACGCCCCCCTCTAGCACCCTGGGCACATGCCCCACCGATCCTTTCCTAGCAGACTGTGGTTAAGGCTCTGATGCAGTTGAGAATAAAGCCTAATTCCTTGAATATAACAGCTGCATTGTGGGTAGTCTGTGAAATTTTCATCATCATGTTACTTTCAATTAAGAATAAAGTTAATATTTATGATTATTTTATGGGTCACCTTTTATTAAATGGTGTCTGCAGCCAGATAATAGCGTTTACATGTTATCTCAATAATAAGGGAAGGTTACGTGTTATTAAGAGCTGGAAGCGTGACAAGTATTGATTTCTGTATATTAATAACATCGCCGTCTTATCATCTCTTGCTCATGTTTTCTATAAACTACAGGTTCTCTAGGCTCGGGCTGCAGCTGAAGAGTAATGAAGTACACTGAATGGACACTATTAGAGACGTCCATTCTAGTAGCACATTGGATCTTGTAGGGCCTTAAGGACTGCAGTGATTCATCATGATGTCCAATCACAGCTATCAGAGGATGTGTGGGGTAAAGGGGGACAAGAAAACCTTCCACACACCATTACTCCAGCAGCCTGACAGGAAGGGTCATCGATTCATGCTGCTTGCGCCAAATTCTGACCTCCCATCAGCACGGAGCAACAGAAATCTGGATTCATCTGACCAGGAGATGTTTTTCTGCTGCTCAGTGATATAATTTTTGGGCTCTTTTAGACACAATGTTGCTGGAACTGGTTGTCTGCTGTTATAGCCCACCTGTACTAAGGAGCAGTGAAACACATTAGTTGGAGCACCAGTGTTGTATTCATAGTAAGATAGTAACATAGTATGTAAGGCCGAATGAAGACATTGTCCATCTAGTCCAGCCTGTCTATCCTACTGTGTTGATCCAGAGGAAGGCAAAAAACCCCAAGGCCAGAAGCCAATTAGCCCTTTTTGGGGAAAAATTCCTTCCCGACTCCCTAATGGCAATCAGACTGTTCTCTGGATCAACCCCTAATAGTTCCTACCTGCCTATATACCAGGATTGACACTTAACCTAAGATTTATATCCTGTAATATCCTTCTCCAGAAAGACATCAAGTCCCCTTTTAAACTCCTCTATGGATTTTGCCATCACCACTTCCTCCGGTAGAGAGTTCCACAGTCTAACTGCTCTTACAGTAAAGAACCCCTTTCTGTGTTGGTGATGAAACCTACTTTCCTCTAATCGTAGCGGATGTCCTCTTGTTACCGTCGTGGTCCTGGGTGTAAACAGATCGCGGGAGAGATCCTTGTGTTGTCCCCTCATGTACTTATACATGGTTATTTGATCGCCTCTTAACCTTCTTTTTTCTAGAGTAAATAATCCCAATTTGGATAGCCTCTCTGGGTATTCCAGTCCCGTCATTCCATGTATTAGTTTAGTTGCCCTTCTTTGAACCCCCTCAAGCACTGTGACATCTTTCCTGAGCACCGGTGTCCAGAATTGTACGCAGTATTCCATGTGAGGTCTGACAAGTGCCTTATATAATGGAAGGATAATGTTCTCGTCCTTCGCCCCTATACCTCTTTTGATGCACCCCAAGACTTTATTTGCCTTTGCAGCAGCTGACTGGCACTGGTTACTCCAGTTTAGTCTATTATCCACTAATACCCCCAGATCCTTTTCCATATCACTTTTCCCCAGCGGTACCCCATTAAGTGAATATTTGTGACATCCGTTCCTCCTGCCCATGTGCATAGTCTTACATTTTTCAACATTGAACTTCATTTGCCATTTTTCTGCCCAAGCCCCCAGCTTGTCCAGGTCCGTTTGTAGCCGCACATTGTCCTCCGTTGCATTAATTATATTGTATAATTTTGTGTCATCTGCAAATATTGATATTTTGCTGTGCAGCCCCTCTATCAGGTCATTGATAAATATGTTGAACAGAGTGGGGCCTAATACTGAACCCTGTGGCACCCTGCTAGCGACTGTGGTCCAATCAGAGTACGAACCCTTTATTACCACCCTCTGCTTTCTATCGTTGAGCCAATTTTTTACCCACTTACACATGTTTTCACCCAGTCCGAGCTGCCTCATTTTGTATATTAGCCTATTATGTGGCACGGTGTCAAAGGCTTTAGAGAAGTCCAGATATACAAGATCAATAGATTCTACCTGGTCCAGCTTAGAGCTTACTTCATCGTAGAAACTGATCAGATTTGTCTGACATGAGCGACCCTTCATGAATCCATGCTGGTGAGGAGTTATTCCCTTAATCTCCTTGAGGTACTCATCGATGGCGTCTCTCAGAATCCCCTCGAAAATTTTTCCCGTTACTGAAGTGAGACTTACTGGCCTGTAGTTACCAGGCTCACTTTTGCTCACTTTTTTGTAAATTGGAACCACGTTGGCAATGCGCCAGTCCAATGGTACTACTCCGGTCTTGATAGTGTCTAGAAATATTAGGTATAGCGGCCTAGCTATCTCGTCACTTAGTTCCTTTAGTATCCTTGGGTGTAATCCATCTGGGCCCGGTGATTTATCAATTTTAGTTTTCTTTAGACGCTTCCGCACCTCCTCCTGCGTTAGGTATGAGATATTTTGTGAGGGGTTCGTTTTATTCCCCTGCATCTTGTGTGGCATTTCCTTTTCTTTGGTGAATACACTTGAGAAGAAACTGTTTAGTAGATTTGCTTTCCCTTCGTCATCATCAATGATTTCTCCTGAATTGTTTTTTAAAGGGCCAGCACTCTCCCTGCAAATCCTTTTGCTGTTTATGTAGTTGAAAAATAGCTTCGGGTTGTTTCTGCTCTCTTTTGCGATC
The DNA here is from genome assembly GCF_035609145.1 of Eleutherodactylus coqui. NCBI lineage: Eukaryota > Metazoa > Chordata > Amphibia > Anura > Eleutherodactylidae > Eleutherodactylus > Eleutherodactylus coqui. Next base: position 43,395,157 of record NC_089841.1, read on the forward strand.
CGTCTTTCTGCTTCCTCCTTGGCAGTTTTAATGGTATCTTTGCATATTTTGTTTTTTTCCCTGTATGATTTTAGCGCTTCTTCGCTGCCTTGTTGCTTTAGTAGTTTGACCGCTTTCTTCTTTTCGTTTATTGCCCCTCGTACCGTCTTGTCGAGCCACATTGGTTTCCTTTTAGCTGAGTTTCTTTTATTTTTAAAGGGAATGAACTGCTCACATGAGGCGATTAGGATCCTTTTGAACTTTTCCCATTTGTCCTCCGTACTGATATTTTTGAGGATGTTGTCCCAATTAATGTTACTGATAGCAGTTCTAAGCTTATCAAATTTTGCTTTACTAAAGTTTAGTTTCTTTGCCACTCCCTGATAAGGCTTCCTATTGATTGACAGCTGGAAGTTGATTATATTGTGGTCGCTGTTCCCCAAGTGCCCCTCAACCTGCACCCCCTTTATACGTTCCGGTTTGTTAGTTAGTACTAGGTCCAGAATGGCCCTCCCTCTTGTTGGTTCCTGCACAAGTTGGTTCAGGTAATTGTCTTTAATTACTCTCAAGAACTTATCACCCCTGTGAGATTTGCAGGTTTCGTTCTCCCATGTTATATCTGGGTAATTAAAGTCCCCCATGATAATTACTTCATTTCGTTTTGACACCTCTTCTATCTGCCTTAGTAGTAAGTCTTCAGTTTCTTCTGTTGCTTTTGGTGGTCGATAGAAGACCCCTATCAGGATTTTGTTATTTTTTCCTCCCTGTATTTCTACCCACAGAGATTCCATCTGTTCGTCTCCTACCCCTATATCCTCCCGTAGCCTCGGCTTCAAGTTCGATTTGACGTACAGACATACCCCTCCCCCTTTCTGGTTCCTTCGGTCTCTTCTGAAGAGATTGTACCCCTGCAAATTCACCGCCCAATCACACTTATCATCAAGCCATGTTTCAGTAATTCCGACTATATCATAGCTTTCATCAGTCATTCGGCTGCTCTTGACTGTGTAGCACTTGTTGGTCAGAACGATTTCTGACATCCTCCTCTGACCACACTATGTATTACCATATGGAAAAAAAATACTACTTTTGATTCTTGCTCAGGTGTCCATTTACTTTGGTAGAATGCAATTGCATGTGGCTGCACTTTCCCATACAATGCCTCCTGTCACACCTGTCTATGTGCTTCCAGGAGGCATAGAAGGTGCAGTATGTTAGAGAAACATTGTTTACCCCTTCTTCCTAAGCTAGAAGTTTAGAGCTGGCAATAGCTGGTTGCCTATTGGCTACATGCCATTCTTCCACTGATTGGTGGAAGAGCCCAGGGTGGGAAAAACTCCATAGAGCCAGTATGCAGAGGGAAGGAGAGACAGAAAACTGCGGGAAGAGAGAGGAAGTGGAGGAGGAGTTAGCAGAGAGTCGGAGAGTCTGTAGTGAATCGTCGTCATCGGAGGAGGTGTGTGTCAGGAGTGCAGCCGAGCGTGCAGTGATTCAGCAAGCCTTTCAGGGTAGCGAGGTCCTTTCTGCTCCCTTGGTATGCCAGCAGTGAGGAGAAAAGAGTTGGAGGGCATCGTTCCACGAAACAGTGAGTTAAACTACCCGATGAATTCAAAGCCAGGATTAGTTCAGGGGCCATTACAACTCTCCTCCAACACCTGCACCTTGCACTTCCAGTAAGCCCATAAGCTAGTCACAACTGTGGGCAATCATTACTGCGTAACATCTAGAGAAATAAATAGAGAGAGTGTTGAAGAAAAGTGTTGTTCAGTTGCAACTCTACTGTTTTCAATGTGTTGATTAACTGCATCATTTCCGGCTCTGCTAAACCCTTGTAACGCTGCAAATCTGAGTGTATTACAACTGATAGATTGTACAAAGCTTAAGTAAAACTGCGTGCACCCAGTTTACTAAGACAAGCTAACTGGACTCATCTCAAATTATTTCACCATTGTCTACGAGAGCTCAGATTGGAGTACTGGCGTCACCTGTGACAAAACCACTGTTAATTTTAAACATATTTTTATATGTCCTTTGTGCCACTGTGCAACAGCTAGGTAGAGCACTGTTACCACCACTGTCAGGAGAGATTACAGAGCCATCCGTGACCACTATTTTGCAATCCCGTGGCCTCCCTCACTTTGGCACGTGCCACTCGGCCATTGCACAGAGATTTGCTGTAAAGAGCTTGTAAAGGACAGTAGGGAAAACAAGTAAATGGCATAAAATTGCCATTGTTTTAGAAATACACAGATGTCTAAGAATCACTTTCAGAAAACAGGAAATGATTTGTACTAGAAAACCACAAAAGTAAAACGGCATCAGGAAAAAGAAAGTCTTCATTCATGTCTGTTTAATGGAGTGATGTGCCATAACCTGCCTGTAATTCCTGAGTACAGACATGCTGCAGGGCTCACTAGTATTGCTCTATAGGCCTGAAGGTGAGCCCCAGCTCTTTATTCTGCAATGCAATTTTTTGCCATCTGTTTTATACATATTTATATATACTGGAGACATCCAGTTAACGGTCGTACAAAGGGGAGATATAGAGAGCTAAGAGATACTAAGAGACTGCTATGCGTTCACATTCAGGTTGACAAATTGCATATTTTTTGCCAAAAGAATGCAGCAGAGAAGAACTGATGACAAAGACATAATAAGTACAATCCAATATACAGAAATTTACAGGCTCTGTGTAATAGTAGGAATGGCTTATTATTACAGAATACCCCAGTGACCAATTACTTCATGCAAATGTGTTTCAGTTCATCAATATTTCTAGGGTGCCTTGTGGGCACAGCCCTCTTCAGGTTATACCACAGTGCTATCATATGGATAAAGTCAGGAATTGACTTGGCCATTTCAAAGCATGAATCCTTTTGTTTTTCAACCATTCTTTAGGTGATTACTTGTGTGCTTTGGGTCATTGTCTTGTTGTATAACACAAAGTATCTTCAGTTTGAGGTCCTGGGCAGCCACCTTTACATCCTCTTATAAGATGTTCTGATCCACCTTAGAATTCATTGTGTTCAATGATCACAAGGCACCCAGGTCCTGAAGAGCAAAGCTGCCCCCCCCACCATAGCCCCAAACCATGATGTCCCCTCCACCATGGCCACGAATTATGACGCTCTCTCTACCTTAGCCTCAGACCATGATGCTTCATCAACCACAGCCCCAAACCATGATACTCCCTCTACCATAGCTCCAAGTCATGATGCCCGCTCCACCATAGCCCCAAACCATGATGCTCTATTCACCATAGCCACAAGCCATGATGCGCCCTCTACCAGGCGTCACAATTGCATGAAGTTTTGGTTTGTCTGCAGCGTTCTTCTCTAAACATAGTATTGTGCATTTACACAAAAAAATTTCCACTTTTGTCTGTTCCGTCCATAGAACATTTCCCAGAAGGATTGTGAAATATCCAGGTGGTCTCAGCAAACTCGAGACAGCCCACAGTGGCTTTTTTTGGCCAGCAGCAGCTTATTTTGTCATGCCCTTCCATAATCACCATTCTTGGTCAGTGTTTCTCTAATAGAAGACACGTAGACAGAGGTTTCTGCAGTCTGTTGACTTTTCTGTAGGTCTTTTAGTGTTTCTCTTGGGTTCTTACTAGAGATGAGCGAGCACCAAAATGCTCGGGTGCTCGTTACTCGAGTCAAACTTTCAGTGATGCTCTACAGTTCGTTTCGAGTAACGAACCCCATTGAAGTCAATGGGCGACTCGAGCATTTTTGTATATCGCCGATGCTCGCTAAGGTTTTCATTTGTGAAAATCTGGGAAATTCAAGAAAGTGATGGGAACAACACAGAAACGGATAGGGCAGGCGGGGAGCTACATGTTGGGCTGCATCCCAAGTTCCCAGGTCCCACTATTAAGCCACAATAGTGGCAAGAGTGAGACCCCCCCCCCCCGCACTGTCAACATAAAGATCGTTCTCCTCTGCCACAGCTGTAACAGCTGTGGCAGAGAAGAACGATGTTAGCCCATTGAGTGGAAAGCAATGGGCTGCCGGCGATCGCGGGATGAATTGTCGGGAAGGGCTTAAATATATAAGCCCTTCCCTGCAATTCATCCAGAAATGTGTAAAAATAAAAAAAATATATACTCACCTGGTCCCGGCAGAATGATGTTAGCCCATTGAATTCAATGGAGCCAGCAATACAGCCGGCTCCATTGAAAGCAATGGGCTGCCGGCGATCGCGGGATGAATTGTCGGGAAGGGCTTAAATATATAAGCCCTTCCCTGCAATTTATCCAGAAATGTGTAAAAATAAAAAAAAAATATATACTCACCTGGTCCCGGCAGACGGAGTTCAGCGCGGCAGGCTGCAGTTCTCCTGAACTGCTCTGAACAGCTGTGAGTAGTATTCAGCAGCTAGGGATTTAAAATCCCCGCCTGCTGAATGAGCTGCCTCTGATTGGTCACAGCCTGACCAATCAGAGGCAGCTCTCACTCACAACCATTCATGAATTCATGAATGGGTGAGTGAGTGCTGCTCTGATTCATCCCGCGATCGCCGGCAGCCCATTGCTTTCAATGGAGCCGGCTGTATTGCCGGCTCCATTGAATTCAATGGTCAGTGCTCGTTTAATCAAGACGAGTACCACGTGGTGCTCATCTCGAGTAATGAGCATCTTGAGCACCCTAATACTCGAATGAGCATCAAGATCGGACGAGTATGCTCGCTCATCTCTAGTTCTTACCTCTTTTTGCAGAATTGCCCATTGTGTTCTTGGACTGATCTAAGCAGGAAAACTGCTCCTAAAGAGAGTGGAACAGTCCTGAATTAGTGACATGCCAAAAGTTTGGTTTGTGGAGTGTCTTCCACAATCGTTAAAACAAAGGGCAGAAGCCCTTAGCTGAGCACTGTGCCTGATTAGCATTTCTTTGGCTCTTCTTGGAGTAGTGTATGGGCTCAATAGAAAGTCTATGAGTCCTTACACCACTTGCCGATCACAGCAGAAGGGCACAGTGGTAGCAATTGGTGGTAGTTTTATGACCCAGAATGTGTCAGAATTTGTTAAAAATGTAATTATGCTTTAATCTATAATTTTTACAACTTTTTAATAAACTTCACCATTTTTAAGATGCTATCAGTGAATGAGAACATTCTTTCTTTCACATGCAGTAACCCTGTAAATGCTGTAGCTAGTCCTGTTCTCAACTGAGAAGCGGATATAGTTGTATCCAGTGTAGACAATGCTCTGTGAGCTAAACAGCCCAGACTCCAGACTGATACATTCTACATAGCTAGTCCTGCTCTCAGCTGAGAAGTGGATACAATTGTGTAAACAATGGATAAATTGTGTAGACAATTCTCTATGAGTTAAACAGCCTGGACTCCAGACTGATACATTGTACACAGCTAGTCCTGCTCTCAGCTGAGAAGTGGATACAATTGTATCCAGTATAGACAATGCTCTGTGAGCTAAACAGCCCAGACTCCAGACTGATACATTGTATATAGCTAGTCCTGCTCTCAGCTGAGAAGTGGATACAATTGTATCCAGTGTAGACAATGCTCTGTGAGCTAAACAGCCCGGACTCCAGACTGATACATTGTATATAGCTAGTCCTGCTCTCAGCTGAGAAGTAGACACAGTTGTATCCCATATAGACAATGCTCTGCGAGCTAAAGAGCCCGGTCTCCAGACGGATACATTGTACAAAGCTAGTCCTGCTCTCAGCTGACAAGTGGATACAATTGTATCCAGCGTAGACAATGATCTGTGAGCTAAACAGCCCGGACTCCAGACTGATACATTGTACATAGCTAGTCCTGCTCTCAGCTGACAAGTGGATACAATTGTATCCAGTATAGACAATACTCTGTGAGCTAAACAGCCTGGACTTCAGACTGATACATTGTACATACCTTGTTTTCCTGAAATAAGACCCCCCTGAAAATAAGCCCTAGCATGATTTTTAAATAGTGTCCAGGCAGCTATACATGTAAAAAAGAAATATTTTGGAGCACAAATTAATATAAGACCCTGTTTTATTTTTGGAAAACCGTGGTAGCTTGTCCTGCTCTCAGCTGAGAAGTGGATACAATTATACCCAGTGTAGACAATGCTCTGTGAGCTAAACAGCCCAGACTCCAGACTGATACATTGTACATAGCTAATCCTGCTCTCAACTGAGAAATGGACATAGTTGTATCTAGTGTAGAAAATGCTCTGTGAGCTAAACAGCCTGGACTCCAGATTGAGGGCTTAAACAGAGAAGCAAATATCTCAATACGCTCGCTCCTACACAATTGTTTATGCAGTAAATGAGTGTATTTTGCACACGTGCCTGCACACATACTGAGCATATGTGCACAGGCACTGCTTGTTCACCCTTGCAGGGGTACCACCTCATCCTGATTTAAATGGCTAATTTGCTTAACACGGTGTTGGTGATTGTGCTGCGTTTAGTGCATACCCATGCGTGCAGACCTTTCATAGATCTCTATGAGGCTCTTTAGAGCACAAACATGCACAAGATAGGGCAGGTCCTATTTTTTGGGGGCGCAAAAAGAAGAAGTGAGAATGAACCCATTGAAATCAATGGCCTCTATTTTCTGCGTTATGTGCACAGGATTTTCTCATGCGAAAAAACGAGCAAAGACATGTTTGCCTGTATAAACCCTCATACATTGTACAAATCTACATTTGCTGTCAGCTCAGAAGTTGATACAAATATATCCAGTATAGAAAATGCTCTGTGAGCTAAACAGCCTGGACCCCTGACTGATATATTGTACATAGCTAGTATTGCTCTCAGCTGGGAAGTGGATACAATTGTATCCAGTGTAGACAATGCTCTGTGAGCTAAACAGCCTGGACTATAGACTGGTACAATGTTCAATGTTCTATTAATTGACAGGTTTACCATTGGAAGGGCTCCCATCAATGTTAAATTTAAAGGGATGGGAGGTGATAAAAAAGTGAAAATCAAAAGAAAACCATAACAAAACTGTAACCTATAATCACAATCTCATCTATATTGCCAAGTTTTTATTAATTTAATTGTGTCTAGATAGTAAAGGGCAAAAGTTCATACAAGTTTTGATTAGCTTATTTGTGTGACTATTAAATGATCTCAGCCAGAAACACAAATACTAATAAGAAATTCATCAAAGTGGAGGACTTGTGTTTAAGCCGCCATATCAGTTGCCTGCTGTATTAACAGATGTGATATGATGAATGAAAAATAACAACTGGAGCCGAACGTTCAGTGACATCACTACAAATATACAAATTTACTATTTCTGCTCAAGTTTTTTGGAAGTTTATACCCAACTCTAGTGTTTTGAAGAAACCTAATAGCCAAAGATTGTGAGTCTAGACCGTACTGTGCGAAGAAGCTGAACCCTGAATATAAACTTTAAGAGAAACAAAACGTTCTTGAATCGTTCCCCAGCATAAACTATATACCGGTCCACATACCAGAAAACTGTAATACAGAGTCTACACCTTGATGACATCCTAGATACAAGCCTTGATTTTAATTCAGACTAATGCATACTGAAATATTCTTGTGTTTGTTGCATTCAACTATAAGAGGGTTGTATGAGATTAGAAAACAGTGTCACTCTTGTTTATAGGCAGTATCTGATATTGCAGTATGTCAAAATTAAAGGTATCATCCACTTTGGACAAGGATCAGTTAGCAATAAACTGATCACAAAGTATCCTCCTACTGGGACCACTAGCGATTTTTTTTGTAATCTGTGGGGAAACCTGGTAGTAAATGTTCAATTTTCCTGCAGCTCCTCCACAGGAGAAATGAGGCATTACACATTTATATGAAAGTGTTGTCTGTACAATACTGGACAGGACTCCAGAGCAAGAGATGCTCTTTATAACCACTCTACATTCTGGTCAAGAACAGAGGACTCCCCTCTATTAACTCATAATTCACTAATAGGGTATATGGAAATGGGTTTTCTATCCTGGACATTAGATGGATTTTACCACTAAAGACATTTATTCCCTATACCCTATGTGTTAGAAACCAAAGAGTAATACATACCGACTGAACAGACTAGACAAGACTGAACTGGAAAACAAGGAGCAAGACACACTGATTGGATGGTCTAGACAGGACTACGAATCACCAAGGAGCAATGCACACTCACTGGTTAGAGTAGATGAGACAGGATTAGAAATCACCAAGGAGAGAAACATACTGACTGGACAGACTAGACAAGACTGTTCTTGGAAACCAAGGAGCAAGACACCTGGTTTGGAGAGACTAGACAAGGCTAGAAAGCTAAGGAGCAAGAAACACGGACTAGATAGACTAGAAAAGACTAGACTAGAAAACCAAGGAGCAAGACTCTCTGCCTGGATGAACTAGGCAAGACTATATTAGAACATTAAGGAACAAGATCTACTGCCTGGACAGACTGAACTTGAAAACAAGGAGCAAGACCCACTGACTGGACTAGCACTAGAACAAGGAATCTTGTTTAGAATACATGCTGTCACAGCTACCAACTACACTGCACTGCAGAAGCCAAAAGTATTTATAGAGACAAACCGATCAGACCCTCCTTTCTGCAACTAGGCTGAGCAGTTTGGTCCGCTGATCCCCTCCAATGGTTCATAATAACTGCCCCAACAACAACTTAGAAAGTGGGAGATAAGGATGTAGCAGGAGACCTTCTGAGGATCATAGCAATGACGATGTTGCAGAAGTTTTCATTTACATAGCAATTACACTTTATTTCTATAAAGCTAGAAAACCCCTTTTGTGCCTTTTTTCTTTTTATTTTGTAAGCCTCCATTATTGAAAAAAATGTAATCAAACAGTCACTAAAACCACAGGGACCATGAATTTCATCTTCTTTTGGCATTTCTTACTGGAAACTATTTATTTGGCCTCTGATGCCACCGATGACCTTCCTGCAGCTCAGTAACATTTTCTGCATTCTGGTAAGAGAATTAATTGTGAATTACTATAACAAGTCACCTAATAATAACTTAGCTCTAAAAATACCCAGACTTCTGGCCGTCAGCAGATATTTCCATATTGGATAATGCTGGATCTTATTTTTGGGCTGCCGCGGAGATACATTAAGACATTGTTGAACATCTCTAACATCACTTCCTGCTCTGTTATTGCTCCCTCCTGCATTTGGAGTAGAAAGCATCGAGAATTACCTAAAAATAAAGCTGAGATCTCTCAGTGCAGAGTGCATACAGGGGCGGGCAGGACAGGAAGTCTGTAAGGTGCAGCTTCAGCCAATAGCTGTAGAACAGGAAGTGGTGTCAGACAGGGGGACGTCAATTTGTCAACTTCTTCATATATTTTTCTTTACTTCAAGCCCATTTTTCCTATAGCACACCACTGGATTATCACAAAAACATGACGATTTGATGGTGTCACTCTCTAGTGAATGCACCTATACTGCTCAGTGATACAAGTTTTGCGCTCTTTTGTCCACTAGAGCTTCGACTTTTTGTTTCTCTTAGACAAAATGGTGCCGGAACTGGTCACCTGCTGTTATAGTTCATCCATGATAAGGAACAATGAGTTGTGTGTTCAGACATGTTAATTGGAGTACCAGCATTACATTTGGCTGCTCCTGACTGTTCAGCACTTGTTTTTCAAAATGAGGGCTCAGTCACACGGGCGTTTGTCAGTTGCATTTGCGGTCCGCATCTATATAGAACCAATGCTTTTCAATGGTAGCGGTTACATGTGCGAATTTTACATGTGCACAAATGCATGCGGCGGAAATTATAGAACATGGGTTCGCAGAAGACGGCTATCTACGTTCTGCGTTTTGACGGATGATTGCCTGCTATTGTGTGTTTTCGACCACGCCGCACTGCACTCCCGTCATCTGCACAAGTGCATAGTCTTCTATGCTGTGAAAGTGAATTAAATAGCAAAGGCTGATGATGTTGTCCTTATTGGGGCTACTGAGTGTTTAAACTTCTGGGCAAAGGGGTCTTGGGAATGGAGGCATTATGAAAAAAGTTTTGCAATGTATGCGTCACAGCTGTTCGCTCAATAGAAGCATGCGTTGCAGCGGCGTTCTTTTTTTCTAGTGTCATAGTTCTATATGTTTGGTGTAGCCATCCAAAAGGATTGTGTCAAAATATGCATATAGGTGTAGAAAGTTTCAAGTGACTTGGTCTCAGTTGAAACATGTATAGTATTTTGATCACAATTTAGAAAATAGAATGAAACTTATTTAGCTCAAGTTACAGATTTTGGCCAGCTTTTCTCGGCAAAAATGAAACAACCTCGCCAAAGTTTTTAGCCAAAAAATGCAATATTTCACTTTTTAATCTACTTGTTTCTCTAGTTGGACATTTCCAGTTCCCCACCTGAATGCTGCAGTTGTCTGTAATTGTGTTGGACCTCGATTCATGTGCCAAAATCATGTTAATCTTGCCGCTTCCATTCACCCAAAGCTCTGTCCTTCGAAACTTTCACAAGTGTTGGCGATTAATTAGCGGTGATTGTTCCCCGCCGGTAGCCCACCATAATAAAACAATCCTCATAGTGTGGGTGAAGTACGGCTGACATGTATCGGGTTTCACAAGATGGATAAGACTGAGTTTATTTTGGACGTGGAGAGGCGTCCCGCCCTATGGCACACATGCAGCAGCGCCTATAAACATCGCAGAGCCAAAATGTTGTTATGGCAAGCAGTAGCCAAACAAACTTTCCACCATAGCTGGGGGACTTTGAGCGACCGTTCCCAGGAAGCTAACAGTGAGTACAACGGATTTTTTGTCATTTTCTCCATGCTCACACTATGTAATTGTATTTGCCCAATTTCTGTTAACTATCTGTTTACTTATTCTGTGTTTTTCACCCAGTGTAAGTGAGGTTTGGTTACCGTTAGAGATGAGCGAGCATACTCGCTAAGGACAATTACTCGTTCGAGCATTGTCCTTAGCGAGTATCCCCCCACTCGGAAGAAAAGGTTCGGCTGCCGTCGCAGGTGACAGGGGAGTTGCGGCAGTGAGCAGAGATCTCCGCTCTGTTCATCCCCGCTCTCCCCGCCGCTTCCCGCTGGCAGACGAATCTTTTCTTCCGAGCGGGCAGGTACTCGCTAGGGGCAATGATTGCTCGAGTAATTGCCCTTAGCGAGTATGCTTAGTGAGTATGCTCGCTCATCTCTAGTTACCGTTTGTGTGCCTTTAAATGTATGTAGTCTCACCTAAGGGCCTGAAACACGTGCATGCCATTGCCTTATGCGTTGTGCCCTTTGCTGTGACGTTATTTGTTTTCCTGAACGTTATTTAGACATATATGCCCAACTTTATTGATTAAGTTGCTGTTGCACGTTTTTTTTTGGTTGGTTAAATAATTCTTGTTTGTCTTTCATCTTTTCAGTAAATTATGTTATGATCTCCTAGCGTTCCATCAGCGTTCCATCAGAGACGCGTTCCATCAGGGCTATTTAAAAAGGCAGGAGCAGGGCTCTCTGGCCCCTACATATAAATTTGCGAGATATTTGGATTTTCCTCTTCCCAGTATGGACCTTCCCCCGTAAGTACCAAGGACTATCGCATTCGGGGCCCCCAGTAGGTTATGTGGCTTCATCACATCAATTAGTAATGAATGTTTTTTTGAGTGTTCAACTTATATGTATTTCATCATACTACCAATTTGCATAATCCACTCCTCTAAATACCAAAAACAACTCACATTCTTTTTGTACCCCTTTAAATGTATGGATTGCCCTCAAGCACTGTCTGCAGCCACAGACTACATGTCCCACCCTAGCGGACTTTTGTGGTGTTTCCACATTGGTCAGCCCAATGGCAAGTGTGCATTTCCTGGAGTATATATATATATATATATATATATATAAATATATATATATATATATATATATATATATATATTGTATCTGGCTGCCTTGTATATGAATTAATTGTTAATGCATTTTGGCTCACCTCTGTGATTAAGGGCTCCCACCCACTAGCGTTTTTTTTATCTACTGCGCTGCGAGAGTAAGTGAAAACTCTCGCAGAGCAGAGTGAGAAAATCGCTGCGATATCGCTGCAACAGTCTTTTCAATGGGGCCAGCGGCAGCAGTGCTAGCCCCATTGAAAAGATATGGAGAATGCCGCGGACTTCTACCACAGCTGTGACAGGAATTTCCTTCATCCCCGCGGGGACCGCGGGGATGAAGGAACCCTCTGTCACAGCTGTGGCGGAAGTCAGCGGCATGCTATCCCATTGCTTTCAATGGGATCGGCATGAATGAATAGCTAAGAGCTATCTGTCATTGGCTGAGCGCTCAGCCAATAGCTAAGCAGTAGCTGCTATTGGCTGAGCTCTCTGCCAATCTGCACAGCCCTTTCAGTAGGCGGGGATTTTTAAATCCTCATCTGCTGAAAGAGCTCAGTAGCAGTGTCGGGGAGCCAGCCGGAGGACGCGGCTGACAGCAGGAGAGGTGAGCAACTTTTTAATTATTTTTTTAACCCCTTTTTTATGATTATCGGGGAAGGGCTTATATTTCAAGCCCTTCTCCGATAATCATTCTGCAGGGCTTGTCAGAAACCATTGCTTTCAATGTGATCGGCAGCAGTGCCGATCCCATTGAAAGCAATGGGATAGCATGCCGCTGACTTCTGCCACAGCTGTGACAGCTGTGGCAGAAGTCTGCGGCATTCTCCATATCTTTTCAATGGGGCTAGCGCTGCTGCCGCTGGCCCCATTGAAAAGACTGGCGATGTCGCAGCGATATCCCAGCGATTTTGGGATATCTGCTTGCGTTTTTCTCGCACTGCAATGCGAGACTTTAACTTTAGAATCGCATCGCAGTAGAGAAAAAAACGCCAGTGGGTGGGAGCCCTAAGGCCTCATGTCCACGGGGAAAATCGGGCCCGCTACGGATTCTACATGTAGAATCTGCAGCGGGTCCCTCCTGCCCCGCGGACGTGAGCGCTGAAAATACAAATAAATAAGAATTTACCTATCCGTAGCGGGCGGCGAAGCTCTGCTCTTCCTCACGGCCGGATCTTCTTTTTCGGCCGGCGGATGAATTCCTGACGCCGGCGGCACGTCGCCGGCACGTCGTCGACGTGCCACGCGCATGCGCCGGGCACATCCGCCGAGCCGAAGCAAGGGAGATGTGGCCGTGAGGAAGAGAAGAGCTTCCCGGCCCGCTGCGGGTGAGTAAATGCTTTAAATTCCTATTTTAGGTCTCCCGCGGATCCGGACGGCTTCCATAGGCTTCAATAGAAGCCCGCAGGAGCCGTCCCCGCGGGAGACCCGCACGAAAATGGAGCATGGTCCAGATTTTTTCATGCTCCATTTTTTTTAAAATCCATTTTATTGACGATCCGCGGGTATTTATCTACCCCGCGGGTGGTCAATGCATCCCTATGGGGTGCGGATCGGCGTGCAGGTAATCCGCTGCGGATCCTAAATCATATTTTGCCCGTGGACATGAGCCCTAACTGTTCTTTCGTCGAGTTTTTTTTTAAATGTAGGTCCGATGTAGATACTAACTTCTGGTCTCCTCTCTTATGTCCTTAGCAGATACAGCAATGTGGAGGGTCGTACCTCTGATGAAGAACCCGAAAGGAATTCAAGTGCAGAACCATCATCCTCATCTCAGGAACGGCAGCACCCCGTGTCTGAGAGGCAGCCTCAGAGCCAGCCTTCACATATTGCATCTGATTCTCCCCAACGGAGCCCTCAGAGGCGTCCCCCGAGGAGTTGAAGCCGGAGTCCCCGTGGCTCTCATGATTCGACTCCCCGTCGGGATTCCTCTGGACATCCTCCTATGGCTCCGCCTAGGCGTCAATTCAGGAGTCCCATTAGGTCTCCTGGTTTGAGACGACCTTGGGATTCTGATCGTCGCTCACGATGGAATCCCCCAAGGGGGATCCATAGGAGGGGCCAAAGGAAGCCCTCTCCGACTCCCCCTGAGCATCAGCGATCACATCAGCCCCCTCATTTTCTGACCGGTGACATTGAGCGTGCAGCATTTCAATATTTGCGATCCCAGGCAGATGATGATTGGGCTGATGCATTTGGTCGTTCGATCATCTGCCGCTTGCGGCAGGTGCCCATGCGGCTACAGGGCAGAGTGAGGGTTGCCGTGGAGACGGTGCTTGATGCTGCGCTCGATGAGTGCCCAGCTATGGATATTTTTTGGTTTTTAGACCACTGGCGTCTCTACGGTAGGGGGAGGTACCCCAATAGTGCCATGCATGAGACATGGATGCAATATCTGAGGGACGAGTCCTTTGGCTGGTGAGGAGCTGGAGGCAATTATTTTACACCACCATGATTCGCACCCAGTAGGGAGCGCAGCTCGCCAGAGCAGGGGCGGCCTTCGAGGAGGGAGCCCACAGATATGGCGACTCTCCCTCAAGTCCCTCCCGCTGATCCTGCCTCTCAGCCACAGGGTACTGCAGGCAGCCCCACCCCCTCCTCTTCACCATCCCGCTGTGCTCCCGGGTGAGAACGATTTTTGCCTGGAGAAGGCACAAGTGACATCCTATTCTGAGGGGCAGGCTGGCCGTGTACTAACACCTCCAGGGACACCCTGCAAGAGCCCCACCAGGACACCAACTCTTGGCCCCCTGAGGGCTACAGGGCAAGACAGTTGGAAGGTCCCTACACACCATCTCCTCCCTCTTCGGGGACCACCAGGCGCTGTGGCTGTCCTCCACGGGCAGGGAGGGCTTCGGGCCAGCAGGCGGCAAAAAACAGGCCGGAAAAAAGATGATGCCAAACATCTGTTATTTGTGCTTGCTGGTAAAATACTTTGTTTACAAAATTCCTTAACAAAAAAAAGGTCGATCTAGACTATATGTCTGGGCTAAAAACAGACTAATAAAAAGAAATGTTCTGTGAGCTGTTGTACGGTGTGTTCAATACAGGTATCATCTATAAAGTATGCTACTTAAGCACATGTGTAGCAATGGTCCAAGGCAGATAGTCTTCCCAGCTTGAATAATGGTCTGGTTCTCTTTTCATTCTGTTAATATTGTAATTAGAGTTCAGGGTTCTAATGAAGGGTATGTACAATTTTCCAATACCAAAAAGTGAGGGTGCATTGTTTCACGCATGCATACAGGCGTTCTGTTATGTTAGCAAGCGTTTCAAGAATGTTTGTTTAACCACCTCGCACAACATTTCACTAGTGAAACACTTTATATGCGGAGGAAATTTTCAGGGGTCCAACAATAGATAAAGGAAGGGAGTCGGATCGGGCCCTGTAAGGGCCCATGAGAGAAGGCCCCGCATGACAGGGTTGTTAGGGAGTGGAATAGGCAGGATAGGGTTAACAGGCTGGGAATGTAAACAAGAAAGAAGGGGGGGTGAAGGGTGAGTGGGTTAATTTACAAGGGAGCTGATTGGCTGGGGTTTAAGTAAGGGGAGGGGTTATTTAGTTCATAAAAAGGGGAGTCTGGGCGGAAGCGCCATTTTAGAACTGTGGAAAGCTGAGTCCCACCCACCCTTCCTCTATATATATATATATAGACGTAATTAAAGTAGTATCTAAGCTTAGGTGGTACAACAGTGAATTTGTACAAGAGGATAAGTATATGACATGTCGTGGCAGCCGTTGGCGGACAGGGGGTAGGGGGTCCTTGGAGGCAGAGTTGATATTTTGGGTGAAAGGAAGTCTTGGTGGGGACGGCCTCACCGGTATAATCACCCTGGGGTTATAGTGGTTTCGGCTGGTGTGTGGGAGAAGGCCAGGGAAGTGATCCCGGGTGGCCTTAATCAATTTTGTTTTCTAGCCTCCCAGTGGGGCGGGGAAGGGGCTAGTGGTGTCTCCGAGCCGGGGTACTGTTGGAGGCAAGGTACAGTTTTAATTGGAAAACACCAGACCCCTTGGTATTTTTGGTTTGTCTCCAAGGGCCTCCTCTCGGTTATAAAAAAGGTTAAAAGAATAAATTTTATGTTGTTTTGTTAAATAAAGTTGGCTGTTGTGGCCAAAAATTTCCAACGAGATTAGTCTTAGCAGGTTATTACTTTAGATAAGTAAGGGAGGGGGATGTGTAGCAATATGGGAGCGAGTCTAGCATACCCGCTTCATGTCCAAGCTGGATGAATATTGCAGGCTGGGGTGTCTTCTACTTTGGCCATGGGCTCATACTCTTTACTTTTGCACACCGAAAACTCATTTTTCAAGGCTGTTGTGTTCCGCCGTTGTCATTTAGCACCGTCTATGCACGTGTCCGCACATAAAGAGATTTTACATTTTATTTTTCACACACTGTTCAGTGTAGTTTGTTCTGAAGGTGTCGCATTGTAGCCTATTCGCCCTTGTGTTCAGCGGTAATTTTTTGCACACATTTTCGTCCTCACCTACGGACGAACAACATAAATGTATGAGTGTTGGAGTTAACTGGTGAGAAATGTCAAGTAAGCCAATGCGCTTGGAGGAGTAAACTGTGTGTGCCACGTCATATGTGCATGCCACACCCCGCGCACAAACGTGCGTCCCCTGCGTGCCTGTTACGCAGGATAGTGGCTGGCCAAAACCATTTAGTTTTTTTTTAAGCTACCACAAACATGAGCGAGCGGACTTCACCACTTGGACGTCGCAAAACCGTCTGTTGGTCCAGATGATGGACTGGCTTGATTAAGATGGGAAACATGGGCCCTACCTGTACCCCCACAAACACAAGAAAACTAAACTTCGAAAGATCCGACAGCGATGGCAAAGAAGTACGGGACTGTGCTGAGCCAGATCCAACTGCAAAAGAGGTGGAGCGACCTCAAGCTAAAGGACCCTCACCGTCTGCAGGCCATTCGGCGCAAACTTCGTCGTCGAGAAGGAGGTAACCCGAGTGTGTGTTTTGGTGTGATCAGAATGTGTTTGCACATATAAATGGTGGGCGTGTTTTTGCTTTTTTTTCAGAACAAATTAACAAATACGGGACAAATAGGGAAGATTTAAGGGCGTGGCTTATGCGCCAATAAGCATTATTGCAACACATGGAATTGACACTTTAGCAACAGAAACATCCTGCCGCATACTTGCCTATTTAAAACTATAGCATGTACTGTCAAGTATTGAACGCCATGGAGTGTGTATGAAGCACTTCATTAACCCTTTCCAATCCAATTTGTATCCTGGTTTTCCTAGGGGGCTTACTCTTTTTCTTCTATTATACAACAGTGCTATCTGTTGGCTAAAGCTAGTATTGCATGAGGTGACACGTTGGATAGGCTCCAACAGCAGAGAGGCTGGCAATATACAGTAAGAGAACCCCGACGGACGTCTTCCACCATTGGAGCTGTACAGCTTTAAATCATAATGTCTTAACAGGTCAGACAGTGGATTGGAAAGGGTTAAGGCATAAGTGGCATGACTGCCCCAAGGTCATGGCCATGATTTCTTACAATGATGTAGGAAACAGTCTGGCTTTTACAATGGGAAAAGATTAATATTGGAAGAAAAAAAAACATCCTGACAGCCTTTAACAATGTGGTAGAGTATGCACATAGCTGCATTCCCCATAGTCTGTGCCCCTTGTTCTTTGGTTATTTCAAGCCGCTTCTTGTATTAAATTGTATTAAAGAACAATGCTGCTGTGAAATGTTTATAGGCCCTCATGTAGTGTTTTTTTTAATGTCCTAACAGATGCACCACAATGTCACAGGGCAAATTCTGGCCAGGCCAGCCCATCTACAGCACCATCGCCAGCCAACCCCTCCACCAGAAGCCACTCAGAAGAAGCCACCCGTAAGTGTTATAGGCTGCCCAATTTTCTAGTTCAAAGCATATTGGCATGTTAATTAAATGTTTAGAGATGAGCTCTATATTTAAAGACAATGCCTTTCGCTCCTTGTCTGCAGAAGACCCCGCTGCTAGTGACCCCACTTCGCAGAGGGGTCCCCATTTGGCCTGGCTCACCTGAGATCACCACAGCCTCTGATGGAGGTGGAGTGACCGAGCT
This sequence comes from Eleutherodactylus coqui, assembly GCF_035609145.1. Lineage (NCBI taxonomy): Eukaryota > Metazoa > Chordata > Amphibia > Anura > Eleutherodactylidae > Eleutherodactylus > Eleutherodactylus coqui. Next base: position 43,413,035 of record NC_089841.1, read on the forward strand.
TGGATCCGTCCCACCCTGTGACAGGTAATGGCTACACACTGGGGCCTCTACAAATAAACATCTGGGTTTACACTTGAAATAGGCATACCAAATGCACTAAAAACAGTTTGCTATGATCACACTGACCAGAGTATCCTAAACAACTGTGGTTTACACACACAGTAGGTGAGCAAGTGAGCCATGGACACATGCCTTCTCTGCAGTTTTCCTATTTTGAGGCAAACACTACTTAGATTAACGTCAGGAAAATAATGTTAGAGGCTCTATAGTTAGGATTGATTAGAACTAATTGTTGGTTTTTTGGTTTACACCCACAGCATGGAGAGAGTTTTTTTACCCTGATGAGCGGGTAGCCTGGTATTTTCACATGATCCGTCTATGCCACTTGCAGATAGATTTTCTGGCCAGCCTCCATCAGTGGGGAGTGCATCACTTTCCGACGATGGAGCAGAGGTTGCTCCACCCACCTTCTGCCTCCCCACAGTCCCTTTCCACGCCATCGCCCATGGATCTTTCCATGACCCACTGAAGATGCTTGTGCAGGTGCAGAAAGGGCCCTGCGTTCCCATTTTTCTGGCTGGTCCATCATCTGGAACCAGAAGTTGGGTTTCGCGACGTCCCACAAACGTTATGTTGGATTACTAGCTGTGACTAGAGATGAGCGAACCTACTCGTTTTGAGTAATTACTCGATCGAGCACCACGATTTTCGAGTACTTCCGTACTTGGGTGAAAAGATTCGGGGGGCGCCGGGGGGTGGGGAGAGGCGTGGCGGAGTGGGGGGTAGCAGCGGGGAACAGGGGGGAGCCCTCTCTCTCCCTCTCCCCCCCACTCCCCGCTGCAACCCCCCACTCACCCACGGCGCCCCCCGAATCTTTTCGCCCGAGTACGGAAGTACTCGAAAATCGCGGTGCTCGGGTGAAAAAGGGGCGTGGTCGAGTAGGTTCGCTCATCTCTAGCTGTGACACATTTGAGCCATGTTGGCTTGGAGTTTAAAAAAAAAAGGGGGTTATATAAAAATGATTTTTAATACAATTCAATGTGGTAAAGTTTTTATTTCAAGCTGGCATTACACTACACGGGAGCATTTGTGGTAAAGACAGGGAAGTGCTGATTGCAGAGGAGACAAGTAAAAAATGGGTTCACAAACATACATCAGGTAAGGGAGACATTTTGGAGGGGGACTATATTGCCCCCGGTCAAATACATGCTCACAAGCTAATAAAGCCTTACAATTACACACACTTTGCGCAGATTCACTCATGGACACTACTTGGATTCCTTGTTAGTCCATTAGTCACTTCCATAAAAAGGTAATATGGCTTAAAAAAATAGACATGCTTTGATGCTGAGTGAGTGCTTAGAGCTGCCACGGACAGCATGTTGGGCACAATAGTCAATGTCAACACATGCTTACAACAGTGGGCCAGGCGACAATAGTGGAGCTTCTACAGATGTAAAGGTGTGGTTAGTGTGGGCACTTCACTTTGGAATTAGCGATTGGTCCTTGCAAGGCAAGCATACATGTTTCAAAAATGGTGGTCAAGATGTCTGACTTTAAAATTTCCTCGGAGCACATGCTTTGTGTTACACAACCAGTAAGGGCCCAGCAACACTCTGGCTTGACCTAAGAGAAAAAAATGGGAAAACTTAAAATCACAACAATAAAACACATTGCCAGCTAACTGTAAAGGCATATATTCTTATTTTGAGCGTATTTGAAACACAATATCACTAGGAGGATATTGGTTTTAAATGTGTGTATAGCTCTGTTAGAGTCAACATCACTAGAGTGTCAACAGCGCCAGATATGGTCAGAGACGCGAATGCTTGTTAGGGCTCATATTAGCATTAGAGATGAGCGAGTATACTCGCTAAGGCACATTACTCGAGCGAGTAGTGCCTTAGCCGAGTATCTTCCCGCTCGTCTCTAAAGATTTGGGGGCCGGCGGGGAGCGGAGGGGGAGAGCGGGGAGGAACGGAGGGGAGATCTCTCTCTCCCTCTCTCCCCCCCGCTCCCCGCCGCAACTCACCTGTCACCCGCGCCGGCCCCCGAATCTTTAGAGACGAGCGGGGAGATACTCGGCTAAGGCACTACTCGCTCGAGTTATGTGCCTTAGCGAGTATACTCGCTCATCTCTAATTAGCATCCCTTTACAAACACAATTATTGTTTTGCCTTACCATTTATCTGTAGCAACATTCACACGTCTTAGATCTAATACAGTGCTGCTGTAACCATAGTGTGAGTGCGCGCCATAACCACACAAGACGTCCTATAGAGAATGCCCTTACCAAATTTACTTGATCTGCCAGATATCGCTGGCAACAGGAAAATTGCCATTCAAAAAGGTAGAGAATGTAATATTTGGACATGTTTGTGCTTATTGACCACAACAGCACAAACATTTGCAAGGCCCAAAAAAATAAAAAATAAAAATAACCCAGTGTGCAAGATTTTTACTACTTACACCCAAAAATGGTGAGCTTCTATACTAGGAGGACAGAGGTGAACACACTTTGCAACAAGATGCTACTGGGAAAACATTTTAAGGCTACAAATACACAAAAACACTTTCATTTGTAAAGGGGGCCCCCTGGATGAGGGCCCCTAACAAGGTATTGGTTCACTACATTGGACACCTTCGCCTCCTTGCCAAAATTTAAAAAAAGAGGCCCCAAGTGGGAGATCCCTCTTGCTATATGGAGCGGAAAATGTTCAATTTAGTACAAGCTCGCAACCCACGTTAAGGATCCTCGTTATTTGCGAGTCCCTAACTAGCAGAATGTGCCAATAAGGGTCTAACTAATAAAAATAGGGGGCACAGCCAGCTTTAACAAAAAACGATTCCTTGACGATTCCACCAATGGTAGAGCGGCCAATCCAGAAAGACAAGTGCATCGAAGCAAACAAATTCCCGGTAGCCAAAAATCTGTGGAAAAAGGAGATAAAGATGATATCTTACAATGAAGGTACAAACATTGCGGCATCAAATAACACTAAAAAACGTGTCAGCATCATTAACAAACAAACGTCATACAGAACTAGCCACTGACAAATGTTACACTTTGCCCTACATGTTTTTTGTATACATCTTCACTTGAGCTCTGATTTGGTGCGCATACTTCACCGCCTATAGTCAGTTCTAAGGGCAAGATAGCGACAAAGAAAAATAGGACATGAAGTGTTTCCTCCACCCAAAAGGAGCTTTAAAACTACAGAAAGGCGTGCACCTTTTTACACAGAACGATTGTCACTCACAAATCAACCCAATTCTAAAAAAAAAACCAAAACGTTGTGTCTAGCTGCAGTTACAGCGTGCATTTCTCGTCAAGCCAGCGAGGAACACTGACCTTTGAAGCATGCTGAAAGATCAATGATCACTTTATGATGAGCCGGCAGCGGAATCCAGGTGATCCTATTGTTGACCATGGATCCCGCTCCCTCTATACAGGCTGGGTATGGAGAACAGAGCTGTCCAGCTGTGTTCTTCATAGCAAGCTCGTACTGCATGGCTCTATGACAGGCGCCTGCTACCAGCGGGGAAAAGGGGGATGCAGAGATCAAGCGGACCGGCACTCTGTGCAGAAAAAAACACGACATTTGTAGCAAATAATTCGCTAGAAAGAAAAACTTTGGAGCGATAATCGTTGTGTCTAAATGGCCATGATTGCAAAACAATATATTGATCACTACATGAAGTGCATTCGCAACCCACCAAAATGTGACCACAAAAATAAAGGCATTGCACCTCCATAAACACAACCTCCTCTGGGGGAGCAAGGGGGGAGGGGCAGCACTGACAAAGGGCCTTCACCACTAAAGGCCCATTCAGACATAATGATAACTGCTCAAAAGATGTCGCTCAAGCGACTTTTGAGCGATCATCATTGTGTCATTTACAGCGCAAGATGATTGCTTAAGATGAGCGATCACCTTACGCTGACAGCGGAGGATGCAGAAAACAAGCGGGGTGTCCCTGCTTGTCTTCTGCATCCAGCTGTTCTCTGCTACGAGCGCACGGCTGTTATATAGCCAAACGCTCGGAGCGGTGGATTCAGAAGACAAGTGGGGTGTCCCCGCTTGTCTTCTGCATCCAGCTGTTCTCCGCTCCAAGCGCCAGGCGTTTATACAGTCCAACACTCAGAGCGGAGGATGCAGAAGACAAGTGGGGTGTCCCCACTTGTCTTCTGCATACAGCTTTTCCCACCACTCCAGCGCCTGGCTGTTATACAGCCCGGCACTCGGAGCGGAGGATGCAGAAGACAAGTGGGGTGTCCCTGCTTGTCTTCTGCATCCAGCTGTTCTCCGCTCCAAGCGCCAGGCGTTTATACAGTCCAACACTCAGAGCGGAGGATGCAGAAGACAAGTGGGGTGTCCCCACTTGTCTTCTGCATACAGCTTTTCCCACCACTCCAGCGCCTGGCTGTTATACAGCCCGGCACTCGGAGCGGAGGATGCAGAAGACAAGTGGGGTGTCCCTGCTTGTCTTCTGCATCCAGCTGTTTTCTGCATGAAGCACCTGGCTGTTATACAGCCGAGCACTCCGTGCCGGGTATGGAGAACAGAGCTGGACCGCTCTGTTCTTCATACTCAGCCTGTCATCAGGGAGTGGATACAGCTGAAACAATAGTATCAGCTGTATCCCGCTGTGAATCCCTGATAAGGCTCATCGTTGTCCATCAGCACGCTGAAAGACAACGATGAGCGACGGAAGAACGAAAACTACACAATGTCAGTACAGTTAGACATAACGATTATCGCTCAAAAGCTGGCTTTTGAGCGAATTTTGACCGATGATCATTGTGTCTAAATGGGCCTTAAGTGTGGCTTACTATTAGGCATTCATGCCAGTGAAAAATAAATATTATCAGCTACACAGTTTGCGTTTCTAATTAATGAAATGCCAAACCATATGTGCCGTGGCCATGGAGCCTGTGATGGTGTTTCAGATGTAGGTGTTATGGTTTGCTAATGTGCAGGAAAACCAAAGAGGCAGACTAATAAGCAAACATGTGTAGACAAAGCTACAAAGGCTATGAATGAATACATACATGATGTGACCTATAGACAGATGTGAACTTACCGCAGAGCGACCAGGAGTCTTTCCTCAGCACAGACACTCTCACACATGTTGGTATCTCTGTGGGTAAGCCTGGCACGCACCACCTCCAGAAGTTCATCAAACATGACGACCGACAAAAGGCGATGAACTTGTCCAGGTACCACCTCAGGTCCGCGTACAGGGAGTAAAACAGCCCAATACGTTCCCGCTGCTCCACCATCGGATGCACCCAGTACCTCCTAGTCCCCCTCCTCCTCCTGACCGGCCCTGGACTATCACTAGCACTAGGTTGGTACCTAGCAAGGTAGGCAAACACATCCTCTGGCAGGCAACCCAAAAGGCTACATACATGCACCATAAACCAGCCAAAGAAAATATCCTCTTGCGACGACATGTCTTAAAGTCCAGTAATGCCACGCACATCCAGCCTGAACCAGAAGCAGAATGAAGAGGAGGCCTCATTGCAACCTATTTATAACACCTTGTAGTGGGCTGGACCACGATTAAATGCACGACGATAAAGTTCCGGTTCCTCAAAGATTCATGCGCATTTTGATACCCACTGCGAACTAAGCTCAGGTCAGACGGCCGTTTTCCCGGCGCGGATAAACGCTGCTAGTTGCGGATTTTGCACCGTGACGCACACTTCAGTCACGCAAATTTTTGAATGCATCATTTATGCAGGGGGAAAAAACGAACTAAATATTGCATGCCTAACAGAGGAGAAGGTGTAGAGCCGGTTAAAGAGGATTAAAATTGATAAATTGCCGGGCCCAGATGGAGTACACTCAAGGGTTCTAAGGGAGCTAAGTGACGTGATAGCTAGACCACTATTTCTTATGTTTATGGATATTATCGAGACCAGGGTTGCACCACTGGATTGGCGTATTGCCAATGTGGTTCCAATATACAAAAAGGAGTCTAAAAGGGAGCCTGGTAACTACAGGCCGGTAAGTCTCACTTCAATAATTGAAAAATATTTGAAGGGTTTCTGAGAGCTGCCATGCTAGAATACCTCAAGGAGAACAACGGAATAACTCAATTGGTTCATGAGGGGTCGATCATGTCAGACCAATCCGATCAGCTTCTACGATGAAGTGAGTTCTAGGCTGGACTGGGGAGAGTCTATTGATCTCGTATATCTAGGTTTTTTCTAAAGCTTTTTACACCGTGCCGCATAATAGGCTGATATATAAAATGAGGCAGCTCGGATTGGGTGAAAACGTGTGTATCTGGGTAAAGAACTGGCTCAGAGATAGAAAGCAGAGGGTGGTAATAAATGATTCGTATTTTGATTGGGCCACCGTCGCTAGCGGGGTGCCACAGGGTTCAGCATCAGGCCCCATTCTGTTCAATATATTTATCAACGACCTGATAGAGGGACTGCACAGTAAAATATCAATATTTGCAGATGATATAAAATTATACAAGGTAATTAATACAACAGAAGCTACAATAATAATGAGTGGCTACAAAAGGACCTAGATGAGCTGGGGGCTTGGGTAGAAAAATCGCAAATGAAGTTCAGTGTTGATAAATGTAAGGTTATGCACATGGGCAGGAGAAACTGATGTCACCAATATACACTTATTGGGTTACTGCTGGGGAAAAGTGACATGGAAAATGACCGGGGGGTACTAGTGGACTGTAGACTAAACTGGAGTAACCAATGCCAGACAGCTGCTGCAAAAGCTAATAAAGTCTTGGGGTGTATTAAAAGAGATAAAGGGGCGAAGGACGAGAACATTATCCTCCCACTATATAAGGCACTTGTCAGGCCTCATATGGAATACTGCGTTCAGTTCTGGTCACCGGTGCTCAGGAAAGATGTTACAGTGCTTGAGGGGGTTCAAAGAAGAGCAACTAAATTAAGAAACGGAATGTGAGGACTAGAACACCCAGAGAGGCTATCAAAATTGGGATTATTCACCCTGGAAAAAAAACGGCTAAGGGGTAATCACATAGCTATGTATAAATACATGAGGGGACAATACAAGGATCTCTTCCATGATCTGTGTAAACCCAGGACTGAGACGGTAACAAGAGGGCATCCGCTACGTCTAGAAGAAAGCAGGTTCCATCACCAACATTAAAGGGGGTTCTTTACTGTAAGAGCAGTGTAAGAGAATGTGGAACTCTCTGCCTGAGGACGTGGTGATGGAAAAATCCATAGAGGAGTTTAAGAGGGGACTTGATGTCTTTCTAGAAGGCTATGATATTACAGGATATAGACATTAGGTTACCAGCGGGTTGTTGATCTCAAATGTTGATTTAGGGATTACTCTGACTGCCATTATAGAGTCAGGAAGGAATTTTTTTAAATCTCCAAATGAGTAAAAATGGCTCGATGTTTTTTTTTTTCTCACTTTCCTCTGAACCAACAAGGGAGGGGGGGGGGAGTGAAACAGGCTGAGCTAGATGAACATGAACATGTGATAAAGGGGCCATTCAGTATTTTAAGTAAATGGCAAGAATCTTGAGAGTCACACCGTAGGAATTATCCTTTATTTAAAGCAGTCTATAACATGTTTCAAGGTTCGCAGACCTCTTCATCAGACAGCTGCATAAACATAAATGTATGTTCAGATTTCCTGGTCCGAAAATGTAAAGGCGGTAGAGACCATATACATTCAGTGGTGGTAATTCTGGCAGCCGAGGGCAGTATATGTTTACCCAGTTGTCTGATGGCCTTTGCATTTTATTGTATCATGTCCTACAGTATACAGTACACTAGTGTACCACCCCTGTCGTAGGTTCCCTTTCTGGGGTGCTCTGCCCAGATTCCTTTTCTTCTTACTCCGTTCTCCAAGCACCAAGGTAGCTGATCAACGGGAATCCCAAGCAATGGAAATCCACTAACCAGCTATTGAGAACATTTTTTTTACAACTGGAAACCCCCTTTAATGAAATTCAATGGACACATCTGCATGTGATAGAGATGCTTTTGGGTCCCCCTGGATCCAGCTGTAAAGAGGGGTGTATTCTTAGGAGTATATTTGTTTTTCTTTCACTTATTTTTGTGTATTTGTCTTTTTAATCGAGTTTTCTCAGAACTTAAAATTGCTTCATAACCACTCTGTACTTCCTGGTTGCTGCTGACCAGGTCATGTGACTGCTGCAGCCAATCACTGGCCTCAGCTGTATCCTTCTAGAGCCAGTGATTGGTTACAGAGGTGCAGAGTAGTTGTGAAGCAATTTTAAGTTCTGGGAAAACCCCTGTAAGGTTGGCATGGAGGGCTCGGGGAGGATTTGATTCTGGCGGGTCTCCAGAAGCGTGCTTGTGGAGACAGCTATGAGCAGAGCATGCAGGTTATTCAGGTTATTTCCATCAAGATAAGAGAAGCTAGAAAGTATTTTTTGTCTTACGGGCGGTCAAAGAACCAAGCTCTTTTAGAGCCCTACTGGCAAGAGTCATGCTTTTAACTCATGCCAGAGCCTGTTGGCTTTGTGAGTTCCTCACATTGTACCAAAGTTTCATCGGCCACCACTTGTTGTTTCAGCTCATTATACCCTATTCCATCTGCTATTGCAATTCGTATTAAAGTTCTCTTGATCAGAATGTCCGAGAACTCCCTCTGTTAAGGGTGCCCCTAGCAGCAGCACCCAGAAAACTGAGGTAAATGCCGAGGTCCAATGAGCCGGTAGGAGCCCACTCCACCTGATGACTACAGATGGATCTGAAGAGGCCCCGCCGGCTGTGCCTGACCCCAACTTTATTCTGTAGTATCCTATATTAAAAAAACAACAGTCCATACTCACCTTATGTATCACTTCCTGGCCACCGTAAAGGATGTGCTATCCATTCAACATTGTGTGTGGTCATGTGACAAATACATGATCGCTACTTTTAATGCTCAGCATTGCTGAGACGGGTAATGTGCACAGTGATCATGTGATCACACACAAAGTGAGCAGTGGACAGCGCACTCTTTAGAGCGGCCAGGGAGCGATACATAAGGGATGTATGGACTGTTGTTTTTTTAATTAAAAGCAAGGGGACGTGAGACCATGATTACTAAAAAGGGACCATAATTAATAAAAGGGGATATTATTTCTGTAAATGAGGCATTACTTCTAAAATGGGCCATTATTACTGAATTGGGAGATAGTGCATTATTGCTAAGTGGGGGCACTTTTACTGTGTGATGGTCACTATAAGCAGCACTTACTATGCGAGACCTACAGGGGGCACAAAAATGGGAAAAGTGCAACTGTGTGGGGTACCACAGGTGACATTAACCCCTTAGTGATGAAGCCTGTTTGCGCCTTAGTGACGGAGCCAAATTTTGGAAATCTGACATGCGTCGTTCAACGTAGCATAACTCCGTAAAGGCTTTACATATCCAAGTGATTCTGACGTTGTTTTTTCGCCACATGTTGTACTTCATTTTGGTTGTAAAAAGAGACTGATATAATTTGTGTATATTTATTAAAAGCTCCAAAATTGGGAAAATTTTGAAAAAATTGTAATTTTTTCACATTTTTAACTGTAATATGTCAAATATGTCCAAACATACTGTACAAATTTTTGATAAGATATATATTTCCATCTGTTTACTTTATTCTGAATGCACATTTGAAAAACTTTTGTTTTATTAACCATTTAGAGGACGTACAAATTTAACATTACTTTTCAGCATTTTGAGGAACACTTTGTTTTCCTGCACCAAGCCAAGTTTGCAAAGGCTCATTAGTGTCAGAATAATAGATACCCCCCCAAATGAGCCCATTTTAAAAACTACACCCCTTAATGTATCCACTGAGGGGTGTCATGAGTATTTTGACCCCACAGTTTTTTTTCAGGAATTAATTAAATTTAGAGGAGAAAAAATAAAATTTCATATTTTTGCAAATATGTCATTTTAAAGACATATTTTTTTCCTATAGTGCCATTAAAATGAGGATTTACACCCCAAAATGGATACCCCCGTTTCTTCCGTGTTCAGAAACATACCCATTGTGGCCCTAATCTTATGTCTGGATGCACAACGGGACCCAAAATGAAAGGAGTAGTCGGTGTCTTTCAGAACATAAATTTTGCTTGAAGGCGTGTTAGGCCCCATAGCACCTTTGTAGAGCTCTTGAGCGGCCAAAACTCAAGGGGAACCCCCACAAATGACCCCATTTTGAAAACTAGACCCCTTAACGAATTTATCTAGGGGTGTACTGCCCATTTTGACCCCACAGTTTTTGAATGAATTCAAGCAAAGCAAAAGGAGAAAATTGTTATTTTCGTTTTTTTGTCAATTCTGTCATTTTAAAAACAGCTTTTTTTGTACAGCACACACATGAATGAAGCCTTGCACCCCAAAATGGATACCCCTGTTTCTCCCGTGTTCAGAGACATACCCATTGTGGCCCTAATCTTATGTCTGGATGCACAACGGGGCCCAAAACGAAAGGAGTAGTCGGTGTCTTTCAGAACATAAATTTTGCTTGAAGGCGTTTTAGGCCCCATGGCACATTTGTAGAGCTCTTAAGCGGCCAAAACCAAAGAGAACCCCTACAAGTGACCCCATTTTGAAAACTACACCCCTTAACGAATTTATCTAGGGGTGTACTGCCCATTTTGACCCCACAGTCTTTGAATGAATTGAAGCAAAGCAAAAGGAATAAAATGCAATTTTCGTTTTTTTGTCAATTCTGTCATTTTAAAAACTGCTTTTTTTGTACAGCACACACATGAATGAAGACTTGCACCCCAAAATGGATACCCCTGTTTGTCCCGTGTTCAGAGACATACCCATTGTGGCCCTAATCTTTTGTCTGGATGCACAACGGGGCCCAAAATGAAAGGAGTAGTCGGTGGCTTTCAGAACAGAAATTTAGCATGAAGGTGATTTAGGCCCCATTGCCCACTTGTAGAGCCCTTGAGCGGCCAAAACGACAGAGAACCCCAACAAATGACCCCATTTTGAAAACTAGACCCCTTAACGAATTTATCCAGGGGTGTACTGTGTATTTTTACACTACAATTTTGGAATAAATCTAAGCAAAGCAGTAGGAAAAAATTACAATTTTCATTTTTTTGGCAGTTGTATCAATTTAAAAACAGTTTTTTTTGTACAGCACACATAGGGATGAAGACTTTCACCCCAAAATGGATACCCCTGTTTGTCCCGTGTTCAGAACCATAACCCTTGTGGCCCTAATCTACTTAAAGGACACATGGCTAGGCCTATAATAGAAGGAGCACCCGTTGGATTTCAGGGTACAACAGAATAAATTCCAGGCCCCATTGCCCACTTATAGAGCCATTGAGCGGCCAAAACGATAAAGAACCCCCTCAAATGACCCCATTTTAAAAACTAGACCCTTTAACGTGTTCATCTAGGGGTGTACTGCGTATTTTGACCCCACAGTATTTGAATAAATCTAAGCAAAGCAGAAGGAAAAAATTACGATTTTCATTTTTTTGGCAATTTCGTCAATTTAAAAACAGTTTTTTTTGTACAGTGTACATAGGAATGAAGACGTTCACCCCAAAATGGATACCCCCGTTTGTCCCGTGATCAAAAACATACCCATTGTGGCTCTAATCCACACATGGCTAGGTCCATAATGGAGGGAACACCCGTTGGATTGCAGGGCACAACTGAATAAATTACAGGCCCCATTGCCCACTTGTACGGAATAAAAATTGACACCTTAAAAAATATCCCCCCCCCCCACACACACACCCCTACCCCTCCGCGCCCTTTTCGGCGTTCCCTAAATCTTAGATAAAAGTAATAATATGAACTATGTAGTATTTCCAAAGACAGGGGTAATTACGGAGGCTGGTTGGGATGGGTACATGGGGCAATAAAACCAGTATCCCCCTCCTCTCATGCTTTTTGGGGGTCATTTCTTGACCTCAGTGGCGGGTATGGGGTGTAAAAAGTGGGGTTCAATGAGTCTCCGTAAGCTTGATGAGGTGCGGCGGTCTCACACAGAAGGCGCTCAACAAGGTGCTCCTGGAACTGCATGAAGGCAAGCGTTCCCGGGGCTTCTTGTAAATTGCGTATTACAGGTAGCGGTCTGAATAACACCGGGCTCACGCAGCCGTAGGCGGAATCCACTTGCGGAGGCCCGCAGCGGATCCCAGCTGTGAGACCGGCTGTGACCCTGCGTACGGCCGCGTAATGTACTGCGCATAACTGCCTACTCCCACGGGCGGTCATGCGCAGTACTTTTTTTTTGTTTGTATTTCCCGCACCATCGCTTAGCAATGACATGGGTACCCGCAGCCCGTATACAATGTAGTTGCGTATGGGCTGTGGGTATATCTACGACCATGGAGCACAATGGGCTCTATGTTGCGGATATCCGCGGTAAAATAGACCCTGCTGCGTTCTCTTTTCTGCGAGTGGATTACGCAATTCCGACCCGCTAATGTGAGCGGAATTGTGTAATCCAATGCGATTGATCAGCGTATTACCGCGTATCAGAAGCATGCGGAATCCGTAATTCCTATCCGGTCATGTGAGACCGGCCAAAGTTAGATCGCTACCTTTTTTTCACGTGACCAGCAACCACTCAACGAGGCCACCCGTCACTGCTCCAGGCTCTCGGCGACCGTTGGTCGCTGGGAGTAAGGAGATTTTAATTTTCCTGGGCTCCCCGACTCCTGCACATGTGTCTGGTGTTTTGCCGGCGGTCGCATGTGCAGAATCCGGGAAAGTTTACGGAGGAAGATCGCGTCGGGGTGCAAATACGGAGGCCTCCGGTAAAAAGTTTCATCTCATCTCACCGATCGCATCGGTGAGGGGAGATGAACCTTCACCTTTTTTTTAATTTTACGTGATCGCCATTATCCATTGGATGACGGCGAACACGTGACCAGGAACCGCTCACCGCGGCTCACCGTGAAATCTCCAGGCTCTCGGCTAAGTTTTGTAGCCAGGAGCAGGGAGATTTTAAATTATCACAGCTTTTGCGCATGCGCCTGCCATTGTGGCGACGGCGGCATGCGCAGAAGCTGGGGTAAGGTCCGCGGATAAATCTGCGGGCCTTAAGTACGTCATTTCATCCTCCCTCACAGATATGATCCGTGGGGGGAGATGAAATGCAAGCTTTTTTAACTTTTTAAAACTTTTTTAAACTTTTTTTTTACTTTTTACCCTTTTTTTTTTTTACTTTTTACCGCTTTTTTTTTTTTACCTTTTACACTTTTTTTTACTTTACATGATCACTGTCATCCATTGGATGACAGTGATCATGTCCCTTGTGACATCCCTCTGCTCTGGGCTACACATGGCAGCCCAGAGCAGAGGGATTTTAAATTTCCCGGGGCTCGAGCCCCTCTGTGCACGCGCCCGATGTCAATCATCGGGCGCGCATGCGCAGACGAGCACTTCGGGTCCCGGGACATCGGGACATCGCAGAGGACCCGAGGTGAGTATTTTCACCTCCCCTCATGGATCCGATCCATGAGGGGAGGTGAAACTTAACTTTTTTAAACTTTTTTTTCGCGATCGCCGCAATCCAATGGATAGCAGCGATCGCGTGCCCGGGGACCGCTCACAGCGGTCCCCGGTAACACCTCCTGGTTCCCGGCTACCTTCAGGAGTTGGGAGCCAGGAGTTTTTAAATTTGCCGGGGACACCCGGGCTTCTGCGCGTGCGCGTGACGTCATCGTCTGGCGCGCATGCGCAGAAGGCCGGCGGCGGGTCCAGGAGGACCAGATCTTCAGCCGGCAGCGGGGAGAAGGCAGGTGAGTATTTTCAGCTGCCCTGTTGGATCCGATCCAGCAGGGCAGCTGAATATCTAACTTTTTACACTGTTTTCTTTACTTTTTTGCGATCGGCGCTATCCATTGGATTGCGCCGATTGCAATGCCGGGGGGGACTGCCCACATCCTGGGATGACAGCTCCATGCTGTCAGCTACCTTCGGGCACCGACAGCATGGATCTGTCACGTCCTCAGGCAGGTGGGCATTAATCCTAAGAGGATGCATAAAACTACGTCCTCTAGGATTAAAGCCCACTTACTGAGGACGTAGTTTCCCGATGGGGCAGTCGTTAAGGGGTTAATACTATCTTGGGAACTATAGAAGGGGAGATTGTGTAAAAATGTAGATAATGTAGGGAGGGTGATGGGAAAGCAAAGACAACTTGTGGCCAGGAGAAGTCATTATGCCTGCCTGGGCTGGATGCAGAAGAAAAGAGAAACTGAATAACTCTAGTCAAAGAGAACAGCATCTGTGGTCACCGAATATAACAATATTGAAATAATTTATATGGTCTGCAAAACACTTGTGTAGAGCTGGTATCTACTATTATATGGTCACTGCATACTTCGTTGCAGATTTACTGCGACATGTGTCATGACAGACTGCAGAGAGGCTCACTTAAACTCTGTCTCCATAAACCTGTAGCCGATCCTGTACACTCCCTGGAATCTATAGACTTGGACTGGCCCACAAGAGAATAGATGAATCCCTTGGTGGACCCTAAAGCAGAGTGGGATCCCTGAACCTGCATGGGTGGTGCTGGCAGAGTACACTCATTGCACTACATACAGCATCTCAGCCATCCTATATCTCCAGGTACTAACCTGGATAGTTTATCTCTTTATACAGATACATAAACTGGTTCAGGTGACATCTATGTGCATTGGGTGGTCGTTCAGTATCCTCAGGCTACTGATATTCCATTTTACCATAAATCAGTAGAGTTTTCTGACTGATTGTTAGTGGCCATATAGGTTTATGGGTAAAACGGCAGTTCACCAGCAAAACCATGTAGCCATTAAAAATGTGAAAACTGCATCAATTTATGATAAAACTTCGGGTCCGTGCTATTTTCGGCCATAATGTGGCCATTACGTGAGCCACCTCTGAGATCCTTCCTGATTGAATAGAAGCCCACTAATTCCCACTTGCTGCATTCTCCATATACTTCAGTGGAGACAGGGCTGCACGCAAGCGCAGCCGCCTTTCCATTGACATGTATGGAGAATGCGGCGATCAAAAATTAGCAAACCGCAAATCCATAATACTTACAAGCAACTGTACGGTGGGCCAGGGGCGTAACTATAGAGGATGCAGGGGATGCGGTTTCACCCGGGCCCAGGACCCTTAGGGGCCCATAAGGCCTCTCTTCTCCATATAGGGAACCCAGTACTATAAGTAAAGCATTATAGTTGGGGGCCCTGTTACAAGTTTTGCATCGGGGCCCAGGAGCTTCAAGCTATGCCTGTGCGGTGGGCCCACAGAATGAATTCTGCTGGTGGGCCCTAGGCATCCCAGTCCAACACTGTATAGACATCAGTCATCTCTACTTTATCCAGCACCATGAATACTTGAGGAGAACGCTCGGCTGCTTATTTGATACCCTATTTTCAGAAATCATTGATCGTTATGGAATTATTTACTTTTTATGTGAAAGATTCTCAATAAATAAATGAAAATCGAATAAAATGAGGGCCGTGGGGAGATGATGAAGCAGCGGCTCCGCAGCAGTAATTTCCATTACTTTTACATTCCTTACAGCTAGAGGATTTCATTCTGTAATGAGAATTTGCACTCACAGTACCTGTTTTCATTACCTACAAGATACAATTTGTTTTCGGTGGAGAAGATTCTATCTGATGCTCTGTCTTAGGGTAATGCAAATCCTTTATTATAACGAGGTGTGCGGGATCCGTATGTATGAAGAGAACGTTCCTCCCCAAAATAAGGCACATGAAGTTATTACATACTTTACAAGAACTCGCTGTCTCCTGTATGCTCTGGTAACTCCGTGTCTTTTACAGAACAGAACTGTTCTATAGTCCTGGTTTACGATGTGATTTGTACCATCACGTCCGCTTGTCAACAGCAGAGCCGCGCTTAATATTTATATAATAACATACCGTAATAAAAGCTCCACAAATCTTCAAAGGCCGTAAGAACTCATTAATGTCATAGCGATAAATATCCTTTATTAAAGAAATATCCGTTAATTGTTACAGCGACACATGATTTGCACTAAATAGACCCCCATTTATTAGACCCCCATCTAGTAGGGTGTTGGACTCCTTTGATCTTCAGAGCTGCAGCAATTCGAGATGGTGTAGCTTCCACTAGGTGATGTAATTGCACTGAAGGAATATTGGCCCCTGTGGACAGGAAGTGTCTCGTAGTTGCCGCAGATTAAATGGAAGGGCTGACATATTCTGACCAGCTGACAGGAAGGGGTCATCAATTCATGCTGCTTGTACCAAATTCTGACCTCCCATCAGCACGGTGCAACAGAAATCTGGATCAATTTGATCAGGAGATGTTTTTCCGCTGCTCAATCATACAATTTTTGTGCTCTTTTGCCCCCCGGAGTCTCGTCTTCTTGTTTCTCTTACACACTATGGCGCTGGAACAGGTCATCTGCTGTTATAGCTCGTCAGTGATAAGGAACGGCGAGTTGTGCATTCAGACATGTCAGTTAGAGTATTGGTGTTGTATTTGTCTGCTCCTGATTGTAACGTGCCTGCTGCTCAGAACGATTCTTGACATCCTTCTCTGACCCCTTTCAGTGATAAGTTGTTTCCATCCACAGGATCCCCTGTTTTTCCTCAATTACATCATTTTTTATATACTTTTCACAATGTTACATGAGAAAACACTGCAAAGTTGGCAGTGAAATCCTGGCCCTGGCTAGTCTTCCACCAATTACCAGGCTTTTTTGGGAGTCACTCAGATGACTGGGGATTCTAATGTGGATTCACACTGAAACTGATCCATGAAAAACTATTTTGTATCTGTTTTCTCTCAGAAAGTAGATGGAACATCAATTGCTCTTCCCTGTGCTATTGGGGGAATAAAAGAATGCAGGCTAAGTATAAGCAGAGAAATGGTGAGGGAACAGTTGAAGTTTCAAGGCCCAGATGAATTACATCCTAGGACACTAAAGGAAGCACCGGAGGTAATTACTAAACCACTCGCCATAATCTTTGAAAATTTCTGGAGAACAGGAGAGTTCCAGAAGATTGGAAAAGGGCAAATGTTATCCCTATCTTCAAAAAGGGAAGAAGATGGATCCAGGAAACTACAGACCTGTGAGCCTGACTTCTATACCCGGAAAGATCTTTGAACAAATTATTAAACAGCATGTATGCAAGTACTTGGATGAGAATGGAGTAATTAACCAGAACCATCATGGGTTTGTAGCAAACAAGTCATGCCCGATGAATCTATTTTCCTTCTATGACAGAATCACCGAGTGGGTTGGGAGAAATGCGGTGGACATGGTATATTTTGACTTTAGTAAAGCATTTAACAAAGTATCTCATACCACACTTATTGAAAAAATTACCAAATATGGGGTTAACAAGGCAACTGTTAGGTGGATTCACAACTGGCTGAGTGATTGTACTCAAAGAGTGGCTGCACATCCAAGTGGAAGAATGTATCCAGTGGGGTACCACAAGGCTCTGTCCTAGGCCTAGTGGTGTTCAACATTTTTATAAATGATCTGGAGGAGGGAATTGATGGGAAAATGATCAAATTTGCCGACGACACAAAGCTAGGAGGGATAGCTAACACTAGGGAAGAGAGAGAGAGTATTGAAAAAGATCTAGAAAAGCTTGCACAGTTGGCGGCAACTAACAGAATGGTATTTAACAAGGAGAAATGCAAAGTCCTACATCTGGGCAAGAAAAATGAAAAAAGCACATACAGAATGGGAGGAATTGGGCTAAGCAGCAGCACATGTGAAAAAGACTTGGGTATACAAATAGATCATAGACTGAACATGAGTCAACAATGTGATGCAGTAGCCAAAAAAGCAAACACAATTCTGGGATGTATTAAGAGAAGCATAGAGTCTAGATCGCGTGAGGTAATTATCCCCCTCTACTCTTCCTTAGTCAGACCTCATCTGGAATACGGTGTCCAGTTCTGGGCATCCCACTTTAAAAAAAAAGAAAAAAGACATAGACAAACTGTAGCAAGTTCAGAGAAGAGCTACCAAGATGGTGAGCGGTCTGCAAATCATGTCCTATGAGGAACGGTTAAAGGACCTAAGAATGTTTAGCTTGCAAAAAATAAGGCTGAGAGGAGACTTAATAGCTGTCTACAAATATCTGAAGGGCTGTCACAGTGCAGAGGGATCAGCCCTATTCTCATTTGCACAAGGAAAGACTAGAACCAATGGGATGAAACTGAAAGGGTGGAGACACAAATTAGATATTAGAAAAAACTTTCTGACAGTGAGGGTGATCAATGAGTGGAACAGGTTGCCACGGGAGGTGGTGAGTTCTCCTTCAATGGAGCAGTTCAAACAAAGGCTGGACAAATATCTATCTGGAATGATTTAGTGAATCCTGCACTCACTAAGCAAGGGGTTGGACCCGATGACCTCCAACTCTACTATTCTATGATTCTATGAAAACTTGTCACAGGATTTTATACTGCACTCTGAGGTCACAGCTCTAATTTTTATACAGGGGAGTTTAGTCACTGTCGCCAAATCAGGTGCTTAGTAATCTCCTTTATTTTACTTTCAGCATGCTTTCCTGGTAACAGATTATCTCTAATGTATATGGAAAAAGACACCATGGTCGAGGATGAGCTTGCCAGAGTAGAGACCCAAGGCAACCTGAAAGACTATTCAGCTATACATCCGAATTGACCAGAGACTTTTTGAGGAGTGAAAGGAGAGACTGCAGGGTTTGGGAACCAACACCCCTTACTCCTTCAGTCAATCCACATTGAGTCCCCAGAGTAGTCAGGAAGAAGTTTAGGTCTGGTAAACAAAATGGCAGTGCAGTACAGTGGGTTTAGGTAGAAGAATAGTCAGGGGATTATGCATTATGGGGATTAGGTAGTCTGAAGATTTCATCGGCCATCTTACATGGCAGAAAATGGTCCCCAGAAACAGCAGATCGGATGGACTGCAAAGAACAAGTGCAAATTATATAACCATCCATCTCTTCCCATCCAGGACAGAAGTTTGTCCCGAAACCAGAGAGTTGGCATCAGAGTTTTCTTTGATAGTACCTTGAGGATCTGGCTGTCAATTGCAGGAACGAAATTGTGATTATTTAAACATACAAACACTAACGGGTTATGAAAGCAGCTGTAGTGTAAGTTTGGGGTGGCTTTATGCTGCACATCTGAATTGTTGCTTGAAATAGTCACTAAAGCATCTGAGCGACTGTTTTTTGTGTGCTTTTACACAGAGCGATTCAATTTTGAAATCACTGAACCGATTGTTGGGAGCATTTACACAGGCAAAATATCGTTCATCGACTTCATAGAAGGCGTGACGTTCTTTGGGAGGCGTATCTGTCAAATTTCAACCCCTCTGCAGCTCATGCTCATTGGTCATACCTCCATACTTTACAGAGAAGGAAAGAGGGACAGGTAAGGTGACGCTCAGAAACCAACAGGGACTCATCAGTTGAGGACCACTCACACATAATTATACTTTTTGGGGAATCCATGAGAGTTAAGTGGGGGGTGATGTTTAAAAAAGCCAGAAGCCAATCAACGTTGGATGGGACATATGCAGTGTCTGAGGAGCGGGCCCACAGCCGAGGAGATTGCGGGGAAGATAAGGACATTATCATGGGTGGTTCTACCATCTCCTCCCCTGAGGGTAGCTTGGGACCTGTCCAAGTCACTGCTGGGGAAGGTCACAGGGAAAGGCAATTGAACATTACCTTGAGTCTCTTTGGTCACTCGTGACGCCACTGTTCTGTCCTCTGCGGTGAACCTGAATGTTGTAATAAAAGAGTCCAAACACAGAGTAACTTTTCATTGACAAACCGGGAACGGTCGGTAGTGTCCGTTTACTTCAACTTCAGAACAGTTCCAATAAATGTTGGGGTACTGACACAAATTACCCTTTCAGAAGGGGGTTGTGACAGGGAGGACTTCTTGGGATGACTCCGGACAATCCACAGGCTAGTTATCTGTGAGATTCGGCTCCCGACGACTCTTTCGTTCCCTCCTACTCTCTACAACAGTATCTCTTCAGGTGCTTTTCTCTCTCTCTCCCTCTGTGATTAGTGGTAACACCGACACATTCTGGGTAGTGTAGACCCAGGGCAGGCTACAGACCATCGCTCGGCCTCTTCCATGCTTCCACACACAGACCGACCAGGCAGTGTCTGTGTGCATGCTCACTTCTCCCTTGCTAACTTGCAGACTTACTTCCATCCCCCTTGCAAACACATATAAAACACAGTCACATGACATACCACTAGAGATGAGCGAACGTACTCGTCCGAGCTTGATACTCGTTCGAGTATTAGCGTGTTCGAGATGCTCGTTACTCGTGACGAGTACCACGCAATGTTCGAGTTACTTTCACTTTCATCTCTGAGACGTTAGCGCGCTTTTCTGGCCAATAGAAAGACAGGGAAGGCATTACAACTTCCCTCTGCGACGTTCAAGCCCTATACCACCCCCCTGCAGTGAGTGGCTGGCGATATCAGGTGTCACCCGAGTATATAAATCGGCCCCTCCCATGGCTCGCCACAGATGCATTCTGACAGAGATCAGGGACAGTGCTGTTGGTGCCGGAGCTGCTATAGGGAGAGTGTTAGGAGTGTTTTTGGCTTCAAGAACCCCAACGGTCCTTCTTAGGGCCACATCTGACCGTGTGCAGTACTGTGGAGGCTGCTTTTTGCAGTGCTGCACATTTTTTTTTTTTGTATATCGGCCATGCAGAGCATTGCGCCCTGCAGTAATTATACATACTCCAGGGCCAGTAGTGGTGGTGAGGCAGGGACAGAAGACATATATTGTGAGGCAGGGACAGAAGACATATATTGTGAGGCAGGGACAGAAGACATATATTGTGAGGCAGGGACAGAAGACATATATTTATTGAATATAGGCAGTGGGCCTTTCCAAAAACATTTGGGGAAAAAAATCTATTTGGGCTGCCTGTGACTGTCCTCAGTGTACTGGGTCTGTGCTGGGTGTGGTTGTCCTCCTAATTCATACGCAGCCAGCTAAGTGTTACAGCAGGCTTGCGCAAAATTATTTCCTGGCTCTGTGTTGGCTGTTAAATCACAGCTGTATTCCAGTCCACAGTGCAACAGTGTGCAGTTATTTTACATACTCCAGGGCCAGTAGTGGTGACGCAGGGACAGAAGACATATACAGTGTATATAGGCAGTGGGCCTTTCCAAAAACATTTGTGGAAAAAAATCTATTTCGGCTGCCTGCGACTGTCCTCAGTGTACTGGGTCTGTGCTGGGTGTAGTTGTCCTCCTAATTCATACGCAGCCAGCTAAGTGTTACAGCAGGCTTGCACAAAATTATTTCCTGGCGTTCCGTAAGCGAAGTCAGCCTCCAACCACAGGCCAATAAGCGGCACATTTAATTACAGCGTTCTGTTTCTGCACTACTGGTAATACACCATGCTGAGGGGTAGGGGTAGGCCTAGAGTACGTGGACGCGGGCGAGGACGCGGAGGCCCAAGTCAGAGTGTGGGCACAGGCCGAGCCAGTGCGGTGGCCAGGGGTAGAGGCAGGGCCAGACTGAATAATCCACCAACTGTTTTCCAAAGCGCCCCCTCGCGCCATGCCACCCTGCAGAGGTCAAGGTGCTCTACGGTGTGGCAGTTTTTCACAGAGACGCCTGACGACCGACGAACAGTGGTGTGCAACCTTTGTCGCGCCAAGATCAGCTGGGGAGCCACCACCACCAGCAAGCGCAGGCATATGATGGCCAAGTACCCCACAAGGTGGGACGAAGGCCATTCACCGCCTCCGGTTTGCACCACTGCCTCTCCCCCTGTGCCCCAACCTGCCACTGAGATCCAACCCCCCTCTGAGGACACAGACACTACCGTCTCCTGGCCTGCACCCACACCCTCACCTCCGC
Source organism: Eleutherodactylus coqui (assembly GCF_035609145.1). Classification (NCBI taxonomy): domain Eukaryota; kingdom Metazoa; phylum Chordata; class Amphibia; order Anura; family Eleutherodactylidae; genus Eleutherodactylus; species Eleutherodactylus coqui. The sequence continues at coordinate 43,434,898 of NC_089841.1, forward strand.
TGTCCTCGGCCCCATCCAGCAATGTCTCTCAGCGCAGCGTCCAGACGTCGCTAGCGCCACTGTTTGAGCGCAAGCGCAAGTACGCCGCCACGCACCTGCACGCTCAAGCGTTAAACGTGCACATTGCCAAATTGATCAGCCTGGAGATGCTGCCGTATAGGCTTGTGGAAACGGAGGCTTTCAAAAGCATGATGGCGGCGGCGGCCCCGCACTACTCGGTTCCCAGTTGCCACTACTTTTCCCGATGTGCCGTCCCAGCCCTGCACGACCACGTCTCCCGCAACATTGTACGCGCCCTCACCAACGCGGTTACTGCCAAGGTCCACTTAACAACAGACACGTGGACAAGCACAGGCGGGCAGGGCCACTATATCTCCCTGACGGCACATTGGGTGAATTTAGTGGAGGCTGGGACAGAGTCAGAGCCTGGGACCACTCACGTCCTACCCACCCCAAGAATTGCGGGCCCCAGCTCGGTGCTGGTATCCGCGGTGGTGTATGCTTCCTCCACTAAACCACCCTCCTCCTACGCAACCTCTGTCTCGCAATCAAGATGTGTCAGCAGCAGCACGTCGCCAGCAGTCGGTGTCGCGCGGCACGGCAGCACAGCGGTGGGCAAGCGTCAGCAGGCCGTGCTGAAACTACTCAGCTTAGGAGAGAAGAGGCACACGGCCCACAAACTGCTGCAGGGTCTGACAGAGCAGACCGACCGCTGGCTTGCACCGCTGAGCCTCCAACCGGGCATAGTCGTGTGTGACAACGGCCGTAACGTGGTGGAGGCTCTGCAGCTCGGCAGCCTCACGCACGTGCCATGCCTGGCCCATGTCTTTAATTTGGTGGTTCAGCGCTTTCTGAAAAGCTACCCACACTTGTCATACTTGCTCGGAAAGGTGCGCCGGGTCAGCGCACATTTCCACAACTCCAAGACCGACGCTGCCACCCTGCGGACCCTGCAACATCGGTTTAATCTGCCAGTGCACCGATTGCTGTGCGACGTGCCCACACAGTGGAACTCTACGCTCCACATGTTGGCCAGACTCTATGAGCAGCGTAGAGCTATAGTGGAATACCAACTCCAACATGGGCGGCGTAGTAGGAGTCAGCCTCCTCAATTCTTTACAGAAGAGTGGGCCTGGTTGGCAGACATCTGCCAGGTCCTTGGAAACTTTGAGGAGTCTACCCAGATGGTGAGTGGGGATGCTGCAATCATTAGCGTCACCATTCCTCTGCTATGCCTCTTGAGAAGTTCCCTGCAAAGCATAAAGGCAGACGCTTTGCACTCGGAAACGGAGGCGTGGGAAGACAGTATGTCGCTGGATAGTCAGAGCACCCTCATGTCTATATCTCAGCGCATTGAGGAGGAGGAGGAGGAGGGGGAGGAGCATGAGGAGGAGGGGGAAGAGACAGCTTGGCCCACTGCTGAGGGTACACATGCTGCTTGCCTGTCATCCTTTCAGCATGTATGGCCAGAGGAGGAGGAGGAGGAGGAGGAGGATCCTGAAAGTGATCTTCCTAGTGAGGACAGCCATGTGTTGCGTACAGGTACCCTGGCACACATGGCTGACTTCATGTTAGGATGCCTTTCTCGTGACCCTCGCGTTACACGCATTCTGGCCACTACGGATTACTGGGTGTACACACTGCTCGACCCACGGTATAAGGAGAACCTTTCCACTCTCATTCCCGAAGAGGAAAGGCGTTCCAGAATGATGCTATACCACAGGGCGCTGGTGGACAAACTGATGGTAAACTTCCCATCCGACAGCGCTAGTGGCAGAAGGCGCAGTTCCGAGGGCCAGGTAGCAGGGGAGGCGCAGAGATCAGGCAGCATGTACAGCGCAGGCAGAGGAACATTCTCCAAGGCCTTTGCCAGCTTTCTGGCTCCCCAGCAAGACTGTGTCACCGCTCCCCAGTCAAGGCTGAGTTGGCGGGAGCACTGTAAAAAGATGGTGAGGGAGTACGTAGCCGATCGCACGACCGTCCTCCGTGACGCCTTTGCCCCCTACAACTACTGTGTGTCGAAGCTGGACACGTGGCCTGAACTCGCGCTGTATGCCCTGGAGGTGCTTGCTTGTCCTGCGGCTAGCGTCTTGTCAGAGAGGGTGTTTAGTGCGGCTGGGGGAATCATCACGGATAAGCGTACCCGCCTGTCAACTGACAGTGCCGACAGGCTTACACTCATCAAGATGAACAAAGCCTGGATTTCCCCAGACTTCTCTTCTTCACCAGCGGACAGCAGCGGTACCTAAGCAATACGTAGGCTGCACCCGCGGATGGAAGCATCGTTCTCTATCACCATCCAAAACGGGGACCTTTTTGCTTCATCAATCTGTTACCATACAGCGCGGCGCGTCGCTCCGGCGTCGGCTCCGGCGGCCTGGAGCACTGTGTCGAGGTTGTCCCAACAGCTGTGGGCGGCGGCATGGGCGTGTCCGCCCGTAGGGTGCCGCCCGCCCTCCTCCGCTCTTCTTATACAGCAGTGGGCGGAGTTGCCTCCTCCCACTCTCCGCCCCTGGGCGGAACCTTGTGGTTAAAAGACTGGCAGTGAAGTGAGCTCACTGCCAGTTATTGGTTCTGCATGCACCTAGCCAGTCTGTCTGCGGGTCTCCTCAGCCAGTCCCTAGTTGTCGGTCAGCTCCCTCTGGTCCCCTATTACTTTGTCTGTTTGTGTTGGTTCTGTTTGCCTCTAATCTAGTCTGGCCCAGTCAGTACTAGTTGCTATCCAGCACCCTGCCAGTTTGCCTGTGAGTCCCATCTCCAGCCTTGTAAGTTTTGTTGGTCTGATTCATCTGCCTCCTCTGTCGGCACTCTGTTCCCCCCATTAGGTAGTTTCCTGCTTGTCAGCCGCCAGGTCCCTAGCCAGGGCAGGGACCGCCGTCCAGTTGTCCGCCTGGGGTTAGCCAGGGCCGAGGCAAGTAGGCAGGGACAGTGGGAGTGCGGGAGATCAGGGCACCCCAACTGGCGCTCGGGGGGCTGAGTGCCGTAACATAATAACTGGCCCTTAAAATACTGTTTTTCTTTTCATGGCGGCGATCAGCGCCCTTGCAAACCAGCTGCAAGACCTGGTGCCGGTGATCCAGGATTTGGCAGCTCGCATGGTGGCCCAGGAGCAGTGGGCGTTGTCGCAGGGGCAGAACGCCTCTACCTGTCCCGAACCCAAATGCCCTCTTCCTGAGGTGTTCTCTGGGGAGAGGAACAAGTTTTTTGTTTTTCAACAGGCGTGTCGCCTGTTTTTTCGGATGCGTCCCCGCTCTTCCGGCTCGGAGGTCCAGAGGGTCGGGCTCATAATGTCCCTGCTGCGGGGCTCTGCCCAGACTTGGGCCTTTTCCATTCCCGAGGGTTCCCCCTCCCTGCATTCGGTGGACTCCTTTTTTCAGGAACTCGGTGGCATCTTCGATGAACCGGATAGAGTGGGGTTGGCGGTTTCACGGTTGCTGGCGCTGCATCAGGGGTCGCTTTGTGTGGAGGATTATTGCCCCAGTTTCAGACGCTATGCGGGTGATACTGCATGGAACGATAGCGCCCTGAAAGACATTTTTATGCAAGGTCTCTCGGACGCGGTCAAAGAACTGTTGATCTCCCATCCCGTTCCCGGGTCCTTAAAGGAGGCTATGGAGTTAGCAGTGAAGGCAGATAGGAGGCTCAGGGCTGGGAAGCAAGATAGACCGACCCATAGAGTCAGGGAGGTCATTTGTCCTGTTCCCTCCCCGTCCGTACCAGTCTCTGTTCCCGAACCTATGGAACTGGACCTGCTGGACCCCGAGGAGCGACGCCGGATTCGGTTATTACATCATCTCTGTCTCTACTGCGGGAAAGCTGGACATCGGGTGATAACCTGCCCCCGGAGGCCTCAGCGTCCACAGTCTGAATCGGCAGAAAGACTTCCAGTCCTAGGCGATTGCAGGGAGGGTCGCCTAGGACCTCAGGTACGTCCTAGACTTCTGATACCCTGCCAGGTTAGATTCCGGAACTTCTCCCGCCTAGGGCAGGCGTTTATTGATTCCGGAGCAGCTGCTAACCTGATAAGCATGCGTCTCGTTGAGCCCCTGAGGGCTGAATTTGTGGCGCTAAAGACGCCAATTCGTTTTGCTAGCATTGATGCTACTCCTCTTGCTTCGGGCTTGGTACGATGGAGGACCCCAGTGTTACAACTCACGGTGGGGGGTCGCCATTCGGAAGGTCTATCGTTCCTGGTAATGGAGAAAATGTCGGTAGACATGATACTAGGGATGCCGTGGCTGGCGTTGCACAACCCCCAATTCGATTGGGCCACTGGGGAGCTAACCCAGTGGGGGCCGTCCTGCCATAGCCCTTGCGCTCCCCCTCCTCCCTGCTCAGTCGATACCGCACTCAGTCCCCGAGGTATCACTTACCCTCACACCCCGTCCGCCCGTCCTGCTGCTGATGTCGCCGCCGGTGCGCTGCAGGGGGGACGGAAGAAAGGGGTGGGGTCTCGTATGCAGTTGCATTGTGAGGAGAGTCGGTCAGTATTTGAGCCGTACAGGGTGGGACAGAAGGGGTACCGGTCCTCTGGAAATCGCAAAAGGAGGGGTCGCACGGGGTGCCATAAGTCTTTGTCGAAACCTGTTGTCTCTTCGGTGATGCCCACCTCCGGTCCCCCGCCGCCCACCCTGGTCTGTGATGAAGTTGAACACAAGGCCCAGGAGGTCCTGGATTCTTGCCGGGGTCCAGGAACCGTACAAGATTTGGGGGCCCGGAAGAGTTTTTTGGAGTATGATAGCTCAGATGACAGTGATTTTAAAATTGGAGTTGCCGCATATTTTGAAGGCAGCGTCATTGGGAGTGAGGATGGGACAAGAGATAGTGGTGAACCTTCGGGCATTGACTCGGAAGACGACCTGAAACACGACGATATGTCAACGGTTGGTCCTGAAGAAGATGTAGAAAGGAGAGCCCCTGAAGGAAATGGGGCAGCCACAGGCTACCAAAGTTATGGACCTGAGGATCAGTCCATGGTGACCGCTCGGGAGGGTCACATTCTCGGGTTGGTACAGCGTTTTCATAGCCGTTTTTTGGATAAGCCTGGTCGAGTTTCCGGGGGCCCGGAGGTCCCCCGTCAGAGGGGGGGTAATGTTACCATACAGCGCGGCGCGTCGCTCCGGCGTCGGCTCCGGCGGCCTGGAGCACTGTGTCGAGGTTGTCCCAGCAGCTGTGGGCGGCGGCATGGGCGTGTCCGCCCGTAGGGTGCCGCCCGCCCTCCTCCGCTCTTCTTATACAGCAGTGGGCGGAGTTGCCTCCTCCCACTCTCCGCCCCTGGGCGGAACCTTGTGGTTAAAAGACTGGCAGTGAAGTGAGCTCACTGCCAGTTATTGGTTCTGCATGCACCTAGCCAGTCTGTCTGCGGGTCTCCTCAGCCAGTCCCTAGTTGTCGGTCAGCTCCCTCTGGTCCCCTATTACTTTGTCTGTTTGTGTTGGTTCTGTTTGCCTCTAATCTAGTCTGGCCCAGTCAGTACTAGTTGCTATCCAGCACCCTGCCAGTTTGCCTGTGAGTCCCATCTCCAGCCTTGTTTGTTTTGTTGGTCTGATTCATCTGCCTCCTCTGTCGGCACTCTGTTCCCCCCATTAGGTAGTTTCCTGCTTGTCAGCCGCCAGGTCCCTAGCCAGGGCAGGGACCGCCGTCCAGTTGTCCGCCTGGGGTTAGCCAGGGCCGAGGCAAGTAGGCAGGGACAGTGGGAGTGCGGGAGATCAGGGCACCCCAACTGGCGCTCGGGGGGCTGAGTGCCGTAACACAATCTGTGTATAATATTCCTCCTCCTGCTCCTCCTCCTGAAACCTCACATAATCACGCCGAACGGACAATTTTTCTTAGGCCCACAAGGATCAGTCATATAATTTTTGTAAACAATTTTTATACGTTTCAATGCTCATTAAAGCGTTGAAACTTTCACCTGAACCAATTTTTATTTTAACTGGGCTGTCTCCAGGCCTAGTTACCAATTAAGCCACATTAACCAAAGCGATTAATGGGTTTCACCTGCCCTCTTCGTTGGGCATGGGCAATTTTTCTCAGGTACATTAGTACTGTTGGTACACCAATTTTTGGGGGCCCTCACCTACAGTGTAATCCAATTAATTTTTAGCCCACCTGCATTACAGCTGACGTTACCTCAGCTGTGCTGGGCACTGCAATGGGATATATTTATGTACCGCCGGTGGGTTCCAGGGAGCCACCCATGCCGTGGGTCCACACGGAGTTGTAACTGCATGTGTCCACTTCTAAAGAACCCCAGTCTGACTGGGGCATTCAGTGTGGGCCAAAGCCCACTTGCATTAAACATGACATTACCTCAGCTGTGATGGGCACTGCAATGGGATACATTAATGTGCAGCCGGTGGGTTCCAGGGAGCCACCCATGCTGTGGGTGCACACGGAATTCCCATTGCGGAGTTGTACCTGCCTGTGACTATTTATAAAAAACCGCGGTCTGACTGGGGCATGCAGACACCTTGACAGAATAGTGTGTGGCACATAGGTTCCCCATTGCTATGCCCACGTGTGCAGCTCCTGATGGCGGTGGCACAGGATTATATTTCTCATTGCTTCTGTACAGCATTGTGGGCTATCGCCCTGCCCCTTTTAAAGAGGGTCGCTGCCTAGCCGTGCCAACCCTCTGCAGTGTGTGCCTGCGGTTCCTCCTCATGGCAGACGCACTTATAAATAGACATGAGGGTGGTGTGGCTATGAGTGCAGCTGAAGACTGCGCAGGGACACTTTGGTGTGCGCTGTGGACACTGCGTCGTGCGCGGGGGGGGGGGGGGGGGGAGGTTGAGCAGCATGTAACCCAGGAAAAGTGGCAGCGGAGTGTCATGCAGGCAGTGATTGTGCTTTGTTGGAGGTAGTGTGGTGCTTAGCTAAGGTATGCCTTGCAAATGAGGGCTTTTCAGAAGTAAAAGTTGTTGGGAGGGGGGGGGGGGGGGCACTCTTGCCGGTTTTGTGGCTTAATAGTGGGACCTGTGAACTTGAGATGCAGCCCAACATGTAGCCCCTCGCCTGCTCTATCCGTTGCTGTGTCGTTCCCATCAGTTTCTTGAATTGCCCAGATTTTCACAAATGAAAACCTTAGCGAGCATCGGCGAAATACAAAAATGCTCGGGTCGCCCATTGACTTCAATGGGGTTCGTTACTCGAAACGAACCCTCGAGCATAGCGATAATTTCTTCCCGAGTAACGAGCACCCGAGCATTTTGGTGCTCGCTCATCTCTACATACCACATGATACATTTCTCAGACATAACCCAGACATTAAACCATTCAGTGCTGCAAAGGTGCAATATACATCAAATGCATACAACAGAGGAGACACAGACAACACCATTGCGCAAGATAAATACTTAACATTTTTGGAGGGGCCCCGCTAACTCTGGGCCTCTACACACACAGGACAAACAAATGCATACCTCCCTGCAAAGTTGTTGGCTAGCTGTTGAAAGACAACTATGACCGGATTACATCGTACAATATCAACCATCAACTATTTTGAGGTGAGCTGAAATGAAGTGACTAGTGAACAAAGTCTCAGTCTTCACCTGGTTGGTGGTCATGTTTACGTGGAACGACTGTCACTTACATTCACTCTGCCAAGTGACTATTCGGTCGATAGTTGTCCTGTTTAAGGACCAACAGATGTCACTTTTTTAACTATTTCCTGGCAACAGGCATAAAAAAATGCAGTAAACACTGATGCAACTGCATATTTGTTGCATTTTTCCGCAATCCCATGGGCAGTTTTGGTCTGCGATACAGACCTAAATAGGACATGCTGTGATTTTTTATGTACGTGCATAAAAAACGGAAGTCTGAATCAGAGGCATAACTTGAAGCTCCTGGGCCCCAATGCAAAATCTCTAACGGAGCCCCTACTATAAGGCTTTATTCATAGTACTGAGCTCCCTATATGGAGAAGAGAGGCCTTATGGGCCCCCTAAGGCTCCTGGGCCCGGGTGCAACCGCATCCCCTGCATCCCCTATAGTTACGCCCTTGGTCTGAATACACCAATGCAATTCACTGGTGCTGTATCTTGTCCATATCACGTCTGCAAAACTATATGGATGGAATAAGGACAGAACATACGCCCGTGTGCACGAGGCTGTAGATTGTGAGATCTGTTGGGGACTACTGGGTTCTCTGGTTAACCCATTAGTCATCGGGGCGTTCCTTCTTACCCGGTGCTCCGTCCTTTTAGCTTACTCTTATGTTCCTGTAGAGTTTTTCCTTCTATTGACCCTTCACAAGGGACAACAAGTGGAATAACATCTCCTGAAGGCCATACGCGCTGGACTCATTGTTAATAGGACTTTGAGGCAGACGTAGCACATCTCCAGTGTTAGCGGGTGGGAAGCACTAACATTGAGGCCAGGATCTCATTTCTCATCTCTATGTTTCAAGTACATGAGATTTGCAGAGCTCCAGCGATCCATTCATTTCACTTGAATAGTAATATCTGAATACACAGGAGACGATTTCTTAGATTATTAATGCTGACACGGGGTTCTTTATAATGAGAACCCGAGAGACATGCAGACGTTTTGTTGGTTGTTACATCAATATTCATCCTTAACCCCTTCAGGACAAGAGTTTTCATTTTTTTAATTTTTGTTTATTCCTTCCTGCTTTACAAGAGTTGTGATTTTTTAATTTTTTCATTGACATAGTTGTATCAGTGCTTGTCTTTTGCGGGACAAGCTGCATTTTTTAATAGTATGGAAAAAAAATTTAACATTTTTTAAGTGTGGAGATCTTTTTAAAAAATGCAATTGTGTCATTTTTGGCGGGTTTAGTTTTTATAGCATTCACAGTCCAGTAAAAATGGCACATGAGCTTCGTTCTGTGGGTCAGTGCAATTACAGTGATACCAAATTTATATAGTTTTTAAATATTCTATTTTAAATAGATTTAAATAAAAATTGCTTTCAGTCGCCATATTCTGAGACATGTAACTTTTTTATTTTTCTGGCGATTAGGCTTGTTTTTTTTAAGGATGAGCTGCATTTTAGGAAGTATATGTCTTTTTCATCACTTTTTATTCCTTTTTTTGGAAGCCAGAATAGCAAAAAAGAATCCCCAATTCTGGCATTCTATTTTTTTAATTTTTTTTACATCCTTCACCATGCAGCATAAATATCGTAATATTTTAATAGTTTGGACATTTACGAAAATAGGCAATACCAAATATGTTTTGGGTTTTTTTTGTTTGGATTTTTTATGCGGAAAATGGGAAAGGGGTTTTTTCTTTTTGAACTTTCAAAATTTGTAAACTTTTTTTTAACTTTTAAAATCTTTTTTTACATTTTTATTTAGTCCCCCAGGGGACTTGAATGTGCAATTATTTGATCTTTTATACTATATTCTGCAATATGTCAGTATTGCAGCATATAGCAATTTTTGATGTGGTCTATCAAGTCCAGCCACGGGCAGGAAGGAGAGAGGAAAAAAGTAGGCATAGAGAAAAGGGAAGGAATGGAAACAACTTGCGATTATTGAGGGAACAATGAATTCTGAGGTGGTTCAGAACATCTTAGAGGAGGATGTATGGGTGGCTGTCTATTACCTCAAGGTGAGGAGTTATTGGGTGATGCAAAAAGAGAATGACCCAAAGAACACAAGTAATCAACTAAAGCAGTGGTTCTCAACATTTTTTCAGCCATGGAGCCCTTTTTGAAGCAAAAGTCTCTTGTGGAACCCTAAGAAAGTGGGAAAGAGGGTGTGGTCAAGGGGGGTTAAAGGCGTGGCTTATCACAACATATGATATTTATCTCCATTGTTATAAAAAGGGCAGGGCCTTTTAAAAAAAGAACAGAGAGGAACGCTGGAGCGCTGGATGGGCTATTGATATACATTATATTTAAAATTAACAGGTTCCAGAATTAAATCCCGCACCGCATGTCAATTTCCATTTTTTTGCAGATTATTACTACAGTGTGTGGATGAGATTTTAAAAATGTAATCCACTTTGCTGCTTCAGCTACTGTGAATTCCACAGCAAATCTGCGCTGTGTAGTAATAGTGACATTCGTTTCCTCACTACAGCCTGTCACAACATCACTACAGCGGTGAGTAGAGTGGGGGATCTAGATCCCCCGCCAGAGGTGCTGATAATCGCTCACGGAGCCCCAAAGGATCCATAGAGCATGCTTTGGGAAACCCTGAACTAAAGAATGGATTAAAAAGAAGAGTTGTGTTTTGTGTCACAATCCTGTCCTTAACGCTACTAAGATGCTGTGGCATGACATAAAAAAGGGCTGTGCACACAAGGCATCCCAGAAATAATGATGAACTAAAACACATTTGCAGGGAGGATCATCCAAAATTCTTCCTCAGCATTGTGTAAATCTTATTTGCAGCTACAGGAAACATTTGTTGAAGGTAATTGCTGCTAAAGGGGAATCTAAAAGGTTATTACATGCGAGGGTTCACTTACTTTTTCTCTGTGCACTGTGAATGATTATTGTCATGATATGTTATGATAATGTTGTCAAAAAACACAAGAATAGTATAATGGTTTGTATGTTATGAGTCCCATTGTGTTTGTCTATAATTGTGTCAGATCACACTGTACTAGTAATCAATGCAGAAAGCCAGAAAATTCCAAAAGGCTCACCCACTTTATCTTATGGGCTCAGTCACACGGGCACCGATGCGCCCGTGTTCTTGCACAATACGACGGTTTCACTGCAGGTGCGGACAACTCTCCGCACCGCCGGAAGAAAGAACACATGACCGGCTCCATTGACGATCATGTGTTCTTTCTTCCGGCGGTGCGGAGAGTCGTCTGCACCTGCAGTGCAGCCGTCTTCTTCGTGCAGTAACACGGCTTCATCAACGCCCGTGTAACTGAGCCCTACAACTGCAATACATAATTGACAACTTTTGAGAAAACTGAGAGGAAAAAGAGAAAATTGTAGACTTAATTATTGCAACTCTCATGAAAAATATGTCAATGAGTATTATATCTGTTTTTTCTATATTAATAGAAGAAAAAAAATGGCCAATTTTGGGGATACCCCCCTCTTCAGAAATGACTGTGAGGAGCATGGGGTGTGTCAGAGATTTCTCCTGTCTGCGTTCCCGATCAACTTTAGTAAGACTTTGGGAAGCTGTGCAAAATGTTTGGCCTCATGACCCGCCCATTTATATATCGCAATTCCCCAACCTATGGATTTTGCATTACAAATAGTGTATATAACCCCTTGATCATATTCCAAAATGAATATAGACCCCCCTGAACAAATGCAGACTACACATCACACCCATTAAATAAATGCAGACCCCCTAATCAGACCACCTAAATAAATATAGACCCCAGATTAGAACCGAGAAATAAGAAACGACCCGTAAATAAGACTCCAGACCAGACTCCCTAAAGAAATGCAAACCTCATTAATAATGACCTCAGGTCAGGTTAACCCTTAAGGCCGGCTGTCCATGGGCGTTGCGAAGTCCCACAGCAGATCTCCAGAGCAGGAGCCGCCGATGAATTTCCGCCGGTCAGCCATATCTGATAGATAGGCTTGCCACGGAGAATCGGGTCAATTGGCAGCATGCTGCGAATTTCCCGCCGTGAACAGAGAATCGCAATGATTCTCCGCTCGTGGACAGGGGCCGGTGCTTTCCATACCAATGCACGTCTGTGGACAGGGGGCCTAATACAAGCCCAGACCTCCCACTTTATACAGATCATAGACCATACCCCACCTGTATCACTAATCCCAGATTACCCCTATTTACACAGACCCCAAAACAGGCTCCATTTACACAGATCCCAGTCTAGACCCCCACATGTGCGGACATCCCACTTAAAACAAATCTCACACCAGATGACCCAGACCAGACCACCGTTTATTACAGACCCTAGGCCAGACGACCCTTTGTTACATATCCCAGACCAGACTTCATTCACACAGACCCCAGTCCAGACCCCCACATGTGCGGACATCCCACTTAAAACAAATCTCACACCAGATGACCCTGTATTACAGATCCTAGACCCCACTTATACAGACCTCATACAGACCCCCACATATACAGGTCCTAAACCAGACCCAATTTATACAGACTGCAGATGATACCCCTTACGTATGAACACCACAGACGAGACTTAACACAGCTACAGTCAAGAGATTTGGAATAGATTAGAGATGAGCGAACGTGCTCGGCCACGCCCCTTTTTCGCCCGAATACCACGATTTTCGAGTACTTCCGTACTCGGGCGAAAAAATTCGGGGGTCGCCGTGGCGGCGCGGGGGGTTGCAGCGGGGAGTGGGGGGGAGAGAGAGAGAGGGCTCCCCCCTGTTCCCCGCTGCTACCCCCCACGCCGCCACGCCTCTCCCCGCCCCCCGGCGCACCCGAGTACTTTTCACCCGAGTAGTGAAGTACTCGAAAATCGCAGTGCTCGATTGCGAAATCACCCTTACCGAGTACCTTCGCTCATCTCTAGAATACATCCTTGTGTGCAAAATTCCTGTTTTATTATTAAAAATTGTGCTTGATCACAGAAACATGTAGAGAAAGCGTTTCAGTTCACACTGGAATACGAAGGTACATACATTTCTTTTAAAGTGCATACAATTAGAGACATATGTCCAAATTGTATGCACTGAAAAAGAAATGTATGTACCTTCATATTCAGCGCTTACTGTATGGTTTGATGGGAAGAAACCAATGGTCGGCACTTGGAACTTCGGAGATATTAGGGGTTAACTTCACAGATGTTTTTAAGCACCTTTTTAAGAGTGGTCTACAGATTTCAGTGTTGAGGTGAACAAGGTTCCAGTGTGAACTGAAACGCGTTCTCTACTTGTTTCTGTGATCAAGCACGATTTTTAATAATTAAACAGGAATTTTGCACACAAGGATGTATTCCCGGTCTTTTGGATGTATCTGTTATAAGAAGCCATAATGATCGGAAGGCTGATAACTCACCTGTGAGCATACCTGTGAAGGGAATGAGGAGAAGCAGACCAGCATAAGGTGGGACTTTACTTATTACAGATAGTCACTCTGCTTAATAGAGATTTCAGACCAGACCACCCTTTATTACAGACCCGATTTATACAGATCCTAGAACAGACCCCAGACTAGTTGTCCAGTTAGTCACCTCTCATCCTTCTGCATCCTTCTTCACCCTGAGCACTGCCGCAAAGAACATCTGAGAAGAAAAGCGCAATAACAGAAAGAGATGAGTGCCATTTCAAAAACGAGCAGCACCTTGAAGACGTATGGGCTGTTCTTGTAAGTCTCTGCTTTCTTCTTGAGATTTGGTAAGTATGCTTAATATAAGGTCAGAAGAGACATAGGAAGGTGTCCTGAGGGTCTGTTATCACTGGAGGAAGCACACACTAAGGGCTCAGTCACATGGGTGCATAGGCACCCGTACACCGGCGCCGATGCTCCTGTGTGACTGACAGTTAGAAGACGGCCATACCTGAAGACGGACGTCTATCTGCAGCGCTGATGAAAGAACACATGACCGGCAATGAACATCCGTCTTCAGGTACGGCCGTCTGCTACCTGCAGTAACACGGGCACCGATGTGACCGTGTGACTGAGCCCTAAGTGGATAGAGTTTACATTCAATTCTCAGAAGACTGCAGAGAAAGTTCAAAACTAGAGATGAGCGAGCATACTCGTCCGAGCTTGATGCTCGTTCGAGTATTAGGGTGCTCGAGATGCTTGTTACTCAAGACGAGCACCACGCGGTGCTCGTCTCGATTAAACGAGCACTGACCATTGAATTAAATGGAGCCAGCAATACAGCCGGCTCCATTGAAAGCAATGGGCTGCCGGCTAGCGCGGGATGAATTTTCAGGAAGGGCTTAAAAATATAAGCCCTTACCTGAAAATCATCCTAAAATGTGTAAAAAGTAAAAAAAAAAAAATATACTCACCATGTCCCGGTCGAACGATGTTAGCCCATTGAATTCAATGGAGCCGGCAATACAGCCGGCTCCATTGAAAGCTATGGGCTGCCGGCGATCACACAATGAATTTATATAAATATATAAGCCCTTCCCTGCAATTCATCCAGAAATGTGTAAAAATAAAAAAAATATATACTCACCTTGTCCCTGCAGATGGAGTTCAGCTGCGGCCAGCTGGCAGTTCTCCTGAACTGCTCTCTGTAGTATTCAGCAGCCGGGGATTCACAGCCTGACCAATCAGAGGCAGATCTCACTACACCCATTCATGAATTCATGAATAGGTGAGTGAATGCTGCCTCTGATTGGCTCAGCGCAGCTCTCAGCTGAATGACAGCAGTTCAGCACCACAGTGCAGGGGACAGCAGGAGAAGACGTGGCTGTGCCCCGGCAGCTGAAGGGAGGTGAGTATCTATTTTTTTTGTTTTTTAAATCACTTTTAATTCATTTCCGGGAATGGCTTATATGTAAAGCCCTTCCCTGAGAAAGAATTCAGGTGTGCCAGCGGACCATTGTCTTCAATGGAGTCGTCGGCAGCAGCAGCGGCTCCATTGAAGAGAATGCCTGCATTTTTATTCTTTTTTACACTAAAATCTTTCTTTTTCAGGTAAGGGCTTATATTTTTAAGCCCTTCCCGACAATTCATCCCGCGCTCGCCGGCAGCCCATTGCTTTCAATGGAGCCGGCTGTATTGCCGGCTCCATTGAATTCAAAGGGCTAACATCGTTCTTCTCTGCCACAGCTGTTACAGTTGTGGCAGAGGAGAACGATCTTAATGCTGACATAATTTTTTATTTTTTTTTTTACACATTTTAGGATGATTTTCAGGTAAGGGCTTATATTTTTAAGCCCTTTCCGAAAATTCATCCCGCGCTCGCCCGCAGGCCATTGCTTTCAATGGAGCCGGCTGTATTGCCGGCACCATTGAATTCAATGGGCTAACATCGTTCTTCTCTGCCACAGCTGTTACAGCTGTGGCAGAGGAGAACGATCGTTATGCTGACAGTGGGGGGGGGGGGGGGTCTCACTCTTGTCACTATTGTGCCTTAATAGTGAGACCTCGGAGCCCGAAATGCAGCCCTGCATGTTGCTCCTCGCCTGCCCTATCCATTTCTGTGTTTTTTACATGACTTTGTTGATTTGCTAAGATTTTCACAAATGAAAACCTTAGCGGAGCACCAGTCATATACAAAAATGCTCGAGTCGCCCATTGACTTCAATGGGGTTCGTTACTCGAAACGAACTCTCGAGCATCACTGAAAGTTCGACTCGAGTAACGAGCACTCGAGCATTTTGGTGCTCGCTCATCTCTATTCAAAACCCAAGATATGAGGACAACACAGTAATCCGCAATAGGAACTCATGCACCCAGGCTAGGATCCATACACATGCCACCACCGACAGGGACAACTGGACAGAGCAAAAAGACATATTTGGCATTGCTGCATCCATAAAAGTCCAATCACATTATTTACCCCACATGGTAAAAGTTGTCAGAAAAGACAATGTCAGAACTGCGCTTTTTTGGATTTCAAACTTTTTCAGTACATTATATGGTACAAAAACAAGCCCTCATACAGCTATGTTGATGGATAAATAAGAGCAGGAAGGGGAAAAAAGGACGTGTCCTGAGGGAGTTTAAAAGTCTTCCATTACATTATATGGTACATTAACTGGTACCATAGAAAAATACAACTCAAGTGGCTATAAAAAAAAAAAAAAAGTGTGATGTTTGAGTATGTTGATGAAAAAAAATTAAAAGACTAAACATAGTTGCAGTGGGAAGGGGTTAAAACTCTAGATCCCAAATGAATAGACATGTCAAGCCGCATGTTACACAACTGCAGAGCGCAACGTGTAATCTAATCGCCATAATGGTGCGTTTACCGTGACAAATGGTAGTCAAATAAGGCTGTGAATGGGCTTTGGGCTGCTCCCTCGTTGGCTTCTCTCACGCTCTATATACACCGCAGTGCCATGTTACTGCGCTCACAATGACCCGCTTTATACATGAATCTCTTTAGATTTCATGCTGTTATCATTGCATTTCATGGATTTGATTGTTTTTCACAATGGTGCAAAGTTCACGGAGGGTGCAATGCCTGAGAAAAAACTGTTCCATATTGTCGTGGTCTGGCCTCGGGACAACGTGGACTTATTAAAGGGGTTGTCCCGCGGCAGCAAGTGGGGGTATACACTTCTGTATGGCCATATTAATGCACTTTGTAATGTACATTGTGCATTAATTATGAGCCATACAGAAGTTATAAAAAGTTTTATACTTACCTGCTCTGTTGCTGGCGTCCTCGTCTCCATGGTGCCGACTAATTTTCGGCCTCCGATGGCCAAATTAGCCGCGCTTGCGCAGTCCGGTTCTTCTTCTATTATGAATGGGATCGCTCGTGCAGGATGCCGGCTCTGTGTAGCTCCGCCCCGTCACGTGCCGATTCCAGCGAATCAGGAGGCTGGAATCGGCAATGGACCGCACAGAAGAGCTGCGGTCCACGGAGGGAGCAGACCCCGTCTTCAGCTACATCTTCAGCAGGTGAGTATGAAGACGCCGGACCGCCGGGATTCAGGTAAGCACTGTGCGGTTTGTTTTTTTAACCCCTGCATCGGGGTTGTCTCGCGCCGAACGGGGGGGGGGGGGGGGGGGGTGTGTGGTTAAAAAAAAAAACCCGTTTCGGCGCGGGACAACCCCTTTAAGTCATTGCTGGTTCTGGCTTTGTTTCAAGTTGTGTGGCTGTATCTAACTTTTTCACCTTAAATGCCCCTCAAAGGGTTAATGGATAGAGATGAGTGAGCATACTCGCTAAGGACAATTGCTCGAGCGAGCATTGTCTTTAGCGAGTATCTCCCCGCTTGGAAGAAAAGGTTCGGCTGCCGCCGCAGGTGACAGGTGAGTTGCAGCAGTCAGCAGGGGCGAGAGAGGGAGAGAGAGATCTCCCCTTCATTCCTCCCCGCTCCCTGCCCGCCGCCGGCAGCCGAATCTTTTCTTACGAGCGGGCAGGTACTCGCTAAGGGCAATGCTTGAACGAGTAATTGCCCTTAGCGAGTATGCTCGCTCATCTCTATTAGTGGACCTTGTGTAGGCAACCCTCAGATCACGCCATGGAGTAGCTTTCAATAGCAACTGTTAGCAGCAGGAAAACGACTGTTGAAAGGTACAATAAATGTGGCCAAATCCAAAAACGGCTCCTAGGCACCTTTCACAGGGGGTGGAATTAGTCCATGCGGATATTTCTGTGTGGCAGTGTAATCCCTATGGGGCTTGAATTCCGCACCTGTTAGAATCCGCGCATCAAAACCGCAAGATTAAATTCTGCAGTGGAAAAGGGTCTTGCTGTGGAATTAAGGACGTGTTACGGAATTGTTGTTGGGGACTTCTAACATACCGGAGATGGAATTCCACAATTGTAGTCTACGGAAAAAGATACCATCAATTCCACCAGACGTTCTGCAGAACACATTCTGCAGCTAAAAGCACAACACAATCCGTAATGATTGACGAAATCCGCATCTGCGCCACAAACGATTCCATCCCGTGTGGAAAGTCCCTAAGTCGGCCCATTTTGCGCAGTGATATTTGGAGGATTTTTATCTACACTTTTCAAAAGCCATAACTTTTTTATTTTTTCCGTTTACGGGCCGTATGAGGACTTGTTTTTCACGTGGCGAACAGTAGTTTTTATTAGTACCATTTGATGGGTATGTATAACGTATTGTATAACTGTTGTTAAATGTTTTTGGAGGGCAGG
Source organism: Eleutherodactylus coqui (assembly GCF_035609145.1). Classification (NCBI taxonomy): domain Eukaryota; kingdom Metazoa; phylum Chordata; class Amphibia; order Anura; family Eleutherodactylidae; genus Eleutherodactylus; species Eleutherodactylus coqui. Next base: position 43,452,592 of record NC_089841.1, read on the forward strand.
GAGAAAAAAAACCTCAATTCTGCCATTGTTTTTTGCGTTTTTTTTTAGTGTGAATCATGCAACATGAATGACGGGATACATTTCTTTATTGGGTTAATATGGTTGGGACATTATGTATTTTTTTTTAAATTTCTGCTTCTGCACAAGAAAAACACTTTTTTGGAAATTATATGTTTTTGCATCACTGCATTCAAAGCCTCATGATTTTTATATTTTTCCATTGACGGGGCTTTGGGAGGGCTTGTTTTTTGTGTGACAAGCTGTAGTTTTTATTGGCATCATTTTCCAACTGCTTCTGCCTTCTCCTGCGGATCATCGGCTGTCATTGACATTCGAGAACCCAACCCACTCCTGCAGGATTGCATGATCAGGAGATTTAATCTGGTGCCATATTTTTACTATTGGCTGGGATCACAATCTAGGATAAAGTGCTATAACTTTATTGTGCTCGATCCTTAAGGTGTTAAGAAAAATTTCTTGACTGCTTTGCATCCTCTACTTTACTCACTGACAGTATATAAGGAAGCTACATCTAATGTCCCAATAATAAATTCTTCTTTCCAATCTGTTTTCTCCAAATTGCGTAAAATATGGCTTGTATCCGCATATTCTTCACACAATTTTGTAGATGTTTATCCACAAACTCAGATAGATTAGTTCTCCCTTAAAACTTACGATTATCTGCAATGTTTACATTTTGAAATAGAGGAAATCCCCCATAACACTCGGTAAGGACATTAAATGATTTTTCATTCACCTGTGTGGATTTCCCTTCCTCTATTGCAGATTTTTAAAAATCTTTTCGTTGTTTCAAAAAACACCTTTTAAGGCCTTAGTCAGACGGGCGTTTTTTCGCGCGATTTGCGGATCGCATGACGGATGCGCATCCGCAAATCGCGTGACCGGTGCCCGAAAATCGCCCGAAAATCTGCTCCTAGCCGCGTTTCATTAGAAACGGGCCGGAGCTGTCCAGCGCATTGCATTCAATGGAGCCGGCAATATAGCCCGCTCCATTGAAAGCAATGCGCTGCGGGCGAGTGTGGGATGAATTGTCGGGAAGGGCTTAAATATATAAGCCCTTCCCTGCAATTCATCCAGAAAAGTGTTAAAATAAAAAATATATATATATACTTACCTGCTCCCGGCAGCCGGAGTTCCGTGCGGCCGGCCTGCAGTGGGTGTGAAGGGGGTGTGAGTCAGACCTGCCCCCTGATTGGCTCAGCGCTGAGCCAATCAGGGGGCAGGTCTGACTCACACCCCCTTCACACCCACTGGGTGTGAGTCAGACCTGCCTCTGATTGGCTCAGCGCTGAGCCAATCAGGGGGCAGGTCTGACTCACACCCCCTTCACACCCACTGCAGGCCGGCCGCACGGAACTCCGGCTGCCGGGAGCAGGTGAGTATATATATTTTTTTTATTTTAACGCTTTTCTGGATGAATTGCAGGGAAGGGCTTATATATTTAAGCCCTTCCCGACAATTCATCCCGCGCACGCCGGCAGCCCATTGCTTTCAATGGAGGCGGCTGTATTGCCGGCTCCATTGAATTCAATGGGCAAACATCGTTCTTCTCTGCCACAGCTGTTACAGCTGTGGCAGAGAAGAATGATTTGTCTTCTATATGTTCTCAATGGGGTCGGCGCTGCTGCCGCCGGCCCCATAGAGCGCATATAGAGAAGAGAACAGGAATCGCAGATCGCACATAGGTGCGATCTGCGATTTCTGTTCTATAATTTATCGGACGAGCGCATAAAAAGCAATGGTTTTTAAAAATCGCGCGAAAAAACGCCCGTCTGACTAAGGCCTAAGGATAACCTCCGCATAAGTTGTTTTATACCAAACATGGCAAAAGCAGGGCTTGTTTTTGTGTGACGAGCTGTTGTTTGTATTGGTACCATTTCGTCATACATACAGCTGTTTTGATAACTTTTATTGCATTTTTTGGGGAGGCAAAATGAACAAAATAAGCAATTTGCCTCCATTTTTAATTTTTTTTGCTGTGCAGGATGAATATTGTGTCCAATTTATTGTAGCGGTCGTTACGGATACGATGATACCAAATATGTTGGATTTTTAAAAACTTCTCATTTTTATTTTTTTTTTTTTTCAAATCCAAATTTTTTATTGTATTTTAAACAGATGGGTATACAAAAACAGTTTGCCAATAACAAGAGTCATATCACATATAATCTTGGCAGAGACAATGTCGCACATTGTGCGATAGTTTCTTTAGAAGAAATCAGTCTTAGTGCGGCATCATCCTATTATCGTACAAAACGTAGAAAGACAGGGGTAGACACACAACAATTGATGGGAGGGTTGGGGTAGGGGGGGTAAGGAAAGGGGAGTTGAGGTGAGATTGGGAGGAGTACCTCTAATGCATTTCTGTTCCAGGCGTGGATAGGCTCGGGCCCGACGCGAAGATACGCCTCGGGTCAAAGACCCCCCACCTCTCTCTATTGTCACCGACACAGCGCAGCCCAGCCACCCCAGCCCACGAAGACACCTAGGGACCCATCTGGCCACGAATCTCCCTCCAAGGGCCCCAGGTCTCTACAAATTTTTCATGTGAGCCTGTGGCCCACCCGGACAGTTCCTCCAGGTTACATATCAGATCCATTTTGTCCCTCCATTGATTCAGGAGGGGAGGATTCTTTTGCAGCCATAGAAGGGGGATAAGCGCCTTGGCGGCGTCAATCGCTTGGGCCAGCAATTTTTGTTTGAGGGGATTAAAGTTGCTCGTGGGCCTCCACAGGAACAGAACCTCGGGAGACAGTGTGAAGTTGGGGGCTATTTTTTGGAGTGCTTCTGTAATCTCTTGCCAAAAGGTACTCAGTACCGGGCAACTCCACCAGATGTGTAGGAATGTACCTACGTCTCCCTCACACCTCCAGCATTTATTACATGGTGAAAGTTTGTGGTCAGCGAGCCACTGGGGGGTCCTATACCACCTGACAAGGAGCTTGTAATGGGCTTCCTGCGAGGTGATACAAGGGGAAAGCCCATAGGCAAGTTTTAAGATTGTGTGTGTCTCTTGAGCTGTCAGTGTAATGCGTAGATCTTTTTCCCATGAGTATAGGAAGGCTGGCTTTGTGTTTGGTAAGAGAGGGGAGCAAGATTTGCGAATGAATGCAATTTTCTTGCTGCAGGATTTGTCCCCCTTCACTGCTCTCTCGAAGGTGGTGAGGGGTCTAGTAGAAACATACGTCTTGTTAAATTTCCTAATCACCCCCTCTATCTGGGCCTGCTGGAGGAATGTCAGCGGCCGGCCGGGCAGCAGGGACCCCACTATCTCTCTCGGGTCTAGGTGCCTTATAGCCTGAAGCTCGCCAATAGGCTTGTTTCTAAGTGTCATCCACAGTCTCCTTGTACAAGGGTCCGATGGAAATCCCAGGAGGGCTGGGAGAGAGCCTATGGGGGTGATCGGGGAGGGCGTAGGCGCCAGTGTCTCCCTCCGCAAGTCCCACGCCTCGCAGGGACCCCTTAGCAAGGGATTAAATTTTTTACTTCTAAATGTGGTCTTCCCAGTGAACCATAGGTCTTCCATTGCCGAGGACCCAGACAGTTTCGCTATTATCTGAGAAAGGAAAGGATCCTCTCCGGGTAGAGTAAGTTTCTGCCAGTTACTAATGTGGGCGGCTATGTAGTAATCGTATAAATTAGGCATTCCCATTCCACCCTCCTCCTTTCCCCTTATCAAAAGGCTGTACGCCAACCTGGGGCTTCTCTGCCTCCATATGAACTTTATGAACCATGATCGCAGAGTGTCAAAGAAGCTAGATGGAAGGTGGATTGGGAGGGATCTAATCTGATATAAGACAATAGGAAGTATATAGGTCTTAATAAGGTTTTTCCTCCCAAACCAGGAGATATACGGTACATCATAATTTTGGAGCAAGGTTTTTATTTTAGTTAACAGTGGAGGGAAATTTGCGGTATAGAGGTCCTCTATCCTCCTAGTCAGTTTTACGCCCAGGAAAGTTATTGATGAGCTGGACCAGGAGAACGGGGAGTCGACCCTCAGGCTCTCGCATCTTACTTTTGGGATCGCGATGTCCAAGACGGTTGATTTGCTGAAATTAATTTTAAAATTCGAGAGTGTTCCGAATTGCTCCAAACAGGTGGTCAGTCTAGGAAGCCCTCTCTCCGGGTTTGTGATTATAAAAATGACATCATCTGCAAACGCTGTCGCAGACAGCGTGCAGTCTCCGACTTGTAGTCCCCGAATCTCCTGGTCCTGTCTCACATACTGAAGAAGGGGTTCTAAGGCTAGTACAAACAGGGAGGGAGACAGCGGGCATCCCTGGCGCGTGCCATTACTTATCTCAAAGGGGGGGGAGAGAATGTTATTAATTTTTAATCTAGCATGGGGCTCTGCGTACAAGGTAAAGATGGCTTCGACAAAGGGGAGGGGAAAGCCAAAGTGCAGCAAGACAGATCTCATATACCCCCAGTCAACTCTGTCGAAAGCCTTTTCGGCATCGGTACTTACCAGAGCGAGTGGGGTTTTCTTTGCATTAGCATACTGGATTGCATGGAGAATCCGCATACAATTGTCTCTTCCCTCTCGGCCCTTCACGAAGCCCGCCTGCTCTCTATCCACCAGGAGCGGGACATAGCTCTCTATTCTTTTGGCGAGTAGTTTTGCCCACAGCTTCACGTCTAAATTTATCAAGGAGATGGGCCTGTAGCTGCCACACATCTCCGGGTCTTTACCCTCTTTATGAATCAACGTGATGTGGGCTTCTTGAGCCTGTTTTGGCAGAGTACCGCCTTCCATGAGAGTATTAAATACTTCCGTTAATCGCGGAACCAGGATCTGGCGTAAAGATTTATAATATATAAGTGGAAGACCGTCCGGGCCGGGGCTCTTTCCTGGGGGGGAAGAATCGAGGGTTTCGTTTACCTCCTTTTCTGTTACCGGATCTAAGAGTGTATTGGCTGATTCAGGCTTAAGGCTGGGGAGGTTGAGCTTTTGTAAAAAATTTTTTATTAAGTCATTGGTTTTTATAGTCTCCTCCTGTTTCTTCTGGGATCTCAAATTATATAACTGGGAGTAGAAATGCTGGAACTCCGCCGCAATATCAGTGGAGGAAGTGGCTTTTTCTCCCGTGCGGGTCTTTATTGTATCTATCTGGTTTTTCACGCGGGCCTTCTTTATTAGTGACGACATATATTTACTACCCCTGTTGCCTTGGACGTATACTATATGTTTTAGATGGAGGCATTTTTTGTTGAATCTGGACTTCAAGCATAAATTTAGATCCTTTCTAAGTGATGTCAACTTGTTGATATTCTCTCTGCATTGCTTGAGTTTAGTGGCGTACTCTAATTTGGCGATTTGCCCCAGCAGATTGTCTATTTCCCTTTGTTGAATCTTCTTTCTCTTAGTGCCTAAGGCTATTAGTTGGCCTCTGATAAACGCTTTATGCGTTTCCCACACCAGGGCCGCTGACTGGTCCCCTCCTAAGTTCAACCTGAAGAATTCCTCCAGCTGTTTAGAGAGTGACTTCCTATCCTCCTCGGAGTCTAATAGGGCGGGATTCAGCCGCCATCTCCACTCCTTAGGGGTGTTGGAGAGTGTTGTTAAATCTACATGCAATGGAGCGTGGTCAGAAATGGTGGCTGCAGCGATGGTTGAGTCCACCAAACAGGCCAAGAGTTCCGGGGATAATAGTACATAGTCGAGCCTCTGAAAAGAGGCGTGGACCTGGGAAAAGTAAGTGTAGTCCTTGGCAGAGGGAGAACACCGGCGCCAGGCGTCCACCAATCCCATCTCAGAGAGGGCCCGGTGCAGACGTTTCAGCTTAGTATGAGAGATCTGCGAGCGACCCGTCGACGAGTCCACTAGAGGATTCATCGTTAGGTTTAGGTCACCTCCTAGAATAATGGGGCCCACAGCGAATTCTTTGAGGGTCTCCAGCTGCCCGACCAGCCAGGGTACCTGATCTGAATTTGGAGTGTAGAAGTTGGCCAAGGTTATCTTAAAGTTATTAATGTGTCCTCTCAAAAGAATAACTCTGCCCTCTTCATCTGCGTGTTGTGCTTCGCATTTAAAGGGGACTGAGCTATGGAAAAAAATGGAAACTCCTTTAGAAGCTGAGGTTGGGTGTGAACTGTGGAAGCCCATCGAGAACTGTTTGCCCGGAAGGGCCAAGCACTTACCCCTCTTGTAGTGCGTTTCCTGAAGAAAGGCAATTTTTGTACCGTATTTTCGGAGAAGCTGGGCCACGCCGCGTCGCTTAAAAGGGGAGTTGATCCCTCTCACATTAAAGGAGGAAATGCGGAGGCGCTCATCCGTCGTCGACTGTCGAGACACGGGCATGGCGAACTACAAGAATGTCCTGAGGGAAAGAAGGCTGGCACGTGAGTAATTCTCAAATACTATACCGGAGCTTTCTGTGTAGTAGTAGGGGGGGGGGGGGAATGAAGGAGACACTCGGGAATGGGTAGAGAAACACAAGGGAGGAGAAACACAAATTCCGAATAAAAGAACAAGTTATCAACAAGACTAGTAAGTCCAAGGACAGTCAGTGGGGGTGGTGTGCAAGACGGTAGACTCCTCTCAGGGAGTGAGACTGGTATCAAAGGTTACCAGGCAGAGAAACCGTGTTGCACAAAAACCTGCCCTGACAGACACCCTCGAAGGTCTAGGAATAAGAAAATAAGGTTAACACATAGAGAAAATATAACTTCCGTGAGTCGAGAAGGGAAGGCCGACAAAGTCCTCAACAAACTGCGAAAAATTGGCTGGGCAGTATCGGGTCTAAACAAGCCCACCAGGCGCTTACTGCAGGCCTTCGAGTCCAGGCACGAAGGCTACCGGACCCAGTCCATAACCCGCCAACAGTTTGTAACTTTCCCAAACTTTCTGGGATGACCCATAGCAAGTGAGCCTCCGAAATCCCTCACAGGGAACTGGGCAGGATCGTTTATCTGGAGGACCACAGCTGAAAAATCAGTCTCCTGCTGGCGTGTTGTCACGGCTCTTCTTTTTTTTGTTTTTGGGAGACTTTGCAGATCCAACGGACATCCAAGTAGCCAGAGATGGAAGCTTTGGCAGGTCTGGCAACACCGGGAGCGGCAACCAACTCGGGAGGTCCAGTGGCTCTATCTCCAGGAGCCGCCAACACGCGTGTAGATCTCCAGGGTCTCTGATACTTAACCTACGACCTTTGTGGGAGAAGCTCAGGCCGAATGGGAAAAGCCACGCGTACTTAATACTTTTTTCTCTGAGCGTCTCTAGAAGCGGTCGGAGCAGGCGACGCTTGGTCAGGGTAGTAGGAGCGAGGTCTTGGAAAATTTGCAAAGGAGCCTCAGCGTGTTTTAAATTTTTATAATTTCTGGCGGCTCTTAAGATGGCGAACGCGTCTTGGAAGGACAGCAGTCTGCAAATTGTGTCCCTAGGCGGTTCTGTGTTCGCCGGGAGGGGTCTGAGGGCTCTATGTATCCGTTCTATTGATATTGAGGTCGCCCTCTCTGAGCCAAGTAGAGATGAGAAAATTTCTTTGGCTACTCTGGGGAGACTTTCTGTAGCATACGATTCCGGGAGCCCCTTGATGCGCACATTGCATCTCCTATTTCTATTTTCCAAATCTTCCTGCATCAAGAGGGCTCTGTTTATGTGATCATGATGCAGCTGCAGAATCTGTGCCATTTCAGATGAATGCTTTGTTAAAGAGGACGTGGCTGTCTCTAGCTCCTCTACTCTTCTTCCCAGGTGCCGTAAATCCTCTTTTATCTCCCCTAGCTCAGTCATTATGGGGTGAAGGGCATTCATTATCAAGTCTTTCATGAATCCTTTCGATACTGATTCTCTATCTTCATTATCAGAGCTGGCCCCCTCCTCCCCCTCCTTACTTTGAGCTGCAGCAGTGTTCTGTGCCGGCGCCATCTTAGCTGGGAACAGCGGCGAGCGGGGGCTCTTTTCTTTGAGGAAGCGCTGCATGTCAGCTTGTCCTCTGCTTCCCCGAGGCGTCCCTGAGTGTTCCGCTGCTCTCTCCCTCCCCACTCTTCTCATTCCGATGCTTCTAATAGCTGCTGTGACCTTCTTAGGGTGCCTTGCCACCGGAGCTCTGCACTCAAGCGGCCATTAATCACAGCGGTCAGGCTCCGCCCCCAACTTCTCATTTTTATTGATACAAACAGTGAAAAGTGCACAAAAAAGGGATCCATATAATTTTAGCTCTGGTGTTCATATCTCCATTAAGAATATCAGCCATGGAAATGTCTTCACTCAACGGAACATCTGAAATATCATGAAGGATTAAGTCAAAAGTCAAATACTCACCGTCACCAGGGGTGTAACTATAGGGGATGCAGGGGATGCGGTTGCACCCAGGCCCAGGAGCCTTAGGGGGCCCATAAGGCCTCTCTTCTCCATATAGGGAGCCCAGTACTATGAATAAAGCATTATAGTTGGGGGCCCCGTTACAGGTTTTGCATTGGGGCCCAGAAGCTTCAAGTTATGTCTCTGTGCAGCATGGTTTAGGTATGGGTACGGGTACAGATACAGATAGAGGGGGTGCCCAGATCACATTTTGCATCAGGGCCCCTGAGCCTTTAGTTACACCCCTGACCATCATAATCCAACTCATCAGTTGTACAAAGGTCCGAGTCACGGTCTAAGTTCATATAAATGTTAATATCACTATATCCGAGTTCAGATGGAACATCGTCCCTTCTAAACTTCCTTATCTTGTTCCTTAATCTCCCCCTCCTTTATCTTAACTCTCCCCAGAATGCCCTGTGATAACTTTTTTTGTTCATCTCCTTTTCATTTGTCAAACAAGGTCATCATTTCCGCACTGATCTGAACCAGGGGATGTTACTAAAGTGTAACATCATTTTTGAAAAACCCACAAACATCTCACCCCACCCTCTCCAAATATTCGGATCCCCCCTGCCTCCATTCTGTGGTTTATAAATAGTTAGTCCCCTAGGGGTAATCCCGAACTCCAAATATTTTTCTAATGAAGCAGTTTCCCATAAATCATGCATTTCCCTAGTTAATAGCTGCTCCGGCCCTCTTCAGTCTTCCTCAGCCTGATAGAGGTAGAAAATGTTATCTTTATCCGGAAACTTAGAGAAATTGACATTATTTGGAATATTTTTTAAGCTACCTATAGAGCTGCTCCTGTATTTGTGTGCATATTTGTGCACACAGAGAATAGAACTCATAGATTTCAATGGCTTCATTCACATTTCCTTTTTTGGCGTGTGAAAAAAAAATAGGAAGTTTTTTTTTTTATGAGTATTTAGGGCCCCATAGAAGTCTATGGGGGGTGCAGAAATGCACACACATTATGCAAGGGGATACACAAAATACTGTGCGAAACTATGGGGAAAAGAACACATCTGGACCTGGATTAAATCAGGGTGGGGTGTGTTTCATGTACATATGAACAAGCCCTGCATTTCCATAAAAGTACAGTACAATGCACAGACATGCGCATAAATCAGCCTTGTTCATGGCGTAAATATGTTGCACTAAAGCATGCGCATTTGCACATATGCTCGTGTAAAGGAGCCCTTACAGTCCATCCATAATTCAAAGTGGCCGACAGCCGAGACAGATGCTTCTTGATAAGCTCTGCTCGGCAATTCACCTCCCCAGTGACTATATAGCGGCAGCAGGGTGACTTACCTGGCCAGAGGGCTCCATCAGCTGTGGTGTCATCGGAATGACACGCCGGAAAACTGCTAAAGCCTCCCCAAGCGGGTGGCAGATTTCTTCATCTCCGGTGGTGCCAGGAAGGACCTGGCTGCAGAAGCACATCTAGATATCTTCCTCCTCTAATGCCTCCTGTGATGCCAGCAGCGCGATCCCTTCACTGCAGACAACAGCTACAGGACCTCCAGGAACCTCAAGAGAGAACAGCACATATAGAGCAAAAGATGGAAGAACTGACCAATTCGCATAATTCTCTACTTGATACGCACTACTCCCTTAAAGGGGTTGTCCCGCGCCGAAATGGGTTTTTTTTTTTTTCAACCCCCCCCCCCGGTCGGCGCGAGACAACCCCGATGCAGGGAGGTAAAGGAAGCTTACCGGAGCGCTTACCTTAATCCCCGCGCTCCGGTGACTTCAATACTTACCGCTGAAGATGGCCGCCGGGATCCTCTGTCTTCGTGGACCGCAGCTCTTCTGTGCGGTCCATTGCCGATTCCAGCCTCCTGATTGGCTGGAATCGGCACGTGACGGGGCGGAGCTACACGGAGCCGGCATCCTGCACGAAAGGCTCCATAGAAGACTGCAGAAGACCCGGACTGCGCAAGCGCGGCTAATTTGGCCATCGGAGGGCGAAAATTAGTCGGCACCATGGAGACGAGGACGCCAGCAACGGAGCAGGTAAGTATAAAACTTTTGATAACTTCTGTATGGCTCATAATTAATGCACAATGTACATTACAAAGTGCATTAATATGGCCATACAGAAGTGTATAGACCCACTTGCTGCCGCGGGACAACCCCTTTAAGGAGGAAGTAGTTGACATTAAAGCTAAGATGGCGGATCTGAAGGATCCAAACAAACAGAACAATATTAAGTTTCACGGTCTATCCAAAAAAATCGGTCCATCAGAACTGAAGGACTTCCTGACATGGTTAATGCTAAAGTTTTTACCAACCGCTGCTTCTCAGGAACTTATTATTGACAGGGCGCACAGCTTGCCAAAACCAAAATTCCTCCCCGGCAAAGTGCCTTGTGATGTAATCACAAGGATCCACTTCTTTCATATCAAGGAGGCTCTCATGTTCGCTTCCTGAAAGGCGACAGATCTGCCTGGTCAGTTCACAACTATTCAGTTGTTTGCCGACCTTTCCTCAGCTATGATTCAAGCCAGGAAAGCTTTTCCGCATATCACAGCCACACTATGTCAGAGAGAAGTTCCGTATAAGTGGGGCTTTCCTACTAATTGAATTTTTTACAAAGATGGCACCTCGCTCGCGCTTAGCAAACCAGAAGAGAGTGAAAAAGTTCTCTCATCATGGGAGTACACATCATAGAACACCCGCAGAACACATCAGAAAAAAAACACTGCCAGAGTGCCCCGAGGGATGACACAGCCTTCTCCACCCCATTGAAGCATTCAGAATAGTAAACCAAAATTGAGGTCAGGCGAACTCTTTTTTACCTCTAAATTAAGCAGGTGGTGATGCCTGTTAGTATAGCCATGGGGATGTCCATATAGTTCAAGTTCTCTTTATCACATTGCGGTATGCATAGGGAGGGTTTCTTAATAGGCCTTCACCTCTGCCAGTACTGGTCAGTTTAGTGTCAGCTTTTGTTTTTCCTTTTCTCCCTACACCCCTCCAAAATATGGCAGTACTCTGAGAATCCAACATACCAGTAATACCTATACATACTTAAAATGTTGCTTAAATTATGTGCGCTAAATGCTAAAGAGCTAAACTCGCCCTATAAGAGATCCGCGATCTGGAGACATGTGCTAAAAGTCAAGGTGGACCTCTTATTTCTTCAGGAGAAGCATTTTGCCTCTGCCTCGCACCCTGCATTTTTGCACAGAAAATTCCCCCCAATTGTTTTGTCTTGTGCTGAGGGACAGAGAGCGGGGGTCCGAATTGGTTTTAAGGACAATATTGACTTTATTCTCTCTGAGCAAGTTATAGACCCTCACAGTAGATTTATAATCCTAGTAGGCTTAATCGACAACACCCAAATGACCCTGGTAAATATACATACACCCCAAACTTCTCTCAAATCACTTTTTTAATTGAAACCATCAAAAAAATCTACAAAGCCCAGGTAGGAAAATTGATAATCTAGCAGGATTTTAATATCATCCCAGCCAAGCAACTAGACTGCACTATCCAATTTAACAGAACTTCCCCAGTCCTGGCTCCATAGCTCCATATGGAAGCTTTATTTAACGTATTCAAATGCCTGGACTCTTCCTCTAGGGACTTTATGTATTACTCCCCTCGTCACAGAACCTTTTCCAGGATCGACCCATTTCTGGTCGACAGCTGGACACTCCCGGATGCTAGATCCGCGGAAATAGGTGATACAACCTGGTCAGACCATTCCCCCATCTTTCGTATTCTTGGAGTAGCTAACTTCGCAAGGGTGCCTAGAAGCTGGAGAAACAATATCACGCTTATGAGTATCCCTCAATACAAAAAAAAAGATTAAAGACTCCTTGGTAGAAAACTTCTCGATTAATCCAAATCCTATCACAGACATATTTTCCATGTGGAATGCTCATAAAGCGTTCATGCGGGGGATTATGATCAAAATTAGCTCGCAGCATAGGAGGAAAAAACAGCTTCACATAAATAACACCCTCGCACAAACCGCTAACCTAGAACAAAATATGCCAACATCTCCCTCAACATCGATCCATAAAGAACTAATGTCATTACCGCAAAAATTAAGACGGGCCCCGATTGAAGAATAACAATAACAAAACAATAAGGTTTTCTCGTGTGCATTACTACATGTCCTTTAACAAGCCTTCGAAGTTGATGGCCAGGGTAGCTAAACAACGCCGTGATACATCCAATATTCCATTCCTGGTTAAACAGGATAGAGCGGGAGTAAAGTTAACCCACCCTCAGGCTATGGCGGATGAATTCAGCACATTCTACTCCAAACTTTATAATCTTAAGGAAGACGCCTCCAATCACAACCTAACATCAACCAAACTAATGGCTACCTAGAGAGGATAAACCTCCCTGCCATAACAGAGAAACAACATAGAATTCTGGATGCCCCGGTCTCCCCTTTGGAGGTACTCACAGTAGTAAAATTACTCATGGAGTATAAATCCCTGGTGGATTTTTAAAGGAATATGATAAAGATTTCACTCTAGATCTGGCCCCTTACTTAGTTGAAACATTCAACAAGGCAGTATCTTGCGGTAAACTCCCAGAAGAAATGTTAAGAGCCACCATAATCATTATCCTCAAACAAGGAAAATCTTGAAATGAGCCAGCAAACTTTAGGCCCATCTCATTGCTGAACAGTGATACAAAAATGTATGCAAAATTTTTAGCCCATTGTCTATTAACCCCTTGAGTGGCACGCCCAGAAATTTTCCGGGACGAGCTCCACTGCTCATAGCGACATAGCCCGGAAGATTTCCGGGCTATGTATCACTATGGGAGCTGCAGAGCACACTGCCACAAGCTGTGGCAGTGTGCTCTGCCTGCACTGTCCCACAGAGAACAAAGCAAGGGCTTTGAAAAACCAGCAGAAGATATTGCCGATATGTCGGCAATCTCCTGCTTTGTTTACAGGTTGCCATAGAGACCATCGGCTTGTCAGAAGCAAGACGATGGTCTCTGTGGCAGGGAAAGCTTGGTGCTTGGCTGTCAGAGGAAAGCTAGGTACCAGCTTTTACAGCAGAGATCAGAGAAAACCTCCGATCTCTGCTGTGTTAACCCTTTACATGCTGCAGTCTATGTGACTGCAGCATGTAAAGGGCTGTCACTGCAGCATGTAAAGGGCTGTCACCATCGGACCCCCGGAATGTGATCAGGGGGTCCTGATGGGTCCCTGTAGAAGTCCCCTAAAGGGACAAAAAAAAAAAGTAAAAAAATTATAAAACAAATAATAAAAACACTTGTCTCCCTTTACTTTGTAAAAAATCAAAAATACAATCACACATGTGGTATCCGTGCATCGTAATGACCCAGAGAAGGAAGTTAATGCATTATTTAACGCCTTAATGACATGGCCCCTTTTTTTCTTTTTTCCCCATTTCTTTTTTTCCTCCCCCCTGTTTAAAAAATCACAACTTGTCCCTCAAAAAACAAGCCCTTATATGGCCATGTCAATGGAAAAATGAAAAAGTTATGGCTCTTGAGACGCAACTGCAAAATTAGTTAAAATTCAATGATTAGACCATTTTAAAAAACCTGCCCTGGTGGGCACGACAGGGTGGTAGGAAACCCGCCACTCAAGGGGTTAAATGTCCTTCTGCAAATAATTCATAGCGGCCAAGTGGGTTTCACGAAGGGGAGGCAAGCGTCGGATAGAACTAGAAGAGTGCTAGTAGAGTGCCCAATCTGATGGCTGTGGCTGCTACTGGCTCTAGACGCAGAGAAGGCCTTCAGCAGGCTGGATTGGAACTTTGCCTTTGCTACGTTGAAGACATTTGGCATATGTGGCTATATCCTTAGGGCTATCCAAGTGCTTTATAGTCCCCCCTGCACTCAAGTCCTAGTAGATGGTACCCTCTCAAGAGCCTTCCAAATCACAAACAGGACTCGCCAAGGGTGCCCCTTGTCCCCAATATTGTTTACACAATTCATGGAACCATTTGCCAAATCCATTAGAGCGAACATTGACTTCAAGGGTATCCCAACTGGCCATAGGCAGTATAAAATTAGCTTGTTTGTGGATGATGTCCTACTAATTCTCTCGAACCCAATAGTATCACTGAGAGGTCTGTGAGGCTATTCTCCATTTCAGCAGAGTTTCATGCTACAAACTAAACATAGATAAATCACAGATTTTAGGAATTAATATAGATAAATCCCTTAAAGATGACATTCAAAAAGAGTTTCCCTTCCAGTGGCAGGATAAAGTTATCCCGTATTTATGATATTGATCATATAGTTTAGAGTGAAAACTGACTAACGGCAATTGTATATATTTTGTTATTGGATCAGATCTCAGATCAACGCATTTCCTCAGCCAGATATAGATATTATTTGGGCTGATTCATCAGGATCATAAAGTGCCTGACCATAGGATCCAGATATTGTCCACACTATTCAGACATAGGGTGGTGAGGATACTGATGGAATCCTAATAGATTGTTCCACCATGCTAGACAAAATGTTCAAATGTAGTATCCCTAATGCTCCAACTGCAAGCACTCTTTAATACTCTTTATGGTATGCATGATTATCACGCCAGACGTGGCCTCACACTTCTCAGTCAAAATAGCAGCATTTTATGAGATAGAGTTGATCTGAAAAGCCTCTGTTATATTCGACCTATATCAGTGCAGTATATAGTATAAAGCAGTGAAAAATAGGAGCACTTGTCAGCCTAAACATAGCATAATGCATTATATGTAGTGCTTGTCAGTGTTGCCTATATTAGTAAGAAACGACAGGCACAAGCTTCAGCCTGACTATCGTAATTGGCCCTAATCTGCCAGACATTCAGACATTAGTGTCTTGAGAGAAAAAATTGTCTCACCTCTTATGCAAACCAACCTGCCTGAGCATCAGTCAGTCATTAGAGCCTTACAGCAGTACTGAGAAAGAGACCCACGTCCTGTGCAGCAACCAAGTCATTCCAATTATCCCAGTATTAAAGAGTGCTTGCAGTTGGAGCATTAGGGATACTACATTTGAACTGTTACGTGTGCTGCTGGGATTTGTTGTACTATGTACTCCTAGCAGCACAGTCAGGTGGTTGAGGGTTAATTGAGCTGGCTGGGTGTGGTACTTCCTGCTAGCCAATCTCCTGGATCTGTGCTCACTTATAAACCCAGCTCCTGGTCAGTCTGGCTGGGTTCCCTAGGGTGAGCACTCATGTTAGTTCTGTAACTTGTTATCAGGCATGTTCAGCTTGTTCCCACTGTATCTGTGTTTGCAAGTAGGTCTATTGTCACTCTGCTTCCCCAAGATTGTTTGGACACCTGTAGTCGTAGTCTGCAGTACATGCAGCCCCCTTTTCCTTCCCCCTGTACAGGTGCAGCCTCCAAAGGTCTTATGTCTTAATCTGTGTGTCAGTTGGTGTAACTTGACACTGTTTCCTATGTCAGCTTGTGTAGTTGACTTTCTGTTCTGTGTGTCAGTTGGTGTAACTTGACACTGTTCCCTATGTGAGCTTGTGTAGTTCACTGTCTATTCCCCCCGGTATAAGGACACATAGACTTGCTGTGAGTTTCATCTGTGTGCATGTGATCTCTGAGTGGAGTCTGTTTTGCTGTGTGCCCTGTACTCTGTCCTGTTCCTGATGCAGCTGGCTGTGTGTCCAGTGCTCTGTTCTGTCCTGTTGCAAGCTTTGCTGAGTAATCTGTCTTGCTGGTTCATGTCCGTTTGTACGTTTAAATTCTGTCAGTTTCGTGTCAGTTTGCTGCGTGACCTGCTATCTGTGTCCTGTCCTGTTGCAGCTTTCCGTGTGAACTCTGTCCGGTTCTGCTGGACTCCTGGTTAGTGTAGGGACTAGCGGTATAACCAGGAGCCGTGAAGTAGCCCGCTAGCTTCCATGTTTTGTACAAAATGTCAACCAATACCTGGTATTTATATTCAGCTTATCATCTGTTCTAGTGGTTGAATTGTGGCTGCTGTATGCTGTGTATCCTGTGGTTCTGTCTCTGTCATGTAGCATGTGTATGTCTCCTGTTCTGTGGCGTGGTTCCTAGGATCAGCTAGGGCCCAGATCCGAAGACCGCTGGGCTGCCCTTATTGGGACAGTGTTCCCCGCTTAGGTAGGGCCATGCCATCCTCCCGCGTAGTACAGGGTCAGTTGCCTGAAACCTGTGTGAATCCCGTGTGACCCTGGTGCTACCTGTGTGCATCCATCCCACTCATTCTATCCCATTTTGGGTATGATCGTGTGGGCTCCCGGGCTTAGGTTGCCCACACGATCATAACATGAACATTTTGTCTAGCATGGTGGAACAATCTATTAGGATTCCATCAGTATCCTCACCACCCTATGTCTGAATAGTGTGGACTATATCTGGATCCTATTGTCAGGCACTTTATGATACTGATAAATCAGCCCAAATAATATCTATATCCGGCTGAGGAAACGCGTCGATCTGAGATCTGATCCAATAACAAAATATATACAATTGCCGTTAGTCAGTTTTCACTCTAAACTATATGATCAACTAGCTGATATACCCGGCTTCGCCCGAGTTAATTTGGTACTGGTGTTTATCTGGTGTTCACACGGAAAATCTTCTGAAGTCGTGCTTACTTTAGAGATACCGTAAAAACATATGTTCACCATTTTGCATAGTTCTCTGCGTTACCCAGGAAACACCACGGGGAGGTAACCATGCGAAGTTTCCTTTATATAAAATGACATCAGGAAGTGAGAGAATTAAATTCCATACGTAAAATTTGGACGCTAATTCTTTTGCACTTAGAATTGAATAATCGAGTTGGGACCCATTAACTTTTCCTATTTATGACATAATCAATGCCCGTGCCAAATTTCACGTTTCTATGACACCAAGAAGTGAGAGAATTAGATTCCGTACGTAAAATTTGGATGCTAGTTCTTTTGCGCTAGAATTGAATAATCAAGTTGGGACCCATTAACTTTTCCTATTTATGACATATTTAATGCTTATGGCAAATTTCATGTTTCTATGACATTGGGAAGTGAGAGATTTAGATTATGTACGTTGAATTTCGACGCTAATTCTTTTGCACTTAGAATTGAATAATCGAGTTGGGACCCATTAGCTTTTCCTATTTATGACATAATCAATGCTCCTGCCAAATTTCACGTTTCTATGACACCGGAAAGTGAGAAAAATACATTCCGTACGTAAAATTTGGACGCTAATTCTTTTGCGCATAGAATTGAATAATCAAGTTGGGACCTATTAACTTTTTCTATTTATGACATATTCAATGCCCGTGCCAAATTTTAAGTTTCTATGACATTGGAAAGTGAGAGATTTAGATTATGTACGTTAAATTTCGACGCTAATTATTTTGCGCTAGAATTGAATAATCGAGTTGGGATCCAATTACTTTTCCTATTTTGGAGATAATCTATACTTGTACCAAAATTCATGTTTCTACGACATCGGGAAGTTGGAGAACTTTTTGCGAGTCAGTCAGTGAGTCAATGAGTGAGTGAGTGAGGGCTTTCGTCTTTATATGTATAGATATCTGAGTGACACCTACGGCAAGCTTGTATAACATAGCTAAGAGACTGCCTTAACGGCCCTACTGAAGCGCGCTTACTTTAAGTGACCTCATCAACGGACCTATCAGAGCGTGCTTGTTCAAGCTGTATCCAAATATATACTGGCTGTGATAAATTGTAATAAAAGACAGAAAGTCCAGTTTATATATATATATAATGAAGTGTTTTTCATCTGATCTATGTACCCCAAAAAACGAAGAATTGGTTTGCAAGAAATAAAGAATAGTAACGTGCGAAACCTCTTACTCACCTGAAGTGGCCAACTAATATATACTGTGCCCCGAATATATTAGAGTGTGACTCAGAAATAGTAATATTTAGTCACAACATATCTGAGGCCAACCATCACGTTTAATCTGAAAATCGATGTCCAGTCCATCATCTTTGGACACCATCTCTCTATTACTGTATCTATAAGTAAGAGTGAATACACATTCGTACATGTTTATATAAAAATTAGTCAGACCTTAGGAGACTAGGGGTAATTTCATTCGTGTATTTCTTTTTTGTGTGTCTAAATTTATCGTCTTATGTCTGTGGTCTTCTGGTGGTGCCTAATTTTAAATTATTAAAGTATTAAAAGTTATGTTTTAACAAATAAATACAGTATCATGAAAAGCCCTTCACAGTGAATCCTCTGCAAGACATGCTTGCAGCTAATTTTTCCCTACTTCTGGTTCAAGAGGAGTTGGGAACCCAAACCATATGGAGAGAACCGTCATGGTTATGGTTAGGGCAAGTT
Source organism: Eleutherodactylus coqui (assembly GCF_035609145.1). Classification (NCBI taxonomy): domain Eukaryota; kingdom Metazoa; phylum Chordata; class Amphibia; order Anura; family Eleutherodactylidae; genus Eleutherodactylus; species Eleutherodactylus coqui. The sequence goes on from NC_089841.1 coordinate 43,471,213, forward strand.
GTGCTATATAAAATATTAATTTTTTCCAAAAATCCTGTACCTGTTCAGCACGATCTCCCTGCCGGTGCGCAGAATAGAAAACTTCAGGCTCCAAAAACAGTAATCAGATTTTATATGGAAGGAGAAGAGGCCAAGGCTAGCTTCCTCTATCCTAGATCTTAATTAAAGACAGGTAGGCCTGGGGTGCCCAACCTGGGGTCCTATCTCCAAGCATCCAATATCAACCTACCTTGTGGTTAGTTGAGAGGTGATGCAGGTCCTCAGTTAAGAGGGTGGGGATCCCAGAGGGGCTAAATAGAATACTTCACAATCCCTTCCCTGTTACTCATTCTCTCATGAGAATTTGCTGTGATGCACTTTCGGGAGACATAGGTGACACAAAGAAAGTCCATATTCTCAACTGGGAGAGAGATCTGGGGGAAAAGTTCATAGTTTCCCAATGGTTGTCATCTAGGGATGAGCGAGTATACTGGCTAAGGCACTACTCGCTCGAGTAATGTGCCTTAGCCGAGTATCTCCCTGCTCGTCCCTAAAGATTCGGGGGCTGCCGCAGCTGACAGGTGAGTTGTGGCGGGGAGCGAGAGGGAGAGAGAGATCTCCCCTCCGTTCCTCCCTGCTCTCCCCCGCAGCTCCCCGCCCCGCGGCGGCCCCCGGATCTTTCGGGATAAGCGGTGAGATACTCGGCTAAGGCACATTACTCGAGCGAGTAGTGCCTTAGCCAGTATACGCGCTCATACCTATTGTCATCCTTTCATTGAGCTATTAAATCGACTCTGAATTCGAACCTACTAGAGGTACATATAAAAGGCGTCCAAGTGGCAGCTGGACAGGAAGATGAGCCTGGCTGCCACATTCAGGATGGATTGGAGAGGGGAGAGTCTGGCGCAGGGGAGGCCGATCAGCAACGAGTTGCAATAATCGAGGTGGGAGTGGATGAGGGCAACAGTGAGCAAGATGGATACAGCCTTTATTAATGTAACACGTAATGTATGTTACAGACTATGCTTATTTTCTGTGTACAATTTACCAGTCACAAAATTTTAATAATAATAAGTTGGTTTAAAAAAAAGTGGCCGTGATAGAATAAAACCGCACAATCTAAAAGTCAAAAACTCTAAAGTTTTTCCAAGCCAAATGAAGGACTTCTACCCACCAGCGTTTTTTTAAAGCTGCGATATCGCTGCATTTTTTTCAATGGGACTTTCTAATGTTAAAATCGCATCGCGCAAAAATCGCAAAAGCGGAAACTTGCAATTTTTGTGCTGTTGTGCTGTTTCTGTAAGATAGGCTGACCACTGAGACCTGTCAATGCTCCCCCTTCCTCCCCCGCGGCAAAATATCGTTAGCGATATTCCGTCTCGGTTGTGGACAGGGGGCCTTAGGCTGCAGGAAACCAAATGGTAGAATAGGATGCATAAAAATAAAATTCTCATATAGATATCCATGACGAGATGTATGTAAGCCTGGTGCTGCGCCTGAATAATACCTAGCTATTACCATGTGAATAACCAATCACAGCTTAAAGGGATCTGATACACGAGCAATTCAGTGCACAAACAGGTAGAAAGTACAGGTAGTAATGAACAATAAAGCTACGGCTCCAATGATAGGGGGATACAATATGTACCACATTGAGTGTACATTAGCATCCATTGTGACAGGGCCAAAATAACATAAAAGGTACCCCAAAACAGGTGAAGTAGTAAAAAATAATTGTCACAAGGCTAAAAGGCAGAAATATAATTCACAACACTAATGTCAGCATTTAAGAAGTAGAAACTATGTGGGACACGATGATGCCCACCATCCAGATGAACCCCTGCCGGAATAGGAATAAAGGTCTCAGTGTGGACATCTATATGATTATTTTATATTTAACGCGTTTCAGTCCATGCAAAGGGCCTTTTTCAAGCATGATGCTTGAAAAAGGCCCTTTGCATGGGCTGAAACGTGTTGCATTAAAACTTAGGACAAACTTTGAATAGAGGATTAGTTCCTCCTGGCCAGCGCTTGGGTCATCTGTTTCCTTTTCTAACCGGGTTACGATACTTTTGTGTCCCCCTAAGACTGGGTGGCCACAAGGATCTGAGCTGCTCTCCTATGAAGGATCGAGGAAGAAGATTCATCTGCATTACAGGCTAACTTGGACCTGGAGGTACTAGTGGGGTACCCCTGTGTGGGACCTCACTAAGTACCGGGTAAGTCCAATTTCTTCTATTTCATTTTCACTTCATCTCCCATAATCCATCTTTGTAGGAGCGCTATTATGATCCAAGTTTGCACATCTATTATTTTATATTTAATCTTTGTTTTATGGACCAAACCAATCTATATCACAGCAAGGCCTGGGAATATCGTTGGCAATCTAATCAAATGCAGGGTTGATATAAGGGCATGTTTTATTACTGGGTTTTTAGGATGTATAAAATCAATACTAATATATCCATCGTCAGCACCAATCCCTCCCCTAGAAATTGTTGTCACAGGAAAAATAAAAAAGTTATGGCTGTCAGAGGATGCTGCAGAATTTTTTTTCCCGAAAGAAATGTTATTTTTTAAATGCAGTAACAGCAAAAAAAACTATAAATTTGGTACCGTGGTAATCGTACTGACCAATAGAATAAAGCCCCCTCCCCAAAAGATGGTAGAACCGTGTTTGTATTTTTCCTTTTCATTGGAAAATGTTTAAAGGTTTTTCAGTACATTATACGGTACATTAAATGATGCCATTGAATAATACAACTTGTCCCTCAAAATCCAAGTCCTCAGACAGCGATGTTGATGAATAAATAAATGAGTTAGGATTTTTTGAAAGTGGGGAGGAAAAAATGAAAATCTAAAAAAGAGGGGGTTGCGTCCTTAAAGGGGTTGTCTCGCGCCGAAACGTTTTTTGTTTTTTTTGCATAGGCCCCCCGTTCGGCGCAGGACAAACCCAAGGGATGTGTTAAAATAAAATAAAAAATATTACTTACCCGAATCCCCGCTCTGCGACTTCTTCCTTCTTCTTCCTTCTCCAAGATGGCCGCCGGGATCTTCACCCACGATGCACCGCGGGTCTTCTCCCATGGTGCACCGTGGGCTCTGTGGGGTCCATTGCCGATTCCAGCCTCCTGATTGGCTGGAATCGGCATACGTGATGGGGTGGAGCTACGCGATGACACGTAGAAGGGGGCGGAGCCAGAACGCCGCTCGTGCCCGGACCGACCAGAAGGGAGAAGACCCTTCTGCGCAAGCGCGTCTAAAAAAGCAAGACGACCCCGAAATTAGACGGAGCCGGGGACGCCAGCAACGGAGCAGGTGTGGCTCATATTTAATGCACGATGTATATTACAAAGTGCATTAATATGGCCATACAGAAGTACTGAACCCCACTTGCTTTCGCGAGACAACCCCTTTAAGAGTTAAGTAAAATTGATATCGAAATCATCTGCATTGGGGTAGAGGCGTAACTTAAAGCTATTGGGCCAAAATACAAAACCTGTAACAGGGCCCCCAACTATAATGCTTTACTCATAGTTCTGGGCCCCCTATATGGAGAGGAGAAGCCTTATGGGCCCCCTAAGGCTCCTGGACCCGGATACAACCGCATCCCCTACATCCACTATAGTCACGCCAGTGTATGGGGGTGAAAGAAGCTCAGACTTATGTTGCTGTTTGCAGAGCTGACCTAGCTATCTCTATACCCTTTTGACTTTTTCATTGAAATAGCCATGTGAGATCTTGTATTTTGAAAGTCAGTTGTATTTTGGGCACTAACTGAGAATTTCTATGCATTATTTTGGGGGGCTGAGTATAAAAAAATGTCCACAAAATGTAGCAATTGTTAACATGACTGGTGCATCGTCACATCTCGATTTACAGCATTGTAGTACCTTGTAGGTAAGTTATCAGAATGCATCCAATGTCAAGTTAATGTTTGCTATATCTGTACCACCTACCTAACACTCTACAGACAAGTAAGTCCCCGCTCATGGCATTGGGGTTCCCTGATGGCTGTGCCTCCTATCAGCAGGCTATTGATCCGGCCGCACTGCAGGAACACTTTACGGGAACCTGACAAAGAGTTCAGGGAAGAACTTCATTTAGGGGATTTCAGGAGATGTTTCTTTACTACGTTTGATAGGAAACGCTGCCTTTATGAGTGCGACAATACGAAGTTCTGCAATTCCCCGTCCACAATACTCTATAAACAATATTGCTTCACTCCAGGACAAAAAGCCTTTATGTGATGAGTTAAGGACTGTGATGATGTAATGGTTCAGGCAGAGCCGCTCACCTCGAGGCCGTCCGCTACCAGCCATTCATAGTGCGCTCATGTCTACTGTCCTCGCCGTTATGTAAATGTCGTCCTGACAGATGTTTCTGTGTCTCGTTTCCATATTTTCACAACTTACAATAGTGATTTGCATAAGGAAAGAGAGTTTATTAGCTTCCTGTATTCTTCCTGTACTGGTAGGACGTGGCGGCTCGTGTTTTCCCACAGCATAGGACATCAGTGAAGAATGGAAAAAGTCCAATAGTTCCAGGGTATTGTAGATGTGCTGCTCCAGTGCCAACCAATCCTCCTGTTCTCTTTATCCCACTTTTCTGATGCTGAGTGCCGATGGAAAATAAATGGCCACAACAGCCTCTTTATTAATTAAAAAGCAAAAATTACCATCAAGTTTCATATAAAACATAAAGCATAAAATTATTATTATGCAGTCGAGAAGAACTAACATTAACCAAGGAGCTCAAGGATGGCAATCTACCCGCAATACCAGATAATGAGCCCCCAAGTCACACTGTGTCAACTTGGAGGATGACAAATATACCAGAGATACTACCTGATTCAGTAGAGCCAGTTCACTAAGACCACTCTAACGGACCCCAACCACTGATAAGTGACTTATTAATGAGGGTCAACCATACTTCCGATGGGCTCCTTGAACCAATGAAAAGGCTCACCTTCAGCCCTCACCTGCTACTCAAAGAGCTCCCATCAACAGGTTGGGCGAATGGGCTTCTTGCTGTTCTAGGCCCTGGTGGGAATGATGAACTGCTCCTAATCTTCTGGAAGGTACTATCTCTGCTACCCCACCCCTTAACCCTTCTCCACCTATCCCTTTTCATCACACTTTGCCTCACCCCAACCCCACATAGGTCCATACTCTCTTTTCCTTATACTAAACTTTAACGCCTCATTGTCCTAGTCCCAGCTTCTCTACAAACCTTGGTCATGATGGGCCTCCACTAAGCTGTGCCCGCTCTGGCTCTAACTTTACCTTTAGCTAAAGTATGTCTCTGGGATTATCAGAAATCTAAAACTGCAGGTTCAATAATAACATAACTCCAAAAATATTGGACCCGTGTTGTGTCCCACATGCGACACTGGAACAGTTGTTCTAGTCAAGTGATAATACTGTATCTCTACAAGAACATGTGGATCCATATCTGCTTGTGTATGTTGATGAATCACCTAGTTACTAAAAATATGTCCAAGATACACAGAAGGACCCCGGAGCATAAAATCACATGACAAGTTTTCCGTGGATTAGTTTCACTGTTAATCCCCATTGGATGGAAATTCAAGTGATCTGAGTAACTTCATGGAGGTCTGGTCATTAGTGCTAGACTAGCCGGGGTCGGGATTTCACCTTCAACTGTGTGGGGTTTTCCCATGTAACAGTGTGGAGAGTATAGATGGAAACAACTCATCACCTAGAGGGGTCAGAGGAGGATGTCAGGAATCGTTCTGACCACCAGGCTCTGCACAGTCAGGAGCAGCCGAAGACAACGCTGGTGCTGCAACTAACATTCCCAAACACACAATTAGCTGTTCCTTAGCACAGATGGGATATAACTGCAGACGACCAGTTCCAGCACCATTGTGTCTAAGAGAAACAGGAAGACGAGACTCCAGGGGGCAAAAGAGCACAAAAATTGTATCACTGAGTAGTGAAAAAACATTTCCTGGTCAGATGGATCCAGAGATCTCTGTTGTACAGTGCCGATGGGAGGTCAGAATTTGGCACAAGCAGCATGACTCGATGACCCCTTCCTGTCAGCTGGTCAGTACATGTCAGCACCTCCATCTAATATGCAGCAACTACAAGAAGCTTCCTGTCCACAGGGGCCGATATTCTTGCAGGATCATTTCAACACCTGGTGGGATCTAAACATGACAAATTGCTGCAGTTCTGAAGTCGAAAGGATGTCCAACGCGCTACAAGATGGGAGTATAATATAAGGACCAGTCAATAGATACTGTATTAAGCATAAAAAGATGCTGGTGCAGGAGCCGAGGCCAGAAAGAAAACCTGCAACTAATTTAAAGGCATGGTGGCGCTATTGTATACGGAGTAGATAGCAGTAAGGCCTTAGTCACACAGGCGTTTTTTCCCGCAATTTGCGGTTAGCATGACGGATGCGCATCCGCAAATCGCGTGACCGGGACCGAAAAATCGCCCGAAAATACTGCTCCTAGCTGCGTTTCAATAGAAACGGGCCGGAGCTGTCCAGCGCATTGAATTCAATGGAGCCGGCAATACAGCTGGCTTCATTGAAGGCAATGCGCTGTGGGCGATCGCGGGATGAATTGTCGGGAAGGGCTTAAATATATAAGCCCTTCCCGGAAATTGATCCAAAAATGTGTAAAAACAAACAAAAAAAAATATACTCACCTGGTCCCGGCAGACGGAGTTCAGCCGCGGTTGGCGGCAGTTCTCCTGAACTGCTCTCTGTAGTATTCAGCAGCCGGGGATTTAAAATCCCCGCCTGCTGAATGAGCTGCCCCTGATTGGTCACAGTCTGACCAATCAGAGGCAGCTCTCACTCACACCCATTCATGAATTCATGAATGGGTGTGAGTGAGAGCTGCCCCTGATTGGTCCCTGCGCTGAGCCAATCAGATACTGGATGAATTGCAGGGAAGGGCTTATATATTTAAGCCCTCCCCAAGAATTCATCCCGCGATCGCCCACAGCGCATTGCTACAATGGAGCCGGCTGTATTGCCGGCTCCATTGAATTCAATGGGAAACATCATTCTTCTCTGACACAGCTGTTACAGCTGTGGCAGAGAAGAATGATTTGTCTAGTATATGTTCTCAATGGGGTCGGCGCTGCTGCCGTCGGCCCCATTGAGCGCATATAGGGAAGAGAACAGGAATTGCAGATCGCAGATAGGTGCGATCTGCGATTTCTGTTCTAGAATTTATCGGACGAGAGCATGAAAAGCGCTCATGTGTCCGATACCATTGCAAAGCAATGGTTTTATAAAATCGCCGGACGCATGTGCATGCGCAAATCGCGCGAAAAATCGCCCGTCTGACTAAGCCCTAATAGCTATTTAGTGATACATTATTCAAGACATTCCCGTTCAGTGTACATAGTAAGACTACTGTGTTTAGTGAATATCCTTTTAAATGCTTTCGTTCCAGATTCACAGACAGTTTATAAGGAAACATCAAACCCTGCCAGGACCTTCCATCTTAGGGCCCGACCACACTGCCTTCTGCAGCATCCACTTCACATGCGGATTGCAGAGGAGTGTCCTGGCCTGATCATGGGTCTTCATACCAGAACTCAGAGCAACATACAGGATCATCATGATGCTTCGAGTTTGGGTCTGGAGACTCTTGGCCAGGCCCGGACAAACTTCTGCACTCCGTTTGTGAAACGGATGCTGCAGAAGACAGTGTGATGGGGCCTTAAATGACATCACAATACAACTGCAGTTCCTTGCTTTCCATAGTATGCCCAATTTTGTATGTCTGGGAGGAGAGTTCATGCTGATATGGTCAGGCAGGTATGTAATCCTTACGAGGTCGGTAGACCGGGCTGTATCTCCATCATGCTTGATACATAACCCCCTGTTTGTGCCTGCATTGTGGGTGCTTGTATTGGGAGACAACGAGGCCTGCTGCAAGGTCCAGGACTCCCCCTATGGGGTTACAGGTAACAGGCTGACAGGGCTGATGATGATGTTTTAAGCACTATTATTGGTTATTCCTGTTGGTGAGGGGTTATTTAATGGCTGCACTGGTATCCATTTTTATGCATTGGCTTGAAAAAGACTGTTTATTGCACAGTCGAAACGTTGCTGTATTTTATGCGAGATGAATTAAAGGTGATGTTTTAAACTCAGCAAATCTATTCATCTATTCTACACCCCTGATGCTGCTGGCGTTTCTTTTCTGGATGACTGTATTTGGACGGAGGGTCCGCATCTATCATCAGCTCTGCATCTTGCCTACTTATAAGCTCTAGTGAGTTCATTCCTGTCTCCTATTATAGTCGTGCTGCAACTATTGCTATTGTTTGATACATAACCCTGATCATGACTGAGTAGATATTGTCAGATTTGGAGAAAAAACATCACATACTTTCTGGACATGGGGATTCTGAAGAAATGTAGAACTATTGTTTCAGCCCGCAGGTGCAGTAAACTTTATTGCAGGAAGCTCAGTACCCGCTGTTCTCTTCCTCGCTATATCCCTAAGTACTTCTGACTAGAGATGAGCGAGCGTACTCGGAAAAGCACTACTCGCTCGAGTAATGTGCTTTATCCGAGTATCGCAGTGCTCGGGTCTGAAGATTCGGGTGCCGGCACGCAGCGGGGAGCTGCAGGGGAGAGCGGGGAGGAACGGAGGGGAGATCTTTCTCTCCCTCTCTCCCGCCCGCTCTCCCCTGCTCCCCGCTGCGACTCACCTGTCAGCCGCAGCGGCACCCGAATCTTCAGGGACGAGCACAGCGATACTCGGATAAAGCACATTACTCGAGCGAGTAGTGCTTATCCGAGTACGCTCGCTCATCTCTACTTCTGACTAACATCTCCCATTTCTCCAACAGAGGCCATCGCTGCGACCATCTCATTTCTAACTGATGCAATTAAGACATTTGTATACTTCTTCCCGAGGATCCACAGGAAGTAATCCAAACTATTGGCTTTGCGTCAGTCATTCCCGTCATCGATACCTTCCTGCATTACTTCCTATGAAGTCACTTACTGCTCTAATGCAATAATAAAACGTGACGCAAATCTGGAGGATAGAAAAGTTTCCTGAAGGAGATGGAATAGTTTTTTGATTAACTCTTTCCAATCCACTGTCTGACGTCTGAACACATTCTGATTGAAGCCTGTACGGCTCTGATGTCGGAAGATGTCCGTCAGGGTTTTCTTACTGTATATAACTGCCTGCTCTGTTGTCAGGGGCCTCTCAAGCATGTCCCATACCGCAGTACTGGCTCTAGCCAGCAGATGGCACCATTGTATAATGGCAGAAAGAGAAAGCCCCCTAGGAAACCCTGAATCCAAAATTGGATTGCAAAGCGTTAAAAGAGAACAAGGTGGATGATGAAATTCTGCAGTTGGTACCTGGAAGGAAAGACTTTATAGCGGGATTTACCACTTAAGGGCTCTTCCACACTTGCATTTTTCTTGCGTGTTTTTTCACGCGATATCCCAGTTTTTTTTATGCGAATGTCATTGGGACTTTCTAATGTTAAAAACACAACGCATAAAAATCGCAAGTTTATGCTTTGTGATCTTTGTGCGATGCGTTTTTAAATTTTACATTTTTTGGTCTTGAAGATGGGGTGATCAAAGAAGTACAATTCTGGCGTTTTTTGTAGGTTTTTGATGAAGTACACGATGCAAGGTAAATGTGTTATTTTGATAGATCGAACTTTTATGGATGCAGCGATACCAAATATGTTGTATTGTTTTGAGTATTTTTGTATTATAAATATTGGAAAAGTAGATTTTTAAAAAACCCTTATCTTTTCTAAAAATAGTTCTCACAGGGGACTTGAACTATTGATCATTAGATCACTCATATTTGCATTATATCACATTCTGACAAGCAGTCTATCAAGATGTGCCACAAACAGCCATAGCAACTTAAGCAACCCTCAGAAGACCCCGGGCTGCCATGGCAACCAAACCCCACCTCCCAATCTCATTGCAAGGGGGGTGGTTCAGGAAACTTGATCACCAATCAGGGTCCTATCAGAAAAGGTTAACATAACTGTACACCCTTGGGTGTGAAAGGGTTAAAGGGGTTGCCTAGGATTAGAAAAACATCATCCAAAAGCAGCGCCACACATGATTGTATGTGGTATTACAGCTGAGCTCCATTAAACTGAATGAAAATGACCTGCAATACCACACACAACCTATGGACAGGTGTGGCGCTGTTTTTGCAAGAAAGCAGACCTGTTTTTCTAATCCTGCACAGCCCCTTTAATCGCAGCGTTTACAGTCGCAGCAATAAAATAGAGCAACAAGAGATGTCTGTAATAAACAGAATTGGTTAATGACATGATGAGTAAGCACATTATTAGTGCGAGGCAGTAGCAGCATCGTTAGAGTCATCATGCAGAGTGTGGAGGCACGACTACTGCACCTATGATACAGAATTACCCATGTACAGATATAGTACTAATAGGGCCATAGCGTAGGTGTGCTGGGATCGCTGCACCGCTTCTGTCACTCAGTGTGGATGGATGGCGAGGATGAGCGTAGTGCAGCTGTTGGCATGGTGCAGGGTGGCGAGGATGAGCGCAGTGTAGCTGTTGGCATAGTGACATGGTGGCCAGGATGAGCGCAGTGTAGCTGTTGGCATGGTGCCATGATGGCGAGGATGAGCGCAGTGTAGCTGTTGGTATGGTGCCATGGTGGCGAGGATGAGCACAGTGTAGCTGTTGGCATAGTGACATGGTGGCCAGGATGAGCGCAGTGTAGCTGTTGGCATGGTGCCATGATGGCGAGGATGAGCGCAGTGTAGCTGTTGGTATGGTGCCATGGTGGCGAGGATGAGCACAGTGTAGCTGTTGGCATGGTGCCATGGTGGCAAGGATGAGCGCAGTGTAGCTGTTGGCATAGTGACATGTTGGCCAGGATGAGGGCACTGTAGCTGTTGGCATGGTGGCGAGGATGAGCGCAGTGTAGCTGTTGGCATGGTGACATGGTGGCGAGGATGAGCGCAGTGTAGCTGTTGGCATGGTGACATGGTGGCAGGGATGAGCGCAGTGTAGCTGTTGGCATGGTGACATGATGGCGAGTACCACATCAGTATTCTATAATAAATGTTGTTTGCAGCACGCCCCCCCCCCCCTCTCCCTCCTACCCAGTACTTAAAAAGTTAGCCAGTACCAAAAAATGGCACCTAAATAAGGGCTGTTCCCCTCACGTCTTTAACCCTTAGTGAGTGATGCGGCCTATTTTGGCCTTTGGGACGCAGCAATTTTTAGGGGATTTTCAGCTCCACTTTTCAAAAGTCATGTATGCTCCTGTCAACATGGCCGTATGAGGGCGTGGTGAGCTGTAGTCTTTATTGGTACCATTTTTGGGGGTGTACATACCATATTGTGTGGGTGGTGAGGCGACGCAGGTTCAGGACGGCGCGGTGATGACAGACGGAGGAAGCACATTTTTCTATAAAAATACCTTTACTGAAGAGATGCATAATAAACAGACTTGTCACGTTATGTACTAAACTAATAGCGTATACTCTTAGGCCCCCTGTCCACGGCTGTGTAAGACACGTCCAGCGGAATATCACAGCGGAGTCTGACACGGCGCCCCCCAAAGACCTCTACTCATCTGTCCAGATCCGCCGCACGAGTCCCATCTAGTGCGCATGCGCAGTACAGCACATGACGCGCCGGCAGTAAGCGATGATGCGGCCGGCGGCGACGCATAATCATGTGATACTTCTGTTGTGCTACAGCGGAAGTATTGCGTGACGGATTGGCTTCCATTGACTACAATGGAAGCTGGATGTGCATTTTTCCGCGGCAATTAGAGCATGCCGCAGTTTCCTTCACGCTACGGAATTCCGCAGCTTGAACATTGAGCTATTAGGTTCAACAGAACCTAATAGCTGCGGGATAACGCTGCAGATTTTCGCCTAGTGAAATGCGGCGGAAATCCATCCGTGGGCATCAGCCCTCAAAGTGACAGTCCAAATAAACCCTTAACCCTCCTTAATGCATCACAGAAGGGGAAATAAAAAATTAAAAGCAATCACAGAAAACATCCGTTACTTACTGGGTGAGGAGCGCATATAGATGCATCCTCCTCTCACCATGCAGGCAGCTGACTACCAAATGGAGGAGCCAATAACACCTGTGAGGGCACCGATAAGACAGCCACTTACACTGCCTCCTGATAATAAGGGGGGTGGCTGCTTGGCGTATACTCCCACACATAGTGGATACAGGGTGCCAGACCATTCTGATATATGTAGTTCACCATGCAGACCAGCAACCTATTAATGATGCCATGATAATTTGGCGGGTGGCCCTGCATTTCCATCAGTGAACCACATCCTGGGCTCCCCCTGGAGTCTTAAAGCCACACTGCATGTGAATGATGTAGGGACCCACTACAACGCAAGGAACCGTGACGTGGTTAGTGGGCTCATGTATCTTGGCCAACATCCAACCAATGCCTTGCATTTATTATCTATCATTCACATGCAGTGTGGCTTTAAGGTATTACAAGTGTAAAAAAAAACTGTTTTGCCATAGTTATAATAAAACAACTAAATTTAAAAAAAACAAAAACATATTTTGTATCGCTGCATTCATAAAACTTCTGTCTATCAAAATAACTCATCATTTACCCCGCATGGTGAACATCATCAGAAAAAAAAATACACAACATCAGAATTGCACTTTTTTGGTCTCCAAGAAAAAATGTAATAAAAAGCAATAAGAATGTTGCATGTACTCCAATATGGTAACAATAGAAACTGCAGGACGTGCCTCAGAAAACGAGCCCAACTACACTGATGGAAAAGCAAAAAGTTACAGCTGTCAGAAGATGGCAGCAGAAAATAATTTTATGTTTTTTCCAAATATATTTAATTCCCACTTGTATAAGGGTGAATGCAAAAGGGCGGAAATTCCGTGGCGAGACTTCCTGCAGAATTTCCCCCCTCGCACCCTTCCATAGGATTGCATTGGTTTATGCAATCCTATGCAGACGGCTGCAATTTGATCACGTGAAAAGTCGCGCGGGAAAAAAATGGTGGCATGTCCTATTTCTGTGCGAGCCTCCAGAGGCCTGCACAGAAACATCACCGCTGACGAGGCGGCTCTGTCTGCGCATGTGCCAGCTCGGCGGCAGCTGGCACATCGCAGAGCAGAGGGAAGACGCCGGAGGAGGTGAGCCGCAGGTCACTGTAGGGGCATGGGTCACATCACACTGCAAGAATTCTCGCAGCGGGATCCGACCCGGCATTCCCCCTAACACAAAGAATAGAACCCACTGATTTCATTGGCTTCATTTGCACTTTTTTTTATTTTGCCTTTTTTATCACGTTCGCCTGTTTGAGCCCGAACTCTTCTCCTGAGTATCACAGCTCCACTGATACAAAGTGTCACATATACGGTGCAGCAATGAGTGGACTCAAACACCTCCAGTCCTGAGCGTTGTGCAACGAACCATAAAGCCATCCTTGTTGTAGCGTTGCTCGAACCCTTCTGCATGCGGTTCGGTTTTTTGTATAACTTTTTCTTACAGAACTTTTAGTCCTTACCTTATATTCCTTCCCTTGAAGCAGAATTCTGCCCTTGTTAATCTTTAGTGTTTCTCATTTGTTGTTCTGGGAACATCCTAAATGATGTTTTATATGGAGTACATTGTAACAATTAATGGGCTCTACTGTATAATTAACAGGAAATGTAACCTGTAATTTGTGTTTTATGACTTTATTTAATACAAAATGTACTTAGTAAAACTAATCAGGTACATTTATTACTGGTGCTATTGAAAGCAGGTACTAGTAAGGTGATGACACGATGGCAGTAAACCCTTGTATATAAATCTGCAGCAGGGCATACAGTGGCCATTGGATGGAAAGATACCAGCTCTACGTAGGTGTTTTCCAGACAATATAAGTGATCATAGTACCATTATATCCAGTGATCACAGGTGACATCCTGTCTGAATAGAGTTATTCAGTTCCCCTTTTCTTCTGTATCCAGCCCAGACCACCATGACGACTTCTTCCGACCACAACTTGTCTATGCAGAATTAAACATTCAGACATCTTTTACTCCTTGCTTTCCTAACACCCTCCCTATGTTATCTCCACCTTTACAGAACCCCCCTTCTATAGTATCCAAGATAGTAATAATGCCACCTGTGGTACCCCACATAGTAGTACTGTAACTATTTTTGTGCCCTTTGCCGATCCCACCCAGTAAGTTCTGCTTGTGGTGACCCTCACACAGTAAAAAATGCCCTCTACTAAGCAATAATGCCTTTTTTTATATCTCCACTCAGTACTACTATCCCTTTTTGCCTCCACTCAGAAATACTACCTCTTTTGTCCCCATTCATTAAGAATGACCCCTTTTAGAAATGATGCCCCTCTATCCCCCTTTTGGTAATAATGCCTGTTGTGCAGTCATGAGGGAACTAACTATAGCAATCATGAGATTGTCACATGACCACACAACCTCGAGACAACGCACCCATTATAGTTGCAGGGGAGGGATACAAGAGGTCGGTATGTGCTATTTTTTTTTACTTTAGATGCTTCAAATTAAAATGGAGGAGTCTGACTGCTGTGCCTGACCCAGCAGCCTGGCCCCCTTACCCATCGCTGGTCACCAAGTGGAGCCGGTCTTCCCTGACTGAGTGGGCCTCGGCATCTGTCCAGGTTTGCTGGGTGCTGATGGCAGGCCTGCGTGGCGGATACAGATGTAGACACCTGCAGATCACCCAGAACCATTTTACTGAACATTTGGGGACAGAGCTTTGCACTTACACCCAAATCTTCATTATTTCCCCATGCGATTAAATATTTGCACTTACCTACAAGTACTCACCTATGTGGTCGCAGAGGCCCCCCTCTTGCGCAGTGCAAGAAATCTGGTACAAATCAATTTAGACCAATTTCCTATTGATTTACACCAAAGAGAGCAGACGTCACACTCTCACTGCACTTTTCAAAAGTGTCTAGAAAAGGGGCGTGGTTACAGTGGAGGGCGGTTTTTAGGGACATTTATGACATGTGACTATTTTAAGAAGTTGTAAAAGCTGTCTCCGTTTTGCTCCAGCAGCAGGGTGCAGTACAAAGTTAGACATATATGAATTTACAGCGGATTTATCGACATCATGTGCCTTTTCAGAAATTTGTTGTATCTTTATACTGGAGGAAGGAAAAAAAGTTGACTGATGTGTCCCACAAAGAGACTTTTACTTCTGCATCCTAATGGACTACTGACTGTGTATGTTAAATGGACAGGGATGAGAGGTAAGAGGGGTAGGCACCATCTTGCAAAAGGCATTGGGGGAGGGGCATGTTGTTAAGGAAAATAAGTAAAAGCTAATATTTTGGCACTATACCTCTTAAAGCACACCTGACTTTTCAGAATAAGCTGTTGTGTGTACATGAGTAATAACACTATTCCTGGCCATTATATGACTTGTATCCTGCATATTTCCCATTTCCCCTTCTGCAACTTGCAGCTGTGATTTCCAGTTCTCTCAGAACTGGTGGGAGGAGTATATGATGCTGTATTGTCTTCTACACTGTGCCCAGAGAGCTACAGATTTTGCTCTCTAACTGTTTTAAACACACAGAGAGCCCGAATATCATCATGTAGAACAATGTACAGCAGGACTGAGCAGTAGGGATTTAAACAACTAGCAGTATCACTCATCATTTGCATTTGTACCACATCTGTGTGTGTTTGTGTCTTTCTCCTGCCCTCTGCTCTCATTGACTGTAATGAGCACTATAGCTTATTCCCCTTTTCCAATTATTGTGAAGTCTCAGAGATAACATCAAATGACAGCAGGCAGTGGGCAGAATGTTAGGAGGAAGGGAGACCCCTAGGGGACAGAACTTTAGAAGTATTTTTCAAGACAAAAATGTCATTTTAGGAAAATAAAGTAAATAGCAGTTTTGCTTGTTCTCACACTGGTTATCATATAAGCACAAGTTATTCGAAAAGTTAGTGATAATTTAATGTAAGGGGGTGTACCATGCCGAACTTTAGACTGCTTAGGCAACTTCTTTACTGAGCAGGAGAACAAATTGACCAATTAGTGTCTCTCTTAGACTGAGTAGACTGAATAGTGACTCCCTCAGGAGGACTGGGTATTGCTGAGCATGACTTCTGGCTTAACATACCACTCCTACTTCAGGCAATGGGGTCTAGATGTCCTTTGGTGTAATAATATTATGTGTGGCCATGTCTGGAAAGGAAGAGAAGCGAGTAGCGGTGGGTATGTGGAGGCATCTGTTCCAGGGCTTGAATTTTTCTTTTTGACAGATTGACATCTAAATTTAGGGTCTGGACTGGATTTTAATTACTTTTAGGGTCTCCTATGGGGTCGTATTAATGTAGAGGTGTGCTGATATAAGGTCTGGTTAAATTTTGGATCTGAGCTCTGATCTGGGGTCAGATTAAAGGAGTATTTCCAGAATCAACTTTTATCACCCATTCACAGAAGTCTGGTCAGTGTGGGTCCCCACAGACCCCAGCTGATCCCAATAATGGGAGTCCTATGTCCCACTCTTTTCGTCACTGCACCCCCACAATAAGAAGGAACTTGAATGGAACTGTGCCAAACATGCGCACTGCCACTCAATTCATTTGAGTGGGACTGCCGGAGATAGCTAAGTACAAACATGCTCAGAGAATGATCCATTTAAGCTTCTCCTCATTGCAGTGAATGTATTGAGGAGATAGGGACACAACCCCTGTTCTTGGGATTGGTGGGGCTCCCAGTAGTTGGACCCACCAATCAAACCTTCATTAGCTATTATGTAGATAGTTGATAAAAGTCAAGTCTGGTACAACGCCATTAATACAGAAGACTGGTCTGGGGTCTGAAACAGTATTTATTGCACTTGGTACCATATAGTTACGTAATACTCATGGAGCTGTAACTACTTCAGACTCTAATTATCATGATCCATCCCATCCAGTAATTACCTATACACTATATTGACAAAGCTATAGGGGCACACATAGAAGGTGATGAAATTCGATTATATTCCCATTTTTCAGTATAGTGTTGGGCCGCCAGTGGTCCCAATGACTGCAGTAATCCTCCTAGACTGCTTTCTACCTAATTCCCACAGATGTGTGGAGGGATTTGCCTCTATTCCTCAATATCTTCAAATAGTGATGTGGGGGATGATAGGCGTGTTGGGAGCATGGATATGGTGTTCTAGTTTGTCCCGAAGACACTCAATTGGATTGAGATCTGGACTTTGGGTCGGCCAATGAAGTTTGCGGACATTCTGCTCCTCAAACCTGCATGCTGTCTGACATGGTTCTTGGTCATGGTGGTAGAGACACAGAGTTGTACCACAGTATTGCCACAGGGTAGGTAATTTCACATTATCCAGAATGTCTCTGTACCCATTGGTGATTAGGGTGGACTTCACTATTACCGATGGCCAATGTTCTTCCCAGCAGACCCTCCCCCCCCCCCACACACACACCATAACAGAATTTCCTCCAAACTTCACTATTGCAAAGATACAGTCATGTAGAACCCGATATCTAGACAACCACCACACCCAAGGGCAGCCATTTGATTGAAATATGTTGTACTGTGATTCATCTGTTCACAACACTTGCTTCCACTGTAGTATCCCAAAGAAGGGACCCTCCAGCACTTTAATATCTATGACCTGTGGTGTGTGTATGTGTTTGTACTGTTAAATGTGGTAAACTGTGTGATCTATGTTTATTGGCTTTGTCTTGGTCAATCTTAATTCCGTGTCTGGTGTCTGTGTAGCCTAAGCTTGAGTGACTGCACAGAACATGCCTTAACTCTGTGTGTCTTGTCTATCATCTTAAGCAGCCCTGGTATTGGATAAGCAGATCACCCCATAGCTGTAGGTGAGACTAGAAAAAGGTCAGAAGATGGTGTTGTTAGCGGGAGTCATCGTCCGATAGTGGGAAGAGAGGCAGTAGTCTGGGAGTGGAGTCAAATGAAGCCGGGCTCAAGTCAGGAGAAGCTGGGCCTGAGGGACTCTGATCGAGCTCAGCAAGCAAATTCAAGGTGTAGAGACTAGACTGAAAGGAGTCTTTTTCCATCCCTGCTGGAGAAGGAATCACAGACAGGGCAGAATTCTTGGAACTCGCAGAAAAACAACCATTATTAATAGTGGGTCTAACTAATCCTGGGAGAGCTGTCCCAATTCTCTCCAGTTCTCTACAAATACGTGTCCAGAATACCCCCCAGATAACTTAGACTGGTGGGCTCATCTTCCTGAACAGAGAAAGAGTAAAGGAAATAGTATGTGTGTTTTCTGTTGACAGTTACTCTGTTGAAGTTAATGCTAATTGAAAATTCTGCAAAGTGTGAACTGTTGTTTAATCTTCCAAACACTATGTAAACTGTGAACCTCTAGTTTACTTTATCACATATGATTTGGACTCTTTATTTCATTGGTGCCAGAATGCATCATGGAAAAGGTACTGGTGTCACGAGAACATTCAAACTACCACATTCATCACCATTGTTAATACTTTTGCCACTGTGTGTAGCTGGGCGGGGCTACATCTTGATATTCCTGGAAGGGACAGCAAAGCCACTGTTGAAAACCATCTTATTCCCCGCTGTCTTCCCACAAAGGACTGCGCTTGGCCGCCACACCACTCATTTACAGCCTGACGCTCCAAGCACCTTCGTAGGCACATCTGTGCATTCAGTGCTGTGATGCTGTGTGCAGCCACTTGTCTATGTTAACCTTCACATGTAGTTCCCTACGGATGGTTCTGGTGCTAATGGATGTTCCAATGGTCTGTGAGACCCCGTGAGCGAGAGCAGACGATGTGTGTGATGCCTTCACAGCTCCTACAAGGCCATATTCTGTCAGTTTATGAGGTCTACCTGAATGTGGCTGCACTGCACATACCAGTTGGTGTCCCTTTTCCAAGAATATTACTAACAGTGGACTTTGGAAGACACAAAAGTGCTGCGATGTCCCATACTGATTGGTTGGTGACATCCAACCACCAGACCCTGTTGTCAGCTCTACACCTGGTGACATCCCACCACCAGACCCCCATTGTCAGCTCTACACCTGGTGACATCCCACCACCAGACCCCATTGTCAGCTATACACCTGGTGACATCCCACCACCAGACCCCATTGCCAGCTCTACACCTGGTGACATCCCACCACCAGACCCCATTGTCAGTTCTATACCTGGTGACATCCCACCACCAGACCCTGTTGTCAGCTCTACACCTGGTGACATCTCACCACCAGACCCCATTGTCAGCTATACACCTGGTGACATCCCACCACCAGACCCCATTGCCAGCTCTACACCTGGTGACATCCCACCACCAGACCCCATTGTCAGTTCTACACCTGGTGACATCCCACCACCAGACCCTGTTGTCAGCTCTACACCTGGTGACATCTCACCACCAGACCCCATTGTCAGCTCTACACCTGGTGACATCCCACCACCAGACGCCGTTGTCAGCTCTATACCTGTTGACATCCCACCACCAGACCCCGCTGTTAGCTCTACATCTGGTGGCATCTGATGGTTTCTGGAGTGGGATATGATGTGCGATACTCTCCATTCTACCTAATGTTCACATACATAACCCCTTCACCCCCCCGATTCACATACCCCCTTTACCTTACAGCACAGGATTGGTTTGGGGTCCCTATACTTTTGTCAACATAGTGTGTTTGTTCTCATTCACAAGGGTCACACTGTGCACACACAGCAGGACCCTGGACAGCACCAAGAAATCAATAGCTAAAACTGCTATCCACTTCACTGACTGCTCAATGGACTACT
Source organism: Eleutherodactylus coqui (assembly GCF_035609145.1). Classification (NCBI taxonomy): domain Eukaryota; kingdom Metazoa; phylum Chordata; class Amphibia; order Anura; family Eleutherodactylidae; genus Eleutherodactylus; species Eleutherodactylus coqui. The sequence continues at coordinate 43,491,003 of NC_089841.1, forward strand.
AGCTTAGGAGTCCAGAGAAGCGCTAACCGTGAGAGGGCTGGGGGCTCTAATAAACGGGCCGTTCAGTGTGCATATTGCAAAGCAGGCTGGTGCACAGCGCTCTACATTTTGCTTTACTGGTGAATGGATTTGGAGCATTTTATATTTGACTTTCTCAGAACGTCTTTCCCACCGTGATACATTCATTTTCTGTAAAACCACGGACAGAACTTAATGTCGGTGATTTAGGAGGAATGAAAACATTAACCTCATCTATTTCAAGGATTAATAATTTAGCACATCTGCATAATTTAGAGGCGGCAGCTCTGACAATGTCGTGTACTATTCAAGACCTTGCTGACAGGTGTCTATGTTAGAGAGAAAGGAAGAAACAACCAAAAAGTGATTCATTTTTTAGCTTACAGAAGGATCTACTTAAAAGCATCAACGCTGAGATTTAAAGGTGTAGTAGACCTGGTAAGTCAGTGTAACAGAGTTGTGGGACAATCAAACAGTGATTGTTTAATTTCTCTGCAGCGCTCCTACAGAGGAAATGAAGTATTACACCACATAAATGTATTGGGACCTGCAGAGCAATAGATACTCTTTACCTAATAGGACACTTGTAAATGGGATTTCTAAATCACACAACCCATTTCTGTACCTAACAGATAGCCATAAGCTTTACATATACTGACTGGCCCCTTTACTAGAGTCGCCGGCCCTCCACGACTAGCGATTCCCTGTATGGAAATTATCCCTGTGACTCCGGAGTGCAGCATAAAATTATGTTACAAGTTTTCCGTGGATCAGTTTCAGTGTGAATTCACATTAAATGGGAAAATCCAGTGATCTGAGTGACTTCCAACGAGGTCGGTCATCGGTGCTAGACTAGCCGGGGCTGGGATTTCACCATCAACCTCAAGAGGTTTACTCATGTAATGGTGTGGAGAGTATACAGAGAATGGTGTGATCAAGAACAACATACAGAAAAAGATGACCCTGCGGACAGAAACAACTTGTCACTGAAAGGGGACAAAGGAAGATGTTAGCAATTGTTCCAACCAACAAGCAACGCCAAATACAACACTGGTGCTCCAATGAACGTGTCTGAATGCACAACCCGCCATTCGTTTGCACAGATGTGCTATAACAGTAGCAACCAGTTCCAGCACCATTGTGTCTAAGAGAAACAGAAAGATGAGACTCCGGGGGGCAAAAGAAAAAAAATTGTATCACTGAGCAGCGGAGAAACATCTCCTGTCAGATGGATTCAGATGTCTGTTGTCCCGTGCTGATGGGAGGTCAGAATTTGGCACAAGCAGCATGAATCGCTTACCCCTTCCTGTCAGCTGGTCAGAACATGTCAGCACCTCCATCTAATCTGCGGCAACTACAAAAAGCTTCCTGTTTGCAGGGGACAATATTCCTGTAAGATGATTTCAACACTTAGTGGAATCTAAACATGACAAATTGCTGCAGTTCTGAAGTCCAAAGGAGTCCTGTGCGCTACAAGATGGGAGTATAATATAAGGAACATTCAATAGATCAGTGGTGGCGAACCTACGGCATGCGTGCCAGAGACGTTACGCAGGGCCCTCCATGCTGGCCTGCGTCGCCGTCGGCCCCTCACCACGATAGTGAATACTGGCAGGGGCCACAACTCCCCTGATGGTATTTACTCAGCAGCGCTGCTATCTGCGCTGATCCCGGCGCACACTGTGACGTCAGTGTGCAACCGGGATCCTCCTCACCTGACGTTTCCTACTTGGTTCTGCGAGAGCAGGAGGAGGAGGTGTCCGGCAGCACACTGACATCAGTGTGCATCTGCGATCAATGCTGCTGGAGGGCGCGCCGGGCAGAGGAGGAGGGGGCAAATATGTGGGTCTCAGGGGGAGAATGGGGGGCCACTGTGCGATGTCACTATTACGCTGGGGCAGCTGTGGGATGTCACTATTGCACTAGGGGCCACTGCCGGGTGTCACTATTGCTACTGGGGGCCACTGTGGGGTGTCACTATTGCTACTGGGGACCGCTGTGGGGTGTCACTATTATTACTGGGGGCCGCAGTAGGGTGTCACTATTATTACTGGGGGCCGCTGTAGGATGTCACTATTATTACTGAGGGCCACGGTAGGATGTCACTATTATTACTGGTGGCTGCTGTAGAGTGTCACTATTATTACTGGGGGCAGCTGTGGGGTGTCACTATTATTACTGGGGGCTGCTGTGGGGTGTCACTATTATTACTGGGGGTTGCTGTGGGGTGTCACTATTATTACTGGGGGCCGCTATGGGGTGTCACTATTATTACTGGGGGCCGCTATGGGGTGTCACTATTATTACTAGGGGCTGCTGTGGGGTGTCACTGTGATACTAGGAGCCGCTGTGGGGTGTCACTGTGATACTGGGGGCCACTGTGGGGGGTCACTGTTATATTGGGGGCTGCTGTGGGGCGGTCACTGTGATACTGGGGACCACTGTGGGGTGTCACTATTACTGCTAGAGGGGGCACTATTATCGCTAGGGCCACTGAGAGGATCACTATTATTGCTGGGGCTGCTGGGTGGGTCACTATTATCTCTACGGCAGCTAGAGGGGGTCACTATTATCGCTCAGGCCGCTGATTGGGGTTACTATTATCGCTGGGGCCGCTGGTGATGGGGTCACTATTATAGCTGGGGCTGCTGGGGGGGGGGGTCATTATTATTGCTGGGGCTGCTGGGGGAGTCACTATTATCGCTGGGGCCGCTGGGGGGTCACTACTATTGCTGGGGCTGCTGGGGGGGTCACTATTATTGCTGGGGCTGCTGGGGGGGTCATTATTATCGCTGGGGGAGTCACTATTATCGCTGGGGCCACTGGGGGGGTCACTATTATTGCTGGAGCAGCTGGGGGGGGGTCACTATTATCGCTGAGGCCACTGGGGGGTCTCTATTATTGCTGGGTTATGTTTATACTGTATGTGGCAGAAATGGGCAGGGCTGTTTCAAAATAGATGCCGTGCAGATTTTGACTGCTTTTTGGATGTGGAAATGCTGCAGAATTTTCCACAAAAATTTCCGCTGAGGACATTCTGCAGTATTTACGCATCCCAAAAGCAGTCAAAATCTGCACGCTGTCTCTTTTGAAGCGACCCTGTCCTTTTTAGAATTACGGGGGTAAAAATCATACGTCGTGATAAGCCCCGCCCCCTGACCTGTTGGCATTTTGCAGTAAATAAGTAGGTTTTCGGTTGCAGTTTGGGCACTCGGTCTCTAAAAGGTTTGCCATCACTGCAATAGATACTGTATTAAGCATTGAAAGTTGCTGGCGCGGTAGCCGAGGCCAGAAATATAACATGCAACTAATTTAAAGGAGTGTTGGCGCTATTGTATATGGAGTAGATAGCAGTAATAGCTATTTAGTGATACATTATTCAAGACATAATCTAAAGATAGAAAGGAAATGTCACTGAGCGCACTGCGCAGATCGATGACACAGTATCTCCTGGTGACTAGCGCTATAATGTCAAAGGCAGACTTTTATTTTTAAAGAGAAATTGCATATTTACTTATATTTATAGAGCACTAGCCTACCCGTCGCGCGTTGCTGTGAAGACAGACAGACATACATTCATTCGTTTTTATATATCTAGATAACAACCAATCACAGCGCAGCTTTCATGTTACCTCAGTGGTATAATATATAACAACCAATCACAGCGCAGCTTTCATGTTACCTTAGCAGTATAAAATATAACAACCAATCACAGCGCAGCTTTCATGTTACCTCAGCAGTATAATATATAATAACCAATCACAGCACAGCTTTCATGTTACCTCAGTATCATATATAACAACCAATCACAGCGCAGCTTTCATGTTACCTCAGCAGTATAATATATAATAACCAATCACAGCACAGCTTTCATGTTACCTCAGTGTAAAATATAACAACCAATCACAGGGCAGCTTTCATGTTACCTTAGCAGTAAGAGAAATAACAACCAATCACAGCGCAACTTTTATTCTGCCTCAGCAATATAAAAAATAGCAACCAATCACAGCGCAGCTTTCATGTTACCTCTGCGGTATTATATATAGCAACCAATCACAGCGCAGCTTTCATGTTACCTCAGTGGTATAATATATAACAACGAATCGCAGCACAGCTTTCATGTTACCTCAGTAGTATAAGAAGTAGCCACCAATCACAGCGCAGCTTTCATGTTACCTCAGTAGTATAAGAAGTAGCCACCAATCACAGCACAGCTTTCATGCAACCTCAGTAGTATAAGAAGTAGCCACCAATCACAGCACAGCTTTCATGCAACCTCAGTAGTATAAGAAGTAGCCACCAATCACAGCACAGCTTTCATGTTTCCTCAGCAGTATAAGAAATAGCAACCAATCACAGCACAGCTTTCATTTTACCTCAGCATTCTCAATATCCAGCAATTGTCTTGCGAAACGTTCGGCGGATGCATCATTTTCTGGTTGAACACTCATCCCGTTGCTCGTAATGCCTTTTGTTTTCGTGCTTGAGATGGAAATCAAACGATCTTTGTCTGGGGGGCATAACTGTCGACGATTCTCGCACGCGCGCCACCTATCGTAGGATAGTTGTACTATGCCAGTAACCTTCCCAGGAGTGTACTCAACAACTTCCCAAAGTCTCATGGCAATTGGATGAATGGTGTAGTAATGCATAAAGGACAGACAGACAGTCATTTATATATATATCAGGAAGTGAGAGAATTACATTCCATACGTAAAATTTGGACGCTAATTCTTTTGCGCATAGAATTGAATAATCGAGTTTGGACCCATTAGCTTTTCCTATTTATGACATAATCAATGCTTGTGCCAAATTTCATGTTTCTACAACATCGGGAAGTGAGAGAATTAGTGGCAATGATGGAAATCGAACGATCTACGTGGGGGGGTCGTAACTGTCGACGACGCTCGCACGCACGCCATTTATCGTAGGATAGTTGTACTATGCCTGTAATCTTCCCAGGAGTGTACTCAACAACTTCCCAAAGTTTCATGGCGATCGGATGAATGGTGTAGTAGCGCATAAAGGACACACAGACAGACACACAGACAGACAGACATTCAATTTTATATATATAGATAATGTACTCAACAGAGACATAGCTATAGGGGGTGCAGAGGGAGCCGTTACTCCAAGGCACTGGTTCCTTAGGAAGCTGAAGGATATCTCTTATATATGGGATGACACTAGTATAATAGATAGCACCCAAAGATGGGACCAATGGCATAGCAATATGGGTTGCAGGAGTCCAGGCCCTTAACCTAGGGGGGCAAAGACCACCTTCACCACTAATGCCCCACCCAAATAGATTCAGCCTGATGTGGCCACTATTAAGATCAGAGGATATAGAGGGACCACTATTAGAAAGTGGGGGTATGTAGGAGTCACTATTGGTTTGTGGAGCCCCATGTGTTTGTAGGGGTACAGAGCATTATTACCTTGTGGGGGTGGGGTGCAAAGGAGAATAGTTAAAGTGTTGGGGTTAAAAAAGCGGGCACAATTACTATTGGGAGACACTAAGAGGAAGGGGTAATGGTAGGAGTGTATGTGCACAGAGATTACTTGTGGCTGGATGTCTTAATGGTAGTCTGGGTCTACCTAGAGAATAAAGCCGAATACGGATGTTACCTCTGATAACTGGAGGTATCTGCACTGTAAACACTATCACTGTGTACAGCTAGTATCTGACTATTATATGGTGAATGCATTATGCAGCAATTACTAGAGCCGGGCCACGATATCTAAGCTGTCGTGCTGTAAATGTTGTTGTGTGGTGGGGAGGCCCAAATTAAATCTTTGCACCCGATTCAGGGTTGGCCTCTGGATGGGACTGGTACCTATTAGACTAGGATATATGGTTATGCCCCTTTAAGAATAGTGTAATAAACATAGCGAGTAACAATGTCACGGCGGCTATCATCGGTTTCTCAATAATCAGGCATTAAATATGAATGTGCAAGAATGAAGTGCAAATACTCGGCCGGCACATGAACAGTACAATCAGGCAGCATTCATGTCATGTCTTAGGACAAGCTGTCTTACCGGACTGAGACGTCTTTCTAAGCTTTATGTTTGTGGGTAAATATTTGAACAATCATGTTTATTCAGATCAATGCAGACATGTCCTGAACAAACAGTGCAGTATAGAGCGGTATTATGTGCCCTGCGCCCGGCAGGTGAACGATTCTATTGTTATGTCATCCGGACTCATGCCACCGCCACAAACAGTCTTGGATTCTGTGCAAGTAATCCAGGTTTTTGCCAAGACCCGAGAACAAAGAGGGGCTGCAGGCAGCGATCATTGCCTGAAATGTTTCTGTGACTATGACTCCCCCTGCCCGGGGATTGTGTTACAAAATGTAACATCCTCTACTTTGACACTTAAAGGAGATGTCCCGAGGCAGCAAGTGGGTCTATACACTTCTGTATGGCCATATTAATGCACTTTGTAATGTACATTGTGCATTAATTATGAGCCATACAGAAGTTATAAAAAGTTTTATACTTACCTGCTCCGTTGCTGGCGTCCTCGTCTCCATGGTGCCGACTAATTTTCGCCCTCCGATGGCCAAATTAGCCGCGCTTGCGCAGTCCGGGTCTTCTCCTCTTCTCTATGGGGCTCCGTGTAGCTCCGTGTAGCTCCGCCCCGTCACGTGCCGATTCCAGCCAATCAGGAGGCTGGAATCGGCAATGGACCGCACAGAAGCCCTGCGGTCCATGAAGACAGAGGATCCCGGCGGCCATCTTCAGCAGGTGAGTATGAAGACGCCGAACCGCCGGGATTCAGGTAAGCGCTGTGCTGTTTGTTTTTTTAACCCCTGCATCGGGGTTGTCTCGCGCCGAACGGGGGGGGGGGGTTTAAAAAAAAAAAAACCCGTTTCGGCGCAGGACATCTCCTTTAACACACTCGATACAAAGTTGCAGCAAACGTTGACTTGACTTTTTTCAATGGCTTCTCTTGTGTCCCCTTCACGCCCCAGGGTGTACATTTATGTCATGGGCGTGCAGGGTTTGTACAGAGCAGGATCGGGAGCCAATCCCTCTCCATACAAAGTGGGTGCCGGTTGTCTTCGACAGCTGACACCCACCCGCACCAGCCATGATAAGCACTCATGCATTATAGTTTTGTATTATACTCTTTGAGCGATGAAACAATCCCATAGAGATTCAAAAGTTTTTTATTAATTAATAGAAAAAATAAAAAGGTAACTATTTGGTGTCACCACGTCTATAAATGTTATACAAAATGCATTATTTATCCTGCATGGTGAATGTTGTAAAAAAAAACAAAAAAAAAACACCGTCAGAATTGTGCTTTTTCGGTCACCCTGTCTACAAGAAAAAATTACCATATATACTCGAGTATAAGCCTTGTTTTTCAGCACATTTTTGTATGCTGAAAAAGCCCCCCTCGGCTTATACTCGAGTGAGGTAAAAAAAAAAATGCAATACTCACCTCCCAGCTGACGCTTGTGCCCCCGCCGTGATGGTTTCTACGGCGGTGCAGCAAGATGCTTGAGAATTCTACCCGTTGTCCTCTCCATGCTCAGCTTTGAATTCCTCCACCATCAGTGCTGTGTAGGTAAGCGCTGTGATTGGATCGAATGCCAGCCAATCACAGTCGGCGCTCGATCATTCACAGCCGTTCAGTGGATGACATAACTGAATAGCTGTGATTGGCTTGCGCTCGATCCAATCACAGAGCTTACTTGCACAGCGCTGACGGCGGGGGAATTCAAAGCCGAGCATGGAGAGGACAGCGGGTAGAATTCTCAAGCATCTTGCTGCCACGCTGGAGAGACCATCGCGCCGGGAACACAGACACTGGCTGGAAGGTGAGTATGGCGTTTTTTTAACTTAGTATATACTAGAGTATAGCAAGGCTTATACTCGAGTCAATAAGTTTTAGCATTTTTTTGTGGGGAAACTTATTGACTCGGCTTATACTCGGGTCGGCTTATACTCGAGTATATACGGTAGATAAAAAGCGATCAGAAAAAGCCATATGGGACCAATAGAAACTAAAGGAAGTTCCACAAAAAAAGACACAGAGCACCCTTACACTACTATGACAGAAAAATAAAAATGTTATGGCGTCAGAAAATAATTGTGTTTTTTTTAAAGATTTTTTTTTATAAAAGTAGTACAGCAAACACAACAAACAAAAAGTAACTATAAAAAAAAACTAAATATATTTGGTATCGTCGTGATCGTACTGACCCACAGATTAAGTTAGTGTGTCATTTTTGCTGTAATATGTTTCTCATGAAAACAAGAGGCCCCTCAAAATGTTTTCCGTTTCACTCCACTTTACAGGTTTTTCAGTAAATTATATGGTACATGAATAGGTGCCATTAAAAAATACAATTAAGGGCTTATTCAGACAGGCGTATATCGGCTTGTTTTTCACCCCCGGCTGATATACGCTGTCCCTCTCTGCAAGGGGAGGAGGCGGACCAGCCAGAAGCTAGTGCACTGGACTCCCGCCCCCTCTGAGCCCTCTCTCTGCCCCTCACCAATGTTTGCAATGGGAGGTGGCGGGGCAGAACTTAGCTCCGCCCCTGTCTCAACCCTCCCATTGCAAGCAGTGGCGAGGGGCAGAGAGAGGATGGAGAGGAGTGGGAGCTCAGTGTACTAGCTCCTGGCCAGGCCCCACTCCTCCCCTCGTAGAGAGGGACAGTGGGGCATCGGGTAAATGACTATACTCTACCATTGTTATTTTTAACCATTCCCTGACCTCTGTCCAATTTCTTGCAAAACACTTCTAAAGCAACCTGAAGCAGGTGGTTGTGTTATACATGGCGCGGCGGTGACAGACGGAGGTGGCGCATTTTATAAAAAACAAACTTTACTAAATAAATTGTTCCACTCCATGGTAGGGAACTGCTATTTTAACCCCTTAAAGACCAGGCTATTTCGTACCTTAACCCCTTAATGACGCGGCCCTTTTTCTTTTTCCATTTTCGTTTTTTCCTCCCCCTTTTAAAAAAATCGTAACTCCTTTATTTATCCATCGACGTCGCTGTATGAGGGTTGTTTTTTGCGGTACCAGTTGTATTTTTCAATGGTGCTATTTAAAGTACCATATAATGGACTGAAAAAGTTTTAAAAAATTCTAGGTGGAGTAAAATGAAAAAAAACAAAACGACATTTCGCCATCTTTTAGTGCGTCTTGTTTCTACGGCGCACAAACGGCAGCAAAAACGACCTGATATTTTTAATCTATGGGTCAGTATGACTACTACGATACCAAACTTGTATAGTTTTTTTTTTTACTATACTCCTCTTTTTTTCTTCAAAGACATTTAATTTTTTTCAATTATTTTCTGCGGTCACTTTGTGCGTGCAATAACTTTTTTATTTTTCTGTTGACATAGTTTAGAAAGGGCTCATTTTTTGCGGGATGTTCTGTAGTTTCCGATAGTACCAATTTGGAATACATATGACTTTTTGATCGCTTTTTAGTGCGTTTTTCTGGGAGACAGGGTAACTAAAAAAGTGCATTTCTGGCGTTCTTTATTTTTTTTGTTCGGACGACGTTCACCGTGCGGGAAAAATAATGTGCTACTTTGATAGTTCGGACTTTTATGGACCCGGCGATACCAAATACATATTTTTAATTTATTATTTAGATTTGTTAATAATAGATATGGCAAAAGGGGGGTGATTAAAAAAAACTTTATTGATTTTTTTTTTTACATTACTTTGAAGTCCCCCTGGGGGACTTTAAGATGCGATGCTTTGATCGCTCCTGCAGTATGACGTAATGCTATACCATTACGTCATACTGCTTTTTGACAGGCAGTCTATCAAGCCACCCCGCGGGGATGGCTTGATAGGCAGTCTGTTAAGGCAGCCCTGGGGCCTTTCATTAGGCCCTCAACTGCCATGACACCTGCACGGCTCCCCCGATCTCACCGCGGGGGGGCCGTGCGGGACCCTCGAACATCATTCGGGGCATTTAAATGGTTAATAGCCGCGATCGGCCGCTCAGGGGGTTGCAGAGGGGAGTGGGGGGGGGGGGAAAGAGAGAGCTCCCCCCTGTTTCCCAGTGCTACCCCCCACTCCACCACGCCACCCCCGCCCCCTGGCGCCCCCCAAATCTTTTCACCTGAGTAGCCAGGTACTCGAAAAAAATAGCGATGCTCGATTGCGAAATCGCCCTTAACGAGTACGTTCGCTCATCTCTAATTTTTAAACCTGTATAGTTATTTTTTCTAAATTTGTATATTTACACTAAAATAAAGTATGGGAATCGGTTCCTCATTTTGTTTCGGACGTTTTGATATATAATATGTATGGTTTTGGTTTACAGGGTGCTTATAGCGACGGTTTTGGTTGGCGTCATCTTTGGGTTATTTTCTTTCTTATGTATGTATTTTTATTTTATTCTGTAATTTTGTTTTACTTATGTATGTAATTATTCTTTTTACTATCTATGTCCCTCATGACATCATATAAGACCTCTGGGGGACATTCACATGTTTTTGCCCTTTTTTTTGACACTTTCCCACTGTAGCTGGGGCATCCATAGGAGCCTCAGTTACAGGGAAAATATCCCCTGTAGTGACATTAGTCACAGGCAGAGCTGATCAGGGTCTGATACGACTCTGCAGCTCTGCTGTAGCAGGGAATCTCAGCGGTCACATGACCCCTGGGCTTGCCTAGTAGAAGAAACACTTCCACTTTTAAGTGCGTAGCACTCATTGAGCGCTGTGTACTAAAGAAAGAAGGAGGCAGAAAGGGATAAAACCCACTTCTCCCTCCTCCAGGTTATTAGCTGTGACTAACAGCTGACAACCCATCAAGCAGGAAGCTTTAACCCCCACCATAATTTTACATAGAGCTGGACTTTACACCCAAGACCAAGCGCTGTAAATTTACAGTGCTTGGTCCTTAATGGGTTAGATGTTGCATAATTAACCGGATATCACACTTGACCTATCTTCATCTCAGTATTCTGCAGCACGCATGTTAAGTGCAATGTAACTGCAGATTTACGTTGTTTTCTCTCCTTGGCGTGACAGGACACTTTGATACCATCATTACTATCCATCATCCTGGTATTGCTTCATCATTATAATAATACTCCGTATTACCAAAGCATCATGTCACCCTTGTGGCCTAATTCACCATCAGTGTAGAGGATGTACTAAATTTTAGGAGCTCCACATCCCTGCGGCCTCACACACACCGTAGGTACAATTTTATTTCAGGTACATTTTCATCTCATATTAGAGCATTACTGACTCTTGTATAACTGCGTAGTGCTGTTAACTCAAAGGTGTCCTGTCCCGTCACATCATAGCACTTTACACATCACGTCAACTAACATTACATACTATAAATCTTATCATGTCACTTACTACAGCAATAACCTGGTATCTATACAATATATCACAATCTCCATATAAAATTCTCATCATAAATCCCCCCAAATCTCAGCCATTTTTTTGGGAGATACTCCCTCAGTTCAAACTCGTCCATGATAGTTCCTGTCCCAAGTGTGCGCACACAAGTCATTGGACTGATCTTACACTTCTTGCAGCTTTCATCAAATACAAGTCCACAGTGCCATCATTTTCTTTGAGGACCATATTCCTTGTAGGAAGGGAGCCTCCCTCTCCTTCCACATGCTCTGTAATATTTTAGCCCCTGGATCATCAGGTCCTCTTACTTCTCTGCTAGGTCTCTGACAATGACCACCACCTTGTCCTTCATAGCCCTGCTTGCAACTTACACACTGCTGCTGCCCACACACTGGACTGGAGTCTCTCTCCCTCTCTGCCTCTGTGAAGTGGCTACTGGTGCCCACAGATGGCACTAGAGTCTGTCTCTCACTGCCTCTGTAAAGCAGCTCCTGCTGATGGCTACACATTGGTCTGGAGTTTCCCACTCTGCTCCTGCTGATGGCCACACTCTGTCTCTCTCTGCCTCTGTGAAGCAGCCCCTGCTGCTGTGACATATACCACTCATCTTTGAGCCAAGATGGCCTCTGTAACATCATCTGGGTGCAGGGTTTAGTCCTCATACACAGCCCCAACACACAGAGCTAGTCCTAGTGACTTTCAGGACCTGAGTGGTGTTACAATTATATGACCTCTACCTCTGAAGGTCCTTCTACCTATGTGTAGGTAGGCATATAAAAAAGGATTTAACCTCTTACATCATCCCCCTTATAAACCCACTTGTCCCAGGGTCAAAATTTGGCCAGGGACTAGAAGGCATATTATCTACTGCAGTCCTTTCTAGTTGTTTGGATATCTATTTGCTTATTCCTGGTTCTTCTGGTTCAGTCACCAATCTACTTCTTGCTGGGGCCACTCCTCAACCTGGCCACAGCACTCCTATCACTACTCAATGCACACTGTGTATTGGTAATCAGACACTTCATGGTGTTATCTGATTGGTGAGCAATACTCATGTGAACAGTGCTCGCTATTCAGAGCAGCATGTAATGCCTTAGACTATAGATGCATCGCAGATGATCAGTGTGCATCAAGTAGTCTAAAAATCACTGTGGCCATGTTGGAAGATTGAAGAGAAACACAAGGAAGAAGCAGATAGGTGGCCAAACTGGAAAAAAATAGGGTTGCTTTAAGTCTTAATTTAAAATTTGTTACACCTGTCTCTCAGATAAAAAGTTCTATACTATTGTTCTTTACTTCTATCTTTTACTTGGAACGCACTATTTTTTTCAACTCCATCCAGATATTGCCCTTTGTCATTTTTAAAATCACAACTCCAGTTCTGTAGGGTAGGAGGAGAGCGAGAAACACAAATAGAGAAGTCTATGCAAATGTTGCTCTTGGACAGACTCGAACCTGGCACCCAAGCACTGCCAGCACTGAGCCACCATGCTTGTTTTTCTTGTTCTTCCTTCTTCTAATTCTTCCTCTTTTTTTCTCTCACCCTCCTGAGGAAATAGAGTAGAAGATAGTGAAGAAAAAGGTGAATAAGGAGAAAGAGAAGAAGTAGTATAAGAAAGAGTTGAAAAAGCAGAAGATGTAGAAGGAGGAGTAGAAAGGGAAGAAGGTGATGAAAGGAAAAAAGAAGTTCTTCCCCTTCTTAATTTTTGTCCTTCTCCTTCAGAGAAGAATCAGTGAAGGCAGCTTGGTGGCTCGGTGTCTAGCTGGGTCACCTTGTAGCACTGGGGGCTTGGTTGATGGCTGATGGACATCTGCATGGAGATCGTAGGTTTCCTTTGTGTTTCATTGTTCTTCTCCATCTTCTCCTCCTCTGGAGAAAGGGAGAAGAAAGAAGTGTGGTGGCTCAGTTGTTACCACTGCCATTTTGCAGTACTGGAGTTCTAGGTTCAAATCTTACCAAGAGCAACTGTTACGTTCTTCCTACCCGAGGAGATCAGCGGAATCCATGGCCTCAGAATACTGATACGTAAAAACGGATTGTGGATCCACTGGACCAACCAACCAGGCTGAGATCAAAAAATAACATACTTTATGTATTTCTGTTACTACCTTTCTTGGTTATTGCTAATATTTCACATTGGGGCTTACTTACTACACAAATTATGCCAGAAAACTGTCTTACGTGCCTTGCACCAAATTCAATGTGTTTTTAGACACTTTCGGACAGTTTTTCCAATTCGGACAAAAAAAGGGTGTGGCCTAATTTGTGCCAAAAATTGCATCAAAATGTTGGCGCATTTTTTTTGTCGTAAGCTAAGCCAACTAATAGGTTCTCTAGACTAATACTAGATTGTCTTAAAAATCTGCATATTTATCATTTAGCAAAGCTACTATGATAAACTTGCATTTTAAGACTGCCGAGTGCCTATAGCTCTACGGTACATACAAACTCTGAGACCTAAGAATCAGGTTCTACAATGCAAGATGTTGTATTCACATTGGAAACATCAAATCCGCCTGTTAACTGAATGGTTAATACTTTACTGATTTTGTTTCAGAATGAAGATTGCGGTTACAACACTATTATATAGAAGCGGAACGCGGCCACTGATACTACGACCTCAGCTAATCCATCCTATTGACTTCTTCTCACAAGTCTAGATATAGGATGAATCTTATTAAGTTGTCACTCCGAATAGAGAAGCAAAACAGAGCACTTCTATTACGGAGGGGTCGGGAGCCAAGGGTGCTCGTCATTATAAGGAGTTCTAGATGCTAAATGAGTCCCTGAGTACAATCCTGATATTTATCTCTGGGAGATGTAATACTGTCGTGCCCATTAGTGTGACACTTGAGATCAATGGATACAGGTTATTGCGTACAGTTCTATAATAGTTCAGAGAATAATGTGTCCTATAACGTGGCAGACGGATCTATAAGAACGATTGTCCCAGAGGAAAACGTGACATTAGAGTAGAAGACTATATCAAATATAAGGGGAAGATTATTGTTAAGTCTGCGCAACACCAGGGCACCAAGCCTCAGCACAGATGCAAGATGACATTCACACAAATGCCATAAGTACACACAAAATCCAAACTGAACACCAAAAGTAGGACTGCATACTGAACTCATGGGCAGACATAGCATATCCTTACTCCTTTGGCTGACTCCCCTGCACTGCTGTCCAGCACTTTCAGCAGGCGGGGATTTAAAAATCCCCGCCTCCTGAAAGGGCTTTGTTGATTGGCTGAGCGCTCAGCCAATTATAGGCAGCGCTTAGCTATTTATTAATCTGCTGGACAGCACTGCAGGGGAGCCAGCCGGAGGACGCGTCTGAGCGGCGGAGAGGTGAGTAAAGATTTTATTTTTTTTTTTAACCAGCTAGGGATGATTTTCAGGAAACTCCTGCAGCAGCTGTCACAGCTGTGCAGAAGTCCACAATATTCTCCCTATGTTTTCAATGGGGCTAGGGCTGCTGCCGCTGGCCCCATTGAAGACACTGAGCGATATCGCATATTTCTTCTCTGCGATGCGCGGCTCTGCTGAAACATCGCAAGTAAGTATGAAAGCATTGGAAATCAGTGGTTTCATAATCATCGCTGTCGCATCGCAGGATGAAAAAATGCAAGTGTCCACCCTAAAGGACAAAACAACCACATGAAACCTGCCTGCAAGCAGGGCGATTGTCCCAATAAGGACGGCGTCGTGCTAAAACCTAGGAACCTACCTATCCCTGAATGGCAAACAATCCACAGCAGGACAGGACGCAGCTCACACCAACTCACAGAACAGGGCTGTTCACACCTGATGTCTGGAAACCCTAAACAGACATTGAATATACCGTTGTTTACACCAACACACTAGGGATTGCATGCAACACAGAACAGGACTGTTCATATACTATGTCTGGCCACCTATACAGACTCAATGAATGCATCCTTGTTCACACACGTCCGGCACCCTGCACAGACACGCAGCACACATCATGCATGAAAGCAGAACCCTAGGGTGACAGAGAAACCCAACACAGAAACCCCACTCAGAGCTCACATGCATACAGATAAACCATAGCTAGCGCAAGTCTCCTCCCACCAAGGAGAAAGAGTCAGAAACCGTACTGATGTACAGGGAATAGTGTCAGGCATCATCCATCTAAAAACACACATAACACATCAGATGTCTGGAGCCTGCAGCTGTCAAAGGGAAAGGGAGAAGGGGCCTGTATATGATGCAGATGGGGACTACCGGTGTCCAGACCATCCTAAGTGAGAGACACACTACAAACTAGACATGCATAACCCCAAGCACAGAGTGGGATTAACATAAAAATGCACAAACAGAGTAAAATAACCAGTATTCTCTGGCAAGAGAAGCTGGTATTTATGTGCAGCAGTCCAGGGTGATTGGCTTGTGAATACAACACCCAGCCAGCCCAATCAATTTTTACTGGGGGGAGGGGGGGGGGGGGTTAATGGGGTTTAAGTGCAGTAAAAAATAACACTTTATTATGCAGGTCAGTATCATTATGGCCATACCAAATTTATATATTTTTATATAGTACTACTCAAAGGTTCTTTCACGTGGCACTGTCCACCCACATGAAGTGTGCACACAGATATAGCTTCTATAGGAACCAATAGGTTCCTATAAAAGCGTTTACTTGGACAATTATTAGATGCGCGGAATCCGCGCATATAACAAAGATAGAACATGCGAGTGCAAACTCACATGTCAGCTCCGAGGTGCGTGTAAAGACTGCACCTCTCCTATCTTTGCTGTGTGCTTTCTATACACTCCTATGGGAGTGGGAAAAGCACACAGCCCGAACCTCGGATCGTGTGAACGGGCTTCTGGGTTCCATGCAGTGGGCACTGTGGCTGCAGCGCTGGATGGGAGGCCGCCAAAATAAGCGAGTGTTCTTTTTTTCTTTGATTTCCACAATTTTAAGCCTGCAGAATTTTTTCTCAGTGTCCAGAAAAATTAAGAATATTATTTTAAAAAATTGCATTTTGTCTCCATCTTCTGACCCTGGTACCTTTTTTATTTTTCTGTGATGGTGTTGTACCAGGGCTTGTTTTTTGTGGAGCACATTTTGGAGTACATACAACTTTTTGATTGCTTTTTATGAAATTTTTTTTTTTAATAAAATGTGGTGACCAAAAAAAACCCCAGTACGGAAGTACTGCAGTGCATTATCAGAGCAATCTTAACGTTACAAGTTCAAGTCTGCTATGTGAATATTAAAAAAATGAATAAAAAAAGTTACTTTTTGGCGCACTTTCTCTTTTTAAAAACATTTTTAAAAACCGACGTTTGGTATCGTCGCATCTGGAATGACCTATCATACATCCTGTATGCAAACACTATAAAAAAAAGCAAAAAAAACTGAGTCAAAATGCTTCTTTTTTCCCAAAAAACTGCAATAAAAGTGATAAAAAAGTCATATGTACACCAAAATGGCACCAATAAAGACTACAGCTTGTAATGCACAAAACAAGCTCTCGTAGAGCTCTGTCAAAGGAAAAGTAAATAAGTCTTGGGACTTTAAGTGGAAAAAAATATATATTTAAAAATAAGGGTTTTTATTGTGGAAAAACCTGAAAAATATATAATTTTGGTATTGTCGTAATTGCACCAACTTAGAGAAAAAAATATCACATCATTTATACTGCACAATTAAAAGGCTGTACAAAACCTATCTTTGTTTTTCTCTCTGCCCTCTAAATTTTTTTTTAATAAAAGCTATAAAATACATTATATGTATTCAAAAGTGGTGCAAATAAAACCTACAGCTTCCATACAAAAAACAAGCTCTAATACAGCCAAGTCAATGGAAAAAAGTTCTGGCTTTTTAAAGTAGATATTAAAAATCTGCCAAAAAACGTTGATTCCTTAGGTCCAAAACAGGCTGCGTCACTAAGGGGTTAAAGCATGAACAATATGGTAAAAGGTGGATTTTAAATATTTCACTTTTTTAAAATACATAAGAAAAACTTTTCTTTAGTCCCTATAGAGGACTTGAATTTGTAATTATCTGGGCACTTTAGCATTGTAGTGTGTTCTACATTTCTTCAAGGAGTCTTAGTGAATTATGTATGGTATCAGCTATTTATAGACATCTACAAAGGAGATCTGTTTTGACCTTTGTGTCCTCATGAGATCCCAGACTTGGATAAGAATATGAGTCACAATTGATACTGCAGGAATCTATTACCAGACCCCAGAGAAACCAGGGTATAACAGACTTTTTAATTTCAGTAAACTCAACAATTGCTGCTACCGCGTTTTCCTGAAAATAAGACACTGTCTTATAATAATTTTTGCCCCAAAAGAGGCACAATGTCTTATTTTCGGAGTGGGGGCTTACACTCACCTGGTCCACGGCGTCTGGGTCCTTGGCGCTGCTGATCTCTGGCAGCAATGCGGCAGGCTGCAGTGTCCTTGGCGTTCACACAGAACTCTCCTTCTACCCCGCTTCCAGCAAGCTTGTGCTGGGATTGGCTCACTAGCACCGTGGCTCAGCCAATCAGAGCCGGCAATGGATGAGCCAATCAAAGCCATTCAGTGATGTCATTCACTGAATGGATGTGAATGATTGAGGGCCTGCTCTGATTGGCTAGTGCTCGAACCAGTCACAGCACTCGCTTGATGGAGGTGGGGTATTCAAAGCCTCTTCACCAGAAGGAGAGTTCTGTGTCAGTGCAGAGGACATGGCAGCCTGCCGCAGCGCTGGGGACCAGTGTGAGAGACCCAGATGCCACCGGCTAGGTGAGTATTGATGTTTTGTTTTCAATTTGCTAGGGCTTATTTTTAGGAGTGGGCTTATATTTCAACATCCCCCTAAAAAAAAAGTTGGGGTAGGGCTTATTTTCGGGGAAAATGGTAAAACTCAATAATAGATGGTTGTTATATAAAGATGGAGGAGTCCTATCTATATTGTGTACTAGTAACATGTTTCAGCACCTCAGTGGTGTCATCAATGGTTTGGGGGCTAAGCAGCCAATTAGTTATATAGGATTTCTTCTTTTTATACCTAGCTGTCTATGGAGTATAGCTGATAACTGTTAGAGAAGCATGTGGAGGATTCAGGATTTTTAAATACCCCTTTTTAATGCATATCAATAAACCAGTTGAGGGATACCATAATTTGGGTTATATTGCCTCAAGCAAATTGTGAATTGAGCATTGATACTGCAATACAATCTTCATCATAAAAGGAACCATTTTCATAAACATAACATGTCTGGCAGAACACCCGCAGTGTAAATCATGGAGGAGGACACACGGACAATATTGAATTAAAACACATTTGATAGGAATATGAATACTTAGTATTCCGTGTTCCAAGTACTCAGCGCCAACACTCCGTGCCAGGGATACTTCTTTCTGCTACATTAAGCCGTATTGATTCCATCCCGATTCAGGCTGCATTAACAATGGACAGATGTCCGCGATGAAACACAATTTCTTGGAATTTCAACCAAATCTAATTTCTACCAGCTTTGGGAGGAACATCTGCAGATACATGTGGGTGGTTTAATCATGGGACTGAATGTGTACCAACAGCTTCTAGAGTCAAATGTATCTGAGTGGGAACCGAGCGAATAGTGTAAACATGACGGGAATGGAAATCACTTGCAAATATACTAAAATGAAGATTTTCCATTGAAGGGTCATGCATAGAGATGAGCGAGCACCAAAATGCTCGAGTGCTCGTTACTCGAGTCGAACTTTCAGTGATGCTTGAGAGTTTGTTTCGAGTAACGAACCCCATTGAAGTCAATGGGTGACTCGAGCATTTTTGTATATGACTGGTGCTCCGCTAAGGTTTTCATTTGTGAAAATCTTAGCAAATCACCAAAGTCATGTCAAAAACACAGAAATGGATAGGGCAGGCGAGGAGCAACATGCAGGGCTGCATTTCGGGTTCCGGGGTCTCACTATTAAGCCACAATAGTGGCAAGAGTGAGACCCCCCCCCCTCCCGCACTGTCAGCATAAAGATCGTTCTCCTCTGCCACAGCTGTAACAGCTGTGGCAGAGCAGAACGATGTTAGCTCATTGAATTCAATGGAGCCGGCAATACAGCCAGCTCCATTGAAAGCAATGGGCTGCCGGCGAGCGCGGGATGAATTTTCGGTAAGGGCTTAAAAATATAAGCCCTTACCTGAAAATCATCCTAAAATGTGTAAAAAGTAAAAAAATATATATACTCACCTTGTCCCGGCAGAACGATGTTAGCCCATTGAATTCAATGGAGCCGGCAATACAGCCGGCTCCATTAAAAAGCAATGGGCTGCCGGCGATCGCACAATGAATTTTCGGGAAGGGCTTAAATATATAAGCCCTTCCCTGCAATTCATCCAGAAATGTGTTAAAATAAAAAAAAAAATATATACTCACCTGATCCCGGCAGACGGAGTTCAGCTGCGGCCAGCTGGCAGTTCTCCCGAACTGCTCTCTGTAGTATTCAGCAGCCGGGGAATGAGCTGCCTCTGATTGGTCACAGCCTGACCAATCAGAGGCAGCTCTCACTCACACCCATTCATGAATTCATGAATGGGTGAGTGCTGCCACTGATTGGCTCAGCTCAGCTGTCATTCAGCTGAGAGCTGCGCTGAGCTAATCAGAGGCAGCACTCACTCACCCATTCATGAATTCATGAATGGGTGTGCGTGAGAGCTGCCTCTGATTGGTCACGCTGTGACCAATCAGAGGCAGCTCATTCAGCAGGCGGGGATTTTAAATCCCCGGCTGCTGAATACTACTCACAGCTGTTCAGAGCAGTTCAGGAGGACTGCCGCCGGCCGCGCTGAACTCCGTCTGCCGGGAATAGGTGAGTATATATATATATTTTTTTTTTTTTACACATTTCTGGATGAATTGCAGGGAAGGGCTTATATATTTAAGCCCTTCCCGAAAATTCATTGTGCGATCGCCGGCATCCCATTGCTTTCAATGGAGCCCGCTGTATTACCGGCTCCATTGAATTCAATGGGCTAACATCGTTCTGCCGGGACAAGGTGAGTATATATTTTTTTTTAATTTTTACACATTTCTGGATGAATTTCAGGTAAGGACTTATATTTTTAAGCCCTTCCCGAAAATTCATCCCGCGCTAGCCGGCAGCCCATTGCTTTCAATGTAGCCGGCTGTATTGCCGGCTCCATTGAATTCAATGGTCAGTGCTCGTTTAATCGAGACGAGTACCGCATGGTGCTCGTCTCGAGTAACGAGCATCTCAAGCACCCTAATACTCGAACGAGCATCAAGCTCGGACGAGTATGCTCGCTCATCTCTAGTCATGCACGTTGTAAAATAATGGTCCCTGTCACATCCAACTTGTGGGACCCCACAAGGTAGGTAGATTGATCCCTTAGTGACTGACCATATGCCTTTTGATGGTGGCCACTATTGTGATGTTGTGCCTTTTGATGGAGCTGCATTAGATTAATAACATGACTCTTCCATGCCAATAGCAATGGAGGCTGGGCTGTCTGGTGAAAGACCACCACCTGCTCTAACAGTAGGGACCAGAAAAACCTCTGATCCCCACTGTTTAACCCTATACATCCTGCGGTCAATGTGACAGCGGCATGTAAAAAGCTGACAGAGAGGCTCCGGCAGAATCCATCCCATGAAAATAAAAAAAGCCTCAAACAGCACAGTTAATGGAAAAAAAATGTTGGGGGTCTTTAAATGTGACAATATATTTTTTGTATCTTTTTTAGGTGTGAAAAAGTAGCATGATATTAAAATCAACTCTATATATTTGGTAATGAGGTAATCGTACTGACCCGCAGAAGTAATTTAACATATCAATTAAACATTGTAAAAAAAAGTGCCAAAATGGAAGATTTTATTAAATTTGCCTCTGGAAAAAAACAATAAAAAGTGATCAAAATGTTCTATGTTCCAAAATTTGGGGTAAATGAAAACAAGAGTTAAGGCTGTAAAAGCAATCCCTCATAGAGCTTAGAAAAATAAGAATGCTGCGGCTCTTGGATTGCGGCGAAATTGCAGCGTGTCCAATTTTGGCCAGTATTATGTACAGAAATTAAAGTAAATGGGATTTGGTAAATCCGTAATGAATGCGCATGATACATATTTATTGCATATTTATGCATAAAGGCAGGATAAATCTATGGGATCTTGCTGCATTTTTTTTGCATTTTGTGTAAAATACGCACAAAATAAAAACAGAAGAAAGTCCAAATACACGGTGAATACCAGCAGTATTGGTCTGTGAACACAACACATTCTACATGGACTGAAACTGCATATGCCCATGTGAATAAGTCGTAAATCTAACTTAAGGTGACCAGATTTTCCCAGGGTCAAAGTGAGACAGAGGGTGTGGTCAGGGGCAGGGCCATGGGCGGGGCTTATCACAGCATATGATTTTACCTCCGTTCTTATCAAAAGTATAGGTCAGGGATCAAATTTCAGCATTTCTGCATCCTAAAAACAGTTAAAATCTGTACCATTAGTGCAGGCTTTGACTGAAAATCAGCCACGTATCTGCAACCGATTTAATACTATGCGGTGCTTCTCTCACCTCCTCCAAAGGCTTCCCACTGTCGGCTTCCACTTCCTAACAACCTGTAGGCCTCACCTGATCAGCATCACCTGACGAGCTGCACCACACCTGACCAGACCACTGCGAACTGGAATGTGGAGAGCGCTGACAGTGGGAAGCCTTTGGAGAAGGTGACGGGGAGCACCACATAGTATGAAATCAGCTGCGGGTACACCACAGCTGGTTGCCAGTCAAAGTCCGCACCAATAGTACGGATATTGACTGTTTTTTGGTTGCGGAAATGCTGCGGAATTTGCCACAGAAGACTCTGTTGTGGACATTGCACAGCATTTCTGACGCATGTAAACATACCCCAAGTCAGCTTGAGGTACACTGCCACGTGCAGAGTGGCCTCAGTAGTAGTAGCGACCCTCTGAAACCCATATACTTATCTCCTCTTTGTCTTCAAAGCACCGCTGCTGCAGGCAGAAGTGTGTGCACCCAGACTCCTCCCCCTTTCTCCTCTCCTCCTGCAGAACCAAGGAGGAGAAGCCAGGGGAGGAGAATCCCAGGTGCACACAATTCAGCCTGCAGCAGTGCTGACCATATCACATCTTGTATCCAAGTTAGAGATGTTACAACAGGGTACGAGAGTGTCCATGCCTGCCGGTATCACATCTTGTATACAAGCTAGAGGCGGAACAACAGGGTACTAGAGCCTCCATGCCTGCCCGTATCACATCTTGTATACAAGCTAGAGGCGGAACAACAGGGTACTAGAGCCTCCATGCCTGCCCGTATCACATCTTGTATACAAGCTAGAGGCAGTACAACAGGGTACTAGAGCCTCCATATCACATCTTGTATACAAGCTAGAGGTGGTACAACAGGGTACTAGAGCCTCCATGCCTGCCTGTATCACATCTTGTATCCAAGCTAGAGGTGGTACAAAAGGGTACTAGACGCTCCATGCCCACCAGTATCACAACTTGTATTCAAACTAGAGGCGGTACTACAGGTTACTAGAGCCTCCATGCCTGCCTGTATCACATCTTGTATCCAAGCTAGAGGCAGTACAACAGGGTACTTGAGCCTCCATGCCTGCCCGTATTACATCTTGTATCCAAGCTAGAGGTGATACAACAGGGTACTAGAGACTCCATGCCCGCCTATATCATATCTTGTATCCAAGGTAGAGGCAATACAACAGAGTGCTAGAGCCTCCATGCCCACCCGTATCACATCTTGTATACAAGCTAGAGGTGGTACAACAGAGTACTAGAGCCTCCATGCCTGCCCGTATTACATCTTGTATCCAAGCTAGAGGCGGTACAACAGGGTACTAGAGCCTCCATGCCCGCCTATATCACATCTTGTATCCAAGGTAGAGGCGGTATAACAGGGTACTAGAACCTCCATGCCCACTCATATCACATCTTGTATCCAAGCTAGAGGTGGTACAACAGGGTACTAGAGCCTCCATGCCTGCCCGTAGCACATCTTGTATCCAAGCTAGAGGCAGTACAACAGGGTACTAGAGCCTCCATGCCGTATCACATCTTGTATCCGAGCTAGAGGTGGTACAACAGGGTACTACAGCCTCCGTGCCCACTCATATCATATCTTGTATCCAAGCTAGAGGTGGTACAACAGGGTACTAGAGCCTCCATGCCTGCCCGTAGCACATCTTGTATCCAAGCTAGAGGCGGTACAACAGGGTACTAGAGCCTCCATGCCGTATCACATCTTGTATCCCAGCTAGAGGCGGTACAACAGGGTACTAGAGCCTCCATGCCCACTCATATCACATCTTGTATCCAAGCTAGAGGCGGTACAACAGGGTACTAGAGCCTCCCCACAAGGAGTCAGTTCTCCACAATAAATGATGCTTTTGCTCTGATATTGTAACCACTTATTTATAAAAATGTTACAATCACAGAGAAAGTTTCATCCATCCGACAACTTCTAGGGGAGGGATTGGTGCTGACAATGAATGTATTTGATCATAACCTGGATTGGGCATACTGGACATAAAACAAGGGAAGGCTGCCTTTTTATTAAACCTATGGCAGTATGTACATCCCTGCCTGTATTAAAGGGAATTGTCTTCTTTAGGCAGATTTATGCAGTAAACAAAATGGGTTTGTTCAAACTTAAAAGACGGGAATTCCAACTGGAGTCTGAATGAGGCAATTACCATTGTGTCCAATACTGACAAAAGGAGGTGAACGGAAAAAATAGATGAAGGTGATGCGGTACAACATGACCACAACAGCAATTCTAATTAATGACATAGTATTTTCCACTGAATTCATCACTCGCTTTTCAGAGGTAAGAACTATTATCAAAAGATCTCATTATTGAGAGAAAATGTCATTCCAGACCACATGGCTACCAACTCTGGGTTCCCTTTTTTCTCTCACTATGCTCATTAGTTCTCTCACAGGTAATCACAATTGGTTATCTGTGACCGGCTTTTTTCTGTGCTTCTAAAGCCTGTTCATATGTAACAAATTCCAGGACCTTTACATGTACAATAACCGGTGGTGGATGTAAACTTCATTGTTACATGTATGGGAGCATGTGGTTGTTTCCAGCAAAAAGAAACCAGGTAGTCTTGTACAACAGGATGGGTAAGGAATAGAGATGAGCGAACGTGTTCGTCCGAACTTGATATCCGTGCGAATATTAGGGTGTTCGGGATTTTCGTTATTCGTAACGAACACCATGCGGTGTTCGGGTTACTTTCACTTCCTTCCCTGAGACGTTAGCGCGCTTTTCTGGCCAATTGAAAGACAGGGAAGGCATTACAACTTCCCCCTGCGATGTTCAAGCCCTATACCACCCCCCTGCTGTGAGTGGCTGGCGAGATCAGGTGTCCGCCGAATATAAAAGTCGGCCCCTCCCGCGGCTCGCCTCAGATGCCTTGTGAGTTAGATGAGGGACAGTGCTGTTTGTACCGGAGCTGCTGTAGGGAAAGAATTGGTAGTTAGTGTAGGCTTCAAGACCCCCAAAGGTCCTTATTAGGGCCACTGATAGCTGTGTGTTGGCTGCTGTTAGCAGTGGCAATTTTTTTTTCTTCTCAAAATCGCCTCTGCAGAGCGTTGCACCCGGCATTAGGGACAGAAGTGTTGCATAGGCAGGGAGAGTGTTAGGAGTGAGTGTAGCCTTCAAGAACCTCAACGGTCCTTTCTAGGGCCATATTTAACCGTGTGCAGTACTGTGCTGGCTGCTGTTAGCTGTGCTGCATATTTTTTTTCTTCTCAAAATCGCCTCTGCAGAGCATTGCACCCTCCATTGATACTGCAGGGAAAGAATTGTGTAGGCAGGGCCACAACACAGTTATTATTCATTGAATATACGCAGTGCGGCCTTTTGCTTGTAAAACAAGTGAAAAAAATTCTATTTGACCTGCCTCTGTCCGTCCTAAGGGCTGTGGACACGTGTCGGCTGCGTGTGCAACGTTTAAAAATCAGACGCACCCAGCTACGTTTTACTGCTGGCTTCGCCATTTGCTTTCCTTAATTTGGAAAAAAAATACCTGCTCTGCCAGAGTTATAATAACTCTGCTACCCTCAAGTTCTGTGCCACATTAGCAGGGCCACAGCACAGTTATTAAACTTCTCATGTTCATAGAATATACGCAGTGCTGCCTTTTGGTGGAAAAAAACTGAAAAAAATTCTATTTGTCCTGCCTCTGTCCGTCCTAAGGGCTGTGGACACGTGTCGGCTGCGTGTGCAACGTTTAAAAATCAGACGCACCCAGCTACGTTTTACTCCTGGCTTCGCCATTTGCTTTTCTTAATTGGGAAAAAAATACCTGCTCTGCCAGAGTTATAATAACTCTGCTACCCTCAAGTTCTGTGCCACATTAGCAGGGCCACAGCACAGTTATTAAACTTCTCATGTTCATTGAATATACGCAGTGCTGCCTTTTGGTGGAAAAAAACTGAAAAAAATTCTATTTGTCCTGCCTCTGTCCGTCCTAAGGGCTGTGGACACGTGTCGGCTGCGTGTGCAACGTTTAAAAATCAGACGCACCCAGCTACGTTTTACTCCTGGCTTCGCCATTTGCTTTTCTTAATTTGAAAAAAAAATACCTGCTCTGCCAGAGTTATAATAACTCTGCTACCCTCAAGTTCTGTGCCACATTAGCAGGGCCACAGCACAGTTATTAAACTTCTCATGTTCATTGAATATACGCAGTGCTGCCTTTTGGTGGAAAAAAACTGAAAAAAATTCTATTTGTCCTGCCTCTGTCCATCCTAAGGGCTGTGGACACGTGTCGGCTGCGTGTGCAACGTTTAAAAATCAGACGCACCCAGCTACGTTTTACTCCTGGCTTCGCCATTTGCTTTCCTTAATTGGGAAAAAAAATACCTGCTCTGCCAGAGTTATAATAACTCTGCTACCCTCAAGTTCTGTGCCACATTAGCAGGGCCACAGCACAGTTATTAAACTTCTCACGTTCATTGAATATACGCAGTGCTGCCTTTTGGTGGAAAAAAACAGAAAAAAATTCTATTTGTCCTGCCTCTGTCCATTCTAAGGGCGGTGGACACGTGTCGGCTGCGTGTGCAACGTTTAAAAATCAGACGCACCCAGCTACGTTTTACTCCTGGCTTCGCCATTTGCTTTCCTTAATTGGGAAAAAAATACCTGCTCTGCCAGAGTTATAATAACTCTGCTACCCTCAAGTTCTGTGACACATTAGCAGGGCCACAGCACAGTTATTAAACTTAGATTATTCATTCACTAGAGGCAGTGGGGCCTTTCGTTTTCAAAAAAGGGAAAAAATTATATTTGGCCTGCAGTCTTGCGCCAATTTATTTCCTGCCTGTGAAATCAAATCACTGGTAATACAGCATGCTGAGGGGTAGGGGTAGGCCTAGAGGACGTGGACGCGGCCGAGGACGCGGAGGGCCAAGTCAGGGTGTGGGCACAGGCCAAACTCCTGATCCAGGTGTATCGCAGCCGACTGCGGCGCGATTAGTAGAGAGGCACGTTTCTGGCGTCCCGACAGTCATCGCACAATTCATGGGTCCACGCGGGAGACGGTTATTAGAAAATAAGCAGTGTGAGCAGGTCCTGTCCTGGATGGCAGAAAGTGCTTCGAGCAACCTATCGTCCAACCGCAGTTCTGCGCCGTCCACTGCTGCAAATCAGAATCCTCTGTCTGCTGCTCCTCCTTCCTCCCAGCCTCCTCACTCCACTACAATGACACCTGCTCAGCTGCGTGAAGACTCCCAGGAACTGTTCTCTGGCCCCTGCTCAGATTGGGCAGCAGTGGTTCCTCTCCCACCAGAGGAGTTTATCGTCACTGATGCCCAACCATTGCAAAGTTCCCGGGGTCCGGGGGATGAGGCTGGGGACTTCCGCAAACTGTCTCAAGAACTTTCTGTGGGTGAGCAGGACGATGACGATGAGACACAGTTGTCTTGCAGTCAGGTAGTAGTGAGGGCAGTAAGTGCGAGGGAGGAGCGCACAGAGGATTCTGAGGAAGAGCAGCAGGACGATGAGGTGACTGACCCCACCTGGTTTGCAACGCCTACTCAGGACAGGTCTTCAGAGGGGGAGGCAGGGGCAGCAGCAGGGCAGGTTGCAAGAGGCAGTGCGGTGTCCAGGGGTAGAGGCAGGGCCAGACCGAATAATCCACCAACTGTTTCCCAAAGCGCACCCTCGCGCCATGCCACCCTGCAGAGGCCGAGGTGCTCTAAGGTCTGGGAGTTTTTCACAGAGACGCCTGACGACCGACGAGCAGTGGTGTGCAACCTTTGTCGCGCAAAGCTCAGCCGGGGAGCCAACACCAACAGCCTCAGCACCACCAGCATGCGCAGACATATGATGGCCAAGCACCCCACAAGGTGGGACGAAGGCCGTTCACCACCTCCGGTTTGCACCGCTGCCTCTCCCCCTGTGCCCCAACCTGACACTGCTATCCAACCCCCCTCTCAGGACACAGGCACTACCGCCTCATGGCCTGCACCCACACCCTCACCTCCGCTGTCCTCGGCCCCATCCACCAGCGTAGTTCAGCGCACCGTCCAGCCGTCGCTTGCGCAAGTGTTTGAGCGCAAGCGCAAGTACGCCGCCACGCACCCGCACGCTCAAGCGTTAACCGTCCGCATAGCAAAATTCATCAGCCTTGAGATGCTGCCGTATAGGGTTGTGGAAACGGAGTCCTTCAAAAGTATCATGGAGGCGGCGGCCCCGCGCTACTCAGTTCCCAGTCGCCACTACTTTTCCCGATGTGCCGTCCCAGCCCTGCACGACCACATCTCCCGCAACATTGTACGCGCCCTCACCAACGCGGTTACTGCCACGGTCCACTTAACAACGGACACGTGGACAAGCACAGGCGGGCAGGGCCACTACATCTCCCTGACGGCACATTGGGTGAATTTAGTGGAGGCTGGGACAGAGTCAGAGCCTGGGACCGCTCACGTCCTACCCACCCCCAGAATTGCGGGCACCAGCTCGGTGGTGGTATCTGCGGAGGTGTATGCTTCCTCCACTAAAGCACCCTCCTCCTCTGTCTCGCAATCAAGATGTGTTAGCAGCAGCATGTCGCCAGCAGTCGGTGTCGCGCGGTGTGGCAGCACAGCGGTGGGCAAGCGTCAGCAGGCCGTGCTGAAACTACTCAGCTTAGGCGATAAGAGGCACACGGCTCACGAACTGCTGCAGGGTCTGACACAGCAGACTGACCGCTGGCTTGCGCTGCTGAGCCTCCAACCGGGCATGGTCGTGTGTGACAACGGCCGTAACCTGGTGGCGGCTCTGCAGCTCGGCAGCCTCACGCACGTGCCATGCCTGGCCCATGTCTTTAATTTGGTGGTTCAGCGCTTTCTGAAAAGCTACCCACGCTTGTCAGACCTGCTCGTAAAGGCGCGCCGGCTCTGCGCACATTTCCCACACGGACGCTGCCACCCTGCGCACCCTGCAACATCACTTTAAGCTGCCAGTGCACCGACTGCTGTGCGACGTGCCCACACGGTGGAACTCTACGCTCCACATGTTGGCCAGGCTCTATGAACAGCGTAGAGCTATAGTGGAATACCAACTCCAACATGGGCGGCGCAGTGGGAGTCAGCCTCCTCAATTCTTTACAGAAGAGTGGGCCTGGTTGGCAGACATCTGCCATGTCCTTGGTAATTTTGAGCAGTCTATCCAGGTGGTGAGCGGCGATGCTACAATCATTAGCGTCACCATTCCTCTGCTATGCATCTTGAGAAATTCCCTGCAAAGCATAAAGGCAGCTGCTTTGCGCTCGGAAATGGGGGCGGGGGAAGACAGTATGCTGCTGGATAGTCAGGGCACCCGCCTGTCTATTTCTCAGCGCGTACAGGAGGAGGAGCATGAGGAGGATGAGGAGGAGGGGGAAGAGACAGCTTGGCCCGCTGCTGACGGTACACCGGCTGATTGCCTGTCATCCTTTCAGCGTGTATGGCCTGAGGAGGAGGAGGAGGAGGAGGATCCTGAAAGTGATCTTCCTAGTGAAGACAGCCATGTGTTGCGTACTGGTACCCTGGCACACATGGCTGACTTCATGTTAGGATGCCTTTCTCGTGACCCTCACGTTGCACGCATTCTGGCCACAACGGATTACTGGGTGTACACACTGCTCGACCCACGCTATAAGGAGAACCTGCCCACTCTCATTCCCGAAGAGGAAAGGGGTTCGAGAGTGTTGCTATACCACAGGACCCTTGCGAACAAGCTGATGGTAAAATTCCCAGCCGACAGCGCTAGTGGCAGAAGGCGCAGTACCGAGGGCAAGGTAGCAGGGGAGGTGCGGAGATCGAGCAGCATGTACATCCCAGGCAGTGCAACAGTCTTTAAGGGCCTGGCCAGCTTTATGGCTCCCCACCAAGACTGTGTCACCGCTCCCCAGTCAAGGCTGAGTCGGCGGGAGCACTGTAAAAGGATGGTGAGGGAGTACGTAGCCGATCGCACGACCGTCCTCCGTGACGCCTCTGCCACCTACAACTACTGGGTGTCGAAGCTGGACACATGGCCTGAACTAGCGCTGTATGCCCTGGAGGTGCTTGCTTGTCCTGCGGCTAGCGTCTTGTCGGAGAGGGTGTTTAGTGCGGCTGGGGGAATCATCACAGATAAGCGTACCCGCCTGTCAACCGACAGTGCCGACAGGCTAACACTCATCAAGATGAACAAAGGCTGGATTTCGCCAGACTTCTCTTCTCCACCAGCGGACAGCAGCGATACGTAAGCAATACGTAGGCTGCACCCGCGGATGGAAGCTACGTTCTCTCTCACCATCCAAAACGGGGACATTTCTGCTTCATCAATCTGTGTCTAATATTCCTCCTCCTCCTCCTCCTGCTACTCCTCCTGAAACCTCACGTAATCACGCTGAACGGGCAATTTTTCTTAAGGCTCACTCAAATAATTTTTCTAAACAATTTTTAAAAGTTTCAATGCGCTTAAAAGCGTTGGAACTGTAACTTGAACCAATTTTTCGTTACACTGGGCTGCCTCCAGGCCTAGTTACCACTTAAGCCACATTAACCAAAGCGATTAATGGGTTTCACCTGCCCTCTTGGCTGGCCATGGCCAATTTTTTTCAGGTACATTAGTACTGTTGATACAGCAATTTTTGTGGGCCCTCGCCTACAGTGTAATCAAATAAATTTTTAGCCTACCTGCATTAAGCACGACATTACTACCTCAGCTGTGTTGGGCAATGCAATGGGATATTTCTATGTACCGCCGGTGGCTTCCTGGCACCCACCCATGCTGTCGGTCCACAGGGAGTTGTAAATGCATCTGTGTCCACTTGTAAAGAACCCCAGTCTGACTGGGGCATGCAGTGTGGGCCGAAACCCACCTGTATTACGCACGACATTACTACCTCAGCTGTGTTGGGCAATGCAATGGGATATTTCTATGTACCGCCGGTGGCTTCCTGGCACCCACCCATGCTGTGGGTCCACAGGGAGTTTAACCTACATGTGTCCACTTCTAAAGAACCCCAGTCAGACTGGGGCATGCAGTGTGGGCCGAAGCCCACCTGTATTACGCACGACATTACTACCTCAGCTGTGTTGGGCAATGCAATGGGATATTTTTGTGTACCGCCGGTGGGTTCCAGGGAGCCACCCATGCTGTAGGTGCACACGGAGTGTAACCTACATGTGTCCACTTGTAAAGAACCCCAGTCTGACTGGGGCATGCAGTGTGGGCCGAAGCCCACCTGTATTACGCACGACATTACTACCTCAGCTGTGTTGGGCAATGCAATGGGATATTTCTATGTACCGCCGGTGGCTTCCTGGCACCCACCCATGCTGTGGGTCCACAGGGAATTATAAATGCATCTGTTTCCACTTGTAAAGAACCCCAGTCAGACTGGGGCATGCAGTGTGGGCCGAAGCCCACCTGTATTACGCACGACATTACTACCTCAGCTGTGTTGGGCAATGCAATGGGATATTTTTGTGTACCGCCGGTGGGTTCCAGGGAGCCACCCATGGTGTCGGTCGACAGGGACTTCACAATAGGGAGTTGTACCTGCCTGTGTCTATGAATTAAATAGCCCGGTCTAACTGGGGCATGCAGACACCTTGACAGAATGAATAGTGTGTGGCACATAGGTTCCCCATTGCTATGCCCACATGTGCAGCTCCTGATGGCGGTGGCACAGGATTCTATTTCTCATTGCTTCTGTACAGCATTGTGGGCTATCGCCCCGCCCCTTTTAAAGAGGGTCGCTGCCTAGCCGTGCCAACCCTGTGCAGTGTGTGCCTGCGGTCCCTCGTCATGGCAGACGTACTTCTAAATAGACATGAGGGTGGTGTGGCATGAGGGCAGCTGAAGGCTGCGCAGGGACACTTTGGTGTGCGCTGTGGGGGGGAGGGGGGGGGCAGTTGGGCAGCATGTAACCCAGTAGAAGTGGCAGTGGAGTGTCATGCAGGCGGTGATTGTGCTTTGTTGGAGGTAGTGTGGTGCTTAGCAAAGGTATGCCATGCTAATGATGGCTTTTCAGAAGTAAAAGTTGTTGGGAGGGGGGGGGGGCACTCTTGCCGGTATTCTGGCTTAATAGTGGGACCTGTGAACTTGAGATGCAGCCCAACATGTAGCCCCTCGCCTGCCCTATCCGTTGCTCTGTCGTTCCCATCACTTTCTTGAATTGCCCAGATTTTCACACATGAAAACCTTAGCGAGCATCGGCGAAATACAAAAATGCTCGGGTCGCCCATTGACTTCAATGGGGTTCGTTATTCGAAACGAACCCTCGAACATCGCGGGAAGTTCGTTTCGAATAACAAACACCCGAACATTTTGGTGTTCGCTCACCTCTAGTAAGGAAATAAAGACATACCTCAATAGTCCACTAATAAAGATGTAAAGGCTTTATGGTCCCTGAATTAGTTTTAGGGCCCATTTACACGTAACAATTATAGCTCAAAAATGTGTTCAAAAGACAGAAAATGAGCGATAATTGTTACATATAATCGCGGGCATCGGGCACTTTTTATTTGAGCGATGATTTTAAGGTGGACTTAAAATCCATCGTTTAGCTACTGAGAGATAAAGTATCTCTCAGTAGACCGCATGCTGTTATCTCTACGGGAGTTGGCAGATAACATTGTAACCTGCCAGCAGCCCTGAAGAGAACAATGCAGCTATGTGCAGAGCTGGGCATGTGATTAATCACAGGCTGAGCTCTGCAAACAGCTCCTGGAGGCCCTTTTGCATGCAAATGAAGATGATAAAGTGTTAACGGCCATTAACACTTTATGCAAAATCTTTCAATCTTTCAGTCATTTGAAAGATTATCTTTGTGTGTAAATGGGCCTTTAGGGTGTCACCAGACCAGAGTGTTATCTGTGCTATAGATGTCTCATACTTCCCATTCACACATAAATCCTCTTGAAGAATTTAACTATCTATTGGAAATGTCAAAAGTTGTCAGAAGTTTGTACTCCCAAATTTTGGTAAGTTCACATGTGTGGTTTATCCCGTTACTTGTAAATTCCGCCCCTTACAATATGTAGGCTGTACTTAACCCTTTCCAGTCCACTGTCTGACCTCTGAAGACATTATGATTTAAGGCTGTACAGCTCCGATGTTGGAAGACGTCCGTCGGGGTTCTCTTACTGTATATTGCCAGCCTCTCTGCTGTCGGAACCTATCCAACGTGTCACCTTATGCAGTACTGGCTTTAGCCAGCATATAGCGCTGTTGTATAATAGCAGAAAAAGAGTAAGCCCCCCTAGGAAAACCAGGATACAAATTGGATTGGAAAGTGTTAAACTATGGGTGATGCCTCTAACACAGGGTTATTACAGGGTTCCCGATGTTAAACTCCCATATATCACGTGAAATAAAACTCAGATACAGAAATGTAAAATGAATGAAAACAGAAACTTTAAAAGTTTTCTTGCACATGAAAAATGTTTTCCCCATCAGTGGTGATCAGTGTGACCCCCTTTGACAAACATGGAGTCTGCAGTTAAGATCCTGCTATATGCGTTGTAGCAGATCACGACTGACTGATGCAATGGCTTCTCGGATGCCACAGATCATGCATGGTGGGTGGTAAGGGGGCATGTAACATTCCTCCAAAGGCAAAAGTGACAAGGTGTAAGGTCCGGGAAACGTGTGTGGGGGAGGGGAGTGTCATTAAATGGGAGTTCTGAGGGTTTCACATTGGGAAGATCATTTGTAATAACCTGTTATGAATATTATGCTCACGTCAGCAGCTTCTAAGCATTTTTGTCAGAAACTTGGAGGCAACTTGAAGAATTCTCTTTCGAGGGGATAGAAAGGTTTACTAAACCTAAAGGAGGTGGAGGCCAATGGAAAAAATTGTTAAGCCGTGAGGCTTATTGGACTTATGTTTTACAAAGTCGGACTCCTTGTAGACTAAATGTAAGATCCGAATTATCATTATATTAGGACTCGGAGATTTACTTGTTCTTAATGGCTTTGTATATTGTTTTACTATGACTAATCAGTGCAATGCCTGATTGGCTGTTTTCATCATGTGACTTTTTCCTGTATGCTATTTACTGAGAGATTTAGTGACACATGGGATCCCATGAGAAAGGGAATCTAATTTCCGAAACGCGTCGTTGAAGGGACGATAAGCCTTTCAGAATTTTCTAAATAAAAGTTTTATTGGAGCCGGCGGTTGCCGAAGTTCATCTTTTAATTGTATTCAGCTTTCACTCCCAGTCTTCGGCGGCAGCTTATTTCAGGTGAGCTGATGATTAATATATTTGTACCTGAATACAAATTGTTTTATTTCTTTATGGAAAAAATGGAAAAAGAGATTTTTTAAAACTTTTAAGATATTATTTTAAAAATTGTATTAAATTTATTTTACAGGTTTTAAGCCTTTCCAATTCACTGTCTGACGTCTGAAGACATTCTGATTGAAGCCTGTACAGCTCCAATGTCGGAAGGCGTCCGGCAGGGTATTCTTACTGTATATTACTGGCCACTCAGTTTTTGGGGGCCTCTCCAGCATGTCCAATACCGCAGTACTGGCTCTAGCCAGCAGGTGGCACCATTGTATATTGGCAGAAAGAGAAAACCCCCTAGCAAAACCCTGAATCCAAAATTGGATTGCAGAGGGTTAAATGTTAAAATGTAATGGTATAAACCACCAGATTTCTGAAGGATCTTCTGGGGGATCCTAGCTCTGACATAATAATGGACTCCAGAGGTCTAGGATAAGACAATCCCATTTGGAGGAGACTTGGGAGAGATCACTTCCCACTAGAGTCTATTTCTTATTGGTGATCTGTCCTGTGTGCACAATGGTAATAAATAGGGACGCAAATGTGACTAGGCCCAATAGAGAGAAGAGGGCCCATCCAGAATCCTGGGGGGATAAGCACTGCTTGTGAACTGAATCCGTGTCCTCAAGACATGTGTGCAGTTGAAAACTATGTTAGTTCAGAAAGCCATCAGCAATCTGATTATTTTAGGCAATAGCGGAATTCCTTTTCCCCAATATAAACCCATGCACGTTAGGTTGAGCATGCATGAGTATGGGGGCGTTGGAAGTGAGAGCTGTTGTTTTAACGAGTGCTTGACCGACAGGTATCTGAGGTATATGGCAAGCAGTTTTAACTTGACTTATCAATAGGGGAAGTAGGCATAAAAAATGCCTAGGGCAGTATAACCTCTAGATACAGTCCTGGAATCACTGTATCACACTGCAGAGGTAACGCCCCAATTAACCTACTGTCCATCTGGCCGGAGGCCTAGTCCTTGTCACGTGACGCCAACACTCTAATTAGACACTCAGGATGATATGTTGCAGAAATAACGGAGACAAGTCCAGCGGTAGTTTAGTAATCTGAGAGTGTGTGGATTTATTAACTTTGAAAACTGCAGTAACAACTTAGATAACAGTTCTCTGTAACGTATTTGCAGCAAGTACACAGACAATTTGAGTACAACAAGAAGATGTAGCAGTGTTGAGCTGATGATACGCTGACTTCAAAGCTCTCTCCCTTGCTTTATTGCAGATTTGTTTAACCCCTTCCCGCTCCTAAGTTTACGCCCTGGCAGTGGGGTACTTCCCGCAACAGGGTGTAAACTTACATCCTGGGGATAGCGCGAGATCATAAGAGATCTCGCGCTATTCGGCAGCCGGAGGCGGCTGTCAGTGATAGCCGTCCTCCCGCTGCAACAGCGGGGGTGCATCGGAGATGCGCTCCCCCGCTGTTAACCCCTTCCCTGAGTAGATCGTGGCATGGGAAGGGATCACAGAGGGAGCTCCGTCTGTGATGTTGCCAGGCTCTCACGATATAATCGCAGAGAGCCCGGCTGGTTGCCATGACAACAGGACGCCAGATACCGGCGTCCTGTATTGCCAGAGCCTGTGATCGCTGTATAAGCGATTACGCATTGCATGGGAACTCCCGCAATGCCTTATCACAGCGATCATCGGTGCTATAGTGTAAGTCCCTCAGAGGGACATAGATGGTGTAAAAAAAAAGATAATAAAAATGTACAAAAAAGAAAAATGTAAAAAAAAAAAGTAAAAAAAAAACCCTATTTAGGTGCTTTTTCACATATAAGCATAAAAAAGGTAAAAAAAAAAAGGAAAATCCCACATATTTAGTATCGTCGCATCCGTAACAACTTGTACAATAAGGTGCACAAGCTTTTCATTCTGCACGGCAAAAATCATTTTTAAAAAAACGGTAAAAAGTTGAAGAAAAATGCCTCACTAAAAACGCAATAAAAGTGATCAAAAAAGCTGTATGTTCCCCAAAATGGTACCAATAAAAACTACAGCTCGTCTCGCAATAAATAAGCTCTAACAGGGCGTAGTCCATGGAAAAATTTAAAAGTTACAGGACTTTGAATGCAGTGATTTAGAAAAAAAAAAGATTTCCAAAAAAAGGGTTTTTGTTGCAGAAAAGTGGAAAAAACCTAAAAATAATATAAGAATTTTGGTATCGTTATTACTGTACCAAACCGCAGAAAAAATGTATTGTGTCATTTATGCTGCATGATTAACGCTGTAAAAAAAAAAAAAATCTATGGCAGAATTGATGCGTTTTCTCTCCGTTATCATAAAAAAATAATAAAAATTTTACAATATAGTCTATGTACCCAAAAATGGCACCATCAAAAACTACAGTTCGCCACGCAAAAAACAAGCCCTTATACGGCCGCGTCGACGGAAAAGTAAAACAGTTCTGGCTTTTGAAAAATGAAGATGAAAATCCACCAAAATCGTTGCGTCCTCAAGCCCAAAATAGGCCCTGTCATTAAGGGGTTAACTAGACAATTTTTCCACTAGTGGATTTAGATGAATAATTGATTTGAATATGACTTAAAGGGGTTGTCTCGCGAAAGCAAGTGGGGGTATACACTTCTGTATAGCCATATTAATGCACTTTGTAATATACATCGTGCATTAAATATGAGCCATACAGAAGTTATTCACTTACCTGCTCCGTTGCTGGCGTCCTCGTCTCCATGGCTCCGTCTAATTTCGCTGTCTGCTTGCTTTTTTAGACACGCTTGCGCAGAAGGGTCTTCTTCTTCTGGTTCGTCCGGGCACCAGCGGTGTTTTGGCTCCGCCCCTTCTACACGTCATCACGTAGCTCCGCTCCCCGTCACGTGTGCCGATTCCAGCCAATCAGGACGCTGGAATCGGCAATGGAACACACAGAGCCCATGGTGCACCATGGGAGAAGACCCGTGGTGCACCATGGGAGAAAACCGCAGTTCATCCTTGGGAAAAGAATCGACGGCCATCTTTGGGAAACATTTTATAAGTTGATGAAACACAAGAACTGTGAGTAGAAACCTGCTTTAAAAGCCATTTACACTGGTGCATAGTAATGTATGCTTAAGAAGGGGGACTGGGCAAAAAAAAAAAGCACTGTTGCCTCGAGACAACCCCTTTAAGGATTTATGAAACAAAGGGACAAGTGGCTGTAATGCTAATCCTGGCTTTGATTTCACCAGGTAGCTATAAAACTCACTGTTTGTGGAAAATGGATCTCAGAAAGGTTCTTCTTTTTCTCTGCTGCAAGATGCCAAGGGAGTGGGTTTTTCACCTCACTCTAACTCAGGTGAAAAACGTGATGTAACTGACTCCTAGTCACCGACAACTTAACTGCAACATCTCCTTACTCATACCTGGCTGAGCCTGACTAACTGTTCTCTGTCACTCCCTTTTATAACCTCTCTTTCCTTCCCACACTTTCTTGACTCCTCCTCCTGCATAGGAACTTGTAAAGCTGCTTCCTCGCCCTTGGTCTCTGCACTAGTGAAATTAGACCTGACTGTCAGCCAATGAGAGACCAACTGACATTAGGGTTGAGCTCCCACAGTCAGCACCTTCTGTATTCATAGACGGCATACAGACAGGTGAGACAGGACAAGCGTGCTGTGAGTGTTCTGTAGGACCAACTTGGCCACTACACAGGCTGAAGAGGACTTGTTTTTTTGTATGTCTTGTGTATATCTGTTAGGGGAGTTTTTTTTAATTTAAATGGCACAAAGGGGCATTATA
This sequence comes from Eleutherodactylus coqui, assembly GCF_035609145.1. Lineage (NCBI taxonomy): Eukaryota > Metazoa > Chordata > Amphibia > Anura > Eleutherodactylidae > Eleutherodactylus > Eleutherodactylus coqui. The sequence continues at coordinate 43,528,923 of NC_089841.1, forward strand.
ACCATAAACAAGCACAATGAGGGCCCTATTACTACATGGGGGCACAATTACTATATAGTGACACTATTAGAATATGGGGCACAATAGAAGTATTGCTACTATATTGGGGCACAATGTGACTATTGTTACTATATGGGGACACAATAAAGACACTATTAGTGTATGGAAGTGCAATCAGGCCACTAGGACTATATGGGGGCACAATGGGGGCTCTATTGGTATATGTGGCTTAATGAAGCACTCAATATTTGGGGGAACAAAGGAGCCATTATTACTATACTGGGGCACAATGTAGCCAATATTATTATATAGAGACACAATGGGGGCTCTATTACTGTATAGGGGCATAATGGTGGGGTTTATTAGAATATTGAGCACAGTAAGGACATTATTACATAGGCGTACAAAGGGGCCACTATTGCTATATGGTGCAGACATTACTATGTAGGGACACAATGTGGGAACGATTACTATATAAGGCCACAATAGAAGCACTATTACTGTATGGGGACACTATGACTATATGGGTATACAAGGAGGGCTTTATTATTTTATGGAAATACAATAAGGCACTATTAGTAACTGAGGGTACAATGGGGGAAGTATTACTGCATGAGGACACTTAGTATATGGGGGAAGAATGGCAGCACTATTACCATATGGGGGTGCAGCATCCGAGGGGCAGACCCTCAGCCGAGGAGACAGCAGGGTAGAGAAATGCCTTGTCATGGCGCTCTACCATCTTCTCCCTAAGGGTAGCTCGGGACCCAACCTCGTTACCACTACTACAGTTCCCCCCTACTTAAGAAAATCCAACCCTGGCGCCTCATTAAAATGGAGCATATGTAACCAGAACCAGAACTTCTCAGTGTTCTGTCTTATTTATCACTCTAGAACTATCTATCTCAGTCTAGGATAGTGTAAGGCAAAACGTTACACACATTCCCCTTTTGATTACTACTCAGAGTTAACCCCACCCGGTGTACTCAGACTACCTGGGATCTCACTTGTGGTGTGCAGTTGTAATATACAACAGCATGTAGGAAATGCACTGTCCAGTCAAAAGAACAAATACTGCTGGGCTGGGCAGAATCCAGGATTCACTACCATATGCTAGGGGGCCCTTCATAATTCTTCTCCCCAAAGCTTTAAATTGAAATACATCACTGTAAACTGACACTCAGATAGAAAATGGTGACTGGCAGACTTTTGAAATTGAGCATGAACTTCACTTTCCTCTGACTCGTGATGGGTGGTAGCTTAAAGTCAATACCCCCAACCAAGCTGAGTATATGATAATGAGGCTGTGTCTCCTGGATGTTAGGTGTGGCAGATGTGGGCATCATTCTCTGAATCTGTGATTGCCTTTTTTCCAGCATTGCCATGGTTAAATTGGTTCCGCCTATTCTACCCAGCTGCAGGTTGTTGGTCATCTCTTCACAACTATATATAGACCTCAGACCTGATAGCCCCTGCTGCAATGTTGTTGTATGAGCCTTCATATATGCACGTGTCGCAGCTTGTTCCTGTGTTTGCAGTTTATGCTTGGTCTAGCGTTTGCTCAAGTACTTCCAGCTTGGTCATGAACTTGCTCACTCCTAGGTTCTGCAACAGCATGGTGTTATCCTATTTCCTGGTGATCAGTCCTGAGAGGGTTAATCAGTGCCTAGGTTCCCATGCAGGGCCGCCCTTGTCAGGGTGATTTCTCTGCTATTGATAGGCAGTGACTTTTCATCTCCTGCTTCCAGCATAGAGTTGGATTCCCTGATCACCTTGCATTCCAAGTCACGCCTTTCAGCGGTCGGCTGTCTGCCCTAACAGTCTATTCCATCTACTGGTTGGGCGACACAGTGGATCCACATCAAATCTCTAACATTGGGACAGACAAGACACAAGACTGACACTGGAGTAATTGGATTTGCAGGCTGAAATGTCTAGACCTTCTGACTAGATCATTCAGACACACCATTCAACACAAACGTTCATTCCGTACAATTAGCAAACTTTAAATCCACTCCTCATACACTCTCCTGCACATTTGTATAAAACTTTAACATTGCATACAATTTATACTCTAAACGGTATGCATAACGTGAAATAATGTCCTTTCTTCAATAAAGAGAAATAATTTTAGTCTTTTCAAATTGTTTCTGTAACAAGAGTCTATCAACACCAAGTAACTTTTCTCACTACCGTAGCTCTTCTGATTCGGATTCTGTGGGAAAGCCGGTTGACGTAGCACTACTTCCCCAGGAACATATTCCTATGGAAGAACATAGAGGCGACCTTGCTCTAGAAAGTCCTGCAACCTCTAAATCCTCTGGAGCGCTGTCTACTACTTGTTGGGATGGCTCAGAACAGTACTTTGACTTCCGCCGTGGCCCGCGCAAATCCAGCGGGCAATTGTCTTTGTCTTCAAAGACGAAGGAAAAGTTCTGGTCACTGTACTCCACAATGTATGGCCACAGGTGCTCCGGTAGGCTCCTCTTAACCTTGCCGTTGTCCTGATGAACGAGGATCCATGGTGGACACAGATAAGCCACAAACCCTGTGTGTGTCTGGTAAAGTTTAACTGACTTGTCCCTTTTCCTGGTAAGCGTAAAGTCAGCAAAGGTGTTTCTTTGCATCAGTTTTCCAGCCAGCGGATGTACAACAGTGGGCAAGCTCTCTACTGTAGCAACAACTTCCACAGGCCTTAATTTAGGCAATTGGCTGAGTGCTTTCTTTCTTCTCTACTCTGCCACTTCCTCTGGGGTTGCAGGTGAGATGAATGGCATCCAGTATATCACCTCCTTCTCATCCATGAAAAAAATTGGGGTTTGGATGGCGGGTAGCCAGCATGTATTGCTCTAAGCTTAGTATCAGACATGTCACCAGTGGGGGGTTCTCTCGCTGGTCTGTAGAAAAAGTTCTGAAGAGTCACTCACCAGCATGCCTGACTCCTCCCGTGGGTGGTTCCCAGTACTTTCCTGTTGCTGCTTCGCAGTGGGGCCCTTTTCCACCCCGACTTTTTATATAGCAATGTCGGGAGTTTTGTAGCGGGAGATTTGGGCGGGCTTTTCTCGAGTAGATGATAAAAAAGGCTGGGCGCCATCTTGAAAGTTCATATTGTCATTAGTGGTTTCCATCAGAACATGCAAGTCTGGCAATTCCACTCATGTGGAGCAATATGTCCAACAATACTATACAGTCATTTTCCATTTTGTAATGCATTTTAGGTACCAGTACATAGAATTTCGGTTTAAAGAAAGATTTCTTACCTTCTTCTACTTCTCGCTGGCGTGAGTATTTGATCTCTGCATCTTGCAGGCGGCAATACTTAGTCTCTGCATCTCGCTGGCGGTAATACCTTGTCCTTTTTAATTCTTTAAACGTGGCGGACCCGCAACCTTGACCTTTTCCTCTTTTATGGCTTAGACGGTTGGAAGTATCTGAGAGGCTGAGAGGGTTGGAAGTATCTTGTCTTTGAATTTTGGAAGGTTCAGAGGGTTTGATGCCAGAAGCAAAATCCACTTTGCTTTATGCAAGGCAAGGAGGTCCAATCTCGTTCGTGACTTCTTTAATTATTCAGCAAATTTTTGGGGGATACGACGTTATCAACCGGTTTGTGACACAAAGCTTCACCCTACAGCGTCCGAGAAGCAGGCCCTCAGCCGTGGAGACAACGGGGTAGAGAAATGCCTTGTAATGGGGCTCAACCATCTCCTTCTAAGAGTAGCTCGGGACTCGACCTCGTTACCAACAGTGGGAGATCACGAATTAGTAACCATGGTTACCTGTAGTCCTGCTTGTCACTCGTGATGCCAACGTTCCATCCTCTGCGGTGAATCTTTCAGAAGGAATAAAGAAGTCCAAGCACACAGAGTGTCTTTTCTGAATGAGAACTGGGAAAGTTCGATTCTGTCCATTGACTTAAACGATGATAACAAATAATGATAAAGCAGTTCTTTCAGTAGTGAAGCAGGGAGGATTCACGGGGTATTTGTACATCCACAGTCATAGTTATCTGCAGGAACTCACTCTCCCAGTAACTCTTTCTCTATCCTGCCAGTCACTCACTGGCTTTCTCGCTCTCTGGAGGTTTCTCTATTTCTCTGGATGCACGCGACTCTTGCGCAGTTCTTTCCGGGTCTGGGCTCATGCACACTTTGTGGCTAGCCACAATGGGGAGTATCTCGGGAAGGATAGGCCAAGAGGGAACAGCAGGCCACCTCTCAGCCTCCTCCATGTCTCCCTCCTCTCACTATATCTCTCTTCTACTTAGATCCTCTCTACATAGACTCCTGACATAGACATATGACCCCTCTTTTATTCAACACGCAAGACAAAATGATACTTTTCCAGACATGACTAGACATTAACCGATTCATGCCTGCAGACATCCAATACACATGAATCTGATGCATTCCACATACAAAACAGTGCACAGGACAAACGTAAAACATATATTCTGAGGTGCTGGAGGTGACCCCTAACTTTGGGCCACTATATGGTAATAGGGCACAGAGGGGGCACTCTTAATGTATGAGGAGCTATTACTGTGTGGAGGCACGAAGGGGATAATGTTATTGTGTGAGGTCTAATCATGGCACTGCTGCTATTTGAGATGCACTATTAATTGTGGAGCACAATGGATTAATCTCTGGGGCACTAAGTATGTAGTGTGTGCGTGCGTGCGCGCGCGCGCGTGTGTGTGTGTGTGTATGTATGTATGTATATATAGAGGTAGGGATATCCTGGAAAAGCTGAAGATGTTGGTGTGTTAAATTCTGAAGAAATTAGTAATGGCTGAAAGAAGTCATCATGGCGATCTGGGCTGATAGAAGAAGACAAGTGAAAATAACGGAAATCAGTGATGATGTCACCTGTGATGACTGCTTTTCACTGTACTATAATTACTAGATAATAACTATGTCACTAGCACCTGCACATTCAAGCAACAAGTTAGAAAGAGGGGCAGTCCAAATATTTCCCTGGTGACATCTGACTTTTATTACGCACTTACCAGTAACAAAGATAACAATGTAATTATAAGTGTCCATGTTGTGTAGAGATAAAGGCTGGACTCCAGAATCAGAATTTGGTGCCAATTTACATCAGTCTGATGCTGTAAACTGGCAGCATTTTCCTTTTCTTATGGGCCTCCTCTGCTGTATGGACACTGTGCAGCTTTTTATGTTGACAAACTCAGCCCAAGAATTTGGCTACAAATCTATTGCATAACCTTTAGTAAATACCTAACACCTGGAATAGTTCACAGGTCAGGAATATGTTCCGCTCACCAATGATATATGACAACAGGAACAGAATGTTCATTAAGGCAAGTGTCCTTCTCAATAGAAAAAATGCATTACATTGATACCGTATATTACAGTATCAATGTCAGCTACTGGCAGGTATACTCACACACTTCCTCCAGTGACCTCACCTCTGCATTACTGCAAAACACTAGTCATGGTCAGCCCGCTGTTTCTGACGTCATTTTCACTCTCTGCCTGACAATGAACCTTTTAAAAACTGAATTTCATTCATTCATGAATAGCTAAGCGCGGGCTGTAATTGGCCGAGCGCTCAGCCAATCAGCACAGCCCTTTCAGGAGGCTGAAAGTGCTGGACAGCAGTGCAGGGTGCAGGGGAGCCAGCCGGAGGACGCGTCTGAGCAGCGGAGAGTTGAGTACATTTTTTTTTTTTTTTTATCCAGCTAATGATGATTTTCATGGAAGGGTTTATATTTCAAGCCCTTCCCCAAAAATCATACTGGAGCCAACCCCATTGAAAGCAATGGGAAAGCATGCTGCACTTCTGCGACAGCTGTGACTGCTGTGACAGCTGTGGCAGAAGTCCGCGGTATGCTCCCTATGTTTTCAATGGGGCTAGCGCTGCTGCAGCTGACCCCATTGAAAACACTGGCGATATTCCAGCGTTTTTCTTGTGCTGCGAGTGTTTTCACTTGCTCTCGCAGCAGAAAGAGAGAATAAAACGCCAGTGGGTGTACAGCAACGTCGATGGATAAAAAAGGAGCTATAATTTTTTAAAAGGGGGGAAGAAAAAATGAAAAAGGGGATGCGTCAATTAAGGGTTAAACTCTCCCCTCTCCAATCTGTCCTGCATATAGCAGCCAGGCTCATCCTTGTGTCCTACACTGATACCTAGTGTTACTATGCGGGGTTGCTGGTTCTCCCGGGGTGGAGTCCCGCATGCCCTGGCTTGTTGTCTGGCTGCCGGGGGCGCGGGTGCCTGGCCGGCGTGGGCGGTGGGGTGCTGGTGGTGCGCAGCACCGTGCACGCGCACATCTGTGAGTGCTGCTGCCGTGCACGAGCTCCTTTTTATTATGTTCTGTTGGGAGTTGGTTGTCTCCCTCTCTCCGCCCCTGGGCGGTGGCTTTTGTTTAAAGGTCAGGCAGTGAGTGGCAATCACTGCCAGTTATTGGTTTCCCTCAGTGTGCTAGCTAGTCTGCCTCGGTTGGTCTCCTGCTTTCTTCATCTTGTCGGCTATACTTTGCTATTATCCACCAGGTTTTTCCGTCTGGCTCAGTTCTGCTTATTATTGTTCATGTTGGTTATTTACATCAGCCTTTTCTGTCAATATTCTACCCTTTCCATCCAGGTACGCCAGCATCCCTTTTTTGGTCCCTAGTGAGAGTAGGGACCGCCGCCCAGTTGCCCGCCAGGAGTGGAGGCAAGTAGGCAGGGACAGGGGTTGTGGGTGAGATCTAGGGCACCCGGACTGGCGTATCAAGGGTAGTATACCGTAACACCTAGACCCTGCACCAGTCACTGCACCAATCCCTCCACCCTGTGACAGTCACTGCATCAATACTTCCACTACCATCCACTATAGAATATCATTTTTACTCATCACTTTCATCCATAAAGCTCTCTGCAGTACTGCACCTCCCTATATCTCCTCTGTCTACCACCCTACCTGTGCTCTCTGCTAATGATTTCAGACTAAATTCCTCCATAATCCGAACCTTCTGTGTTCAGAACTTCCCCCAAGCTGCACCAGTTCTCCAGAATGTACTACCTTGAACAATCCAGTTGATTCCCAATATCCACAGGTTTAAGCACACCCTAAAATGGATCTCTTTAGGGTGACCGATCACACCCTCTAATGTAACTCTTCTATGTTCTCTCTCAGAATCTGACCCCCTCATCCCAGAGTATCCTCCACACCACATACACTGTAAGCAGCCCAGTGAGTGGCTCATATAGCTTTATCTATACTACTTTATTTATATAATAGATGGCCGACCATTAAATAGAACAAGTACTGCCACCTCACGTGCCCCTATTTCCTTATAGATTATAAACTCCTGTGTCACCTATTTCCTCATAGACTGTAAGCTCTTGTGTCCCTCTATTTCCTCATAGATTGTAAGCTCCAGTCACCCCTATTCCCTCATAGACTGTAAGCTCTTGTGTCCCATTATTCCCTCATCTACTTAAGCTCTTGTGCCCCCCTATTTCCTTAAAGATTATAAGCTCTTGTGTCCCTCCTATTTCCTCATAGACTGTAAGCTCTTGTGTCCTACTTTTTTCCTTCATAGATTGTAAGCTCTTGTGGCCCCCCATTCCCTCATAGACTGTTAGCACTTATGCCATGCCCATGTCCTCATAGATTGTAAACTCTTTGTCACCTCTATTCCCTCAAACTGTAAACTCTTGTGTCCCTCTATTCCCTCATAGACTGTAAGCTCTTGTGTCCCCTATTCCCTCATAGACTGTAAGCTCTTGTCTCCCCTATTCCCTCAGACTGTAAGCTCTTGTGTCCCCTATTCCCTCATAGACTGTAAGCTCTTTGTCACCTCTATTCCCACAGACTGTAAGCTCTTGTGTCCCCTATTCCCTCATAGACTGTAAGCTCTTGTGTCCCTCTATTCCCTCATAGACTGTAAGCTCTTGTGTCCCTCTATTCCCTCATAGACTGTAAGCTCTTGTGTCCCTCTATTCCCTCATAGACTGTAAGCTCTTGTGTCCCTCTATTCCCTCATAGACTGTAAGCTCTTGTGTCCCCTATTCCCTCAGACTGTAAGCTCTTGTGTCCCCTATTCCCTCATAGACTGTAAGCTCTTTGTCACCTCTATTCCCTCATAGACTGTAAGCTCTTGTGTCCCTCTATTCCCTCATAGACTGTAAGCTCTTGTCTCCCCTATTCCCTCAGACTGTAAGCTTTTGTGTCCCCTATTCCCTCATAGACTGTAAGCTCTTTGTCACCTCTATTCCCACAGACTGTAAGCTCTTGTGTCCCCTATTCCCTCATAGACTGTAAGCTCTTGTGTCCCTCTATTCCCTCATAGACTGTAAGCTCTTGTGTCCCCTATTCCCTCAGACTGTAAGCTCTTGTGTCCCCTATTCCCTCATAGACTGTAAGCTCTTTGTCACCTCTATTCCCTCATAGACTGTAAGCTCTTGTGTCCCTCTATTTCCTCATAGACTGTAAGCTCTTGTCTCCCCTATTCCCTCAGACTGTAAGCTCTTGTGTCCCTTATTCCCTCATAGACTGTAAGCTCTTTGTCACCTCTATTCCCACAGACAGTAAGCTCTTGTGTCCCCTATTCCCTCATAGACTGTAAGCTCTTGTGTCCCCTATTTCCTCATAGACTGTAAGCTCTTGTGTCCCCCCTATTCCCTCATAGACTGTAAGCACTTGTGTTCCCTATTCCCTCATAGACTGTAAGATCTTGTGTTCCCTATTTCCTCATAGACTGTAAGCTCTTGTGTCCCCTATTCCCTCATAGACTGTAAGCTCTTGTGAGTGTATATTACTGTACATGATGTCTGACCTCGCCTGTACATGTTCCCGCTGATCTGTACAGTGCTACATCATAGATTCGCGCTATAAGAATGATGCTTATATTACTGATTTCCCAGTACTGCAGGCTTCTGTGGCTGTTTTATGTAGGAACAACGAGTCTTGTTGTGGCATATTTATATGAGGGTGCGCGCCGCTCAGTTAATTAACACATTAATTTTGGGAATGAGAAATCTAAACATGAAGCTACTCTGCTGTCATACTTTGTGTCTTTTTATGGTGCTCTCTGTATAATGCAATAACTTCATCGTATAAGTTGTTACGGTTCTCAAATTAAAATGCATTTATTCTTTTATCGTTACATTTTAATTTAATTAACATGATGGGACATTTTTTGTGCAACCAAAAGATTGTACTTCTTCTTATGACTTCTTTACAATGAATAGATGTACTGTATAGCGTATACCACAATGCCTTATGGCTAGGACTTATGAAGGGTTATAACAGTCATTACCACGGACCTGCAGGGCTCTGTTACTTCTTGGCCTGTCTCTATGAAGCAGTACCTCCCAATTTTTTACCAATCAAAAGAACAAGTAATTTTTTAACGTTAGGTCACACCCCTTTTATGATAAACCCCACCCTTTGTATCCCTTCAAAGTACTACCCCGTTTCTCTGAAAATAAGACCTACCCCCCAAAAAAGCCCTAGCATGACTTTTAAATAGTGTCCAGGCAGCTATACATGCAAAAACATATATTTTAGAGTAAATATTAATATTTATTTTCGGTGAAACAGGGTAGTGCTCCTCAGAGAGTCTTTCATAGAAATAGTGCCTCACAGTGACCCCTTGACAGTAATAGTGCCACTTAGTGACTTTCGTACAGTAATAGTGCCCCTCAGTGGCCTCAATACACATAAATTGTGCTCCTTAGTGTTCTTCTCACAGTGATTGTGTCTCTGTATTCCACCGCCTCCAAATGCCCCTACGTAATAGTAATGACACGGCATGCACCCCCAGTTAAAATAATGCCCTCACATGCCTTTCTCAGTAATAAAGCCCTCACATGCCTTTGTTGTGGGTGCGACCACAGGTTCAGGATGGTGAAGCAGGTGACAGATGGAGACAAAGGGCAGATTTTTTAAATAAAAATATAACTTTTACTGAAGTGGAACTTGATAAATATTTCATCACCATAGGCGTCCTCTGCTGGGCGCTGCGGGCACACTCTGCTCTCATGTCCTCTCTGCAAACCCCTTTCTGCTCCTATGATGTAGTTCTGTCCTTTTTATATCATCCCCACGGACTGCTACTGACCTTGCTCCCCTTTCTCTGTATCCACTATTCGACCGTGGTTCTGGCCGGTGGAAGAAACTTCTACATACCGTGTTTCCCAGAAAATAAGACAGTGTCTTATATTAATATTTGTTCAAAAAGGTTTTTTTTTAAAAAATGCATAGCTGCCTGGACACTATTTAAATTGACTTTTTTAATTAACTGTTAGCAGGGCTTAATTTTGGAGTAGGGCTTATATTTCAAGCATCCTCAAAAAGACAGAAAAATCATTTTGCATCCTCAAAAATTCTGGAAAATCATGCTATGTCTTATTTTCAGGGTATGTCTTATTTTCAGGGAAACAGGGTAGCATTGCAGCACTCATCAGACCAACAGTAGCAGGTGCCGGTCTCCTGCTTCCCCACTCCCCCAACCGACCGGATACCGGACCAGAGGGGACAGGACTCATAGTGCAGCCATTGGCTGAAGATTCCGAGTGACTGTGCTACTTACATAGTAAGGGCGGGTGAAGGGCCCTTAATGGGGTTGGACCAGAATAAAGTTTTATCGCTTATCCATAGAATAGGTGATAAAAGAATGATAGTCCCACCATTGAAACCCCTACCAATCCCAAAACATGGGTCCATGTCCCTCTCTGAAGCTTTAAGAGTGGGAGAAAATGAGGAGTGTTGGTTTCTGAGTGAGGAAAAGTCAGAAGTGTGCAGACGAGAGTCGGGTGCAGCCAGGAGAGTAGCTAGAGATAATCTCCTGGTAGTGCTGTGTGCGGAACAGTTGCTGCCAGCGTGTGGGTACTCCTCGGGATAATAAGACAGATTGGTGGTGAAGGCACGTAACACCCTCAGCTCCCTCTTCCTCCTCTCCTCCTCCTGCTTCAGATTACCATTCTGCACAACGGACTTGAAGACGCTGATTCACGGGTAAGAATGGTGTTGTGTTCAGTACACGGGTCCTGGACTTTGATGGTAGGACTAAAAGACTGAACCCCCAGGAATGGGTAAATCTCTTGTTTGCTACTATCATTTATGTTACTAAAGGTCTACATGCCCAGGAGTGGGTCGGAACTTGTATTATCATTAACATTTACCGCTGAGCATCACAATGGTGAAGCCTGCTGCATATGTCACCTTCCCTCTAAGTCTACATGCTACTGCCAGTGACCGGGCCGTCTATCGTACCAGGCCTGCCTCTGACTCGGTCTAGAAATTTGGTGAATCGGTCGAATTGAACTTTCGAAAAGTCCACTCACTCAACACTAGTTGCAGGACCTAAGGGGTTACTTATTTTTCTTTCTAATTAATCCAATTGATCGTTGGCTCCCGGTTCAGTCGTTCATTTACTTTGTAACAATATATCATTTATGAAGATGCAGGAAAAGAAAAACTTCCCCTCTCGGCCCGCAGATCAGTTTTGCAATAAGGAAACGAGTGAAAGGATGGAAGTGCCACTTTCGTCATCCGTCAATGTTGACCTTAACGTTTTGGCATCCTGTGAACTACTCCAGGTGTTATTCTTACCTGTGAGGTGCAGTAATCGCAGAACACGTCCTCAAAAGCGGGAAGCATTAATCAAGCTAAAGTGACAAAACAAACAGACGCAATCGCTGAACTAAATGTGACTACACAGAAGATGGATACAACGAGGGCACGCCGTGTACTGTACACTTCTCATATTACTGTGTTTCCCTGAAATAAGACACTGTCTTATATTAATTTTTGCCCCAAAAGAGGCACAGTGTCTTATTTTCAGGAGGGATCTTATGAATGACATCATTGAATGGCTGTGATTGGCTCATCGTCCGCCGGCTGTGATTGGCTGAGGCCCCGATTCTGAACCAATCACAGCAATCTCTTGCTGGAGGAGGGGTATTCAACCCTCGTTACCAGGAAGAGAATGCTCTTCCAGTGCTGAGGATGGCACGGATGACTTCCGAGCACCTGGAGAGCAGCGAGAGGGACCAGGACAGCAGCTGCGAGGTGTATATACATACAGTATATTTTTTTCATGTAGTGTAGCGAGAGCTTATTTTCCGGGGAGGGTTTATATTTCAAGCTGCCCCCCCCCCCCAAAAAAAAGGGTAGGACTTATTATCGGGGTAGGTCTTATTTTCAGGGAAACACGGTAATAAAATTAGTACCAACTACTTCTTCTATATATGCAGATGAAGAGACTGGTGCTGGTGAAGTCATATATCGCACCCCCATCCTGTGTACTGATGCATTAAGGCCCAATGCACACGGAAGGATTTTTGCTGCGGAATCTAGCCGCGGATTCTGCAGCAATGTCCGTCCGTAGCATGCAATTTAAAATGACTCTTCCTCACACAGGAGCGGAAATCACTTGTGATTTCCATTTACAGAGGAAGAATCGCATCATGCTTTATTTTCGTGTGTGACTTGCACGGACAACTTCCATTACAGTCAATGTAAGCCATCCGACTCGCGGCGATTGTGAAATGTCAATTTTGTAATTTGCTGTGGATCCGCATTATCGCCGGGGTGATGGTGTGTCATTCTCTGCACTGCGCATGTGCACTGGCGCTCTGGTCGGCACATCCGCAGCACACAGAAGACCAATCCAGACAGGTACAGAAGAGAATAACGCTGGTTCATGAGTTGAGAATGAATACACAAAATTAGCATTTCAGTTTAGTGATCCCTGCACTCAGCTCACCTTCAATGTGGAGAGTGGCAGGTGGCACCATATTACTTTTTTCCTTACACAGCAAAAAATCTAAAATTACCACTAGTACCCTCATATGGCCCTTGGTCCTAGGAAAGGCTCAAACATGATTTGAACTAGTACTCTTGTGAGTGAGTAGTAAGTTATCCTACACCTTCTTTTGTCCACTACCTCTCATGCTTTAAGCTTGCTAGTGCTGTTGAACTACTACACATTATCTGCACATTGGGGGTAAGCGCGATTGGACACAGACATTCTCATTAGCAAACCTTAAACGTTGGACTCACAGGCTTTCTCTAGGAGTGCGAGCATGAAGCAGGATTCACAGGTCATCTCTATGAGTGGACACAGGAAGCAGGACTCACAGGATTTCTCTATGAGTAGATGGGGAAGCAGGACTCACAGGCTTTCTCTATGAGTAGATGGGTAAGCAGGACTCACAGGCTTTCTCTATGAGTGGGTGGAGGAAGCAGGACTCGCAGGCTTTCTCTATGAGTGGACAGAGGAAGCAGGACTCTCAGGCTTTCTCTACGAGTGGATAGAGGAAGCAGGACTCACAGGCTTTCTCTATGAATGGGTGGAGGAAGCAGGACTCACAGGCTTTCTGTATGAGTGGGTGGAGGAAGCAGGGCTCACAGGCTTTCTCTATGAGTAGATGGGGAAGCAGGACTCACAGGCTTTCTCAATGAGTGGGTGGAGGAAGCAGGACTTACAAGCTTTCTCTATGAGCGGATGGGGAAGCAGGACTCACAGGCTTTCTCTATGAGTGGGTGGAGGAAGCAGGACTCACAGGCTTTCTGTATGAGTGGGTGGAGGAAGCAGGACTCACAGGCTTTCTGTATGAGTGGGTGGAGGAAGCAGGACTCACAGGCTTTCTCAATGAGTGGGTGGAGGAAGCAGGACTTACAGGCTTTCTCTATGAGCGGATGGGGAAGCAGGACTCACAGGCTTTCTCTATGAGTGGGTGATGGAAGCAGGACTCACAGGCTTTCTCTATGAATGGGTGGAGGAAGCAGGACTCACAGGCTTTCTGTATGAGTGGGTGGAGGAAGCAGGGCTCACAGGCTTTCTCTATGAGTAGATGGGGAAGCAGGACTCACAGGCTTTCTCAATGAGTGGGTGGAGGAAGCAGGACTTACAGGCTTTCTCTATGAGCAGAAGGGGAAGCAGGACTCACAGGCTTTCTCTATGAGTGGGTGGAGGAAGCAAGACTCAAAGGCTTTCTCTATGAGTAGGTGAGGAAGTAGGACTCACAGGCTTTCTCTATGAGTGGGTGGAAGAAGTAGGACTCACAGGCTTTCTCTATGAGTAGGTGGAGGAAGCAGGACTCACAGGCTTTCTCTATGAGTAGGTGGAGGAAGCAGGACTCGCAGGCTTTCTCTATCAGTGGGTGGAGGAAGCAGGACTCACAGGCTTTCTCTATGAGTGGGTGGGGAAGCAGGACTCACAGGCTTTCTCTATGAGTGGGTGGAGGAAGCAGGACTCACAGGCTTTCTCTAAGAGTCCCAACAGCAGTTAGATAGCTTTTTACAAGAAAATTCTAAATCACATAATAGAAAAACTATATTATCCCCGAGCTCCGTGTCTTTCTCACTGTCCCAGGCTACCCTTGGAAAGGAGACCTGACAGAGCCACTTTAATTATATTTTAACCTCATAAACTATAATATTTTGACAAAATGCAATTACTCCAGTAAACAATAATGTCATCCTTGCCATCTTTATTGTTTATTATATTACTCTAAAATGGAGAAACTCCTAATAAATAACATTAAAATAGTATCAGATCGTGATTTACAGCAGCGGTGGGATGTCATCAGCCAAAAAAATGCAACAACATAGACATAACCCTTATAACAATACACTAATAATTAGGCATTTGCGTACCCAGACCAGGCGGTCATGTTTTATAAAGAGGTGCCGCTGTCCTCATTCATCACTATGAAGGCATCTGATATATTTAGTATGTCTCATCTTTACATAGTGTCAGTCTGCAATGAAAAGTAAGCAAGAAGTAACAGTAGAGCTTTATTGCAGGGATTAGGCGCTATTACACAACAGCAAATAAAATGTCAGACGTGTTTATTATAGAAACGATGGGGTTAATTAAGGTCAAGTGTTGAATACAGTCACATATACAGATGTTGTAAAGATTAATTTAAAGGGAAAGTTACATGTGCAATTTTAATTTCATTCATTAGATCTCAATCTGTAGGAGAGAAATAAGTGGGTGGAGAAAGCAGGACTCACATGCTTTCTCTATGAGTAGGTGGAGAA
The DNA here is from genome assembly GCF_035609145.1 of Eleutherodactylus coqui. Taxonomy (NCBI): domain Eukaryota; kingdom Metazoa; phylum Chordata; class Amphibia; order Anura; family Eleutherodactylidae; genus Eleutherodactylus; species Eleutherodactylus coqui. The sequence goes on from NC_089841.1 coordinate 43,543,929, forward strand.
AGCCGGACTCACATGCTTTCTCTATGAGTAGGTGGAGGAAGTAGGACTCACAGGCTTTCTCTCTGAGTGGGTGGGGGAAGCAGGACTCACAGGCTTTCTCTATGAGTGGGTGGGTGAAGAAAGCAGTACTCACGCTTTCTTTAGGAGTGCGTGGGGAAAGCAGGACTCACAGGCTTTCTCTATGAGTGGGTGGTGGAAGCAGGACTCACATGCTTTCTCTATGAGTGGCTAGGGGGAAGCAGGACTCCCAGGCTTTCTCTATGAGTGGGTGGAGGAAGCAGGACTCACAGGCTTTCTCTATGAGTGGGTGATGGAAGCAGGACTCACAGGCTTTCTCTATGAGTGGGTGGAGGAATCAGGACACACAGGCTTTCTCTATGAGTGGGTGGGTGAAGAAAGCAGTACTCACGCTTTCTCTAGGAGTGCGTGGGGAAAGCAGGACTCACAGGCTTTCTCTATGAGTGGGTGGTGGAAGCAGGACTCACAGGCTTTCTTTATGAGTGGGTGGAGGAAGCAGGACTCACAGGCTTTCTCTATGAGTGGGTGGTGGAAGCAGGACTCACATGCTTTCTCTATGAGTGGCTAGGGGGAAGCAGAACTTACAGGCTTTCTTTATGAGTGGGTGGAGGAAGCAGGACTCACAGGCTTTCTCTATGAGTGGGTGGAGGAAGCAGGACTCAGGCTTTGACTATGAGTGGGTGGAGGAAGCAGGACTCACAGGCTTTCTCTATGAGTGGGTGGAGGAAACAGGACTCACAGGCTTTCTCTATGAGTTGTTGGAGGAAGCAGGACTCACAGGCATTCTCTATGAGTGGGTGGGGGAAGCAGGACTCACAGGCTTTCTCTATGAGTTGTTGGAGGAAGCAGGACTCACAGGCTTTCTCTCTGATTGGGTGATGGAAGCAGGACTCACAGGCGTTCTCTATGAGCGGATGGGGAAGCAGGACTCACAGGCTTTCTCTCTGAGTGGGTGATGGAAGCAGGACTCACAGGCTTTCTCTATGAGTTGGTGGAGGAAGCAGGACTCACAGGCTTTCTCTATGAGTTGGTGGAGGAAGCAGGACTCGCAGGCTTTCTCTATGAGTGAGTGGAGGAATCAGGACTCATAGGTTTGTACTTGTACACAAAGTTCACCTTTTAGTATGTTTTTAGAGTGTGGGAGGAAACCAGAGCACCTTCCACATACAAGAAGAACATATTATCTTAATGCGGATATTATATTATATATTATATCATATAGTGCTATATCAATGCCAGATGGAGCTATAAGGAGCCATCTTCAGCTGTGAGGAAGAGCTGAAAATGGCCAACGGAGCTCAAGTGCTGCAGCGTGAAATTGTAGGTACTCTTTAAAGCAAGTGCTTGTAAAATCTCCTCTATCTCATTGCTGACAGCGCTCAGAGAGGAAATCGCAGAGTCCCGTAATGATGGCGGCAATCATAGTCTGCTGGAACGTTATTAGCAGATATTGCTAATGTTTATTGCCTCCAGATATCTCTGCTCAGAGGAAATATCAGAGAACCTTCCTGCATCATGTAGAGAAGTGCCATATACTGTATACATACACGGGCGCTCCAACCACTTCCAGTGTCCTCCATATATAAAAGGCAAGGTGTGTTTTGTGTTCTGTGCCGAAATGCTCGCAAAAAGGCCTTGTTCATAGTGACAAAAAATTGCACTAATGTGTACGCAATCGTGCATACGTCCGTGTGAGGGCGGCCAAAAGAAATAATCCCACTGTTTTTTTGCTTTTTTATTCCATCACTGTAAATCTCTGTTGACTTCATGTTTGAACTTTACATTTGATTCATATGCTGGGAAAAGTTCCATATATGCCAAACATACCCATAGGATACCATATGCCAGAGACAACAAACCCTAAAGTGGGACCTTAAGATATAACTTTTATTATTAGATATCTATATATTATAAAATCTGATAGAAAACTATCTGCTGCATCTGCCCCATTCTTGGAATACAAAACTCCGAACATGAAGAAAACTGCTCAGTATGTAATGCTGACTCCCCAATGGTAATGCGGTGTATCAGAGCGGATCTGGATGACTGCTAGGCATTTCCTCCTGAATTAAATGGCCTTCAAATAACAAATTAGACAAAAAAGACACGATCTGAGCAGAAGAAGGCGCCCCCAGAAAACCTAATACACTTTTTATAAAAAGTGTGAGTAGTGAAAGAAATATCTATATTTCAGGCTTTTTGTTCCCAGAACTCAAGCTGTCGGTCCAGGGAATACAGGGTAATAAAGGCACCGCCGGAGCAGCTATATTGTAAAATGGAAACAAGTCATTTCTGAAGAAGTACATTTTTTATATTGTTATTGCACAAAATAATAAAAAACACTCTCTGTCAAAAAACACTCCGGCCCCCAGAAGAAGTTATCGTTGTGCTGTAAAACCCGGCATGCAGTTACATCTCAGGCAGAGTGGCAGGGGGGGGGCTGCAGTATATATAAAAAGTATATATATATATAAAAAAAATAAACACGCTCCTCACCTCCCACTGCCATGATGCTGCCACTCGCCATGCTCTGGTCTTCTGCTTACATCGTGTAGGATAACTTTGTAGTTTTTAGTTGTACCTTTTTAGGGTACATACAACTTCTTGTTCACTTTTTTTTTGAGGAGGCAGAAAAAAAACACTTTGCTTTTTCTTCCTACAGTTGTGTGGGATAAATAATGTTCTTTCTATTGTATTGAGTCGTTACGAATATTTTTGTTTTACAATTTTTTTAGTTTTTTTGCAAAAACAAGACACAAGTGGACAAAAAAGTTTTTTCTCAATTTGAGGGCTTATTCCCACGACTGTATATTGGCTGGCGTTTTCATGTCCGGCCAATATACACTTCCATCTAAACAGTCCCCCCTTCCCTCCCACTCACTGACTCTCTGCCTCTCTCCTCTACTCCCGCGTTTGCAATGGGAGGGGGCGGGACGGAGGCGGAGCTAAGCTCTGCTTTGTCTCACCCCCACTCCCATTGCTGGCTACGGACAAGGGATGGGGGCTTAGCTCCCCCCCATTCCGCCCACTCCCATTGCAAATTGCTCGGAGGGGTGGAGAAAAGCAGAGAGACAGTCAATGGGAGCGACAGCGTATATTGGCCAGGCGTGAAAACCTGGCCTATATACTCACGTCTGAATAAGCCCTTACTTGGATGTTTTTACTTTGTTCTATGTTTCAGTAGGGGACTTTAACATGCGATCCTATGATCTAATTAATATATATATATATATATATATATATATATATATATATATATATATATATATATATATATATATATGCCCTAGTATGTCCTGTGTCGATCTGTAACTGAAATTCTGTCACCCTGAGTTCGGATGACATTATGACATGCTACGGCATTTAAATCAGTAAGCCAATAGAGAGGAACTTGACACCTAATTGTTTATATATATATATATATATATATATATATATATATATATATATATATATGCCTTAGCATGTCCTATGTTGGTTTGTAGCTTAAATACTGCCACCATGTGATTGGATGACCGCATGCTATGCTAAGGAATTTACATTTGCGGGCCAGTAGAAAGGGACTTGATGCCTAATTGTTAATACTGTACAGGCGGGGGGTAGGGGGTTGAGGAAGAATGATGCAAGTGTAGTGGACAGCGGCTCCTGCTACACTCACAGTCAGCGCCTGCATTGAAGTGCTGCACAGGAATGCACAGATGAATAAAATCCTAACCAATGAGATGGTGTATAAAAAAATGGAAATGGATCCAACAGATGATTGTTTGAAGAAATTAAAAAATCTTATATCTAAAGGTCTTAATATGGGCATATTGGAAGAAAAAGAAGCCAGTTTCCTGGTCCCGGAAAATCCTTCTATGGCTGTGATGTATGGATTACCTAAAGTCCATAAAAAAAATTTTCCCCCTCCCTTCCGACCGATTGTAGCAGGGATCGGTTCACCCTGTGAGCGCCTTAGCTCATGGGTGGACCGATCCCTGCAGGCTTTGGTCGGAAGAGTGCCAGGTTATTTACGTGATAGCAAAATGGTTATACAACAGCTAGAAAAATATGATTGGAATTGTGATTTTTGTTGGATTACGTGCGATGTGGTAGATTTGTACTCGAGCATACCACACCATGTGGCTCTATCAGCTGTCAAATATCATTTAGATTTTCACAGTGATTATACAATGGCATTAAAAGAATTTATTTTACTTTCCATTGAATTTCTTCTCACACATAATTTTTTTATGTTTGATAGCAAATATTATTTACAGATATCGGGAGCTCCTTTGGGCTCTCATTTTTCCCCAACTATAGCAAATTTAACAATGAGTTTTTGGGAAACAAAGTTTATTTTTTGCTATGATAATCCATTTAGGGGCCGCATGGTGTGGTATGCTCGCTATATAGATGATATTATTGTCATTTGGAATAAAGAATCAAAAGAGGATATGAACATCACCCTAGAAAAATTTGGAGCATATATCAATAAGAACAGCTACAACTTAAAATTCACTAGTGAATGGAAAGAAAATACAGTATCTTTTTTGGATCTGACTATTATAGGATCCAAAACTAACAATAAGATCGTCTTTAAACCTTTCAGAAAAGAAACCGCGGGTAACACTATATTACATGCACGGAGTGCACACCCACAATATGTAATTAATGCTATACCATTAGGTGAAATGATTAGGGCTAAACGATCTTGTTCTTCCAATGAAGATTATGAAAAAGCGGAAGTTGAAATAATCAATAGATTAAAGGAGAGGGGTTATAAAAAACGTCTACTTAAAAGTGTATCCCGTAAAATGAAAAATAAAGAAAGAGGTCAACTGTTAGTAGATACACACAATAGTGAAAACAGTGACAAGATCAATCCATTAGTTTTCTCTACAAAATATAGTGAACAATTCCATAGCATTAAAGGAGATGTCCCGCGCCGAAACGGGTTTTTTTTTTTTTAACCCCCCCCCCCCCGTTCGGCGCGAGACAACCCCGATGCAGGGGTTAAAAAAACCACCCGCACAGCGCTTACCTGAATCCCGGCGGTCCGGCGTCTTCATACTCACCTGCTGAAGATGGCCGCCGGGATCTTCTACCTTCGTGGACCGCAGCTCTTCTGTGCGGTCCACTGCCGATTCCAGCCTCCTGATTGGCTGGAATCGGCACGTGACGGGGCGGAGCTACACGGAGCCGCTCTCTGGCACGAGCGGCTCCATAGAAGACTGCTGAAGACCCGGACTGCGCAAGCGCGGCTAATTTGGCCATCGGAGGCCAAAAATTAGTCGGCTCCATGGAGACGAGGACGCTAGCAACGGAGCAGGTAAGTATAAAACTTTTTATAACTTCTGTATGGCTCATAATTAATGCACAATGTATATTACAAAGTGCATTATTATGGCCATACAGAAGTGTATAGACCCACTTGCTGCCTCGGGACATCTCCTTTAAGAAAATATTTGTGAAATATTTACCTGTATTAAATCAAGACAGGATAACCAAAAACATCTTAGATAGGGGTATAAGGGTAGTAGCCAAAAGAGGCAGAAATTTATATGACACCTTATCTCCCAGTTCTTTTTCCTCTAAAGAGACTAACATCAATAAAAACTGGTTGAAATATAATGGCTTCGTCAAATGCGGTAGCACAAGATGTAGTACATGTGAACACGCATATAAATGTAATAGCTTCAGTAATAGCTCAAATGATAAGTGTTTCCAAATAAAAGAGTATATGAATTGCAACTCATTTAATGGAATCTACATAATAATGTGTATAGAATGTAAACTGATGTATGTGGGTTGCACTATACGCAAGTTACGCACCCGCATAATGGAACACATCAGAAATATAGAAAAGGGGAACAAACAACATTCGGGAGTAGTGAAACATTTCATTGAAACCCATGGTGGAAATATTAAAAATCTAAGATATTTTGGCATAGAAAAATTAACGAGACATAGAAAACAAAAAGTGGATCATACGGAAGTGTTCAAGCGTGAGGGTTTTTGGATACTCACCTTGAACACGAGGCAACCAGAAGGACTTAATGTTAAAATGGATTTACTATATATATATTGAGTATAGGAATATATTCTCTTATAATCTATTCTTCCTATCTAGTGTAGCATTGATGTAAGATGAATATCATCGCATATACGGGCATATCAAACTTTGATTATGAGCCAACAACTATTTTTTGCAGTTTAAAGGGATTCTGGCATTCTGTTTCATATCCATTAGATTTCTATAGGAGAAGAACATCTTGAATATGCTATTATATGGATACGGTGTAATATAACAAGTGATATGCATAGTTACCATTGGTTCTATGCATTTTTCATGTTATTTAAATGTGATTTATGGATAGGTAGAGCATAATTACCACAAAATGAATTGGACTTAATGTGTTTATAACAGCAATACCATGATAGATAGTAGGTGGTTTCAATGCGTTTTCAAGGCTATTATTATGGTAACATGCGGTTTCAATGCGTTTTCAATGCGTTTATTATGCTAAGAATACACACAAAAAAAATATTATTTTTTTAAAAAAATGTTTTTAATTTTTTTATTTTTTATTTATTTATTTTTTTTCTTTAATTTCTAGACAAACATAATGCATTCATAAAAGCTATACTATAATAGGCAACATATGATTTTTATGCATCTGCAACGTAAGTATGATACAAAAGATATGGCGCACACAATGTTTAAGCGTTTATTTACAAAGATTTAATATTCCATTAATATAGAGAAAAATAGGTCAAGGATATATGTACATATATATTTTTTCATGTGACTTTTTGATGCTGGCTTGTAATTTGTATGTTTCTTCAGGGTTTAACTTGAAGAAAATGTCCACTCATAAGATTTATGTCTTCCTAATATAAAGATTATTCCATACGTTCACAACGTGGGTCATTATGTAACAGATATATAATAGCATTCTGTAAAAAGATAAGAAATATCTGTTCATATGATGCATTAATACCAGCATGCATTTTGCATGCGTTTTTTCTTGTGGGTGTTACATCTAATCATATATAAATAATGAAAGCCATGATATTTGAACAATAGGAGCAACTTATGTATAATATTGTGCATTGTGTTACCGCTAGTAGAATGTTTCCATATTAGTATGCGGTTCCAATGCGTTTGTTTTGTATATGTCATATAAAGACACACATGAGTTATAGTAAGTAAATGCTCACTTATATGTTATGCCACTTTATGCTGCAATGATTATACTATTTTTATCATGATAAAAGCCATACAATGATGTTGTCATAACGTTGGTAATTATGTTTGAAAGATACTTCTCTCACTATTATATCACATAAGGAATCTTTTTAAGATTATGACATGCCCAAAAGTCCCAGTTTAACTAGTACCATAAGGTTTAATAACAATTTGTAAAAGTCAATTAATGAATATGGTTTGAGCTGCAGGTCTGAAGGAAGGAAACCAGCAGACAACCAGCAAGTAACGAAGGAGTTAATATGTCAGACATTTGGTATCAGCAGTGATTGGTTTTAACCTATAAATAAGCAGTCTTATGTTTTGTACATTGAGGTGAACAAGGCTTTACGCCGATACGCGTTCTTGTACTTGTAAAACCATGTACCTGTGAAACCATGTACCTGACTATGCAAGCCTGATATGGAAATAAAGCAAAGGAAAAATTTTATCCATGTGTCCGGATTCCCACACCTTTTTTTACAGGAATGCACAGTTTGATGTGGGCAGTGCCAAGCAGGGATGAAGGGAAGGGGGAGGTAGGAAGCTGCCTCATCCAAACTCCCTCCACTTTGCCGTGCACTCAGCAGTGTAGCGGTAAGTAGATGCATCTTCTTCTATTACAGTCACCATCCTGGGACGGGCTATCTACTACCTCTAGTAGCTCATATAACAGCGTATTATTTCTATTCTTTTACATTGTCAGGCCACTGTTAGGTAATCAATTGACCCCCATCACATTAACCACTTAGATGCCATGTTCAGGTGTTAAACAGCTGGGACTGAAATCATCTTCACTCCTGTCATTTAGCACCAGCTGTATAATGCATATATATGTTGCCTGCTTGATAACTCGCATTCAGCTGCTACAATGGATCTCAGAAACAGCTGAGTAAAAACGGAATGTTTCCAATTTGGCCAGAGAAACGTCTTCTTCCCCAGGAAATGGCTGAGCTGCTCCAGTAATGACTCTCTACAACCCTCCAGCCTCATCTGCATTCATTATTTCCTCTCATTATTTAATAAAATACATTTCTTACTTTATAATTTCATGATTGAGAAATAAAATGCCTCGGATTTTGGAAAGTAAATTGCCATTCCTATTTTATAAAAAGAAAGTGCACGACCTTCTGCTACATCAGTCTGAAGACACTGGACAGCCTGGAGAACATCATATCATTATGGTTTGGCTGTCTACACTCTGGAAAGTAGAGAAAAGTTTATAAAAGTTGATCGTTACTATAAAAAGTTTGCCCCTAGCCGTACTCCACATCTGCAGTGAGTCTTCAGTTCCCTGAAAATTGATCTCCCCCCTGATTATCAGCTCTTCTTGCTGCTTTCCCATTTACCTGGCCATCTCTCTCAATCACATACCATGGGGTCTGCAGTTTGACCTCTTTGGGCACCTTCTATTCTGGAGGCACTCAACAGTTGGACCTCAGCTGCCAGCTGTCCGGACCAGGAGAAGGAGGTGCTGCCAGTTCCCCTTCCCTCTCCACTAAGTCCTTCCGGTGCGATCACACTGACAGGACCTGACACTGTAACGTAGCTTCACTCCTTCCCCAACTCTGGACTCATTGATCTTGAGAACCAGAGCCAAGGGTGGTAAAGGAGTGAGGCTACGCTGTGGCTCATAGTAGGGGCGGAAGGAAGATTTTACATGGGACCAGCCTCAGGTTATCCTTCTAAGCTCCCAATGGATACAGTAATAAAACAAATGTTACCAAACAGACTTTAAAGGAACAATACACTAAAATGTCCATAGACTATACGACACCCTCTTACAGTATCAGCAGGATGGGAAGAGTGTGCAAAGATGAGTCGGTGTGGTGATGGCGGTCTGGGCCCAGATAGAGAACAAAACAAAAACAGACATCATCAAATCAGAGAAAACATCACCTGTGATCACAGGAGGTAACAGCACTGTAATCACTATCACTGTATAGAACTGGTATCCTGGCTCATAAGCATTCAAGAAGCCGTATGCACCTCAAAATGATGTAAATGAAAGCACCTCATTCTACAAAAAACAGTCCCCTACACAGCTCCGCAGATGGGAAAATAAAGTTGTAGCTGTCAGAATATGGAGAATTAGTTATTCTATAGTGCAAAAGTAGTAAGAATCAAAAGCCTCTACATACTTGGTATCGGCATAATCGTACCGTAATCTATATGCAATTATAATAACGTGCCTTATTTTAAACTTCGTTACCTTCCCTTGACTGCAGACCCAGGTAAATGAACCTTTACAAAAACTAGTTGAATACCCCTGATCTATTCTGTCAGTTATCCCCCCTTCCTACTTAGGGGCAGATACCACTTTTTGTGATTGGGTTGTTTCAATGCTATTAAAGTCTCTTTTCTACCTAAGCTACTCTACTGTTTTCGGGTGCTGGCAGTCCATGATGTACCCAGTACCCTAGAACAGTGCAATGCATGGTACTGCAGTAAAGACACAAAGGCCCCCATTAACCGCTTAGTTACACAACCTATTTTGGACCTTAGAACGCATTGATATTTTGGGGATTTTCCTCTCCAGTTTTGAAAAGCCATAACTTTATTTTCCGTCATCATATAATGAATGTATTGTATAACTTTTATACATTTTTTTGGAGGGCAAGGAGAAAACACAATCAGTTCTGCCATTATTACTATTATTTTATTACAAGGTTCATCTTGCAGTATTAATGATGCAATAATTTTTTCTGCAGGTCGGTACGATTACAACAATACTCAGATTATATATTCTTTTAGCTTTTTCCACTATTGCACAATAAAAACCTTTTGTTGGGGACACCTTTTTTTTGCATCACTACATTATAGTCCTATAACTTTTTTATTTTTCCATGGATGGAGCTCCATGAGGGCTTGTTTTTTTTTTACTAGCTGTAATTTTTATTGGTACTGCCATTTTTCATCACTTTTCTTGCATTTTCGAAATTAACAACAAAGATGTTTTTTTTTCTTTTTCTTTTAACAATGGTAAAAATGGGCAAAACAGCTTTTTTTAAACTATTTTTTTACCATTTTTATTTTTCACAGTTATGTACGTCCCTATAGGGGACTTGAACCTGTGCTGCTATGATTGCACTGAAAAAACATTGCAGTACTGAAATACATTATCGCTATTCATAGCGATTGCAGGCTATGGCGGACTAGGATGCTATAGCAACCCATCAGCGGAGAGCCGATGACATCACACAGGGAGTTCCCTTACTTTATGAACCCTTTACAGCATGTAAGGGGTTATCAGCGGCGATCGGTGCTCTTACCAATCATTGCTGTTGCAGCAGGAGGCCGGCTGTCACTCACATAAGTTTATGTCTGTTTATAGGATTTCCTTCCTACCTTGGATGTAACCTTACGTCCTGTGGACGGAAAGGTTTAAAGGGACCTTTGGTGAAATAGACATCACTAACTATTACTATGCACCCCAAACTTGCCCCCTTGTGAAATATCATGCATCCTCAGAAGCCCCATTGTGGCTTACTCTGGATGCTCCAGAATGAGCTCCTTACACTCTTCACAGTCTTTTATGGAGCCCAAGCTCCCTACTATGGCTATAGCTTCCAAACTTCAGATCAATAACCCCATCATGATGCATTCCCTCTGACTATGGAACAGTAGATGTTAGATGTTGTCCATGATTAATTTCCGCACCCTTCACCTTACTACACATATTTGACCTTCCATTCTTCCTATCAGCCCAGATCTCCTTTAAGACTTTTAGGATGTTGTAAATAGGTATTCTAGTTTGGCTTGCATCCATAGTCATGTTGCAGGGCCTGTTAAAAGCTCAGACATTGACTTAAAGGGGTTGTCACGAGGCAAAAGTGAACATTTTTGTTTTGCCCAGTACCCCTTCTAAAGCAAACATTACAATGTACACGTGTAAAGCGTTTTTAAAGATGGTTTATACTCACCATTCCAGCGTTTCATGAACTTATAAAAGTTAATCTTTAAAGAGGCCGCCGGTCCTTTCCCAGGGATGCACAGCCTCCTGATTGGCTGGAATCGGCACACGTGATGGGGCGGAGCTACGCGATGATGCGTAGAAGGGGGTGGAGCCAGAACGCCGCTCGTGCCCGGACCGACCAGAAGGGAGAAGACCCTTCTGCGCAAGCGCGTCTAATCGGGCGATTAGACGCTGAAATTAGACGGAGCCATGGAGATGGGGACGCCAGCAACGGAGCAGGTAAGTGAATAACTTCTGTATGGCTCATATTTAATGCACGATATATATTACAAAGTGCATTAATATGGCCATACAGAAGTGCATAACCCCACTTGCTGCCGCGGGACAACCCCTTTAAGGCAGCTTCCTTCCAATAGGTTGTGCTGTGGAGGATGATTTCATAACTCATTTGCATACCATTTTCCCAGGGAACATTGCATGGCCTTTAAGACTCCCTACACCCGTGTGGTACTCTCCACAAGAAGAAACATTACCCTACCAGGCTTAGAGTATTGCTTATTAAGACTCTTGTCTGCCATGGTCGCACCATTGGCGGAATTTCCATTTTTGCAGGGAATCAGATCACGTCCCAACAAATGATCTGTTTTAAATTAATCATTTTATGCACATGCTCCTCACAAACACCTCACAACCATTATTCTTCACCTTGTTTGAATATCGATGCCACTTGAACCCACATACTCCTGGATTAATTAGAACTCTTTATGTCTATTGATTTCTGGACTCTTCCCACATATGACCTCAGCTGGGAGAAAGCCCTTGGCTCCTTACTTTCTGATACCTAATGGCTCCAGATTGAGAAAGCATTGCCCATAGCTCTGTAAACACATTGATGCTACAAATTTTATAGAAATATATTATTGTGTTGGCATCATGCCCATGCCATCCCTGGCTACCCCATATCTTGTTTTGGGGGTTGGAACTGCCAAGTAGACCTGCTTCACACTTGGTGGACCTGCCTATATGTCAGAAGGCTCTTTATATGGCTCTACCATCTCATCTGCTCTGTCATTGATTTTACCATAGCAAGAGCTTCAAATCAGTAAGCTTTTGTCTTCTTTAAAGTCAAGTAACGAATTAACTACTATATGATTAACAAGAAACTAATTGTCTTGTCACAGGGCACTCTTAAAGGGGTTGCCCAGTTGTAAACTACTAGTGACCTATCCTCGGGATAAGCCATCAGTAGTATATCGGCAAGTGTTTTCCACCTGGGACCCCTTGTGATCAGCTGCTTGCTGGCCCAGTGCACTCATAAACTGAGCTGATTTCCATCGGAGGCAGATAGCTCCATTTCCACTGTAGTGGCCTGACATGGTATTACATGCAACAAAAGGAGTTGATCCAACATCCATCAAAATTGGCACTATTACAAATAAAATCCGTTTTGGATTTTATTTTTTTTATAATAAAGTGAAATTTTATAGAAGCTCAATCAGCTACATTTATTCTTGCAAAAAATTTGGTTTGGTACAAATCCAAACCTCGAGTGGTTCATCTCAGCCAAACCTACTAGAAAAAGAAAATGTGCATTCCTCTTCTTCTTCCTAGGACTAGCTATGAACAATGTATCAGTCTGGAGTCTGGGCTGTTTAGCTTACAGAGCATTGTCTACACTGGATACAATGTTATCCCCTTCTCAGCTGGAGTCCGGGCTATTTAGCTTGCAGAGCATTGTCTACACTGGATATAATTGTATCCACTTCTCAGCTGAGAGTATGACTAGCTGTGTACAATGTATCAGCCTGGAGTCCGGGCTGTTTAGCTCACAGAGCATTGTCTACACTGGATACAATTCTCTCCACTTCTCAGCTGAGAGCAGGACTAGCTATGTACAATGTATCAGTCTGGAGTCCGGGCTATTTAGCTCACAGTGCATTGTCTAAACTGGATACAATTGTATCCACTTCTCTAGCTATGCACAGGGTTACTGCCTCTGATAGGAAATGAGAATGTTCTTAAAAACTGACATCAAACGCATATTTTAAAAATAGTTAGGAATTGGAACATAACATACATTTAATTGCCACTTTATTAGTCCCCCCGCCCCTCTCACGATTAGCGTTTCCCTGTATGGAAATTATCCCTGTGACCCCGGAGTGCAGAATAAAATCATGTGAAATATTTTCTGTGGATCAGTTTCAGTGTGAATCTACATTAGATGGGAAATTCCAGCTAACTGAGCGACTTCCAACGAGGCCCGGTCATCAGTGCTAGACTAGCCGGGGCCGGGATTTCAATGCCAACCTTTGTGAGGTTTTCTCATGTGGCAGTGTGGAGAGTATACAGAGAATGGCGTGATTGAGGAAAAACTTCTAGAAAAACTTCTGTGGATGGAAACAACTTGTCACCAAAAAGGGTCAAAGGAGGATGTCAGGAATCTGCGGAGTCAGAAGCAGCCAAATACACAGATGATGCTCCAACTAACGTGTCCGAATGCACAACTTGCCATTCCTTAGCACGGATGGGCTATAACAGCAGACTACCAGTTCCAGCGCCATTGTGTCTAAGAGAAACAGGACGACGAGACTCCAGAGGGCAAAAGAGAATAAAAATTGTATCACTGAGCAGCGGAAAAACATCTCCTGGTCAGATGGATTCAGATTTCTGTTGCATCGTGCTGATGGGAGGTCAGAATTTGGCGCAAGCAGCATAAATTGATGGGCTAGGGGAGGTAAAGTAATGATATGGGTAAGGTTTTCTTGGTACAACCTGGGTCCTTTTGTACTTGTGGATGGACGCAGTGACAAATTTCTGAGGTTCTGAAGTCTAAAAGTGGTCCAATGCACTACTAGATGGTGGGAGTCTCCTATGTGGCCATTATAGTCTAGTATAGACTAACATCTCAATGAAAGCCTTATAACAGCACCATACAACACTGAGCCATAATACCGCCATGTGCATGAACCCTTAGACTGATTGACTATAACTGTTAGCCTCTGATAACTTTTCTAACTTATTACCATATCCTCATTGCCATAGTGTAACTTACAAACAGCTACTTAAATTATTGCCTAAAGTCAGATGCAATTATTTTACATCTCAGCTGTACAAAAACAAGAGAACAGAGAAACAATGAAGAAATTCGCATTGCATCTGACATGTTCATTGACCTTGCCGTTTAGTATGAAGTCTGTTGTTACTAAGGGACATCACAGCCACAACACTTCAGAGCTTTACTGCTAATGAATAGATGGTCATGCATATCAATCCACATTAATCAATACCCTAATTTTGTTGAGAACCAACACCTTCTTCAGCCGAAAGGTCAAGATGCAGTCAGTGTAAGAGACAGAACATAAAAGTTTGTTAGAGACAAAGAGTAAAAACTAGAAAAAAAGTTGGTCTCTGTTCACATCTCGTTATGCTGCCGGGAAATTTGCCAATTAATTATCTGAATGTACCGTAAACCCCCTAACGTATATAACTGTAGGCCATAGAGTTCATAGCTTCCAAAGGACCATAAACATATACAGATATGCATTTCCTTTGCGGGATGCCTTGACTACACTTTCTATATAGCAGAAAAAAGACACATACCCCCTTCCCCAACTCTGAAAGTACACTTATGGAGAACGAGCAGAGCCACCACTCCAAAACTGCTCCCTATCAGAATATATGAGTGGAGCTGCTGTTGCAACGATCACTAGGAGTCCATCCTTCTGCTTTCACTGATGCAAGCGGTGACATGGTCAATGTGTCAGCTACCCATAGGATGCTGCTGTTCCATCAATAAATGTTGCCACCCCTTGTGATTACAAGCAGTGAAATGGCTAGTATGTCCCCCATTCAGTGGAGAGAAGGAGCGTCTGTATGTAAGAGTTGTCAGGTGCCATATTGAGAATAGTGGAGGTGAGCGCCAGGTACGCTTAAGTAGAGAAGATTGTTGTAGGGCTGAATGACAAGAGTCAGCAGCTGAAGGAGAAGAAAATTTATTTAAGGATCTGGGCTCTGAATTTCTTTCTCTTACTATGTGAAGGACCAGAAATGTCTATGTAGCAAAGTCTGCAATGTTTAGAAGAAGACATTGTGGAGGTCAGGGCTGGATGGAGAAGAACAGTAGGCATAGCTTTAAACATTACAACGCTGGTATGTCCAAACTTGGCTGCAGTGAAACCTTCAATAATGATATCTACACAATGGTCACATGTCTCTGACTTTGGCAACCCGGATTTGCTCCTCTTTCTACTTTCTTTTTGCTTTCACAACTAGTCTCAAGGCTCACTTCATAGCTCCTAGCCAGCAGGTGAAGGGAGAAAGAGTGTATTTAAGGGTCTAGTCTGGGGTGTGAATTACTTTGTCTCGCTATGGATTGTGTTAATGGCTGGAGAAGTGAGGGGCTAAAGACATTTAGGCAGTAAAGTGTGTAGTGTTCAGAAGTAGTTATCATGGAGGTCAGAGCCAGATGGACAAGAAAAAGAGGCATAGTCTTAACCATTACAAGGCTGGTATGGCCAAACTTGGCAGCAGTCAAACCTTTAATGATCGTATGTGCACAATGGTCACATGTCTTTGATTCTGGCAACCTAGATTTGTTTGCTATAGGACACCCCTTTCCATTATAGGACACGTCCTTTCTTTTTTCACATCAAGACTCGGAGTTCCTTTCATAGTTCCTATCATCTCAGTACCTGTATCAAGAGAGCTCACTCCACAGCTCCTACCATGTGAATATCTGTATCAAGTTTGGGGCCTGAAGCCCAGACTCAGACTACTGTACTCTCCTATGGCACTCTTTCTGGACATTTTCAGCAAGCCTCCATAGCATATGTGACATTGGGGGATTAGTCTCAGCTCAGGATTGCCATTTTCTCCACTCAAGGAGATTGGCAACACTCTCAGAAACTCACTTGACAATAGGAATTTCTCTTTATCTGGCCCCTGCCAATTTATTTATTTAATCACAGTAAAGATTTGCAGCACTCTATATTTTGTCATTAAACTGGTACACAAATAATCCTGGCCGTCTGGTCACTAACTGCACATCAACCTCGTCCTAAGTTACAGGCCAAGTGTCATCACATAGCACATCATCATAAACTCAGTTCATTACCCAGTCTTCGGCAGCACTACAGAGGGCGTCTCTTCTCTCACAGATGGAGTGGCAGAGTTTTTACCAAAACTTCGCAGGTGCCTCTTAATTAACATGCAGAGGCATCCTTTCTCTGTTGAACCAACTTTTTCAGAGCCCTCTAGTGCCTCCTTCTGGTACTGTTTTACCACACATATCACGCTACTATGCCTCAACAACGAGGATTGGAACAGGACCACCAATTTGTATGACTACTCCCCAGTGACACATGGGCTTTGCGACACTTGCGTTCTTGCAATCCTGGCACCTTTTCTTTGTATCTTCCCATATGTTCTACAGCATACTACCCGAAATGACAGCTCTGCGCCTAATTAGGCTATTGCAAACGAACAATAAACGTTTAATGCACACATTAGTGAAAACCAGCAGTATTCCAAAGCAGGTGCTCCGCCGTGACCTTTCACGCAGAGCTAGCATACAATTTCTAAACCATGGAAACAGAAACAATGCCATATTGTGTCCTATGGTGATAATCTAAAGCCAATAATAATAAACGATGACATTATTACATCCCCGCAGTGTTGGCACAATCATCTAAAACCATTTCGGGTTGTGTGGGATCGAAGCCATCGCTCCTTGCTATAAGCACTTACTGTACTAAACCCGGAAGCGGTGGATATAAATGTCAATCCCTCCTGTTTTTCTTTACTGATCATATAAATATTACATTGGGAGCGTTACAGATTTCAGATTTCCCTACGTACATGAAGGCTTCCTCCTGTGTGCTTGTTTAGACAGTCTGGGTGTTCACGGATATGAAGTTTCCTTACGTAAGACGCTGAATACTTTATTCGAGAAGGAAAAACGCCAACATAAATTTTCTCAGCAATCTTTAGGATTAATTTCATATCACAACTTTATCATCATATGTAGGGCTGATGTATATACTATGTAAAGCATTGGGACCCCCCCCCCCCCAATCCTGCACTGTCAGATGAAGGGGATATACAAATCAAATCTGAATCTGTGAGCATTAGGTATAAAGGAGAGGATCACACATCATATCCCAGTACAGAAACCATTAGGTGCCACCAGGTGTAGAGGTGACAACGAGCTCTGGTGGTGGGATGTCACCAGGTGTAGAGCTGACAACGGGGTCTGGAGGGGGGATGTCAACAGGTGTAGAGATGACAACAGGGTCTGGTGGTGGGACGTCACCAGGTGTAGAGCCGACAACAGGGTCTGGTGGTGGGATGTCACCAGGTGTAGAGCTGACAACGGGGTCTGGTGGGGGAATGTCACCAGGTGTAGAGCTGACAACGGGGTCTGGTGGGGGGATGTCAACAGGTGTAGAGCTGACAACAGGGTCTGGTGGTGGGATGTCACCAGGTGTAGAGCTGACAACGGGGTCTGGTGGTGGGATGTTACCAGGTGTAGAGCTGACTAAGGGGTCTGGTGGGGAGATGTCACCAGGTGTAGAGCTGACAACGGGGTCTAGTGGTGGGATGTCACCAGATGTAGAGCTGACAACAGGGTCTGGTGGTGGGATGTCACCAGGTGTAGAGCCGACAACAGGGTCTGGTGGTGGGATGTCATCTATTGGGAGATGGAGACCATCCTGTGTGTGCGGTGCAGCCATGTTCAAGGAGACCCTGTAACCTGACAGAATGTGGCCAATGAAGCCTTGTAGGAGCTGTGGATACATCACACACATCGTCTGCCCTCGCTCAGGGGGTCTCACAGACCACTGGAACATCCATCAGCGTCAGACCCATCTGCAGTGACCAGCGGCACATAACATCACAGCAGTGAATGTACAGCTGCGCCTGTGATGAAGCTTGGAGCGTTGGACTGTAAATGAGTGGAAGCAAGTGTTGTGGACAGATGAATCACAGGACCCCATCTTCCAGTAGGATGGCCGCACTTGGATATGGCGGTTATCTGGACAGCGTTTTTTACATGACTGCATCGTCCCAACAGTGAAGTTTGGAGGAGGTTCTGTTATGGTGTTGGGGGTGTTTCTGCTGAGAAAGACTGGGGCCATTGGTTATATCGAAGTCCACCCTCAACACCGATGGGTACAGAGACATTCCGGACAATATGGCATCACCTACCCTGTGGTAATATTATGGTACAGCTCCATGTTTCTACCAACATGATGAGCACCATGTCATATGGCACACAGGGTTGAGGCTTGGTTTGAGGAGCACAACATCTGCAAACTTCATTGGTCAACCCAAAGTCCGGAGCTCAATCCCATCGAGCATCGTTGGGATGAACTAAAATGCTGCATCCATACACGCCCAACACACCCATAATCCCCCACATCGCTATCTGAAGATCTCTTCGAGGGATGGAGGCACATCCCTCTACCTATCTATGGGAATTTGGTGGAAAGCAGCCTAGGAGGGTTACTTCAGTCATTGATGCCAAAGGAGGCCCAACACAGGATGGAGAAATGTAAATTAAATCAAATTTCATCACCTTCTATGTACATCCAATACTTTTGTCAACATAATGTACATGTGCTAGAGCTGAGTTCTACTCCTATAGACTTCAACAGAGAGGGAAGTGTGGCCACAATGCCACTGAAATATATGGAGAGTGGATCAAAAGTTCCTAGGAATAAACAAATGGGAGTCAGTGGACCAACGTTCTTTCCATAGGTGAGGGTCATAGAGGTGGAAAGTTATCAGACATTTATGGCATATCCGGTGGATATTGCCACCTTTCTGCAAACCAGATAGAGTGAAACAGTTAATTAATTGAAGGGTTAAATCTGGATTGAAAGTTCGGCTCACTTTGTGCAACTGGATGACCTAAAGTATCTCCTAAAGAGCATCCTTTGTGTATAAAAGGCAAGACGTACTGGTGATGACTCACTTCTTAAAAAGTGTGTGCCCTTCAACAAGTATGCACACTCCCATAAGAAGTATGTGTGCTTCCCCGAAAAAAAGTATTTGCATCCTCACAAACATATGTGCAACCCTGAAATATATATGTGAATCACAACAGATGCAATAGCATCAGGGTGAGTGACCAAAAAGAGACATAAAAGAGATTATGCGCAAGGCACGCTCTGATTACCAGGTTTTGTACCAGGGGACTGGAGTACAATTACTAGCTGATCTTTCTCGAACAACATTGATCAAACATAGGACCCTGAAACCCCTTCTCAAGGCCCCGTGAGAAAGAAATACGGTATGCGGTATAACTGGAGATCCACTTTTTTTCAGCTTCAAATCCGCTGTAGAGTTTGCCAGGTTATACTGTGTAATTATGAAGACCTTCCTGGGTTTCTTCAAGCATTAAACCTACCAGCTATCCTGTTCCCTGACTGGTCAGTTCTACATGATCTGCCCGATCATCCAGGACCAAGGGCCTTCCCTGGAAGGGCTTCTCCAACCCAGCAGCCTGACCATCAGAGACCAGACATCCTCCTGAAGGGTCCTCCCTCCAACATCGGCAATAATGCTTAGTTTTGTGTTGTTGTGTAATCAAGTCTGCCAGTGGACTGCTAAGCGCACTTATGAATACCCCTGGCTTCCTGTACGTGGCTCATGGACTTGCGAGAATATCCATTATTCGTTTTTGGGACTATGTGATTTTGTGCTTACTTAAGGAAACCTTTTGTCTAGCCTTTTGCATTGTTATAATGTTATATTAGGTAGTTGTACCTTTAACTATCCCTTCAAGTGCCTTGTATGTTTGCTAATCTAAGGTTTCATCATCTTTTATTGTTTTTTCTGGTGGGAGAGTGATCAACCCCCTGTATGGTAAACCTCGCCCTCCACTAAATCCCTTTCCCGGATCATGGATTAGGTACATTCTGGCTAGCCCAGTTATTGTGTCTTCCAGCCAGAGTTCAGATCTGGTTGACTGTTTTGTACCTTTTCTATCCAGCAAGCTGCCTCACTAATTGTTTTTGGAGTCCAGGCATCTGCCCGTTCAAGAGTAGAGTTCTCGTTGCTTAATCTCTCCTTGTCAGTCCTCGGCTTATTTTTCTTTCTTTCTGTTTCCTTTTCAGTTCCTTCCCACTCCTCCCACATTTTTTTCTCTGCGCCCGACATGCCTGTGACCCTTAAAGTTTGCTCTCTTAATGTCAGGGGTTTTAATTTACCAAAGTGACATTCAAAGGTGCTGTATGGTCCCCATAAAGAACAAGTCTCTGCTCTTTTTTTTTTATATAGGAAACTCATTTTAAGACTGGCCAGGTTCCTGTCCTCCAGGATACATATATGTCACCTTATGGTATCACAGCACAAATCCTACAGCCTGCTCCAAGGGGGTCTCGATTGCCCTACATCACTCCTTGCCCCACACAGTATTGGACTCTAGGACAGACTCTGAGGGCCTTTACCTATTTCCTAAGATCTCCGTATATGACAAGGTATTTACATTGGCAACTGTTTATCTTCCAAATCGGGACCAGGTTAGACATGGTAAGCGCTACCATCACCTCTCCTCTACTTTTGCAGAGGATGTGGTCATTCTTGGCTGGAACTTTAATTTAGTTATGGACCCAAATACTGGTGCTTCTTCAGGATGATCAAGCATCTCATATTGCTCGGCTGCACTCTGATTTGTTGGGGTTACATTTGGTTAGTCCCGAGATTATTCCTACTGTCTACAGTAGACTCGATATGCTCTTTCTTAGTCATCGCACTGTTGACTGGTCTCCGGAAAGCCTCCATAGGACCCTTGCTCCAGTCCGATCATGCTCCAATAAACCTCTCTCTCACCATACTTGAACTAGATCAGAAAGCATGGATGTGGTGACTTAAAGGGGTTGTCTCGCGAAATCAAGTGGGGTTATACACTTCTGTATGGCCATATTAATGCACTTTGTAATATACATCGTACATTAAATATGAGCCATACAGAAGTTATTCACTTACCTGCTCCGTTGCTAGCGTCCACGTCTCCATGGCTCCGTCTAATTTCGCTGGCTTCTTGCTTTTTTAGACGCGCTTGCGCTGTGCGGTCTTCTGGCTGGTGAATGGGGCCGCTCGTGCAGGAGAGCTGGTCACCGCGTCGTCATCGTAGCTCCGCCCCGTCACGTGTGCCGATTCCAGCCAATCAGGAGGCTGGAATTGGCAATGGAACACACAGAGCCCATGGTGCACCATGGGAGAAGACCCGCGGTGCACCATGGGAGAAAACCGCAGTGCATCCCTGGGAAAGGACCGGCGGCCATCTTAGGGAGAAGATTTTTTAAACTCCTTATTTCGTCAGATCGGTGAGTAGCAAGCGGTTTAAAAACCGCTTTAATTTGCTATTTTATGCCAGGGGGGTGACAGGGGGAATGGGGTAATGGTAAATTTTGATGCTTGCCGCGAGACAACCCCTTTAATGATTCTTTAGCTAAAGATCTAGTTTGTAGCACCAAAATCTCTAAACCATTAAAGGAATTGTTAGAACATCATTCTCATGACCATATGCCCCTTCCCATGCAGTAGGATTCTTTAAAATGCGTTCTTCGGAGCATTTTGATCAAACATGGAAGACGTCTACAGAAAGAACGTTCTTTCAAACTAAATCATCTTTTAACTTTATTGAAATGCCTTCAGTCTGCTACAAAGCTGTTGGAGGTGAGGGAGCAGATACGGAAAATTGATCAACAATATTTTTCCTTTTTGTATCCAATACGGAAACATTTTTATGAATACTCTGACAAATCC
This sequence comes from Eleutherodactylus coqui, assembly GCF_035609145.1. Classification (NCBI taxonomy): domain Eukaryota; kingdom Metazoa; phylum Chordata; class Amphibia; order Anura; family Eleutherodactylidae; genus Eleutherodactylus; species Eleutherodactylus coqui. Next base: position 43,565,864 of record NC_089841.1, read on the forward strand.
TGGAAATCTTTGGCTAAAACACTTCACCCCCAGTCCCTTGCTACACATGTTCTCTGTATTAACTCCCCTGGGGGCTATCATCTGTTGATGCAGAAAAGGCATTTGATAGAATGCACTGGTGGTTCTTGGAGGCTTCCTTGAGACAGGTTAGGACTGATGTTGGTTGCGTCAGAAGATTTAATCCTTATATAGTCATTCACCAGCTAGAGTTAGGGTGAACGGGGTATTCGCTAATTAATTCCAGGTTAGTAATAGGACTCAGCAAGGATGCCCCCTTTTCCTCCTACTATACACACTCATTATGGAACACCTTGCAATAGCCATTCCGAATAATCCAGACATCTGGGCTATGGAGATCAAAGAGCTGTCATCATAAAGCTGCCCTGTATGCAGATGACCTTCCCCTCTATATCTTTAATCCCAATAGTTCGTTCCCTGTTCTTAATAAAGAATTTGGTCAATGTGGCCATCTTAGCAACTTTAAGGTAAACTATACTTAAAGCTCTTAATGTCTCTTTCCCTCCTCAAGTTGTAGAGTCACTGGACTCCAGCTTCCCATTTAAGTGGCTCTCATTCTCTCTTACTTATTCAGAAATACAGCTCCAATTAGATTTACAATCTCTACATAACCTTAATTTCGCCCCATTAATTCATAGAACTTTAAGCGACTTGGAGGGGTATCAGAAAAAGTCCCTGCCCTGGTTTGGAAGAATAGATGTGCTAAAAATGGACATCTTGCCAAGATTTCTGTATTTGTTTCAGACGCTTCCAATCTCTTTGCCTGCTAGCTTCTTTCGTCAATTGTCCTCTGCTTTTACTAGATTTATGTGGGGCAGGGACAGATCATGTATAGCTAGATCTGTCCTTGAACATCCTAAATCTAGAGGAGGTACCAGACTCCCTGACTTGCAGTTTTACTATTGGGCATACCTTCTTTGGTCATCTGGTTTCATCTCTGGAATCGGCTCCTCAGAACAGGGCCTATTTCACAACAGCCTGGCCCGTTTAGACCTATAGTGAAAAAGAAAAAAGCTTGGTACCATGTTAGCCAGTAGAGCAAAATTTGATTGTTCTCAGCAGGAGAAACCAAGAAATCTTGTAGATATGATACTTTTTAATGTCTGACAAAACATGATGTTATAGCGAGCTTTCAAACTTACTTAGAGTACTTCCTCAGGCTCAATGAAATAGATCCAAAAAGGGAAAAAATTGGCAAATTAATCACACTATGTCTGTGCCTTTTCATATGTATGCCTCTTTGGATCTTTTCCATTAAACCTGAGGAAGAACCCTAACTAAGTTCGAAAGCTTGCTATAACATCATGTTTTTTGTTAGCCATTACAATGTATCATATCTACAAGCAGGGGTGTAACTATAGAGGGTGCAGGGGATGCGGTTGCACCTGGGCCCAGGAGCCTTAGGGGGCCCATAAGGCCCCTCTTTTCCATATAGGGAGCCCAGTACTGTGAATAAAGCATTATAGTTGGGGGCCCTGTTACGGGTTTTGCATTGAGGCCCAGAAGCTTCAAGTTATGTCTCCGTGCAGCATGGTTTAGGTATGGGTACGGGTACAGATACAGATAGAGGGGGGGCCCCAGCTCACATTTTGCCTCAGGCCCCCTGAGCCTTTAGTTACGCCCCTGTCTACAAGATTACTTGGTTTCTCTTGCTGAGAACAAGCACATTTTGACCTATATTTAATAACCCTGCCTTCCCACCTGGTATGCATGTATCTTGATTCTTAGGTTGGGGGTCTGGTGAATTGGTTCAGCCTTGACATGAAATGCCCAATGCCTTTTTGCCATCGCTGCAGGACTTACAAGTTCAGGTGGCCAACTGACTGCTCTTTTGACTTTATCATCAGCTAGGCGCTTTTCTGAGAAGACTGTTCTCTACTACTCCCTACTCTTCGGAGATCACCCCCTTTGAAAGCTTGCTTGCCTCGTCTGACTCGTTGGGTGTCCTCTCTCTATGCCTTACTCTTCTCTCTGATGGTCACGGCATATTCCTCTTATCGATAAATTGGCCTGGGTATACAACTGGATGATTCTGCTAGACAGAAGATTTGCACGATCTTGTATGCCCTGATGATAACTTGATGGACCCAAGAGAGGAGTTGTAGATACTAATTAAGGAAAGCTTTGTTGGTGACCCTAGCTGTCCAGGGGATTCGTGGAAGTTTTCTCCAAAACCACATCTCGAAAGCGTCAATTGTCTGCCATCCTCAATGTCCACATCTCACAGCCATATGCTGCAATTCGGAAGACGACGGCTGTGATTAACCTTTGTCTGATGGTGACCAAGACATCCTTGCACTTCCATATTGGGTCCATGCTCATCATGACTGTATGCCCCAGTGCTAATTGACACTTTATCTCACCTGGCGAGCTGCTACGATGCTCAATGCAGGATTCCTTGTTGGCAGCAGTCATGATCTTTGTCTTCTTAATGCTCAGGTGAAGTCCCATCTTCTCGCTTTCTTCTTTTAGCTTCAGGATCAGGTTCTTCAGTTGCTGTACTGTCTCTGCTACCAGGGTCATATTGCCTACGTATCTTAGAAAAATGCAAGATAGATAAATCTATACCCATAAGCAGACAAGTGAACAAAGCTTCCTGTCATATCCTTTATCTGGATGTCATTACTATTATAGCCTCCTGCATGTATAATTATGATATTTGGTCACATGATACAGAGTGGACAGAGTGATGGACCTTCAATTTTTCATTGTCCTAACTAACAATTTAATCATGTATCGGCTTTAGTTTCAATGAATGTAATATAAAAGCCATTAGAAATCTATTGTTTCTACAAGTTGTGCCCCAACATAATGAAAACTGTACAATGTCAGAGAGACAATGAAGATGCCAATTCTAGATGGCACCTCTGAACACATTATAATTATGAACAGATGTATCGCACTTTAAATTGACACTTAGGGCCTTTGTACGCACGTCTGTCAGTTGCGTTTGCGATCCGCATCTATATAGAACCAATGCTTTTCAATGGGAGCGGTCATATGTGCAAATTTGTCATGCGCACAAACGCATGCGGCGAAAATTATAGCGCATAACGATTCGCAGAACGCAGCTATCTGCGTTCTGCATTTCAATGTTGCACACAAACGCATGTTTTGAAGATGCCTACAATTTTTACTTTTTGACCACGCCGCACTGTACTCCTGTCATGGAGCACAACGAAAAAGTTCAGACCGCTCAAAGATTTATGCGCATTTTGATGCGCACTGCACATATACTCAGGTCAGACGGGCATTTTACCGGCGCGGATAAACGCTGCTAGGTGCAGATTTTTCGCCGTGACGCCAGCTTCGGTCACGCGAATTTTTGAATGCATCCGTTATGCACACAAAAATTTGTGCGACCAAACGCCCGTGCGACTGAGCCCTTAAAGAGAACACACACTTTCTTGTGGCCTTATATTCTGTGTGTTCCAGCAGTTTTCCCCTCTACAGGCTCCCACTCTATTCCTTAGTCATTGCTGAGCTGGTGGGTGGAGACTTCTGTTATCATAGCCTCCATAGACAGCACATAGAGAAAATGGCAGATCCTGCACCCTAACTCTCTGTAGCAAACACACAAAAAAAAGAAAAAGGTCATAGCACAACTGTAGTGAGCAGTGTAGATGTGATTTCAGTAGCTGTGAGACAGTAAACTGTAACCAGTTACAGATGTGGCAAAAGCTGCATGACCTGCACATGTACTTAAAAAAAAAAAAGGCGTACACATATTATACATGGATCTGGTGCATCTCAGCAGTATTTATAAATATCAGGTTATTTGTTACATTTTGATCAAATTGTATAAGCCTGCTAGCTACTTCACAAAAACCTCTTTATAATGGGTCCCTACTTTACTGGACACAGCATCGCATGGCAACTCTCATCATCACAGCACTCCCCCTGTAGGAGGAGCAACTAAGTTGGCCAACAATAGCACTGCTGCCAATAAAAAGAGGTCAATGCGACGTGGCTAGCGGGCTTATACAGTCTGATCAAAATGTAACATTTATTAATAGTGCTGAGAAGCACTGGATCCATGTATAATATGTGGATTTGCATCTATGTGGTTTTTTTCTACAGCGTTGTCGACTTACACATTGCGATGACTCAATTTACAGCACTATACTAAAATTATAACGTTAAGTTTCAAGATAGTGTTTGCTACATCTGCAGCTGCTGCATTTTTTCTGAGTCCCCCCCCCCACCCACCGTCCATAGACTTCTAGAGTCATCACCTTCCTCCACTTCCCATAATTGATCTTATCACTGCTACTAGAGAAGGACCTAACATGACAACAGGCAGTGGACAGTAAATTTGATGGCAGCGAGATCTCTAGTGGCCGAGGCCTTACTGTCAAAAGGGTACTTGACTGCTGAGACCAGTGATTGGCTGAGGGGTCATGTCGTATAATGAGCAGCACATGACCACTGTGGCTTCTGCTGGGACTGAGACACCTGTGCTCGATCCGGGGAAGTGGATTATTTTTTTTTTTTATCTCAACCCATTCTCTGCCCTCACAATTTTTTTTTTCTCTTGGAGAAACCTATTTAATTTTTGCAACGTAATATAAACTAAATCTAGAACATCACTCATTATTAGAGATGAGCGAGCACCAAAATGCTCGGGTGCTCGTTACTTGGGACGAAAATTTCGCGATGCTCGAGGGTTCGTTTCGAGTAACGAACCCCATTGAAGTCAATGGGCGACCCGAGCATTTTTGTATATCGCCGATGCTCGCTAAGGTTTCCATTTGTGAAAATGTGGGCAATTCAAGAAAGTGATGGGAACGACACAGCAACGGATAGGGCAGGCGAGGGGCTACATGTTGGGCTGCATCTCAAGTTCCCAGGTCCCACTATTAAGCCACAATAGCAGCAAGAGTGGGCCCCTCCCCCGTCCCAACAATTTTTACTTCTGAAAAGCCCTCATTAGCAAAGCATACCTTAGCTAAGCACCACACTACCTCCAACAAAGCACAATCACTGCCTGCATGACACTCCGCTGCCACTTCTCCTGGGTTACATGCTGCCCAACCCCCCCCTGCACGACCCAGTGTCCACAGCGCACACCAAATTGTCCCTGCGCAGCCTTCAGCTGCCCTCATGCCACGCCACACTTATGTCTATTTATAAGTGCGTCTGCCATGAGGAGGAACCGCAGGCACACACTGCAGAGGGTTGGCACGGCTAGGCAGCGACCCTCTTTAAAAGGGGCGGGGCGATAGCCCACAATGCTGTACAGAAGCAATGAGAAATATAATCCTGTGCCACTGCCATCAGGAGCTGCACACGTGGGCATAGCAATGGGGAACCTATGTGCCACACACTATTCATTCTGTGAAGGTGTCTGCATGCCCCAGTCAGACCGCGGTTTTTTAATTCATAGACACAGGCAGGTACAACTCCCTATTGTGAAGTCCCTGTCGACCGACAGCATGGGTAGCTTTTCAGAAAGCGCTGAACCACCAAATTAAAGACATGGGCCAGGCATGGCACGTGCATGAGGCTGCCGAGCTGCAGAGCCGCCACCAGGTTACGGCCGTTGTCACACACGACCATGCCCGGTTGGAGGCTCAGCGGCGCAAGCCAGCGGTCGGTCTGCTGTGTCAGACCCTGCAGCAGTTCGTGGGCCGTGTGCCTCTTCTCTCCTAAGCTGAGTAGTTTCAGCACGGCCTGCTGACGCTTGCCCACCGCTGTGCTGCCACGCCGCGCGACAGCGACTGCTGGCGACGTGCTGCTGCTGCTGACACATCTTGATTGCGAGACAGAGGTTGCGTTGGAGGAGGAGGAGGGTGGTTTAGTGGAGGAAGCACACACCGCCACAGATACCAGCACCGAGCTGGGGCGCGCAATTCTGGGGGTGGGTAGGACGTGAGCGGTCCCAGGCTCTGACTCGGTCCCAGCCTCCACTAAATTCACCCAATGTGCCGTCAGGGAGATGTAGTGGCCCTGCCCGCCTGTGCTTGTCCACGTGTCCGTTGTTAAGTGGACCTTGGCAGTAACCGCGTTGGTGAGGGCGCGTACAATGTTGCGGGAGACGTGGTCGTGCAGGGCTGGGACGGCACATCGGGAAAAGTAGTGGCGACTGGGAACCGAGTAGCGCGGGGCCGCCGCCGGCGTCATGCTTTTGAAAGCCTCCGTTTCCACAAGCCTATACGGCAGCATCTCCAGGCTGATCAATTTGGCAATGTGCACGTTTAACGCTTGAGCGTGCGGGTGCGTGGCGGCGTACTTACGCTTGCGCTCAAACAGTGGCGCTAGCAACGTGTGGACGCTGCGCTGAGAGACATTGCTGGATGGGGCCGAGGACAGCGGAGGTGAGGGTGTGGGTGCAGGCCAGGAGACGGTAGTGCCTGTGTCCTCAGAGGGGGGTTGTATCTCAGTGGCAGGTTGGGGCACAGGGGGAGAGGCAGTGGTGCAAACCGGAGGTGGTGAACGGCCTTCGTCCCACCTTGTGGGGTGCTTGGCCATCATATGCCTGCGCATGCTGGTGGTGGTGGCTCCCCAGCTGATCTTGGCGCGACAAAGGTTGCACACCACTGTATATTTCTTCTCTCTCTGCGTAACACTACTGGCCCTGGAGTATGTAAAATAACTGCAAACTGTTGCACTGTGGACTGGAATACAGCGGTGATGTAACAGCCAACACAGAGCCAGGAAATAATTTTGCGCAAGCCTGCTGTAACACTTAGCTGGCTGCGTATGAATTAGGACAACTACCCCCAGCAGAGACCCAGTACACTGAGGACGGTCACAGGCAGCCCAAATAGATTTTTTTTCCCAAATGTTTTTGGAAAGGCCCACTGCCTATATTCAATAAATATGTCTTCTGTCCCTGCCTCACCACCACTACTGGCCCTGGACTATGTATAATTACTGCAGTGCGCAATGCTCTGCATGGCCGATATACAAAAAAAAAAAAAAGTGCAACACTGCAAAAAGCAGCCTCCACACTACTGCACACAGTTAGATGTGGCCCTAAGAAGGACCGTTGGGGTTCTTGAAGCCTAAAATACTCCTAACATTCTCCCTATAGCAACTCCAGCAAGACAGCACTTTCCCTGATCTCTGTCAGAACGCATCTGTGGCAATCCGCGGGAGGGGCCGATTTATATACTCGGGTGACACCTGATCTCCCCAGCCACTCACTGCAGGGGGGTGGTATAGGGCTTGAACGTCGCAGGGGGAAGTTGTAATGCCTTCCCTGTCTTTCTATTGGCCAGAAAAGCGCGCTAACGTCTCAGAGATGAAAGTGAAAGTAACTCGAACATCGCGTGGTGCTCATTTCGAATAACGAGCATCTCGAACATGCTAATACTCGAATGAGTATCAAGCTCGGACGAGTACGTTAGCTCATCTCTACTCATTATCCTTCTTTATTTCCTTCATTAGGCATGAGAATTTATCGTCTCTTATTAATTCAATCCTATTGTAGTGCCTAATTATCTCATCCTAATATTTTCTATTTCAAATTAAAAGCCCTTTTGTATCTCTTCCCATCTTATGGTTTCTGCATTGGTGGTCTATATCAGTGGTTCTCAACCTTTTTCAGCGCAGCACCCCCTCTGGTATTGGGATGGTGCCCAGCGCACCCCAAGTCTTACTAGTTTAAACTCAGTCAAAGATTACCTTGTTTACAAAGTTAAAAGTACAAATTAAAATACTGAATACTTTTTTTGGAAAGTTTGAAAGTGTTTAACAGATTAGCATTAATTGTGAAAGCATTTCTCTACAAAATTACCAAATAATTATTTTTTAGTCAGCTAAATATTTAAAACCGGGTTAATTGTGCATACAATAATAAATAGGTTTTATTGCAGAAGATAATTTTTTGGGGAAGCAAGCAATAATACCATCTTTATCATTCGATAGAAACGTACAACGTATAAAGAAAATGCAAGTTACACTTTAAGCCTTAAAGGGGTTGTCTCGTGAAATCAAGTGGGGTTCAGCACTTCTGTATGGCCATATTAATGCACTTTGTAATATACATCGTGCATTAATTATGAGCCATACAGAAGTTATTCACTTACCTGCTCCGTTGCTAGCGTCCCCGTCGCCATGGATCCGTCTAAATTCGCTGTCTTCTGGCGTTTTTAGACGCGCTTGCGCAGTCCGGTCTTCTCCCTGGTGAATGGGGCCGCTCGTGCCGGAGAGCTGGTCGTAGCTCCGCCCCGTCACGTGTGCCGATTCCAGCCAATCAGGAGGCTGGAATCGGCAATGGACCGCACAGAGCCCATCTTGGTAAAGGAAGAAAGAGGAACGCCGCAGCGCGGGGATTCGGGTAAGTAATAAACTTTTTTTTTTAACCCCTCCCTTGGGTTTGTCTTGCGCCGAACGGGGGGCCTATTGAATAAAAAAAAAAAACGTTTCGGCGTGAGACAACCCCTTTAATGGTCAGAAGACTAATTAAAATGCAAGAACAATGGAATTCGACTAAAAATAATAATGTTTGCCACAATCAATCTGTGCCAATAATGGCTGCCTTGGGCGTGATGAGCAGATGCCAATTTCACGATATCTGGTTCTACCTTCTCAAGTCGCCTCTCACACACATCTGAAGTTTGTTTCTCACTTCTGTCAGGAGCTGCTGAACCATGCTGAAGCCCCTCTCCACTAAGTACGTAGATGAAAAAGCTAACAGGAGCAGCTTAACTTCCTGCCACAGTATAGGATAGGAATTCTTCCCTTTCACCCAAAAATATTCATAGCCCCATTGTTGGAAAAGTGCTTGGGGTTCGTTGACGTGTTTCAAGTGCTCTTGTAATGCTCTGGGATAACATTCTCCTGCATCTGATGAAAATGTATTGAGTACCCACGTTGGTATTTCAATGGTACATAGATCATGTCTAAGTCTGCATCTTAAAGTTTGTGTCCGTCTTCATGTGCAATTTCTTGAAGACTCAGAAACTGACAGAATTCGCATCAAATCAGGTTATTGGTATGAAGGTCCAGTTTGGCAATGAAGTAAGAGATTATACCTTTAGCCTTAATGAAAATAATTTTGTCTTCTTGCAGCTTTGTGTTGACCTCGTTGGGTTTGTCAAATACATCTGTGGGATAGGCAACATCAAGATGTCATAACAAAGGCTTGGGTCAATTGGCCGAAAAAGCTCGACTACTGTGTCAAAAAGAAGCGTTGTAAGTAGACATGAGCGAGTATGCTCGCTAAGGCTAACTACTTGAGCGAGTAGTGCCTTAGTCGAGTATCTGCCCGCTCGTCTCTAAAGATTCGGCTGCCGGCAGTGGGCGGGGAGCGGCGGGGGAGAGTGGGGAGGAACGGAGGGAGATCCCTCTCTCCCTCTCTTTCCCCCGGCTCCTCCCTGCTTACTCCCGCAACTCACCTGTCACCTGCGCTGGCAGCTGAATCTTTAGAAATGAGCGGGCAAATACTCGACTAAGGCACTACTCGCTCGAGTAGTTAGCCTTAGCGAGTATGCTCGCTCATCTCTAGTTGTAAGCACTTTCCTCTTGACAGCCACCTCACTTCGGTGTGTAGGAGTAGACATTTGAATTCTTCGTCATGGTCTTGACAGAGCTTGTGGAAAAGGCGTTCGTTCAAAGAGTGCACTTTTATTGTGTTAACAGCATTAATTCCTTAGCGCAGAGAATCATGCAATCTCTCACATAAATGTTTAGCAGCCAGGTGCTGCTGATGGATCACACAGTGGAACAGCATTATGCCAGGTACAGTAGGTTTTAAATGGGCTATAAATCCGTGATATCGACCCATCATGGATGCAGCTTCATCGGCTGCACAAGCAAGTACATTTGTTAAAGGGATGTGTTTTTCTTTGAAAAATTCTTCCTTTCTTTTGTATATAGAGGAGCCTTTTGTGTCAGTGGTTAAATTTCTGGTAAACAACAGTTCCAACACTACCCTTCATTCCAATTAATAAAACAAACGTAAGCTAGCAGCAATGCTTCACTCTCTCTAACTGTTGACTCGTTAATTTGCACTACAAATTCTGTGCTCTTTAACATGTCCAATAGCGTTTCATCCACATCAGCAGCCATCTCATCAATTTTTCTTGAAACGGTGTCATTACTCAAAGGAATCGATTTCACCATGGCACACACGCCAGGCTAGTACTGACAATCTCTTGAACTGCGGGTAGCACAAGTGTTTCCCAATAGGATGTGAATTTGCCACATTGCGTTATTAATAAGACTTTATAGGAAGCAAGGAGGGGTTTGTCAGCATTGAGAGCACATTTTCCAAATAGCTTGCCTACAGTGCTGCAGTTCTCATACTTTGACTTTAAACCTTGGAAAAATAAAATCGGCTTACCCACTTTGTCTGAATGCATTTTTGCATTCAGTCTCGAAGGCTTCATAGTTACATTTGAAAATGCCTTTTCCCAATTGGGGCACAAGGGAAGCTGTCTGTTTGTAGGAGAACGGATGAATCCATATTTCAAGTATTCATGGCATTTCTTCTTCTCAGTTTTTTTTTTAACAATAATTTTTTATTGCAAATTTTCCATTTCACAAAGAAATATACCATTGAGATAATGAATGTAGGTGTACAAGGCTGTCTGGGTTTGAGAAGGATACATATATATCCTTGTAGGTAGAAAAGAAAATACTGGAATATATACATTTATATAGATATAGTTATGTGCCTTTCTTTTTATATGTATACTAGCTTTATTTTCATATGAACTAACTCTATGAAAAAACTTAATACTTCGCCTTACATCAGATATGCCAAGAGGCCTTGCAAGGCGAAGACAAAATGTATCTTGAACACAAGGAATAACCAGACACGAAGGCTGCGTGTACTTGGCCGTTTTCCCAAAAGCGCCATATCTAGATGAAGACCGTTCAACTATGCATCTGAACTTTCACTGTTTCAGGACGGAAATCCGGACTTCCCATATATGGTTATGCTGTGAATTTTAGCCAATGAGCCCATCACCCATTTCTAGTGATGAGACCAAAGGGTATAAGATCTCATGTAATCTGTAATAAAGGGCAGCGCAGTCATGTCCCCGTGTGAGAAACTATACCAGACCTCCGTGTGGTGTTTTCTTCTTTCCGCCGGCAGCGGGGCAAGTGGGGTGGGCCTGATTGGTGCTGTACTTAGAATTACCCTGACAGGTTAGTGGTAGTAGTATAATTCTAATCCGTTATATCCAGATTCTTCTCTGCCTTTCATTGTTGTTTTTGTCGTAGAAACGATTCAAAAACCTCAGTGGCCTGGCCAGGGCCAACTTGCAGAAGGGGAAAAGGAGGGGGGTAGGCAGGTATTGGGGTAGGGAGGGTGTGTGTGTGTGGGGGGTTCTTATCTCATGGGGCAGCAACCCAAGGGGAGGAGGGATCCCCAAGATTAGCTTTCGGGCTTTTGTATTTATAGTGCAGTTGAGGTGCCAGCCTCCACTGTAGGGAGGGCGTAATCTATCCATGGGGTCCAAATATTTAGAAATCTGTCATACCTATCCTCTGATATTGATGTTAATTTCTCATTAATCAGGTACCAATTCATTCGGCGTCTAACCTCAGAGAAGTCCAGTGAGGTTTTTGCCAAGATTGAGCGATAGTTTGTTTTGTGGCTAGGAAGAAGAATGAAATCAGCTTTCTAGAGTTTGGAGATATATTTGTAATCCGTTTGTTTAGTACGGCTTCCAATGGATTTTTACACAGGTTATGATTAGTTACTGTATATATGAGGAAGTAGACCCTAATCCAGAGTCTTTTGACTCGAGGACAGGACCACCATATGTAGAACATGTCTCCTGGGGAAGGAGCATCCCCGGAAATAGTTTTTAGAGCAACCTGGAACCGCGTGAGCAATTCTTGTAGGGACTAAGTACAAGCATAATAGTATTTGATACGAGGTTTCTAACATCAGTGTATTGCGGGCACCACAATTGGTTGATCTCCAAATCTGGGACCATCCGTCGTCTAGAATGTTGCCTATATCTCGCTACCATTTTGCTACATATGGTAGTTGCAAATGGTGCAAGGTATGTACGAATATATTTCTGAGATAAGGCCTTTTGCTTGTGGGTATTTGAGACAGAATGTTTCGAAGGGGGTTGTTTTTAATGGGGTGTTTGTGTTTTTGAGAAGAGAGGATATGAAATTCTTGAGCTGTAAATAGCGGAATATTACAGAAGATGGTAGGCCAAACTTCTCCTGAAGGGCAGGGAATGTAATTATACCATTTAAGGAAAGTAAGTGGTGTATTTTGGATATGCCTTTGCTTGTCCAACTCTCAAAGGGCAGTGGGAAGTCAAGACCTGGTGGGAATATGGAGTTATGCAAAAATCGTAGAAGGGGTACATGAGGGGAGATAAGTTTCCCAGAGTACTTTATGAAATCCCAGGCTTTGAGGGAATGTTTTATAATGGGATTAGGGATAGGGGGTCTATGAGTCGGAGGAGTCCACAAAATCGAGTACACTGTGAGAGGGTATACCTCCATGGCCTCTAGAGCAAGCCAAAGAGGTGTATTGGTTGTGGAATGAAGGAGGGCTAGTTGGGCCACCTGGGCAGCTTGGTAGTATTTCAATATATTTGGGGCTCCCAATCTTCCCTGCAGTCTATGTTTGTACAAAGCAGAGTGTGACACCCTAGGAATAGAGTTATTCCAAATAAAGCGGAGGGTCATCTGCTGAAGTAACTTCAGGATTTGCCCAGGTACATGTACCAGAAGAGCTCTGAAAAAGTAAAGTAGTTTAGGCAAAAATGTCATTTTTAGGGAATTCACTCTTCCAATCCATTAGATGTGGTATCGGCCCCAGCTTTCCAGAAGTAGTCTGAGTTCACGGAGGAGTGGCATGTAAGTTTGCGCATATAGTGAGGTGTAGGGGCTTGTTAAATTAATGCTCAAGTAGCCCAATGTCCCCGTCATCTATTTAAAGGGGAAGTTGGTTTGAAGTAGGGAGACCGTATCTGGGGGTAATGTGAGGTTGAAAGCTTTTGATTTTGCGCTGTTGATGATAAGGCAAGACAGAGACCCAAACCTGGACAGTTAAGCCATTAGGTTAGGGATAGTGGTGTGGGGAGAAGATATTATAGCCAATATATCATCAGCAAACATGCAAATTTTATAGTGAATAGAGGCAATTTCAATTCCCCTGATGTTAGGATTGTTTCGAATTTTAATCACTAATGGCTCTATGGCTTGAATAAAAAGGAGGGGGGACAATGGACAGCCCTGCCTTGTGCCTCGCCGGATCGAGATGTTATCTGAGCAAAAGCCCTTGTAACGAACAAAGGCTTTGGGGGAAGAATATAAAATACGTAGCCATGCTTCTCAGCCATTTTTATAAAGTAAGCTTCAAGAATGCACTGCTCCTGTCCCTCTATCATATAATGATGTATAAACAGAAAGGGTAAATCCAAAGTCAAAAAAATCAAGTGCTCATAGGAAGAGCATGTAGCAGAGAGCGTAACCAAAGTAGAACCAATGGTCAAAGAACAAAAAAACTTACTGAAAAGGAGGGGGATATGATCAACACAGAAGCCTTCTCCTGTTGGTGGTGAACCTTGTTGTATCTGGGTGTCAGGTGGAGACACAGGGAACTCCGGCCATGGTATTAATTTTTAGCTTATTATTTATTCATTTGAAGCAGCAAAGTAACAAACAATAATATTGGTGATGTGTTTCTGTGCCCACGGGCACCTTCATCAAGCCATGGAAACACAGACCATATCGTACACATTTTTATTAAAAATATTATACCTGTTGTGATGAGGTAATCATAGTGTTGATACGAGCCAGAGAGTCCGCTGTTCACTCTGGCTGGAGGTGGGCGGCCACAGGGTGACGTCCCACAGTGACGTGTCCATGTCGACCTGCCGTAAACCGGCCAGATGTAACAGCAGACTGCCAAGAGGGATCCGTAGTGGATTAACCACCCCACTTTAAATTGTGTGGATCACACAGTGTGCATTCCATTCTGACCCCACTGGACCTGGTTTACGGCGGGTCGACATGGTCATGTCACTGCGTGACGTCACCATGTGGCTGGCCACCAAATAAATAAAAAATAAGCTAAAAATTAATACCATGGCCAGAGTTCCCTGTGTCTCCATCTGATACCCAGATACAACAAGGTTCACCACCACCAGGAAGGCGCTTCTGTGTTGATCATATCCCCCTCCTTTCAAGTAAGTTTTTTTGTTCCATGACCATTGGTGCTACTTTGGTTACGCTCTCTGCTACATGCTCTTCCTATGAGCGCAGGATTTGTTTGACTTTGGATTTATCCTTTCTGTTTTCTTGTTCTGGGGAACTTTTGTCTAAAAGATCCCCGAAATCCATGCTGCTCTCCCCTTTCCAGTGGATGCGATTGGCATAGGAAGAGATTTTCCAAGAAATGTCATTGGGACCACAGTGAGGCACCTGGGCACCCAGCTTTTTGGGGTACAACTGTCAACATCAGGTGAGTCCTAAACTTTTCAAAGAAACTCCGAGGCGCTTTCCTAATTTTTCTAGTTTATATAATGATGAATGACTTATAACTCCATGACTGCTACAGATCAATCACACTGGATAACCCAAAGAACAACCTAACCTGCTGTATTCCATAATGCCGCTGATTGGCTGGAGCTTTCAGTTGTGTGGGTGTCTGGAGTTGTCATTTATATCAGTGTTCTGAAAAGACACTTGGCGTCCACTAAGACTAACTGACAACTCCCAGAGACCCACACAAGTGAAAGTTTGAAGCGGTTCCAGCCAATCAGCGGCATTATGAAATACAGCAGGTTAGGTTGTGCTGTAGGTTATCCAGTGTTATGAAGTGTGATTGATCTGTAGCGGAGTCAAGGAGTTATAAAAGTCATACATTCTATGATAGAGGCGCGCAGGCTGCACACAACTCCCATTACATGGAAGGAATTCATATGCAAATATACTTGCCTCGGTTTTCGTCAGTTTCGGATTTCACCAATTCTTTTCGGACGGATTTTCAATGAAAACCGAGGTATCACTACTAATTTTTTAGAAAAATGTAGTTACTACACGAAAAAAAAAACAAAAAAAACACAGAACGCCCCGCTTACAGCCCCCTTTATGTTCCAATGCTTCCCTGCTCCCCTTTTTCGTTCCACCACCCTCTTGAGAAGTAAAAATGCCCTGCAGAGGGCAATAATGCCCACGTTGAGAACCACTGACTTCGAGCATGCCTACAACATTCTTCAACACAACTCAATAGGTGATGGTAATAGCTCACTCCTACCACTCCCATTCAGAGACCTCAGTACATAACACAATCTTCCACAAAAGTCAATAGGTAATCGGCATGGCTTACTCCCTGCCCCCCAACCCCCACTTTCCCCCAATACATTAACTCTGCACATAATACAGAGCATGCCCATTATACTCTTCCATAGAACTCAATAGGTTATGGTTACAGCTCACCGCCTCTTGCTCCATATACAGTGACCTTTGCACATGAAACAAAGCATGCCCACAACACTCTTCCATAGAGATCAATATGTGATTATAACAGCTCCCTCCCTCTCCTCCTCCTTCTTGAATAGCAATCTCTTATTCAGAGTATGCCCACAACATTCGTTCATAGAAGTCAATAGGTGATGGTTACTGCTCATGTATCCCCCCTCCCTGAACAGTGATCTGTGCACATGACACAGAGCATGCCCACAACACTTCTCTATAAAAGTCAATAGATCCACTCCTTTCCTTTCTACAAGTTTCCATTAAGACTCTGTTAAGATACAGTAATCGGCTCTTCACAGATAATAAACATGTTAGTGAAAGAAAATAAGGGATCAGGTAATTGTACACCAGAAACAAGCAAGATAGATAAACATGTATCCTACAAGGACATCTGAACAAAGCCTCTTCTCGAATCTTAATCAGAATGTCATTACTGTTATAGCCTCCTACATGTATAATTATGATGTTGGGTTGCATGACGCAGAGCGGAGTGACAGAGTGATGGACTCTCCAATTTTCATTGTCATAAGTAACAATTTCATTCCATCTCGGCTTTCTTTCTATGAATGTAATATAAAAGCCATTAGAAATCTATTGTCTCTATGAAGTGGTGCCCCAACGTAATGAAAATGGCCGCTGCCATATTGTAATGGTAATAATATGACAATATCAGAAAAACAATGAATCTGTCAATTCTATGTGACTCCTCTGAACACATCATAATTATGTAACATTAGTAGCTAAAACAGAAAGTAATTTAAGTAAATCTGTTCTGATATGAAAAGTACAAAAACATAGTTATATTAACAAAACTTCATAAAACTAATATAATAGTAAAAAAGAAACATAAAATCATGTTAAATAGTTCCTGTTAAAGGCTGAAGCTAGAGATGTACATTCAAATTTCTAATCTAAAATTAAAGGGATCATCTGATTTTGATATCAATTAAAAAAAAAAAATCTTGGTATGCTAGGTTTAAGATTAGAGATGAGCGAGCATACTCGCTAAGGGCAATTGCTCGATCGATCATTGCCCTTAGCGAGTACCTGCCCGCTCGGGAGCAAAGATTCAGCTGCCGGCGGCGGGCGGGGAGCGGCGCAGGAGAATAGAAAGGAATGGAGGGGAGATCTCTCTCCCTCTCTCCCGCCCCCCGCTCCTCCCTGCTCATGGCCGCAACTCACCTCTCACCCGCGCCGGCTGCCGAACCTTTTCTTCCGAGTGGGGAGATACTCGCTAAGGACAATGCTCGATTGAGCAATTGTCCTTAGCGAGTATGCTCGCTCATCTCTATTTAAGATATAACCCTCGCAAATACTTCTCAGATCTAGTAGCTACACTATGCAGACAAAAGTATTGGCCCCAAACCAATCCTCTGCTGCCAGGAGAGGATCACACATTATATCCCAGTACAGAAACCATCAGATGTCACCAGGTGTAGAGATGACAACAAGGTCTGGTGGTGGGATGTCGCCATGTGTAGAGCTTACAATGGGGTCTGGTGGGGGGATGTCACGGGGTGTAGACCTGACAACGGGGTCTGGTGGTGGGATGTCACCGGGTATAGAGCTGACAATGGGGTCTGGTGGTGGGATGTCACCATGTGTAGAGCTGACAATGGGGTCTGGTGGTGGGATGTCACCGGGTGTAGAGCTGAAATGGGGTTTGATGGTGGGATGTCACCGGGTGTAGAGCTGACAACGGGGTTTAGTGGTGGGATGTCACCAGGTGTAGAGCTAACAACGGGGTCTGGTGGGTGGATGTCACCAGGTGTAGAGCTGACAATGGGGTCTGTTGGTGGGATATCACCAGGTGTAAAGCTGACAACAAGGTCTGGTGGTGGGATGTCGCCATGTGTAGAGCTGACAACAGGGTCTGGTGGTGGGATGTCACCGGGTGTAGAGCTGACAATGGGGTCTGGTGGTGAGATGTCACCATGTGTAGAGCTGACAATGGGGTTTGATGGTGGGATGTCACCGGGTGTAGAGCTGACAACGGGGTTTAGTGGTGGGATGTCACCAGGTGTAGAGCTAACAACGGGGTCTGGTGGGTGGATGTCACCAGGTGTAGAGCTGACAATGGGGTCTGGTGGTGGGATATCACCAGGTGTAAAGCTGACAATGGGGTCTGGTGGTGGGATATCACCAGGTGTAGAGCTGACAATGGGGTCTGGTGGTGGGATATCACCAGGTGTAGAGCTGACAATGGGGTCTGGTGGTGGGATGCCACCAGGTGTAGAGCTGACAATGGGATCACAGCCCTTTTGGACCTTCCAAAATCCACTGTTGGCCATGTTATTGGGAGATGGAGACCATCAGGTGTGTCTGGTGCCGCCATGTTCAGGGGGACCTTGTAAACTGACAGAATGAGGTTAATGAAACCTTGTAGGAGCTGTGAAGACATCACACACATCATCTGCCCTCACTTAGGGGGTCTCACAGGCCTTTGGAACATCCATTACCACCAGAATCGTTCATAGGGAACTGCATGTGGTGGGTCTCCATGGATTGATTGGCTGGTTTAATTAGTGTAAGCACAGTAACTGGTGCAGGCTACACATATGTAGAAAATACAGATCACAAGCTAGGAATATGCAGCCCTTCTCTCCTTGCGGCATACAGATTCAGCAATTGTTAACATGACTGGAGCATTGTGATATCTCAATTTACAACATTGTAGTGCATTATAGTTAAGTTATCATAATGTCAAGTTAATGTTTGCTTTCAAAAGTGTAAGTTCATTACAATTGGAGCTGTGCAGGCAAGTAAGAGCCAATAGATTTACCATCTTTATCGGAAAACCTCTTTAACCCTTTAATGACGCGGTCTTCTATTTTTTACATTTTTGGTTCTTCCTTCCCCCTTTTAAAAAATCGTAACTCCTTTATTTATCCATCGACGTCGCTGTATGAGGACTTGTTTTTTGAGGGAGGAGTTGTGTTTTTTAACAGTAGTATTTAATGTACCAGATAAATGTATGGAAGAACTTTTTAAAAATTCTAAGTGAAGTAAAATGAAAAAAACCCAACAACTAAATTCCACCATCTTTCGTGCGTTTTGTTTCTACGGCGCACAAACTGCATCAAAAATGACATGATAATTTTATTCTATGGGTCAGTACGATTACTACGATACCAAACTTGTATAGTTTTTATGTTTTTGTAAAAAAAAAAAAAATACGATGTAATTAATTTATGTCTTAAGGACGCTGACCTTTTTTAAAAATTTTAGTTTTTTCCTACACTTTCAAAAAAACATAACTCTTATTTTTCCATCTACATAGCTGTCTGATGGCTTGTTTTTTGTGGGACGAGTTTTATTTTTGAATGGTACCATTTAATGTAACATTTAATATACTGAAAATTTTTACAAATTTCCAAGTGGAGTGAAATGGAAAAAAAATGTAATTCCGCCATCTTTGATTGTGTCTTGTTTTTATGACATATACATTATGGCAAAAATTATGGGATAACTTTATTCTATGAATCAGTATGATTACTAAATTATAGTTTTACTTCGGCTGTACTACTTTTAAAAAATGAAATATTTTTGGGAAAAAATAAAATTATTTTCTGCCTCCATCTTCTGACCGTCATAAGTTTTTTATTTTTCCGTAAACTTAGTTGTGATACGGCTTGTTCTTTTGCAGGACATCCTGTTGTTTCTATTGGTACCACTTTGGTGTTCGTGTGATTTGTTGCTTGCTTTTTTTATTAAACATTTTCTTGTAGATGAAGTGACCAAAAAAGCACAATTCTGGTGTTTTGTGTTTTTTTTCTGATGACGCTCACCCTATTGGATAAATATTGCATTGCTTTGATAGATCAGACTTTTACGATCACGGCGATACCAAATATGCTTTTAGTTTTCTTTATTATTAATATGGGAAAAAGGAGGGGGGGGGGTAAACTTTTACTTTATATTTTCCAAAATTTATTAAAGCTTTTTTTTTTTAACTTATTTTTATATTTTTTAGTCCTCATATGGAACTTGAACTTATGGTAATTTGATTGCTTTATACAGTATAATGTAATATCATAGTATTACATTATACCTCATTTTGACAAGCAGTCTATGCCATGATAGGCTGTTATTTATGGCTGCTCTGGGGGGCTTCAAAAGGCCTGATCGGGACCACCAAACAACGATCGGTGCATTTAAATGCCACTGTCAAAAATTGACAGAGCCATTTAGAGGGTTAACAGCTGTGATCTGTAACAGGGTTGATTGTGACTGTACGGGGCGGGTGACTGCTAACTCAGTCTCCCGGCACACTAAAACTTGTCACGTGGTTTTATGCCGCACTCCGGGGTCACAGGGAGAATTTCCATCCAGGGAAGTGCTAATCGTGAGAGGGGTGAGGGCTCTAATAAATGGGGTCTTTCAGTGTAGATGCAGCTCGTGGCTAACTGTTAGATACTAGTGTCCTATTAGGTAAATAGTCTCTATTGCTCTGGAGGTCCCAATACGTTTATCCATTATATTGATGTGAATGAGAATGGTGTAATACATCATTTTTCCTGTGGAGGTGCTGCAGGAAAATTAAACACTTTTGGATTTTCCCACAATTTATGGATTGGGGAGATATTAGCAAGGCACCCCATAATGAGCTTATTGTTGGAGAACCCTCTGAACACAAAGAGTTGGGCACACATGCCACATGACAAAATGGAAAGGAAGCCTGGCATTAGTTATAGATTGCTAAGAGGTCCATTATGTCTTAGGTTTTTGAATGTCAGTCTTCTTACTTCCTGGACTGTGCTCCAGTGACGATTACTTCATCAGTTTATTTTAGATGGTTTATGCAGCAGTGACATCAGTTGGTATAGAAAGGATTTTGTAGACCATTTGACGTAAGAAAGAAAATTTACAAAGGGGAAACATGCTTCCTTATTGTTGGGAAATACTGCCCCGGTGCTAAATACGGAGACCCTGTGTTCTTGAGGATTGAAAGTCCATTGTCCCATCTGCCTTGTAATTTTTGAAGCCATTAGAATGTTTTGTACAGTGATACAAATCTTTAGAATGAGTCCCTTTTAGACCCTTCCAGAGGTTTTGCCTACAGGAGACAAAAGGTAACTTGTATGTCTACACGTGCGGATGTAGACTTGCCAACTTGAAATAAATACTGTCACACGTTAAGAAAAGAAGAGAAGGATGGGCCAGATAAATGCACTGTATTATGCCATCGGGAGAGTCTTTTTGGACGCATGCCCCTATTGAGATCACATTCCTCCGCTGGGGGTGCGGGCCATTCCAGCCTACTGTCACAAGAAGGGAACTTGCTCCGGTTAGATGAGGGCAAGTTAAAGAGAGAGCATAACTGGCTAGGGACCAAGGGCATATGTACTATAGATGCAGCCATGCATCTGCTATAGGCAACCTGGAGAGAGAGGACCTACAGTAGCTATGATTGCATTATCCTTTACTACTGGGTAGTGAAAACATATGTAGGACCTTCCTTCAAAGAGGAACTGCATTGTAAGCAAACAAGAAGGTGGAGAATAAGCCTAAGGGTCATTTTATAGGGTATGGCATGGGAAAAAAAGACCAAGGCTTCCAGTTCTGAGTGGCAAAACTGGAAAACATAATGGAAGGCCCATTTAAGGGGGTTGCCCAGTTGCAAACTGTTGGGTCCTATTCTTTCTATGTATGCTACTGCTCACTAACAGTGATAGTCACCTCAGCTGTGATGACTTGGATGCCTTTAGATCAATGATCAATAAGCACATTCTCTTAAGGCATGTCGGTACAGTAGAGTGAATTGGATAGTTGACTGTTACCGAATGTGGACCTGCAACATTTGAGAGGCCAAATTTGTCAGGACAATGAGTGGAACTAAGGGCATCATGTCAGGGACAGTTGGGGGCAGAGAGAGGCCACCACCAACTGGTCACCAAGTGACTATCCATAATAGTATGTACCTGCTTCCTGTCCTGACTGGACTTTGTGTGGGCAGTGAGCATTTTTGACTGACGCCCCATTCAAGCACCTCCTTGTGGCAATTATTGAACTGGAAGTAAATGGATAGCCCAATTCTAGTAATCAGTGGACATCCTAGTGGTTAGATGGACTCGTACTGATCTAACATTTAAACAGTGAATTGATGATAACTGCTTTTGGCCAAAACAGCCGGTGAAGATTATTGGAAGCTGAGTGCCGACTACAACATGTGGAGCAACAATCACCATATAGTCCAAAAGCTGCATCAAACTGTAAGAATGGGAAGTCCTAAATATTCAGTCTGTCAATGGCCGAAAACCCCCAATGACCTTTATGCAGTATACAAGTGCAAATGCAAGAACAAGCAGCATCCAACCCTGCAGGTGATGACCAGTGGGGTATTAAGAACATCCAATGGTTTTCATTCTGTGTGTTACTGGATATTTTAATGAATTACTTTACACTTTGATTAGGAGGCTTACTTTTTACATTTAATGCATTTGTCAGTGATAAAGAAAGGACTTTGGCAAAAATGTAGTACAAAAGAGAAAAATTAACTCAGAATAAGAAGAATTGAGCTCATTGATAAGCGATTTTCCGGTTCTTAGTGAATATATCTTAATTAGTGTATAAGAAGAATGTTCTACAATTTTTCATTTTCAACGCCGATCTTAGTATAATTTCCCCAGGCGCACGGTGCATATAATACATGAAGAGGGGCACGCCTCTGCATGTATTAGGCAAATTCCAGCACCTCCGAGTGTCTAGATAGAAATGTACTCCAGACTTTTAAATGCAAGAATTCTGGCGTAGAAGCAGTAGTAAATCGCCTGTGTGTTTCAGTTCCTCAACACTCAAAAAACTGTATTCCTTTGCTGTCAATGGATGAGAGTAGTCCTGTTTATATACAGAAGCAGCAAACCCCATACTGTGCTAATCCTTTAGGATTTGCTCATCAGGGCATAAATTCAAGTTTCTAATCTATATATATAAAGACGAAAGCCCTCACTGACTGACGGACTCACTGACTCGCCACTAATTCTCCAACTTCCTGATGTCATAGAAACATAAAATTTGGCACAAGCATAATAGGAAATAGGAAAAGTAAAGGGGTCCCAACTCGATTATTCTATTGTAGCGCAAAAGAATCAGCATCCAAATTGTATGTACGGAATCTAATTCTCTCACTTCCCGATGTCGTAGAAACATGAGATTTGGCACGGGCATTGATTATGTCATAAATAGGAAAAGTTAATAGGTCCCAACTCGATTATTTAATTCTAGCGCAAAAGAATTAGCGTTCAAATTTTACATACGTAATCTAATTCTCTCACTTCCCGATGTCGTAGAAACATGAAATTTGGCACGAGCATTGATGATGTCATAAATAGGAAAAGCTAATGGGTCCTAACTTGATTATTCAATTGTAAGCGCAAAAGAATTAGTGTCCAAATTTTACATACGTAATCTAATTCTCTCACTTCCCGATGTCATAGAAACTTGAAATTTGGCACGGGCATTGATTATGTCATAAAAAGGAAAAGTTAATTGGTCCCAACTCGATTATTCAATTCTAAGCGCAAAAGAATTAGCGTCCAAATTTTACATACGGAATCTAATTCTCCAACTTCCCAATGTCATTTTATATAAAGGAAACATCGCATGGTTACCTCCACGTGGTGTTTCCTGGGTAACGCCAAGAACCATGCAAAATGGTGAAAATATTTTTTCCTTGGTATCTCTAAAGTAACCGCGACTTCATAAGATTTTCCGTGTGAACACCAGATAAACACCAGTACCAAATTAACTCGGGCAAAGCCGGGTATATCAGCTAGTCTAAAAATAAAATTAAGTTCATTCTTCAAAGTCTTAAATACTGTACATTTATTTTAATATGTTGCAGACTAAGTGGAGATTTGAATTACTGCAGCCCTTTACTTCCTCCCTGCTAAGAGATGATAGATAGATAGATAGATAGATAGATAGAATATGAAATGGATGGATATAGTAGCTTTACACTGGTGATTACCACCCAAATTATGGCTGGAAACAGCAAATTCGGGTGATAATCATCCCATCCCAGGGCACTGAGCAAGAAATTGCTCACTTGTCAGAGTCTCTTGGTTTTTAGCAGAATCTGACGTCGGGCCGTGTAAACAGGCAGTCGTTCAGCTATGAATGACTGCTTATTTATTGTGATGGAGTTGGGTGGGTTGGAACAACTCCTGGCCCACTCTGCCTTTATTCACATTCATCACTTCTGTTTAAAGACTAGAGATTTCTTTAACAATAATAACTCTCTCCTCACAGCGAGGGGCAACAAGTCAGTAAATAGCTCAGTGGTTACGAACAGGGCACTCCGAATGTTAATAGTCTCTGCGCACTTGCTTTTGGAAGTGCTGGTGGAGGCTGTGATGGTTACACTGGGCTGTGAGTCAGTTCTAGGAAGTTGCAAAGCAACACGCAATTCTTTACGTGGATCCCGCTCGTAAAACAGGGTACCAACTCTCACTCCACTCCGTCCTGGGTCTTGATACAGAATACCACAGGGACGAGGGATCTCTTTATTTGCTCTTTGCTCTTCCGAGGTCTCTTAATCACTTCCTCCCACAGCCATATGGCCACCACAGCCAATGAGGATTAGGGATAAAAAGCTAATGAAAAGGAAAAGAAAAGATAAAACAGACACATCAGTGCTTTGCGACCACAGAGACAGACCGGTTCCCTTCAAGCAATTAATCACCGTAGAGAACCTACTAATGGAAATATTAAAAAAAATAACTTTTATTGATCATCTAAAAATTATGAACCTATTACCTAAAACACAGAGAATGGCCATATACTTACTGACTAAGAAGTGCATATAGCTGCATCCTCTCAGCATGCAGGCAGCAGACTACCAAATGAGGGAGCTAATTACACCTGTGAGGGACACCGATGAAACAGCCACTCACACTGCCTCTTAATATAGAGGGGGGTAGCTGCTTGGTGTATAATCCCTGGGTGTGATTTTGCCGTAAACCGCACCCCCCCCCCCCCCTCATTGCGATTCTCCGCTCGCAGATGGCAATTCGCAGTATGCTGCGAATTGCCGCGATTCTCCGCGGTCAGCCTATCTGTCAGATAGGCTGACAGTGGAGATCCATCTCCTGGCTCCTGCTCTGGGGTGGCGGTATACATGCAGAGGAAGTGAGAAATATAGCCTACTGTCCTGAAATGAGCACTATCATGTGGGTAACAACTTTAGATATATATCTGAGTTGGAATAAAGGGATGTATAGATTCTCTCAGCATAAGGCCTAATAAACTATATAAACTGATGGCCCTGGCCCTTTGAGATCTATATATACCTCCTTTGAGGTAATATCTGGTGCTGTGTACATAGTAGGCTTGAATAGCGCTAAGTAAACCTCTAAAAAAAGCCCAAAAACTACTGTTTGGGATACTCATCTAATGCGTCTGCTTCCCCAGTGATATCACGGATAGCCCCAAATTAGAGACTATCCTTATACCTTTTGTACATTAATGCCTGTGGTGGTATACACCAATAGACCAAAACATTTACCTGAGTACGGTCTACGGTTGGTCGTACTGCGACACTGGCATTATTATGGTACTAAAGGGTATATGTTACAAACACTAGTAACACATCTACAAGTCCATAACCAGTTTTTTTTTTTTTACACCAGGTCTTATGCATGTTTTGTCTGTGTTTTAGGTAATAGGTTCATAATTTTTGGCGTCATTAATAGGTTGCTGGTCTGCATGGTGCACTACATATATCAGAATGGTCTGACACTCTGTATCCAGCTACCCCCCTCTATATTAAAGGGGTTGTCCCGCGCCGAAACGGGTTTTTTTTTTTTTCAACCCCCCCCCCGTTCGGCGCGAGACAACCCCGATGCAGGGAGGTAAAGAAAGCTCACCGGAGCGCTTACCTGAATCCCCGCGCTCCGGTGACTTCTCTACTCACCGCTGAAGATGGCCTCTTCCTCCGTGGACCGCAGCTCTTCTGTGCGGTCCACTGCCGATTCCAGCCTCCTGATTGGCTGGAATCGGCACGTGACGGGGCGGAGCTACACGGAGCTACACGGAGCCCCATAGAAGACTGCAGAAGACCCGGACTGCGCAAGCGCGGCTAATTTGGCCATCGGAGGGCGAAAATTAGTCGGCACCATGGAGACGAGGACGCCAGCAACGGAACAGGTAAGTATAAAACTTTTTATAACTTCTGCATGGCTCATAATTAATGCACAATGTACATTACAAAGTGCATTATTATGGCCATGCAGAAGTGTACAGACCCACTTGCTGCCTCGGGACAACCCCTTTAAGAGGCTGTGTGAGTAGCTGTCTCATCGGTGTCCCTCACAGGTGTAATTAGCTTCCTCATTTGGTAGTCTGCTGCCTGCATGCTGAGGGGATGCAGCTATAATGCACTCCTTAGTCAGCAAGTATATGGCCATTCTCTGTGTTTTAGGTAATAGGTTCATAATTTTTAGATGATCAATAAAAGTAATTTTTTTAAATATTTCCATTGGTAGGTTCTCTACGGTGATTAAGTGCTTTGCCACTAGAGTTCACTGTCAACCAGAGAATATGCATCTATATATAATCCAAGTCAGAAGGGCATATAAAAGGGGCAATGGACCAATAAATAACCCATACCCCTGTTACACTTGTACAAAGATGTCATATAGAAACTTTAAAATTCTGTAAGAGGGGGCCTCTAGGTCACCATTACTTTCCTTTACTGTTCTTTTAAAAGTCGGCGGGAGATTGCCCAGGCCCCAGCAGGAACAAGAAGTGATGCCATTACAGCCAGAGCGGAGTACCCAGCAAACAGTCTAGACGTGTGGACCTTTCTTCCCTGGAGCGGATGTTCCAGGTTGGCCAGACTGCTTCTCCGAGAGATCAGCGATGATAAAGTACCATTACAAAGCCTTCAGCACTGGAATTTGGACCCAGATTGAGCCTTCCACTACAAATTCCAGAATGGACTAGCTCCAGCCATGCTGGGCTTTCCCAGTTAGTCCCCTTCCCCACTGGCAGAAAGCTGCAAGATTCCTGAGACACCAGCCTTAGCATAAGGTTGGCTCTTAGTTTGTTTTACCCTCCTTCAGCAAAGAAAAACATTTATTGTCCTTATACAACTTCTACCGATTGGTCCAAAAGACTGTTTGCAACAAGTAATTTCCAGTCAAGTGACATGCCCTGGTTGTAGCGGAGAGTTTCCTGCCTGATCAAAAAAAAGAGTTCTTCAGCACCAGAGAAATATGGAGTGAACATGTCTACTGCCATGCCCTACAACCAGCAGTAAGCATGAGCTCAGGGAGCGCCGCAACCTTGACTGTGGGCGAGAGGGTCTCACGCAGGTCCCCAGTTTCCATGTCCAGAGCCTTCCCCAAAGGTAGGCTTGCACCCTCAGTAAGCCTTTCCTACAGCTCAGCCCATCCTGTACCCAGCGTAACACTTCCATGGGGGATTATTGTACCATTTTATGTCTCTGATTTATGTAGGTTTTTCTTGTTGTATTCTATATGAATGTTCTACCAGATGCTTCTAGGGGGCAATGACCCCATAATATTGTGCAGCCTGTGGCACCATATGGCAATACACAGAGTACCTATGGCTCTGTACTCCATGTGCCCCCACACAGACTCTGTACATATAACTGTGTACATGAGGTCCTGGAGCCTAACAATCTTGTACTTACTGAATAGTGTGCTGGTTCATTGTGTCATTCTGTAGTACCGGTAAATCTTAGTGTCATTGTTAAGCTATGGGAAAGGATTTCTGGCATTGGTTATAGAAGTTTTTGCCAAAACCAATCTAATCAAGAGAATTGCAGGTAGGTAAGAGGTCCATTATGTCTTGTGTTCTCGAATATCAGTCTTGTTTCCTGGACTGTACTCCAAAGATGACTCCGTCATCAGTTTATCTTAGATGATGATGCGGTTGCATTGACTCCACGTGTATCACGAGCACTTTGTAGACTTCTGTCAATAAAACCATTTTACTAATGGAAGAAATATTACAACAGAAGAAAACACATCCGTGTTCTTGTGAAATACCCCGTGCTAAATAAAGAAGCCATGTGTCCTTGGGGATTAAAAGGTCTATTGCCCCATCTAAACTGCTTTAGATGGATTAGAGGACTAGACTAACGGCATAATTCTAGAGAAATAGTCCCTTACAAACGTTTCTACAGACCGTGCCCATAATGCCAAAAGGGAATTCATAATACACTCAATGGACACTTTATTAGACCCCCGTCTAGTAGCGCATTGGACCTCCTTAGCCCTTCAGAACAGCAGCAATTCATCATGGCATCCATCTGTAGGTATAAGAGGTCCTGAGGTGTGCCAAGAAAATCTTCCGCAAACCCTCACAGCACCTCCATCAGCCTGACAGGAAGGGGTCATTGATTCATGCTGTTTGCGCCACTTTCTGACCTCCCATCAGCACAGGGCAACAGAAAGCTGGATCCATCTGAGTA
Source organism: Eleutherodactylus coqui (assembly GCF_035609145.1). Lineage (NCBI taxonomy): Eukaryota > Metazoa > Chordata > Amphibia > Anura > Eleutherodactylidae > Eleutherodactylus > Eleutherodactylus coqui. The sequence goes on from NC_089841.1 coordinate 43,593,732, forward strand.
CGTCATTTTTTCCACTGCTCACTGATATACACCAGCTATACACCTCTTCCCGTGACATCTCTGCACCTTTACTCCAAAACATCACTAACTGTCTGTCCGCTGTCTCTAACACCATGTCCTCTCTCTACCTAAAACTAAACCTCTCTAAAACTGACCTGCTGGTATTTCCACCCTCCACTAACCGACCTCCTCCTGACATCTCCATCTTAGTGTGTGGCACCACCATAACTCCTAGACAACATGCGCGCTGCCTTGGAGTCATATTTGATTCTGATGTCTCTTTTACCCCCTACATCCAATCTCTGGCCCGAACATGTCAGCTGCACCTCAAGAACATCGTAAGAATTCGCTCTTTTCTCACTGTGGACACGCTAAAAATGCTTACTGTTGCCCTCATCCACTCCCGGCTCGATTATTGCAACTCGTTGCTGATCGGCCTCCTCTGCACCAGACTCTACCCTCTCCAATCCATCCTGAATGCGGCAGCCAGGCTCATCTTCCTGTCCAGCCGCTACTCAGACACCTCTGCCCTGTGCCGGTCACTGCACTGGCTGCCCGTTAAATACAGAATTCAATTTAAACTCGCTACCTTCATCCACAAAGCCCTCCACAACGCAGCGCCCCCCTATATTGCCTACCTAATCTCAATCCATCACCCAGCCCGGGCTCTCCGCTCTGCTAACGAAACCAGACTGAGTGCCCCTTTAATTCGAACTTCTCATTCCCGCCTCCAAGACTTCTCCAGAGCAGCACCGGTCTTCTGGAACGCACTACCAAAGGATACCCGAGCAATCCAGGACTCGCAGAACTTCAGGCGTGCTCTAAAAACGCACCTCTTCAGGGAGGCATACCGAATTCCCTAAACAAACCCCTTTGTACTCCGCCTGATAAGATGCTCCCTGACCTACTGACTGCAATCCCTGCTAGCCATCATAAACCGCTCCTGCAGTCATACTGTTTCTGCCGTCACACGGCTAAATGTCTGACCATTGTCTATGTGTATATCACCCCTCACTCTCCACCTCACTATACCGTGCACATCTCCAGCCCTTTACCTTCTGTATCACCCCATTACTTATAGTATGTAAGCTCGTTGGAGCAGGACCCGCACCCCTATTGTTTCCATCAATTGATTACTATGTAACCGTGGTTCTGTAATGTTTGTACTTTTGTCTTTTTGTATCCCCCGTCTATGTAAGCGCTGCGGAATATGATGGCGCTATACAAATAAAGATTATTATTATTATATAATTCTTGCACTCTTTGCCACCTGAAGTCTCAGCTTTTGGTTACTCTTAGACACAATGGCGCTGAAAATGGTCATCTGCTATTCTAGGGTTATTCTGGCCACAAACATTTATCACCTACCCACTGGAAAGGTACCAATGTAGCAAGCGTTAATTTGACATTTAACATGCTTAACTGCAACTCTTTTTTTATACAAGTAGAAATCATAAAACAAACAGCAAAACATGAACAATAATAGTACTCAATACTGGCAGTACTAAGTAATATTAACATCTAAGGGAGAGTGTGTCACATATACATAAATTGTCTATCTGTGTTTTCTGTACCTCTTTCTTGCCTCCGCAATTGCAAAATCCCCTACTATCAGCCAGACCCTCTGTGTTATCTCAGTTCCGATTGGCAGAGAAAATCTTGAGCCAGAAGATGCTAGAAGATTCTAGAAGGGCAGGTAATATAAGACCCTGAACTTCCTGTTTGGGTCAGTGTAGAGTTGGAGCCGAGCAGTGTAGTGAATGTATCTGCCTCTGCTCCTCACAGACAACATACAGCACCCAAAGCTGCAGGATTGTTACCAGCCCAGAAAGGAGCCTCAGCTTGTATGCAGAGACCACGGCATGCCTAAAATGAATCCAGATGGTGAACTCCAAAGCTTGGATAAGGTACAAGAGGTATTGTGAGGCGATACAGGCTAGTCGAAGCTGCAAAAGATAAGCTGGGACTCAAAAGTAAGTCACTATGATTAAGCTGCTGGCATATAGACAGAAAGGCTCCTTGGGCTTATGAGGATGTAGATAGGTGTCTCTTTAGGCTGGGTTCACACAGGGCGGATTCCCGTCGGAAATCTTGCGGTTTGGCCGCAGCAAAAACCGCAAGATTTCTGCCGAGAGAACCGCCGCGGTTTAAGCCGTGGCGGCTTTGAAGCGGCCTAGCCACTTGCTTTTCCGTTGCGGCCGGCGCTACCATAGAGGAGAGCGCGAACGCGACGAAAATAAACAAAAAAGGAAAGGTAAATAAACATGCTGCATCTTCTGAAACCGCGGCTGCGGTGGCCTCAGCCACGGTTTCAGCCGGATTTACCGCAGCGGATTGGCCGTCCTGTGTGGACGAGATCTCATCCACATGGCTGGCTAATCCCGAGATTAGTGGCCGCGGGCGGATTTGCCATATATCAGAATCAAACGGTATATCACGTCATAGGAGATATAAAAGGGGATGTTCACACTTTCGAGTATGGGTTGGTGCTATAAACCCCTCTCTGCATTGCTCCAAATGTGTGACCACAATTATTTAAGCCATCATGGATATGACATAAGCCTGAGGCTGTCTACACAAGCTCCCTTGATGCTAGAGGGATGAATGCAGGAGGTGCCGTAATTATCAGCCTCCAAGTTAAGACCCTATCCCTCGTTCCCGTGCTGAGCCCTATCTCTGACCCAGGACCCTCTTTTACAGAGATACACATTGGAGATACTGTGATTGCATTGGCTGTGGTAGAATTGGCTGTAACCTACAGCTAAATGCTCAGCAAACTTGCTGGTTGTTGTTTCCACAAGTTCTCGGCCTCTGACATGTTTGTCCAGTACTGAACACCTTAGTTACCTAAAACAATATCTGCCATTATGGGAGCAGGAAAGGAGAATCCCTTGGCCAAAAAGATCCGTCTTATGATGGAACCAAATGGCGCCAAACGAACCTCATTGACTATAATAGTGTCCATTTAGTCTCCGTCAGCTTCATGCAGGACTTTTTCTTCTGGCATTTTGTGCCGGATCTGCGAGGGAACCTTTGAACACAGATGTGAACATAAGGCCTTAAACCTGTGGTCCATGATCCACAAACAATTGTATTCATGTCTGTTTCATGTCCGATTTATTTTTCTATTGCCATACACACAGACATATAACACGTAACCTAACATAGCCAAAAGAAAAAAAAAACCTATAAAAACAAAAACTTTGGTCCAGTCCCAGCTTACCAAAGCCATCCAGATCAAAAACATAACATAAATACCAACCTAAATAAGACAAAAACTTACAAAAATACTGAGCCAGCTGGCATACAATGGGACTACCAAAAGTTAATGTATTTTATCCAATTTTTAGTTCAATACTCTTAACTGCAATATACTACAGAGCTAGAAATGTATTTATAATGATGTGGTAGTCATGTTAACAATTGCTAGACATGTAGCCACATAGATAGGTGGGGCTTGACCATGCTTGGCATATTCCATCATTACGATAGAGTGTGAGTTGAGTAGCATGATCTATGTTTGACCACCGCTCATCCAGATCCTTTCCACTGATGTCCTCAGAATCATGGAGATTCCATTCGTCAGACCGTAAACCAGGGTTGTCAAACTCATTTTCGCCGAGGGCCATATCAACATTAAGGTTTCCTTCAAATGACTATTTATAAGAGCTCATTCACACGGGCATATTTGCTGTATTATGCACATATTTTTTATGGATGTAATACAGACAGCTTAAACACCATTGATTTGCATTGGAGTATTCAGACATGTGTTTTTCACACGTGTATTTTACGAGTGCGAAAAAAATAGCATGTCCTATTTTGTCTATTACGGACTGAAATTGTTTATTAAAGTCAATGGAATCATTTAAATATGCAGTGAATACACATGATACATCTCTATGCACTGCATACTTATGCATGAAGAAAGTAGAAATCTATGGAACCTTCTTGCATTTTTTTTCATCTACTTTGGAGGGTGGCTATGCTGCTGGATAGGGCTGTCAGAGCTGTGCCCCCACCTGTGAATTGCTGAACAGAGCAGTGTGGAGGTGTGCTGGAGCTTAGAACCGAAGATGGCACTTGCACCCTATGCTGCCACCATCCTCTCTGCCAAGTGCTGACTGCATTCTCCAGGCAAAATAGAGAACCAGTCTTTCTGTGTCTGGACCTCATTGAGGGCCACATAAGATGACATGGTGGTCCGGATTCAGCCCGCAGGCCTGGAGTTCAACATGTGGTGTAAAACATTACAACATTATCACAATCCACCAGTGATAAATGGTTTTGGCTAGACTGACCCCCTAAGTTATTAGATGGTCAGTGCTGACCACACGGCAGGGAACAAGAACAGGAAACTTCGATTGTTCAGTCTGTTAATGACATCAAGTCCGAAAACAAAAACAAGCAGCATCGAAGCCTGCAGATGATGACTGATGCCACCTATAAAACGTCCTAGAATTTCTCTTTCTACACGCAGCCGGATATTTTAGATAATTAATTACAAACCTGATCTGGAAAGTTTCCAACTACAATAAATCTGTCAAATAGAAGGAAATGACTTCAAAAACTTTTTGTCCGAAAGAGAGAAATGAAGCTGGAACAATGCAGCTCATTGACAAGTCAGGCAACACTGAAGAGGGGTAATGACTTGGAATTATTATTTATGGTGACAGTTGAGAGAAATTTTATTACATCCATAAACAATGAACAATTAAAAATTGTGCCATCTGCCATTGATAACATGCATAGCCTGAACGTGACCGTACGCGATGCCCTCCTCACCTCAGGTTACTCCAAGGACGACACTTTTCTCTGGTAACTTTTTCCAATTCAAAGCAAAAAGAAAGCAATATGTGGGTTTAGAATGTTTCTGTGTACAATTGAAAACAAAAGTAAGTGAACCATTTGCAGGTCTCACGTGTGTTTTGCCCATTAAATAAAGGCACACCAAGCCTGGTTGCTGCCTAATATATTCTTTTCAAGAAAGACTGGTTATTGTGAACGGTGCCTTGATGTGAACAACATTCAAAAGTCCTCAAAAGATGTGTTATAGAGATGAACACATCTGGAAAAGGCTACAAAAGCTAAAGTCTTGAATGTACATCAATCCACAGTTATTATCTACAGATGGATAACATTCAGGACTGTTCTACTCTCCCACAGGAACATCCTGTTATTTCACTCCAAAGGCACAATGGGCAATCCTAAAAGAGGTGAGAAAGAACCCAATTGGAACAACAAAAGACCCAGAGAAGAGTCTATAGACTGCATAAACTTGTGTTCATGTGTCCACTATTAGAGAAACACTAACCTTCATGGTTGGACCTGTAGTGGAGGGGGCATCATAGTTTGGGGGGTTGGGGGGACGCGACATTATGGTTTTGGTCTAGTGTGTAGTAGGCACCATTATTTTGGAATATAGTTGAGAAAATATCATGATTTGGGGCTATGGAGGAAGGAACATCATTGTTGCGGCTATAGTGGAAGGGAACATCATGTTTTCGGGCTATGGTGGAAGACAACATTATGGTTTGGGGCTATGGTGGTTGGAACAACATGGTTTGGCGCTATGGTGGAGGGAACATCATGGTTTGGGTCTATGGTGGACGGAACATCATGGTTTGGGTCTATGGTGGAGGGAAGATCATGGTTTGGGGCTATGGTGGAGGCAACATCATGGTTTGGGGCTATGGTGGAGGGAACATCATGGTTTGTGGCTATGGTGGAGGGAACAACATGGTTTGGGGCTATGGTGGAGGGAACATCATGGTTTAGGACTATGGTAGAGGGAACATTGTAGTTTGGGGTGATGGGTGGAGGTAGTATCATGGTTTTGGTCTAGGGTGAAGTGGGCACCATGGTTTTGGAATATAATGGAGGCAGAATCATGGTTCGGAGCTATGGAGAAGGGAACATCAAGGTTTGACGCTATGGTGGAGGAAACACCATGATCTGGGGCTATGGTGGAGGGAACATCAAGGTTTGGGGCTATAGTGAAAGGGAACATCATGGTTTTGGGCTATTGTAGAATGGAACATCATGGTCTTGGGCTACGGTGGAGGGAACATCATGGTTTGGGTGGCTTTCTCCTCAGGGCCTGGATGCCTTGTGATGATTGAAGAAGCAATGAATTCTAAAGTGGATCAGAACATCTTACAGACCGTCCATGACCTAAAGGTAAAGAGAGGTTGGGTGATGCAACAAGAAATTAACCCAAATTGCACATGTAATCAACTAAAGAATGCTGGAAAAAGGAGATTTGTCTTTTGGAATGACTGAATCCAGACTTTAACCCTATAAGAATGTTTTGGGTAATAGAGTGTAGTTGGATAAGATGTATATGGTGTTAGCTGTTGATGGGAAAACTCCATATTTCCAATGTTTGCTGCAGCAAAGGCCAATAATGCAGCTATTCACTGAAATAATAATAATATAATAATGGACGTGCTTCACTGTAGCTAGTTAGTTAGAGTAACACTCACTAATTATAGAGCTAATGATTGTTTGGAGACAAGCCTTTATATATAGAGTGCAATATATAGACATGTCTTTATATGTAGACAAAGTATAATTGGGGTAGATAGTTGAGTCTGTGTATTTTGGCATTTGTAATCTTTTGATCAGAAGTATTTGATCAGATATTGTGATCAAACCATCAGATAAAGCCCGGAATATTGTAAGAATGAATCACAATGAGTATATTGGGATTTACATGAATATCCTTGACAACCCCTCCACTTATAGAAGGCTACATTCTGACCCCTCAGATACTTTTTCTAAGACTCTCAGGGGCATCCTACTTAGAGCTAAGGAAATTGGATGTATTAGTCAAAAGGAATACCAATAAATGATACCAGTACACCCTCAGATCTCAATATTCTACAGCTTTCCAAAAATTCACAAGGGCACTGATCCCTTTAAGGGAAAACCCATAGTGCTGGCGATTGATAATATCTGTCAAAATCCAAGCATATACATTGTTAGAATTTTACATCCTTTCGCGACATCCCTTCCATCCTATACAAGGGATACAATGGATGTTCTCCAACACCTGGAGGGTATTAATGTTGATCCTTGTGTCAAATTAGCCAATTTAGACATCAAAACACTGTACAATTCTATTTCGCACAAGGGCAGACTTAAGGCAATTAAGTTTTACACCAGTCAGAGAGGTATACAATTTGATCAGCACAACCAATTTGTGTTGGATCTCCTTGAGTATGCGTTGACCCACAACTATTTTCTATTTAATGGACACTTCTTCCACCAGCTATGGGGTACTGCTATCGGGAGCCCATGTGCCCCCTCATATGCAAATTTGTACTTGGGATGGTGGGAAGAAAAAATGCGTCTTTTCTGAGTTCTCGGAGTCCCGGATGAATAAAATACTCGTCTGCCTTTGGTACATTGATGACGTATTCATATTGTGGGGGGACTCAATATCCTTTTTCAATGAATTTATTAGTCATTTAAACATCAATGACTTGGGTTTACGAGTGACATCTGGGATACATGATACATCCATTTCCTTTCTAGACATGATTCCTAAGACCAGTGAAGGGTTACTCTCATCCATAGTATACTGGAAACCCACAGCTACAAATAGTCTGTTAGCATGGAAGAGCTACCATCCATTACCCCTTAAAAAGGGGATCCCAAAAGGACAATTCCTTCGTATGAGAATCTGACCACATCTGAGTCGTGTAAATTACAGAAGAGATTCTTGAGAAGGGACTATTCCTTGGAGGTGGTCAATCAGGCTTTCTTACTTGTGTCAAAACAAAAAAGCCGTGATCTCCTAATACCACGAGCATGTGATAATACAAGTGACTTACTCAGAGTTATTGGCATTTTTGATAATGGCTCTGCCCAAGTATGTGCACTATTGGAGAAATACTGGGTTATTTTGCAGGAGGATGTAGGTATAAAGGATCTGATTCCAATTACATACCGTTGGGGAGGAACATTGACAATAGACTCATTAAAAGCCATCTGGCACCTCAGATCCCAGACACAATATGGTTGGGTTGATTTGGATTGGTGGGGACTTTCCCCAAGTTCAAATTGTACGGCAATACATCAAAAAGAGTTGTACGTTCACTAGCGCATCCACAACAATATCTACCAACATAGAGAGTTCATTAATTGTCAAACTCCTAATGTCAACTATTTAGCTAGCTGTTCCTGTCCTCCTAATTATGTTAGTAAGACCTCACAGCAATGTAGGAGAAGGATCCTGGCTCACATAGGAAATATCAGATGAGATGAGAAGACACCATTTGCTACACATATGTGTAACCACCCCCATATTGATCTTACTCAGTTCAGTTTCCAGGGCAGTGAGGTTATTGGCCCTGATGGTAGACGGGGGAATGTCGACAAGAAGCTCCTATGTAAGGAAGCAGCCTGGATTTTTAGGATGAACTCAATAGTACCAGATGGCTTTCCTTCAATTGTGTTTTGTGATCTCTGTGCCGTTTCTCTCTGTCTGTTTTCTTTGATATTCCTAATATATTATTTTTTATTGTTTTCCCCTTGTGTACCCTCTCCTGGCAGGTCTATTACTCCTTGGTGTTTTTTGATTTTTCTTTCTTTATATGTTTCTAATTTGCAATTGTCCCATGGTTTATCCTTATTATTCTCTATTTTTGTTATTACTTAAGATACTTTTGGGGCTATTATTGTAGTCTATGTCCTTTTATTAAACAATGTTCCTATTATCTATTTATTTATCCATTTTGAATATCCTCTTCTGGCCAGTATATTCTGAACATTGGGATTTCATTCCATGTTCCGCGCATGCGCTCTCTGCCTGGCTGACATCAAGTCATGGCGTTTGCGTAATTACTATCCTGGTGTGTATGTGCGGCTAATCACAGTCCTCTTGCAATGTCCTGAGTGTCTTTTTCTCTGACGGGATGATGCTCTTTAGGAAATCCCTATGTACTGTGGCATCAGGTTTGGCGTAGCTTAGCATTTCACGTCATCACATTGGGTGGGACCTCGCCTATGAGCTTGGTTGGATGGGGCTATTTTTACAGGACGTGACTGTATCGGCATCTTAGTTGTCATGACAACACCCTGTCATTCAGACTAAGGTTTGTCCCTTTTTTCTCCCCCATGTTACATCCCATTTAGAAGTGGGATTACCTATCGGCGTGCACTGCATCTTTGGCCTTTGGGACCTTGAATGTTTATGCCGCTCCGTTGTGCTCTGTATATTCTGATTGGTTCCTGTAGCCAAGCCCATCTTGGGAAGACCCTATGCTGGGGCTATATATACACGTGTACTCAGAGCAGAATCAGATGCTACCTTGAAACAGTCAGTCCACCTTCAGAACAACAGACCCCTCTCAGCAACCCCGGACGGGGGAACACCTCAGCCACCACGCTGCATCATGCAGCCACAGTACTCATCCGCTCTTCTTCACCTGTACACAGACCACCGGAGGAACAGCTGATGAGAACCAGCAAGGTGGCAGTGAGCAGAAAGACTGCAGGACACAGCCCCAAAGCAGTCCAGGCCCCAGTAGTGGGCTCACTATCTTCCCTGCAGGCTCCATGTGTCCGGAGCTTCCAGCACAGCTCTGGTTTCAGCTTCTGGCTCAGTGCTAGACACAGCTCCATGCTCAGCATCTATCTAGGGCTGCACGGTCAGTCCCTGGAGCAGCTTCCCCACCCATTACTAATGCTGAGAGACAACAGGACCAACCAAAGGATGTCCCTGCTCTGTCTGGGACCCCTGGTCTTGACAGAGAGACCTCTGCTCCCTTCATAAATGAAAGGGCTTGGCCCCCTCTTGAAGCCAAAAGGGAACTCCAAAATGAAATTGCTCCCCAGCCTCACAGTGCTTTAAAAATAAATGCTGTGACAAGCAGTCCCTCTAGAGCAGCTGACATCTCTGCAAACCATCAGCTCCATTCACAAGCACAACAGATGTAAACTGTACAATGAAAGAACTCCAAGATCTGCATTCTCGCATCAATGCTATACCAACCAAAAGTGACATGGAAGCCTATGTAAGTCACCTGGAGGCTTTGTATCGGGCGGAAATTTCCTCGCTTCGATCTGAAGTACAGACAGTAGAACACACAGTGCTAAATGCAGAAAGCAAGATACAAAAAACCTCTGACAGAATCAACTCAGTCCAAACAACATTAGACACCCATTCAATACAACTTTGCTACCTATGGGATATGATAGATGACACTGAAAACCCGAAATCGGTGCAAAAACCTGCAGGTTAGAGGTTTCCCAGAGCCTAAAGACTTATCACATATTCTTCAGACCATCTTTAATAGTGTTTTAACAGTCCCACAGGATACACCCCTAGAGCTGGATAGAGCACATAGGACCCTGGGCCCCAAACCGATAGACACTAACCACCCCAGGGATGTGATCTGCAGGGTCCACCATTACCTGCATAATGAAGCATTCTCCAGAAAACTGAAAGACAGGGTAACAATAGCATACAAGGGCAACCGTATTCAAATCTTGCCGGATCTATATCCTTCTCCTCTCTCCTACCTACCCAGCCTTCCCTTGCTTTCCCCCCTTTTTTTCTCTGGAGGGCACCAGGGGGGAGGGGCAGATGGGATAAGTACGACTCTAGATAATGGCCCCATTGAATTTATGCTCCCTAAATGTAAGGGGTTTGAATTCCCCACTAAAGCGGTCCCAGATTTTGAATGAGTTACATAAACAAAGAGCTAAAATATTGTTTCTACAGGAGACTCACTTCCGGTCTGGGCACGGTCCCATCATCTGTAGTAGAAATGATGATTAATTAGCGTAAAATGTCTATTGATTTGTATAAACTAGATATATTACACAGCTGTAGTGATTTGACTCTGTAGTGTGCTATTACAGTAGTCCAATGTAAACTTCCAATGCAACCACTCTAGGGTTAAATTACATAGGTATGCAGTGGAGCTGAAAGTAATGTTGGGTTTCTCTTCAGTCCTCTCCCATCCCCACCTCAACTCCTGGGACAAAGGAACTGATCTTTGCCTGACCACATGTTGAGGAGACAAAGGCTTAGTTTGTAAACGGGGCCTGAGGAGGCGGGGAGGGATGGAGGAGATTCTTTATAGCTTAACTAATAAAAATAAATATACATTAGGTATGTAATATGTTATACGCCCATAAAGGGCAGGTATTATGTGTTTTAATAGAAGAAGCTCTGAGACTGTTTTTCCCCCAGAACTCTCTGTAAGCTTCACACTGGACACGTGTCTCAGTCTGAATTCTTCTTACTCGCGTATATCAGAGTTTTGCAATTAGGAACTACAGAATACCCCAGAACCTGCTGGAGAAATTCATATCCAGAGTACATCAAGGACCGACAGTATACTTCCTCGTTCCACAGCACGAACCAGACCACAAAAGTGAATGGCGCATCGATCGCTGTCCACAAGACGCTGCCGCACAAGGTCATGGACTCCCGCATAGATCCCAAGAGCAGGTATGTCTTTCTCAAACTCAGGGTCTGGAGCAGGGTTTTTACTTTGGTCAACTGATACCTTCCCTTCCCAACCGAGGACAAATTCAGATGGGTCAAACTCTACTTCAGTCTCCACTCTACTCCAGGGTATACTCCAGACTCTACTTCAGGGTATAATCATAGTAGGAGGGGACATTAATTCCCCTTTAAACCCAACAATAGACTGCTCAACTCCCAGGGACTGTCTCCCTGTGGCCCAGTTCAGGTCTTTTAACAGGACTCTCCACCTACTCCAACTAGTTGACATATGGTGGATCTTGCACCCAAAAGATACACATTATTCCTATTACTCACCCTCACATCAATAATACAGCCGTATAGATGTTTTCTTTTTGAGCCATCATGCCCTGACACTACATCCAAAGGCATCTACTAGCAATATGATATGTCTGACCATGCACCAATTTTTCTCTCACTCGAAGTCTCCGAGGTTCCTTCGGGAGCCGGGAATTGGAGGCTGGTGGTGCGACAGGGACGATGCTCCACATATGGTGGGAATGCCCAGACCTGAAGGCTTTCTTGAATGATGTATTCCGCTTGTATGAAAGGGTGACACATGGAGTGGTCATTCAGTCAGTACATCTGGTGCTGCTCTCCATTATCCAGGAAGTCAGTCAGTGATTAAAAAAGGCCTGTTATGCCATTTTCTCACAGCGGTGAGAGCCATGATCCCTAGGCACTGGCGGAGTACACAGCCCCCCACGATACTTGAATTTGTGTCACCTGAAATACATGGAGGAATTAATGTCAGAGGACTACCCAGAGCGTGGGGACTGCATGGGAAAGTGGTCAGCTTGGACCCTTTTCTTGGAGACGGCAGAGTTCCAGGAATTCCTAGGCTATGCAGATCAGGGCAGTCTCACATATTGAATTAAATGAGCGCCACCAGACAGGATACATTTTATCCCCTCACATCCTCTTTACTACCCCTTTCCCTGGAACCTCTCACCGCCATCTTCCCTCTCTTTTCTTTCACTCTCCCTTTTTTTCTTTCTTTTTCCTCTCTCTCTTTGAGTCTACTATTTCTTCCATTCTTCCTTTATTAAAGGGGTTGTCCCGCACCGAAATCAAATTTTTTTTTTCAACAGACCCCACCTTAGCAGACAGTTAAAAAGAATGCATTTGTTATTTAAAAAAAAAAAAAAATTCGCTTACCTGCATCCCCGTTCTGCAGCTTTGAAGATTCTTCTTTTCTTCTTTCAAAGATGGTGCCGCTGGTCTTCTCCCACGGTGCACCGCGGGTCTTCTCCCATGGTGCACCGTGGATTTTCTTCTCCAGTCTTGCGTTCCACTGCCGATTACAGCCACTTCATTGGCTGATCGGCACCACGTGACGGAGGTGAAGCTACGATGACGCGGAGAAGAGGAAGGAGCCAGGACGCAGCTCGTGAGCCCGGAGGGAGACAGAAGAGGATTCCTCTGTGAGCAAGCATGACTGTTTGTGCGACCAGAGAAGAGGCTTCATCGTCGCCATGGAGACGGGGACGCCAGCGCCGGAGGGGGTAAGTGTATAACTTCTGTATGGACAATATTTAATGCACGATGTATATTACAAAGTGCATTAATTTGGCCATACAGAAGTGCATAACCCCACTTGCTGTCACGGGACAACCCCTTTAGGAGATTGTTTATTACTAGGGATGAGCGAGCATACTCGTCCGAGCTTGATACTCGTTTGAGTATTAGGGTGTTTGAGATGCTCGTTACTCGAGACGAGCACCACGCGATGTTCAAGTTACTTTCACTTTCATCTCTGAGAAATTTGCGCGCTTTTCTGGCCAATAGAAAGACATGGAAGGCATTACAACTTCCTCCTGTGACGTTCCAGCCCTATACCACCCCCCTGCAGTGGCTGGGGAGATCAGATGACACCCGAGTATTTAAATCTGCCCCGCCCACGGCTCACCACAGATGCATGCTGACAGAGATCAGGGAAAGTGCTGCTGATGCTGCTATAGGGAGAGGGTTAGGTGTTATTTTAGTCTTCAAGAACCCCAACGGTCCTTCTTAGGGCCACATCTGACCATGTGCGGTACTGTTGAGGCTGCATTTAGCAGTGTTGCACAATTTTTTTTTTTTGTATATTGGGCGTGCAGACGGGCGTCTTCAGTCTGCAGTCATTTTACTCAGTATAGGGGCAGTACTGGTGAGGCAGGGAAAGAGGTATACTGGCTATATAGGCAGTGGGCTTTTTCCCAAAAACTTCCAAAAAATACAATATTAGGCCTGCCTGTCACTGCCTTCAGTTTACTGCGTCTCTGCTGGGGGTAGTAGTTGTTGAATTAATACCCAGCCTTGCGCATAATTGTTGCCTGCCTCTGCAGTGCGTTACGTACGCGAAGTCAGCCTCCAACAGGGCAATCAAAATACAGTGCATATCACAGGCAGTGGGCTTTTCCCCAAAAACTTCCAAAAAATACAATATTAGGCCTGCCTGTCACTGCCTTCAGTTTACTGCGTCTCTGCTGGGGGTAGTAGTTGTTGAATTAATACACAGCCTTGTGCATAATTGTTGCCTGCCTCTGCAGTGCGTTACGTACGCGAAGTCAGCCTCCAACCACAGGCCAATAAGCGGCACATTTAATTACAGCGTTCTGTTTCTGCTAATCTCGTAATACACCATGCTGAGGGGTAGGGGTAGGCCTAGAGGACGTGGACGGGGGCGAGGACGCGGAGGCCCAAGTCAGGGTGTGGGCACAGGCCGAGCTCCTGGTCCAGGTGTATCGCAGCCGACTGCTGCGGGATTAGGAGAGAGGCAAGTTTCAGGGGTCCCCAGATTCACCTTACAATTAATGGGTCCACGCGGTAGACCTTTATTAGAAAATGAGCAGTGTGAGCAGGTCCTGTCGTGGATGGCAGAAAGTGCATCCAGCAATCTATCGACCACCCAGTCTTCTACGCCGTCCACAGCTGCAACTCTGAATCCTCTGGCTGCTGCTCCTCCTTCCTCCCAGCCTCCTCACTCCATGAAAATGACACATTCTGAGGAGCAGGCAGACTCCCAGGAACTGTTCTCGGGCCCCTGCCCAGATTGGGCAGCAATGGTTCCTCTCCCACCAGAGGAGTTTATTGTGACCGATGCCCAACCTTTGAAAAGTTCCCAGGGTCCGGGGGATGAGGCTGGGGACTTCCGGCAACTGTTTCAAGAGCTTTCAGTGGGTGAGGAGGACGATGAGACACAGTTGTCTATCAGTGAGGTAGTAGTAATTTCAGTAAGTCCGAGGGAGGAGCGCACAGAGGATTCGGAGGAAGAGCAGCAGGACAATGAGGTGACTGACCCCACCTGGTTTGCTAAGCCTACTGAGGACAGGTCTTCAGAGGGGGAGGCAAGTGCAGCAGCAGGGCAGGTTGGAAGAGGCAGTGCGGTGGCCAGGGGTAGAGGCAGGGCCAGACCGAATAATCCACCAACTGTTTCCCAAAGCGCCCCCTCGTGCCATGCCACATTGCAGAGGCCAAGGTGCTCAAAGGTGTGGCAGTTTTTCACTGAGAATGCAGACGACCGACGAACTGTGGTGTGCAAGGTTTGTTGCGCCAAGATCAGCCGGGGAGCCACCACCACCAGCCTCACCAGCATGCGCAGGCATATGATGGCCAAGCACCCCACAAGGTGGGACGAAGGCCGTTCACCGCCTCCGGCTTGCACCACTGACTCTCCCCCTGTGCCCCAACCTGCCACTGAGATCCAACCCCCCTCTCAGGACACAGGCACGACCGTCTCCCGGCCTGCACCCACACCCTCACCTCCGCTGTCCTCGGCCCCATCCAGCAATGTCTCTCAGCACAGCGTCCAGCCGTCGCTAGCGCAACTGTTTGAGCGCAAGTACGACGCCACGCACCCGCACGCTCAAGCATTAAACGTGCACATAGCCAAATTGATCAGCCTGGAGATGCTGCCATATAGGCTTGTGGAAACGGAGGCTTTCAAAAACATGATGGCGGCGGCCCCGCGCTACTCGGTTCCCAGTCGCCACTACTTTTCCCGATGTGCCGTCCCAGCCCTGTACGACCACGTCTCCCGCAACATTGTACGCGCCCTCACCAACGCGGTTACTGCCAAGGTCCACTTAACAACGGACACGTGGACAAACACAGGCGGGCAGGGCCACTATATCTCCCTGACGGCACATTGGGTGAATTTAGTGGAGGCTGGGACCGAGTCAGAGCCTGGGACCGCTCACGTCCTACCCACCCCCAGAATTGCGGGCCCCAGCTCGATGCTGGTATCTGCGGTGGTGTATGCTTCCGCCACTAAACCACCCTCCTCCTCCTACGCAACCTCTGTCTCGCAATCAAGATGTGTCAGCAGCAGCACGTCGGCAGCAGTCGGTGTCACGCAGCGTGGCAGCACAGCGGTGGCCAAGCGTCAGCAGGCCGTGCTGACACTACTCAGCTTAGGAAAGAAGAGGCACACGGCCCACGAACTGCTGCAGGGTCTGACAGAGCAGACCGACCACTGGCTTTCGCCGCTGAGCCTCCAACCGGGCATGGTCGTGTGTGACAACTGCCGTAACCTGGTGGCGGCTCTGCAGCTCGGAAGCCTCACGCACGTGCCATGCCTGGCCCACGTCTTTAATTTGGTGGTTCAGCGGTTTCTGAAAAGCTACCCACGCTTGTCAGACCTGCTCGGAAAGGTGCGCCGGCTCAGCGCAATTTTCCGCAAGTCCAAGACGGACGCTGCCACCCTGCGGACCCTGCAACATCGGTTTAATCAGCCAGTGCACCGACTGCTGTGCGATATGCCCACACGGTGGAACTCTACGCTCCACATGTTGGCCAGGCTCTATGAGCAGCGTAGAGCTATAGTGGAATACCAACTCCAATATGGGCGGCGTAATGGGAGTCAGCCTCCTCAATTCTTTACAGAAGAGTGGGCCTGGTTGGCAGACATCTGCCAGGTCCTTGGATACTTTGAGGAGTCTACCCAGATGGTGAGCGGGGATGCTGCAATCATTAGCATCACCATTCCTCTGCTATGCCTCTTGAGAAGTTCCCTGCAAAGCATAAAGGCAGACGCTTTGCGCTCGGAAACGGAGGCGGGGGAAGACAGTATGTCGCTGGATAGTCAGAGCACTCTCATGTCTATATCTCAGCCCGTTTAGGAGGAGGAGGAGGAGGGGAAGGAGCATGAGGAGGAGGGGGAAGAGACAGCTTGGCCCACTGCTGAGGGTACCCATGCTGCTTGCCTGTCATCCTTTCAGCGTGTATGGCCTGAGGAGGAGGAGGAGGATCCTGAAAGTGATCTTCCTAGTGCGGACAGCCATGTGTTGCGTACAGGTACCCTGGCACACATAGCTGATTTCATGTTAGGATGCCTTTCTCGTGACCCTCGTGTTACACGCATTCTGGCCACTACGGATTACTGGGTGTACACACTGCTCGACCCACGGTATAAGGAGAACCTTTCCACTCTCATACCCGAAGAGGAAAGGGGTTTGAGAGTGATGCTATACCACAGGACCCTGGCGGACAAACTGATGGTAAAATTCCCATCCGACAGCGCTAGTGGCCAAAGGCGCAGTTCCGAGGGCCAGGTAGCAGGGGAGGTGCGGAGATCAGGCAGCATGTACAGCGCAGGCAGGGGAACACTCTCCAAGGCCTTTCCCAGCTTTCTGGCTCCCCAGCAAGACTGTGTCACCGCTCCCCAGTCAAGGCTGAGTTGGCGGGAGCACTGTAAAAAGATGGTGAGGGTGTACATAGCCGATCGCACGACTATCCTCCGTGACGCCTCTGCTCCCTGCAACTACTGGGTGTCGAAGCTGGACATGTGGCCTGAACTCGCGCTGTATGCCCTGGAGGTGCTTGCTTGTCCTGCGGCTAGCGTCTTGTCAGAGAGGGTGTTTAGTGCGGCTGTGGGAATCATCACGATAAGCGTACCCGCCTGTCAACTGACAGTGCCGACAGGCTTACACTCATCAAGATGAACAAAGTCTGGATTTCACCAGACTTCTCTTCTCCACCAGCGGACAGCAGCGGTACCTAAACAATACGTAGGCTGCACCCGCGGATGTAAGCATCGGTTTCTATCACAATAAAAAGCGGGGACCTTTTAGCTTCATCAATCTGTGTATTATATTCATCCTCCTCCTCCTGCTCCTCCTCCTGAAACCTCCCGTAATCACGCCGAACGCGCAATTTTTCTTAGGCCCACAAGGCTCAGTCATATGACTTTTGTAAACAATGTTTATACGTTTCAATTCTCATTAAAGCGTTGAAACTTGTACCTGAACCAATTTGTATTTCAACTGGGCTGCCTACAGGCCTAGTTACAACTTAAGCCACATTAACCAAAGCGATTAATGGGTTTCACCTGCCCTCTTGGTTGGGCATGGGCAATTTTTCTGAGGTACATTAGTACTGTTGGTACACCAATTTTTTTGGGCCATCGCCTACAGTGTAATCCTAGTAATTTTTATGGGCTTTGCCTGCACTTATGCTACAGCAAGGTGTGTGGGGTTGGCCTACACTTTTGCTACATAAATGTAACTGGGGCCTTGTCTATACTGCAAATACTGAAATGTGAAAGAGACTGTTATCTCCCTAAACTGCTGCAACGGGAATGTTACTGTGGCCTGTCTTGACTGCTACTACTACTGAAATGGAACTAATACTGTGCTCCCCCTATACTGCTGCTAGTGATATGGTACTGGGGCCTGTCCCTAATGCTACCGCTGAAATGTTACTAATTCTGGGCTCTGCCTATACCACTGCTAATGCTATGTCACTGGGGTGTGGAAACGGAGGCTTCCCAAAGACATGATGGTGGCGAGGCCATTTCCCACCAACGCGGTTACTGTTAAGGTGCATATAACCACGGACACGTGGAGAGGACAGGTAGTCCCTCAAAAACACCCCCCTCCTCCTCCAACAATGAAAACATTCTAGGCAAATACCTTTGCATTGGTCCGTGTGGTGGCAGTCCAAGAATTTCACCTTTACCGACACAACAAGAGAGCCCCCCCACCATCCCCCCGCCACGGCCCACTTAATCCTGGCCACATTCCGAAAACCAGCTAAATAAAACCGCGCTACTAGGTCCGCAGTCGCCACCACATTCCCACCAACGCGGTTACTGTTAAGGTACATATTACCAGTCTGACTGGGGCATGCACTGTGGGCCGAAGCACACTTGTATTGTATCTGACGTTAGCTCTGCTGTCCAGGGCACTGCAATGGGATTTGTTTGTGTACCGCAGATGGGTTCCAGGGAGCCACCCATGCTGTGGGTCCACAGGGACTTCACATTAGGGATTTGTACCTGCCAGTGTCTATGTATTAAAAACCCCGGTCAGACTGGGGCATGCAGTGTGGGCCGAAGCCCATCTTCATTTCATCGGACGTTTCCTCAGCTGTGCTGGGCAATGCAATGGGATATATTTATGTACCGCCGGTGGCTTCCTGGGACCCACCTATGCTGTCGGTCCACACGGAGTTGTAACTGCATGTGTCTACTTATAAAGAACCCCAGTCTGACTGGGGCATGCAGTGTGGGCCGAAGCCCACCTGCATTAAACCTGACGTTACCTCAGCTGTGCTGGGCACTGCAATGGGATTTATTTATGTACCGCCGGTGGGTTCCAGGGAGCCACCCATGCTGTCGGTCCACACAGACTTCACATTAGTGAGTTGTACCTGCCTGTGTCTATGAATTAAAAACCCCGGTCTGACTGGGGCATGCAGTGTGGGCCGAAGCCCACCTGTATTTAATCTGACGTTAGCTCTACTATCCGGGGCACTGCATTGGGACAAACTACAGGAGCAATACAGCGCTAATGCGATGTGCACAGCTACGCTAGCATAGGGGTCCGCTGGTGGCCCGCGATTGCTGAGGGTTTGTGCACAGGCCTATGTCCTGGGTGCAGTGAAAATCCGCTTCCTGTCTAGGATTGCTGAAGCTGTGGACCGAGGTCTATGTCGTGGGCGTGGTGCAAGTCTGCCATGTTTGGCCGCTCAGATCAATTTTTTGTTCATGTCTTGGGCTCCCTAGGACCCCCCTATGCTGTTGGTGCAAACTTAGTTCCCATTGCCGTCTTTGACCTGTCTGGCACAAAGGCACTGACTGACTTGGGTAGGGGACAGAGCGCTGACGGCTTTCCCCTTGCAGTGTGGATTGAGCTATGTGACACCTTGATAGAATGAATACTGTGTGGCACATGTTGTTCCTCATTGCTATGCCCACGTTTGCAGCTCCTGATGGAGGTGGCACAGGATTGGAGTTCTCATTGCTTCTGTACAGCATTGTGGGCTATCGCCCCGCCCCTTTTAAAGAGAGTCGCTGCCTGGCCCTGCCAACCCTCTGCAGTGTGTGCCTGCGGTTCCTCCTCATGGCAGACGCACTTATAAATAGACATAAGGGTGGTGTGGCTATGAGGCCAGCGTGTGGCATGAGGGCAGCTGAAGGCTGCGCAGGGACACTTTGGTGTGCACTGTGGACACTGGGTTGTGCGGGGGGGGGGGGGGCAGCATGTAACCCAGGAGAAGTGGCAGTGGAGTGTCATGCAGGCAGTGATTGTGCTTTGTTGGAGGTAGTGTGGTGCTTAGCTAAGGTGTGCCTTGCTAATGAGGGTTTTTCAGAAGTAGAAAATTGTTGGGAGGGGGGGGCCCACTCTTGCCACTATTGTGGCTTAATAGTGGGACCTGGGAACTTGAGATGCAGCCCAACATGTAGCCCCTTGCCTGCCCTATCCGTTTCTGTGTCGTTCCTATCACTTTCTTGAATTTCCCAGATTTTCACAAATGAAAACCTTAGCGAGCATCGGCGATATACAAAAATGCTCGGGTCGCCCACTGCCTTCAATGGGGTTCGTTACTCGAAACGAACCCTTGAGCATCGTGAAAAGTTCAACTCGAGTAACGAGCACCCGAGCATTTTGGTGCTCGCTCATCTCTATTTATTACCTGTTTGTTAAAGGTCATATTTTTTAATACTATACTGGCAAATATAAGATTGAAGTAGCTATGGATATGATGTTTGTGTTTATATCTACTATATGAGCAACTGGGGGATCCTTAAGGGCCTCCTCAAACGTTTTCAGTTCTAGACAGCTCACAGTTACTTGTCTGATAGCTCATCACATATGGATATCCGATGTGCTGTGTTCAATATATACGGGCGTTGTATTTGTGTGTAGCAAGATAAATCTTTGCACCATATGTTGTATGACTATGTTACCTAATACTAATAAAAGAGATTAAACATAAACACTGATCATTCAGTGTTTCACATAGGCATGTGAATGAGAATCATGCCATCTGAACAGACTGCCCGAGCGTGAACGACCAGGTGATGACGTAACCAGCTTGTTTGCTTGGGCAAACGAGAATCGTAACATTCTCGGCTCATGTAAAAGGAGCATTATTTTAATTACACACAGCACAGAGATGCTATAGCATGATCTGAAATCTGAAGAGGGCTGTACACAAAAGGCACCCCAGAAATATTGATGAACTAAAACACTTGTGCAAAGATGAAGGATGCAATCTCCTGCTTCAATGCTGTACAAATCTTGTTTGCAGCTACAGGAAACATTTGGTGCAGGTGATTGAGGCTAAAGGGGATCTACAGGTTATTGAATTCAACAGTTCACTTACTCAGCTACTGTTATTGAAGTTGGATTTCCCATTAAAGTTTAATATTTGCTCATGTCTATAACCCACGACTGATCTGGCACATCACACGTAACATTTACCAGACATCTCCTTCAGCTCCAATCTTTATGTTTACAGAGCTTTCTCTTCATTGAATTCTGAATAAACAATAACATGATCCGAATCCACTTTCTCGAAATTTGGCGGCATCCCGTGGGATTTCCTGAGAAATATGCAGCTGTCTGAGATCCTGAAACTTTGTATTTCCACATTATTACAGTCATCTAGCCGTACACAGCACTCTATTAGTCACAGCACGAAACGCTACAAGAAGTACTTCCCGCTCTGGAGGATTCAGCAGAATTATATGACCTCCCAATCATTTGAATAAATGCTTTGTAATAGTACATATAGCCTGCCGAAATATGGGGCTGTGTGCCACTTCACTGCGCTGATTGCTGGGCACATGTACCATAGAGGCAGACCATGCTGCTACTTTGGGGACTACCAAAGAGGGAGCCCCGGTAGAGGTCATGTCTTACTTTTATGGGGGGCAAAAGAGGTAGACCTACTATTTACACACTTTGGCACAATAGGTAAGGGGGACCACTGCCAACTTAACAGCAGTCTCCGACTGTCTAGTAGATTGCAAATAAGAGACTAAGCTAATACAATGTCCCACGATAACTGCTGGATTGCTGTGAATGAATAATACCATCATATGATGACTGAATAATGCTGCTGTCACGTTGCAGCCAGCACACTGTCAAGTCTCTGCCAGCACACCTTTGCTACTGTGGGTTCTATCCTGGCCAGCTACGGTTAATATTTCCTGTGCTTACTAATTAAGGTTAATTAGTTCTTCAACTATTAGTTAAGGTAGTGGCTGTTGATTGACAGTTCTGTCAGCCACTCAGCTTCTTCCTTTTCCCTATATAATCCAGCTCTTCCTGCTTAGTAGTTGCTGGTTATTTTTCACTGTTCCTGCTTACTCAGTGCTTCTCCTGGCTCCTGTGTATCTGTTTGTCTTGTATTCTGTGTTTTTGTCTTTTATTTATTTCTGGTTGTCTCTGGTTTACTGTACTCTGGTTCCCCTCTGACCTTGGACCTGTCCTTGTGCAAGTAGTGGGGTTGTCCCTTTTGGGACGGGTGCTCCGCTGCAAGATGGGTTCTGTCGGAGGAGTTTAAAGTATCCCGCTCTGATTGCTACCTCTCATTTCTGTCTGCTCCTGCCTCTAGCCACCTGTGTAGCAAGCTAACACATCAATCCTGACTGCTCCAATAACGAACGTAACAGCTGCAGTGACTGTGAATGAATAATACTGCCATACTGTGATTACATCATGTTGAATAATAACACCATAATAATATGAATAACAGCACCATATTACGACTGAAGAATACCAATATACAGTGATTCAATAACATCACCATACAATGACTGAATAATACCCCCATAAACTGAATGAATAATATCACCAGACAGTCATTGAATAATACTTCTCTATGGTGATTGAATTATTAGCATCCCTAAACAATGAACGATTTGGAATGTGCCATTGATAACATATATAGCCTGTAGGTGACTGTACGCGATGCCCTCCGCATCTGAGGTTACTCCAAGGATAACACTTTTCTCTGGTAACTTTTTGCAAAACTCGAGGGTTAGAATGTTTCTGCATACAATTGAAAACAAAAGTAAGTGAACCCTTTGGAATTCCTTGGATTTCTGCATTGATGACTAATAAAATGTGATCTGATTGTTATCAATGTAACTAAAAACACACAATTGAAAAAATAATGCTGCTATACAATGACTGAATAATACTAATATACTGTAAATGGCCAATACAGCCATACAGTAACTGATTAATACTACCATACAGTATCAATAATATTATGATACAGTGTCAATAATATCACCGTACAGTGACTATATAATGCTGCTATACAGAAACTGAATAATAACATATTGTGATTGAATAATACCACTAAATTGTGGAAAAATAATAATGCCATATTGTGACTTATACATACACCCATACTGTGACTGAATAATAATACCATTGATTTAGGGCGCCTACCCACTTGCGTTGCCGATTTTCGCGCGTGAAAAACGCAGCGTTTTCGCGCGTTTTTTGCACGTTTTCCGCAGCGTTTTTTGCAGCCCTCCATTGACAATCATGGGTGCATTAAGGGAAAAATAAGGAGACATATGCAACTGACAGTTCCTATGTGAAAAAACCCCATGAAACGGAAAAAAAACCCCAGATGGACAAGAACACATTCTATACTAATTGCTCTTGAGAAAAAACGCAAAACATCACAGGAAAAAAAATCGCAAGTGGGTAGGCACCCTAAGGCTGAATAATAATACCATGTTGTAACTAAATAATATTGCCATAATGCAGCTATATAATGTTGCCATACAGCAACTGAATAATATCTACATATTGTGTTTAAATAATGCCACCATACAGTGACCAAATAAAGCTGTCAGACTGAATAATACTGTCATACTGTGAATGACTAATTCCAATATATTGTGATATAATATCACCATACAGTGATTGAATAATACAATGCATGGGGGCTGAATAATACCACCATACAGTGTCCGCATAATACCACCATACCATGACTAAATAATACCACCATGCAGTGCCTGACTAGTACTGCCATACAGGAATTGAGTAATACTACCATACAGAATCTGAAAAAATAATACCACTATACGTGTGAATGAATAATAGGGCAATACCATGGTCTAAATAATACCAAACAGTGACTGAATAATTGTACTATAGAGCGAATGAGTAATGCAATCATACAGGTACTGAATAATACTGCAATACGGTGACTGAATAAAACTGTCTAAGTTTTGGAAAAGTATATCCAATAACTCTTGGTCAACATGTCTTTTGACTCCAGCTTCCTAGTGACACACAATACACGTACCTTTTTAATGTACTCCCTTGTTTTCACGCCTATCCCCTCAACCCTTAAATGGTACACCACCAAATCAGGCTCAGTATCCATGCTTGTAACTCACAGAAAAGCAGAAGTACAATATAAAGTCTCTATAAAAATACACCTCAGGCATTTATACTATTATTTTACATTATGTTGACAGAATTGGACACATAGAAGGTGATTAAATTTGATTTTATTCACATTTTTCCAATTGGTGCAGTAACCCTCTCAGGCCACTTACATAAAAATTCCCATAGATGTGTGCAGGAATTTGCTTCCATTCCTCAACGAGAGCTTCAGATAGTGATGTGGGGGATGATGGGAGTGTTGGTTGCGTATGGATACGGCGTTCTAGTTCATCCTATAGATGCTAGGTGGGATTGAGATCTGGACTTTGGGTCGGCCAATGAAGTTTGTAGACGTTCTGCTTCTCAAACCAAACCTCAACCCAGTGTGCCGTATGACATGGTGCTCAGTCATGTTGGTAGAGACATGAAGATGTACCAAAGTATTGCCACAGGGTAGGTGATGCCACATTGTCCAGAATGTCTCTGTACCCATTGGTGTTGAGGGTGGACCTTACTATAACCAATGGCCCTAGTTCTTCCCAGCAGAAACACCCAACACCATAACAGAACCTCCTCTAAACCTCACTGTTGGGACGATGCAGTCATGTATAAACCCGCACTCCAGACAACCATCACATCCAAGTGCGGCCATCCGATAGGAAGATGGTATACTGTGATTCATCTGTCCACAACACTTGCTTCCACTTATTTACAGTCCGACGCTCCAAGCCCCATCACAGGCGCCGCTGTGCATACACTGCTGTGATGTGTGCAGCTGCTCGTCCATGGTAACCCTTCACATGTAGTTCCCTATGGATGACTCTGGTGCTAATGGATGTTCCAATGGTGAGAGCTCTTGAGTGAGGGGAAATGGTGTGCGTGATGCCTTCTCAGCTCATACAAGGCTTCGTTGTCCACATTCTGTCAGTTTACGGGGTCCCCCAGAACGCGGCTGCATCGCACACACCCAATGTCTCCATCTCCCAATAACATGGCCAACAGTTGATTTTCGAAGATCCAAAAGTGCTGCAATGTCCCCAACTGATTGGTTGGTGACATCCCCCCACCAGACCTCGTTGTCAGCTCTACATCTGGTGATGTTCCACCACCAGACCCTATTGTCAGCTCTACATCTGGTGGCGTCCCACTACCAGACCCCGTTGTCAGCTTTACACCTGGTGACATCCCACCATTAGACCCCGTTGTCAGCTCTACACTTGGTGACATCCCCCCACCAGACCCCGTTGTCAGCTCCACACCTAGTGACATCCCACCACCAGACCCCATTGTCAGGTCTACACTTGGTGACATTCCCCCACCAGATCCCATTGTGAGCTTTACACCTAATGGCATTCCACCACCAGATCCCGTTGTCAGCCCTACAACTGGTGACATCCCACCACCAGACCCCGTTGTCAGCTCTACACCTGGTGACATTCCCCCATCAGACCCCGTTGTCAGCTCTACACCTGGTGACATCCCACCACCAGACCCAGTTGTCAGGTCCACACCTGGTGATGTCTCCCCACCAGACCCAGTTGTTGGCTCTACAACTGGTGACCTCCCCCCACCAGACCCCGTTGTCGGCTCCACACCTGGAGACATCCCACCACCAGACCCCGTTGTCAGCTATACATCTGGTAACATCCCCCCACCAGACCCTGTTGTCAGCTCCACACCTGGTGAGATGTCACAACCAGGCCCTGTTGTCAGCTCTACACCTGTTGACATCCCCCCACCAGACCCCGTTGTCAGCTCTACACCTGGTGATGTCCCACAACCAGGCCCCATTGTCAGATCTACAGCTGGTGACATCCCACCACCAGATCCCATTGCTGGCTCTACACTTGGTGACATCCCACCACCAGACCCCGTTGTCAGCTCTACACCTGGGGGCACCTGATGGTTTCTGTACTAGGATATGATGTGTGGTCCTCTTCTTTATACCTAATGCTCACACATCACCTGACAGCACAAGATTGGTGGGGGGCCAATACTTTTGTCAGCATAGTGTATGTTTGAAGATTTTTTTAGTTGTTGTTCTGCTTTCTAGTTTCTTTCACCTGGGGGGTCTCGGCTCTACAACAATGTGCAGGAAAGAGTTGTTTCTAACAACTGGGAGAGTGATGGATCTTGAAGGATGACTAACATACGGTAAGGCAATAGTTCCTGTCTGCTTCCCACAAGCCATGTGTTACCAATTACCAGTATACTGAATACAAGTCAATGACATATAAACACAGACCCTGGAATGTTAGGACTGTGAGCCCAAGCTTCATCCCATCAGAGACATCACACTGCTCATGATGAGATGATGAATCCCTTGTGCTTATAACTACAGATGGAAACAGCAAAAGCCAAACATCAGAACCGAACCCGAATAGCAAGTAAAAAATAACCATAACATCAAAAAATGGAGTTCTGCTATTACAATTCCAGCATCGGCTGCTACAAAGTATCTCAGTATGTATGTCATTTATCTGGACGCCGTATGACACTAGTCATCTGATAACTATATTCACTACATACACTGACCGACCCTTTATTAGTGACCTTCAGAACTGCCGCAATCCGTCGTGGTGTAGATCCCACTAAGTGATGAAATTGCGCTGCAGGAATATCGGCCCCTGCGGACAGGAAGCTTCTTGTAGTTGCTGCAGATTAGATGGAGGTGCTGACATGTTCTGTCCAGCTGACAGGAAGGGGTCATCTATTAATTTGCCAAATTCTGACCTCCCATCAGCACGGGGTAACAGAAATCTGGATCCATCTGACCGGGAGATGTTTCTCTGCTGCTCAGTGATACAATTTTTGTGCTATTTTGCTCCCCGGAGTCTCATCTTTCTGTTTCTCTTAGACACAATGGTGCTGGAACTGGTCGTCTGCAGTTATATCCCATCAATGCTAAGGAATGGTGAGTTGTACATCAGACACGTTAGTTGCAGTACCGGCATTGTATTCAGCTGCTCCTGACTGTGCAGTGGCTGTTGGTCAGAACGATTCCTGACATCCCCCTCTGACCCCTTTTGGTGATGAGTTGTTTTCATCCACACGATTCCCTTTCACTGGATGTCTTTCCTCCATCACACCATTCTCTGTATATTCTAAACCCCGTTGCATGAGAAAACCCCACATGGTTGGCAGTGGCATCCTGGCCCCGTCTCGTCTAGCACCGATGACCCGGCCTCATTGGAAGTCACTCAGATCGCTGGATTTTCCCATCTAATGTGGATTAACAATTAAACTGATCCACAGAAAACGTGTCACGTGATTTTAAGCTCCGGGGTCAGGGGGATAATTTCTATGCAGAAAAGTGCCAATCGTGAAGAGGTCTTGACTGTAATAAAGGGGCCATTAAGTGTATATCTGGACAGCACATACACTATTTAGCTTCATGTCCACGGGTAGATCGGATTCAGCGGAATCAGACTATGGCCGAGGACCTGGCTTAGCCGTCCAGGTCTTCCATTTCCTTCCCTGGGGATGTGTGCGAAAGTGCCAGCCATTGTGCCGCCACACATGTGCAGTCGAGTTTTTTTTTTTAAACTCCTGCTTTTCCGTGGAATCCGTGGCCCATCTGCAATTGAATTGCGGACGGACTGCGAATCAGATAGCTTCTATTGACGATGGCCCGTGCAGATTCCGAAAATCAGATCCGCTCGTGGACATTGGGCCTTTATCTCAATACAGTGAATCTGGCTGTGGCGCTGTCCATCTTACTGCTATGTGCTTGCTCATTATTGCTGAGACATGCCATAACAATATGATTGGCGAGGGTCTACCCTCTGGTATCTCTACACTCATAACAACCCATATCAGTGAATGGTGCTACAAAAGGTAAATTAGTGGACCCGCTTTTATATGAGTTATGACATTTAAAAAAAATCATACAAATTGTACATTAACTTAAATATAGTCCAAAATATCTCAGACATCTGCATAGTCCCCAGCGATCAGCAAGTCATCCCTGTCCTGTTGAAATTGGGGTACAGCCCCTTTAAATAGCTTTAAAAAAAAAACTACTGCACATACGTGGATATTAGATGTGGCACCTGGCAGTACATGGCAGTACATAGCGGTACGTGCTGAACATTTGTAACTGTAGTATGCAATCTGTAATTTCAGCGTTGTCCCCTGCGGATTCTTCTTCTTTCTTCTTTGCCTTCTTCTTGCACTTAGATTTAACAGATCTGAGGACTTGTGGGTGCTTCTCCTTCCTCAGGGTGCACCATGCCCCTCAGCTCCCCACCCATCGTAATGTGATAATTATAACCCATTGAGAACATGTTCAGTAATTGGCGTCCTCTTCTGCACTTTCTCCAAGTCGCGCTCTTGAACGTTTCTTGTCAACTCCAATTAGAAAAGTCTGAAGAACGAAGTTTCTTGGAACAGATTTAACTGCAACCACAACTGATATTTCGATGTTGACTTAGTAATTATCTGGACTCCAACTTTGTGGTTTATATTATGTATACTTCGTTATTCAAGAGCACACATGTCTAACTCAAGGCCCACAGGGACTCCCTTCATCCCCGCAGAGACTCCCTACATACAGTCGCCAGCATTGTGCCGTCAAAAGATTGGACAAGTCCTATCTTTTGATGGAGAATAGTGCTACAGCATGCGAGGACCGGACCCACAGCCGAGGAGATAACAGGGTAGAGAAAGACCTTGTCGTCATGGGGCTCTACCATCTCCTCCCCTAGTGGTAGCTTGGGACCCGACCAGGTTACTGCTGGGGGAGGTCACAGGGGAAGTTACCAGGGGTTACCTTGAGTTTATTTGTCACAAGTAACGCCACTGTTCCGTCCTCTGCGGTGAAACTTGACGATGAAGTAAAGTAGTCCACACACTGGGAAACTTTCTGAACAAAAGCGGGTCAGTAATGTCTATTTACTCTAACTTGACAAGGCCCAAACCACATCAACAGTCCTGGCACAGTTACAACAACTCAGAGTGGTGCAACAGGGAGGATTCTTGGGGTATCTCAGATGATCCACAGTCCCAGTTATCTATGTGATCCCGCTCCCATTGACTCTTTCTCTCTCTCACTCTCTATCGGTTCACACTCAGTTAGTTGTGTTCTCCTCACTTTGAAGTGGCTTGTCTCACTCTCAGCACTCAATAGCTGCACCGAGGTTTCCTGGGCTGGCTGGGCCCAGGCCTAGCATCAGACCATCACTCGGCCTCCTCCATGCTCCAGACACAGACCGATCTCTGTCATCTCATACACTCACCTACTAACTAACTCAACTTCTCCCTCAGTCTGTCAGACTTCTACTCCTACTGCATTGCATTCTTGTGAACACATATAACAAGCAACATCACAGGACTCACAAAACGATACATTTTCCAAACATGACCCAGACATTAACCCATTCAGTACTGCAGTAGTGCAATACACATAAATCGAATGCATACTACACGCCGACATGAGACAGACACAAAACATTAAGGAGGGGCCAAACTAACTCTGGGCCACTACAGCACCAATGTCCTATCCTTTGACGTACAATTTTTTTTAGGCGCATTAAAAAATAGTTTGTCTGAAAAAACCCATAGGAAACCATCGTTTCTTTTAGATGTGATTTTCTGACGCACGTACTCTGCATCAAAATGATGCTTGTGTGAAAGAGGCCTTAGGGCGCCTTCACATGACAGTTTTTGTGTTCAAACCAGGAGTGGAGAGAAAGTGTAAATGGAAAGATTCGCAGTTCTTCCATACTCCTGCACCCACTCCTGGTTTTGGCTCACAAAAGACTGAACACAAAAACTGTCATGTGAAAGCGACCTTACAATTCCAAACGACCCTTTGAAGGCAACCCTATCGCTGATGTGGCCCTTGCGCTACAGATAAGGAGCTCCGACTATACACATGCATTGAAATTGTCATTTTTGGGAGTAACTTGGAACTCTGGGTCTCCTATCTGTAGTCTGGCCCCCATCCTGCCATGTGCCTTTCATAATACTGGTGCCATCATGACCCATAGGGGACCTTTCACACAGAACAGGATTACG
This sequence comes from Eleutherodactylus coqui, assembly GCF_035609145.1. NCBI lineage: Eukaryota > Metazoa > Chordata > Amphibia > Anura > Eleutherodactylidae > Eleutherodactylus > Eleutherodactylus coqui. The sequence goes on from NC_089841.1 coordinate 43,623,882, forward strand.
CCACAGGACACAGCCAAATCCCCAACTGCAGAACTCCACTCCCAAATCCGCAGGTATAATCTATTTTCAATTCCGATTCAAAATTTGCAGGTAGTCTGTGCGGAGTTTACTTGTGGTTCATTGTGCCTATTCCATCCCATGTGAAGGGTCCCCAAGATGCCCGTCCATGGGGTGTTCTCTGCAAAAAGAAACATTACCGCCCCTCAACTCCTGTTTTTAACATATAATCAGGGGCGTAACTATAGAGGGTGCAGGGGATGCGGTTGCTCCTGGGCCCAGGAGACTTAGGGGGCCCATAAGGCCTCTCTTCTCCATATAGGGAACCCAGTACTATGAATAAAGCATTATAGTTGGGGGCCCTGTTACAGGTTTTGCATTGGGGCCCAGAAGCTTCAAGTTATGCCTCTGTGCAGCATGGTTTAGGTATGGGTACGGGTACAGATACAGATAGAGGGGGGGGCCCAGCTCACCTTTTGCATCAGGGCCCCTGAGCCTTTAGTTACGCCCCTGCATATAATCCATAGAAGAAATGAAGTGTTACACAATAATTCTGCAAATGTTTTCTAATGATTTTGTGTCTCCTTCAGTTTTGGTTGTAATTTCTCAATGTGCTACAATGTGACCAGATTCTGTTCAGATGTAGCAAAGCTTGAGTTGTTCTCCAGTTCTCCTCTTCACTGTGATGACATGGAGGTTGGTGAATATTCTACCTTGTGTACAAAACCAGGAAATAAAATACTTACAGGTAACAACATTTCATTAGTAGGTGGCGCCCCCTAGGGTGTAATTATGGAAACAGTCATTATTTGTACCCTTCCTTGTGTCCATTAGGATTACATTAAAAATGTACGGCAGCTAATGTCCCATTTTATTTATTCCTATTTAATTTTTAACTTAAGCAACTTTACTTACAGCTTATGGAGGCCATGCTCACAGATTTAACGCAGGATCGGCACCAATTCCACATGGATTCTGCATCAAGACGATACGAAATTATACAAGATAAATAATACAACGGAGGACAAGGTACGGCTACAAACGGACCTAGATAAGCTGGGCGCTTGGGCAGAAAATGGCAAATGACGTTCAATGTTGATAAATGTAAGGTTATGCACATGGGCAGGAGAAACGGATGTCACCAATATACACTAAATGGGGTACTGCTAGGGAAAAGTGATATGGAAAAAGGCCCTGGGGGTACTAGTGGATTGTAGACTAAACTGGAGTAACCAATGCCAGTCAGCTGCTGCAAAAGCTAATAAAGTCCTGGGGTGCATTAAAAGAAGTATAGGGGCGAGGGACGAGAACATTATCCTCCCACTATATAAGGCACTTGTCAGGCCTCACATGGAATACTGTGTACAGTTCTGGACACCGGTGCTCAGGAAAGATGTTACAGTGCTCTAGAAAAAAGAAGGTTAAGAGGCGACCAAATAACCATGTATAAATACATGAGGGGAGGATACAAGGATCTCTCCCACGATCTGTTTATACCCAGGACTACGACGGTAACAAGATGACATCCGCTACGTCTACAGGAAAGCAGGTTTCATCACCAACACAGAAGGGGGTTCTTTACTGTAAGAGCAGTGAGAATGTGGAACTCTCTGCCTGAGGACGTGGTGATGACAAAATCCATAGAGGAGTTTAAGAGGGGACTAGATGTCTTTCTAGAGCGCTATGATATTACAGGATATAGACATTAAATAACCAGCAGAGTTGTTGATCCGGGTCTTGGAGTCAGGTAGGAACGTTGATCCAGGGATTTTTCTGACTGCCATTATGGAGATGGGAAGGAATGTTTCCCCCCCCCCCCCCACACACAAATGGGCTAAATTGGCACCTGCCTCAGGAAAGCTCGCTATAACATCATGTATTTTTGTTAGTCATTAAAAAGTATCATATCTACAAGATGACGTGGTTTCTCTTGCTGGGAACAATCATGGTTTATGTAAAGATATGGCAAACACATTCATCTGTTTGAACCCTACTAATATTTGGGTCTGTTGCCAGGGCCGACTTACTCTTTGCTGATAAACAGCTTATTCTGTGCTCCTAACTTGCCGTTATTAGCCCATAACTTTATATGTTTGTGAAATAATAATGATGTTGTCAGGGAACTTCCCAGTGAAGACATTCCCAGAATTACGGTTCTCTCTGCCGCTGTGGGATATTAAAGATTCGCTTGCCGCTCATTTTGAGCATCCCTCGTTGGCTCGCTTCCTTGTCCTTCTGTTTAACCCTTTAAGCACACGGCTTATTTTGGGCATAAGCACACGAAGATTTTGGGGGGATTTTCATCTTGACTTTTCAAAAGCCATAAGTTTTTTTTTTTTTCCGTTGATCTAGCCATACGAGAGCTTAGTTTTTGCGTGGCGGACTGTAGTTTGTATTGATACCATTTGTAGGTACATATAATGTATTGTAGAACTTTAATTAATTTTTTCTTTGAAAGCAGGGAGAAAAATCACAACAATTCTGCCACTGCTTTTTTTTTTAATATAGTGTTAATCATGCAGCATAAAAGAGATGATACATGTTTTTCTGTGAGTCGGTTCCATTATGATGATATCAAAATTCTTACTTTTTTTTAGGTTTTTCCACATCCCTGAATTCAAGGTCCTATGACTTTTTTATTTTTCTATGGATGGGGCTCTGAGAGAGCTTGGTTTTTGTGTGACAAGATGAAATCTTCATTGGTACCATTTTGGGGTGCATACAGCATTTTTCATCACTTTTATGGTTTATGTATATTAGCTGTGCTTCCACGCCCGCCCGATATGCGCTATCCATCTGATGCATTGGCTTACAATGCATCAGTTCAGATGGGCATATTCCCGCGGCGTAAAAGCGCCCAACCAACCAAGATATTGCATATGGAGCGCAATTCAGCCATGTGCTTTTACGCCAGCCAGGACAGATAGTTCAGGAACTATCTTTCCTGTCCGGAATACATCGACCGCTGCCATAAATTCCTATGGGAGCTGACAGAGAAGGGAGGCGTGTCTGCTAAACTCCCACCCCCTTCCCTCCTCCTCTCCACCCCTTGCTGGCTGTTTGCAATGTGAGGGGGCGGGAGCTAGTTGCTAAGATCCCGCCCCATCCCACCCCCTCCCATTGCTGGCAGCCTACAAGGGGCGGAGAGGGGGCGAGAGCTTAGCACACTAGAGGGGGCGGAAAGGGGGAGGCAGTTTAGAAGAGCTAAACTGACAAAATTGCGGGCTCTGCGTCTATACACTAAACCCAGGCCATCTGAACAAGCAGATTTGTGCGCCGGTTCACACGATTTTTGGTCGTGCTGGGGCCGTGACACAACGAACCGAAAATCGCTACGCCTGTGTGAAAGAGCCCTTAATGTGTTTTTTGGGAGGCAGAATGAAGAAAATAAGCCTTTTTTTGCCGTGCAGGATAAATAGTGTGTTCAATTTATTGTGCGGGTCAGTACAGATAAGACAATTCCAAATATGTGGAATTTTTAATGGTGTTTTTTTAATATATAAAATAGGGGAAAGAGTGCAAAAAAAGTGAATTTCTGTAAAAAAATATTTTTAGATGCTTTTCTTACACTATTTTATCCTTTTTTTTTTTTACACTTTTAATATCCCTGTTGGGGACTTGAACCATACAAGTTATAATAAGGCATTATTGGACTTCTGTACTGCAATGCCTTATGGCTTGTAATAGCACTGATAGGCAATGGCAAGCTGGGACGCCAGTTTTGGGCATCCTGTTGCCATGCAACCCATCTGTAATTACATTGCGGGGCTCCAATGATGTCACAGAGGAAGAATGAACATATCAGTGTGAAGTACTGACTGAGGATACCTTCCTAGGACTTCACGAGATGGTCAATTGGGAGCTTCTGAGAGCAACACATAACTCTACGGTTGTCATGTAGTGTTGGAAAACTGCGACCCGTTGGAATGATGCATCCAGATGCTTCATAAATATCCATCATCAAAGTGCTACATAAAGTAGACATAAATGTCTCTATAGAAGCCGCCTGCGTTGTTTTGCATTGTTTTTGGAGGCTTTTAGAGACACATGTTTCCATCTGTGTGTGATTGTGAATGAACATCTGTGAGACATGACTAATTCATTGTGGTTCATAACGAGCCCTGGCGGGTGATGAGAAGAGGCCAATAGATTTCATATTTCAAACTTTGTCTATTAGTCTGTGCGCAACTTAAAGTGAACCCAACTCGGCGTATTCTCAAGAAATAAAGACATACAGAGGGCTAAACCGAACCTTCTGGGCTCCAATGTAAAATCTGTAACCAGTTTGCCGCCATTTATAATACTGGTATCTTCTTATATGGCAGAGGGGCCTTTCACATAAAAATGGGGCCAGCCACCTCTGCACCCTCTATAGATATGCACCGGCCCATAAGTTTCCTCTGCAGAAGTCCCCGGCAAAGATCAGCTTTACTCTACAGGGAATGGCCACTTTATTAGACCCCACCAGTAGCACGTTGGACCTCATGTCGCCTTCAGAGCTGCTGGGTTTATCATGGTTTCCATCCACAGGTATCAGAGGACTCGGGGTGTGCCAAGAATACCTTCCCAGCACCATTGCTGTACCTCTACATACATAGTCAAGTAAGAAAATGTTAAAAAAGCATTAAAAAATATACTTAAAATACAAACCTGATGTCATTGTCTTATAGTGCTGGGATTGACCTCTTAATGTCACAGGACATAAGTTTATGTCCTGGCTGACGGGCACTTAACGCAACAGGATGTAAACATATGACCAGTGGATGACAGGGGCTCAGAAGCCAGGTCTGGGCCATCCGGCAGCAGGAGTCAGCTGTAACTGATAGCCAGTCTCCTGCTGCAACAGTGGAGATCAATGAGAACAGCAATCAGACCCTACATGCCATGATCAATGTACATCGCAGCATGTAAAGGGTGCTCCATCTATGACATCATTGGTCCTCTACAATACAATCACAGTAGGCCAATGGGTGGAAGACGCTGGTGCTTGAGCCTGCCATGATCTGTGATTGCTACTGCAAGGGATAATGCATCGCAGTGTGGAAGTACTGCAATGCATTATCATCGTGATCATAGCTGTTTTGGTTCAAGGTCCTTACAGGGATATAAAAATGAAATTAAAAAAAAACCTTTTTTCCGCACTTTCCTGTGTTTGCAATAAAAAAAAAAATGTAATCCCACATATTTGGCATCATCGTATCTCTAACGATCTGTACAATAAGTTGAACACAGTATTTATCTTGCACGGCAAAAAACATTTTAAAAAACTCTGAAAATGGAGAGTTAATAAAAGTGATCAAACAAGCCTTATGTGCGCCAAAATGGTACCAAAAAAAAAAACTACAGCTTCTCACGCAGGCAACAAGCATTACGGAGCTCTAGCCATGGAAAAATAAAAAGTTATGGGACTTTGAATGCCGTAAAAAATAATTTCCCCCCAAAAAGGCTTTTAATTGTGCAAAAGTGGAAAATCCTAGAATACAAAAAAAAATTGGTATTGTCGTAATTGTACCGTCCGAGGGTTATCGCCAATGGATTTGTTAAACCCTTTACAACAAACGGAGCTGTTTTCTATGCCCTTACCCCTGGTGAACTGCAGTCAGATTCCATTCACTTTACAAGACATTCATTTCATTGAGGTGTTCCAGTTCATTCTTTGAGTAGACACTTGGCTGATGTTGTAGTCTCCAGGCTGCACTATTCCTGCCTTAATGGTCCTCATGATGGTCATGTTCAAAGCTTCATTGGTTGCATGACTCCAACCTGCATCTCCTCGGGATCCAAGAAAGGAATGTACTTAGTACACAGCGGCTAACTCATATAATGTGCACTGTGCGGAGCTCGAGTAGGAGCCTATACTTACTTAATGTAATGGGGTGACTGGGACATATAATGATGGCTTCAAACTATCCCACAGGCTCTATAAACCAAGCACATCAATGGAGTGCTAGAAACCAATGTTAGGGCTCCTGCAGATGAGCAGAGGCGTATATATGTACATATTCACTGGGGCAGAATGAGTCTACAGAATCATATACCCTTCACAGATTAGACTGACTAAAACCAAGAATGTATTAAAAAACATATATAGAGTACCTTGACAAACACCTAAACAAAAATAACAGAATCAATACGTTCAAATAGCAGTGAGATAGCTACTCATCTAATGGTTGAATGTAAGACATTCAAATGGTCCTCCATATTTGAATTGATTCTACTTCCTGAAGAGCCCAACCCTCTCAGGGTACCAGATTTACCTCCATTGAGCAGGGTTTCTATAATTTCATGGGGTAAAATTGGTGGAAAATATGGTGGAAGAAGTCCCAGCCATATCCATTCCATTTCCCTTGAATTTCTTATATTCAACCATTGGATGAGCAGCTATCTTCCTGATATTTGAATGTATTGATTCTACCGCATGTTACTTATGTTTAGGTGTTCGTTGAGGCACCCTATATATGTTTTTTAATACATTCTAATAAAAATGTTTGTTTTTAGTTAGTCTAATCTGATTAGGGTAGGTGTTTATATGCTCGCAAGAGTATGACATTATTGCGATGGGAAAGGAGTGCTATCACGTCCTTTTACGAGCATATCTGCACATTCTACTGTACTTTTTCATGATACCAGGCCCGTTCACACACCCGACTATTCTCCCATACCTAGAGCAGGACCTCGGGGGCAGGAGTAGGGGGGAACACAGCAGATTCAGACAACACCAAGTCTGATCATGTTTCCTGCTCCGCCCACGCAGTTCCTGTGTTAGTAATTGCACAGTGTATCCTTTTTTCTCAAGTGTTCCTTTTATAAACACAGAGTTCCATGAACCAAGTCTTAAAAATACCTACATATCTAATTCACAATTCTCCATATAAGTGTATAACTCTAGCATCTCAGTGACCCCAAGTCTAATCCCCTAGCAGAATAAATTGTCTAAGTCACAGTCAATAATTGACATAGAGGTCTGGAAGATAACAAGGCATGGAGGTTTTGCAAGGGATAACAAGGGATTGGAGGCTTCACCTGTGAAAACCTCAGGGTAGAAAAGCTCATCCTATGACTAGAACATGGAAAATAAGCCCCACCCTTTAGGAGGATGGGCATGGTTGTACCATCTATAAAGAATACAGGGCAGGGAAGCTCCACCCATGAGGAGTGCAGAGCAGGCAATTTCCACCTATGAAGCTAAAAGTAGTTATGGAAAATTGCTCCAGTCCTCAGCTAAGTTGACAAGGATGTGTGTAGCCTGGTGTAGCACTGCCCCTCCCCCCCCCCCTATTCTGCTCTTCATTACGTTTAAAATATTATAGGCTGTTTTATTGTTTCACGTGAGTTTGTTGTAACTTTGTCTTTAAGAAAGGGAGGGAAGCCAGAGGTGGAAATGGGATGGCGCCATCCTTGAGTGATGCATTGTTTGTGTAGACAAGATGGAGCGTACAAAGACTAGTTTTCCTGTTGATTCTTTGTGTGCGCTTCGTTTGTTGTATCGGAGAGGATGGTGAAGTTTGGCTTTGTTGTGAGGTCCAGAATATTCAGACTATGAAGATGCACTGGATTAAAGTAACCAGGTCTTGTTCGATTGCATGCTCCACCAGTTTGCCCATGCCTCCTGCACCACTGGTTGCCCATCAGACTATATTGCCCGGCTCTAGAAGATATAAAAGAGACTGAAAAGTTGTTGTTTTGCTGCTACATTCAATAAAAACTGTTCCAGCAAATTAAAAATATGGCACCAGAGCAATTTCTTGATTGAATTGGCCCAAACCAGGCATGAGAAATGTGACCACGGTTATTGTGGAGCCCACCGCCTGCCTACAGAGTTTGGATCTTCCAACAACAGGATCCTCAGACACCAATTCCTGCCCACAAGGTAAGACCTCTGCCTGATGCAGACCCGCGGCTTAACTCCTGTGCGGAGAAAGAACATGCCAGCCTTGGCTCCAAGATTACATATTTTTGAGTTAGGGATAGTGAAATAGAAAGGTGGGAATGTGCATAGAGTGAGGGAATGTGAGGGAAGAATTGGGCCACTTACTGCCTCAGGATTGCTTCACACCTTAATGCTGCCCAAGGTGAAGTGTGAAATGTCATCCCAGCAAAACAAATACTAATTTTACAGGTAATTAAAAGGGCAATACACAATGTATCCAACACATATTTGAACCACTGAGACCTGTCTGCAGTGACAGTTATACTGTCCCAGTAGTGGCCCCAATAGTAAGTGCCCCCCTTAGTAGCCTGAATAGTAATAACAACCCATTTAATGACCTCAGTAGTATCAGTGAACCCGTTAGTGACCCCCAGTAGTAATATTTCTCCCATTAATCATTCCAGTAGTAATAGTGCCCCCATCAGTGGCACTAATAGTAATAATGACCCCCGCCCCATAGTGGCCTAGTAGTAGTAGCAGCGCTGTTAGTAGCCCCTATTAGTAATAGTGCCCTTCATAGTAACCTTAGTAGTAATAGTGCCCCAGTAGTAGGTGCCACAGTAGTAGTTATTACCCCCATTAGTAAGTGTGCTCCATAGTTGCCCCAATAGTAATAGTGACCCCTATATGTCCCTCCCAGTGGACTTCTCTGAATGCCCTCTGAGATGGTAGTCTCAAGCGGCCTCATGGTAGGGGCACCTCTGGGCAGGGAGGCTCCGCCCATAAAGCTACGTTTAGAAGCAATTATTGAAGATGGTGCCTATTCCTGAGCTAAATTGAGAGGACATGTGCTTGAACAATGAATTTAAGAAAAGAAAGATGGTAATGTGAAGAAGGAATTAGGTCCCTTAGCAGCTGCACAGGTTGTACATATGGCTGCCCACCCCTCAGTACAAGCAAACCAGCAAGCCAAAGAGAACACGGTGATTGTGCCATTTCTTGAGCATTATTCATAACCATGGGCATCACTTTTTCATTATCCGAAAACGGAACATTTCCGTTTTCATCTTCTCCTCTGGCACTCGTGAAGAGCCCAAGTCATGTTCTCTATTAAATTAACTTGCTGTGCAGATGAATCAGTATCCAGGGAAATCTAAGCTTATAAATCCTTCTATAAAGGAACGTGGAAATATTACTCCCACAACAAATGCACAAACATATGTGATAAATTATATAAAACGTAATCACCAGTCAGTGCTGCGATCCGGCTATAGCAGGGCTGAGAATAATGCAACCAGCAGCCTTTTCTATTGGAAGGTAAGTTTATTGAATTGTTTTTAAATAGTTTAATATATATGAACAATCCCCTGCACTGAGCTCAGTCACGCTGGCCATACTGTTTCATACTGTTACCCCATTCATGAGCGCCCTAACTTGTGCCCTAAGGCCCCTCTCACACAGCCGTTATTTTCATCGTCACATTGCAACTTGTTCTTGAGTGCTCGAAAGCCAGTGCTTGATGAACCAATTACAGCCAGCACTTGATAAACCAATTACAGCCAGCGCTTGATGAACCAATTACAGCCAGCGCTTGATGAACCAATCACAGCCAGCACTTGATGAACCAATTACAGCCAGCGCTTGATGAACCAATTACAGCCAGCTCTTGATGAACCAATTACAGCCAGCTCTTGATGAACCAATCACAGCCAGCACTTCCTGGAGGCGGGGATTTTAAACCTGCAAACCAGGAAGCACTGACTGAAAACTACAAGCAGGTTTGCCGAAGATGCAGAGGAGATGCATGGCGGAGCCGACAGAGCCTAGATAAACATAGGTGTCTTATCAGCCTAACATACTATGTTCCTATGAGACAAACACCAAAATGATCAACCTGACAAGGGAGACCCCCCCACATCATATTCCTAGGTGCCTTAGTCTGTCCCTATATGGAATATAGGGAAGACTATCTATATATAGTAGATGATAAAGCTAGCATAACTAGGAAAAGGCATAGATACAAGACAGACAGGAGACCAGCCACACCAAACACCACAGAATTCAGGCATCCACACCAACGGACATAAAGAATTCAAGCTTTCCACAACCGTATGAACAGATTAGGAGCAAAAGGCGTCAGACATCACCCATCTGACAAGGTAGGGACTATGATGTCAGACATCACCCATCTGACTGGGTAGGGACTATGATATCAGACATCACCCATCTGACCGGGTAGGGACTATGATGTCAGACATCACCCATCTGACCGGGTAGGGACTATGATGTCAGACATCACCCATCTGACCGGGTAGGGACTATGATGTCAGACATCACCCATCTGACAGGGTAGGGACTATGATATCAGACATCACCCATCTGACAGGGTAGGGACTATGATGTCAGGCATCACCCATCTGACAGGGTAGGGACTATGATGTCAGGCATCACCCATCTGACAGGGTAGGGACTATGATGTCAGGCATCACCCATCTGACAGGGTAGGGACTATGATGTCAGACATCACCTGTTATGTCAGTGTAAGCTCCTTTGCTGGTGGTTTCAGTTCTCCGCGCAGTTGTGTTCTGGATTACTGATGGAATGGGTTTTGTTGGTGTTGTTGGTTAAGTGCACCTGGGGGTTTATTGGGAGGGTTCTTAATCCCTCTTCACCCGGAGATCTGTGCTATTCTATTGTTTCTGCAGTCACTTTCTGGACATGCAGGCGAGCATACCAGTGTGCAGTCGCTCGTAAGGTGCTTTGCTTCCTGGGTTTTCTTCAAGTTATTACGATAAGTTCTGTGTTTTTGTTCTATGGTGTAGTATGTTCATTGGGATAGTATTTTTGGTATCGCTAGGTCAGGGTGAGCGAGTACCCAATGTTCTGGTGTGAGTGCGTCCTTATCAGGACGATCCACTCATTATATAGGTAGGGACTTTTCACATTTTAGTGCCCTATAGGAAGAGTTCCTGTTTACTTTGGCTTCTCGTTTTCCACTTTCTATTTGCTTTCTGGGTTCTGTGGTATGAACAGTCCCCGTGTGTTTATCTTAACCTTTACAGCATGTGGTAGCAGACACTACATCACCCATCTGACAGAGTAGGGACAACCGATGTCCATAACCACATTTGACAGAAGGGTACAAAAACAGGGGCCCATAGACCATACAGACAAGGGGAATCACATGTCCAGACCATCTACAGGAAGAGTGGGAGAACAGACAGGACATGACAAGGCACAGACCTCCCACAACACATACAGACAGAGACTCACATAACTGATGCATGCATGCATGCACACACCAACAACCATATGGTCGGACAGCGAACTAAGGCATCAGACATCACCCATCTGACAGATCAGGGACTATGGCATAAGACATCACCCATCTGATACAGCAAAAGAAACAAAGCCCACATTGCATGCATGCACACAAGACAGGAAATGACCCACACCCAAGCCAGAGCCATATGGAATATATGCACTTATATAATAGCTGATTGGCCAGTCAGGGGCAACACATTTTCCAACATGCCACACTCAGCGGACCTTTTGCAGTAATGGGAAACCTTCTGCAATGACATGATTGCGGCTGGCCTCAACATTGGTATATCCTATAGTGTAAATGCTCCTGAGCTGCCTTTCTGTCTATATCTTTGCCGTCTGCAGACATAACTTAATGTGTTTTCACCTGACTAACTGTTCCTCCTGCACAGTTTTGCAAAAGACCTCCCTGCTCTCCCGGTAGTCCGGTAAGTCCTACCCTTAATAGAGAAAATGCTTGGACAACCTTGGAGACTGTATAGCTATCAAATACACTTCTACTATTACCTTCCTAGACACAACCTGCTGGTCATCAGTGGAACTAATTAAATGTATGATATGTAGAGATGAGCGAGTATACTCGCTAAAGGCAATTGCTTGAGCGAGCATTGCCTTTAGCGAGTACCTGCCCGCTCGAGACGGAAGGTTCGGGTGCCGGCGCGGGGAGCGGTGAGTAGCGGCAGTCAGCAGGAGGGAGCGGGGGGGAGAGAGGGAGAGAGAGATCTCCCCTCCGTTCCGCCCCGCTCTCCCCCACAGCTCCCTGCCCGCCGCCGGCACCCGAACCTTCCGGCTCGAGCGGGCAGGTACTCGCTAAAGGCAATGCTCACTCGAGCAATTGCCTTTAGCGAGTATACTCGCTCATCTCTAATGATATGTAAATTTAAACCACTGAGTCATTGCACCCCCTGGGCTGTTGGCCCCTGCTGCAGTAGTTCTTCAGTGGTTGGAAAAGGAATTCCCTTCTGTTCTTGCCCATTATTCATGCTGTATCAAAATCAACATCATCTGCAATCATCAATGTATAATACCTTCATTTGCAGACAGCATTTTGGAAACTCAAGAATTGCAAATTTTTTGGCACCAAATTGACCCATGTGGGAAAGAAGGGCAGTCATGGGAAATGTGACTCTGTCAATCAGTGTTGACCTTGGCGCAGTGAAGAAAACAGCAAAAAGCATAAAGAGCTTATCAGCTTTCATGTTTACGATGTCTGAGGTGGCAGAACGAGGAACAGGAGACGAGGAACACGCCAGTATAGCATCTCCCTGCCAGTTATGTAATAGAGCACGGCTCACTTACGGCGAGCCCTAAACCGCACACGGAATGGAGAACTCCGAACAATGTAAGAGTTGTTGTTTTTGATTTAACCAGTTCCATGTGGTTTGTTGACATCAAACAGGATTTAGGGGATTAGTAAGAATTTATGGTAAATGCAACTGAATAGCGGCCAAAGCATTGAACAGAACCAGACCGAAGCAGACTAGAGAGGTCTAGTCAAATGGATCTGACCTCTGGGACCTCAACGATCATGAGAGTAGCAATATCCTCTACCCGAAACTTGGTGCAGAAGTGATTAACATACATTCGGTGGGAAGAGGGGACAGATGGACGGGTGTGCGGCTGCAGGAACAGGCAGTAATGTGCAGGTGGATGGTGTAATGGCGCAGCAGTGAACAGGCGGACATGATGTAAGGGGGTGGTGGTGCTCCACTTCCTCCTTACACATAATAGCCGCACAGCTGCAATGTTAGGCACTGCCCCTAGTTGCAGGCACTCCAACCGGGGGAAAGAGTCCCCTTTCTGCTGGCCAAATGCTAAGGGGGGGGGGGGGGGGAGGAAGCACAGCAGCCACCATGTTGTAGGTGCATGGAAGGTGCAGTACAGGGAAGGGTGCCCTCAGGGATGATGCAGGTGTTAATGTGAATAGCGAGTCACTACATAGAAAATTGGTCCCTGTGATATGGAATAGTGAGGGCTGAGGCCATGCCTCCTCACCAGCGCTAAGCATTGGAGATTCTGTGCCTTAGTAGACCCTGAGGCAGAGGAGAGCAGACTCCAGAGACGTAAGCTAGCAGCATTGTGGGGGCAGCCATTGCAGGGCCAGTAAAGCATGCCGGGCCAGTGACCACCGTAAGCTCCAAAGACATGGGGTTGAAGATGGAGGAGGGCCATCCGTATTCCTTGGGTGAAGCACCCCATAGTGCATGGGAGGAAAGGGAGACTCTCTCTAGGCATTACCGGACACCATGGTGGTGGTGAAGAAGACCAGCACCGGACACCTCAAAAGCTGGAGTGATAGAGACAATGTGTGAGAAAACTAGAACCCCCGGTACTGTATGAGGTGAAATCCCTGACTAGGCTGATGAACTCACGGGACTGTCTCAGAGTAGAGGGTTAATGATGTTATGTAAGTGTTATGCATGGGTGTAATGTTGTGTAGTTTATGATGTGCTCAGGGTGACTGATGTGTAATGGCGCAGTGAGGCACATAACCAACTTCCAATAGGCAGGGGGGTGTTGGGTAAGCCCATTATAACACAATAATACCAGTGATCTCCTGTACCTTTAATTCGTTAAGCTTCAGACTTATGATAAGAGGAGTTCTCATGAGCAGTGAAGTTTAGTAGCTATACGGGATGCAGAGATAGTTTCACCCATGTATTCACTATATAAAAAGACAACTGCATTATAAATGACACTCAGTAGGTATGTATATACTGTCTGTTGGTGCAAATATATACTAGTATGTACTCTGAATGATCACTGTATTAGGAACAGCTGAAACATGATACCTTGTCATCATGTGATTGTTCTCAGTAAGAGAAACCAGGTAATCTTGTAGATATGATAGCTTTTAATGGCTGACAAAAATATGTGATGTTACAGCAAGCTTTCCAACCTCTCAGAATCCTTCCTCAGGCATTAAGTAACACGGTACCATGTGATGGCTGCTCACGATCTACTCTCAGATCACGTGCTGACCTCTCCTCTGCACAGCAGAAAGCAACATTTGGCAGTCCTGGGTACACGTAGTGACGCAAGTGACTTTGACAACAGGCAGATTGTTGGTGCCCGGAGCTGTGACGCCAGTATTTCTCAAACAGTCGCACTTGTTGGCAGTTCCCAAACCATGATATTAAGATTGTTCGGAACTGATTAAACCATGGACAGACATGTGACAGAGGATAACACAGTGGCAGGCCACATGTGGTTGATCCTAGAGGTGGGCATCGGGTGGCACATCTGGTATCTCAGCAATAATGTGCCGCAGTGGATGAAATGACCAGCAGTATAACAGCGGGGAAGTTAGATACATCTCCACAGTGACCATGCGTCGTACCTTGCGTCAACTAAGGTTCAGTAGCTGAAGAGTGATGAGGGTGTCCTGATGACCCTATGTCATCATCAGGAATGCCCAGGAAACTTGAACACATGGCAGAAGGAGTCATGAGTCCTGTTCTCTGCTGAATGATACGACTGTCTGGATCTGCATCTGGCATAAACATCATGAAGTCGTATCCCATGGGTGCACTGCTGAGATTCAATAGGCTTCTGGTGGTGGCATCATGGTCTGCAGAGCATTTTTCCAGGAATGGAACAAGTTGAGTATGGACGATGTTCACCACCTTGTGGAATCTGTTCCCCAATGCCTCTAAGTCGTGATTGCCCAAAAACATGCAGCAACCCGTTATTGAGTAGGTGTTCCTAATGCAGAGATCAGTATGTATGTAGTGAGTGTGCGTGCCTGTATGTGCGCAAGTGTAGTGAGAATATGTATATATTGTATATGCACAGGGGTCTATGATGCTCTATGGGTGTTGTGCACATGTGAACTGGCTGTGTGCACAAAACGGACAGAACTATGCATCAATTTGGGCGCGAAAAAGATTTCTTCACTGCACAAATATTTTGCGCTGAAGTGTGCGCAATCGCGCATACAATCACCTGGAACAGCACTAAGTTTGGTTTAAGAAGCACAGGGCCAGATGATGGACAGCTGGATATGGGATAATGTGAATGAGACCTAAAGCAGAAGGAGCCAGATATAGTCAGGAAGCTACGGACATGAAATATTAGTCTGGTAATCAGAGTGTGAACAGCGCCCCCCCTCTTATAGTCGTACTCTTCATTTAAGGATGGAGACTTCTGTACAGTCTCACAAGAAATATTCTCTAATTACGTCTTGTGCTCCAGTGCTGTGCATTATTAGAAGAAGCTATTCCAGATAGCAGATAAGACTAGACAGGTCTTCGCCTCATTTCCTTGTAGACACTAATGAGGCAGAAGATAATACAGTTATTAGTTTAAGACAGAGAAGAGTCATCTAGAATCACTTCTGCAGAGCCAGATCATCGGAAATATACACTGACTGACCCCTTTATTAGACCCCTGGTCCTCTTATGATTGCCACTTCCCTTTATAGAAGTTATCACTGTGACCCCGGACTGCAGCAAAATATCATGTAGATCAGTTTCAGTGTGAATTCACATTAGATGAGAAAATCCAGTGAATTTCAATGAGGCTTGGTCATCGGTGCTAGACAAGCAGGGGCCTGGATTTTGTCGCTAACCACATGTGGTTTACTTGGGTAACGATGTGGAGAGTATACAAAGAATGGTGTGAAAAAACATCTAGCAAAAGGGGATCCTGTGGAGAAAATTAACGCAGGGGTCAGAGGAGGATGTCAGGAATCATGCAAGCATTGCACAGTTAAAAGCAGCCGAATACAACCTTGGTGTTCCAACTAATGTGTCCAAATGCAGAACTCACCTTCCTTTTCATGGATGGGATATAACAGCAGATGACCAGTTCCAATACCATTGTGTCTAAGAGAAACAGAAAGGTAAGACTCCAGGAGGCAAAAGAGCACAAAAATTGTATCAACTGGTCAGATGGATCCAGATTTCTGTTGCACCATGCTGATAGGAGATCAGAAGCAGCATGAATCAATGATCCCTGTCTGTCAGCTGGTCAAAACATGTCAGCACCTCCATCTAACTTCTTATCCAGAAGTTTTCCAGAGACCAATAAACGAGCTTATCTATAGCTGACAACCACTGCCATCAAACTAGCAATTGGAAAACAAGAGATCAATGCACTGTTTTTGCTTTGGGGTCCTCTATTCTCTGTGCCCATTCCTGATGCCTATGGGTTATGTAGGGATGCAGTATCAGAATGGCCTCCAGAGGCTGCTAGACATGCATTCTGAAAAAAAAGAAACCAAAGGGTTAACACCCTTCCTGTCAGACTCAGGGGAAGTGATAGCTCAATCTGCTAGCCTGAGGTCCTGGTACGGACCAGTGTGGGACCTGTCACCCAGTCTGAAAGCGGAGGACGCCCTCTAGACACTCCAGGTGAGGGTTAGTGACAGAGACCCAGTGGGTTGTATACTCTGGACTTTGTACATGGACTATGTTTGTATATGCTGTACACATCTGCTGCTGTGGAATAAAACTGGCGGATGCCAGATTTTAAATAAATTCAAGTCTGGAGAGTATTTCTACGTGAGGTGCCCATTTCCTGACTGAAGAGGCCAGTGATCCAGAGGTGAGTTAAACCCCCTTGCCACAGTTGCAATGAAATGGATAAAGAAATGTCGTAGACTATTACAATCTCCAAGAAGTGATGGAATACAGCTACACACAAAGCCTTATCTGTGTGTAAAGTGATACTACCCTGCCTTATCTAGACTTCCAGCAGTACAATAGAGCTGCCATTAACTCTCCCATCCTCTAATGATAGTGAGATGACTGCCTATTCTTACCCAGTCTAAACAGCAAAGCAAGATCCAAATTAAAAAAAAAAAACCAGCTGTCCCTGCCAGAACCATGGAGCCTTCTTCGCTCTTCAGGTCTATCTGATGCATTTGTCATTTTGGCGGATAAGGGTTTTGGTCTGATGTTCTGCATCCCTTTGCTCGTAGGAACCTGGACACCAGAAGGCATGTGTTTAGTTACTGACTCACATGCGCCCGGAGTTTCAAGGAGTATGCCTTTGGAATTCTCACCAACAAGTGGAAAGTTTTAAACAGCGCACTGCACCTGAAACCTGACAACGTATGTGCAGTAATTAGACCTGGCGTGGTTCAGCATAATTTTTTGCCAGCCCCATGATGCCAGTTTGAATGCAGAAGAAGCTAAAGCTGCAACTCTTCCAGTGGAAGTTGGGGAGGAACTCATGCTGCATCACAGATCAGCAGCATCTGCTCTCCAAGTCAGGGACATCTTCACGGACTATTTTGTGAGTCCTCAGGGAGCAGTTCTGTGGCAGATGAACTATGTTCAAGCAACCACATGAACTCTGATCTCTCTGAACAGCATTGTTTTTTTAAGCCGACTGTGATGTGATTTCATTTTTTGGCTTTGCTAGATACTTATTGGCACATGTTTAGTTAGGGACTTGAAAGACAACGAGGACCCTTGACGTGGGTTGCTAGCTTAAATTAATTTGGCAAAATACATTATAATTTTTTAAAACAACATTATCATTTTAGGCCGTTTAACGATGTGTACTAAATTTTGCCAAGTTATTAGCCAATACCTCGTTATTGCTTTGTACAAACACAAAAAAGGCAATTAAGAAATGCTTGTTGTCCCTTTTCAAGAAAACCATGTGCTGTGTGATAAAATATGTTCTATTACAAGTGAGTCGGACAGTTGTGATGGTGCCGTTAACAGCTGGCAGGCACAGTAGTGTATTACAGCTGCCCGAGTGTTTGCAGGTGGTGCACTATTGCATTCACACATTGTGGGAACCTAGATGGGAGCGCACTATATGAAAGCAACATAATATCAGCATCAGCCAGGTGTTGGTGAGTCTAGAATGTCAGTAAACATACAGCTGCTCACAAAAATGTAACATTTCACAATAGATAAACTGTAGACATGCACCTGTTTTCCATGTCGGAGGAATGAAGGGTTACAATGTAGCTTGCCCAAACAAAATATTTATACCAAAAATAAACATCTAGTAAATATTTTAACCCCTTAATGACATGGCCTATTTTGGTCTTAAAGACGCAACGATTTTTGGTGGATTTTTATCTCCATTTTTCAAAAGCCATAACTTTTTTATTTTTCCGTCGACGCTGCCGTATAAGGGCTTGTTTTTTGTGTGATGAACAGTAGTTTTTATTGGTGCCATTTTTGGCTACATAGACTGAATCATAAAATTTTTAATAATTTTTTTATGATCACAGGGAGCGAAAACGCATCAATTCTGCCATAGTTTTCTTTGTGTTTTTTTTATAGCGTTATTCATGCAGCTTAAATGATACAATACATTTTTTTGCGGGTCGGTACGATTACAACGATACCAAAATTCTTATTTTTTTTAGGTTTTTCTACTTTTCCGCAATAAAAATCCTTTTCTTTTGGAAATTTTATTATTCTAAATTTCTGCATTCAAAGTCCTATAACTTTTTTATTCTTCCATGGGCGGAGCTCTGTGAGTGCTTATTTTTTGTGAGACGAGCTGTAGCTTATATTGGTACGATCTTGGGGTACATCTGGCTTTTTAATCACTTTTATTGCGTTTTTTGGGAGGCAAAATAAAAAAAATAAGCATTTTGCCTCCGTTTTTTAGGGGTTTTTTAATGCTTTTTGCTGCACAGGGTAAAAAGCATGTTCAGTTTATTGTACGCGTCAGTACAGATACGACAATACCAAATTTGTGGGATTTTAATTTTTAAAAACTTTTTTTATGGTAATATGGGAAAAAGCAAAAAAAAGTTTTTTTGTAACTTTTTTTTACATTATTTTTATCTTTTTTTTTTTACACTTTTCATGTCCCTCTACAAGACTTGCAGAATAGCAGCTTTGATTGTGATGATAAAGCATTGCAGGAATTCTGTCCTGCAATGCCTTATCGTTTGTTATAGCGATCATAGGCAATGGCAAAGCAGGGCGCCTGTAGCTGGCATCCTGTTGCCATGGCAACTCATCAGGCTCTCCATGATTATATCGCGAGAGTCCGATGACGTCACAGAGGGAGCGCGCTCCCTCTGTGAACCCTTTATATGCTTCGATCTACATAGATCGCAGCAGGGAAGGGGTTACTAGCAGGGGTCACTGTCCTGATGCACCCCCGCTGTTGCAGGAGGAGCCTGGCTATCGGTGACAGCTAACTCCCTCTGCCTGATAGCGCAGGATCTCTTCTGATCTTGCGCTATCCTCAGGACATAACTGTATGTCCTGTTGCGCTAAGTACCTCCCTGCCAGGACATACAGTTACACCCTGTGGCTTTAAGGGGTTAAATAACGAAGTGCAGAAAAGGGAAACATAAAAAGAAAAAGAAAAATGCTTTAGAGGTCTCTCGGGTAGGTTTAATCGCTCTGTGGATCCTGTGGCTCTATCCTCTGGCTTCTGCCCATTGTGCTAGGGCTAGACTGGGAGGAGTTCACTAAAGGAGAGACGATTTGGAGGGTGGGCAGAGGGGGGACATAATACCTACCATGCCTATGAAACTGACCATGGGTTCTATCCAATGAAGGCTGAGACCATCCACTGGTTTCATAGGCCATGTATCTGTGGTACTGTGGTTGCGGAGGTGGTGTAGACATGGGAAATGTTTCTGCAGCCATCTTTGATGGTTAATGGGCCACTCGTCCAAGGCTAAAAAGCACCTTTCATTTTCCACAGGTAATAGGCAGACCTTAAATAGCGTTGCAATTACGGCCTGCATAGTGTGCACTTTGTGGCAGGGTAACTCCTGGAAGGAATAGGCCAAACTGTGGCAGTACACAAACTACTTTCTCCAGGATTGCAAGTAGGCCAGGACATTTTGCTCTACTTGCAATCCAGGATCGCAATTAGCAGCTGGGCTGTACTACCTTGTTGTAGCAAGGCAGGGTATTTGTGCTGAAGACGAGGGCTGCGAATCATCCTCCGCTGCTTCCTGGCCCTGAGGAGTGATGCTCCACCGAGAGGATGTGCCAGCAAGGGCCGTTCCCTCACCTTCCTCTAGATCAGCGGTCCCCAACTCCAGTCCTCAGGGACCACCAACAGGTCATGTTTTCAGGATATCCTATGGCAAGAACAGCTGTGGCAATGTCTGAGGCTCCGGCAATAATTACATCACCTGTGCAACACTGAGGAAATCCTGAAAACATGACCTGTTGGCGGTCCCTGAGGACTGGAGTTGGGGAACACTGCTCTAGATCATCCGTGGGGAAGTTATTAGGTAACTTAATAGAAGAAAAAAAACTTTAAAACAGGGGACAGATTTCCTTCTAGTAATTAAACTCCGGGAAGTATCTGTCTGCCCTTCATGGAGCAAACCTTGCGGATGTAAAGAACTACTAGTCTATACAATCTTTCAGTTTGGAGGCTATTTATATCATGTTTCTGAGGTAATTTACAGGACACATGAAGGTCCATGATAGCCCAGCATACTGTGACTTCCTCAAAACGATTTTCATTATTTCTCCACAGCAAAAGGCAAACCATACTATTGGGACATGTTACTAATGACACAATGTATAACAATTGGGCAAATGTCAGCTTTTTCTTGGCCAACTTATGGCACATAGTGAATAGAGATGAGCGAGCACCAAAATGCTCGGGTGCTCGTTACTCGGGACGAAATTTTCGCGATGCTCGAGGGTTCGTTTCGAGTAACGAACCCCATTGAAGTCAATGGGCGACCCGAGCATTTTTGTATTTCGCCGATGCTCGCTAAGGTTTTCATGTGTGAAAATCTGGGCAATTCAAGAAAGTGATGGGAACGACACAGTAACGGATAGGGCAGGCGAGGGGCTACATGTTGGCCTGCATCTCAAGTTCACAGGTCCCACTATTAAGCCACAATAGTGGCAAGAGTGGGCCCCCCCCCTCCCAACAACTTTTACTTCTGAAAAGCCCTCATTAGCAATGCATACCTTAGCTAAGCACCACACTACCTCCAACAAAGCACAATCACTGCCTGCATGACACTCCACTGCCACTTCTCCTGGGTTACATGCTGCCCAACACCCCCCCCCCACACGACCCAGTGTCCACAGCGCACACCAAACTGTCCCTCACCAGCCTTCAGCTGCCCTCATGCCACGCCACACTCATGTCTATTTATAAGTGCGTCTGCCACAGGAAAAGCAGGCACACACTGCAGAGGGTTGGCACAGCTAGGCAGCGACCCTCTTTAAAAGGGGCGGGGTGATAGCCCACAATGCTGTACAGAAGCAATGAGAAATATAATCCTGTGCCACCGCCATCAGGAGCTGCACACGTGGGCATAGCAATGGGGAACCTATGTGCCACACACTATTCATTCTGTCAAGGTGTCTGCATGCCCCAGTCAGACCGCGGTTTTTAATTCATAGACACAGGCAGGTACAACTCCCTATTGTGAAGTCCCTGTGGACCGACAGCATGGGTGGCTCCCTGGAACCCACCGGCGGTACATAAAAATATCCCATTGCATTGCCCAACACAGCTGAGGTAGTAATGTCGTGCTTAATGCAGGTGGGCTTCGGCCCACACTGCATGCCCCAGTCTGACTGGGGTTCTTTAGATGTGGAAACAGATGCATTTATAATTCTCTGTGGACCCACAGCATGGGTGGGTGCCAGGAAGCCACCGGCGGTACATAAATATATCCCATTGCATTGCCCAACACAGCGGATGTAACGTCAGCTGTAATGCAGGTGGGCTAAAAATTCATTTGATTACACTGTAGGCGAGGGCCCACAAAAATTGCTGTATCAACAGTACTAATGTACATCCAAAAAATTGGCCATGGCCAACCAAGAGGGCAGGTGAAACCCATTAATCGCTTTGGTTAATGTGGCTTAAGTGGTAACTAGGCCTGGAGGCAGCCCAGTTTAACGAAAAATTGGTTCAAGTTAAAGTTTCAACGCTTTTAAGAGCATTGAAACGTATAAAAATTGTTTAGAAAAATTATATGAGTGAGCCTTGTGGCCCTAAGAAAAATTGCCCATTCGGCGTGATTACGTGAGGTTTCAGGAGGAGGAGCAGGAGGAGGAGGAGGAATATTATACACAGATTGATGAAACAGAAATGTCCCCGTTTTGGATGGTGAGAGAGAACGATGCTTCCATCCGCGGGTGCATAATACGTATTGCTTACGTATCGCTGCTGTCCGCTGGTGGAGAACAGAAGTCTGGGGAAATCCAGGCTTTGTTCATCTTGATGAGTGTAAGCCTGTCGGCACTGTCGGTTGACAGGTGTGTACGCTTATCCGTGATGATTCCCCCAGCCACACTAAACACACTCTCTGACAAGACGCTAGCCGCAGGACAAGCAAGCACCTCCAGGGCATACAGCGTGAGTTCAGGCCACGTGTCCAGCTTCGACACACAGTAGTTGTAGGTGGCAGAGGCGTCACGGAGGACGGTCGTGCAATCGGCTACGTACTCCCTCACCATCCTTTTACAGTGCTCCCGCCGACTCAGCCTTGACTGGGGAGCGGTGACACAGTCTTGCTGGGGAGCCATAAAGCTGGCAAAGGCATTGGAGAATGTTCCCCTGCCTGCGCTGTACATGCTGCCTGATCTCTGCGCCTCCCCTGCTACCTGGCCCTCGGAACTGCGCCTTCTGCCACTAGCGCTGTCGGATGGGAAGTTTACCATCAGTTTGTCCACCAGTGCCCTGTGGTATAGCATCATTCTCGAACCCCTTTCCTCTTCGGGAATGAGAGTGCAAAGGCTCTCCTTATACCATGGATCGAGCAGTGTGTACACCCAGTAATCCGTAGTGGCCAGAATGCGTGTAACGCGAGGGTCACAAGAAAGGCATCCTAACATGAAGTCAGCCATGTGTGCCAGGGTACCTGTACGCAACACATGGCTGTCTTCACTAGGAAGATCAATTTCAGGATCCTCCTCCTCCTTCTCTTCCTCCTCCTCAGGCCATACACGCTGAAAGGATGACAGGCAAGCAGCATGGGTACCGTCAGCAGTGGGCCAAGCTGTCTCTTCCCCCTCCTCTTCATCCTCCTCATGCTCCTCCTCCTCCTCCTGAACGCTCTGAGATATAGACAGGAGGGTGCTCTGACTATCCAGCGACATACTGTCTTCCCCCGGCTCTGTTTCCGAGCGCAAAGCGTCTGCCTTTATGCTTTGCAGGGAACTTCTCAAGATGCATAGCAGAGGAATGGTGACGCTAATGATTGCAGCATCGCCGCTCACCACCTGGGTAGACTCCTCAAATTTTCCAAGGACCTGGCAGATGGCTGCCAACCAGGCCCACTCTTCTGTAAATAATTGAGGAGGCTGACTCCCACTGCGCCGCCCATGTTGGAGTTGGTATTTCACTATAGCTCTACGCTTCTCATAGAGTCTGGCCAACATGTGGAGCGTAAAGTTCCACTGTGTGGGCACGTCGCACAGCAGTCGGTGCACTGGCAGATTAAACCGATGTTGCAGGGTGCGCAGGGTGGCAGCGTGCGTGTGGGATTTGCGGAAATGTGCGCAGATCCGGCGCACCTTTCCGAGCAGGTATGACAAGTGGGGGTAGCTTTTCAGAAAGCGCTGAACCACCAAATTAAACACATGGGCCAGGCATGGCACGTGCGTGAGGCTGCCGAGCTGTAGAGCCGCCACCAGCTTACGGCCGTTGTCACACACGACCATGCCCGGTTGGAGGCTCAGTGGCGCAAGCCAGCGGTCGGTCTGCTCTGTCAGACCCTGCAGCAGTTCGTGGGCCGTGTGCCTCTTCTCTCCTAAGCTGAGTAGTTTCAGCACGGCCTGCTGACGCTTGCCCACCGCTGTGCTGCCACGCCGCGTGACACCGACTGCTGGCGACGTGCTGCTGCTGACACATCTTGATTGCGAGACAGAGGTTGTGTAGGAGGAGGAGGAGGAGGGTGGTTTAGTGGAGGAAGCATACACTGCCGCAGATACCACCACCGACCTGGGGCCCGCAATTCTGGGGGTGGGTAGGACGTGAGCGGTCCCAGGCTCTGACTCTGTCCCAGCCTCCACTAAATTCACCCAATGTGCCGTCAGGGAGATATAGTGGCCCTGCCCGCCTGTGCTTGTCCACGTGTCTGTTTTTAAGTGAACCTTGGCAGTAACCGCGTTGGTGAGGGCGCGTACAATGTTGCGGGAGACGTGGTCGTGCAGGCCTGGGACGGCACATCGGGAAAAGTAGTGGCGACTGGGAACCGAGTAGCGCGGGGCCGCCGCCATCATGCTTTTGAAAGCCTCCGTTTCCACAAGCCTATATGGCAGCATCTCTAGGCTGATCAATTTTGCAATGTGCATGTTTAGTGCTTGAGCGTGCGGGTGTGTGGCGTCGTACTTGCGCTTGCGCTGAAACTGTGGCGCTAGCGACGTCTGGACGCTACGCTGAGAGACATTGCTGGATGGGGCCGAGGACAGCGGAGGTGAGGGTGTGGGTGCAGGCCAGGAGACGGTAGTGCCTGTGTCCTCAGAGGGGGGTTGGATCTCAGTGGCAGGTTGGGGCACAGGGGGAGAGGCAGTGGTGCAAACCGGAGGCGGTGAACGGGCATCGTCCCACCTTGTGGGGTGCTTGGCCATCATATGCCTGCGCATGCTGTTGGTGGTGCCTCCCCAGCTGATCTTGGCGCGACATAGGTTGCACACCACTGTTCGTCGGTCGTCAGGCGTCTCTGTGAAAAACTGACACACCGTAGAGCACCTTGACCTGTGCAGGGTGGCATGGCGCGAGGGGACGCTTTGGGAAACAGTTGGTGGATTATTCGGTCTGGCCCTGCCTCTACCCCTGGCAACTGCACTGGCTCGGCCTGTGCCCACACCCTGACTTGGGCCTCCGCGTCCTCGCCCGCGTCCACGTCCTATAGGCCTACCCCTACCCCTCAGCATGGTGTATTATCAGTGATTTGATTTCCCATGCAGGAAAAAAATTGGCGCAAGCCTGCAGCCAAAATAGAATTTTTTCCCTTGTTTTTCAAAGGACAAGCCACACTGCGTGTATTCAATGAATACTACTAAGTTTAATAACTGTGTTGTGGCCCTGCAAATGTGTCAGAGAACTGCAGTGATGCAAAGTTATTCGCTACAGCAGATCAGGGATTTCCCATGCAGAAAAAAAATTGGCGCAAGCCTGCAGTAAAACGTAGCTGGCTGCGTCTGATTTTTTTTAACGTTCTGCACGCAGCACACACATACCCAGAGCCCTGAGGACTGTCAGAGGCAGGCGAAATAGAATTTTTTCCCTTGTTTTTCAAAGGAAAAGCCACACTGCGTGTATTCAATGAATACTACTAAGTTTAATAACTGTGTTGTGGCCCTGCAAATGTGTCAGAGAACTGCAGTGATGCAAAGTTATTCGCTACAGCAGATCAGGGATTTCCCATGCAGGAAAAAAATTGGCGCAAGCCTGCAGTAAAACGTAGCTGGCTGCGTCTGATTTTTTTTAACGTTCTGCACGCAGCACACACGTACCCAGAGCCCTGAGGACTGTCAGAGGCAGGCGAAATAGAATTTTTTCCCTTGTTTTTCAAAGGAAAAGCCACACTGCGTCTATTCAATGAATAATGTATGTCTTCTGGCCCTGCCTACACAATTCTATCCCTGTAGTATTAATGCCGGGTGCAATGGTCTGCACAGCCGGTTTTGAGAAAAAAAAAAATATGCAACACTGCTAACAGCAGCCTGGACAGTACTGCACACGGATAGATGTGGCCCTAGAAAGGACCGTTGGGGTTCTTGAAGCCTACACTCACTGCTAACACTCTCCCTGCCTAACCACCACTTCTGTCCCTATTGCAGGGCGCAATGCTCTGCAGATCCAATTTTGAAAAAAATAAATAAATACAGTGCTAACACAGTACTGCACACTATTAGATGTGGCCCTGAGAAGGACCGTTGGGGTTCTTGAAGCCTACACTAACTCCTAACGCTCTCCCTACAGCAGCTCCAGCACGATACCACTGTCCCTCAGCTAACTCACAAGGCATCTGAGCCGAGCCGCGGGAGGGGCCGATTTTTATACTTGGGTGACATCAGATCTCCCCAGCCACTCACAGCAGGGGGGTGGTATAGGGCTTGAACGTCACAGGGGGAAGTTGTAATGCCTTCCCTGTCTTTCAATTGGCCAGAAAAGCGCGCTAACGTCTCAGAGAGGAAACTGAAAGTAACCGGAACACCACGTGGTACTCGTTACGAGTAACGAGCATCCCAAACACCCTAATATTCGCACGAATATCAAGCTCGGACGAGTACGTTCGCTCATCTCTAATAGTGAATGAAGCACAGTTTGCAAGTGACAATCAAAACCAAGAAAATGAATACAAAAATGTAAAACATATTTTCTAGAAAATCCAGGAGTTGATTACATTTCTAGGGCCTTTTAGTTAACCCCCGGCACCACTCCTTGGCTGGGAGCCAACTTCATGGCGGTACATGAACAATACACTCTACAATAATTGTACCTATTCCTACTGGATGCAGGAATCTGAGCAATTTATCAGCCCATGTCAAAAGGCCCTTAGGCCAGCACCACTGTTTTCTCCTTTTTGTTCCCTTTGGTATTTCTGGAAAGTTACACAGCCAAGCCAATAAGTGACCTGCATAAAGCAAAAAGTGATGGGGTACAGGCCCTCCTCTAGACACCAGGAGTGACAGAATATCTGCATACAAAGCCATATCTGTGTGCATAGTAATACTACCCTACCTTATCTGGGCCACCAGTAGTATAATAGAGCTGTCAATAACTCCTCCACCCTCTAATGATAATGAGAACAACTCTGCGTATTCTGTCCCAATCTATAAAGTAAAGCTAACAAGTGAACTACAGAAAACGAGAGATGTCAGCCTAATAAGTACTCTATTAGCCAGTGTAACAACTGCAAGATATTTTTTTCATGTGGATAGTCACAGAGAAAATAAATGCATTTAATAAGAAAAAACAACCCCAAAAAATCTAACTATGTTCATAATAAAAAGCTGACGTAAATAATGTCTAAGCTCCTTGAGAAATAATTATGACAGGTGTTTCTATGGAAACTTTTAAAAATATCTGGGGATGTTTTGTACATTTTTATATAAGAGGACGGAAACAATGGAGAAGAATACAGACTTTTTCATGCAATCAGTTTATTAGAGAATTTGTCTAAGAGCTCAGACACGATGAATAGATGGCCCCGTCTGCATGTAGTTTTGTGCTTTCTCTTTGTTGTGCGCTTTCAAAAACTAAAGTCAAGCTGCTCAATAAATAGTGAATATTGCAGGTCAGCTATTTTTAAATTTTTTATTTTTCCTTTTTACAATAAGGTTATGATCTATTTGAAATAGAATACCAATCTGATTGTTTAGCGGTGATTTGTGAAAGGGGCTTCAGAAGTGCCAATTCAGCTGGCAGAAACTGAACCGCTTGAGGTAATGTTTAAAGGGTCACGATACCTCACTCGCTTCCTTATGCTGGAAGGTCCTAAAAGCATATTGAGAATTGCGTGATGGGACCCTTGGGAGGTTGTATCAAACTTCACCTGTTCGGTGAGGCTTGTATACACCCCGGGTCTGAAAGTCACCCGACCTTATGTCGGATGGCAGCAGACCAAGCGATACCTCTACCCGTCCTCACTTTTACGTACGCAGAGGACCAAGCTCTTAGCCCCCTTGGTCCGTCAGTACCCCCTGGCACATGTCCAGGAAGATGCAATTGCAGACACTGTCTCTTCTTTATGTTAACTGAAAGCCCTTGTTAATAATGTATATTCTGAGTTGTTTTTGCAGATGGTACCAGGGTAATTGACGACTCCACGCTGGATATGCAGTGGTCACGCAACAAGATGTCCTAAAAGCAGAATGTCTCCGCATGTCCCAGGACAGGAAGCGGAATTCCAGGCCCTCACTGAGGCGTGTAGAGTGGTAGAAGGTAAGACGGCAAACATTTACACTGACTCCCGGTATGCATTTGGCATAGCTCATGATTACGGCCTAACATGGAAGGCCAGACAGCTTGTTACCTCAGCAGGACAGCCAATTAAGAATGGTGCAGCGGTGACAAAGTGGAAAGCTCACACCAATTCCTACACCGGAGAAGCAAGAGGCAACGCCATCACAAACCTGAAGCCGTGGAAGAAAAGAAGAAAAGAAGAATTTGACAATAACTTTGGACTTTGATATAAACCTTGGACTTTGACTACTTTGATATGAACTTGGACTTTGATACAAACTTGGACTTTGATATGCTAAAGACTTTACAGTTACAAGCCAGCAATGAAGAAAAAGACAAATGGACTAAATATGGAAGCAGCAGAAATGGGACGGTGAATGGCGAACAGTCAACAGAACTTGCCCACCACGGTCCCTGTGCCCCATGATGGCCCAGCTGATGCACGGAAAGACACACCTACCGGGGGTCCAGAAGTCCGTCTTGAGGTCATGTCCTCTGGCCTGCTCCGTCGCCTCCGGTGCCGTCCGGCATGACGTGCCCACAAGGGTCTTTCTGACTTTATTCCTGACAATGTTGCCTCCTGTGGCTAGAAATGCACTGACGCCAAAATCTGCGATCTGCACTGAGCCGTCTTCACCCAGGGGGATGTTTCCAGCCTTAACATCCCTGTAGATCTGGCCGTTCTTATGCAGGTACTCCAGGTCTTCCAGCACCTCCTTCAGCATGGTGGCGATGCTTGCCTCATCCAGCACCCCGTTCAAAGCAGCAATGATGTCGACGCTTGAACAAGGACGGGTGGCTCCTGGGTTTCCTGTAGTTGCTGCATCATCACTTGTCCAATTTTGCATGATCTTTGCCGTAAGCAACAGGGCAGAAGTAAATTTGCCACATAACGCTTGCCTAGACCACTCTACCCATTTCAGAGATTGCAAATTGGCTACACTCAGCTCCCACTTGTTGGGAAGCATGAATATGTGCTTGTTGTTGATTTCTTTTCAGGTTGGAGACCTACCCTGTTACCAAAGTAAATAAGCAGGTAACCGTACAGAAGCTCATGAATGAGGTAATCCGCAGATACGGGGCACCGGAAGTAATTGAGTCTAACAAAGGTACAAATGTCACAGGTGAAATAATGCAACACATCATGTCTGCTTTGGGTATATTTCAGGCTTTTCACACACCCTACCGTCCACGGAGTAGTGGGAAAGTAGATCCATGGGCAATGAAGGAAACGGGTAAATCTTGAATTGAGTGTCTTCCATTAGTTTTTCTTTTTCTCCGGAGGATACATGTCACAGTAGCCAAGTTTGGGAAATGATTCTCTTGTTAATTTTGTCATAGGTCTCTCCAAGGAATTGTCAATAACGCATTCTGTGGTCTCTGCTTCTCTCTCAGGTCCTACAGACGAGCGTCACAATCTGAAACCAGGTGGCAGGTTTGATCCACATGTGTATATATATAGATGCAATCAGAGTGCCAAGGGGGGCTGCCAGATGAGTTTAAAGCCAGGGATCAAGTTAAGGCCGGATTTGAGTCCCTGTTTGGAATAGTAACCATCAATAAGAATGTTTGTATATATATTACAACTAACAAAGGTTCGTGAGCTATACAAGAGATGCACTTTAGGGGCTTGCTGATCAGTTGGGCCCCACGGCCACCATGGCTTTCCGGAACCGAGTGGCTCTGGATATGATGCTAGCCGAGAACGGTGGTGTTTGTAAAATGATTGGTGAAAACTTGCTGTACATATATTCCAGATAATACAGGCCCCACAGGTAAAGTGACTATCGCAATAAAGAAATTGGCCACATTGTCAGAAGAGCTGAAGCGTAATTCTGGGATAACTAACCCCTGGGATGAGTGGTTTGTATGGACCGGACAATGGAAACAATTCTTAATGCAGATAGGAATAGGGATTCTGGTTACTCTTATCATACTCCTGCTACTTTCTGTCTGTATTGTACCCTGCATAAAACGCTCCTGTGCTAAGCTTACAGATCAGATGGTACCTGTCGCCCCCATACACGTAGATGTAGAGACCCCAGGCGATGGCTATATGCCTATAATACAACAGAGCGATTTGTCCCCTTATGGAGCTGTCTCAGCAGAAACAGGGGTGACCACTCTAGTCTCCCAGCCATTAGAATAGAGTAGTATGTATGTTGTAGATCCCTTCTGTGTCCATCAGGTCTTCGCGTTTAGTTAGCTAGGATTAGTTGTCGGGGAAGGGATTAGCCCTTGGACAGCTGACCAACAATGATAGGTAGGGCATAGATCATAAACTAGAGATAGGGAAAGCAAACCTTACCCCGCCCAGTAGAAGTTATAAGGTATTGTTTATTTTGAGACAGTTTCTAGGGGGATTTGAGAAGGTACAGGCTCATAAAATGGAAGAATCTGTCTCAAAATGGCCGCTAGATACAAAATAGAGCATTATAAGATGTAAATAAGCTTGTGTGTAGTGAAACAATTATTCAAGCAGAAATAGCTTTACAGCAGGAGATTCGGTGCAATGCGTAATGATGTGTCTCTCTGTTCTTTTTCATGAGAACCAAGTCTGGACAACAGTTCTTATCAGGAAAAGTCTTCCCACACTTTCAGAAAAACTTGGACAAGGGAACTGACTGTACGACAGCGAGTTGAATAACAAAGGGAGGACCAGGGAGGACGAGATAACGCTGAAGCTTGAGAACATAAATATATTCTCACCAAACAGTGCATGATTCTAATGTTTTTTCTAACCCAATGAGATTAACCCCCGTGACTAATGACGTATTGCTTTCCTGTATTAAGAAATATACTCAGTCAATAAAGATTCAGTGTGTGTACGCGCCTTAAGCAGAGTGGGCTGTATATACTGCCGCGGCCCATCTCTACATATCTGTGAGAGCTAATTACTATAAATCATATAGTTTCTTTGGCCTCTCTGATGCATCCAGGTATGAACTGATTTGGAACCCAAGGCTTGAAAGGTTAATGTGACCGGTCATGTGTAACGGTCCTTAACAATACTACCCTACCTTATCTGGGCCACCAGTAGTATAATAGAGCTGTCAATAACTCCTCCACCCTCTAATGATAATGAGAACAACTCTGCGTATTCTGTCCCAATCTATAAAGTAAAGCTAACAAGTGAACTACAGAAAACGAGAGATGTCAGCCTAATAAGTACTCTATTAGCCAGTGTAACAACTGCAAGATATTTTTTTCATGTGGATAGTCACAGAGAAAATAAATGCATTTAATAAGAAAAAACAACCCCAAAAAATCTAACTATGTTCATAATAAAAAGCTGACGTAAATAATGACTAAGCTCCTTGAGAAATAATTATGACAGGTGTTTCTATGGAAACTTTTAAAAATATCTGGGGATGTTTTGTACATTTTTATATAAGAGGACGGAAACAATGGAGAAGAATACAGACTTTTTCATGCAATCAGTTTATTAGAGAATTTGTCTGAGAGCTCAGACACGATGAATAGATGGCCCCGTCTGCATGTAGTTTTGTGTTTTCTCTTTGTTGTGCGCTTTCAAAAACTAAAGTCAAGCTGCTCAATAAATAGTGAATGAGGCTGTAATTGAGCAGTTTCCATGCTGAAGTGATGATATGAAAGGCTTATCAGAGGTTAGTATTAAAAAAGTATGATGCCTATAATTTTATGTTCAACCATTTCACTGCCAAAGATGTATGTGATATGGAATAACTTTAACCCCTTGAAGTGGTTGTCTAAGTTAAAGCAAACCCTGTCAATGGGTCCCCCGTGCGTTAAAGTCATAGTTTTTATGGTGTACACACTAGGGCAAAAATGACATGATAACTTCCCCCCTCCATACAAGCTGCTAATGCACAGGATATAACTGTATGTCCTGTGTTGTTAAAAGGTTAAACAGCTGCTAGAGTTAGCATAGAAAGACTGTCATATCTGGTACGACTATATAGAACGAATGGAGGTGACATTTTCAGGGGCCAAACTCAGAGTCAAACTAGTGAGCAGACAATCCGGATCTCTTCAGTCTAAATGAAAGTACTTTGCTGAAGTGCAATGAAGAGCTGTGAAAGTGATGACCTATTTGGCTAGAATCACCTGAAACGGACAAGTCCGTCAAGAGGATACTCTGCCCTGAAAAGGGTAACCCCTCTGCGGAGGAAAGACAGAGAACCAGTCTGACACAACAAAATACATGAGATCCTAAACCACAGGAATTTGAGAAAACAAAATAAGTAACTAAAGCTTTAAGAACTACTAAACGCTGGATCTGTAAAAATCTACATTTCTCAGTACTGCTCTTTCTGTCTACTGAAGCATCACTTGTAAACAATCTATACATAACTATCATTAATTGAAACTATTGTGCGGCAAATAATACCTCTGCATTACATGGCGGACATTTGTCAGTGAATGTTTAATGTCTGTGTGGGCGTGATGACGTTAGTGAGAGCTGTAAAGTATATTTCATCGAAGACAACAAAGACTGAGAGAAAACAGCCATACATCTCTCTGTATACCAAGCTAATGTGCAATACTCTCTTTAATAGAATTAGCTTTACCCTGTAATGATCCTGAGTTAAATCCTGTATTATACTCCAGAGCTTCTGCAGCATCCCTTAGGGAGACCCCAGACACCTGACATACGTGGGGAGCTGGGAGGGTATAGTGCTGACATGTCATGGTGGCACTTACCAGACTCCTTCCCAAAGGAACACACGCAGCCAAGGCCAAAGTATCACTACATGCCACCGGGGACACCCCTAGGATAGGGAGATGCACAATACACAGGATAACAGGGGTTGCAGTTGTCACGGGTGACGCTACCGTTCCTTCACACACCGGTATAACCGTCAGCGAAGAATAAAGTCAGCCACAGACAGTTCTTGAGTATGGTTAGAGCTGGTGTAAACTTTACTTGAAAAATTGACAACAGATATAACAAGGCAGTTCCATTAAAGACTTCACAGTGCAGGCAAATGACTTCAGAACATAGTACCTCCATACGGCTCTCATAAGCTCAAAGACGCACGTGTGGGAACAAAGATTATTATCTGGCAGTACCTCCACCCCGACTTGAAGACGAGTGAGTGTACCTCTATGCGGTGATCCAGGCTCCGGACGGCCGCATAGGAAACTTAGACGATTAGATAGTACCTCTGCACTGGCCTTGAGAAGGAGTAGTTACTTACAAATGCTCTCTTTCTCACTCTTGGGGGGTTCACTCCAATTACATCCAATTAACAAGCAGCACAGGAAATCTCTCCTCCTCTTCCATCTTCACCACAGGAAGGCTGAAGGTGCCTTCCTGTGGCTCTGTGTTAGACTCTTTCCACTCCAGAAGATGGAACTCAGGTGGCAGACAAGATGGAAAACCTTTTTCTGCTCACACATTTATAACCTCCTCTCATACCACATGACATGACAGGCTTGCTACATTTACATGCAGGCTTTAGAGTTTATTAAACATTTAACCCTTCTAGCACTGCAGCTGTGCAACACACATACTGGAAATGACAAGGCAGGCATGCACAGTGCATCAACATAAGACATACATGTATGACATTTATGGAGGGGACCAGGAGATGTACTGGGTCACTACACTGCACTCATTATTCTGCTGGTGGAGTCACTGTGTACAAACATTACTTATCCTGTACTAATCCTGTATTACATCCTGTATTATACTCCAGAGCTGCAATCACTATATTGCTGGTGGAGTCACTGTGTACATACATTACTTATCCTGTACTGATCCTGAGTTATATTCTGTATTATACCCCAGAGCTGCACTCACTATTCTGCTGGTGGAGTCACTGTGTACATACATTACTAATCCTGTACTAATCCTGAGTTATATTCTGTATTATACCCTAGAGCTGCACTCACTATTCTGCTGGTGGAGTCACTGTGTACATACATTACTTATCCTGTACTGATCCTGAGTTACATCCTATATTATACTCCAGAGCTGCACTCACTATTCTGCTGGTGGAGTCACTGTATACATACATTGCTCATCCTGTACTGATCCTGAGTTACATCCTGTATTATACTCCGGAGCTGCACTCACTATTCTGCTGGTGGAGTCAAAAACGATTAATTAAGAATGTGGCTGTGGTAAGAAGAGGTTAAAGGTGAAACATTTATTAGATTTGCTGTCATCTAAATGTTTTTTTTTTTAATTACAGGACCAGTAATAAGTTTATTATTTAAATAAAATCTGAAAACTAGACCTCACCTGGTCCTGGCTGGAATCAGACAGAGCCCATTACCTGAGAGAAGCCATGTATGTGTAGATCGTGTAGCATTGGATTGCCCTCCTGGACTCTAGTGCTGAATGTCGACATGTTGTCAGCCCCGATACTTCATAGGCAAGTTTAATGGTGGAGTGAGATTAATGTTAATAGGCGCACATAGCTAGTGTAATGTCATAGTGAGCGGTCAGTGGTTGCACACAGTCTGTTAATTTGCAACTGGATGAATCATTTGACAACTCTGCATTGAGAAAAAAAGAAATGACGTAAGAACCGTGGTGATGAACTTGAAATAGATTGTTGGAGCTTATTTATATTCTGCAGCGCCAATCCTTCTGATTTAAACCCTTAGACATTGCAGTCAATAGTGATCATGCTATCTAAGTGGCTAGACAGCGGGAAGGGACTGGATATTAAGCAGCAGAATTTGGCTTCAACCTTTTCAGTCGCCTTTCCTGGATACTATGTTTACCACTATTCAGATACCGCCAGGACTTACAGTAGAACTGAACATCATAATAACTGGACTTTGCATATGAATTACATACTGACATAGTGAAAACACAAATGCAACTAGAGACTCACCATTAGATGACAGAGGCAGAAGGTGATCATGTATATAATGAAATTGGCATTGGAGACTGGAACAGGTCATATGGAAATGAAATAAGAAATGCCGACCCTAATACTGATTCTCCCTAATTTCTCTGTGACGCTGTCCCTCCACACCAGACACCACTGTCCCGTAAACAACCCTAAGTTCTCCTTATTGATGATCCTGTTTAAAATACTATCCTTCAGAACAGAAGGGCACTAGGCTCTAAACAAGAGGATAAGAAGCAAATCTTGGAATAACATAAGGTCAAAGGAAACAAATAAGGAAAAATTAAAGATAATTGGATAAGATAATAAACAAGAAAACCAAGGAGCGAAAGATATTGACTGGGCGGACTAGACAAGCCTGGACTAGAACTAGGTACTAGAACTTGTTAGTGTGGTGCAGTTATCACAGCTATCAACTGCACCACACTGCAGAAACTAAAAGTATTTATGGAGAGGTGAAAAAATCAGTCCCTTCTCTCTGTAGCTAGTCTAAATAATTGACTAGCTACATTTG
This sequence comes from Eleutherodactylus coqui, assembly GCF_035609145.1. Taxonomy (NCBI): domain Eukaryota; kingdom Metazoa; phylum Chordata; class Amphibia; order Anura; family Eleutherodactylidae; genus Eleutherodactylus; species Eleutherodactylus coqui. The sequence continues at coordinate 43,659,277 of NC_089841.1, forward strand.
AATAATTGATCCCCCTCAAAGTGCCTCAACAACAACTTAGAAAGTAGGAGATAACGATGCAGCAGAAGATCTCCTAATAATTGTAGCACTGTTACCCCATCAGCACCCCAGGATGCAATTGCAGGGTGTAGATGGGTCTCCATAGCAGCTGGGCTCTTAATAAAGAGTCCCTGGTCTTCCTTTTGTGGACTCTTACTAGACTCTGCCAGGGATGAGGCCTAGTAGAATGTAGATACATAGGACAAAACATGTATGACATTTACGGAGGGGACAGGATGGTGTTCTAGGCCACGACACTTACATCATTATATTGCTAACATGCATCCTACTAGGCCTCATCCCTGGTACTGTGCAAAGCTTGAACTGTCATATCCAGTGTGTGTGTTGCACAGCTGCGGCACTTGAGAGGTTAACAGTAATAAAATCACTGCCTGCATGTAGATGTATCAGTTTGTCTTGTCATGTGGTACAAGTGAGGTTATAAATGAGAGTGTTTGAGAGCAGGAAGGAGATCCATCTTGCCTGCTACAGAGTGCTAACAGAGAGCCACATGAAAGCACCTTCAGCTTTTATGTAGGTGAAGATGGAGGAAGAGGAGAGATATCCCATAGATTTGGAGTGTGGATGCGAAGGAGTGAGTTCCGCCATCAGAGAGAAAGAGAGCCCTACCAAAAGTTCTAAACAGGCACCAGTTCACACTACAGGGTTTTCCTGTGTGGCGGTCCATAGCTAGGATCACTGCACAGAGGTACTTTCTGAGTCACACCCACACGCCTGCCCAGCGGGCTGTTTATAGCTTAAGCCTTCCTGTCGATAATCATCTGCCAGAGAGTCTGTGGAGTGACCAGAGCCTGGTAAGTGCCCTCCTAACTCTTCCCATTAGCCAGGTGCCCAGGGTCACCCCTCTAGGGTGTTGCATAATGGGGGGGAGCAGTGCCCTGCTCATCTCTTACTTATGATCATGGCTCGATCACTGTTAGCCACTCTGTGGCATTCTGGATGGGGCTCTATATTTAAGTTACAGACTATGCTGTCGAAGTTGGCCATAAGAAGGAGCTCCAACTCAAGGGTGGAGAATGTAGAATTTATGGTACTGTGTAAATGCAAGTATGATAGAGTTATGGTGCATGGTTGAGTGTGAGCCTTCACAGAGTTAATAGTTATGTTGTCAGCATGATACATTATATTCTGTAATGGGTAGAATAGCACTGTATATTTAAGGTAGAATGCAGTAATTTGGCCACATGTGAACCTATTTTGCATCGGGAGACCTTAGTGGAAATGGTATCTGAGCATCCTGTGTGTTAAGGATATGCCTCCTACAGAGAAGGAGAGGTTGGGGCTATAGATGAGAAAACCAATGTAATGGAAGTGCTGTAAGTTTTGTGAGAGGGACCCTTGTGCTAATGACATCTGGTGTTCTGTAAGGAAAGAATGCCACTCCTAAGGTGTGTAAGGGGTTGATCAAGAGATGGTATAACAGGTGTCGGGCATGATTGGAGAAGGCCCATGAGACAAGTGCCTGGCTGTTGCCAGTAAATGGCATGAACAGACGATGTATGTGCTGGTATAAGATGCCTATTGATGCCAACCATAGTAATGTGGCTAAGTTGTGACTGCAGAAAAAGGGCCCTGATGACCCAGGGGTCGAAGAGAAGGCTGCTGAGTGGAGGACAAGAGTTATGACACAATGGTTATAGCAAGTGGACGCAATGCCGGGTAGAAAGGTATAACTCTGTGTACCAGGTGAGAAGGAACTTTGCAACAGTGGTGTTAGGTACCAAGTAGCATGTACACCAGATGGGAGTATGTAATGGAGACATACTGATGCAACTACAGTGCACTGAGTCTGCATGGTTCATGACATGCCGCGGAGCTATGAAAATATAGCAAGTCAAGCGACACAGATGATTGGTACGTATCAAAAGCCAACACAAAGACAGCAGCACTCTAAAACACCCAGGTAATATTCCTGGTGGAACTCACCACCGGGCTCACTACTGCACGCTCCTCGCAGGATGTGGACCCGTCATCCAAATATTCACCATGTAGATCGTTCAGCAGACTTGGACCAGCATATCGGGTGCAAGTTCAAAGGAAGTTTGCCAGAGATTCTTCTCTTGTTAAAAATTAACTCTTTATTCTCTTCAATAAAAGACAGCCAACGTTTCAACTGCTGTTCTGCGGTCTTTGTGAAGTCATCAACATACACAGACATTACCCCCATTGAATAGTGAACATGAACCTTACCCCTCACCAATAACATACCTTCATTAAAAACAACGCCCTCTCACTGCCCAATCCTAAGATGGAATCAGAGATGCTAGGCAGCTGTGAGCGCTGATTACCTGGGTATGGTCCCGGTGTATCATCACGTGTGCGACCCGTCATCTGATGTCATGAATGTGTGGCCACTGGAGCTATGCACAATGCTCCATGCGCACTCACACAGGAGTCTCGATCTCGCGCATGCGTATTGCTGTTCCAGCCAACACCATATGCATTGCTCACCGTGTGTTCACGCGAGTGCCCCAATCCGGCGCATGCGCTGTGATACTGTCAGCCACGTCATCCGCTGTCATCCACATTGACACACATGCGTGCCTACGTAGCAGACGCCAATCGCATCTATCATATTGGCATGACAACCACCATATCCCAAAAGCATGACCGCATCAAAGAACACGCCTGATATGCCATATCGTTACTTAACATTGGACCTTAGATACCAAATGGTGGGATCCTCTGATGACAAAACATTGTGTTTCAGCGATCTTTTGTATTACAAATACTATAGCATACATAAACACATAATTGCAAAATGTCCCATGCAAAACTACCAACTCCACTATATTAAATAATACCAATTCCATGAATCACATCCCAATACAGTAACACAGTAGCCAACTCTATTGAAATGTTTGACATTATTTTTATGATAAGACACCAGGACAGGCGATATCAGCAGTTGTGCCATTAACTATTAAATGCACCGTAAACTTCCCTTCGTTCGCCAAAACTCTTATATTTATGTCGAAAAATTTTATTATATGTGTCAAAAGAAATACTTCAATTACAAGGTGCGTGTCATCCAAAAATTACTTGAATCGCTGCATCATGCCACTAGCATCCTCCTTAGGGCTCAGTCACACGGGCGTTTATTTCCGCGATTTGCGCATGCGCATGCGTCCGGCGATTTTTTAAAACCATTGCTTTGCAATGGTATCGGACACATGAGCGCTTTTTATGCGCTCGTCCGATAAATTAGAGAACAGAAATCGCAGATCGCACCTATCTGCGATCTGCGATTCCTGTTTTCTTCTCTATATGCGCTCAATGGGGCCGGCGGCAGCAGCGCCGACCCCATTGAGAACATACAGAAGACAAATCATTCTTCTCTGTCACAGCTGGAACAGCTGTGGCAGAGAAGAACGATGTTTGCCCATTGAATTCAATGGAGCGGCAATACAGCCGCTCCATTGAAAGCAATGGGCTGCCGGCGTGCGCGGGGTTAATTGTCGGGAAGGGGTTAAATATATAACCCCTTCCCTGCAATGCATCCTGAAAAGTGAAAAAATAAAAAAAAAGGATGTACTCACCTGCTCCCGGCAGCCTGAGATCCCCGCGGCCGTCCTGCAGTGGGTGTGAAGGGGGTGTGACTCAGGCTTGCCCCTGATTGGCTCAGCCTGAGCCAATCAGAGGCTGATCTCAGTCACACCCATTCATGAATTCATGAATGGGTGTGACTGAGACTTGCCTCTGATTGGCTCAGCGCCGGTCACGCGATTTGCGCATGCGCATCCGTCATGCGATGCGCAAATCGCGTGAAAAAACGCCCGTGTGACTAAGGCCTTAGGCTCCAGGGTTGTAGGACAAATACTGTATATACTCGAGTATAAGCCTAGTTTTTCAGCACATTTTTTCGTGCTGAAAAAGCCCCCCTCGGCTTATACTCGAGTCAGAGATGGGTTAAAAAAAATACTCCATACTCACCTCCCAGCCGCCGTCTGTGTCCCTGGCGGCGGTGCGGCAAGCTGCTAGAATCTTTCCCACTGTCCTCTCTGCTTGGCTCTGTCATTACCTGCCGTCAGCGCTGTGATTGGCTGTGAATGATCGAGCGCTGGCTGTGATTGACCGGCCCTCGATCCAATCACAGTGCTTCCTTCCACATCGCTGATGGCGGGGATTTGAAAGCCGAGCAGGGAGATGACAGCGGGGAGAATTCTAAAGCAGCTTGCTGCACCGCCGCCGGGCACACAGACGCCGGCTGGGAGGTGAGCATGAAGGTTTTTTTTTTACCCAGCATATACTTGAGTATAGCTGCTTTAGAATCCTCCCTGCTGTCCTCTCCGCTCGGCTTTCAAATCCCCGCCGTCAGCACTGTGAAAGGAAGCGCTGTGATTGGATCGTGTGCCCGCTAATCACAGCCGGCGTTCGATCATTCACAGCCTATCACAGCGCTGACAGCAGGGAATGACAGAGCCTAGCAGAGAAGACAGCGGGGAGGATTCTAGCAGCTTGCCGCACCACCGCTGGGCATACAGACGCTGGCTGGGAGGTTGTTTCTTACCCAGCATATACTCCAGTATAGCTAGGCTTATAGTCCAGTCAATATGTTTTACCAGTTTTTTGTGGTAAAACCTATTGACTTAGTTTATACTCGGGTCGGCTAATACTCGAGTATATAAAAACACGAATTAAAAAACTGACAAAATTATATCACAGCCACTTTTTGGCAAAAAAAACCATAGACCGAACATGATTGCTGTATTACATTGAACATCTATTCATAACTACTTCTGATATATCATACATAAAGCATTGGACTATAATCCATATTCATCCCATTGGGATGCAAGGAATCCATCTCAAAAATCCATTTTGCCTCCAGCAGCTTGAGTTGTTTATCACGATCACCCCCTCTGATGCTACTGGGGACAGAATCGATTACTCTGTACTGCAGTTGGCTGCTGTGTGTCAAAATTCAACAAAATGATGGGGAACTGGCAAATCTAAATTGTTGGTGTTTTTAATGAAGGTATGCCATTGGTGAGGGGTAAGGTTCATGTTCACTATTTAATGGGGGTAATGTCTTTGTATGTTGAGGACTTCACAAAGACGGCAGAACAGCGGTCGAAATGTTGGCTGCCTTTTAGAGAAGAGAATAAGGAGTTATATTTTTACCAACTTCCTTTGAACTTGCACCCCATATGCTGCTCCAAGTCTGCTGAAGGATTTACAGATGATAGTTACAAGTTAGAAATGCCTTGTCGTACCAATGCAGATAAATATAATTGTAATGCTGCTTTGCCGAGTAATTTTGTAATGTTCAAGTACAAGTTTCCTTCTATGGAAAATAATTATGTGAATTATCTGTTGTTCATTAAAAGTAATTTTCTTCATCAAAAACTTTGTTCGGCCTCCGCCTCCCTCTGTCACCGCCCCACAACACCACCACCTACTTCAATGACACGCAAAATAAACTGCAACACCCATGTATTGCACTGTGTATCGTGAGATACTAAAATTGTCAAATAAAATGTTAAAAAATATTCAAAGGAGAAAAAAAAACCACCAAGTAAAATATGAAGAAATAAAAAGTACATATACCTGCTATCACTACAACTATAACGATCTGCACTATAAAACACCATGAACAACTAATACAAACTTAAATACCATTCCAGAATTGCTGTTTTTTTTGTTAATCTCACCTCCCCAAAAAAGAATAAAAAGCAATTTAAAATTTCTATGCCTCCCAAAAACACTAAAAATTGTACTAATGAAAACTACAGCTCGTCCTGCAAAACATAAGTGCTCACACAGCTCCATCCAAGTAAAAATGTTATGGCTCTCGGAATGCAGGGACGCAAAAACTATTTTTTTTATAGAAAGTGTTTTTATTGCACAAAAGTAATAATAAAACCAAAAAAATATATAAATTTGGTATCACTGTAATCATCTCAACCCAGAGAATAACATTACCAGTAAAAACCAAAAAACAATGGTGAATTTTCAGTTTTCTTTTCAAACACCCCCACCCCCCGTGGTGCGCCACCAAAAGCTTTGAACTAGGTGGCTGTTACAGGGTCTGTGAGACAGGGAAGCTCGGGCCAAATGGCTCCACCCCCTTTCTGCAATGACTCTCTGGCCACATTATTCCACTGTATTGCCAGACACTGAGGAGCTCCATACAGTACAGAGCCAAACTCCTCCCCTGTCTCTAGCCCCTTTACTAGATTGAGAGCAGAAGATGGAGGGAGGAGTCAGACTATGTAGTACATGGACTCACAAGGCATCTGGCAGTACTATGGATTAAACAGTTTGGCTGCTGCTGCTGACCTGAGCCAAGGAAAAATAGTGGGGGGGTCACTATAACTTTGAGGAGACAAAGATGGCAGAGCCATAATTTTTAGGGGTCTAGAGGGGACAATAAAGATTTGAAAGGCACAGAGGCTGTAACGCTGAAGGGCAGAGAAGGGGCATTATTAATTTTTGAAGCAAGAAAAGAAGAATTAGCACTATGCAGCGATACTAAAAGGTCCACTATACTGAACTTTGTGGGGCCAGAGAGGGTGCATTATTACTTTGTGTGGCACAAGGGAAAACTATTACTATGGTGGAGTACTGAGAGCGGCATCAGTGGTAACAACAGAAGGGGAAGAGTGTGCAAAGACAGGTTGTGGCTGGAAGAAGTCTTCGTGGTGGTCTGGGTGCAGTCAGAGAGGAAAGACAAAAAACAGATGTCATCAATAAGAAAATACGCTGCCAATGATCACTGGAGGTAACTGCACTGTAATAACTATCCCTGGAGGGAACTGCACTGTAAACACTATGATTGTGTAAAGCCAGGATCTGACAATTATATGATGACTGCATTATTTAGAGATATACTACAGTTGAGCCACTCACTGTGCCTGTAGTGTTATAGAAGTTATCTCATAATTATGCGGTTTCCAATAAGTATTATAATTTTCTTTTTTGGGCTGGGGGGGGAGGGGTCAGTTCTAAGTTTTGCTATGGGACTCCATGAGTTCTATATATGTCCTAGAACTGTGCCATACTACTAAAAAATCAAGCCCTCATGTGACTCCAGTACATCAATGGAATAATAAAAACATTATGGCTTTGGGGATGTGGAGACGAGAATATGAAAAAAACACTGTATCCTTGAGGGCATAAGGAGACAGTAATGAAGGATTTAAGACCCTTTTCACCCTTTTTCCAAAAAATGTTGAGAAAACACATTTCTAAAAAAGAATGAATTTGGCAGATAGCAAAAGACAAAAAAATGAAATTGTAGCAGTAAATATGCAGATGACAGTCCAGGACCCCCTGATGATGCCAAGTGTGATTGTTGCAGAACCACTTTGCTTCTCAGCTGGCCCCTTCCTTCCTAGGGGGGAGAAGAACATCTTCATAACACATGAGACAGACATCTGAATGATCGTCCATCCTGTTACCTCCGTAATAACAGCAGACGAGTCTCAGCGGGGGCTTCATCATTTACACACACGTTATAGAAAAGCAGATTACAAGCAGTGCTACCTCCGGTCACAATAAACATGTCTCCTAATCTCAGAAGGGCAGCTCTGGATTTTGGAGGCTTTCCAACAGTCTTGAGAGGCAGGGACTGGAGTAAAGCAAAAACACAAGCTTGCACCCACCTGTTTTGCCCTAGTGGTCTTTGCAATCTGCTACTCATTTACGGGGAGCGCAATTGTACAAACGCTTACACCAGGGATTGGCCGAATGCCCACGGACGGATTATCACTGTGAAATTCGCGACCAGATGCCCACCGCACGTTTCGCAGCAATGTCAGTCCATAGACATGCTAGGTTCAGTGAGCGGCCCATGAGCGGTAATCAGCTGCAATTTTCCGTTTACGGGGGAGAATCACAGCATGTACTAATTTGTGCAGAAATTCGCACGGACGGCTTTCATTGTAGTCCACCCCGCAATACTCAGCGCAGTGGGCACAGTAGAAGTATTGTGGGAATCCGCATCATAACCCAGCGCCGGCGTGTCATGCGCCGCACTGCGCATGCTCGCCGGCTGACACTCTCGTGGCGGATCCAGAAAGGTGAGTGTAGGGTGGGGGCATGAGGCCATTGGGCGTAGCCATTATGTGGCCACATTATACAGTAATCCCTGATAAAGTCCCAGAGTTACATGATAACATTTTTCTACCTGCAGTCACCACTAGGGGGAGCTGTTATGATTTGCTGCAAACTTGATCCACAGGCAGATAGCAGCTCTGACAGCCTATTCCTCATGGGCAATGGGCTCCAGGTCACTAATATTCTTGTGTTTTTGACCTGCAATTGCCATATTCACATCCCACCCAAAATTTTCTATGGTGTTCAAGTTAAATGACGGTGATGGCCACTCTAGGATCTTCCAGGAAACCAAGCCTCGGGGGACCTTGAGGTTTGCTAGGGATCATCGTCCTGTTGGAAGGTCCAATGACGCCCAAGCTTCAGCATCCTCACAGAAGGCATGATGATTTCTCCTAGGATTTCCTGGCACTTGATTGAACCCATCTCTCCCTCCACACGCTGCAGGTTTCTAGTGCCAGAGGAAGCAGGGCAGCCCCAGAGCATCACCGAGCCACCATCATGCTTCACTGTAGCATCACTGAGCCACCGCCATGCTTCACTGTAGCATCACCGAGCCACTGCCATGCTTCACTGTAGCATCACCAAGCCACCACCATGCTTTACTGTAGCATCACCAAACCACCACCATGCTTTACTGTAGCACCACCGAGCCACCACCATGCTTCACTGTAGCATCACCGAGCCACCACCATGCTTCCCTTTAGCATCACCGAGCCACTGCAGTGCTTCAATGTAGCATCACCGAGCCACCACCATGCTTCACTGTAGCATCACCGAGCCACCACCATGCTTCACTGTAGCATCACCGAGCCACCACCGTGCTTCTCTGTAGCACCACCAAGCCACCGCTGTGCTTGACTGGAGGCAGGGGGTTCTATTTAGCGTCTGTTTTATTCTCCTCCAGGCTTAGCGCTGATCCAGAAACCTAAAAAGTTCCAGTTTTGTTTTGTCGCTTCACAGAACAGAATTCCAAAACTTCTGTGGTTTATTTATATGGTTTTGAGAATATTGGAGGTGACTTTTCTTGCGCTTTTGGGTCAGTAGAATGTATTAGAGTTCAAGCAGGAAGACCTTCAGTGTTTAGTATTTGCCTTAGGCTGCCTGTCTATGGGTGTTGCGATATGCTGCGGCAGATTTCTACCACCCAGGAGCAGGAGCCAGCAGACGGATCTCCACAGTGAGCCTATCTAACAAATAGGCTCACTGTGGAGAATCGTGGCAATTCGCAGCATGCTGCGATTTTCCGCCCGCAAGAGGAGAATTGCTATGATTCTCTGCTCGTGGACAGGGGGGCTGCACTTTCCATATCAACACTATGGAAAGCGTTCACTGCATTCCCGGCGGCCGGATTATCATGGGAACGCAATGCAAAAATGCCAGTGGACAGGCAGCCTTACTGTGCAATTGGCAGCCTCAGTGCTGCCGCCACCAGATCTTGCTGCAGAGGTTTTGCAGTCACCGGAGGTTTTTTAACCACCTGCCTCCTCAGGAATCTGGTGACAGCCGACGATAGCGTCCTCGTTCTGTCACGTCCAGGTAGTGCAGCCAGCATTACCATAGCTTTGAACTTGTCAATTGTTTTTAGCCGTATTTCTAGGAACATTCAGGACCTTTACTATCTTTTACATCCTTCTTCTCATTTGTAAAACTTAATGATTTCTTCTCTTAACTTTTTGGACCCCTCTCTTGAATCACCCATATTTCTAACATGCAGTCAAATGGCACAGTCATCAAAGCCCTCACTAGTTGAAGTATTTGATGTTTTGTATCTCAAGCACACTTGATGCAACTAATGAAGCTCTTGATTAGTTATATCAGGTATCCTTGAGACAAGACCTGATTTGCAAATGTGTACTCTTATGAGGGATTCTATTCAGATGATTGAATAAGTTTGAGACTGTACTAGTCATCAAAAGTGACATTTTGTGATGAATTTGGTGTTAGGGTGTGCTGCTGGGATCTGTTGTTCTACATGGGTTTCCAGGAGCGCAGCTCCCACAGGTGATTGAGCTGGCTGGGTGTGGATTTCTCCAGCCAGCCAATCCACCAGGTCTGCTGCTCATATATACCAGCTCCTCTGCTAGAGGCTGCTGAGCTTTCCTGTGCATTTATGCATGTGCCGGACGTGTGGTGAGAACAGGCCTGTTTAGTGTGCATAGTGTTTTGTGTTGTATTCAAATCCCTGGCATGTTGTTGTAAGCTGTGTACAGTTCTGCTGTGTTTCATTTGTCATCTAGGTCTAGGTAGATCCCTAGGTTCCAGCGTCGAGCTGTCCATATTAGGATGATTGTCCTGCATGCAGGCAGGTTTCATGTGGAAGTTGTCTTGTTAAAGTAGGCACCTGCAAGATGAGTACCCTTGAAGTCGGGCTCGCAGGCTTAAGTATCTTGGCCAAAATATGAACTAATACCTCGTACATTCAATAGTTCTCCATCTGGCTATGCATGCAGGTATGCTGTTGAGAGTTTTGAGAGTTTTTTAGTCATGATTTATGTCTGTTTCTTAGCTATGTCCGCTGTTTCCAAGCTCCGCCGGAGTTTTGCCAGTTCATGAGCGTGAAAGACATAACAAAATGATGTAGCATTTGGATAAGATTAGTGATTAGTTGCATGTTGTTGATAGGTCTCCAGATCTCTGCTCATAAAAAAGTGTTCACTCCCAATCAATCCCTGGGTTTAATTTAAAATCCTAATAAAATTGAGGTTTTGTAACAAGGAATTCTGATGAAATATTACAAATAATTACTTTAATAAGTTCTTACTGAGGCCTTAGTCAGACGGGCGTTTTTTGCCGCGATTTGCGCATGCGCATGCGTCCGGCGATTTTATAAAACCATTGCTTTGCAATGGTATCGGACACATGAGCGCTTTTTATGCGCTCGTCCGATAAATTATAGAACAGAAATCGCAGATCGCACCTATCTGCGATCTGCGATTCCTGTTCTCTTCTCTATATGCGCTCAATGGGGCCGGCGGCAGCAGCGCCGACCCCATTGAGAACATATAGAAGACAAATCATTCTCCTCTGCCACAGCTGTGGCAGAGAAGAACGATGTTTGCCCATTGAATTCAATGGAGCCGGCAATACAGCCGACTCCATTGAAAGCAATGGGCTGCCGGCATGCGCGGGATGAATTGTCAGGAAGGGCTTAAATATATAAGCCCTTCCCTGCAATTCATCCAGAAAAGTGTTAAAATAAAAAATATATACATACTCACCTGCTCCCGGCAGCCGGAGTTCCGTGCGGCCGGCCTGCAGTGGGTGTGAAGGGGGTGTGAGTCAGACCTGCCCCCTGATTGGCTCAGCACTTTTCTGGATGAATTGCAGGGAAGGGCTTATATATTTAAGCCCTTCCCGACAATTCATCCCACACTCGCCCGCAGCGCATTGCTTTCAATGGAGCGGGCTGTATTGCCGGCTCCATTGAATGCAATGCGCTGGACAGCTCCGGCCCGTTTCTAATGAAACGCGGCTAGGAGCAGATTTTCGGGCGATTTTCGGGCACCGGTCACGCGATTTGCGGATGCACATCCGTCATGCGATCCGCAAATCGCGCGAAAAAACGCCCGTCTGACTAAGGCCTAAATAGAGACGTTTCTGAAGAATCCGGGTAATAGATGTACAATGTATATCCGGGCAGTACGGAACAACAGGGAATGTCTGCGGCTATGATGTTACCCTTTTGTATAATAGGAGGACCAGGAATATGGCACTGCAAGGCGTTTATGCTAAAATTTCTAGTTATCGGTTCCTTTAACCCCTTAAGGACCAGACTGTTTTGTACCTTAGGGACCTGACACTTTAGGGATTTTACCCATGTGGTGGTTTTACTGCCCTATTTTTTCATGTCAGCTACCAAAATTATTTTTGCTGTGTGTTTTTTCTCCGTGACATATAGGACTATTTTTCTTTCTTAGGCTTGACACACATGTAGACACTAGGTAGACCCTTTCTACCTTGGACCTGACTCACTCTCTCTGCCCGGGGACAGGCAACACCCTACAATTTATACCCTGGTTAGGAGGGTAATGGGGATTTTTGGAGCATTGTGGAAGCCACGGATTGGTCCAGCGCCCAGAGGGTACAGTATTAGAACAAATGTTACCAAAAAACAGTTTTTAAAGAGACAGTGCACACATTAAAAACAAAATGCCTAGGGGCCATTCGACACACTGTTACTTGTATGTCCAAGTGACATCTGTATGTATTGCACATGTCCATTTTTTTTTACATCTGCATGTCATTCTTATATCATCTGTTTTTCTCACATGCAAAAACAAAAGGAAGAAGGCTCAATTTATGTCACTTTTGTCAGAAAACACCCAGAAAAGATCACATGACTGCACAGGCACTGATTTTTATAGCTTTTTACTGCATAAAAAAACTTTCTTTCATGTCTCTGATTTCTTTTTGGCTAGTTATTGGCTTTGGGACACGTCTTCACTTGGGAATTCTGTTCTAATGGTCTGGCTAGTGCTACAACCGGGAACCAGGCCTTGAGCCGAGGGGACGGCGGGGTATAGTTTGGTAACAGTTCACGTTGGCTCTACCGTTTCCCTTTTCCAAAATGGCCAAAAGATAATCTAGCCCAGCCACCTGCAGAGGAGAATAAGGGTGTGTAACTCGGTTACCTGAAAGTAGTTCCTGATTGTTGTCGTGACGCCAGTGTCCCTGAACACGTGATGAATCACCAGCCCTGAATAAAGATCAGTCCACAACAAAATGCTTTTCAAAACTGGTTTCCTTTTACTCATGATTAATTCGGTTTATTCCCATTACAAACTGTTCACTTGAGCTTTGCAAAGTACAGCAGTAAATGCTTCAACATAACCTTTCGATTTCGATTTACATTCCTTGACTCATTGAAATTTAAGTACAGTTCTTCTCCCAAGGTACACACATCCTCAGTCGCTGTTCTCTAATGAACACTTCTCGGGAGGCAAACTCTCTTACACATCACGGTCGTTCATACACATTTACTTCTGTTGCTAATGGCAATTAGTTTCTCACTGGTTTCTTTAAGCTGCAGTGGGGGAGGGGAGGTACTGCGCTCTCGCACCAACTCCTTCCTTGCACATCTTGCATTCCTACCCCTGGAGGGGATGAACTTCCCACGAGGAGAGACATCGCCCAGGCTCAGCCCCGGCAGGAGCAGCCCTTCTCTCCTCCATCTCCATTCTCTTCGACGTATCTTCAACAACTCCTCTCTCTTCTTCCACTCCCTCTCTAACTCCTCCCCCTAACACCTGATGTACTACAAGGTATGTGCATACAGAAGTTAGGACAGACAATACACATAACTAGACTAGACTGATACAATTTACAGACACCAGACATTAACTCTTTCATGCCCTGTTTCTAGGATCTTGAGATTTGTAGAGTCAGATGTTATCAGAAAAACCAAGCAGGAAGAGGAGGCTATGGGTTCATCTCTAGTTTTGCAACTAGTTCACAAAGGCCATTTTCACAGCCTCTACACTGATGTATAGCAACACCCTGAAAAACCTTTTGATGCAAAATTACTGATATTTTCTGACCAGCTGACAGGAAGGGGTCATCGATTCATGCTGCTTGTGCAAAATTCCGGCAACCCATTAGCACGGGGCAACAGAAATCTGGATCCATCTGACCAGGAGATGTTTTTCCGCTGCTCAGTGATACAATTTTTGCTCTCTTTTGCCCATTGGAGTCTCGTCTTTCTGTTTCTCTCAGACACAACGGTTTTGGAGGCAGTCAACGGATTTGTCACTGTGCAACTTATTTCATAATTATTTAATTGTCATCTAATAAGTGAAGGCGATGCATGAAATAAAGCAATGCTGATATTTTTACAAGAAGTGAACAATTAGTTTGGCCCCTTGTGTGATGGAGTCCCCTCCAACATGTTCCCAGTGGAAGGGATTTTCCATGGAAGGCAGCTCCGCTCTCTTCCTGATGATATAATGTTATGTTTTATCAGATTCCAAGTTAAAAAATAAATTCTGACTCATATCTGATGTATTTACAGACAGGATGAGATTCTGCAATCCAGGACTTTCCCACATGTTCCCCACGACACAGAGCTGAAGAAGGCGCTGATCTAAAATCCAGACTCAATATGATGAGACTTCTCATGTCCTTTACTTACATATGTATAGTGGGTCCGAAAAGTCTTCACACCTTTTCACTTTTTTTTTACATTTTCTTAAATTGTGGCTTTGTGCCCAAAGTTTTCCCCATCATTCAGCACTCAGGACCCTATAGTGACAAAGCGAGAACAGAATGTTAGAAATTTGTATATTTTCTAAAAATCAAAAACTAATATTTTGGATTCACATAAGTATTCACATCCTTTGGCTTGACACTTAAAATCTAGCTCTGGAGGCCTCCTATTTTTCTTGATCATCTTTGAGATGTTTCTACACCTTGACTGGAGTCACCTATGGGAAATCCAGTTGATTGAACATAAGTCCCTGTGTATATAAGGTGTCATAGCTCACAATGCATATCAGAGCCAAAACCAAGCCATGAGGAGAAAAGAACTACCTGTAGAGCTCAGAGACGGGATTGTGTGGAGGCACAGATTAGGAGAAGATTAAAAAATATTTCTGCTGAACTGAAAGTTCCCAAGAGCCCAGCGGCCTCCATAATTCTTACATGGAAGAAGTTTGGAACAACCAGGACTCTTCCTAGAGCTGCCGGCCCCACAAACTAAGTCATCGGGGAAGAAGGGCCTTGGTAAGAGAGGTGACCAAGCACCCAAGGGTCATTCTGGCTGAGCTCCAAAGATCTTGTGTGCAGATGGGAGAAACTTCCAGAAGGTCAACCATTACTGCAGCCTACACTAATCTGTGCTTTATGGCAGAGGGGCAGGAAGAAGCCTCCTCAGTAAGAGACATGACAGCCGCCTGGAGTTACCAAAAAAGCACCTAAAGGACCCTCAGACTGTGAGAAACAAGATTCTCTGGTCTAATGGAACCAAGATGGATCTTTTTGGCCTACATTTTAACATTCTGTTGTCACTCGTGGGTCATTATTGGGTTTTGCATTAATTTGCACACGGCTACAATATAACAGAATGTAGAAAAAAGTGAAATGGCATCTGAAGACTTTCCGAATCCACTGTCTGCAAAGCCACATAAGGCCTTCTTGTCTTGCGAAAAAAAAATAATATTTTATGTTAGTACCAGTGCTTTTTTGTAGCATAATCATTTTTATTTGGACGAAAAATGTAATTCTAATATTTATTTATGTTTTACTATAAAGTAACGTCATATGTTTATATGTTAGCACATAAAGATGCCATGTGCACACACATAGTTATACGACATCTCATAGGACATTGTATGACAATACTGAGTAGTGCACAAGAACTGATATACTATAGTGTACAGCAAAACTAAGCAGTGGATATGTGATTTATGTAGCTAAAACACAGAAAACAGTCATTTACTATAAGTTTGCAGGCAGTACCTGTGTGAGTCTCTCCTTCCCTTCGCTCTGCTGTCTATACACTTCAGTATGCACACAATACCTCATCCTGTTGTCTTCTGTCATCATTCAGTAAACAGCAAGCTAAAAGGAAGGGAGCCCCCTAGTGGTCAGCACTTTAGAGGGATTTTTTCCACTCAATATATCCTCTTAGGTAAATAAAGTAAATAGCAGTTTTGCTGGTTATCACACTGGCTGTCAGATAAGCACAAAGTTGTTTGAAAAACAAGTGACGGCTTAACCTATAAGGCTTCATTCACATAGGTGAGTGTGATATCTGTAGGAGACACTCGGACCAATGCTGTGCTTGTGAAATTGCAATATTCACTGTGAGTGCATTGTGATTTGTGAGAAAACCGCATCGTATCTCGTCGCTGAACGTGCCGTTTTCACATGCATGAAAATCACATGTATATAATAATAATAATCTTTATTTGTATAGCGCCAACTTATTCCGCAGCGCTTTCAGGCATGGATAAATGCAAAAACAATACAACAATTGCAACAATTACAATATGAGGTACATTGGGTTAGACACAAATGGGTTGGGGGTGGTACAGGAGGTGCAGGGGGTGGGGAACACAGGCAATAGGGAATATCATGTACAGATCATTTGTCAGAAGGCAAACAGGGTGGAGCACCATAGGGAGGGGCGAGGGACTAGGTCAGGAGATTTGGTATGCTTCCCTGAAGAGGTGCGTTTTTAAGGCACTTCTGAAATTTCGTGCATCGGGAATTGTCCGGATGCCTTGGGGTAGAGCATTCCAGAGGATGGGTGCTGCTCTGGTGAAGTCCTGTAGGCGAGCATGAGAGGTTCGTATTACAGGGGTGTTTAGTCTGAGGGTGTTAGCCGATCGGAGTGAGCGCGCTGGGTGGTGTACTGATAGTAGGGAGGCGATGTATGGTGGTGCAGCGCCATGCAGAGCTTTGTGAGTGAGGCAGAGGAGTTTAAATTTAGTTCTGCAGTGGATTGGCAGCAAATGCAGTGACTGGCATAATGCAGAGGCGTCTGAATAACGACTGGATAGAAAAATGAGTCTAGCTGCTGCATTTAGTATGGATTGGAGTGGAGCGAGTCTAGTGCGGGGGAGGCCAATGAGTAGCGAGTTGCAGTAGTCAAGCCGGGAGTGGATGAGGGCAACCACGAGCGTCTTTAGCGTATCCGTGCTTAGGAACGGACGTATTTTAGCAACATTTCTGAGGTGCATGTGGCATGTTTGGGCCAGAGATTGGATATGATGGCAAAGGAGAGGTCAGAGTCCAGTGTGACCCCAAGGCATCGGGCATGCCGTCTAGGGGTTATGATGGTGCCAGACACTGGAATGGAGATGTTGAGGGGAGGTCGGTTAGAAGGTGGAAAGACAAGGAGGTCAGTTTTAGAGAGGTTTAGTTTGAGAAAAAGGGAGGACATAGAGTTAGAGACAGCGGACAGACAGTCGGTGATATTTTGGAGGAATGGTCCAGAGATCTCACGAGAGGAGGTGTATAGTTGGGTGTCATCAGCGTAGAGATGGTATTGGAGGCCAAATTTGAGGATGGTTTGTCCAATTGGGGCAGTATAGATAGAGAAGGGGGCCAAGGACCGAGCCCTGGGGTACCCCAACAGTGAGAGGAAGTGGAGCAGAGATAGAGCCAGCAAAGGAAACACTGAAAGAGCGGTCAGAGAGGTAGGAAGAGTACCAGGAGAGAGCAGCGTCCTTTAGACCAATAGAGCGAAGCATAGAGAGAAGGAGGTTATGATCGACAGAGTCAAATGCAGCAGACAGGTCAAGGAGGATTAGTAGGGAGTAGTCACCTCTCGACTTTGCAGTCATCAGGTCATTTGTTACTTTTGTAAGGGCAGTTTCAGTCGAGTGTAGAGAGCAGAAGCCAGACTGGAGGGGGTCGAGGAGTGAGTTGTCAGAGAGAAAGCGAGTAAGGCGGGAGTAGACCAGGCGTTCCAGTAATTTGGAAATAAAGGGGAGGTTTGAGACGGGTCGGTAGTTGGCAGCATCACTTGGGTCAAGGGTTGGTTTTTTAAGCAGAGGGGATATAATGGAGTGTTTGAATGAGGAGGGGAAAGTGCCAGAGGTTTAGGGAGAGGTTGCAGATTGTAGTGAGGTAATGAGAGCTGGGGAAAGGGACCAGAGGAGGTTAGAGGGGAGAGGGCCACTAGCGCAGGTGGTGGGGCGGGCAGTGGAAAGGAGCCTGGAGACTTCTTCCTCTGTCGTTAGTTCTAGCGTAGATAGTGAGAAGGTGCTGGGTGCAGTGCTGATGAAACTGGGATCGGGGCTAACCATGCAGCTTTCAGAGATTTCTTTTCGAATGTTGTCGATTTTTTCTTTGAAATAGGCAGCTAGTTGTCCAGGAGTCAGATCTGTCACAAGGGCCTGTTTTTTTGGGGCTGAGGAGGGAGTGAAAAGTCTCAAAGAGTTGTTTGGGGTTGTGGGATAGTGAGGAGACAAGGGAGGTGAAATAAACTTGTTTGGCATGGTGAAGGGCTAGGTTATAAGTTTTCAGTATGAATTTGAAGTGGAGGAAGTCTGCTGGCAGCTTTGACTTTCTCCACAGCCGCTCGGCGCACCTAGAGCACCGCCGGATGAAGCGCGTTTGGGACGTGAGCCAGGGTTGCCGTGGTCTGCGTTTGACGGCTCGAGTCACGGGTGGTGCTGCTTCATCCAGGGCACGGCTGAGGGTGGTGTGGTAGTATTTGGATGCCAGGTTAGGGCAGGGGAGGCGAGAGATAGGGGATAGGGAGGACTGAATAGTTTCGGCAAACTGTTTAGTGTGGACAGACTGGAGGTTCCTAGAGGTGCGATAGATAGGAGGATCAGGAGAGATGCTAGGGTGCCTGATGGAGAAAGAGAGAAGGTTGTGATCTGAGAGTGGAAGTGGGGAGTTAGTAAAGTGTGAAGCAGAGCAGAGACAGAGGAAAACTAAATCGAGAGTGTTACCATCTCTATGAGTGGGGGAGTCAGAGATTAGTGATAAGCCAAGGGAGGAGGTAAGTGTTAAAAGCCGGGAGACAGATGAGGAGCTAGAGTCATTAGTAGGGATGTTGAAATCACCAAGGATGAGGGTTGGGATTTCACAGGATAGGAAGTGGGGGAGCCAGGCAGCAAAGTGGTCTAGGAACAGGCAGGTGGGACCTAGGGGGCGGTAAATAACTGCGACACACAGAGGCAGTGGGCGGAAGAGTCGCAGGGTGTGGACTTCGAAGGAGTGGAAGGTAAGCGAGGGAGCTGATGGAATGACCTGGTAGGTACAGTTTGGGGAGAGGATGATGCCTACTCCTCCACCGCGTCTATCATCCCATCTGGGAGTGTGGGAGAACTGCAGGCCATCATAGGACAATGCAGCGGGGGAGGTAGAATCGGACTGCTGTATCCAGGTTTCCGTGAGGGCGAGCAAGTTCAAGCGTTTACTGGTGAAAAGGTCATGGATAGTTGGGAGTTTGTTACATGCAGATTGGGAGTTCCATAGGGCGCATTTGAATGGGGCAGGGGGGGCATTTTGGTAGAGAACAGTACAGGGTGGGCCTGGGTTGGGGAATATGTCCCCTGCAGCTAGGAGTAGTAGGGTAGCAAGGGTGAGCGCATGGTTAGGGGATTTGTGTGGGTGGCTGAGGAGCTTCTTTGCAGTATTGGGGGG
The DNA here is from genome assembly GCF_035609145.1 of Eleutherodactylus coqui. Taxonomy (NCBI): domain Eukaryota; kingdom Metazoa; phylum Chordata; class Amphibia; order Anura; family Eleutherodactylidae; genus Eleutherodactylus; species Eleutherodactylus coqui. Next base: position 43,678,498 of record NC_089841.1, read on the forward strand.
TTGAAGGCGTCTTAGGAATTTGAACAGTGCATGGGAGACATACATAGGTGAGGAGAGGAGGGAGGGGCTGATGTGGATGGAGTGTGTTGGGCCTAGGTGTTGGAAGAAAGTGTTAAGGCTTGAAAAGAGGATAGTGATGGAGATTAGTGCAAAGAGGAGAGTATTTCCCTCCAGGCTTTGGACAGTGTGCATGTTACCTGTATATATTGTCAATAGGAAAAATATAAAATCTTTTTGCACTCGCATGTATCTTGCACTTACATGTGATTGTGGTGCGGTTCTTTCTCACCCATTTCTACAGACTATGAAGTATTGGCCGCACTAGCGATGTTGCTGCATACCGCCCATCTAGTAGTAAGGGGATTACTAACAGGCATGAGAATAGCAGCCTGTTCACACAACGCATTCTCCTAGGCTGAGTGGAGAAGAGTTTACCCTCTCAATCAGCCATTTCCAGGCTTCTCCGTAACTCATCCCACATACGTCTCCCATCTTGTTTGTAAACTGCGCTAAGTGTTTATTTAGACGCCGTTCCCCGTGAATCGGATTTCTTGCTAATATTTCGGCAATGTATCTGTTCTCTAACATCCTGTGTAATGGGAGGCAGCAGCTGGGTTGTGGCATAGACACAGAGCACTGGATATAATCCAACAGATATCTGCGTCCAGCTGTGGAATCCTTACTCAGGACATTCATGACCGCTGATGAACGGGGAATCATCAGTGAAATCTGCAGAGATACACTCATTGTGAAACACATTCCCTGTGTGATTATAACATTCATATAAGTGATTACACTACAGAGCAAATAAATAATAATTAATTGCAGAAGCCTCTAGCTTGGATACAAGATGTGATGCAGGCAGACATGGAGGCTCTAGTACCCAGTTGTACCACCTCTAGCTTGGATACAAGATGTGATACAGGCAGACATGGAGGCTCTAGTACCCAGTTGTACTGCCTCTAGCTTGGATACAAGATGTGATACAGGGGGCATGGAGGCTCTAGTACCTTGTTGTACTGCCTCTAGCTTAGATACAAGATGTGATACAGGTGGGCATGGAGGCTTTAGTACCCTGTTGTACCGCCTCTAGCTTGGATACAAGATGTGATACAGGCAGACATGGAGGCTCTAGTACCCAGTTGTACTGCCTCTAGCTTGGATACAAGATGTGATACAGGGGGCATGGAGGCTCTAGTACCTTGTTGTACTGCCTCTAGCTTAGATACAAGATGTGATACAGGTGGGCATGGAGGCTCTAGTATCCTGTTGTACCACCTCTAGCTTGGATACAAGATGTGATACAGGCAGACATGGAGGCTCTAGTACCCAGTTGTACTGCCTCTAGCTTGGATACAAGATGTGATACAGGGGGCATGGAGGCTCTAGTACCTTGTTGTACTGCCTCTAGCTTAGATACAAGATGTGATACAGGTGGGCATGGAGGCTTTAGTACCCTGTTGTACCGCCTCTAGCTTGGATACAAGATGTGATGCAGGCAGACATGGAGGCTCTAGTACCCAGTTGTACCACCTCTAGCTTGGATACAAGATGTGATACAGGCAGACATGGAGGCTCTAGTACCCAGTTGTACTGCCTCTAGCTTGGATACAAGATGTGATACAGGGGGCATGGAGGCTCTAGTACCTTGTTGTACTGCCTCTAGCTTAGATACAAGATGTGATACAGGTGGGCATGGAGGCTTTAGTACCCTGTTGTACCGCCTCTAGCTTGGATACAAGATGTGATGCAGGCAGACATGGAGGCTCTAGTACCCAGTTGTACCACCTCTAGCTTGGATACAAGATGTGATACAGGCAGACATGGAGGCTCTAGTACCCAGTTGTACTGCCTCTGGCTTGGATACAAGATGTGATACGGGCGGGCATAGAGGCTCTAGTACCCTGTTGTACTGCCTCTAGCTTGGATACAAGATGTGGTACGGGCAGGCATGGAGGCTCTAGTACCCTGTTGTACCACCTCTAGCTTGGATACAAGATGTGATACGGGGGGCATGGGTCTCTAGTACCCTGTTGTACTGCCTCTAGATTGCATACAAGATGTGATACAGGCAGGCATGGAGGCTCTAGTACCCTGTTGTACCACCTCTAGCTTGGATACAAGATGTGGTACGGGCGGGCATGGAGGCTCTAGTACCCTGTTGTACTGCCTCTAGATTGCATACAAGATGTGATACAAGCGGGCATGGAGGCTCTAGTACCCTGTGCAGGACTTTTTCATCAGGTAAAATGTTGGTCAGCTGAACGGAAACTGAATGGACCCCAATGTAGTTAATGGCGTCCATTTGGCACTGTTTGGTTCCTATATAAGATGGATATGTTCAGCCAGGGAATTTCCCTTTCCTGCTCCTATAACAGAGCAGGAAAACGAAACCCCAACCCTGATGTGAAAGCTGGCTCACCCTTGGGCTTACCATAGTAAATCGCTGGCAGAATTCCTTTAGGTCAACGCCTACAAAAACGTAATCAATTAATGTGTATATATACACACCGCACAATGGGGCCACTAAAAAGTTGTCACGCAAGGAAACAAAATCCTGATTTATAGCCAGGAGACAAACAAACTTTGGGCTCTCGGAGGCATTCGGAAAAAAAAACCCGCTGTATTCTCAAAGTCTAAAATAAGGTATAAAGCTTAACTCTACACCAGTCACTGCTTGAACTTCATTAGTATCACATACATTGCAAAATCAATTGCTACAACCCGTTAGTGTATTTGTATTTTAGTAACAATGTATCCTTTTGTCTGGGTCACCACCATTGCTGTACATTTAGCCTCATGAGCAGAAGTAGTCACATAAAAGAGGTTTTCCTCCATGGACACTATCCTTTTTGCTAGAAGGTTCCTCAGAGAATAAGCTGATCACAGGGTATCCTGATGCTACCCAGCAATCATCAGTAAAATGTTGGATAAATCAACAGCAAGTGTCCTGTCTCCCTGCAGCGCCCCAACAGGAGAAATGGAGCATTACGCAGTGTCCATTAAATGCGTTGTCTTGTTACTGGACAACTCCACTTCGACAAGCACGCCTGCATGAAAACAATAAACAGAAGTATACTCTCCCATCCACAGCCATTATGATCCAGCATTGAAGCCCCACTATGGTCCCGGGGGTTGTTGCGACACTTGATGTCACAGAATAATCACGTGACAGCTGTAGCCATTAACCCCTTGAGTGGCATGCCCGGAAATTTTCTGGGATGAGCTCCACTGCCAATAGCGATATAGCCCGGAAGATTTCCGGGCTATGTATCACTATGGGAGCTGCAGAGCACAATGCCACAAGCTGTGACAGTGTGCTCTGCCTGCACAGTCCCACAGAGAACAAAGCAAGGGCTTTGAAAAGCCAGCAGAAGCTATTGCAGATCTGCCGGCAATCTCCTGCTTCTAAGTCTCCTGCTTTGTTTATAGGTTGCCATAGAGACCATCGGCTTATCAGAAGCAAGCCGATGGTCTCTGTGGCAGGGAGAGCTTGGTGCTTGGCTGTCAGAGGACAGCTAGGTACTAGCTCTTACAGCAGAGATCAAAGAAAACCTCCGATCTCTGCTGTGTTAACCCTTTACATGCTGCAGTCTATGTGACTGCAGCATGTAAAGGGCTGTCACTGCAGCATGTAAAGGGCTGTCACCATCGGACCCCCGGAATGTGATCAGGGGGTCCTGATGGGTCCCTGTGGAAGTCCCCTAAAGGGACAAAAAAAAAGTAAAAAAAAAAAACAAAAGTAAAAAAATTATTTAAAAAAATTATAAAAACACTTGCCTCCCTTTACTTGGTAAAAAAAAAATCAAAAATACAATCACACATGTGGTATCCGTGTGCGTCGTAATGACCCAGAGAAGGAAGTTAATACATTATTTAACCCCTTAATGGCATGGCCCCTTTTTTTCTTTTTTCCCCATTTCTTTTTTTCCTCCCCCCGTTTAAAAAAATCACAACTTGTCCCGCAAAAAACAAGCCCTTATATGGCCATGTCAATGGAAAAATGAAAAAGTTATGGCTCTTGAGACGCAACTGCTAAATTAGTTAAAATTCAATGATTAGACCATTTTAAAAAACCTGCCCTGGTGGGTCTGACAGGGTGGTAGGAAACCCGCCACTCAAGGGGTTAAGAGGCTGCAGTGTCCCGCTCTTAAACACCTGGCATCATGGTGTTTAGAATGTGAATGTTGATGCCAGGAGAATGAGTGCTGATGCTGCAACCTCTCACTGTGACATCATCTGCCAGAACAATCAACGGGACCACTGCGGGCTGCTGCACTGGATCCAGCAGCTAAGTATACCCCTGTTTATTGTTTTCATGCAGTGCTATTGAAGTGTGGTTGTCCTCTGACAACCCCTTTAAAATTACTGATCTGTACCAGCTGATTAAGGTAGTAAATGAGTAAACCCCACCCCCTTAATTAACTAATTAATAGGATATATGATAAGGAATTTAGCAAATTAGATGTCCATTTCTTGAGTCTTTAATTTTAGATTCTTTAATAGATATACTGTAATAGAGGGATAATTGTTATTTTTTTTGCTATTTATTTTTGCAGTCTTACCTGGGGTGGAAGACATTCACTTCCTTCCTGCATATACAGTGCAGAAATGGATGTGCAACTACAATGAATGGAACTTAGTGGGGAAAGAAGTATCATAGGTTATGACAACTTCCAGGAAGTGATGGAATACAATCCCTACCCCGGAGACCAGAGAGTGACATGGGAGCTGCATATGTGTGTTGTCTGTGTGTATAGTATTATTATCCTGTCGTAATTAGGTTTATATCAAATGTTAGTAACTCCACTGCACTCTTATGTTAATGAGCTTACTCTGCCCATTCTGTACCAGTCTATACAGCAAATCTGACAAGAGAGCTGCAGAAAACAATACATTATAGAGTACAGCTTCTTTGTATATTGTTACTATCCTGCCTTATGTAGGCCTTCAAACGTACAATAAAGCTGTCAATAATTCTTCCACCCTCTCATTATAATGAGATGGTTCTGCACATTCCGTCCCAGTCTATACAGCAAAGTTGGCTGTTGTGTTTTCTAGTGTAATCTTTTTATGGGCACATGAAAATAAAAAAGAAGCCCCACATAGAAATATATATATATATATATATATATATATATATATATATATATATATATATATATATATCAATGAAGAAGCCCCGTTATTCTTTCTTGATACTGTACATATAACCCAGAAGTAGCACCGTGTGTAGTATATTTCCCCTACTGGTGATTTCAGACAGCAGAATTTGATCATGTGACTTGGTGTTTATACAGGGGATTTGGAGCTTTGTATCAGAAAAACAGAGCGCCGACCGTAAAGAGTTTACAGAGGTAACTATTAGTAATTATAGTATGAGCATGTAGCGGTGTCACCGGGTTTTTGCAGATTCACATATGCAGATTCAGACAAAATCCAAACCAAGTCCTCCACCGGCTATATTACACAACACAACATGAGTCACTGCGGTCATCACACACGCCGCATTCATCGTCTGCCAGTTGTTTCCTCTCATTCCCAAGTAGCTCATTTCTAGAAAACTGCTTTTTGTTTGTTTTGTAGTTCTTGGGTTGCACATGTTTCCTTGTGGTCACATTTTATCTTTTTGTGCCGTTGGTGGTCTGATCCTCTGTATTATACATGGAGATTGGCGCACAGTCCTAATACCCCACCTACGCCCAATAAATAGCAGAAAATTATGACGATGATTAACCTCTAAGGATGCAGCAAGGGCATAGCTATAGGGGGCGCAGAGGTAGAAGTCACTACCGGGCCATGAAGCCTTAGGAGGCCCAAAGACCCCTCTATCATTTAGGGAAAGACTAGTATTATAGATGGCACATGCATGGTTGGGGGAAGGGGCCATGTTACAGATTTTGCATTGGGGCCTCTACATATAACCTCTGCCTACAGCATGTATAATGTGTTCAGAAGGACACAATCACTCAGTTCTGTGGATCAGTACGATTACGGTGACACAGTATGACTTTTATACAGGCTTTTTTTTCATGTTTTTCTACTTCTAAAAAATAAAAACACTTAATTTTTTTTTACAAAAAAAAAAGTGCTTTTTGTTTCCACTTTCGGAGACCCTGAACTGTCTTATTTCTTTCCAACGTGTGAGACTTTATTTTTTGCCTTGTGACATGTGGTTTTTATTTGTATCATTAATGGCTGCACATGACTTTTTGATCACCTTTTATTCAATTTTATTCTGGTAATTAGGTGCTCGAAAAGACATAATTATGCACTGTGTATCTTTCTTTCAACATTTACCATGCAGAAGACTTATGAGTTAGGGCTCCCACCCACTGGCGTTTTTTTTTTTTCTTGCGCTGCGAGAGCGAGTGAAAACACTCACCTCGCAGCGAAAGAAAAACGTTGCAATATCCCCAGTGTTTTCAAGGGGGCCAGAGGCAGCAGCGCTGGCTCCATTGAAAACTTAGGGAGAATACCGCATACTTCTGCCACAGCTGTCACAGCTGTGGCAGAAGTCCAGGATGCTATCCCATTGCTTTCACTAGGGTCAGCACTGCTGGCGGCCCCATTGAAAGCAGTGGTTTTGTGGCAACCCCCGCACTATGATTTTCAGGGAAGGGCTTAAAATATAAGCCCTTCCCTGAAATTTTTCCCTAGCAGGTTAAAAAAACCAAAAAAATCTTTACTCACCTCTCTGCTGCTCAGACACATCCTCCGGCTGGCTCCCCTGCACTGCTGTCCAGCACTTTCAGCAGGCGGGGATCTAAAAATCCCCGCCTCCTGAAAGGGCTGTGCTGATTGGCTGAGCGATCAGCCATTTACAGGCAGCTCTTAGCTATTCATTGATGAATAGAGGACCACAGGGATGAAGGAAACTCTACGGCAGAAGTCCACGGTATTCTCCCTATGTTTTCAATGGGGCTAGCGCTGCCACTGGCCCCATTGAAAAAACTGGCGATATCGCTGCGTTATTCTTGGGCTGCGAAGCGAGTGTTTTCACTCGCTCTTGCAGCGCAAGAAAAAAAAAGCCAGTGGGTGGGAGCCCTTATTTTGATAGTTTAGACATTTTCAGATGCAGCAATACCAATTATTTTACTTTTATATGTAAAAAATTGGAAATTCTTAAAAAAAGAAATTAAATGTAATTCTTTTGCGATAGGCCTCATGCCCACAGCCATGATGGAGCACGGAGCAGCAGAGTCTGTCACGGCCCCCCCAAAGACCCCATACTCACCTCCCGGATCCGCTGTGCGCGTCGGGACTGGCAAGCCGGCATGCATGCACAGTACAGCATGTGACACGCCGGCAGTGCGGGGTGACACGGCCGGCGATGGGTGGGGACACGTAATCGCGCAATACTTCTGCTGTGATACAGCGGAAGTATAGTGTGACAGCCGGCTTCCATTGACTACTCTATTTCCTGCGGCAAATAGAGCATGCCGCGGTTTCTTTCGCGCTGTGGAATTCTGAACATTGAGCTATGGAACCTAATAGAACCTAATAACTGCGGCATAACGTCGCAGATTCCCTCTGCGTGAAACGCTGCGAAAATCCAGCCGTGGGCATTAGCCCATAATCAGATAGTTTGTACAGTCTACTACAAAACTTCTGTAGTACTCGTGTAGTACTTGGCTCCTAGTGAAGTGTGATAATCTCTGTTGTAGCCTGTGTGGATGTTGAGTGGTTGGTTTCCAAATCCAGACACAGTAGCCAAGTTTTTGGAAACTTCAATGGTTATCAGGCTTTGCAGAGAGAGTGTGTCTCATGGACAAATAAGAAGCCATGTTTAGCCCCACAGGGTGGTACCTGCGGAGGTATAAGAAGTGGGGTGCAGAACACAAGCAGAGATTGGTTGTGTTTTCTAGTGAAGTGCGCAAGTCTGAGCAGAGGTTGGGTTTGCCCTGTAGTTATGAGCCACAAGTGGATCCTTGTGATGTTTGCTGAGGAAGAGGTTGGGTGCAGCTTGAGGCTGTGAGCTGTAGAAATTCCTGGAGCCTCCTGTCTAGGGGAAGAGTTTGCCCTGACAATCTGACCCGTGTTAACTGTAGTAGCTCTGGTTGGGGACCTCTTGGATTGGATTGCTGAGTTTGAGAAAGATTGTTGCATTCTGACTGGACGTGAAGGATAAATAAATGTAAAGGAGCATGACTGTGCGAAACTAAACCAAAGCACCACTGTGCATAGCAAATATGACTAAACAAAAAAGGGGAAATCTCTCCCTAAACAAAAACGCTTATCCCAGGAGCAAGCCCTACCTAACCAGCAGGCCGATCGCTCTGATAAGTGCGGACCCACATGCGTACCTAGGCCATTGATAAAATCCCTACCAGGGAGCCCTGAACACCATAACCAATGCAAGGTAACCAGCTGTGGCACTTATCTGTAGCAGTAGACTGCAGCAGGGAAATGGAGCTCCAACAACAGGCTGTGCTCCTCATAGCAGACCCAGGAGCAGACTGAAATTGACCAGGATTGAGGTCAATTCTAGAACAGATTATATAGGGCAGGGCAACAGGAGAGAGGTGAGAACTGATATCACTCACCCAACACCATACTCCTCAGCCCCAGGTAAGGCAGAGATACTGCTAAAACCTGGTCTTGCCTGAAAGCTCTGTGAAGATCTCAGAACATCTGCAACAGGGATGGTTTTTGACACCATCATAATCATGTTACATAGAATCAAGTTAAAATATGTTTTTTAAAAACACAAAAATCAATGGAGGAACTGCAGGTTTTCAGTAATAAAAAAAATAATGAATATTAAACAATAAATTATATGTACCCCAAATAGTAGCAAAATAAGTTCAATACACCCTGATTAAAATTAAGCCCTACAACTACACCAACAGAAAAGTAAAAACGTTACGGCTCTTAGAATGCAGCCACATAAAAATGCAATTTTTGCAAAAAAAACAAACAAACTGTTTATAAATATATATTGTGGTGGTGAAGTATCAGAATGACCTGCAGAGTGTGCTAGTCAGGCAGTTTGATACCTAAAAAGTAAAACATAGGGTTAACACCTGATGGGTGTAGCAGGAAATGGTTGCATAAAAGCCAGTTCCTGCCAGAAGCAAGGGGGAAGTTACAGCTTGGCAGTGCAGGACAGGCTGCAAGCTGAGGTCCAGTGTGGTCTGCCACCTGGTCGGACGGAGGAAGATGCCCTCCCGACGCCCCAGGTGGGGTTAGTGACAGAACCCTGTAGGTTGTGAACCCAGGATTGCATATGGACTGTGTTTGTGTTTGCTGTGAAATAAATGCTGGCAGGTGCCAGTCTTAAAGAGAATCCACGTCTCATGAAGCATTTCTACACGTGTGTTGCGCCAATTTCCTGTCTGAGAAGTCAGTGATCCACAGGCGAGTGACACCAACTTGCCACATATGGTGGAGGATGCGCTGGCACGATCCGGAGTGGCGCACAAAGCTGCAGGAGCAACACGAGGCCGAGTGTGCGGTTGTTGCTGGATGCAGTTTAAAGGGCCAGGAGGCAGAATATACGGTTGCTGCTGGAGCACCATTTAAAAGGCCAGGAGGCTGAAGAATTGTAGTTGCCTTGGAGGGCAACAGAGGACCAGTCAGAGGACGTCGGCGAGGCAAGTTGGTGAACTTGTTGCAATGTTTATTTTTGGACTGAGAAGTCAAGATGGCGGGTGGTGCGGGAGGCAACCAAAAGAGCCATGCTGGGGGTGTTTGCAGATGGACTGGTGCATGTACGGATGTCCAGTGGCAAAGTGACCAGTAAAACCCCACTGGTCTGTGTTGGAGGCCAACTGCAGAGTTTTGAGGGCACAACAGGAGGTGTCTCCGCCAAAAGACTGAGACAGATATGCTGACAGGTGCCAGTCTTAAAGAGAATCCACATCTCAGGAAGCATTTCTACATGTGTGGTGTGCCAATTTCCTGTCTGAGAGGTCAGCGATCCGCAGGTGCGTGACCCCAACTTGCCACTAATATATTAGTGGAAAGTTGGGGTCACGCGCCTGCGGATCGCTGACCTCTCAGACAGGAAATTGGCACACCACACATGTAGAAATGCTTTAAATAAAAAAAAATATATATATATATATATATATATATATATAAAATTTCAAGATTTTCTGTAAAGGAGGGGAAACCGACACCTGACGGTGAAGGTGATCAATGAGTGGAACATGTTGCCATGGGAGGTGGCGAGTTCTCCTTCAATGGAAGTCTTCAAACAGAGGCTGGCCGAGATGATTTAATGATCCTGTATTGAGCAGGGGGTAGGACCCAGTGACCCTATCAATGGATGATTCTATGTTTTTAATGCCAAAAGTCCTAAAATCTAAAAAACTACATTTATTTGTTATCACCATATACCAACCCAAAAAGTTGTTGTTTTTTACTGTATGGTAAACAGTGAAGAAATAAAGTTGAAATTCTTGTTGTTTTGCATTCTTCGTCCCAAAAACAGAATTAAATCTAATCAATAAACTATGGGTACAATATTCCAAAATGGTGCTAATCAAAACTGTAACTCATCCTGCAAAAAACTAATGGTTATAGAGCTATATCAGTGGACAAGCAAAACGGTCTGGCTGTTAAAATGTGACTAGGATAAAAAATGCTTCTCTGTTGTCTCTTAAAGTGACCTGCCACTCAAAAGCTCAGAATTGATATGTAACTCAGTACCTGCAGGGGGTGATTACCTGCTGTTTCTATTGTCCTCAGATCTTACTGCTTGTCTGCTTTATAGTTTATCTCTATTAGGATGGAGCTCTGATCTGTGACTGTAGTTTAGCTGCACTGCCTAATCTGAGGCAGTCTGAGACGTACCCACTGTCTTATCATTGGTTCAGACTGCAGAGAAGGCTGGCAGGGGTGTGTCTCCCTGAACCAATGATGAGAGGGGAGTTGTTCCAGACTACTTCAGATTAGGCACTGTAGCTAAACTGTAGTCTCAAGCACATTCCTCAGCACTCATGCGCATTTAATATCTGCAGAAAATTGCACAATTGTTGTTTATATTAACCCTATTCAAAAATGCAAGGCTCACACAATTTCATCAAATTAGCATGTGCTCATCTGCCACTCCCAGGCACTTCCTTTTTCCATCTGTCCCAGGTGATTCAGTAATAGTATATAGTTAGATATACAGCTTAGCTTACCTATTCATGTGGAGGCTTTTTAGCCCAAAGAGAGTTAACCATATAGCTAAGTACCCATCAATTAAGGTTCACCTTGACATGGCAGATGGGCCCACATAATTTGATCAAATTGTGCACTATGAACTTTGCATTTTTTTATGATGGTGGATTTCCACTTCATATTTTGTGCATATTTCATGTCTTACTTTACATACACAAACAGGTCCAAAATTCTGCACTGAATAATTTCTTAAAGGGGTATTCCTGCAATATGAAGCCATCCCCAGAAGCGTAACCTGTACGGCTTCATACATAGAACTGGACTCCTTATATGGGGAAGAGCGACCTTATGGACCCCAAAGGCTTCATGGTCCAGGTGAGACTGCATCTTCCACACCCAGTACAGTTGTGGCACTGGCTATTAACTATCCAAAGGAGAGGGTATAACCATCTGATCTTTGGAGGTCCAACTTCTGGGACCATCCCTGATCACTAGAACAGGGGTGCTGTGTACCACTGAAAGACTGGAGCTGGCGCCTCCACAACATTAATTTTGTGTAGTGGTCGGCGCTTGTAACTGCATGCTCGGGTATCATTGAAATCAACGCAAGCTGTGCCTGCAGTTACAAGCGCCGGCCACTACACAGAAGTCGGAGTAGAGACTTCCACTGCTTCTGCTCTGAACGATATGTATTTGTGGCGCTGACACATGCGCCCGCTCAGCTGATCGGTCGGGGTCCTAAACGACGGACCCCTGCCGATCAACTATTGATGACCTATCCTGAGGATATGTCATCAGTAGTATTTTCCACGGAAAACCCCTTAAAGCAATGCTCAAGCAGTGAAGCGCCCTCTGGTGGAGGGATGAAGTATATGAAGATTAAACTGTTTCTGCTGCACTCCTACTGCCTCCACTTGCACACTGCCGCGCCATTCACACCTCCTCACATGGTAATGACTCAATCACTAGGGTGTATGCAATGTCAGTCTGTGATAGACGCACTGTTACCAGATCATGTGTGTGTGCAGGTTGCATGGGTTTCTAATGTGTGCGTATTATTTACTTCCGCATTACATCCGTATTCACGGCGATTTTCAATCAAGGAAAAAAAAACGCAAGAACGCCCAACTGATGTCGCTTTTTTCCCACTGTCTCCTTGCAACATCCATAAAAATGCAGTGAATATGCATGCAGCTGTATATTTGCGTTTTCACGTAAACTCCCATTACTTTAATGGGTGATTTTTATAAATACGGACAAAAATTGGACACACAGTTTTTTTTAATGTGTGCAAAAAATGGACGTCTGAATACACCAATGCAAGTCCATGGTGTTCTGGACTGTCCATATTACGTCTGTAAAGAAATGGATGCATAACAGATAATACGCCTGTGTGAAGGGGCATAAAGTACAGTGCAATCCTGGTATTGCTGATATTACCTGCTGAGTGTCAGTACAGACAATCTTTAGTTGGCATGAGTTAGAGTGCCTGAGAGAAAGCGCATAATTATGACACCGATGCTTTTCAATGGTTTCCTTCCCATTTGCGATGTTTTCTGTCCTGTGACGTTGCAAGATTTGAAAATTGCAGTATGACCCATCTTCTGCGTTTTGCGATTATTATTATTTTTCTCTGGCCCCTGTTTCCCTATGGAGCCTCGAATTTATTGCATTGCAACACACGAACTTGCGATGCTCTTGCGATGCGATGCATTTAATTTTAGAAATTACCATTGTCTATTGTGCTAGAAAATTGCGCAAGAGAATCGTGGGCGGCAGCAATGTGAGATTATTCTCAGGAAAAACCATAGCTGACGCTCAAAAATCGCATGAAAACAGGTGATTTTTCCATGATTTTTTTTCTGCGATATTGCGATCGCCGGTGTGAAGGAGCCCTTTCGCAGGTATGGCTGCACTTAGCGGAAAGAAGTTTGCAATCTCTTTCCTCACTCTTTTCTGAAGAAGCAGCTTATTAGAGGAACGTCATCATTGACATGCATAATCCAGTCCATTACTGATATATAGCAATATACTGACCCCTTGTGGTGAAAACATGTACTGCATCACAGCCAGTATAAGCCCCTGTGTACTCTTGGGGCACCTGCTGTTTCTCTAACAGGCAGCACAACGTTCAGTCGCAGCATTAACCCCCCCAGGAGTCACGTTAAAATTGGAAAAACCGCCCTGAACATCTCCCCTTTATATTGTAGATTTTGATTTCATGTCTCATGTAAATATATTTGGCACAGAACTCAGTCGATTATAATGCATGTTTAACCCCTTAGGGACATATCTAATTTTAGCCTTAAGAGCCAGTAACTTGTTTCCCCTTTTGTGTTCCAGCAATCATAACCTTTGTAGTTTTTCGTCAGTGTAGCTGTATGACACCGTGTATTTTGCAGGACGACTTCTAGTTTTATAGGAACCAATTTTGGATATATATATATATATATATATATATATATATATATATATATATATATATATATATATATTGTATAGAATAACCTTTATTATTTTAAATTGTTTATATACAACTTTTAACCCCTTAATGACCAAGCCTTTTTGCACCTTTGTGATGAAGCCAAATTTTGTAAATCTGACCTGTGTCACTTTAACATAGAATAACTCCGTAAAGGTTTTGCATATTCAAGTGATTCTGACATAGCTTTTCCGCCACATGTTGTACTTCATTTAGGTAGTGAAAATAATCCGATATAATATGTGTATATTTATTAGAAGTGCCAAAATTGAGAAACATTTCAACTGCAATATCTCAATTACGTGCAAACATACTGTACAAATTTTTAATGAGATATATATTTCTATCTCTTTACTTTATTCTGGAAGCAGATTGGAAAAACTTTAGCTTTTTTTTTAACCATTTAGGAGACGTACAAATTTAACATTAATTATTAACATTTTGAGGAACACTTTGTATTCCTACACCAAGCCAAGATTGTAAAGGCTCATAGGTGTCAGAATGATAGATACCCGACAAATGACCCTATTTTAAAAAATACACATTTTAATGTATCCACTGAGGGGTCAGGAGTATTTTGACACCACAGTTTATTTTCAGGAATTAATTGAATTTAGAGGAGAAAAAATAAAATTTTAAATTTTTGCAAATATGTCATTTTAAAGACAAGATTTTTTTTCTATAGTGCGCATGAAAATGAGGCTTTACACCTCAAATTTGATATCCCTGTTTGTTCTGTGTTCAGAAACATACCCGTTGTGTTCCTAATCTTATGTCTGTATGCACAATGGGGCCCAAAAGGAGTGTAGTGGCCCAGAGTTTGGCGTCCCCTCCAGCACCTCAGACTATATGTTTTATGTTTGTCTTTTGCAATGTCTTGCCTGTTAAATGAGTCAGATTTATGTGTAGTGGATGTTTGCAGGCATGAATGGTTTAATATCTGGTCACGTCTAGAAAATGTATCGTTTTGTGCTGCGTGTCATATAAAAGAGGGGTCATATGTCTATGTTAGGAGAGATCAAGACCAGGGAAGATCAAGACCAAGAGAGAGCAGAGATCAGGAGGGAGCAAGAGAAGAGCTGAGTAGAGGGGAGCTAGTGAGAGGAGAGAGGCATGGAGGAGGCCGAAATGTTATCTGCTGTTCCCGCTTGGGCCTGTCCTTTCTTAAGAGACTCTCCAGAGCCATTAGCTGCATGGAATGTATAAGCCCGGACAAGGGTAAATGCCGCGCAAGAACCGTGTGCGTCCAGTGAGAGAGAGCAAGTAACAAGTGAGTGATTGACAGATGAGAGAGAGTTACCGGGAGAGAGAGTTCCTACAGATAACTGCGACTGTGGATGTACAAATACCCTGTGAACCCCTGCTTCACCACTGTAAAGAACTGTTTATTGTTGTTTGCTACCATCATTTAAATAAATGGACAGGACTGAACGTTTCCGGTTCTCATCCAGAAAAGACACTCTGTGTGTGCGTAGATTACTTTATTCTACATTATAACATCTGAGAGATCCACCACAGAGGATGGAACATTGGCGTCACGAGTGACAAACAGGACTTCAGGTAACCACGGTTACTAATTCGTGATCTTCCCCTGTCGGTAACGAGGTCGAGTCCCGAGCTACCCTTAGGGACGAGACGGTAGAGCCCTGTGATAAGGTATTTCGCTACCCCGCTGTCTCCTTGGCTAAGGACCTGCTCCTTGGACGCTACAGGAGTAGCCAGCGGCTTTCAGAACAGACTTTGCGTGAAGGTGATTTAGGACCCACTGCCCACTTGTAGAGCCGTTGAGCAGCCAAACCGACAGAGAACCCCCACAAATGACCCCATTTTGAAAACTTTAACAAATTCATCTAGGAGTGTTCTACATATTTTGACCCAACAGTTTTTGAATGAATCTAAGCAAAGCAGAAGGAAAAAATTACATTTTTTTTTGCAATTGTGTTTGAAAACATTTTTTTTTGTACAGCACACACATGAATGAAGACTTTCACCCCAAAATGGATCTCACTGTTTGTCCCGTGTTCAGAAACATACCCATTATGGCCCTAATCTTATGTCTGGCTGTACAATGGGGCTCCAACTGAAAGGAGCATTGAAGTTCAACTATTTTTTAACTTTTACGTGATCGCCATTATCCATTAGATAACTGGAATCTCGTGACCGGAGACCATTCACCACAGCCCTTGGTCACTTGCCCAGGCTCTCGGCTACCTTTAGTAGCCAGGAGCAAGGAGATTTTAAATTTCCTGTGCCCTCCCCAGCTTATGTGCTTGCTTCCACCATTTTGGCGAAGGGCACGTTCGGCAAAGCTGAGGAAAGGTCCACAGATAAAGATCACGTTGGGGAACATCGCCGGAGGCCTTAGGTAAGTAATTTCTCCCCTTGAGGTTCAGATCCGTGACGGGAGGTAAAACTTTACTGTGGCCCCCGGTGAGATCTCTAGGCTCTCGGCTATGTTTAGTAGGCAGGAGCAGGGAGATTTTAAATTACCCTGGCAATCCGCGGCATTTTGGCGACGGGTGCGTGCGCAAAAGCCAGGGTAAGGTCCACGGATAAATCCAGGGCCTTAGGTACGTAATTTCATCTTCTACTACAGATATGAGACTTTTTAAACTTTTCTTTTTTTTACCCTTTTTTTTTACTTGAAATGATCACTGTTACCCATTGGATAACAGCGATCATGTGACTGGGAACCCCGTGATATCCCTCTGCTCTCGGCTACACATGCTAGCCGGAAACAGAGAGATTTTAAATTTCCCGGGGCATGAGTGCAGCATCCGAGAAGCAGGCCACAGCCTAGAAGACAGCGGGGTAGAGTTTGGGCCTTGTCATGGTGGCTCTATCGTCTCCCACCCGGAAGGTAACTGGTGACGCATCCAAGAGCCAAGGGCAGGTTAATAAAAGGGAAACCCAATATTGGATTACCTTAGTCTCTTTTGTCACGGGTGACGCCACTGTTTCTTCTGCAGCGGGGAATTCATAGATGGTGGAGTAAACCCTCTTTTGCACAGCTTCTGTGGGGGAAATTCATGGTTCTTGGAGTAAATCCACACACATGGATATTTTTTAAGACATGACCTCCGGAAACGGTTGGGCTACAGGTTGCTTTACTCAACTTCAGTAACAAATACAGCGTAGCAGTTTCCTGAACAGGCGGTGTGACACGGAGAACTCACAGGACGTCAGGAAAAACCACAGCCACAGTGATCTGTAGGTCCTGGCCCGGTACCACACTCTCTTTACTCTTCCAATCTCTACCAGTCCACACTCACAGTCGGGTTTACGCTGCCGAACTCTTGGAGGTAGTAGTCCCCGACAGATGTTAGGCTATTCTCTCTGTCTCTTCCATTCTGAACCACACAGGTTGAAGGTGCTTCACCCCAGAGGGGTGACCCTGGGCACCTGGCTAACATGAAGAGCTAGGAGGGATAAGTGTTGTTTTGTCACAGTGGCACTTACCAGATTCTGATCCCTGAGGGATGGCACGTAGCCAAGGCCAGAGCAGTATCGCAGGCCAGCTTCGACACTCCTATGGCAGGGAGCATCCATAAATGGGATGGGGGGGGGTAGTAGTACAAATCACTCGTGACGCCATCGTTCCCACACACCGATATCACTGTGCAACAAAAAACAACTTTTTGTTTAAGTGAATTTTTTGTTTTTATCAAGTTAATCTGGTCTCAACTAAGATTTATTAAACATCTACTCCTGTGTCAAAACGTTTTTCTCACTGCGAGGTTCGATTTACATATTTTATTAGTATATGAAAACAGTACAGAAGCTTTTGTATACATAGATAAGTTTCTTTTTTTTCCCTTTGTTTTTGGGAAAGTTTGTGAAGTTAAAATTTGTAGCAGTCATGTAAGAGTTCATTGATTCAGTGGTGGCAACTTTTCAAACCTGTAAACATGATCCAGACTCCTTTTGCTACGTCTCTGGTGTCTTTCTAATTGCCAAAGCAGTCAAGCATAGAATCAAAGGTGCCACCAACGTCTGTACAGCCTACAAGGCCTATTTTGGCATGCCAGTGGGGGATCACGACAAGAAATGGGCTCCCCACGTAGTCTGTGGTAGTTGCAATCTTAAGGCATGTTATAGAGGAGAGAGTAGACAGATAAAGTTTGGGGTGCCTCGTATCTGGCGTACTGTGTCATTGGTGTGTCTCATCATCACTGAAAAGAGAAGAAAACAAGTGTGTTCGACCATCCAGACATTCCATCATCCTTAAGGCCTGTTGCACCCAGTGACGAGATTCCTGTTCCTTCTACTCCAAGAGAGAATGACAGTGATAGTGACTCATCAGATTGTGAGAATGTACAAGATGAGGAATTCTCTGAAGATGCAGATTGCAAACCTTATTTCCCAAATTAACAAGACTTAAATGATTTAATCCGAGAACTTGGACTAACAAAATCAAACACAGAGATTTTAACATCAAGGCTAAAGAAATGGAATCTGTTGGATAAAAGCCGCACGGTATCTAAGCAGCGAAAGCCTCATCAAACCTTCTCTCAGTGGTTTATTCTTAAAGATCAACTGTGCTCCTACCACAATGTGAGGGGCTTATTTGAAGAAATTGGATTTCCTTATGATGCAAAGGACTGGCGACTCTTTATTGACAAAAGTTTAAAGAGCAGTTCTCCATAATGGCAATACATATCCCTCTATCCCAACTGCTTACTCAGCGCATCTCAAAGAAGACTATAGAAATGTCCAATCCATCCTTCAGGTGTTACAGTACGAGGAACATCAATGGGATGTTATAGGTGGCTTCAAAATGATCCTATTCTTGGTGGGATTACAAGGTGGATATACAAAGTATCCATGTTTCTTGTGTTTATGGGATAGTAGGGGTACTACAAGGCACTATGAAAGTGGCCAACGAGGAATGATTTTGTGGTTGGTGAGAACAACATAAAGTGTGAACCACTTGTGAAGCAAGAGAAGATATTAATACCTCCTCTTCACATAAAACTGGGGCTCGTTAGACAATTTGTCAAAGCATTAGACCCGAATTCTGAAGCTTTCCAATACCTAAAGACTGTTTTTCCACAATTTTCAGAAGTGAAGATCAGAGGTGGAATCTTTGTGGGCCCACAGGTGAGGAAATTAATGCATGATGATGAATTCATGAAGAGGCTGCTGCCATTTGAAAGGAAAGCATGGAAGAGCTTCATTAATGTTGTAGAAGGTTTTGGGCAACCACAAGGGGAAGAATTACAAAAATGTGGTTCAGAATCTTCTTACCAACTACCACAAGATGGGACGCAGAAAGTCAGTCAAGTTGCATGTCCTCCACTCACATCTAGAAGTGTTCAAGTCAAACATGGGCGCAAATTCAGAGGAACAGGGGGGAAGATTCCACCAAGACATTAAAGGGGTTGTCCCGCGCCGAAACGGGTCCCCCCCCCCCCCAGTTCGCCGCGAGACAACCCCGATGCAGGGATTAAAAAAGAACACCGGAGAGCGCTTACCTGAATCCCCGCGCTCTGGTGACTTCTTACTTACCTGATGAAGATGGCCACGGGGATCTTCTCACTCGGTGGACCGCAGGGCTTCTGTGCGGTCCATTGCCGATTCCAGCCTCCTGATTGGCTGGAATCGGCATGTGACGGGGCGGAGCTACACGGAGCCGGCATCCAGCACGAGCAGCCCCATTGAAAAAAGAAGAAGACTGGGACTGCGCAAGCGCGGCTAATTTGGCCATTAGACGGCGAAAATTAGTCGGCTCCATGGAAACGAGGACACTAGCAACGGAGCAGGTAAGTGAAAAACTTTTTATAACTTCTGTATGGCTCATAATTAATGCACAATGTACATTACAAAGTGCATTAATATGGCCATACAGAAGTGTATAGACCCACTTGCTGCCGCGGGACAACCCCTTTAAAGAGTTTGAAAGGAGGTACCAAAGACAGTATAATGAGCGAATGCGGGGTGACTATATCTGGGGAATAATTAGAGAACGTGACCGAACCCAGAAGAGGGAGAGGAGGAAAACGGTGCACTTTTAGAGGTTATTATTAGAGATGAGCGAGCACCAAAATGCTTGGGTGCTCGTTAATCGGGATGAAATTTTCGCAATGCTCGAGGGTTCGTTTCGAGTAACGAAACCCATTAAAGTCAATGGGCGACCCGAGCATTTTTGTATGGGACCTATGCTCCGCTAAGGTTTTCATTTGTGAAAATCTGGGCAATTCAAGAAAGTGATGGGAACGACACAGCAACGGATAGGGCAGGCGAGGGGCTACATGTTGGGCTGCATCTCAAGTTCCCAGGTCCCACTATTAAGCCACAATAGTGGCAAGAGTGAGCCCCCCCCCCCCCCCCCCCCCGCACTGCCAGCGCAAAGATCGTTCTCCTCTGCCATAGCTGTAACAGCTGTGGCAGAGAAGAACGATGCTTGCCCACTGAATTTAATGGAGCCAGCAATACAGCAGGTTCCACTGAAAGCAATGGGCTGCCGGCGATCGCAGGATGAATTGTCGGGAAGGGCTTAAATATATAAGCCCTTCCCTGCAATTCATTCAGAAATGTGTAAAAATAAAAAAAATATATACCGGCGTATAAGGCGACGGGGCGTATAAGACTACCCCCCAACTGTCACCTTATACGCCGGGAATACAGCGGAGCAAACAATAAAAATCATTACTCACTTCTCCTGGCGTTCTGCGGCACTGCTGCAGGCTGTCGCTCCCTCCTGGTCCCCGGCAGAGCATTGCTTTCTGGACGCAGGGCTTGAAATCCCCGCCTCCAGAAACACACGTGCCTTCAGCCAATCACAGCCATTCAATGACATCATTGTCATTGGCTGTGATTGACTGAAGGCACGTGTGTTTCTGGAGGCAAGGATTTAAAGCCCTTTGTAGAGAAAGCAATGCTCTGCCGGGAACCAGGAGGGAGCGACAGCCTGCAGGAGCACCACAGAACGCCAGGAGAAGTGAGTAATGATTTTTATTCTTTGCTCCACTGTATTCCCGGCGTATAAGGTGACAGTTGGGGGGTCGTCTTATACGCCCCGTCGCCTTATACGCCGGTATATATTTTTATTGTAACACATTTCTGGATGAATTGCAGGGAAGGGCTTATATATTTAAGCCCTTCCCGACAATTCATCCCCGCGATCGCCGGCAGCCCATTGCTTTCAGTGGAACCTGCTGTATTGCCAGCTCCATTGAATTCAATGGGCAAACATCGTTCTTCTCTGCCACAGCTGTTACAGCTGTGGCAGAGAAGAATGATTTGTCTTCTATATAGGGTCGGCGCTGCTGCCGCCGGCCCCATTGAGCGCATATAGAGAAGAGAAGAGAAATCGCAGATCGCACATAGGTGCGATCTGCGATTTCTATGGCCTTAAGAAGGACCGTTGGGGTTCTTGAAACCTAAAATACTCCTAACACTCTCCCTATAGCAGCTCCGGCACCAGCAGCACTTTCCCTGAACTATGTCAGAATCCATCTGTGGCGAGCCGCGGGAGGGGCAGATTTTAATACTCGGGTGACACCTAATCTCGCCAGCCACTCGCTGCAGGGGGGTGGTATAGGGCTTGAACGTCGCAGGGGGAAGTTGTAATGCCTTCCCTGTCTTTCTATTGGCCAGAAAAGCGCGCAAATTTCTCAGGGAAGAAAATGAAAGTAACTCGAACATCGCGTGGTACTCGTCACGAGTAACGAGCATCTCGAACACGCTAATACTCGAACGAGTATCAAGCTCGGACGAGTACGTTCGCTCATCTCTAGTTATTATGTGTTTAATGACATGTAAGTACCCTCAAGTGATTAGTCATGCACTGATGCAGATTTTACAGGTTCAGGAAAGTTTCTGCAGTTTTATTGTCAGTAAATATTTTG
Organism: Eleutherodactylus coqui; assembly: GCF_035609145.1. Classification (NCBI taxonomy): domain Eukaryota; kingdom Metazoa; phylum Chordata; class Amphibia; order Anura; family Eleutherodactylidae; genus Eleutherodactylus; species Eleutherodactylus coqui. The sequence goes on from NC_089841.1 coordinate 43,699,942, forward strand.
ATACACTGCAAATGCAATTTGAACTGAGAAAATGAGGGAATTTTCGCAAATTTTGAAAAGTCGATCTCCTGACTCTAAAAACGATCTCATAGATAAATTTTGGGATGTTTTCATGGTTTCTGGATTTCATTTTTCTGTCTTTCAGCATGCAGAATAAATAATGTGATGATGTACTTCTCTAATTTAACGCTATTCTGTCAAGTTTGTAGTTTTGTTTTTCTATTTTTGTACCCTTTTTTTTCTTCAAAGATTTGTACAGTAACAGTATAAAAGTAACGTCCAGTGACTATGTAATGGGCATGATGGTAATGGGGTGCAGATAATTTACTGTATTTTTCGGACTATAAGACTGCTCCATAGAACCAACCAATCACATGACGATTATTTGAAGCAGAACATTCTCATACGGATTTCAAGGGAAATGATCAAAAATCTGCAGATAATCACTGTGGATCTGCTGCAGCTTTTACCTTCCAAACTCCGCACAGAATCCATATCAAGTAGTGGCAGGTTACTTCCTGCAGATGGCAGGTTACTTCCTGCAGATGGCAGGTTACTTCTTGTTTTCTGCAGATTTCAAATCTATAGAGAAAAATTCCTTGTCACCTGGATGTCAGCACGGATCTCCCATTGAAATTAATGGGAGACGGTTTGTGGACAGATTTCATACGGATGTTGCTGCTGAATATGTGCTGAAATCCAAGACTCAACAGTGTGAACACCCTCCGGTACGCAGACCGGACTCCATCAGCAGCGCTACAGCTCCCTTGTGCTCAAAACTGTTGCTGCATATTGTGTTCCAGTAACAGACACTAGGTGGCGCCATCATACTGTAGTAATCGCTGTATTATTGCTCTTAGTAATAGAAACAAACATGGTTTCAAACTTTTCTCTTTATATAAAAGCCCTCACTATAATGACGCTGAACTGCTGCTAGCAGACTGGGTCTTACATACATGTGTGTATATATATATATATAACACTGCAGGGGGGGGGGGGGGGGGTCATAGCATTGGGGATCTTGGACACTCGCCCTGACCTCTAGCCTGGTGCCCCGACTTCCCAGGCAGGTGCTGCTCTTGGGAGAGTGTTGTAGGAATGTTCTTTAACCTGTGCAGTGAAGGAGATGAGGAGAGCGGTGACCATCACCTATAGACTTCTGTGGGAGAGTATAGTGGGCATGCTCTGTGACCTGTGCAGGGAGGGGGAGGGGATCGGTGACTATCACCTATAGACTTCTGTGGGAGAGTGTAGTGGGCATGCTCTGTGACCTGTGCAGAAAAGGAGGAGTAGCTGATCTGTGATATCCCCTATAACCATGTGTGGGAGAGTTGTGGGAATACTCTGTGACCTGTGCAGAGAAGGGGAGGAGGTAAGCTGTGATCATCACTTATAAACTGTGAGAAAGTATAGTCGATATGCTCTGTGAACTCTGCAGGGGAGAAGTGGAGCTGTGACCATCCCTATAGACTTCTATGGGAGAATGAAGTGGGCATGCTCTGTAACCTTGCAAGGAGGGAAGGAGGTGAGCTATGACCATCACCTACAGACCTCTGTAGGACAGTGTAGTGGGCATGCTCTGTGACCTGTGTGATAATGAGAAGACAGCTGGGAAGTTTTCACTACAGAACAGGAAGTGTCAGACTGTTATTAGGCTTAGTGGTCGGTGCGAAAACTGCTGAATTGGGTATTATTGTACCTTGACGCCACCGGAAGCTAGTGGTTTGACAGAAGGAACACCCCTCTCACACCCCTAGCTCCCGATTGGGCCAAGGCTGGAAGGTCCTAGTAGCATAGTGTGCATTAATTTGTATGTTCTCTGCAGGCTTACGCTCAGGGTAACATTTCTTCTTAGGCTTACATTATGAGGTTTTAATGCTTCCATGTTACCGCTGTACCATGGCAGCATTGACATGTAATAATGTAAGCCTAAGAAGAAATGTTACCCTGACCCTAAGGTCCCCCGCTCACAGCTACCATCCTCACCGCTTGTGGTCCGCCACCGGGACTGTCAGGCCTGTGGATGCCATTCCCCCGCTGACAGCTGGCGCCCTCAGCGCTTGTGCTGCATCAGGTGGGGAGAAAGACTGCAGGCGTGTGCTCCTGCACTGTGCGGCCACCGCATACGACTCTCTCTCCCCCCGACTCTATCGCCTCCCTGCAGCGGGAAGAATTATTGCTTCAGGACACTTTTGGCTCAGTGCTACAACACTGAGCCGGGTTCTGCCTTGTGCCTCAGTGGCGAGGAAGCCTGTTGGAGCTATGGCTGAGCGTTAGCACCAGGGCACGCTGGGTATTATTGTATCTTGATGCCACTAGCAAGTGCTGATGGGGGTGACGCCCCCTGTACCTGATTGGCTGCCCAGCTGCCAAGGCTCTAGGTCCTGGAAGACCACTGTACATGTGCTTAAAAGGCATACAGCAGCCCCCGCTGCAGCCTCTGCTGCAAAGGGCTTACTGAGGCAGACAGAGGAACCCCCCTCACAGTTTTACCGAAGCACGTGCTACAAAAAAGCGCTGTTAAGCGTCTTTTCCTGCAGAACACAAGCGGAACCTCCCCCACCCCCATATGTTAGTTTCACATCGCGGCTGCAGGACGGAGAGCACAGCGCTGGGGAAAAGCACTGTGACAGCGCCGGGGAAAAGCACAGTGACAGCCGGCCAGACGCACAGTATAGCAGCATGACAGCACGGATCCCAGTGCGGCGCGGGAGCTAAACAAGATTGCTGTTGAGAATCGCTATCCTCTCCTGTTAATCCCGGAACTGAGAGAGGCTTCGAGCAGCCAAGGTCTTTACTAAACTGGACCTCAGAGGAGCATATAATCTGGTACGGTTCCGTCCCAGAGATGAGTGAAAGACAGCCTTCTAAACAAGATATGGCCACTTCGAATCTCTAGTGATTCAGTTTGGTCTCTGCAATGCTCCTGCTACCTTCCAGCACTTTATCAATGTTGTATTTTGAGATCTGTCGGATCAGCTTGTAGTGGCAAAACTTGACGACATCCTCATATTCTCTGCCAATTTGCAGGAACATCGCAGACAAGCTCGCGTGGTTTTGGAACAACTCCAAAAGAATAGCCTCTACATCAAGTTAGGGAAATGAGAGTTTGAACAGACCCACATACAATTCCTAGGATACATTAATCCCCAGATGGCTTAAGTATAGATCCCAGCAAGATTAAAGCCATCCTGGTTCGGGCCATTCCAATAAATGTGAAGGAGGTATAGTCTCTGATTAGTTTCTCAAATTTTTACAGAAGATTAATCAAGGATTTCTCAAAAGTCATCTCTCCCATCACCTCCTTCACAAACAAAGCACACAAGTTTTCCTGGTCCCCAAAGACGCAAGCCGCTTTTGAGAAACTTAAGACTCTGTTTACTTCAGCACCAGTACTGATCCACCCAAAACCAGAATTGTCTTTTGTTGTGGAGGTGGACGGCTGTGGGAGCCATCTTGTCACAGCGAGACAAGATGCAACTACATCCTTGCACATTTCTGTTCTACACCATCGCCCGCAGAGAAAAACTATGATGTCGGGAACAATAAACTTCTGGCCATTAAGGTGGCTTTCACTGAATGGAGGCACCTCTTGGAGGGAGCCCATCATCCAGTGCTTACTGATCATAAAAATTTAGAATTCCTCCACACTGCCAAGAGGTTATCTGCAAGACAAGCACGATGGGCCGTGTTCTTCTCCTGGTTTAATTTTGTTGCGTCCAGCTACAAATTAGGGCTTCCTATAAAAGCCTGACCATGCCTCAGATCCAGTGTGTGATTATTGTGCTCCACCACCATGATCAAGCTCCTCTTCCTCCTGCTCATCTGCAATTATACCGATAACTCATGCTGCTGCTGACCTCTGGCTTTCATTTGACTATGCTTCGTTCTCATCCCAATGTACTGCATACCGATGCCCCTTACTGCTGACCTCTGGCTTCCATTTGACTACGCTTCCATCTCATTCCATTTTACTGCATACCGTGACTTCCCGATAATGACTCCGGCTATCTTGACTACTCTCTAGTGACCGGCATGGCTACTACACCTGCGGCTCCAGTCAAGCATCGGTAAGACATAACACATTCCCAGATCCTTTAACTGTTCCTCATAGGACATTATTTGCAGACCACTCACTATCCTGGGAGCTCTTCTCTGAACTTGTTCCAGTTTGTCTATGTCTTTTTTAAGTTGGATGCCCAGAACTGGACACAGTATTCCAGATGAGGTCTAAGTAAGCAAGAGTAGAGGGGGATAATTACCTCATGTGATCTAGACTCTATGCTTCTCTTAATACATCCCAGAATTGTGTTTGCATTTTTTGCTACTGCATCACATTGTTGATTCATGTTCAGTCTATAATCTATTAGTATACCCAAGTCTTTTTCATATGTATTGCTGCTTAGCCCAATTCCTCCCATTCTGTATGTGCTTTTTTTCATTTTTCTTGCCTAGATGTAGGACTTTACATTTCTCCTTGTTAAATACCATTCAGTTAGTCCCTGCCCACTGTTCAAGCTTTTCTAGATCTTTTTGAAACATCTGTCTCTTCTCTAGTGTTAGCTATCCCTCCTAGCTTTGTGTCGGCGGTAAATGTGATTAGTTTCTTCCTAATTCCCTCTTCCAGATTATTTATAAAAATGTTGAACAACACTGGGCCTAGGACAGAGCCTTGTGGTACCCCACTTGACACATTCTTCTAACTGGATGTTTTGCCATTGTTCAACTGATTCCGGGACACATGTGACTAGGAACTGAAGTAATCAGTGTTACTACTGAGTGCTGGATCCTACAATGCATATCTGCTGAATTTATATTCGGGTGGCTATTAGGGTACGCTATGACATCATCAATGATATCACAGGGATTTCCTGTGCAGAGGGGACCCAGAGCAATGTAGAGAAGACACATGTATCTCTGTATGCTAATTACTGGTAACAGGCTGTCAGATGATAATTTTGATGGACATTTCTTTAAATAATTCATCATTTTTGATTGCGGCACCATATCTATCATATACAGAGAAAGTTGATGAGGCAGAAATGGAGTAACTCTGCAGATTCCTTGCTGGCTACAGGAGATTAACGCAGGAATTCACCAGTTGCATTTCCCTCGCTCTCAAGCATCCACTTCCTTTAGAACAGGAAATCAGGGACAATGGGCAGGAATTGGCCGTCTCCCCGCATAGCACGCTGCGATCACATGATGTGTCACTTCCTGTTTATGAACATGTCACGGGAATCAATTGCGGCTTCATCTACAGGAAATGCCGGTGTTAGTGATAAACATATCGACATCTTCACTTTGCAGATGGGAACTCAGTCCGCAGCACGAGATAGAACCAGGGGTCATCACTGCATTTCCGGGGGTCATTAAATCTAGTGATCACTAATTATAAAGTATCTCAGGCTCGTTAGTAAATTAATTTTGTGAGTTCCGTGCTTATAAGGGAGTATACAAATAAACTGAAGTGATTGACCAGTAACAGGCATCGCCACAAGTGGGTGACAACACTGGGTTTCTGGTAAGTCCTGGTAAGAAGTTTGCAGCTCCTATGCTCTAATACAAACATGGCCCCTCCTGCCATGCACCATTTATAATGCTGGTGTCTTCTTATGTGGCAGAAGCCATAAAACGGAACCCCGGCCACGGATGTGAAAGCAGCTTAACACGTTCAGGCTTACAGCCTTCAGTTGGTGAGATTGTAAAGAGGAAAGTCTGCCATGCTTTCGCCTTACACATAGGAGCAGATCAGCTTCTAGGCTCAGCGGTGCTGAGAGCCGCGTACTAGACCTCGCCCCTCCAGTCCAGGACCTGGCTGAGAGGGGGACGGGAGAGTAGGAAACCAGTGCCGGATGAAGAAAGGTGCTGCAGGCACCTTGTGTGGAAGCTGTTAGGGAACTGGGATCCACGATACTGGAAGTCCCTGAAACTGCCGGCAACCCCTGTCCCTATCTACTTGCCCCCCTGGGCTAAAAAACAGGGCGACAACTTGTCAATGGTCCCTAAACTCACTAGGGAAGTGGGGCACGGGGTCAGACAACAAACAGACACTGGAACAAACAAACACAGAGGCAAGTCAGACTATCCGAGTCGGTAACAGGAGGGTATGCGGTACAAGGGGTCAGGCGAAGGTGAAGTCTGGGTCAAGCAAATCGTCAAAAACTGGGAGACAGGCAGTATCCAAAAATGCAAGTGCAGCAGGAGACCAAACTAACACTGGCAAATGCTGGAAGGCACTAAGGAGTTTAAATGCTGTCAGAGCTCCCGCCCCAACAGCTGATTGGGGCGGGGAGCCTGACAGCAGCAGAATCCACTCACCGAGGCGCTGGGGAACCCACCCCCAGCCTTGCAGGACAGGCGTAGACTAAGGACGCGCGCCTGGTCATCATGGTGATGAGGACGCGGGGCAGCACCCTAGCAACCCACGGCAAGGAGGAATGCGGCGGCCAGGGAAGGTTACCAGAGCCAGGGCTTCCCTGCACCGCACAGCTGCATCCTGGGTGACAGGGCCAGCGGTGTGGGCAAGGATGCCCCGCGAGCCGCTGGTCCTGACAGAAGACCTGCTCCTCAACCAGAAAGCAGAGGCTTTTTGTTGAGGACAAAGGCTCTCGGAGGCTCCTTGTGTGTAGTGGCCTCTTCTTCCGCTTGTGTAGAGCTTGTTGACCACTAAACGCCTCTACGATGCAGAGAAGAGATGTCACCCCGTTACTAGAGTCTGAGAGGGGCGCATTATTGTGATGTGAGAAGCTGGATGGTGGTAGCGATGAATTGTCCCCCACCGGGCACACAAGGTGACCGGGCTCAGGACCCCCGACCGACCACCAGTAGAGAGAAGCATCTGACCAGACTGTTAGCGGGTGTTGGGACCAGTGGATGTGTGAGGGCACACAAGGTGACTGGGCCCAGGACCCCCGACAGACCATCAGTAGAGAGGAGCGTCTGATCGTCCGACTAGCACGAGCAGCTCCAACTGTTTTGTTGTCCGCCATCCAGATACAGGTGGTGCCATCATTACACCCCTGTGTCTATTGGAACCATTTCCAGGCTCTTGGCTGAAAGAAATTTGGTCTCACGGCTACATTACACGTACGGTCTTTGACACCCACCATTACCTCCGTTTGCAGTGGTGTTGTGAACGATGAAACTGGACTCTAAGAAGTGGAACCGCCTTGCCTTCAGCGATGAACCCAGGTTTAGTTTGGGCGCTGACGACGGCAGTGTTAGTGTCTGGAGACCTCAGGGTGAGCGCCTCAATCCTGCTTTTGCTGTGGAGCGGCACACTGCCCCCTGCTGGTGTGATGGTCTGGAGGGCCATTGCATACGACAGTCGGTCACCCCTAGCAGTGGTATGAGGGACAATGACAGCTCAGCGACATGTTCAGGACATCCTGCAGCCACATGTGTTCATGGCAGCTTCCAAGAGGGGTCAGTTATTCCCAATAATTGATCCTTCTGGCTTAGTAAAGTTTGGTTTAAAAAAATATATTGTTTCGCTTCCGTCTGTTACCGCCGCACCATAACTCAACACCACGACTTGCTTTAACACCATCGGGCCTCCACATTTCTGATGCTGTCGATGCAAATAAGCTCTTCTCCAGAAGGAAGAAAACCTTCTCTACAGTGTTGTTGTTCAACCCATAAAAGAGCTTTTAAACATGGCTAGGGATATGAGTCGAACCTGACAACTATCTGTAGACATTGACTTACAGGGTAACTACCTATAGGTGGCACAATAGAGAAAATGTTCTGCCTTCTGGAGGATAACTAATTTGCATACCCTTTTCCCAGGGTGCATTGCTTGTAAAGCTTGTAGAGCCTCATACACAACTGTATTTCCTCAATGAGAACCAGAATCTCACAGAACTGCACCAAAGGCACTTGATATAGTGAGTCAGTACTCTGTTCCGTACTGTTGAGGCACAAGAACCTGAAACAGCTGTCTGCATAGGGGTGTTGGGTATAGCTCATATCTAGAGATGAGCGAACGTACTCGTCCGAGCTTGATACTCGTTCGAGTATTAGCGTGTTCGGGATGCTCATTACTCGTAACGAGTACCACGCGATGTTCGGGTTACTTTCACTTTCATGTCTGAGACGTTAGCGCGCTTTTCTGGCCAATTGAAAGACAGGGAAGGCATTACAACTTCCTCCTGCGACGTTCAAGCCCTATACCACCCCCCTGCAGTGAGTGGCTGGGGAGATCAGGTGTCACCCGAGTATAAAAATTGGCCCCTCCTGCAGCTCGCCATCAGATGCGTTGTGACATAGCTGAGGGACAGTGGTATCGTGTTGGAGCTGCTGTAGGGAGAGTGTTAGGAGTTAGTGTAGGCTTCAAGAACCCCAACGGTCCTTCTTAGGGCCACATCTAACCGTGTGCAGTAGTGTGGAGGCTGCTTTTAGCAGTGTTGCACTTTTTTTTTTTTTGGTATATCGGCCGTGCAGAGCATTGCGCCCTGCAGTAATACTCCAGGGACAGAAGTGTGTAGGCAGGGCCAGAAGACATATATTATTGATTGAATATACGCAGTGGTCCTTTTCAAAAAAATATTGGAAAAAAATCTATTTGGCCTGCCTGTCACTGTGCTCAGTGTTCTGGGTCCGTGTGTGCTGGGGGTAGTAGTTCTCCAAAATCATACTCAGCCAGCTAAGTGTTACAGCAGGCTTGCGCCAAATTATTTCCTGGCTCTGAAATCACCGCTCTGTTGCAGTTAATAACAGTGCAACACTGCAGTTCCGTGACACACTGCAGGGATAGAATTGTGTAGGCAGGGCCAGAAGACATATATTATTGATTGAATATACGCAGTGTGGTCCTTTTCAAAAAAATATTGGAAAAAAATCTATTTGGCCTGCCTGTCACTGTGCTGCTCAGTGTTCTGGGTCCGTGTCTGCTGGGGGTAGTAGTTCTCCAAATAAATACGCAGCCAGCTAAGTGTTACAGCAGGCTTGCGCCAAATTATTTCCTGGCTCTGAAATCACCTCTCTGTTGCAGTTAATAACAGTGCAACACTGCAGTTCCGTGACACACTCCAGGGACAGAATTGTGTAGGCAGGGCCAGAAGACATATATTATAGATTGAATATACGCAGTGGTCCTTTGCCAAAAAATATTGGAAAAAAATCTATTTGGCCTGCCTGTCACTGTGCTCAGTGTTCTGGGTCCGTGTCTGTTGGGGGTATTAGTTCTCCAAAATCATACGCAGCCAGCTAAGTGTTACAGCAGGCTTGCGACAAATTATTTCCTGGCGTTCCGTAAGTGAACTCAGCCTCCAACCACAGGCCAATAAGCGGCACATTTAATTACAGCGTTGTGTTTCTGCATTCCTGGTAATACAGCATGCTGAGGGGTAGGGGTAGGCCTAGAGGACGTGGGCGCGGCCGAGGACGCGGAGGCCCTAGCCTGGGTGTGGGCACAGGCCGAGCTCCTGATCCAGGTGTATCGCAGCCGACTGCTGCGGGATTAGGAGAGAGTCACGTTTCTGGCGTCCCCACATTCATAGCACATTTAATGGGTCCACGCGGTAGACCTTTATTAGAAAATGAGCAGTGTGAGCAGGTCCTGTCGTGGATGGCAGAAAGTGCTTCCAGCAACCTATCGTCCACCCACAGTTCTGCGCCGTCCACTGCTGCAACTCAGAATCCTCTGGCTGCTGCTCCTCCTTCCTCCCAGCCTCCTCACTCCATGAAAATGAGACATTCTGAGGAGCAGGCAGACTCCCAGGAACTGTTCTCGGGCCCCTGCTCAGATTGGGCAGCAGTGGTTCCTCTCCCACCAGAGGAGTTTATCGTGACTGATGCCCAACCATTGGAAAGTTCCCAGGGTCCGGGGGATGAGGCTGGGGACTTCCGGCAACTGTCTCAAGACCTTTCAGTGGGTGAGGAGGCAGATGACGATGAGACACAGTTGTCTATCAGTGAGGTAGTAGTAAGGGCATTAAGTCCGAGGGAGGAGCGCACTGAGGATTCTGAGGAAGAGCAGCAGGACAATGAGGTGACTGACCCCACCTGGTTTGCTACGCCTACTGAGGACAGGTCTTCAGAGGGGGAGGCAAGGGCAGCAGCAGGGCAGGTTGCAAGAGGCAGTGCGGTGGCCAGAGGTAGAGGCAGGGCCAGACCGAATAATCCACCAACTGTTTCCCAAAGCACCCCCTCGCGCCATGCCACCCTGCAGAGGCCGAGGTGCTCAAAGGTCTGGCAGTTTTTCACTGAGAGTGCAGACGACCGACGAACAGTGGTGTGCAACCTTTGTCGCACCAAGATCAGCCGGGGAGCCACCACCACCAGCATGCGCAGACATATGATGGCCAAGCACCCCACAAGGTGGGACGAAGGCCGTTCACCGCCTCTGGTTTGCACCGCTGCCTCTCCCCCTGTGCCCCAACCTGACACTGAGATCCAACCCCGCTCTGAGGACACAGGCACTACCGTCTCCTGGCCTGCACCCACACCCTCACCTCTGCTGTCCTCGGCCCCATCCACCAATGTCTCTCAGCGCACCGTCCAGCCGTCACTAGCGCAAGTGTTTGAGCGCAAGCGCAAGTACGCCGCCACGCACCCGCACGCTCAAGCGTTAAACGTGCACGTAGCCAAATTTATCAGCCTGGAGATGCTGCCGTATAGGGTTGTGGAAACGGAGTCCTTCAAAAGTATGATGGCGGCGGCGGCCCCGCGCTACTCAGTTCCCAGTCGCCACTACTTTTCCCGATGTGCCGTCCCAGCCCTGCACGACCACGTCTCCCGCAACATTGTACGCGCCCTCACCAACGCGGTTACTGCCAAGGTCCACTTAACAACGGACATGTTGACAAGCACAGGCGGGCAGGGCCACTATATCTCCCTGACGGCACATTGGCTGAATTTAGTGGAGGCTGGGACAGAGTCAGAGCCTGGGACCGCTCACGTCCTACCCACCCCCAGAATTGCGGGCCACAGCTCGGTGCTGGTATCTGCGGCGGTGTATGCTTCCTCCACTAAACCACCCTCCTCCTCCTCCAACGCAACCTCTGTCTCGCAATCAAGATGTGTCAGCAGCAGCAGCACGTCGCCAGCAGTCGGTGTCGCGCGGCGTGGCAGCACAGCGGTGGGCAAGCGTCAGCAGGCCGTGCTGAAACTACTCAGCTTAGGAGAGAAGAGGCACACGGCCCACGAACTGCTGCAGGGTCTGACAGAGCAGACCGACCGCTGGCTTGCGCCGCTGAGCCTCCAACCGGGCATGGTCGTGTGTGACAACGGCTGTAACCTGGTGGCGGCTCTGCAGCTCGGCAGCCTCACGCACGTGCCATGCCTGGCCCATGTCTTTAATTTGGTGGTTCAGCGCTTTCTGAAAAGCTACCCACGCTTGTCAGACCTGCTCGGAAAGGTGCGCCGGCTCGGCGCACATTTCCGCAAGTCCCACACGGACGCTGCCACCCTGCAACATCGGTTTAATCTGCCAGTGCACCGACTGCTGTGCGACGTGCCCACACGGTGGAACTCTACGCTCCACATGTTGGCCAGGCTCTATGAGCAGCGTAGAGCTATAGTGGAATACCAACTCCAACATGGGCGGCGCAGTGGGAGTCAGCCTCCTCAATTATTTTCAGAAGAGTGGGCCTGGTTGGCAGACATCTGCCAGGTCCTTGGAAAGTTTGAGGAGTCTACCCAGGTGGTGAGCGGCGATGCTGCAATCATTAGCGTCACCATTCCTCTGCTATGCCTCTTGAGAAGTTCCCTGCAAAGCATAAAGGCAGACGCTTTGCACTCGGAAACAGAGCCGGGGGAAGACAGTATGTTGATGGATAGTCAGAGCACCCTCCTGTCTATATCTCAGCGCGGTGAGGAGGAGGAGGAGGAAGATGAGGAGGAGGGGGAAGAGACAGCTTGGGCCACTGGTGAGGGTACACATGCTGCTGGCCTGTCATCCTTTCAGCGTGTATGGCCCGAGGAGGAGGAGGAGGAGGAGGAGGAGGATCCTGAAAGTGATCTTCCTAGTGAGGACAGCCATGTGTTGCGTACAGGTACCCTGGCACACATGGCTGACTTCATGTTAGGATGCCTTTCTCATGACCCTCGTGTTACACGCATTCTGGCCACTACGGATTACTGGGTGTACACACTGCTCGACCCACGGTATAAGGAGAACCTTTCCACTCTCATTCCCGAAGAGGAAAGGGGTTCGAGAATGATGCTATACCACAGGGCGCTGGTGGACAAACTGATGGTAAACTTCCCATCCGACAGTGCTAGTGGCCGAAGGCGCATTTCCGCGGCCCAGGTAGCAGGGGAGGCGCAGAGATCAGGCAGCATGTACAGCGCAGGCAGGGGACCATTATCCAAGGCCTTTGCCAGCTTTCTGGCTCCCCAGCAAGACTGTGTCACCGGTCCCCAGTCAAGGCTGAGTCGGCGGGAGCACTGTAAAAGGATGGTGAGGGAGTACGTAGCTGATCGCACGACCGTCCTCCGTGACGCCTCTGCCCCCTACAACTACTGGGTGTCGAAGCTGGACACGTGGCCTGAACTCGCGCTGTATGCCCTGGAGGTGCTTGCTTGTCCTGCGGCTAGCGTCTTGTCAGAGAGGGTGTTTAGTGCGGCTGGGGAAATCATCAGGCTAACACTCATCAAGATGAACAAAGCCTGGATTTCCCCAGACTTCTCTTCTCCACCAGCGGACAGCAGCGATACCTAAGCAATACGTAGGCTGCACCCGCGGATGGAAGCATCGTTCTGTATCCCCATCAAAAACGGGGACCTTTCCGCTTCATCAATCTGTGTATAATATTCCTCATCCTCCTCCTGCTCCTCCTCCTGAAACCTCACATAATCACGCCGAACGGGCAATTTTTCTTAGGCCCACAAGGCTGAGTCATATAATTTTTGTAAACAATTTTTATACGTTTCAATGCTCATTAAAGCGTTGAAACTTTCACCTCAACCAATTTTTATTTTAACTGGGCTGCCTCCTGGCCTAGTTACCAATTAAGCCACATTAACCAAAGCGATTAATGGGTTTCACCTGCCCTCTTGGTTGGCCATGGGCAATTTTTCTGATGTACATTAGTACTGTTGATACAGCAATTTTTGTGGGCCCTCGCCTACAGTGTAATCAAATTAATTTTTAGCCCACCTGCATTACAGCTGACGTTACATCAGCTGTGTTGGGCACTGCAATGGGATATTTTTATGTACCGCCGGTGGCTTCCTGGCACCCACCCATGCTGTGGGTCCACAGGGAGTTGTAAATGCATCTGTGTCCTCTTCTAAAGAACCCCAGTCTGACTGGGCATGCAGTGTGGGCCGAAGCTCTCCTGCATTAAACATGACATTACTACCTCAGCTGTGATGGGCAATGCAATGGGATATTGTTATGTACCGCCGGTGGCTTCCTGGCACCCACCCATGCTGTGGGTCCACAGGGAGTTGTAAATGCATCTGTGTCCACTTCTAAAGAACCCCAGTCTGACTGGGCATGCAGTGTGGGCCGAAGCCCTCCTGCATTAAACATGACATTACTACCTCAGCTGTGATGGGCAATGCAATGGGATATTTTTATGTACCGCCGGTGGGTTCCAGGGAGCCACCCATGCTGTGGGTCCACAGGGAGTTGTAACTACATGTGTCCACTTCTAAAGAACCCCAGTCTGACTGCGGCATGCAGTGTGGGCCGAAGCCCACCTGCATTAAACATGACATTACTACCTCAGCTGTGATGGGCAATGCAATGGGATATTTTTATGTACCGCCGGTGGCTTCCTGGCACCCACCCATGCTGTGGGTCCACAGGGAGTTGTAAATGCATCTGTGTCCACTTCTAAAGAACCCCAGTCTGACTGGGGCATGCAGTGTGGGCCGAAGCCCACCTGCATTTCATCTGACGTTAGCTCTGATGTCCAGGGCACTGCAATGGGATACATTTATGTACAGCGGGTGGGTTCCAGGGAGCCACCCATGCTGTGGGTGCACACGGAATTCCCATTGCGGAGTTGTACCTGCCTGTGACTATTTATAAAAAACCGCGGTCTGACTGGGGCATGCAGACACCTTGACAGAATGAATAGTGTGTGGCACATAGGTTCCCCATTGCTATGCCCATGTGTGCAGCTCCAGATGGAGGTGGCACAGGATTGGATTTCTCATTGCTTCTGTACAGCATTGTGGGCTATCGCCCCGCCCCTTTTAAAGAGGGTCGCTGCCTAGCCGTGCCAACCCTCTGCAGTGTGTGCCTGCGGTTCCTCTGGCAGATGCACTTATAAATAGACATGAGGGTGGCGTGGCATGAGGGCAGCTGAAGGCTGGGCAGGGACAATTTGGTGTGCGCTGTGGACACTGGGTCGTGGGGGGGGGGGGTTGGGCAGCATGTAACCCAGGAGAAGTGGCAGCGGAGTGTCATGCAGGCAGTGATTGTGCTTTGTTGGAGGTAGTGTGGTGCTTAGCTAAGGTATCCATTGCTAATGAGGGCTTTTCAGAAGTAAAAGTTGTTGGGGGGGGGCCCACTCTTGCCGCTATTGTGGCTTAATAGTGGGACCTGTGAACTTGAGATGCAGCCCAACATGTAGCCCCTCGCCTGCCCTATCCGTTGCTGTGTCGTTCCCATCACTTTCTTGAATTGCCCAGATTTTCACACATGGAAACCTTAGCGAGTATCGGCGAAATACAAAAATGCTCGGGTCGCCCATTGACTTCAATGGGGTTCGTTACTCGAAACGAACCCTCGAGCATCGCGAAAAGTTCGTCTCGAGTAACGAGCACCCGAGCATTTTGGTGCTCGCTCATCTCTACTCATATCCTTAAGGCCCATTTACATGCAACACGTCATTGGAACATACAAACAAATTAATAACTTTTAGTTTGAAATCCTTGCCATTTCCCTCATTCGCTATGTAAACACTGTATATGTCGTTTGCTCGGGTGGGCTTGTGTTTATGTGAGGAATCTCTAGGTTTTAAATTAGTGCAAATTGTCTACTACTGCATGAATCTTTGCGTTTGGCTGGGCAAACAATCACCCCCCCCCCCCCCCTGCAAGTCGTTTGAAAGACTGAACAACTGTGATTTAAACCTAATGACAAGCGAACAAACTAGCGACTATTTCATGCAGGTTCAAACTCAGCGATAAATGACAAGTGAACGCACTGCGCACAACGGCTTTGTGTTTACACCTAACGATTATCATTCACTTTTGCTTGCTTGAACGAATTTTGAGTGATAACCATTGTGTGTAAATGGGCCTTTAGTCATATCTCGGGGCTCTCTTATGAGTTGCATGCTGATTTACAGGTTACATATCTAGACATTAGACAGTTTCTTTTTTTTTCGAGGACAGCTCATTTGCATACTTGTTTTCCATGGAGCATAACCTGTATGGAAATTATCCCCATGACCCCGAACTGCTGCATAAAATCACATGATAAATTTTCCATGGATCAGTTTAATTGTGAATCCACATTACATGGAAAAATGCAACGATCTGAGTGACTTCCTTCAAGGCGGGGTTATTGGTGCTAGACTAGCAGGGGCCGGGATGTCACTGCCAACTGTGTGTAATGGTGTGAAGAATATACAAAGAATGATGTGATCGAGGAAAGAAGGGAATCTTGTGGACAGAAACAACTCATTACTGAAAGGGGTCAGAGGAGGATGCCAGGAATTGTTCCACCCAGCAGGCGCTGCACAGTCAGGAGAAGTTGAATACAACTCTGGTGCTCCAACTAACACTTCTGAACGCTCAAGCTGCCATTCCATAGCACAGATGGGATATAACAGCAACCAGTTCCAGCGCCATTATGTCCGAGAGAAATAGAAAGCTGAGACTCCAGGGGGCAAAAGAGCCCAAAAATTGTATCACTGAGCAGCGGAAAAACATCTCCTGGTCAGATGGATCCAGATTTCTGTTGCCCCATGCTGATGGGAGGTCAGAATTTGGCACAAGCAGCATGAATCGATGACCCCTTCCTGTCAGCTGGACAGAACATGTCAGCACCTCCATCTAATCTGCAGCTGCAAGAAGCTTCCTGTCCGCAGGGGCCGATATTTCTGCAGAACAGTTCCATCAAATAGAGGAAGCTACGCCACGACGAATTGCTGCGTTTCTGAAAGCCGAAGGAGTCCATTGCCCTACTAGATGGGGGTCTAATAAAGGGGCTGTTTAGGGTACGTCTATACCGGCCTCCAACTGCTATAATAAACATTAGGAAATGAATCAGCATACATGAGGTTAAAAGTTGAAGATTCGCTTTGAGGCAGCTAGACGTCCTGCGGCACGTGACACAACCCGATGCTTTCTGCCTACTAGCTGCGTTTCATAGCTCTTATTTGCATCCCTGAATAATGCTATATGTTCCTGCAGCATCCAGACACATAAGCAGATTGGGGCCCCCCAGCACCTAGCAGGTGACCCCTCTCACATTACCCAGCCTGTGTCTCTGGTGACCAGCAGGGATGCAGAACACTTTGTTATTCCAGCGACAGATGCCGTCAGCACGCACATTCTGTTCCTTACATCTGAGCTGCTTATTTCCCAGAGGAGACATTGTCCTCCGGCCTCCCTTATTATCAGCAGGTATCTGTACAGGCTCTCGCAGGGTCACATTAATACACATGAATGCTATACGAGCAGATGTATGCGGCTCCTCCGAGACCCCAGGATTACAAGAGCGGGTGTACATCAGGGACTCTTTACCATTATCCTCAATGAATGCTAAACTGAATGATGTAGGAGATAGAAGAATCCATCATCACCCTCTTATCTACTCCCAATGTTCTCAATGGATCCTGGAGATGGTAAAGGGGTGCGCCACTACGGACATCCTCTTTTGTTAGAAGATTCAGCCAACTGATGTAGAAGAAACTTCAAGGAAATTATGAGGAGAGCCCACTTACACTCATTGTCAAACCAGTCTAGAAGGAGTTGTCGGATGGATGAAACATTCTCTCTGTGAGTGTAACGTTGTTATAAGTAAGGCAGCTTTCACATCTGCACTGGGGATTCCATTTTTGTGCTCCATAAGGAGCAGGTCAGGGGAATCCCTGTGGATGAACAGTTCCATCCCCAACTGCCGGGCTTTTGGACATTTTTTTTTCAGCTGGATCTGCAACAGATCCTCCGTCTGGGCCGCCTCTAACTTGGAAACAAGATGTGATACGGTGGACATGGAGGCTCTAGTACCCTGCTGGGCCCCCTTAGCTTGGATACAAGATGTGATAGGGTAGGCATTGAGGCTCTAGTACCCTGTTGTACTGCCTTTAGCTTGGATACAAGATGTGATATGGGCGGGCAAGGAGGCTCTAGTACCCTGTTGTACCACCTCTAGCTTGGATACCACATGTGATACGGGTGGGCATGGAGGCTCTAGTATCATGTTGCACATGTAATGGGTGCAGTGAGACAAAATGTCCTTCAGCCAAGTGTTTGCAAATGGTTCTGACAGACACAGGGGTGTAGTGATAGTGCCCCCTGTCTCTGGATGGCGGACAACAAAACAGGTGTAGCTATTTGTGCTTGTCGGACGATCAGACGTTCCTCTCTACTGGTGGTCTGTCGGGGGTCCTGAGCCCGGTCACCTTGTGTGCCCTTACACATCCACTGGTCCCAACATCTCCTAACAGTCTGGTCAGAACGGCCCAGGTGGGGGATAATTAGCTTGCTTTCAGCAGTTCATATTAGATGACCTTGTGATAAATAGTTACATTTATAGGCATCACTTCTGCATTCTTCTCAGGGAATTGGTACAAGAAAACTACATTTGTACACTTTGCTGTTCCGTACAGCTTTCCTCCCTAGCTGTGCCTATGACTGGCTGACTTAGTTCCTTTCCTTTTCTTAGCATCTCCTCTTCTCCTTTTCCCTCTGATGCTCTCAGTTAACAGTTCTTGCCCTTGAGTACTCACACTTGAGATGTTATTCCTTCCCACAACACTGGCTGCTCTGCAATGACTTGGAAGAGGCTTCTCCTTCTGGTCTCCTTCAGTCTCCTCTGAGCTGGCTAGACTGACTTAGCTCTGCACACTCCTGTCTCTTTTATACGGCCACACTAACCCAGCCTGCATAGGGGTTCTAAGCTGCCATATCCAGGCCCTCTATCTCACTGGCCCTGGCTGAACACTCCCCCAGCTGTTGCTAGTTGACCTGCACTCAATAGGGGCTGGAGAATATTACCAGCTAACCTTGTACAGTGGCATAATTAAACATCCCAATAAGATGAAAGCTTCAACTTTATAATGCATGACAATAAACATCAATTAACTCTTCACATAACCACAGAAGTGCTGGAGTACCCAACTCTGGGGTACTACAGAAGAAAAGGGTCACTACACACAAGGAGCTTATGAAAGCCTTTTATAGGCCAAGGGGGAACCACTTTTAGGGCCTCAGGTGAAAAGACCGTTCATCTCATCACACCACAACTCGAATCATATGTAAACCTGCCTGAGATGGAACTGCATGCTAAGTTTTACAGGAAAGCGACAACTTCTTCTAGCTCAATGTGCAACACCCCAGAGGGGTACTCTGAACACCTGACCAACGTGGAGAGCTGGGAGGGTAAAGTATTGGCTTGTCACTGCGGCACTTACCAGGGACTGGTACCAGAGGGATGACATGCAGCCAAGGCCAGAGCAGGATTGCAGGCCAGCTTCGATACCCCTAGGATAGGGAATGCCAATAAACGGGATGATGGGGGTAGTAGTTATCACGCGTGACGCCACCGTTCCCACACACCGGTATGCTACACGATGGAGAATAATCACAGACACTTGTGTATAGTACCGTTCCTCAGGAACAGTTAGGGTCCGGTATAAACTTTACTTGTAATAAACTTTGGCAACCCTTATTCACAGTAATGCAGCTACAATTCTTCACAGTAAAAGTAGACTAGACCTCAGAGGTCAGGGAGGGTACACAGGATGACACCGGTCATACAGTTTGCATTATCAGTCAGGTACCGCTCCTGGACTGGGAGCACTCCAGAGGAGGAAGAGGGGTAGGGGTCACTCCACAGACACTCTGGCACCAATTATCTATTTGAAGGAATAGCTCTGACACCCCACACGGAAGATGCGTGGGTGTGACCTGTACCTGTTCTCTATACAGAATTACTTACGAGTGCTCTCTCTCTTACGGTTTTGGGACTCACTCCACCCACATCCAGTTTTCAGTCACTATGGGATATCTCTCCTCTTCCTCCATCTTCACCACAAGGAAGCTGAAGGTGCTTTCATGTGGCTCTGTGTTGGGTCAGGAACTACCACTGAAGATTGAACTTACCTCCACACCTTCCCTGCTCTCAAGCACTCCTATTTATACCTTCACTCATACCACATGACATGACAGACTGATACATCTACATGCCGGCAATGATTTTATTAGAGTTAACCTCTCAAGCGCTGCAGCCGTGCAACACACACACTGGAAATGACAGGACAAGCCTTGCACAGTGCATCTACATGAGACAAACATGTATGACATTTATGGAGGGGACCAGGATGATGTACTGGGCCACTACAAATGTATTTTGACAAAGGGTTCATTCACATGGCTGTGATTTCGGCATGTATTACGCGCGATGCATGGCCACATGACATGCAGTGAATGGAGTCAATGAAAGTAAATGTAAACCCTGCGTATTGATACGCACAAGCAAAAGATCGCAACACGCTCTATTTCACTGTGTATCACGCAGCGTGAGCCCTATACTTTTCTATGGGCATCTTATGCAACTCTGCCCATACACAATACATAGCGTATGGGCGGCGATACATATGCAAACCTGCAAAAAAGACAAAGTCACACTGCGCATGACTGTGTGCGTGAGATACAATACCATCTCACACAGACCGGTAAAACGTTGCGGGACTCCCGCAGTGTCGGTCGCGTGAATGAGGCCAAAGAGTATATATAAAACAGCCCATTCAGAGCCCCTAAACAACTGCAGACCCCATATATACAGATCGAGCCTCTGAAATGGAGTGATTAAAGGGCTTCTTCACGTGGGCATGTTTTAGTCCGTTATGCGGCCATGCCACCT
Organism: Eleutherodactylus coqui; assembly: GCF_035609145.1. NCBI lineage: Eukaryota > Metazoa > Chordata > Amphibia > Anura > Eleutherodactylidae > Eleutherodactylus > Eleutherodactylus coqui. Next base: position 43,719,941 of record NC_089841.1, read on the forward strand.
AACGGGCCGAAATGAAAGCATTGATTTCAATGGTTTCGTGTTCATTAGCGGTATTAATAGTACGTGCGGGAAAGATGGGGCACGACTTATCTACCCTCTTTTTTTATTATAAAACTTGCACACTATGGCGCAGACTTTCAATGGCCCGATAAAAAAATCCCCAATTCATACACAACTCCGCTCCGTAGCAGCCAAGTTATAGGTATGCTGTATCAGAGCAGCTATTAGATGGCAGTGCAGCTGCAGGACTGACACTTGCTGCGCTATTTTGTCCAGTAAGTTGCCGGTAGCCCAAAGGATCCCATTCTTGTCACTAGGGGGAGTCCTATATAAATGGACAGGACATGAGAGAAAACTTTTCAGCACCTCCCTAATGACTGTTATGTATGAGTACAGCACTGCTCCTCAGATGGGGTCCGCCATAGCCCATAGTTCAGAACGTGGTTTGAGCATAACAAATGTTTTGTCCTCGCAGGTTGCTTAATAACTTCCATAAACCGTCATTTCTATGCAGAATTCAGCTCTTCGGGCATGTCTCATACATATTTCATCTACTTGTTATGGCGCCTCCTGTTGTTACATACTTGCTATGGTGCACCCTGCTGTTATACATGTTATGGCGCCCCCTGCTGTTACATATGTGTTATGGCACCCACTGCTAGAGGCATAACTTGAAGCTTCTGGGCCCCAGTGGAAAGAGGGCCCCCAACTATAATGCTTTATTCATAGTACTGGGCTCCCTATATGCCACCTTTGTCACGAAAAAATACCAACCATGGTTAAAAAAGGGGGCGTGGCTTATTATGGCATATTATTTGATCTCCGGGCACCCAGTGGCCTCTAGTGATCGCAGCGTTGCTGGCTCCTCCGTCACTTGACACAGTGGCCCCAATTGAAATGGCCATCCCCACAGTGGCCCCAGTAGAAATAGCGAATCCCACACAGTGGCTTCAGTAGAAATAGCGACCCCCACAGTAATATTAACCCCCCTCAGTAATAATATTAACCCCACAATAATATTAGCCCCTATAGCAATATTAACCCCCCTCCAGCAATATTAACCACCCCAGCAATATTAACCACCCCTCAGTAATAGTAGTAACCTCCCCTCAGCAATAGTAGTAACCCCCTCAGTAGTAATAGTTCCCCCCAACCCATATACCATAAGACGCACCCCCTACTTCCCACCCAAAATTCTGGAAAAAAAATTTACACAAAAATAACTCCTAACTACACTACACTACACCTAAAAAAAACAAACACCAATACTCACCTACCGCCGTCGTTCTGGTGCGCTTGCGGGTCCCCGTCGCTCCTGCAAGCTGCCACGATGTCCTCTGTGCCGGCAGAGCATTTCTTTCTGGAAGCGGGGCTTGAATTCCCTGCCTTCAGTAAAGATAATGCTCTGATTGGCTAACCAGCACCACGGCAGCCAATTAGAAGCTGACGCTGGGTTAACCAATCACAGCCATTCAATAAGGTCACCAGGCCGGTGAATTACCGGCCGGGTGGCAACTCCACCTGCATCCCCTATAGTAATGCCCCTGCCCACTGCTGTTATATACTTGTTATGCCACCTCTTGCTGTTACATACTTCTGTTGGCGCCCCCTGCTGTTATATAATGGTGATGGCTGCCCCTACAGTTATATACTTATTATAGTGCCCCCTGCTGTTACATACTTGTTATGGTGCGTCCTGCTGTTACATATCTGTTATGGCGCCCCTTGCTGTTATATATTTGTTTTTTGCGCCTCCTACTGTTATACACTTATTATGGCACCCCTTACAGTTATATATTTGTTTTGGCGCCTCCTACTGTTATACACTTATTATGGCACCCCTTACAGTTACCTACGTGTTATGTCGTCCCATGCTGTTACATACTTGTAAGGGTGACTACCCACTAGCGTTTTTTTTCACTGCGAAATTCGCAGCATTTTTTTTCTGCAGGGGGTCTATGGGACTTGTAATGTTAAAATCGCGATCCGATCGCGATTTTAGCTTTACAAGTCCCATAGCCCAAAGACCCCTGCAGGAAAAAAAAACGCTGCGAATTTCACAGTAAAAAAAAAGCGAGTGGGTAGGCGCCCTTATGGAGCATTCAACTGTTATATATTTGTGATGGCGCCCCCTGCTATTACATAATTGTTATGACACGTCCTGCTGTTACTTGTTATGGCGCACCCTGCTGTTATATAATTGTTATGACATGTCCCTCTGTTATGGCACCTAGATGCTGTTGCATAATTGTTATAGCGCCCCCTGCTGTTACACACTTGAGATGGTGCCAAAACAAGTAAGGTATGTAACAGCAGGGGGCACCATAACACGTATGTAATTGCAGGGGGGTCACAACATGTATGTAACAGCAGTGAGCACCATAAGTGTGTAACAGCAGGGGGCATCATAACAAGTAACAGCATGGGGCGTCACAACAATTAACAGCATGGGGTGTCACAAGTATGTAACAACAGGGGGCGCCATAACAAGTAACAGCATGGGGCCTTATAACAAGTATGTAACAGCAGGGGGCACCATAACAGGTAACAGCATGGGGCGTCACAACAATTAACAGCATAGGGTGTCACAAGTATGTAGCAGCATGGGGCGTCACAACAAGTATGTAACAACAGGGGGCGCCATAACAATTAACAGCATGGGGCGTCACAAGTATGTAACAACAGGGGGCGCCATAACAAGTAACAGCATGGGGCGTTATAACAAGCATGTAACACCATGGGGCGCCATATTTGTGGGAGCATCTCCTACACAATGTGTAAACTAGGAATACACGTTTTATTGGACTTGCTCGGTGGGATACAAGGAGGTGGCACTGCTCCTCCGTGGTCGTGGGCTCTGCACCGGCCCGGCTCCCCTATCAATGCTTTATTAACCGGCTGGATTTATGGTATATTTATATCTGGGTATTTGCGAGTCTCTCCATATTTCCCTGACGCCGCGCGGCCTCCTCCAAGCCTCTAATGACTTCCATATGCCTATTTTAAGAAGATGATTTCAAAGCAGCAAAAGTCCTTGACGGATTGGCTCAACGAAAGCTGGAATATTCTGTAGTCACAGATGTCGTTTCACATTTCACAAGACACCCACTGTTTGATTCTGGGCGTGTAGCCAAGGTGACCTACCTAATACCTCACTAAAAAGAGCCCAAAATAAGTTGAACTTTGCTGCCACGCTGAAGCGTAATCACTTTTATTCCTCCTCTTCGGCTCCGCAGCACAAAACACCACCAAAAATTAATATGACAAATCTGTAAGAGGAAGACGCGCCGGGGTGAGATGAGGCTCCTTGTGAATAGCATGCCGCCGCTGGCGGCAGATACGTGCAGGAGGCATGCGGAGCCGGATCTACGGGCTCAATAGCCGCAATTCCACGCTATTTACAAAAAGAGGCGACTGGATGAAACCTTATGTGATAGAATAGGAAAAGCCATTGACATAGAGTAAAATTTGACAGAAGGTCTTACAGCAAGGGGCGCCATTAGACAGCTCCACAAGGCACTCTCACAAGGCACACTCACAAGGCACACTCACAAGGCTACTGAACGGCCCATTGGTATAGTAAGGCAGCAATATGGAATTAGAATATACATGGGCACACCAAAAGTCCTGGGATAGCGGTATGTAAGTTGGTTATCAGATAACGCTTGGGGACGCCCACACTGTATAAGTTGTGAAGTGTTATCTGATAAATGAGGTTGAACACTGCCCACTGTGCTAATGGCAAGGCGACAGGAATGATCAGAGTTGGAACGAGGCCTGATGGCGGGTGCCGGACGGATGGGACATTCCATTCTTGAAATTGTGCGGGCATTTAGCATTCCTCAATCCACAGTGTCACGTGTGTACCAGGAAGATGTCATAGAAGGCATCACCATCCACAATGGACGGCGCAGTGGCCAACCACGGCTGCGTCATGCGGTGTCTGTGTAGTGGCCCAGAGTTACCAGGCCACCTCCATGAGTATGAATGTTTGTCTTGTGCTTTTCTATTGTCAGTGTCTTCTATGTGAGTGCATTTGATGTGTATTGCACCTCTGCAGCACTGAATTGGTTAATGTATGGGTTATGTCTGGAGAATGCATCTTGCTGTGTGTCACGTGATCATGTTATATATATATATATATATATAAATAAAAAACAAAGCACAAACTTGCGATTTTTGTGCGATGTGATTTTAACATTAGAAAGTCCCATTGACGTCTGCATTAAAAAAAACGCAGCATTAAAGGGGTTGTCCCGCGCCGAAACGTGTTTTTTTTTTTTTCAATAGCCCCCCCGTTCGGCGCGAGACAAACCCGATGCAGGGGTTTAAAAAAAAAAAAACAGATAGTACTTACCCAAATCCCCGCGCTCCGGTGACTTCTTACTTACCTTGCGAAGATGGCCGCCGGGATCTTCACCCACGGTGGACCGCAGGTCTTCTCCCATGGTGCACCGTGGGCTCTGTGCGTTCCATTGCCGATTCCAGCCTTCTGATTGGCTGGAATCGGCACACGTGACGGGGCGGAGCTACGAGGAGCAGCTCTCCGGCACGAGCGGCCCCATTCAGAAGGGAGAAGACCGGATTGCGCAAGCGCGTCTAATCGGGAGATTAGACGCTGAAATTAGACGGCACCATGGAGACGGGGACGCTAGCAACGGAACAGGTAAGTGAATAACTTCTGTATGGCTCATAATTAATGCACAATGTACATTACAAAGTGCATTAATATGGCCATACAGAAGTGTATAACCCCACTTGCTTTCGCGGGACAACCCCTTTAATGCAGCGTTAAAAAAACGCTAGTGGGTAGAAGCCCTTAGGAACAGTTAATGAGAGAGTTTTGCCAAGAGTCTTCTTGCAAAAGTCTGTCTGCAAGTCAGTCTATGCAAGTAAGTCATGGAGAGAACATCTGCTGAGTAGAAAAACCTGTGCCTCATCTTGTTAGGAAGCCCCGGATGGAAGAGGCTGAACAACGGCCTGATGTGTGCCCTGAGCCCTATTCACCCTGGCCTCCTTGCTATGGAGGACTGAGAGAGTGAGAGGAGCTGCCATGCAGCGCTGAGTGCTACTTCCAAATGTGAATGTTGACCAGTAGAGAGTTGGAGAGAGAAAGAGAGTGGCCGGGAACAGAACCCCACAGATAACTGGGACTGTGGACTTTTCTGTCATCCTGTGAATCCTCCCTGTCACACCACTATTGGGTCTGCACCGGTGTCCTCCTGGCATATGTAAAGTTTTTGGACTGTAACAGTTTATTTGAGTAAACGAGCTCTACCGACCATTCACGGTTTTGCTCAAAAAAGTTATCCCTGCGTGTGGACTATTTATTTCCTAACTTCTGGATTCACTGCAGAGGACGGAACAGTGGCGTCACGAGTGACAAAGACTTAAGGTAAACCTCAAACTATGTCCCCCAGCAGTAACTTGGACGGGTCCCGTGCTACCACGAGGAGAGGAGATGGTAGAACCCCATGACAAGGCCGCTATCTACTCTGCTCACTCCTCGACTGTGGGCCCGCTCCGCAGATGCTGTATCTGGCTAAAATTGTCCTTGTGAACAGATAAGCAACTCTTGCAGAAATCACATCCGCATTCAGTGCAGAAGGCCAACATGTATATCCCGCAGGTCAGTGCAGAGTTCTTTAGCTTCTATGGGATATGGGAGCAGAAGACCCACCAGAGCGCCTTTGCTATCCCAGAGCCTCACGTGGGCTTGTGAGGTTGTTAACTGGACCGTAGTGGACTGGCACCATGTGGCTTAGTCAGATGAGTTACAGTACTAGTAGTTTGGGGCTGATGGTAGGGTTGGTGTGTGGTGCAGACCCCATGAAGCCATAAACCTAAGTTGTCAACAAGGCACTGTGTAAGCTGGCGATGGCTCCATACGGGCGTAGTGTGTGTTCTCATGGCACGAGTTGGGTCAACAGGTCAGCCTAAACACATCATTGACTGGTGCCCACTACATTTCACTGCTTTGTGACCATATGGACTTCATGTACCTCACAATGATCCAGCAGGATAATGCACCATGCCATGGAGCCCAAGTTGTCCACAATTGGTTTGAGGAGCATTCTGTAGAATTTTTATGAATGGTGTGGCCTGCACATTCCCCAGACATGAGCCGAGCCAAGCATTATATGGGATATGGTGGAGAGGCCTATTTCCTCCCTGAGATCTTGCACCTACAAATACCACAGAGCTGTGGGCAGCTATCCAGAAGGCTCAATATCCTTCCAGATGTTTTGTGGAATCAATACTTTGTCAAGTTGTGCACTTTGCCAGGCTAGAAGGGGTCCTACATGATATTGGTTCCTGCGCCATGACGTTTGGCATGTCAATGTACATACGTTATCTCTATTACTACGCTGATTGCTCTTAAAACAGACTCCATCAGCTGTGCGATGGTCCAACTTAAAGAAAATCGATGGATCACAGGACATTCTTTGGTACATTAGGCCACAAATAAGAGCCAAGGCAAGACTGCATGGGCTCCAGCTCAACTTGCCTGAAGAAAGCTTGGCACAATGGTTCAGGAGCAGGGGTCTAAAGTGGTGGCAGCTACAGAGGTAAGTAATAGCAATGGACCCTCAACATCCGCACAGGAGGCAAAATGGGCGGTCATTGCCTGTTGGCTATCAAGGTGGCTGGGTTTAGTAGTGATATAGTCCTCAGTAGTACAGAGAAAGAAGTGAAGGCTTGCATTGTCTGTACCGTTCGTGACGGATACAGTAAAACGGCGAATGAGGCCACCAGGTTGTTTGTCAGACAACAAGACCATGAATTTATAGAAATCCAATGCAGGGGATTATATTGGCGCAATGGGCTGCACCTATCTCTGATCGCAGGCAGGGAGCCTGTGGGAACCCCCTCCGAGAAGGACACTCATACCCTTGTGAAACGCTGGGTAGATATTTCTGTGGGCACTACGTACACAGTCCAGTATTACCGTCCTTCCTGCTGCCAGGTGTAGCGCCGCTACTAAGGGCAAGAAGAAATCTAATGCTATAAGATTAAGAAATACAGATTAAAAAGCAAAAACATTTGGTGATTTTTTTGGCTGTTCCTGTGAATATGAGTCACATTAATGCGCGCTGCAAAAATGACGGCAGTTTACACAGAAGTTCTGAAAAAGAGGAAACGAGAAGCAACACAGGAATAAAAAAGAAAAAATCATCAAGTCCCACCACAATGACTCTCTCATCGACCGCCGACTGACCCCCCTTATTACTGTGCCTACAGCTGAATGTCGCCATCTGCAAGTTCTATAAGGGTGCAATCACACGGGCGAGAAAACGGCAGCAATGCTGCGAAATGGAAAAAATTGCAGCAATGTTCTATTTTCGCGGAAGTTTCACACATGAATGGAACATGCAGACGTGCCGTCTCCCGTACATCACACACGGATGAAGCGTCCCTGTGCTGTGCGATGCGAGTTACTTCCGAGAATATCAGACGCGGCTTGCTCTTATCCATGTGAATGCACCCTAATGCCGGTTTCAAACTAGCGATAAAATGAAACCCATGATTTTCAATGGTTTTCTTCACATTTGCGATGGTTTCACTTCTGAAATGTTGCGTGAAAATTGTTTTTTTTTTTAACCCTTTCCAATCCAATTTGTATCCTGGTTTTCCTAGGGGGCTTACTCTTTTTCTGACAACGGCGCTATCTGCTGGCTAAAGCCAGTACTGCATGAGGTGACACATTGGATAGGCTCCAACAGCAGAGAGTCTGGCAATATACAGTAAGAGAACCCCGACGGACGTCTTCCAACATCGAAGCTGTACAGCCTTAAATCATAATGTCTTTAGACGTCAGACAGTGGATTGGAAAGGGTTAATATTAGAAACTCCTATTGCGAGAAAATTGCGAGAACGTTGTGCGAAAAAAACGCGTGAGAAAATTGCAAGCAGCAGCAATATTTTTGCAAGAAAAAGCAATGCTGTCGCTCAAAAAATCGTGGGAACAAAGATGCGATTTTCTTACGGCAATATCACGATCGCCCCCGTGAAACTACCCCTATTTGTCAGTGGGGTGTTTTGTCTATGGAGATTGCATGGCTGTGTGCTTTTGCAGTAGGTGTGGCTGAAATACCTGAACACGATTTTTAAGAGTGCTAAGGCAGTAGAAATGCAGTCCTAAGCTCTTGCTCACCATCTGAAGATTGTGAGTTCAATCCCCGCATGGTTCAGGTAGCCGCATCAAGGTTGACTCAGCCTCCTATCCTTCCGAGGTTGTTAAAATGAGTACCCAGCTTGGTGGGGGGGGGGGGGGTAAAAGATATTATTCTTGTCTTAAGTAGCCTCAGCAGAGTCCTTTAGAAGTCAATCAGATCCATCAGTCACCATTTATATCCATAGGATAACAGTGACTTCCGCCGGCAGCATCAGCCTTTGTTGGGTGACTCAGGAGCTAGTACAATGGCAACCAGCAGCTGTTAATGACACAACCTCCTTAACTACACTTATATTTTTTCAATTTGAGTGGCATGTATTTTTAAAGATGTTGTCCAAGACTTTACTATTGATGACCTATTCTCAGGAAAAGTCATCAATAGTTGAACAGCAGGGGTCCATCACTCAGGACTAGAGATGAGCGAGCGTACTCGGATAAGCACTACTCGCTCGAGTAATGTGCTTTATCCGAGTATCGCCGTGCTCGGGGCTAAAGATTCGGGTGCCTGCGGCTGACAGGTGAGTCGCAGCGGGGAGCAGGGGAGAGCGGGCGGGAGAGAAGGAGAGAAAGATCTTACCTCCGTTCCTCCCCGCTCCGTGCCGGCACCCGAATCTTTAGCCCCGAGCACAGCGATACTCGGATAAAGCCAATTACTCGAGCGAGTAGTGCTTATCCGAGTATGCTCGCTCATCTCTACTCAGGACCCAAATGATCAGATGTTATATGGCTTGCTGTCATCGCAGATAGAGCCAATAGCAGTACAGTAGCCTAGGTTGGTATTGCATTGAATTCAAGGGGAGCTGTGCCTGCATTACCAATCCCAACCACTGCAATACGTACAGAGCTGTTTGCTTCCGGTTCTGTCAGCACTGACAGTGAGCTGGATAACAGCTGATCAGTAAGGATCCCGAATAGCAGACGCCTGTCGATCAATTATTGATGACCTATCCTGAGCTTAGGCCATCAATAGTTCAGACTTTGGCAACCCCTTTAATAGTGTGCAGGAGGGGTGAGCGTGACCCTGCTCCCCTCTTATTGAAGTGGCTCTGTTGCTCTGACAAGTGACCAAATGGCCTCCTAAGTCCAGCCTGCCCCCTCAGGCCAGTGATGCGACTGAGAGGGGGACAGGGAGAGATGATACAGGTGCTGTGAAGCTCCACCACTTGATGATGTTATCTGTGACGTGGCCAGTGCACCACCACTGTAGAGACAGCCCCATGCAGGGAGGAATGGAAGGCTTAAGACCTGCCTCTGTAGAAGGCCCAAGAACCTTCTTGGCACCTCAGGCGTCCTATATAAAAAAGGGATGGGTGCTGTGCCACAAGAGCAGCAGCAGGCGCAACACAGAGTGCAGCTGCCACAGGAAGAGTCAGTGGTCATTTCCCCATGTTGTAGGGGCACTGCCAGGGGCCACGTGACCGAAATCGACAATCACAGCACAATCAAAACTGAAGCAAAAGGACACACCATGTGGAAGGAGAGTGAGTATTCAGCCTCTAAGCACCCTAGACCTGAATAAGGATCAAGCTGTCTGACACGTGAGACCGGTCTCCGACAGACTAAGTGTCCTTAATTTAGGGACTATGATGGTCAAAAGTGGACTGGGGGAGTACTTCCCGATGTAAAGGGAGGGCAATGCACTTTGCAGTAATGGTGTCATGCAGCAATGAGGTGTATGTGAGATGGGTGTGATGCACTGGAGATGTACCTTTGCACCTATGGTGCGTTGAGTCCACAATGCTGCGGAATTTCAAAAGTATAGTAAGCCGAGTTATAGAGATGCCTTAGAAGTGCTTTGTCTCCTGAAATCGATCTATGTTGATAAGTGTGTTTAATCCGTAATGTTTAAACACTAGTGTCCTCAAAAAGAGTGAAACCAGGCATGTCAGTAACGTGTATTGGTTCACAAAATACTACCTCTGTCTCCGTCTGTCAGCTGCTGCGTCAGTATATATCATGTCACTTGGGCGCCTCATCCACGACTCATTTCAGGTGACTCCATGCAAAATCACAAGGATTCCCTTCTTTTTCTTCTAAACCAAAAAGAGGGGCGCATTATTGGGATGTGAGAAGCTGGATGGTCGTATCCATCAATTGTTCCCCTCCAGCTGTTTTGACCAGACTGTTAAGGGGTGTTGGGATCAGTGGATGTGTGGGAGCACACAAGGTGACCAGGCTCAGGATGCCCCCTAGAGGCCACCAGTAGAGAGAAGCATCTGAACAGACTGTTAGGGGGTGTTGGGACCAGTGGATGTGTGAGGGCACACAAGGTGACTGGGCTCAGGACCCCCCGACAGACCACCAGTAGAGAGGAGCATCTGACCAGACTATTAAAAGGTGTTGGGACTAGTGGATGTGCGAGGGCACACAAGGTGACCGGGCTCAGGACCCCCGACAGACCACAAGAGAGAGGAACATCTGACCAGACTATTAAAAGGTGTTGGGACTAGTAGATGTGTGAGGGAGCACAAGGTGACCAGGCTCAGGACTCCCCGAAAGACCTCCAGTTGAGAGGATTGTCAAACCAGACTGTTAGGAGGTGTTGGGACCAGTGGATGTGTGAGGGCACACAAGGTGACCAGGCTCAGGTTGCCCCAACAGACCACCAGAAGAGAGGAGCATCTGACCAGACTGTTAGGAGGTGTTGGGACCAGTGGATGTGTGAGGGCACACAAGGTGACCGGGCTCTGGACGCCCAACAGACCACCAGTACAGAGGAGCATCTGATCGTCCAACAAGCTCAAGCAGCTCCAACTGTTTCATTGTCCGCCATCCAAAGACAGGTGGCACTATAATTACACCCCTGTGTCTGTCAGAACCATTTCTAGGCACTTTGCTGAAGTACATGTGGTCTTATGGCACCCATTACATGTGCGGCCTTTGATACCCATCATCGCCTTCTTTTGCAGTGGTGTCGTGAACGTAGAAACTGGACGCTACGGAGTGGAACCGGTTGTCTTCAGCAACGAATCCAGGTTTAGTTTGGGCGCTGATGACAGTTGTGTTTATGAACCTTGGGGTGAACGCTTCCATCCTACCTTTGCTGTGGAGCAGCACACTGCCCCCTGCTGGTGTGATGGTCTGGGGGGGCCATCACATACAACAGTTGGTCCCCCCTAGTAGTGGTACGAGGGACAATGACAGCTCAGTGATATGTTCAGAACATCCTGCAGCCACATGTGTTCCCCTCATGGTAGCTTCCAAGAGGTTTCCAGCAGGATAATGCTCGGCCGCACACACAAGGGGGTCACAGGAATGTCCCCACAACATTGTCACACTTCCGTGGCTGCCCGGTCGCCAGATTAATCACCAATAGAACATGTATGGGACCATCTGGGATGCCAACTGTGGCAGCCTATGAGGCTAAAGGCTCAGTTACAACAAATGTGGAGCAATATGCTGCAGATACCATATGGGACCTATATGTCTCCATGCCTGTATCATATCTTGTATCTAAGCTAGAGGTGGTACAACAGGGTACTAGAGCCTCCATGCCTCCGGTATCACATATTGTATCCAAGCTAGAGGTGGTAAAACAAGGTACTAGAGACTTCTTGGACCGCCAGTATCACATATTCTACCCAAGCTAGAGGCATTACAACAGGGTACTAGAGCCTCCATGCCCTCATGAATCACATCTTGTATCCAAGCTAGAGGCAGTATAACTGGGTACTATAGCCTCCATGCCCCCTGTATCTCATCTTGTATCCAAGCTAGTATTGGTACAACAGGATACTAGAGCCTCCATGCCCGCATGCATCACATCTTGTATCCAAACAAGGGGGTACTATCGCCTCCATGTCTGCCTGTATCACATTTTGTATCCAAGCTAGAGGTGGTACAACAGGGTATTAGAGCCTCCTGCCCCCCGTATCACATTTTGTATCCAAGCTAGAGGTGGTACAACAGGGTATTAGAGCCTCCAGAACCCCATATCACATCTTGTATCCAAGCTAGAGGGATTGGGCGATAAATTTACAGGGTTACAATTTCTTCAGAAGAGACCGTGGAAACCAGAAAGAGGGAGGGCTATGTCTGTACATTAAATCGTACTTAATGCTGAGACTGCGGGAGGATATAGGTGCAGGAGATGAACACGTGGAATCTCTGTGGGTAGAAATAACAAAATCCTGGTAGGGGTTTTCTATAGACCACCAAAAGCAACAGAAGAAACTGAAACCTTACTATTAAGGCAGATAGAAGAGGTGTCAAACCGCAACAAAGTAATTATCATGGGAGACTGTAATTATCCAGATATAACATGGGAAAATGAAACCTGCTAATCTAATAGGGGTGATAAGTTCTTGAGAACATTAGTATTAACTAACAAACCGGACCGAATAAAGGGGGTGCAGGTTGAGGGGCACTTGGGGAACAGTGACCACAATATAATCAACTTCCAGCTGTCATTTAATAGGAAGCCTTATCAGGGAGCGACAAAAAACTAAACTTTAGTAAAGCAAAATTTGATCAGCTCAGAACTACTATCGGTAACATTAATTGGGACAATATCCTCAAAAATAACAGTACAGAGGACAAATGGGAAAAGTTCAAAAGGATCCTAATCACCTCATGTGAGCAGTTCATTCCCTTTAAAAATAAAAGAACTTCAAGTGAAACGAAACCAATGTGGCTCAACAAGACTGTAAGGCGCAGTGCCCACGACCGTGACTGGCTCCACAAGCGGAATTCCGCAGTGGAGTCCATCATGCCACCCCCCCCCCCCCCCAACCCCCAGAGACCCCATACTAACCTCCGGATCTCCTGACGTCCCGCATGATGCTTCGGGGCTATAAACGAAAAAAGAACGCGTTTAAACTACTAAAACAAGAAGGCAGTGAAGAAGCACTAAAATCATACAGGGAAAAAAACTAAATATGCAAAGGAAAGATCAAAATTGCTAAGGAGGAGGCAGAAAGACTGATCGCCAAAGAGAGCAAAAACAACCCGAAACTATTCTTCAATTATATTAACAGTAAAAGGATTTGCACTGAGAGCACTGGCCCTTTAACAAATAATGCAGGGGAAATCATTGAAGATGATGGAGGGAAGGCAAACCTATTAAATAGTTTCTTTTCAAGTGTATTCACAAACGAAAAGGAAATGCCACATGAGATGCAGGGGAATAAAATGAACCCCTCACAACATATTACATACCTAATGCAGGAGGAAGTGCGGAACGGTTAAGGAAGATTAAAATCGATAAATCGCCAGGCCCAGATGGAATACACCCAAGGATACTAAGGGAACTAAATGATGAGATAGCTAGGCCGCTATATCTAATATTTATGGATACTATCAAGACCGGGGTAGTACCATTGGATTGGCGCATTGCCATTGTGGTTCCAATTTACAAAAAGGGGTCCCAAATAGAGCCTGGTAGCTACAGGCTGGTAAGTCTCACTTCAGTAACTGGAAAAATATTTGAAGGGTTTCTGAGAGATGCCATCCTAGAATACCTCAAGGAGAACAACGGAATAACTCCTCACCAGCATGGGTTCATGAAGGGTCGATCATGTCAGACCAATCTGATTAGCTTCTTTGATGAAGTAAGCTCTAAGCTGGACCTGGGAGAATCTATTGATCTCGTATATCTGGACTTCTCTAAAGCATTTGACACTGTACCACATAATGGGCTGATATATAAAATGAGACAGCTTGGATTAGGTGAAAACGTGTGTAATTGGGTAAAAAATTGGCTCAATGATAGAAAGCAGAGGGTGGTAATAAACGGTTCATACTCTGACTGGGCCACCAATGCTAGCGGGGTGCCACAGGGTTCAGTATTAGGACCCATTCTGTTCAATATATTTATCAACGACCTGATAGAGGGGCTACACAGCAAAATATCAATATTTGCAGATGATACAAAACTATATAAGACAATTAATACAACGGAGGACAATGTGCGGCTACAAACGGACCTGGATAAGCTGGGGCTTGGGCAGAAAAATGGCAAATGAAGTTCAATGTTGATAAATGTAAGGTTATGCACATGGGCAGGAGAAACGGATGTCACCAATATACACTAAATGGGGTACTGCTAGGGAAAAGTGAGATGGAAAAAGACCTGGGGATACTAGTGGATTGTAGATTTAACTGGAGCAATCAATGCTAGTCAGCTGCTGCAAAAGCTAATAAAGTCTTGGGGTGCATTAAAAGAGGTATAGGGGCGAGGGACGAGAACATTATCCTCCCACTAGATAAGGCACTTGTCAGGCCTCACATGGAATACTGCGTACAGTTCTGGTCACCGATGCTCAGGAAAGATGTTACAGCGCTGGAGGGGGTTCAAAGAAGGGCAACTAAACTAATACATGGAATGAAGGGACTGGAATACCCAGAGAGGGATCAAAATTGGGATTATTTACCCTGGAAAAAAGGTTAAGAGGCGACCAAATAACTCTGTATAAATAAATGAGGGGACAATACAAGGATCTCTCCCAAGATCTGTTTATACCCAGGACTGCTACGGTAACAAGAGGGCATCCTCTAGGGCTAGAGGAAGGCAGGTTTCATCACCAACACAGAAGGGGGTTCTTTACTGTAAGAGCAGTTAGACTGTGGAACTCTCTGCCTGAGAATGTGGTGATGACAAAATCCATAGAGGAGTTTAAGAGGAGACTTGATGTCTTTCTGGAGAGGAAGGATATTACAGGATATAGACATTAGGTGACCAGCGAGTTGTTGATCAGTTGATCCAGGGATTATTCTGACTGCCATTAGGGAGTCGGGAAGGAATTTTTTCCCCAAATGGGCTAATTGGCTTCTGCCTCTTGGGGTTTTTTGCCTTCCTCTGGATCAACAAGGAGGTTAACAGGCTGAACTAGATGGACATTGTCTTCATTTGGCCTTACATACTATGTTATGTTACGAGTCTTGTACACCTGAGCATCCAGAGGTAATAGGAGAGCCACAAGACAGATCAAAAATGACAGTTTTTGGTCAAAGCAACAGACACAAGAGTAGAAAAAAAAACCTGCACTCAAGAAGAAACGTATTTGGATAAGATTCAACCAAAACCTCTGTAGTTGTATAACGGAATATGGATTTAATATATTACAAAAAATACATAAAAACATAGAGTATTGAATGCAACGCATTTAATACTCTTTTTTAAAAAAATCGTAATATATTAAATAAGGACATATCCCGTTATACAACTACAGTTGTTTTGGTTGAATTCTATCTAAATATGTTTCTTGTTGAGCACAGGATTTTTTTCTACTCTTTTTTTCTGTTACTTTGATAGATCGGGCATTTATGGATGCAGCATTACCAAATATGTTTGTTTTTTTATTTTGATTTTTTTTTTTTCATTTAAATTTGGGAAAAGGGTTATTTTGTAAACTTTTCATTTTTTTTTTAATAATTAAAAAAACTTTTTCAAACTCATTTTTTAGTCCCCATGGGAGACTTGAACTTGTGATGGTTTGATCGCTCCTGCAGTATGTTGTGATACCATAGTATTACATCATACCATCTGACAGGCAGCTTATCAAGCCATGATATGGTTTTGAATGAAAAAGCCTTGCATTAGCATGTAAAATGTAGGGTGGCAAGTACAAGATCAGCCTGTGTTTCTCGGCCCGATAGCGCTCTCACCCCTGTAAATCCTGCCTTACAGGAACACTGGCTGCACTACTGGAAGTGACAGAAAGTGGACGCTATCACCAGCTGTCGCCAGTTTCCTGAGGAGGCAGGTGGTCAAAAATCCTTGAGTGATTGCAAAACCCCTCCAGCAAGTTCTGGTGGCAGCAGGGACTGAGGTTTCCATTTGTACAGTAAGGCAAATACTGAACACTGAAGGTCTTCATGCCTGATCTCCAATACATCCACCTCTATTGACCCAAAGCACAAGAAAAGTCACCTCCAAAATGCTGAGACCATATAAATAAGCCACAGAGGTTTGGGCTTCTGTTCTGTGGAGCAATGAAACTAAACTGAACTCTTTAGGTATATGGATAGGTGCTAAATCTGAAAAAGAAAAAATTAAGCATAGGCTGAAAACAACCCCCTGCCTCCAGTGAAGCACGGCGGTGGCTCGATAAGGCTACAGTGAAGCACGGCAGTGGCTCGGCGAGGCTACAGTGAAGCATGGTGGTAGCTCTGTGATGCTACAGTAAAGCACGGTGATGTCTCAGTGATGCTACAGTGAAGCATGGCGGTTGCTTGGTGATGCTACAGTGAAGCATGGCGGTGGCTCTGTGATGCTACAGTGAAGCATGGCAGTGGCTTGGTGATGCTACAGTTGTAGTGGCCCAGAGTTTGTGGGTCCCCTCCAGAATGTTCTATGTCTGTCTCGTGTCAATGTCTTGTCAATGTCTTGTTTGTAGGGTGCATGAAGGTATGTGTATTGGATGCCTGCAGGCATGAAAGCGTTAATGTCTGGGTCATGTCTGGAAAATGTAACATTATGTGTGTATCCTTTGTGGTCACGTGAAGGTGTTATGTATATGTGTTTGCAAAGAATGCAAGAGAGGAGTTGAGTTTTTACAACTGTTCAGCACCTATTCTGCATTTGTTAGTGACTTTATGCAAACATTTAAGTAAATGGACAAGATCAAATGTTCACGGTTTTGTTCTAAAATATACTCTTCTAGTGTTGGACTACTTTAGTCATCCACAAGATCCAGCCCTGGAGAAGGAACAGTGGCGTCACAAGTGACGACTGGACTTAAGGTAACGCCGGTTACTATCCTGGTGATCTCCCCCATCAGTAACGTGGTCGGATCCCAAGCTACCCTTAGTGTGAGGAGATAGTAGAGCCCCGTGACAAGGCCTTTCTCTACCCCGCTGTCTCCTCAGCTGTGGGCCCGCTCCTCGGATGCTGCACAGTGAAGCATAGCGGTGGCTCGGTGATGCTACAGTGAAGCATGGCGGTGGCTCGGTGAGGCTACAGTGAAGCATGGCGGTGGCTCGGTGATGCTACAGTGAAGCATGGCGGTGGCTCAGTGATGCTACAGTGAAGCATGGCGGTGGCTCGGTGATGCTACAGTGAAGCATGGCGGTGGCTCGGTGATGCTACAGTGAAACATGGCGTTGGCTCGGTAATGCTATAGTGAAGCATGGCGGTGGCTCGGTGATGCTACAGTGAAGCATGGCGGTGGCTCGGTGATGCTACAGTGAAGCATGGCGGTGGCTCGATAATGCTATAGTGAAGCAAGGCGGTGGCTCGTGATGCTCTGGGGCTGCTCTGCTTCCTCTGGCGCTGGAAACCTGCAGCGTGTGGAGGACAAGATGGATTCAATCAAGTATCTGGAAATTCTAGGAGAAATCGCCATGCTTTCTGTGAGGATGCTGAAGTTTAGGCATCATTGGGCCTTCCAACAGGACGATGATCCCAAGCAAACCTCAAGGTCCACCGAGGCTTGGTTTCAGAAGAAGTCCTAGAAGATTCTAGAGTGGCTGTTACAGTCACCTGACTTGGACTCCATAGAAAATCTTTGGTGGGATGTGAAGAAGGTGGTTGTAGGACACAAACACAAGAATGTTAGTCACCTGGAGGCCATTGTCCATGCGGAATGGACTAACACTCCTCAGGAACGCTGTCAGAAGCTGCTGTCTGGCTGTACATCACGTCTGCAATGGGAAAAAGAGCCCTACTGAGTAATAACACACTTGTCATGAAGGGGTGAATGATTCTGAGACTGCAGCAGTCAGTAAAACTGTCATTGTGTGGTGAATTTGGAGAAAGCGCTCATTATGTTGGTTGTGTTGAACTATTTAAATTGTCCTTCTTTGATTACTTTTTTGAAAACAGTTGAAATTTGGCAAATAAACCTAATTTATAATTTTGATGGCAAGTGTACATTGAATGTCCACTTTATTAGTGACCCCCATCTAGTAGTGTGCTGGACCTCCTTTGGCTATTAGATACACAGCAATTCGTTGTGGCGTCCATGGCTGTACACCCAGGATGTGCAAAGAAAACTGCACCAATACTCCACCTCCATCAGTCTGGCAGGAAGGGGTCATCGATTCATGCTGCTTGCGCCTCCCATCAGCATGGTAAGACAGAAATCTGGTCCATCTGACCAGGAGATGTTTCTCCGCTGCTCAGTGATACAATATTTGTGCTCTTTTGCCCCCTGGAGTCTCATCGTCCTGTTTGTCTTAGACACAATGGTGCTGGAACTGGTCGTCTGCTGATATAGTCCTTCTGTACTAGGGGACAGCGAGTTGTGTGTTCGGACACGTTAGTTAGCCACCAATGTTGTATTCAGCTGCTACTGAATGTGTAGCGCCTGTTGGTCAGAATGAGTCCTGACACCCTCCTCTGACCTCTTTTGGCAACAAGTTGTTTCCGTCCACAGGATCCCCTCTCGCTGGATGCTTTCCTCCATCACCCCATTCTCTGTATATGTTACGGCACTCTGCCCCCCGAGCGCCAGTTGGGGTGCCCTGATCTCCTGCACCCCACTGTCCCTGCCTACTTGCCTCGGCCCTGGCTAACCCCAGGCGGACAACTGGGCGGCAGTCCCTGCACTGGCTAGGGACCTGGCGACTACCTGGATGGAACAACTAACAGGGGACAGAGTGCCGACAGAAGAGGCAGGTGAAACAGACCAACAAAACTACGAGGTGAAACAAGGCTGGAGGTGGAGCTCACAGGCAACGAAAGGAAACTGACAAGCAACTAGGACAGACTAGAATAGACCTGACTAGAGGCTAGCAGAACCAATAACTGGCAGTGAGTTCAGGTCACTGCCAGCCTTTTAACTAAAAGCCTCCGCCCCGGGGCGGAGAGTGGGAGGAGCCGACTCTCCCCCTGTTGCATAAGGGAGGTGGATGAGAGCGGGCGGCACCCTACGGGCGGACACGCCCACGCCGCAGCACGCTGGCTGCTCCACGCTGCTGCACGCTGGCTGCTCCACGCCGCCGGGAGATCCCTGACAGCACAGCTCCGGGACGCCGAAGCCGAGCTCGAAGCGGCGCGCGCCGGCCGCGGGACCCAGCGCCGCCCTGCATGGTAACATTACCCCCCCTCTGACGGGGGACCTCCGGGCCCCCGGAAACTCGACCAGGCTTATCTGGAAAACGACGGTGGAACCGCCGTACCAACACGGGAGCATGAACATCACATGCGGCCACCCAGGAATGATCTTCTGGTGGAAAACCCTTCCAGGCCACCAAGTATTGTAGGATTCCTCGACACCGACGAGAGTCCAGTATCTCCTGGACCTCGTATTCGACTTCATCCCGGACCAGGGTGGGCGGAGGGGGACCGGAGGTGGGTATCACCGAAGGGACAAAAGGTTTCAGCAGCGACTTATGGAATACCCTGTGAACCCTCCATGTGGTTGGCAACCCCAGCTCGTAGGCGAGTGGGTTCACCACACGTGTGATGGCAAACGGCCCCACGTAACGTGGCGCCAGCTTCAAGGACGGGACCCGCAATTTGAGATTTTTAGAAGACAGGTATACCTTCTGTCCCACCCTGTAAGGTTCAGACACAGACAGACTCTTCCCACTGCGCAACTGCATACGGGCCCCCGCTGCCTCCAAGTTTCTCTGCACCTCTTTCCATACTCCCCGAAGCGTATCTGTGGCGTCATCCGCTGCCGGACAGAGCGACGGAGTAGGGATTGCTGTAAGGAAGCGAGGATGCTGACCGTATACACTAAAAAATGGAGACACCCCAGTAGAAGAACAAAGGCGGTTGTTTAGTGCAAACTCTGCCAACGGCAGGAACTCTGCCCACTGGTAAGCCTTTTCGCTGGCAAACAACCGTAAGTATTGCACTAAGTCTTGGTTCTTCCGCTCAGTCTGACCATTAGTCTGCGGGTGGAACGCTGACGAGAAGGAAAGCGACGTTCCCAGGTTTCTGCAGAAGGCACGCCAAAACTGCGACACAAACTGAACCCCGCGATCAGATACAATATTTTGGGGAACCCCATGTAGGCGAATTATTTCCTTTACAAAAATCGTGGCAAATTCTTTTGCCGAGGGTAGCTTTTTTAACGCCACAAAATGTGCCATCTTTGAGAACCGGTCGACCACCACTAAGATAGTGGTGCATTTCTGGGATTCTGGTAGGTCAGTGATGAAATCTACTGATAAGTGAGACCAGGGACTGGAAGGAACCGGTAGTGGTCTCAGAGGACCCTCCGGAGGACGCCGCCGACTCTTATTGCGAGCACAGACCGAGCAACCCCTCACAAAGTTGCGGATCTCCTGAGACATGCCTGGCCACCAGAAGTATCGGGAGCAAAGCTCCAGGGTCCCCTGGAACCCTGGATGCCCGGCGAGAGCCGACGAGTGGGACTCATCCATGACTCTAGGGCGTAGGGTCTCTGGCACAAACCATCTGCCCTCCGGCACCCCTGACGGAGCGTCCTGCTGGGCATCCTGTAGTTGAGGGACGAAGTTAGACTCTACCACTGCCACCACCACGCCGGGGGCTAAGATATTCTCGGGAGTCATGGTCCCACTGTCTGGTACCCCGAAACTCCGTGACAGAGCATCCGCCTTCACGTTCTTCTCTCCGGGGATATATGTCACGACAAAGTTAAACCTGGCGAAGAACAACGCCCACCTGGCTTGACGAGCAGTGAGTCTTTTCGCATTGGCGAGATATACCAGATTCTTGTGATCAGTATATACGGTAATTGGGTGTCTAGCACCCTCAAGATGGTGTCGCCACTCTTCCAGAGCCCATTTGATAGCCAACAATTCCCGGTTACCCACGTCGTAGTTGCGCTCAGCTGAATTGAACTTACGCGAAAAGAACGCACATGGGCTATAGCCAGACCTCCCACTGACTTCCTGCGACAATACTGCTCCTGTCCCCACTTCCGACGCGTCTACCTCAATAAAAAAGGGTAGTAGTGCGTCCGGCTGTATTAGCACCGGGGCAGTCGTGAATGCCTTTTTTAGACGGCTAAAGGCCTCAAGGGCTGCAGGCGACCACTTACCCAAGTCAGCCCCCTTCTTAGTCAGGTCGGTCAGAGGTTGAGCAATAACTGAGTAATTTCTAATGAATTTGCGGTAGAAATTTGCAAAACCTAAGAACCGCTGGAGAGCCTTGAGGTTGTCGGGTCTGACCCATTGGGAGATTGCTGCTACTTTATCAGACTCCATCTGAATCTCTGTGGGGGAAATTACATAACCAAGGAAGGATACTTGTTTAGAGCCAAAAGTACATTTCTCTAATTTGACAAAAAGTTGATACTCGCGCAAACGGGTCAGGACCAACCTCAGGTGCCGCACATGTGAATCCCAGTCAGGTGAGTACACCAGGATGTCGTCCAGATAAATGACCAGAAATACCCCCAGGAAGTCGTGGAAGACTGCGTTCATAAAACCCTGAAACACAGCGGGGGCATTACAGAGTCCAAAAGGCATGACCAGACATTCAAAATGTCCTAACGGGGTGTTGAACGCTGTCTTCCATTCATCTCCCTCTCTGATGCGAATTAAATTGTAAGCCCCCCTTAAGTCCAGTTTGGAGAACCAGTGAGCCCCTACCACCTGATTCAACAAGTCAGGAATTAGGGGCAAGGAGCACTGGTTCTTCACAGTGATTTTATTCAAGGCCCGATAATCCACACAAGGCCTTAGTGTCCCGTCCTTCTTCTCTACAAAGAAGAGACCTGCCCCGGCCGGGGACCTGGACGGCCGGATATGTCGGTTGGCCAGAGCTTCCGAGACATAGGACTTGAGGGCTTCATGCTCACGACCTGACAGATTGAATATGGCTCCCTTAGGGATGGGACCGTCGGGAATCAGGTCGATACCACAGTCCCACTCCCTATGGGGGGGCAGAGCCTTAGACAGTCGTTTGGAGAATACATCCTGAAAGTCTGACAAATACTCCGGAATGAGCACCGTATCTGCGGAGCACACAGCTATAGTAGACAGGTGATTGTGACACGATGACCCCCAATGAGTCAATTCCCGGGTGGACCAATCAAATTGGGGGTTGTGCAGTGCCAACCAGGGCATACCAAGCACCACATCAACCGACATTTTTTCCATAACCAAGAAAGACAGTTCTTCCGAGTGGAGGACCCCCACCGTGAACTGTAATCTTGGGGTCCTCCATCGTACCAAGCCTGTAGAGAGAGGGGTAGCATCAATGCTGGTAAAATGAATTGGCGTCTTCAACGCCACAAATTCCGCCATCAGAGAACGGACAAAACCCAGACTTATCAAGTTAGCGGCTGCTCCGGAATCAATAAACGCCCGCCCTGATCGGGAAAAATCCCCGAATCTAACATGACACGGTACCAAAAGTTTAGGAAGTACCTGAAGTCCTAGGCGATCCTCCCTGCAATCGCCTAGGACTCGGAGTTTTCCGCCGGTTCCGGCTGCGGGCGTTTGAGACCTCAGTGGGCAGGTTATCACCCGATGTCCAGCTTTCCCGCAGTAGAGGCAGAGACGATGCAACAAACGGATCCGGCGTCGCTCTTTGGGGTCCAGCGGGTCCACCTCCATCGGCTCGGGCGCAGAGACTGGTAAGGAGGAGGAGGGACCAGGGCCACTGACCTCCCTGACGCTACGGGTCTGCCTGTCCTGCTTCCTAGACCTGAGCCTCCTATCTGCTCTCACCGCTAGCTCCATAGCCTCCCTTAAGGACCCGGGAACGGGATGGGAAATTAACAGGTCTTTAACTGCGTCCGAGAGGCTCTGCAGAAAAATGTCCTTCAGCGCGCTATCGTTCCATGTCGTATCCCCCGCATAGCGTCTGAAGTTGGAGCAATAATCCTCCACACACGACAACCCCTGCCGCAGCGCCAACAACTGTGAAACCGCCAACCCCGCTCGGTCCGGTTCGTCGAAGATACCCCCGAGTTCCTGAAAAAAGGAGTCCACGGACTGCAGGCAGGAGGAACCCTCGGGGATGGAGAAAGCCCATGTCTGTGCCGAGCCCCGCAGCAGGGACATTATCAGCCCGACCCTCTGAGCCTCCGACCCGGAAGAACGGGGACGCATGCGAAAAAACAGGCGACACGCCTGTCGGAAAACAAAAAACTTGTTCCTCTCCCCAGAAAACACCTCGGGAAGAGGGCACTTGGGTTCGGGGCTGGTTGAGGCGTCCGACCCCTGCGACACCCCCCGCTGCTCCTGGGCCACCATGCGGGCGGATAAATCCTGGATCACAGGCACCAGGGCCTGCAGCTGGTTCGTGAGGGAACTGATCGCCTCCATGACAAAAACGGTTTTAAAGGGCCAGTTATTATGTTACGGCACTCTGCCCCCCGAGCGCCAGTTGGGGTGCCCTGATCTCCTGCACCCCACTGTCCCTGCCTACTTGCCTCGGCCCTGGCTAACCCCAGGCGGACAACTGGGCGGCAGTCCCTGCACTGGCTAGGGACCTGGCGACTACCTGGATGGAACAACTAACAGGGGACAGAGTGCCGACAGAAGAGGCAGGTGAAACAGACCAACAAAACTACGAGGTGAAACAAGGCTGGAGGTGGAGCTCACAGGCAACGAAAGGAAACTGACAAGCAACTAGGACAGACTAGAATAGACCTGACTAGAGGCTAGCAGAACCAATAACTGGCAGTGAGTTCAGGTCACTGCCAGCCTTTTAACTAAAAGCCTCCGCCCCGGGGCGGAGAGTGGGAGGAGCCGACTCTCCCCCTGTTGCATAAGGGAGGTGGATGAGAGCGGGCGGCACCCTACGGGCGGACACGCCCACGCCGCAGCACGCTGGCTGCTCCACGCTGCTGCACGCTGGCTGCTCCACGCCGCCGGGAGATCCCTGACAGCACAGCTCCGGGACGCCGAAGCCGAGCTCGAAGCGGCGCGCGCCGGCCGCGGGACCCAGCGCCGCCCTGCATGGTAACAGTATACTCTCCACACTGTTACATGAGAAAACCCCACACGGTTGGCAGTGACATCCTGGCCCCAGCTAGTCTAGCACCGATGACCCGGCCTCGTTGGAATCACTCAGATCGCTGGATTTTCCCATGTAATGTGGATTCACAGTGAAGCTGATCCACGGAGAACTTGTCGTGTGATTTTATGCTGCACTCCGGGGTCACGGGGATAGTTTCCATACAGCTAAGCATGAATCATGAGAGCGCCGGGGTCTTTAATAAAGGGGTCAGTCAGTGTATTGGGAACATGCAGTGAGGTCTTCTGGTCTAAGGTTTACAGTGGCTGCATTATGCATCTATGATATAAAACCCCTGATTGGAGGTGGAGATAAGCTTCAGTTCTGGGGTATTTGTGCTATTAATTAGTGCATTGATGCTGGTGCTTTTGATGCTCCCAGCGGCCTGGGCTGACCAGCGCGCCGCTGACACTGGTGCTGCAGCTGTTGTTGTTGCACTGTTGCTGTTGGAATGAGGTATTGCTGATCTATGGAGAAATACAGGATGCCCCTGCTGTTTCCTCTCAGAAAGTGAATGTTATTAACTTTTCCTCTTCATGTTCCAACACTTTGTTCCTTAGAGGAAAAAGAAAAATTGCCACCAACCACGACACATAACGGAGGGGTCCCTAGAATAAATAAACGCGGCGCAGCACTGATCGCTGCCACGCTGAAGACTGCTGATTGAGGAATAATTATCTCTCGGAGAAATGTGTTCCTGTTCATGTTGGTGAAAACTCGGAAGGAATACAGATTTGAAAAAGGGCAAGAACACTGATGTCAACGCCACCGCCGTGATCTGCAGAATCCCGTACGCGCCATTTTCTGTGTTCTCCAAATTGGACAATCAAGGTAGCAAGATTATGGAAATCCTTAATTGTGTAATTGCAAATTCGTCATATATCCTAAGCTTATTATCGGCATCGCTTCCTGCATAGGTGAGACCTATAACTATAAAGGATGCAGGGGATGCGGTTGCACCCGGGCCCAGGAGCCTTAGGGGGCCCATGAGGCCTCTCTTCTCCATATAGGGAGCCCCGTACTATGAATAAAGCATTATAGTTGGGGGCCCCATTACAGGTTTTGCATTGGGGCCCAGGAACTTCAACTTACGCCTCTGGGTGAGACTGATCCCCATAGTAACCGCAGGTCTGGAGTAACTGGTGATCAATGGTCCTGGGCAGTGCCAGCCTTAGGTTGGATGACACCATGTGCAAATTGTTTTTGGGTGCTACCCATCATAAGTCAAAACTATATATATATATTATATATATATATATATATATATATATATATATATATATATTGCACTATAAATACAGCACCAGAACCAAGCTCAGTAAATATAGCACCAGAACCAAGCTCAGTACATAAACACGGCCCCAAAACCAACCCCAAAACATGAATGCAGCACCGGAACCAAGCTCATAACATAAATACAGCACAAACCAACTTCAGTACATAAATACGATGCCAGAACCAAGCTCATAACATAAATACAGCACAAACCAACTTCAGTACATAAATACGATGCCAGAACCAAGCTCATAACATAAATACAGTAGCAAAACTAAGCAATTCTGGTTGCTGGGGCGCCAATGAGCTGAAAATTATGCCATAGACATTGTTAGTCGCATGCGAATGCAACTTTTTTGCATTTGGCTGTGTTTCAATAGCCAAATCACAGCTCTAAACAGCTGCACAATGGCAAGTCACGCAACTCATGTTGGAGTGCAGCCCTACCCTAAAATGGATTGTCCTAGGACAAACCCTTTTTACATGCCCCCTTTAGAGCATATGGGCATCCCCTACTCAGAACCCTCTGCTATATGGCTGGGGCTACATGATGACATGGCGTCAAGGACAGCCAAATCACAGGAAAGTTGCAGTCGCATGTGGTTTACATTGATGTCTATGGTGGAAAAAGTTGCACGTGACTTTTGACCCAAGTCCAAAATTCACCTGCGTTGGATGTTCTGCGGTCTGTTGTGTTGCGGTCATGTTAGGCCGCAGGCTACTGTAGCAGAAGCAGGTGGAGAGCGCCATGTCAAAGACACCGGGGCGGCGCTAGTTTGTCATGGCCTCTTTGAGGCTATGTGAAGGAGGCTCTGGTAATGCAGACATGTGATGCATATTAGGATGCAAGAAATGCGATGGCGCAACAAGGCACACGCTTATGATGATGCAGAAGGCAAGATGTAGAATAATGGAGAGAAACCACTAGTATGATGATGATGGTGCGAGACAATCTCTGGGTTTTAGTACATTTAAGACTAGAGATGAGCGAGTATACTCGCTAAGGGAAATTGCTCGAGTGAGCATTGCCCTTAGCGAGTACCTGCCCGCTCGAGAGGAAAGGTTCGGGTGCTGGCGCGGGGGAGCGGTGAGTTGCGGCAGTCAGCAGGGGGAGCGGGGGGAGAGAGGGAGAGAGAGATCTCCCCTCAGTTCCTCCCCGCTCTCCCTCGCACCTCCCTGCCCGCCGCCGGCACCCGAACCTTTTCTCTCGAACGGGCAGGTACTCGCTAAGGGCAATGCTCACTCGAGTAATTGCCCTTAGCGAGTATGCTCGCTCATCTCTATTTAAGACGTGTGATGCGTTCGACGCAGCTCCTACGGGGCATCTGAGGTCGAGGCCTACGGCAACAATGATGATGTATATAGCAGTTACACCGGAAGTACTGAGATAGGAAAGTATGCTGATAAAGTGAGCCTTACTGCTGCCAGGAGGAACTATTTTTAATTTTTAAAATGTACCGCCTCCTGAACTCGTGTCGCATCACCCATGGCTGCTTTCAACCTCACCTCCTTTCTCCTCCAGATTACTCTACTGCTAGGCTCCTCCCCACTCATGACCTCAGCCCCTCCCCCTTCTGGGCTGCACATGAATTCTCCTGTCAATATACTGTTATGCTCCGCCCCCGCTCTTAACTCCACCCCCTCTGGTCTGCATATGAATTCTCCCATCCCAGGATGGGTTTCTAGCGGTTGCACTAACAATATTCATTTTATACCATTCCTGGACAACCCCTTCAAATAAGTTGTCTGATTTAGAAAAACCCATTTCAATTCTGCCATTAGGGAATTCTGAGCTAATAGAGGGGGTCCTCTGTTCAGGACCCTCAAACATCTGCCAGAGCAAAGAGCAGATACAGAGAGGGACTCTTGTCCTGGAGAATCCAGCATGTAGGTGTACTGCATAGACAGCCCACTGGTTTCAGTGAGAACTGTGTAATACTTCATTTCTCCTGTGGGGGTGCTGTAGGGAAACTGCACACTGAGGCCTCCTTCACATGGGCATATTTGCAATGCAAAATTTTGTACACGCAAATACATGTGCAAATAGTTTTAGGTTCTTGATTGTTGAGGATCAACTCAGTGGGGGACCATTCTTCCCAAAAGGGAGTGTCCAAAGCAGTCAACCCCCTTAATAAAGGCGCTGTCCTAATATTCGTACATAGATAAAGCCAAGACTATGCTGCTAATGAATGTATATACTGCCCATCTATCATCATATGGAAGACCTTTCATAAGTCTATGAGCATAAGGTATGAGCAGTTGCATCATACCCCTATAAAATCATGGCGCCTTAGTAGTCGGCACTCACTGCACAGGTCATGTCTGAGATGAGATTAACTGCAAATACTGAACCCCCAGATCCCCCATAAAGCTCAAGAGGCTTTGTGTACGAGGAGTCATATATATATACAGCAAGCCAAACTGCTGCAAGTAAATGGACTAGATGGCAGGCTGCGCCCTGACTGCTCCGGGGGTGAGATGGAAAACATTTGTCAGACAGCGACACATACAACTCCCGTACAATGCCCGGCTGTGTAGCAGAGCACTGAAAATGATCCCAAAAATAACAGCACACGGAATGACAAGTCCTGGAGTCGTCCTCTTCTGGCCAGGGAGCCATAGGAATACATTGAATAGTCTCTTTATTAGACCCCTATCTAGTAGCGCGTTGGACTCCTTTGGCCTTCAGAACTGCAGCAGTTTATTATCACGTAGATTCTACTAGGTGATGAAATCGTTCTGCAGGAGTATCGGCCCCTGCGGACAGGGAGCTTCTTGCAGTTGCTACAGATTAGGTGGAGGTGCTGACATGTTCTAACCAGCTGACAGGAAGGGGTCATCGATTCATGCTGCTTGTGCCAAATTCTGGCCTCCCATCAGCACGGGGCAACAGAAATCTGGATCCATCTGATCAGGAGATGTTTCTCCGCTGCTCAGTGATACAATTTTTGGGCTCTTTTGCCCCCTGGAGTCTCATCTTTCTGTTTATCTTAAACACAATGGTGCTGGAACTGGTTGTCTGCTTTTATATACCCTAAGGAATGGCGAGTTGTGCGTTTGGACACATTTGTTGAATCATCATCGTGGAATTTGGCTGCTCCTGACTGTGCAGGTCCTGTTAGTCAGAACGATTCCTGACATCCTCCTCTGACCCCTTTCAGTGATGAGTTGCTTTCATCTAAGGGATCCCCTTTCACTGGATGTTTTCCTCCATCACACCATTCTCTATATACTCTCTACACTGCTGCATGAGAGAACTCCACGCGGTTGGCAGTGAAATCCTGACCCCGGCTAGTCTAGCACTGATGACCCGGCCTCATTGGAAGTCACTCAGATCACTGGATTTTCCCATCTAATGTGGATTAACACTGCAACTGATCCACGGTGCCTTTAGGACAGATGTAATGACCACGCATGTTCCCAAAATCCCACTCGGAAGTATAGGGCAACACGATGACAATAGAATGTGTGAGTTTCCCCATCAGCCTTGAAGCTCACAGTTGAGGGATTGACAGGGACAAGATAATGGAGCCATCTCTCTTTGTTCTCACTCGGATTAGTATTACTTGAAGTGGATGGGGCTGTGCTGCAGTACCCTACCGGAGCGCTGCTGTTCAGGGAAGGAAAGCTTTGAAGGGGAAAAGCTAAGTCATTCTGAGGATTGGTGGCATCCCAGAAGGTGACTCCCTACCGACCACAAGGTGATGCCATCACTTTTTGAGACTAGAGTAAGTCTTTAAAATTCAGGGTGGTCTCAAGCCCTGGCTACCAATCCATTCACAGCGCCCCATTAGAGGAGGTGGCTCATTGTTGGGTATGTTTAGGACTCTGTTCATATCTCTCTTGGCACAGATGTGTTCCGAGTTTATGGATTAAATAGCAGAGCATGCTGCACTACTTGGTCAGGCAAAATGCCAAAGGACATAAGGGAATCAGGATGGACCCCTCTATAGTCATTGGCTTCTGTCCAGTACAATTTGGTTCCATTATACACTGAATGATCACTGCATTAGCAACAGCTAGCATCTGGTGATCAGTAATGCTGTACCACGTGATGGCCATGTCACGATCTGTTCTCAGATAATGTGTTGCCCTCTCCTCTGTGCAGCAGAAGACAATATTTGGCAATCATGGGTAAATATGGTGACTTGAGTAACTTTGACCGCGGGCAGATTGTCGTTGCCCAGGGGTGTGGTGCCAGTATTTCTGAAAGTCACACTTGTTGGCTCTTCCCAAACCACGGTATCAAGATTGTACCAAGGATGAACCATGTACAAACATCTGACAGAGGATAAAGCAGGCCACGTGTAATTGATCATAGAGGTGAGTGTCAGGTGGCACATCTGGTATCTCAGCAATAAGATGCTACAGTGGACCAACTGATCCAGCAGTAGAACAGCAGGGAAGACAGATTTCCACAATGACTATGCAGCGTACCTTACGTCAACTGGGATTCAATAGCTGAAGACTAACAAGGGTGCCCCTGATGACCCCACGTCATCTCCAACACCACTTCGCATAGGCACAGGAAAGACATCAAGGGACCTTAGACACATGGCAGAAGGTTGTCTGGAGTGATGAATTCTGTTTCCTGCTTTACCATTTGGATGGTCGGGTCTGCATCTGGCATGAAGTCGTATCCAATGGGTGCACTCACTGCTGAGATTCAACAGTTTGGTGGTGGTCATGTCATGTTGTTTGCAGCGTTTTCCTGGCATGGCTTAGAACTGTAGGTCATCATACCACAAGCCTTCAATGGTGAACACTAAAGGGACCTGTTAGCTTACCATCTGCACCCATATCTTCAAGAAGTCTTTCCCGACCACAGTGTCATCTTTCAAAAAAGCCGTCTCATCAAGTTCGGATCACTAGGGAATGGGTGGAGGAACCCGACAATGAAGCCTTCACACTGCCTTTACCCCAAACTCACCGGAATGTAACCCCATTGAACATGTTTGGGATATACTGGAAAGGGCTGTGAGATCTGCACCACCACCTGTGCAACCAACTGATGGAGCTGGTGCAGCAGGCATGGGGTGAGCTGAATATGGATGATGTTTACTACCTGTGGAATCCATTGCCCAATGTCAGAAGGCCATGATTGCGCAAAAAGGTGGAGTAACCCGTTATTGTATAGGTGTTCTAATGCAGTGATCATTCAGTGTAGAACGACTGTTTTCCTTCATGACTTAAGAGGAAAACAGAAACTCTGTAAACAGAGCTTAAACTATGCTTGTATGCCTGACACCAGACTTCTATCTAATGTCTGTGACCATTCAAACTAATTATTATTAGCAGTCTTGTGATGATGAGGATGATAAAAGCCGTTAAACTCTTTCACCTTATGGCAGAAAACGATATTTTGTTGAGTCGGAGTTTTATTTTCCAGCAAAAAACCACAAGTTCTCAGTAATTCCTGTAAATCTGTAACACAGAAGAGTTTGTCAGTCGACATCTCTGGCAGACGAGATCCACGTTAATTATACAATGTAACGATCACTGGCGACAGTGTAAATACTGATGCGTCTCACTCTCATTAACGTGACCTTAATCGTTACGAATTTAGAAAGTTTACAAATTAATTAACGTGTAACTTATAATAAAGGCGCCTCCTGGTTTCACAGTAATAAATTAACAAGCAGTCTGGTGAGGCAAGCGAGACGGCTAAGGAGGCAAAAAAAAGAGAGAATGCGGCTAAAAATCAAGACCTTAAAGATTCAACGCACCCTTTAAATTGGTTTTCTGCTTTGGAAGTCTTTTTTTGTTAGAAGAGTCCCCCAAAATAACTAATCACAAGTGATCAGCTGTCATCTACTGAGAACCTGGTACCAAGTGTTTAATATCCCTGCAGCATCTCCGCAGGAGAAATGAAGTATTACACAATGTTTATTGAAATCATAAGGCAGTGCATGTACAAGGGGTGGGGGGGGGGGGTCTTATTCTCCCTTGTGGTGTGTCAGTTATCCTTTCACTTTATAGTGCTTTTATTGTTTTCTATGTTATGAGTGATGTCACTTTCAGAGGAGGGTCGGTGGCTGCCGACGCAAACTGGAGGTTCTTGTGCTTCCTGTTCTTCAGAGGAGTTCCATGCAAAGTAGAGCTGTGTCTTCTGGTCCTCCTATTGGATTGCGGTGTGGCACCTCTGGATACTCTTTGTGCTGCCGGAGTAGTTCGATGTTCTCGAGCCCTCCATTGTGTATTCCTGGAGTTGGTCCCTCCAATACTGCACTTCAGCTGTTATTGGGGATTGTGTGGTTACCTTTGGTGACTGTGATAGAGATGCATGTGTCCTGACCGATTGGATCCTGCAACCACAACTTCTTTCCCTCTGCAACCCATATCTGAGGTAGAGACTCAGGTGGGCTCTTTCTGGCTTTTGCTATACAAAGGGGGTAAGACTGGTCAAGGGGCATTGTGTTTGCAACTGTTCAATTACTGTACCCCAGGAAGTCCAGAGACTATTCTTACTCACCGCTCTATAAAATAAAGTAAAAGTTTTAAGCATGGAACCAATGTATGCTGATTTTGAGTATTTGGAGAGAGATGCATATACCCGGGGATATGTGCACCTGGCCCCAAGCCAACCTATAGGCCACAGTCACCTGAGAGAGGTGGTGAGACAAGAGAGATGGCAACCGGACCCTAGGCCCGAGAGGGGTGTCCCGTTACCAAGAGAGCCTGTGGAATACCATCCCTTGAGGGATACACCACCACCACCCTCAGCGCCCACAACCCTCACACATAGACCAGCTGGGTCCTCTAAAGAGGAGGATGCTTAATATTCGTCCTTCACTCCAGCCAATTGATGGACTTCCACATTGAGGAACTCTTGTCTATTAATGTTAGTCAAACGCTCTAGTAGGGCATTTGGAAAAAGTTACTTTAAACCAGACAAGAAACTTTAAATTT
The DNA here is from genome assembly GCF_035609145.1 of Eleutherodactylus coqui. NCBI lineage: Eukaryota > Metazoa > Chordata > Amphibia > Anura > Eleutherodactylidae > Eleutherodactylus > Eleutherodactylus coqui. Next base: position 43,752,148 of record NC_089841.1, read on the forward strand.
TCTTTAGAGGGATTGTACAGGATTATAGAAACATGGCTGCTTTTGTTCAGAAACAGCACCACACTGTACCATGGGTTGTGTCTGGTATTGCAGCTAATCCTCAATGAATTGAATTGAACTGAGCCCCCAAAGTATATAAAACCTACGAACATGACAAGAAGGCAGCCATGTTTTTCTAATCCTGGAAACCTCTTTAAAGGGAATCTGTGACTGGTTATGAGCACCATAAACTAAGTTAGTTCTCATAGGACAGTGGTGGTGAACCTATGGCACGCGTGCCAGAAGCGGCACGCACAGCCCTCCCTACTGGCACGCATCGCCGTCAGCCGCTCACCACGTTAATGAATACCGGCAGGGGCCGCAGCTCCCCTGCCGGCATTCACTAAGCAGTGCTGCTATGCGCGCTGATCCCGGACGCATATTAACTTTCTCTTCCCCACTTCTGCCCTAATCAGCAATTCCAGCAACCTGATTGGTTGTTTGGTGAATCAGTCAACCCAAACAACCAATCAGGTTGCTGGAATTGCTGATTAGGGCAGAAATGGGGAAGAAAAAGTTAATATGCATCCTGCCACACTGTGAAGTCAGTGTGCAGTTGGGATCCTCCTCCCCCTCCCCCAATGTCTCCTACTTGGTTCCACGAGAGCAGGGGGAGGAGGCGTCCGGCAGCACACTGAAGTCAGTGTGCACCTGCTATCAGCACTGCTGGAGGGCGCGCCAGGCAGAGGAGGAGCGCGTTTCTACAAGGAGGAGGGGGTAAGTATGTGGGTCTCAGGTGGGGAATAGGGGGCCGCTGTGGGGTGTCACTGTGTTACTAGAGGGCCGCTGTGGGGTGTCACTTTGCTACTGAGGGGCCGCTGTGGGCTGTCACTGTGCTACTGGAGGGCTGTTGTGGGCTGTCACTGTGCTACTTGGGGGCCGCTGCGGGGGAGGGGTCACTATTACCGCTGGGGGGGGGTTACTATTATACTGGGGGCCGCTGTGGGATGTCACTATTATCGCTGGGGCCGCTGTGGGGGAAGGGGGTCATTATTATCGCTGGGGGGGTCACCATTATCACTGGGGCTGTTGGAGGTGGTCACTATTATCGCTGTGGCTCCTGGGGGGGGCGGTCACTTTTATTGCTGGGGCCGCTGGGGGGGTCACTATTATTGCTTGGGCCACTGGGGGTGAGTCACTATTATTGCTGGGGCCACTGGGGGTGGTCACTATTATTGCTGGGGCCAATGGGGGTGGTCACAATTATTGCTAGGGCCACTGGAGGTGGTCACTATTATTGGTGGGGTCACTGGGGGTGGTCACTATTATTGCTGGGGTAACTGGGAGTGCTCACTATTATTGCTGGGGCCACTGTGGGGAGTCACTGTTATTGCTGGGGCCGCTGGGGGTGGTCACTATTATTGCGGAGGCCGCTGGGGGGGGGGCACTATTATCGCTCGGCCCGTGGGGGGGGGGGTCATCCTGGGTCATAGCTGGGGTATGTTTACATGAGGCGGAAGTGGTCAGGGCTGTTTCAAAATAGACCGGGTGCAGATTTTGACTACTGTTTGAATGCGGGAATGCTGCCGAATTTCTACAGAAATTTCCGCTGAGGACATTCTGCAGTATTTCCGCGTCCAAAAATCAGTCAAAATCTGCACGTTGTCTATTTTGAAGCGGCCCTGTCCATTTAAAATCGATGAGGGTAAAATCATATGTCGCGATAAGCCCCGCCCCCTGACGTGTTGGCACTTTGCAGTAAATAAGTGGGTTTTGGGTTGCAGTTTGGGCACTCGGTCTCTAAAAAGTTTGCCATCACTGTCTTGGGACATGACAACATCTGAATGAATTACATCACTCAGAATTACTTAAAGGGGTTAAGTAAGTAATTCTGGGTGACAACCAACATGGCTGTTTTTGCAGCTTCCAGAGGGATCATCATTACACAACTCTGTATTGTGTCTTAAGAAATCAACCCATGTCAATATGTCCTATTAGGGACCCTCCTCTATGTAGACCCTTCCTTCCTTGGCTATGCAAAAGTAGCTAATTACAAGGCCCCAAAACCCAAAAAACATGGAAAAAACACTCAAGAACATACAGATGATGTCCTTGGTCAACTCCGAGATTGGTCACAATGGGGATTGCCATTCTTCACTGCCCCTAAAAGATACTTATTGTAATATGATATTGTAAAATAATGGCTGTTTTCTTTCTGAAAGAGCGCCACTCTTGCCAATAGGCCATGTGTGGTAATGCTGCCGAGTTCCATTCAAGTAAAAGCTTTGGCTGTGGCACTTGTTCTCGCTGTAATGATGGATGTCTTACATGACCTCTCCCCCATTGTTACACTTCTACCTCCCCAGACATAGGGAATTATTAATATTTAACTGCTACTGACCTTTAGCTAAAATCTACGGGTCTGCATGGCTGGTTTAACCACATCTGCAGAAAATAGTCTACCCTGCAATCCGGCCAACACTTATTCCAGCTGTCACTGAGGTTCGGGGTTAAAGACAATACTGAAATACCTCATTTTGTTCTTTGGACCTTAATCATAATACGCAGTCTCCACAGTAAACTCAAGGAGGTGCTAAAATAATAATCGGACCTTTAAAATATAGGAAAATTAGAAAATACTGCAAAATACTTACAAAATGTTGCTCCTTTCCTGCAACGCCACTTGCTTTTGGTGCCCATCTGGCATTGTGTATACAGTAGACCTTAGTGATATTGCATGCAGAGTGACACAAAGAGACTATTAAATTAGTGTCTAGTGTATTTGGCAGCATCGCTATGGGGGTGATGAAGTAGCAATGCCAGCTATGACTCTAGTGACAAGCCCATTAGCTGTATGAGCGAGACCAAGTATGGATATTTTGTCTACTCCCTTGATTACAATTTTATCTATTTAAAGAGGGTGTGCCAAGATGCACATCCCTTTCCAGAATGTGGGCCCAGTGTAAACAGCTGATCCCCCTGGGTCCTGCTCTTGGCTGACTTTGCTGGGGAAAGCTGAAGTCAGCTACACATTTACACTACAGCGGCCACAGCAGGGGAAATATGGTATTACAGCTCTGCCAAAACGGGAGCTTTACTGAGCAACTCTCCATTCTGGGCCATAGAGGGGGGTCCCAAGTGTGGGTCCTGCTTGATGATGTTCATATGCCCTAATAAGGAGCGTGAACAGGGGTTGTGCCCAAAAATCAGACTTGCATGTACATGTGATTTTCATGCAAGTATGATGTGATTTTTCTATATCTGCTATTGAAAAACCATAGGACGTTTATGAGTTTCTCAGACCAATATCGCACCTACCTGTGGTGGTTGGTATTTTTCTCAGTGGAATATCCACGGATTTTGCCGCAATGTAATAACCTCGGGTCTGCTACCATATCTATGTAGTAAGCTCAGTTCAGGTGCCGTATCTGTGTTATAAGCTTGGTCCTGGTACAGTAGCTAGGTAGTAAGCTTGGTTCTTTTAAGGTGTCTGTGTAATAAGCTTGGTTCTGGTGCCGTAGCTAGGTAGTAAACGTGATTCTAATAAGAAATCTATGTAATAAGCTTGGTTCTGGTGCTGCAGCTAGGTAGTAAGCTCAGTTTTGATGCCATAGCTAGGTAGTAAGCTCAGTTCTGGTGCCTGATCTATGTAATAAGCTTGGTTTTGGTGCAGTAGCTAGGTAATAAGTTTGACTCTGTTAAGGTATCTATGTAATAAGCTTGGTTCTGGTGCTGTAGGTAGGTAGTAAGCTTGGTCCTAGTAAGGTATCTATGTAACAGGTTTGGTTTTGTTGTCGTAGCTAGGTAACAAGTGTGACTCTAGTAAGGTATCTATGCAATAAGCTTGGTCCTAGTGCCGTAGCTATGTAGTAAGCATGATTCTAATAAGGAATCTATGTAATAAGCTTAGTTCTGGTGCCATAGCTAGGTAGTTAGCTTAGTTCTAGTAAGATATCTCTGCAATAAGCTTGATTCTGGTAACATGGCTATGTAGTAAGTCTGCTTCTGGTACTGTGTCCATGTAGTAAGCTTGATTCTGTTACCATAGTCCAGAAGGAATAGATGCCCATCTGCAGACAGCTGTTTCAGGATTCCTGCCCATTATCAGTGTTTTGGGTGGATGAGAAGCCTGTGATGTTGGTCTGGAGGGGTATTGTTTTTCCTTGTGGAGAGTGCCAAGTAGGTAGAAGGAGACTAACAGGCAATGCAGTGCTTCCTGGGAAATTTGGTATGCAAATGGTAGATGGCACAATGCCACAAATGACACATAAACAGATTGTTCCAGACAGCATTTTTACTGCAAACCAGTATGTAACTTACAGCAAGGGCCTTCTACATGGCCAGAATATCCGTAAAGAGCGTTCACCCGCATGTTTGTTTGCCCGATTGTTGGGCCATGTAGAAGGACAAGCGATTTGCCAACAGTACATGCAAATATGTTAGTCAACTAGCCTTATCTTTTATGTAAGGTCATAGGCTGCACATCTGCTCATGTAAATCGGGAGAGGCGCAACCGACCAATGACAGCTCTTTGGGGATGAACAACCGTATGGACAATCATTCATCATCTCCTAATAGAGTCTGAATTGACCTGTGTGATGGCCTGGCAGATGAGGGCTGGTCTCGGTGATCGGAACTCATACACCGGAGAAAGGACCCTCACTCCCCTCCGCCCATTCATACTGGGTGCTCTCATACAGTGAAATGGCCAGTTAACATAATGAGTTCAAGATGTGCTCTTTTTTCTGCGTGATTACAAAGTGTTTCACGCATCTTTTCGCGTATTGCGAACGCATTTATGCATCTCCATTGACTTCTAAGGGGACTTCTGTTGTGCAAATGTGCAGGAAAATAGAGCATGTTATTTTTTTTCGCGCAATTTTTTTGGCGCAATTCTTTCAAATACGTGCATGTGAACGAACCATTGAAATCAATGAGCTTCATTTACAGCGTATTACGCGCAAAACATTTGCAGAAAATGCGTCCGTGTAACGCAGGCCTTATGCATCAAAATGGGACACACTGCATTTTTTTTTCACGCATGTGAAAAAGAACACGGGTGTAATAGGCCCAATAGAAATCAATGGGCCTTTCGCACCGCGTATTACGCACCTGAAAAACACGTATGTAATATGTGGACGGCATACGCCTGTGTGAGTGAGCCCTTACTCGGTAGATTTACCAGCTATCTAGTTAAGCCGGGTGACAACCCATGTGGTGGCGTAATATGGACCTTATTGGTCGTCACCCGCTCTTTCCAAGTCGGCGCTATAACTTGGCAGACTGGATTTTTTTAATTTAAGGTGGAAACGCGCGATAATTATACAATATTTACCGGAGCGAACAAAGCAATAAACCGAGGGAGCTGTCATTGTGAGCAGTTAATGATGTGGTGGAAGCCTTTGTCAAGGACTTTACGTCTGACAACGTGCTGCGAAGCAGACGTGTATGGACTCCTGCGGCTCACGCCATTGGCTGACTTGTAATTCATTACATTTAGTGATTATCTCGGGGAATTAACGGCTGACTCATAATTACACTTTATACGTCTTTTCGCTACACGATAGCAATCCCCGCACACAGGCAGCCGCACTACTTGCCAGGTCACTTGCAGCGCTGCAAATAATTAGCTCATCTCAGCACAAACACAACATATTCTACGTCGCTGATACCAGGATGGTGACAACCAACATGGCCGCCGTTGTAGCCTCTACAAGGATTGTCACCCAGGTTTACCAAACTTCTGAAGGACAGCATTGGCAAGGATCCGTCTAGTGGAGGCCTCTTTCGTACGGGCGACAGCGATATCGCGGTAAGAAAATCGCAGCAATATCACATCCGTGTTCTGTGCAATATCGCTGCGGTTTTTCATGAGGATATCACAATTTTGTGTCACCAAAAAGTCGCGCGAATTAGTAGCGCTCTTTTGCCGAGACTTTCAGGGAGGGGAGGGGCTTGGGATATAAAAAAACCAAAGAACAATACATCACCTAAGAGGCGCTGTCCGCTCCTCTGTACTTCTCCTTCTGAAGCTCCGTCACTTGTCTGCAGTCTTCAGCCAGCGCTTCTTGGTGAAAGGTTCAAAAACCCCACGTCCTGGAAGCACTGGCTTTGATTGGTTCTTGAGCACTGTGGCTCAGCCAATCACTGCAGTGCTCGATGAACCAATCACAGCTATCGCATTGATTGAATGGCTGAGATTGGTTTATCCAGCGCTGCAGTGATTGGCTGAGCCGTGGCAATCAAGAACCAATTAGAGCCAGTGCTTCCTGAAGGCGGGGTTTTTGAAACTCTGACCAAGAAGCGCTGACTGAAGACTGCAGATAATGTGCTGCAGAACTGCCGGAGGAGAAATGCGGCACAGCGGACAGTGTCTGTTATGTGATGTATTGTTTTTGCTGTTTTTTATAATGCAGCCAGGGCTTATTTTAGGGACCAACAGTAGGACTTCCTACTGTAAAAGTTTACTATTATCAGGATAGAAGCTCACAGCCCCAGACCCCCACTGATCGCCGGAACAGCTGTCAGTGTGGACAGCACTAGAAGCAGACAGTGATGCAGCAGCCCAGCTTGGTACTGTAGGCACAGCCTTCCATTGAATGAGTGGTGTAAATCCGACAATCAAATATTGATGACCAGTGCTGAGGATAGGTCATCAATCATAAAAGTCCTGAATAAACCCTTTAACCCCTTAAGATTCAGGGTTTTTTTTGAGCGGGATCAGGGGTCGATAACGCTCCATGGCAGTTGGGGGCCTTTTGAAAGCTCCCAGGGCAGCTATTGCAGATTGACTATAAAGCAATGCCTGTGGCATGGCTTAATAGATTGCCTGTTGGACTAAGGTATAACGTAATACAGTATCACATTATGCAGCAGGAGCGATCAGACAATCACAAGTTCAAGTCCCCTATGGGACTGAAAAAAAAATGTAAAAGTGAGTAAAAAAAAAAAACTTATTAATTAATAATTATTTAAAAAAAAAAAATAAAAGGTAATAAGAGTAAAAAAAAAAAACTTTCCCCATTTTTATAATAAAATTGATAAGTTCTCGATCCTTTCACGGACCTTTCACACGGTATGGAATAGTCGCAAGACGCAGTAAATTACACACCAACATCTGCAGGCTACATGCGGATTTTGATGCAGAATTGAAAATGGCTCAAAACTTGGCATCAAGTTCGTATCAGTTGCGTGGAATTCCGCAGCTACGGATTTGGTTGCGTCCTGCGGCGTAATTCCATCTGTAAAAGGTCCCTAAGAATTTCCATTCATTTTAAAAGATGTGAGAAGTGGGGTGACAGAAATGTTAACAATACATCATCCAACCCATTCTAATGGCTGATACATGGCTAATTAGCAGCAAGAAGCTCCTCGGAGGGTCTCCGGCCATTCATAAAAACTTCTTGGCATCGGTGCAAGTTTTTTTCTATTTCTTGTAAGACACAGTTTATTTACTGGATCTAGGCCTCGCTCTTCTTTACATTTTATAAGGTCTGAAATAAACCATCCTAAACTAGGTCAGGCCAGGATTACAGGAACAATGGGCTACACAGAATAAAATTACCATACAGAAGACGCCGTGTCACTTATTTTAGCATTTTCTTCCTTCTGTGAGACCTGATGCATAAAGTCAGTGATATTTGGCCGGAGGCATTTCAGGTTATATTAAGAGATTGCAGGTGCTGAACTATATATATGGCTAGGAAAAAAATCTTTTTGCCCCCATTTTCTTGATATTTTTGTATATTTATCCAACTCATCTCAGTTCTTCAAACTTTAACAACTAAGACAAACTCAATATTGGCACGAGAAAATCCCAATGATATGGCATCTGTGTTCTGTGCGACTTTGTAGTGCTCTTTTGCCAGGATTTTGGGGGGGTTGAGATATAAGCCCTACCCCAAGAATAAGCCCTGCCTGCATTAAGAAAAAAAAAATACAATACATCACCTAACAGGCGCAGTCCACTCCGCCGCACATCTTGTCCGCAGCTCCGGCACTCTTGGTTATAGTTTTCAGTCAGCGCTTCCAGATCAGAGGTTCAAAAACCTCGCCCCCAGGAAGCGCTGGCTCTGATTGGTTCTCGAGCGGCGCGGCTCAGCCAATCACTGCAACGTTCGATGAACCAATCACAGCAATTTAAATGCCCGCGGAATATGCAAGGAGATGTGGGAAACATTGTAGAATTCCACTGGAAAAAGAACACATCTGAAACTAATTAGCCACTTCAGTTGGAGCGTTTGTCTGCGACACAGAAGTGTACGTGCCCCGCGGGCAGAAAAAGTGCAGTAAGATGCGTCAATATGCACGCAAAAAGTCTCGTTCAAAACGCAAAAAAGTTGCACCAAGGGCTCCTTCACACTGGCGATCGTGATATCGCTGCGAGAAAATTGCGTTTTTTTGAGTGTCAGCGCTGCTTTTTCTCGCAAAAACATTGCCGCAACTTGCAATTTCTTGCATGGTGTTTTTCATGCGATTTTTTTTTTTCTTAGCACGAGAGTCAGTAGGACTTAAAAATGCATCACACAAAAATCACAAGTTCCTGATTTGCGATACGATAAAAAGGAGGCTCCATAGGGAAACATGGGGGATAAAAAAAACACATTTTTTTTTCTCGCAGCATCACACAAGTGAAAACCGCAAATGTGAAGGAAACCACTGAAAATCATTGGTTTCATAATTTCCACTCACTCTCAGATCGCGCAATTTTATCGCCAGTGTGAAGGCGCCCTTAGGCAGCTTGTGTGAAGTCAGCCTAAGGCCTTATGTCCACTAGAAAAATACAATCCGTGCAGAACTTGCGGCCGGCTTCCATTGCAGTCAAAGGAAGCCGTCCGTCACACTATCTTCCGCTGTAGCACAGCGGAAGATAGCGTGAAACCGCTTCCCTGCCCACCGCCAGCCGTGTCATATGACGTGGCTGGCGCGTCATGTGACACTGTGGGCGTGTCATATGACGCGGCCAGCGCGTCACACGCTCTATTGTGCATATGCGCTGCAGCGTCATGCGGGACGGAAGACGCCGGATCCGGAGGTAAGTATTGGGGTCTCTGGGGGGCGCCGTGGCAGAGCCCGTCACGGCCGTGGAAAGCCGGCCTAATGAACCGCGGATGGCCAATGATTCCCTATGGCCAATGATCCGCAATTCCATTTAGCTAGTGGACATGAGGCCTAAGGGCTCCTACCCACTTGCGTTTTTTTTTAACGCCATTGTCAATGGGACTTTCTAATATTAAAACCGCATCATAAGTTGGTGCTTTGAGATTTTTGTGTGCTGCATTTCTAATACTAGAAAGTCCCATTGACAAGGGCGTTAAAAAAAATGGTAAGTGTGAGACTGTCATTTATGATCCTCTTATGGGGGTATTCTAGTACTTCTTTCCCCACTGATCAGCTGCTTCCCGGGGCCGCTGTCAGTGCAGGAAGCAGAAGCGCTGACCATGGCGCAGCAGCGCGGGTTGGTACTGCAGCACACCTCCCATTGAATTCCACAGGACTTATGCCTGCAGTACCAACCTGGGCTGCTGCGGTATGGTCAGCGCATTCTGCTTCCTGCACTCACAGCGGCCATGGGAAGCAGCTGATTGGCAGAGATCTGAGCAGTGGGTCGGTCGGCAATAGAAAAAAATATTTAACCCCTCTAAATGTTGCCTTGTCAGCGTTCGATGGAGACCATTTTTGCCACCATATCTTGGATAATGAATGCTGAGCTCCTCCGAGACCAGCTAGACCTAAGGTTTCTTAAGGCCCCATACACACAGAGCTGGATAACTCTAGTATGTAAGGAAGTGGCTCAACTTCCCCCTGACAGGGGTCAGTCCCGATGACCCTGGGGGTCCCTCCCAACTCTACCATTCTATTAGTCTATGTAGTTTCTCTTTTCGCGCGACTGAAATGCGCACGTAAAATACGCAGATGTGAACAGACCCATTGAAATCAATGGGTTCTCTCCACACGCAAATACGTCCGTGTGAAGCCGACCTAAAGTAGGGATATCATTGCTGAGTAAGACTAACCTCCATCCCCCATTATGTGAGACACCCCAGTTTCCCATTAGTCTCCGATTATTCGGCGTCCACTATTGTTCTAATCGGTGTAAATGCCACCATCTTTCTTTTTTGTCTCCTAAATAAGCTGAATAATGCTGACAGGAAGGAAGAGACGTCAAGGATGAGGAATGTGCAGCGCAATTCAGCATTTCTGCACAGAACTTCCTGCCAATCCTGGACCCAACATATAACAACTGGAGGTCATAGTATATCCATCTAGTGTCTACACCGTGACTTGTCCGTACACTGCCTGTACCCGGCACTGATCTTCAGTCCCAATACACAACTATAGGATTGAGCTGCAGTACCAGACACGGCCACACTTTTATGTATGGTGCTGTGCTTGTGTTAATGATGAAGCTTACTTAAAGGGGGTATTGAAACTCTAAAATCGATAGCTAATATTTAAGAGCACTGCCATCACTTCAAAAAACTGAGCAGTAGTGCCCAGAATCAGACCCCAAATGATCAACTACATATAGCCTATACTTAAAGGGGTTGTCCTAGGATTGATCATGAGAATGTAAGACCTAAAGGTCCCTGAATGAATGGAACCATGATCCTGCATGTGCGATACTACTCCATGCATTTCATTGGGGTTGCTGAAAATAGCTGAGTTCAAGCTACAGTACTTCTGGCAATCCCATTCAGGGACCTTCAGGAACCCCATTCTTGTGATTGGTGGGGGTCCCAGTGGTCAGACTCTCGTCAATTATACTCTATCTCGAGGAAAGTGGATAACTTATTTTTGCGAGACAGGGTCTTTAAATGGGTTGTCCAAGTGATGATAGGGCAGCATAAAGGGTCCCCCATGGTGTAGAACGGCGTCAACATTTGTATGAGTTTTGCATGTTCACAAGCGTTGGTTTGTGTGCCTATTAGAGATGAGCGAGTATACTCGCTAAGGCACTTTACTCGAGCGAGTAGTGCCTTAGCCGAGTATCTCCCCGCTCATCCCTAAAGATTCGGGGGCCGGCGTGGGTGACAGGTGAGTTGCGGCGGGGAACAGGGGAGAGTGGGGGGAGAGAGAGATCTCCCCTCTGTTCCTCCCCGCTCTGCCCCGCTGCTCCCCGCCGGCCCCCGAATCTTTAGAGACGAGCGGGGAGATACTCGGCTAAGGCACTACTCGCTCGAGTAATGTGCCTTAACGAGTATACTCGCTCATCTCTAGTGCCTATCATTACCCCAATCTTTGCCAATATTGTTTTATTTTTCCAAACTACCCAAAAAAAATTAAAAAATTGAAACAATATTACAAAGAGTCTTAAAAAGAAGTTGGGGACAGATGGGAAAAAAAATATGACTGCTGAATTGGAATGTGCAGAGCGTTTTGTCTGGCTGTAACCATGGAGACACCTAAATCTGACAGGAGCTGTATACACAGCAATCCGTAATGAAGATGATTTGCAAAGTGCTTTCATTTTTTATTTTACCTGCATTGGAGAAAAAAAATATTGCAAAGGTGCATACAACCTTTAAACTCTTAATTGGCAGTGTGGGCACCATGGTAACTTGGAGAGACTTGAGTAAATTTGATTATATTATTAGGAATATTACATCTCTACTTACATATTGTTACTGATGGCCTATTGGTGGGGTCTCAGCCAGTGGAGCTCCAAAAATCAGCAGAATGAAGGCACATTGGTTCATCAGTAAGTTTAGGCCTATTCAAGTGAATAGGCTTGGACTGCAGTACCATGCACTGCCACACTCATATGTGTGGCACTGTGCCTGTGTAAACAATAAGGTGGCCATAACTCTCACTGGAGTGTAGCAGCACCTTCATTTTGCTCATCACTGGGTTTTTTTTTTTCTCAGAGGCTTCTCTATAGGACTTGAAAAATGGGAAATTACACTAAACTAAGAAAGTTTGTGCGCCCGTTCAAACAGGATGGACCCCCAACGCATATATGCCGATGCTACCATGCCGTTAACCTTTTCCCCTCTCTCCCCCTCGCAGGTTCACCTCTGCTCTCCCCCCTGCTAGCTCTTTGCAATAGGAGGGAGCGGGGCGGGGCTAAGCACCGCCCTCATCACGTCTCCTCCCATTTCTGGCCGTGGCCCTGCCCGCCCCACCCTCTTCCATTGCAAAGAGCGAGTGGGAAGCAGAGCAGAGATAGGGAGGTTAGCAATCACGCTGCTAAACTCCCTCCGGCCGCTGTCATGGGCTCCCATAGGAGCCCATGCAGCGGCCGACATATTCCGGCCCAAAAGATAGTTCCAGGACTATCTTTTGGGTCCGACGTAAAAACGCCCGGCACTAGATTTGTCGTCCGGGTGCTTTTACGTCACGAGAATATGGCCATGTGATCTGATGCATTGGAATACAATGCATTAATCACAGCGAATATCGGCCGCCCGTGAAAACGGCGGGCCAATATACGCTCATGTGAAAGAAATCTAAAATAGAACATTCTATGTCCTTTCTTATGCGTGTACTATACACAATGTATACACGCAAATGCGAATGGATCAATGAAAATCAATGTACTTTAAGTGACTCCTTTCACTGCGTATTGTGCGCGTATATTGCCCGCGTAATATGCAATGAAATTACGTTCGTGTGAGCCCGCCCTGACAGTCAGTGCACCCATAGTGCCAGCCAGAGCAGTTCTCATCAGTGCCAGGGTGAGTCTGTTTCTATATATGGCAGTGCCACTATAAGGCCTCATTCACTCGGGCGATGTGTGCTGTATACTGGCCGAAAATCACAACAGTGGAGAATAGCCTTTATCGAGTCCTGAGTTTAATTAGCGTTTTCTTGTCCATTCAGACGGGCGTATCGCGTGAAAAATACGCTGCAGCAAGGATTTCCATCAGTTGGCAGAAATCCTCTGAATGACTGCTAATGCTTAAATAGAGCCGGCTGTCTTCTTTTCCCAGCGTTGGACGCAGCTAAACACCATTCCCCTCCCTTTTTTTCAGCTCCCATAGGAGTCTATGGGAGCTTCCAGTGTTTCTCAACAAAAGATAGGGCAAGACCTATCTTTGGACGCAACAATTTTTTTCACGCGCCCAAAAATCATTCATGTGAATGAATGCATTGAAACAGAGGCGTAACTTGAAGCTCCCGGGCCCTCTATAGTCTGGGGTCTGTATTAGTTTAGGGGTCTGGTCTGGGGTCTGTATTATTAGGGGTCTGGTCTGGGGTCTGTATTAGATTAGGTATCTCATCTGGCTCTATACTAGTTTAGGGGTCTGTTCTGAGATATGTATTTAGATGATTTGGTCTGAGGTCTGCATTTATTCAGGGGGTCTGGTTTAGTTTTGGGGGCTTCGTCTGGTGTCTATTTTAGAAGGTCTGGTCAGGGGTTTGTTTTAGTTTAGTGGTCTATATTTTAGGGCGTCTGTTCTGGTATCTGTGTTTCGGTTGTTTGGCCTGGGGCCTGTAATCTTTTATGGGGTTTGGTCTTTGCTCTGTATTTTAGGAGGTCTGGTCTGGGGTTTGTATTAGTTAAGTGGTCTCATCTGGAATCTGTTATAGGTGGTTTGGTCTGGGATCAGTAATAATTTAGGGAGCCTGGTCTGGGGTTTGTATTAGTTCAGGGGGGTTGGTCTTGGTCTTATATTAGACTAGGGGTATGGTTTGGGGTCTGTATTAGTTTAGGGATTCTGGTCTGGGGTCTGTATTAGATTCTGGGTCTGGTCTACGGTTTATATTAGTTTAGAGCGTCTGGTCTTTATATTAGATTAGGGGGTCTGGTCTGAGTCTGTATCAGTTCAGGGGATTTTGCCTGTGGCCTGAATTAGTTTAGGACAGAAATGTACAACTCCAGCCCTCAAGGAAGCCCAACAGGTCAGGTTTGCTTGGATCTGTATTAGTTTAGGAGGTCTGGTCTGGTGTCTGTGTTAGTTTACAGGGTCTGTATTAGATTAGGAGGTCTTGGGTCTGTATGAAATTAGGAGGTCAGGTCTGGGGTCTGCATTAGCTTTGGAGGTCTGGTCTGGGGTCTGCATTAGCTTTGGAGGTCTGGTCCGGGGTCTGCATTAGCTTTGGAGGTCTGGTCCGGAGTCTGCATTAGCTTTGGAGGTCTGGTCCGGAGTCTGCATTAGCTTTGGAGGTCTGGTCCGGAGTCTGCATTAGCTTTGGAGGTCTGGTCCGGAGTCTGCATTAGCTTTGGAGGTCTGGTCCGGAGTCTGCATTAGCTTTGGAGGTCTGGTCCGGAGTCTGCATTAGCTTTGGAGGTCTGGTCCGGAGTCTGCATTAGCTTTGGAGGTCTGGTCTGGGGTCTGCATTAGCTTTGGAGGTCTGGTCTGGGGTCTGCATTAGCTTTGGAGGTCTGGTCTGGGGTCTGCATTAGCTTTGGAGGTCTGGTCTGGGGTCTGCATTAGCTTTGGAGGTCTGGTCTGGGGTCTGCATTAGCTTAGGAGGTTTATAATAGTTTATTGGGTTGCTTTAATTCTTTCCAATCCACTGTCTGACGTCTAAACACATTATGATTTAAGGCTTGTACAGCTCCGATGTTGGAAGACGTCCATCAGGGTACTGTTACTGTATATTGCCAGCCTCTCGGCGCCTATCCAACATGTCACCTCATGCAGTACTGGCTTTAGGCAGCATATAGCGCCATTGTATAATGGCAGAAAAAGAGTAAGCCCCCTAGGAAAACCAGAATACAAATTGGATTGAAATCAGAATCCTCTTCAATCAAATATGGAGATTTTTGTCCATATTAATTGAATGCTATCTCTGCACCCTATAAAGCTATACACCATCTGCCACATAAAAAAGACTACAGTATTACAAATGGCACATAATAGGTGCAGAGTCCAGATGTTGAATTAGGACTCAGTAACTTCAGGTTAGACATCTGAATCCGCTGTAGAAATCTGCAATATGGTGCCCATGGGATAATATAGGTTCTCTAGATTACAGGGCGCCTTAGTGCGCAATTGTGCATGCAATAAAAGCGCTGCGATGCTCCTAGCCATTGAAATAGCCAATTACTTTAATGAGTTCAACATGTGTGATTTTTATGCGCAAAAACAGAGCATGCTGCGTTTTTTTTTTTGCTCGGCCAAAATGTGCATGCGAAAAATGTGCTCGTGAATGAACCTATTGAAATCAATGGCGGGCAAATACATCCGTGTGACGCAGGCCTTATTGTTACAAGGCTTGTTTAAAAATTAGAGATTGACTTGCAGGAAAGCTGCCTTCCAATAGGTGGTGCTATAGAGGTATTGTTCCATCTTCTCATTTGCATAGTTAAGAGCACTAAACAACCAGTGAAGGCAGGTCCTTGAAGTCTATGCCTCCTCTCTGGTCAGTCTGTCAGGACTATTCATTTAGTAAAGCTACAACTAGAGATGAGCGAGTATACTCGCTAAAGGCAATTGCTCGAGCGAGCATTGCTTTTAGCGAGTATCTCCCCGCTCGAGCCTGTAGGTTCGGGTGCCGGCACGGGGGAACGCTGAGTAGCGGCTGTAAGCATTTGGGCGGGGGGGAGAGAGGGAGAGAGATCTCCCCTCCGTTCCACCCCGCTCTGCCCCGCAGCTCTGTGCCCGCCGCCGGCACCCGAACCTGCAGTCTCGAGCGGGGAGATACTCGCTAAAGGCAATGCTCGTTTGTGCAATTGCCTTTAGCGAGTATACTCGCTCATCTATAGCTACAACTCTTCGACTCTTCCGCATGTGCCTGAAAAGTAATACTACTTTTACACCTAACGAGAAACTCATGAGCGACTCACCAGCTCGTTAGCGCTTGGGCTGCCTGTTTCCTCACCCAAATCATTGTTGGGAATCATGAACTTTTAGTTCACTTACCGTTCCTGTGTGAAACACTGAACAATCCGTGTTTAAACGCAAGGAGAAGCCAACGAGCCGAGGATGATTTTTATGCCTGCTGAAACTGAATGACAAGCAAGTAGTGTGCGATTCTCGTTCGCCGGTCAGTCGTTGCTTCGCGTTTAAGGTGAACGATTATCCATCAGTTTCGCTCGTTTGAAGTATTTTCTGAATGGTAATCGTTCTGTGTAGACGCAGCATGAGGTGGGGACAATAGTGAATCACGGCATGGATGATGGGAGCAGACACTCAGAGTGCAGTATAAGGCTGCATTCAGACGAACGTATATCGGCTCGGTTTTCACGCCGAGCCGATATACGTTGTCCTTGTGTGCAGGGGGGGGGGGGAGGCTGGAAGAGCCAGGAGCAGGAACTGTGCTCCTGCCTCCTCTCCGCCCCTCTGCACTATTTGCAATGGGGAGAGGCGGGCTGGGGGCGGGGCTAATTCTCGGAATGTAGCCCCGCCCCCAGTCCGCCTCTCCCCACTGCAAATAGTGCAGAGGGGCGGAGAGGAGGCAGAGAGGGGGCGGGAGCTCAGTTCCTGCTCCTGGGCTCTTCCAGCCTCCCCCCCCCCCCTGCCCATGAGGACAACGTATATCGGCTCGGCGTGAAAACCGAGCCGATATACGTTCATGTGAATGCAGCCGAAGGAAGCAACACATGGTCAATAAAATAACAGATCAATAATAGAAATACAATGAACATAATTTGCCATCACAACCTCCTTCCTCTTAGGGTGACTACCCACTACAGTTTTTTTTTTACTGCAAAATTCGCAGCGTTTTTTCTTCTGCAGGGGTCTATGGGACTTGTACTGTTAAAATTGTGATCGCCCAAAATCGCGATTTCGTCAAAAAGAATTGCCTCTAGAAGAAGTTGTCGTTTTTCTGCAACACTCGTTCCACAGTTCTATCTTAGGCAGATCTACAAATGATGAGTTGTGGTGATTAGATGAACAGTCTTGTCAGCTGAGGCCCTAAAAGTGGTTCCCCCCTTGGCCTATAAGAGGTTCTCGGAGGCTCCTTGTGTGTAGTGACCTCTTCTTCCGCTTGTGTAGAGCTTGTTGGCCACTAGACGCCTCTACGACGCAGAGAAGAGATTTCACCCCGTTACCAGAGTCTGAGAGGGGCGCATTATTGGGATGTGAGAAGCTGGATGGTCGTATCAATGAATTGTCCCCACCGGGCCGTTCTGACTGGACTGTTAGGAGTGTTGGGACCAGTGGATGTGTGAGGGCACACAAGGTGACCGGGCTCAGGACCCCCGACAGACCACCAGTAGAGAGGAGCATCTGACCAGACTGTTAGGAGGTGTTGGGACCAGTGGATGTATGAGGGCACACAAGGTGACCGGGCTCAGGACCCCCTGACAGACCACTAGTGAAGAGGAGCGTCTGACCAGACTGTTAGGGGGTGTTGGGACCAGTGGATGTATGATGGAGCACAAGGTGACCGGGCTCAGGACCCCCGACAGACCACCAGTAGAGAGGAGTATCTGATCGTCTGACAAGCACAAGCAGCTCCAACTGTTTCATTGTCAGCCACCCAGAGACAGGTGGCGCCATCGTTACACCCCTGTGTCTGTCGGAACCATTTCAAGGCACTTGGCTAAAGGACATTTGGTCTCACGGCACCTATTGTGTGTACTGCCTTTAACACTCACCCACTGTCACCTCCGTTTGCAGTGGTGTTGTGAATAACTAAACTGCACGCCATGGTTGGAACCAGATTGTCTTCAGCGGTGAATCCAGGTTTAGTTTGGTCGATGACGAGGGCCATGTTTGTGTCTGGAAACCTGGGGGCCTCAATCCTTTTTTTGCTGTGGAGCGGCGCACTGCCCCCAGCTGGTGTGGGGGTATGCAAGGCCATCGTATATGACAGTCAGTCCCCGCTAGTAGTGGTACAAGGGACAATGACAGCTCAGCGATACGTTCAGGACATCCTGCAGCCACATGTGTTCCTCTCATGGCGGCTTACAAGAGGCATCCAGCAGAATAATGCTCGGCCGCACACACAAGGGGGTCACAGGAAGCCCCCACAACATTGTCACACTTCTGTGGCTGCCCGGGCACCAGGTTTATCACCAATTGAACATGTATGGGACCATCTGGGAGGCCAAATTCAACAGCCTACAAGTTTGCACGGTCTACCGTAACAGTGAGGGTGACAACCCACTAGCGTTTTTTCCCGTGAATTCGCTGCGTTTTTTTTCCAATTGTCAATAGGACTTTCTAAACTTGTGTTTTTAGAGTGTTGCGTTTTTAGCATTAGAAAGTCCCACTGACAATTGGAAAAAAAAACGCAGCGAATTCGCAACAAAAAAAACCATAGTAGGTAGTCACCCTCAGTCTAGAGCAATATGCCGCAGGATACCATACAGAACCTGTTTGCCTCCATGCCCGCCCGAATCACATCTTGTATCTAAGCTGGAGGCGGTACAACAGGGTACTAGAGTCTCCATGGCCCCCATATCCCATCTTGTATCCAAGCTAGAGGCGGTACAACAGGGTACTAGAGCCTCCATGCTCTCCGTAACGCATCTTGTATCCAAGCTAGAGGCGGTACAACAAGGTACTAGAGCCTCCATGCCTGCCCGTATCACATCTTGTATACAAGCTAGAGGCGGTATAACAGGGTACTAGAGCCTCCATGCCCACCCGTATCACATCTTGTATCCAAGCTAGAGGCAGTACAACAGGGTACTAGAGCCCCCATGCCTGCCCGTATCACATCTTGTATCCAAGCTAGAGGTGGTACAACAGGGTAATAGAGCCTCCATGCCTGCCTGTATCACATCTTGTATCCAAGCTAGAGGTGGTACAACAGGCTACTATAGCCTCCATGGTGCCCATATCACATCTTGTATCCAAGCTAGAGGTGGTACAACAGGGTACTAGAGCCTCCATGCCTGCCTGTATCACATCTTGTATCTAAGCTAGAGGCGGTACAACAGGGTACTAGAGCTTCCATGCCTGCCCATATCACATCTTGTGTCCAAGCTAGAGGCAGTACAACAGGGTACTAGAACCTCCATGCCCCCCGTATCACATCTTGTATCCAAGCTAGAGGCGGTACAACAGGGTACTAGAACCTCCATGCCCCCCGTATCACATCTTGTATCCAAGCTAGAGGCGGTACAACAGGGTACTAGAACCTCCATGCCTGCCAGTATCACATCTTGTATCCAAGCTAGAGGCGGTACAACAGGGTACTAGAGCCTTCATGCCTGCCCGTATCACATCTTGTATCCAAGCTAGAGGCGGTACAACAGGGTACTAGAGCCTACCTACAAGGGGTCAGTTCTCCACAATAAATGACCCTTGTGCTCTGATATTGTAATCACTTACTTATAACAGCATTACAATCACACAGAGAAAGTTTCATCCATCCGATAACTTCTAGGGGAGGGATTGGTTTTTACAATGAGTGCACATTTTAGGTGTTTTAAGAGGAATTGTATCCTTTCCCAGCAAATGTCAAATATTGCAGAATGTTGCGCGATGCTGATATTGCTGACAAGGCAACACAAGAGTAACATTGTGGTTATCAGGCACCCTGCACCTCCCAAAATGAGATACATAGTGACACATCCAAAGGCTTAAAGCAGCACCTCCCTAAACCCTTTCAAGGCACAGGATGCAGCCGGCTTCTCTATGCTATGGGATGTGTGCACTTTCCATAGGCTGCAGCCTATTAATAGTTAAAAGTGGAGGAGTAGCCAGGCTAAGCAGCAGTAACATCATAGCACATTCCTGGGCTTAGTGGGCTGCCAGCATCTGATTAGAAGCATACAGTATCCAGGGGGCTGTGAGTGGCTGAGCTGAGCTGGGCTAAAGCAAGAGGAGGAGGAGAAGGAGGTTTGAGCTGGGCAGACAGGGGAGGCAACTGACAGCCTCAGACCTCGGCAAAGGACAACATTTCCAGAGCTGCCAGTGGCTGCAGGGACTGGTGAGTACATTATTACCAATGGGACTGTCACCTAGGACAGCGATGGCTGCAGTGGGAGCGATTCAGATGTTCCTACATACGTCTTCCTCTGCGGAATATGTTGGCTCTATATAAATAATGCATATCAGTATGGATGATGATGATGATGATGATGATGAAGCATTGGGGTAACTTGAGAATACCCACAACAAGGGAGGGCAATCATTTGCAGCCAACTCCCTTTCATTCCATCATACCCAACGTAGACGGATCAATGGTAAATTCCAAATTGCGTCTTCAATCTGCAGAACGTTCACACAAAGCCCCTCTTTCTCTTTTCTCCAGACTAATCCAGGCATTCCTCAGTAGTTCAAGGTCTAGGAGGTAAAACCAGGGGGGATTATGTTCTCCAGACAGGAGTGCGAACAGCAGACTTGACCACATCATTCATTTCTGCAGACACAGATCTGCACCATCATCTGAGGTTGCCAATACTGCCATTGTTCCAGATCTGCAATTAAAAAAAGAGAGGTATTTGTCGCAATTTTTCCCAAAAATCTCAGATATTGCATGTGGAGGGCAGATGTAGTGCAGCGGTGGGTTTGTCATTTGGCACAATTCATTATCTATGGCTTTATAGCCAGTTAGCTTAGAATAGTGAGATCAAAGCAAAATGACCTGCTCCGCTCTGCTACATCTGTATGCCTGTTGCAGAATGAATAGACGTAATCTTCATTGGCATTGGGGAGGTAATCGATGCGTTTGTTAGGTGCACAGGAGATAATTGTAAGTCTCCTCCGTTCTATAGCATTCACATCTGCAGTAGCAGTGCAGTGTAGTGTGACAATAGCTGTACGCTGTCCTCGTCCCTGGCAGTGCGGGTGATCTGCGCAGGCTGCAGAATAATAATTCTAGAGACGTTTCCAGCATTTATCCTCCTTCTGAAGGCGCCGGCAGATGTAAGATTAGATGGAACATGTAGGAGAATCGGCACCACCTGGGAGACACATCAGATGTCATTTTAGTGATGAGTAAGGATTTGGCGCTCACTGGAAGGATACTGAAAAATGTAGTAGGTGAGGGGTCTTGATTGCCAGGTAAAGACGAATATTCCTAGGTGCTGTAAACAATCTCATAAGAGAGAGCAGCTAGAGGGAAACTCCGATCATGGCATGAAGGAGGAAGATATAAATGAGATAAAAGGGAAAAAAACCTCAGCGCTCGCACCGTAGAATAGGTAGAAATAGAGTATACTGAAGAGATTAAGGTTATATCACTTACTTCAGGGAGGCGCCTTTAGGGTAGGCGCCTCCTAATCCAAATAGGCGTATCAAATATGGTGCCGATCAACAATGGTGAACAGGTTCCACGATTTTAATAAAATAGAATAAAATATAATACACAACGCGTTTCGGCCGCACGGCCTTTTTCAAGTGTTGAACACTTGAAAAAGGCCGTGCGGCCGAAACGCGTTGTGTATTATATTTTATTCTATTTTATTAAAATCGTGGAACCTGTTCACCATTGTTGATCGGCACCATATTTGATACGCCTATTTGGATTAGGAGGCGCCTACCCTAAAGGCGCCTCCCTGAAGTAAGTGATATAACCTTAATCTCTTCAGTATACTCTATTTCTACCTATTCTACGGTGCGAGCGCTGAGGTTTTTTTCCCTTTTATCTCATTTAGATGTCATTTTAGGGTATTGCTTCATTAGCGTTCCCCAAAATACATTTATGATTCCAAGTGGGAGTGATGTGGCTAATAGAGCTGGGTAGTTAAAATTCCCTTCCTCTGAGGCTTCCAGCAGATTTCACGTCTTATGGCACCTATATTCTAGCATAGACGGATCAGTTCCTCAATACTGACCCTGGAAAGAGCTCAGGTGTGTGGATTTTGAATTCCCCACAGCTGTATGCTCTATTGGGTTCTCCGGGACTATAATACTGATGGTCTATGTTTAGGATTGGCCAACAATGATTTTTGGTAAGGGTCTGACCCCTTTCCAATTAGCACAATAAAGCATCCTCTTCGGGCTATACAGGTGGCTGTGACCGGTACTCAATCCCCCACCAATCAAATATTGGTGGCTTGTCCTAAGGAGAACATAGAGAAACATAGGCTATGCTTTGCATTGAACATGAATGATCGATTAGTGGGGGTCTGACTTTTTTTTAGGACCCCATGCCAATCAGCACAATAAAAAGCATCTTCTTCAGTCATGGCTGAACAGGTGGCTGTGACCAATTAAATATTGATGGCTTATCCTAAGGATGGGCTGTCAGCGTTTCAACTCCCAGAGAACATAGGTTATGCTTAGAATTGGCCATCAATGATTGATTGGTGGGGGTCTGAGCTTTGGGACCCCTTACTGATCAATACAATAACGTATCCTCTTCAGCCTTTACACAATCCCACACTAATTTGATGGCTTATCCTAAGGATGGGCCATCAATGTTTAAGTCCCAGAGAACATAATTTATGCTTAGGGTTGGCCATCAATAATGGATTGGTAGGAGTCTGGCCTTTGGGGCCCCTTGACGATCAGCACAAAGTGTTCTTTTTATTCTCTGCACAGGCTGTACAGGTGGCTGTAACCAGTACTGTAACTTGGTCGTATACCAATCAAATATTGATGGTGAATCCTGAGGACAGGTCATTAAAGTTTAAGTCATGGAGAAACCCTTTATAGCTATATGCTCAAGAATGTGCTTTGGCTCCACACAGCCTCCAAGTCTATGGGGCTTGCATCTACTCCGTATGCCTCTAATTTCGTAGTAGTAATAGGATACAAAGGCTTTTTCTTTTGGAATCCTATGGAGTCCAAGAGAAAGCATTGCTTCTATAGGGGAAGAAGAGGTCTCCCTATTACTGTGTAGTATGGAGGCACCCAAGGAGAGTCGTATGGAGCCATTGCCACCTAAGGCTTTCTCCAGTAGCAAGTCAAGGACGGTATTGGAGCCTTTATCCAAAGTAGAGTCTCTGGAGTAATGGCTTCTTAGGACATTCTGACTGTTCATACGTATTCTGTAAAATATCCATTTCACTCAAGTGTTGTCAGCAAAATACAGGCAGCATCTAGAACTGGCTTTATTGTGTGAGTAATGTCCTCCAAGAAGGTGTGATCTCCTGTATGAAGGTTCACAATAAAATGTGTAGGTCCAAAGGTGGAATTTTAATTTTGTGCCCCTGACTAAAACCACATACATATGTAATCTTTGCAGTCTATATGGTGATGGTATGACTAGCCACTACCAAATATCACCAGAACTAGATAAGGTCAAAGAGCCTGTTATGTGTTGCCACCACTAAGGCTTCTGGTTTGACCTCGATGACCAGATACATTATCATAGTCCTCCATCACGGTAGAGATGTTCTTCTTGCCTAGGTTGATTGCCTTGGAAATGTCCTATGAAACTTACTTGGGGACATGTAGAACTGGTGCAGGACCATCGTACTTAGTATGGTATAGTGGGGAATGCTTGTGTTTTACTAAGGCAATGCTCTGTATGTACCGTAGATTCGGTTCCCTCGAACATTAAAAATGACTCTGTTCCTCCACTCCACTAAAGGGAATGGATATTACCCCCTCCCCACAAATGCAACAAAAACCCATCTATCAACCCAAATTGTTCATTTTGGTCACTTCAACTCAAAACTGAATCTTATCGTAGACAGTAGAATCCATCAAGCTCCTGGGTCCCAATGCAAAATCGGTAACGGAGCTTCCTCCCTCCATGTACCATTTTTATACTGGTATGGCAGAGAATCTTTTTGGCCCAAGTGTGATGGCTGCCGCTGCACCCCCTGTAGCTGGGTATGTAACGGTGGGTAACAGACTGAAAAGTTGCAAGCTACCTCAAAGTATACCAGTTTGTGTCTTAGATCCCCACTGCTACTACATAGTAAGAGGCTTCATGATGATATTGTAATGGCACCTCTTCGAGCCCAAGAAAATGCATTGCAATGTCGCGTGTAATGTATTGGATTATATGAAAATGTAAGTGTCGATGTGATGCAATGCTTCCGGGATATTAAATAGTGTTGTATTCCGTTAAGTATTAGCATAAAACCAGTTGAATACCTTTCTTCTACTTGTGTCTATCACTGGTAGAATATCACATATGAGTTTGCACTTCAATGGTCAGGAAGGGTATCGTTTCTCCTTAGGGAGAGCACTTGGAAGGTGTGAGGACACTTATATGGCCATGCATGCTCCTCTGGGAAATTTATGCAAATTGGAAGATAGAACAAGGCAGCATTCCTGCAAGTCAGTGTCAGATCTTCTAACAAGCCTTGTAACAATGACTGGGAATATAAGCTGAAGCCAGGGTCTTCTGTACATGGTTGATCTTTTCCTTCTGGAGAAGACTCTGGCTTATATTCTCAGTCATTGTTAGAAAGGCTTGTTAAAAGGTCAGACATCGACTTGCAGGAATGCTGCCTTCGATTAGGTTGTGCTGTAGAGGCATTGTTCGATCCACCCATTTGCTCTTGATTGTCAATACATTGCATGTGCTTGGCCCCCTAGTGACTGCCAATACGCCTTTTTACAAGTGCCACTAATGGGCTTTAAACCTGCAGATACATATTTTAAAGGCAATGGCTTGGCTGACTGCTGACAGCCAGGATCCTGTTGTAACTGTCAGGGGTGGAAAAATCTCAGATCCCTTACAAGCCACAGTCAATAGCAAATGCAGCATTGTCACCCATCGGCACGGCGCAATTTAATTGCAAGTTAGAAATGGATTCCGATGGCAGGCAGAGGCTTGAAAAAGGCCTTCATGTCTGCTATGTAACTCAGCCTATTAGACCCCACTTCTGACAGAGTCTCATAGGCTGCTGTCATAGGCTTTGTGGAACGCACGACAGAAGTAACGCAGTGTACTATCCTAGCGATTCAATGATCACATCTTCAAGTCCTCTTGAGAGACTAAAAAAAAACTATGTCAAAAAAAGTTCAATCAATATATATTTTTTAATAGTTATAAAAAAACAAGTTTTTCCCCACTAAAGCACTTTTTTAAATGGGTAGAATAGACACATATTAGGTATAACCACTTTGAAAACAACCCAAGCAATGAAAATATTTTGTTATGTCTTTTGCTTCGTGAACGCCGTAAAACTAATGGCAGAATTGTTCACCTCCCAAAAAAACCCAATAAAAAGCAATCCAAAAGTCACGTTACCTCAAACTGGTACCCATCAAAGCTCCTCCCACAAAAAAACAAGGTTTTCCATTCCCCCTCCCCTCAAAAAAAGTTAGCAAGAGTTATACAACACATCATAAAAAAACTTGTCCCACAGAAAACAAGCCCTCATACGGCTATGCCAACACATTGTGGCTCTTGCAATGCACCCTTGAAAATCGCTTGGTCCTTTAAGACACAAAGTAAACCGGTCATTAAGGGGTTAAAGGAAAGAGTTCTCCACTTTGGACAATCCCTATTTTCAGTTTGGACAATCTCTATGTTCAGTTTCAGCTATAATCTGTGAAGTGTTCAGTTTCTCTGCAGCACCCCTGCAGGAGAAATGAAGAATTACAGTGTTCATTCATATCAATTGGTTGTCTATGTAATACAGAATGGGTGACCTCCTACGGAGCGAGAAATCCTTTCTATAACTGCTCTGGCCTAGAGATGAGAACCCTAAACAGAGGATCCCCACCAACTTTCTATTAACTCAGAATTCACTACTAGGGTGTATGAGATGAGTTTGCTAAATTGGATGACCCCTTTAATCGCCGTTATTTTTCCATAAGCTATTCCAGAAGAAATGAACTGCTGGATAAATGATCTGTACATGCATGCTGTCTTGGAGGTCTATGTCGGCCAGTGGCACTGGGAAGATGGATCATGTAGCGTGTTCCAAGACCCCCAATATGAAGGTGGTATCTCAGTGGCGAGGAGGATAACTAATCAATCGCGCCTCATTATGGCATCTATTCAGACCTCCAGGTGGGGGGGGGGGGGTGGCACTTGTACATGCAGTGCTGGCTTTCCTTTACATTCTGCTGCCTGCATGGCCTACATACAGTAGTGAAGATGGTCCCGCTGGTCGGATTGCATAGGTTTCCTGTACTAGTTATTCCTCCATTCATCCCCTCCTGAATGGCATATTTCAGTAAGTCGCCCGGCCAAGAGCTTCAGCAATAGGAGCTCTCATGTTCGGCTGTTTGCAAACAGCAGGAAGCCATGAATGCATGGATAATGGAGAGCGGAGGAAGCCACAGAAATAGGAATCTCATTGATTCGAGGTGGCAATCGGTTATGAAAAGAAACACGTAGAGTAATAGATAAGGAGAGGAAGCAATGGAGACCGAGCCGATAGATCCTGCAAAGAAGTGGGCACTGCAGTAAGACAGCTTTGTAGCTTTATGTGCGCTAATCATGTAATCCTAAGGGCTCGTGCACGCGGGCATATATGGGTTTCGGTTGCATTAATACACTAAAATCGATGGGTTCTATTCACTGCATATTACACGTGTATTACGCTGCGCACCATAAGTGACCTGTCAGCTGAAGTTCGGGGCCACCATGAATTTTTAAGGGCTTTTTCTGGACTTTGATATTGATGGCCATTTGTTAGGATAGGCCATTAAAGGGGTATTCCAGGCTTTTTAAACTCCTGACCTATCCCCTGGACGGGTCAGCAGTAGTTGATGGATGAGGAACTGCCGCTTAGGACCCCCGTCCATCAGTGGATCATCTGCCTTGCAGTCAGTGCAGTGGGCTGCACGTCATCATCAATGGTCAGAGGAGAAAGTTGGAGCGCCAGCTTCACTCTTATTCAAATCGGTGCGAGCGCCACGCTGCTCTTCATGCTGAGGACCATGGTCAGGATGTCATGTCCTGTCCTGAGCAGGAAGTGTAGGAGTAGCATGGTGCCCCCATTGATTCTAATGGGAGTGAAGCTGGCGCTGTGACTTCTTCCTCTGACCACTGATGATGATTATCTGGCTCGCTAGACTAACAACGAGCCGGATGATCAGCTGATTGACGGGGGTCCCGAGCATTGGAACACCGTTCATCAACTACTGATAACCTATCCATGGGACAGGTCATCCATTAAAAAAGCCTGGAATGCCCCTTTAATATCAGATCAGTGAGGGTCCATCTCCTACCACCGATGAAAGTAGGGGTTCGACAAACTGACTTGCTGGGAGTCGTCATCCCAGGAACACCTTTTTATTAAAATTGATTGAATAGCAGTATTATCTAGACATACATTAAGTAATATAGTTAAGGAATGGCGCCATATGGTCACTGTATGTTGGTGTTATTTCAGCTCTCTAAGGCGGTATTTATGTTGACATTCTAGGCCATGTAGGCACTGCATGGTTTATCGTTAACCCAGGACTGTCCAACAGAATCCAGGTTGGTTGGGCGACATGCTTATAGCCCACCTAAGGCTCCAGGGTACAACCACAACCTCTGCACCCATTATAGTGATTTCCCTGCCTATAGATTACAGTTGGTGCGCACCATTGTGTGGGGCGTTGAGGGTTCACTCCTGGCTGAGAGCCCACTGGAGGATTCACCTCTGAGCCTGGGAAGCACTGTATAGATGTGTTATTGCAGTACCATACTGTATATAGCGTTATATATTATGGCTGTTTGTATACCATATGGGGGCACCAACAGACATTACTGCATTGGGCACCGATTATAGAATGCCAGCCCTGCTGTTGGGTCATTTTTAAGAGACTCCATAGAGAGCGGCTGTCTTCTATTAGCAAACTGGATTTTAATTTCCTGCTCCCACCCATAAAGGGAAGGGCTGGACTGTTTATGTAATACTATAATATATCAGTGACGCTTTATCCTTAGTGAACCTCTGGTTTCCACGTTCACTTTAACCCTTTCCTGCCTCTGCTAATTTATGTTCCTTTGCAGCTAGGACATAAACATGCAGTCTTATAGTGGTTGTCAAAGATTAAAAAATACTTTTTGCCTTTATCTTCCAGAAACAACGCCACTCTGGTCAATGGTGTTCCCTGGTATTGCAGCCCAGCACCATTTACTTAAATCTTAGACAAGCCCATAGATGGGAAACCCCTTATTTTTTTCAATACCAGAGAACCCTTTTAACTTAAAGCATATGTCCAGGGTTAGTTAAACATGGCAGCTGTCTTCCAATCACAGCGCCACCCTTGTCCATAGGGTTGTGTGTGGTATTGATGCACAACTCCAATTCACTTCAATGGAGCTAAGCTGCAATATGACACACAGCCCTATGGACAAGGTTGGCGCTGTGTTTGGAAGAAAGCTGCCATGTTTTTTCTAACCCTCGACAACCCCTTTTGAATGGTAGATTACAGTGCTAGTGCTCTGACATTAAAGGGAGCAGCCTGGCTTTTCATAGCTGATCTGGGAGACTACTGCCATAACTATTGGCCACCCATCCCAAGCCTACAAAGAGAGCTGAGCGCTTGGCGCAGCTTTCTTTCCCTAGCTCTTATGGAAATGAATGGGAGCTACGGAACAGCGTGGCACAGTGCGCTATGTTGTTTCCATAACTTCTGAGTTATGGAAACAGTGTAGCGCGCTGTGCCACACTATTTCTGTAGCTCCCATTCACTTCAATGAGAGCTAGGGAAACGGCGCTGCTCTAAGCGCTCAACTCTTTTGGACAGGGGGTCAGAACACCACTTCCAGGTTTTCCCATCTCAGCCATTAAGGCTGGGAGATGGGAATAACCCCTTTAAAGGGAACCTGTCGGATCTGTAATGGTATTGAGCAGTGGGCACTACAGTACAGTGGCAGGCATGCCAATGTCAGCAGTCTGTCACTTATACTTTGGGGGGGTTTAGAAAACTTGCCTTTTCAAAGTTTACCGCGTGGGGCAGAGATGAGTCCGGTGAGGCTCATTAACCCTTTCCAATCCACTGTCTGACGCCTAAAGACATTCTGATTGAAGGCTGTACAGCTCCGATGTCGGAAGACGTCCGGCAGGGTATTCTTACTGTATATATTACTGCCTGCTCTGTTGTCTGGGGCCTCTCCGGCATGTCCCATACCGCAGTACTGGCTAAAGCCAGCAGATGGTGCCATTGTATAATGGCAAAAAGAGAAAAACTCCTAGGAAACCCTGAATCCAAAATTGGATTGCAAAGGGTTAATATTAATATATTTACTGCTCACCCTGCCTTCTTGCTGCTAATTGACAGGTCTTTCACATGTACAGTAATATAAAAAGTCCTGTTAATCAGAGAGGCAGGGTAAGCAGTGAATATATGAATATTAATGAGCTGCAGCGGACTCATGGCTGCCCCAAGCTGCAAACTTTGAAATGCAAGTTTTCAGAATCTCCTTCAGCAATCGGTATAAGTAGCAGATCAATGAAATCAGCATTTCTGCTGCTGTATTATAGTGCAACTCAGGTATCATTAGGCACTTGACAAGTTCCCATTTTTAAATGGGTTGTTCAGGGTTAGAAAAACATGGCTGCTTTCTTCCAAACACGGCTCCACCCTTGTCCATTGGGTTTAGTATGTGGTATTGCATTAAAGTGAATGGGAGCTGAGCTACAATACCAGACACAACCCACAGATACGGGCGACGTTGTGTTTTGGAAGAAAGCAGCCACGTTTTTCTAATCCTGAACAACCCCTTTAAGCTCCAACGTTCCTTTCTGCATTTTGGTCATTGTAATCACTGGTCCTCCATCATTCCTCTACATGTCGAACCCTGCTAGTAGTCATCTAATGGTTCCCCGTCTATGTGGTACTGGATGGATCCAAAGACCACCTTACCACACAAGAGGGCATCAGTATTATAAGTGGCACATGGTGGCTCTCTTATAGATTTTGCATTGAGGTCCTGGAGTAGAAAAACTACTGATTCTGAAGGGGTTAAGCTAATGAATGTTACTGGCATCCGGCAAGTTCTGCTAAAAGAAATTACCGAATAGTGGAAGGAATTTGTAGTGAAATATTTATTCTCACCTCAGGATGAAGCCCTGGGGAACTATTACTTCTGCAAAATAATGGGCTGAAAAGAGCTCGGATTTATTACAGAGTATTTTATAGGAAGTTGTTCATAGGGAAACGCAAAGGAGCAGACACCCAGCCGAAACACAGCGGAGAATGCATGGATCACTGTCCGTGTCACTCATTCTCCTACTGAGCTCTTTGTTGTGAGGAAACATGGGCAATCGGTTCATAAGAGACAGTGCTGTGGCTGTCAGCTGACAGCCACTCCATTTTCAGTGGCAGGATACTGCCATCTGACAGCCGCTCTATTCTCAGTGACAGGATGCTGTCAGCTGACAGCTGCTTCATTGTCAGCAATGGGATGCTGTCACCTGGCAGCCACTCAATTCTCAGTGATGGCATGTCATCATTCTGCAATCACTCCATTTTCAGTGATGGCATGCTGTCATGTAAAGCTGCTGCATTCTGAATCCATTAATACCTTCATCTGGCATCCACTCCATGAGCAATCAGTTTATCTAAGTTTGGTTGCTGAAATGCCCTCATTATCAAATGGTGAAAGATGCGGGCAATCATACATATTCCCTGCAGCAGCCACTAGAGGCGAAATGTATTATTAAATGGCTGCCATTCAAGTGGCCATATCTGCCAGATCAAGAGCTGCTGATGGAGGAAGGTACTGAGTGGTAATATGACCTTGATGATGTCCACATTGTAATAGGGTATATGGATAAAGATTTGATTCTGTAAGACTACTTTAAGATACACTATATTGACAACAGTATTGAGGGACCCACCAATTATGTGCTGTCAGGTGAAGGGGATATGCAGATCGAATGTGTCAGCATTAGGTATAAAGGAGAATATCACACATCATATTCCAGTACAGAAACCATCAGATGTCACCAGGTGTAGAGGTAACAGGGTCTGGTGGTGGGATGTCATCTGAGCAACCAATCAGTATGGGAGATCACAGCATTTTTGGATCATTTAAAGTGGAAAAGATCCGGTGTGTATGCAGTGCAGCCACGTTCAGAGACCTCGTAAACTGACAGAAGGTGAACATCAAAGCCTTGTAGGAGCTGTGAAGGCATCATGAACATCTTATTCCGAAATACTTGCTCAGGAGATCTCACAGGTCATTGGAACATCTATTTGCACTGGAACCATCGAGAGCGAACTGCTTGCAAAGGCTTACCATAGGTGAACAGCTGCACATAAGCCTAATCTCACAACAGTGAATGTACAGAGGTGCCTCTGATGGTGCTTGGAGCGTTGTTCTTGAATTGTAAATGAGTGGAAGCAAGTGTGGTAGACTGATGAATCACAGTACAACATCTTCCGATCGGATGGCGGCACTTGGGTGTGGTGGTTGTCTGGAGAGCAGTTTCTGGAGAGCAGTTACTCTGCACTTTACTGCAACAGTGAAGGGGTTTGGAGGAGGTTCTGTTATGGTGTGGGGGGTTTCTGCTGGGAAGGCCTAAGGCCATTGGCTACAGTGAAGCCCAACCTCAACACCAATGGGTACAGAGACATTCTGGACAATTTGGCATCACCTACCCTGTGGCAATACTTTGGTACAGCTCCGTGTCTCTACCAACATAACCGTGCACCATGTCATATGGCACACAGGGTTGAGGCTTGGTTTGAGAAGCAGAGCATCTACATTCTTCATTGGCCGGCCCAAAGTCCGGATCTCAATCTCATCAAGCATCTTTGGGATGAACCAGAATATCATATCCATACACAACCAACACACCCATCAAACCACTATCACTATCTGAAGCCCTTCTTGAGGAATGGAGACAAATTTGGTGAAAAGCGGTTTTGGAGGATTACTGCAGTCATTGAAGCCAAAGGCGACCAAACACTGGATGGAAAAATGTTAATCCAATCGAATTTCATCACCTTCAATGTGCGTCCCAATACTTTTGTCAACATAGTGTATTTGGATGGTACCTGACCGTCGAATGTAGAACAGCAGAAGCCAAATTTCTATTTTATTTCCTTAACCTGTTTTGGAGGATATGTCTTATCTCCCGGGATTCCAGAAATCCTGAACACGCCTATGTTGGAAACGCGGAGGAATCATTTCTGAGCTATGCAAAACATTTGCAAAATCACCTTTATGCTAGGACATAATAAGAGCGCGCTGCTGCCAGACGGTATGCGATAAACAAATCATATTGGCTGCGTACTGTAACCTGGCACGTGGATCGCCTTCCTCCTCTTCTTGCTCCTATCCTTCACACTGGGATTACTTGGTGGTGGGGGAGGAAAAGTCCTCATTTGGCCAAATCATTTGTTACCACCGGAGCCAAATGAAACCCTCATTCCAAACCCCCTGTGGGCGTCTGCAGTGTAGCGAATGTGTCATTGATGGAAATGGGCACAAGACTGCAGCAATTAGACAATTAACGAGACAGCAAAACCTTTATCACATCCGTTTATTCTCATCCAAGTTCCTTTAATTACGGATGAGATAGAATTTGGAGATCTCGCAGTGATGTATCAGTCATCGTCGTTGACGGCGGTATTATTTGTCTCATTAGGAAATTTGCATTACTTATTAAAGGGGTCATCTGATGAAGAAACCTCTGTGCATGTCTTCTACTAGGGCATATGGACGTCCTAGAGGGGGCACCCCTACTTAGGATCCCCTTTATGACCCAGAAAGCAGTGACCCTTTGTAAGAACGGCTACTGCCTTGGCAGGCACTTTATGTCCATGACCTATATTAAATTCATGGAATGCTCTACTAAACTGGGGTTTTCTCCAGCAGCTCAGACCCCCAGCAATGTAAAGAGCAAATTAAAGGGGTTGTCCCGCGCCGAAACGTTTTTTTTTTTTTTTCAACCCCCCCCCCCCGTTCGGCGCGAGACAACCCCGATGCAGGGACCTAAAGAAAGCTTACCGGAGCGCTTACCTTAATCCCCGCGCTCCGGTGACTTCTATACTTACCGGTGAAGATGGCCGCCGGAATCCTCTTCCTCCGTGGACCGCAGCTCTTCTGTGCGGTCCATTGCCGATTCCAGCCTCCTGATTGGCTGGAATCGGCACGTGACGGGGCGGAGCTACACGGAGCCGGCATTCTGCACGAGCGGCTCCATTGAAGAGAGCAGAAGACCAGGACTGCGCAAGCGCGGCTAATTTGGCCATCGGAGGGCGAAAATTAGTCGGCTCCATGGAGACCAGGACGCCAGCAACGGAGCAGGTAAGTAAAAAACTTTTTATAACTTCTGTATGGCTCATAATTAATGCACAATGTACATTACAAAGTGCATTATTATGGCCATACAGAAGTGTATAGACCCACTTGCTGCCGCGGGACAACCCCTTTAAGTACCTGTTCATTGTAATTAATAATAGTATCCATGCTGTATGGATAGAAGGAATGCAGGAACTAGCAGCCAGGGGCCATTAGACTTCCCTGCAGCTGTGATAGTCAGTGGGGCCCGCGGCTGTAAAGCTATGCACCCGGCCCTAAGGACCTGAATATATGACAAACCCTTTTTAAGGAGTGTCTGATTAAGGGTGCCTTTACATTTGCAATAAAATTGCGTGTTTTGGAGCGATGTGAGAGTGAGTGAAAACGCAGAATTATGAAACCAATGGTTTCATTCAAATCTGTGATGTTGCAAGATTTGTAAATCGCAGCATGTCCCATTGCCCATGTTTGCCTATGGAAACTTTGTTTTATTACATTGCAATTCCCGAACTTGCGATTTTTGTGCGATGTGTTAACATTAAAGATTTCTATTGTCTACTGTGAGAAAAATGCGCGAGGAAATCACAAGCGGCAGTGATGTTTTTGCAAGAAAAAGCATTATTGACGCTCAGACATCTGTATGAGCAAAATTGCGATAGTGCCGCGATTTTCTTGTGGCGATATCACGATCACCAGTGGGAAGGAGCCCTTAAGGCTACTGTTGTGTTTTAGCTCATAGAGCATTGTGTAGACTTAAATCCACTTCTCAGCTGAGAGCAGGACTAGCTATGTACAATGTATCAGTCTGGAGTCTGGGCTGTTTAGCTCACAGAGCATTGTCTACACTGGATACAATTGTATCCACTGCTCAGCTGAGAGCAGGACTAGCGGTGTACAATGTATCAGTCTGGAGTCTGGGCTGTTTAGCTCACAGAGCATTGTCTACACTGGATACAATTGTATCCCCTTCTCAGCTTAGAGCAGGACTAACTATATACAATGTATCAGTCTGGAGACCAGGCTGTTTAGCTCACAGAGCATTGTCTACACTGGATACAACTGTATCCACTTCTCAGCTGAGAGCTAACTATATACAATGTATCAGTCTGGAGTCCAGGCTGTTTAGCTCACAGAGCATTGTCTACACTGGATACAATTGTATCCCCTTCTCAGCTGAGAGCAGGACTAGCTATATACAATGCATCAGTCTGGAGTCTAGGCTGTTGAGCTCACAGAGCATTGTCTACACTGGATACAATTGTATCTACTTCATAGCTGAGAGCAGGAGTAGCTATGTACAATGTATCAGTCTGGCGTCCAAGCTGTTCAGCTCACAGAGCATTGTCTACACTGCATATAAATATATGCACTTCTCTGATGCAAGAAGTACAGTATGAGGTCTACATTGGTATCCTCGCTGAAGACTAGGAAGTGTTCCCATTTACTGATGACAAGCAGAAATCTTAAACAGTGATTTTAAACTAAAAGTTACTTAAGACTGGAGAGCCCTTTACGTGTAGTTCGGTCACCGCCTTGAAGTCTTGTTGTGCTTTACATGAATGGGTAGATTGAGGTGCCTGGATTTTACAAGAAATTATACAAATTCCACTCCCGTTACTGCATTTCCTTTCCCAAACAGTCCTTTCTTCATAGCTGTTGTGGATTCTGCGAGGATCTGCTGCTTTCAGCCCTTGGATGTAACTTTCTTTATAGGGTTACATACAGGGTGAAAAAAGCTGAGGTTGTTTAGAACATGGCGGGTATGACTTATGCATATGCAAGGTTAATGTTGTGGGGACATCATATAATTATTTGTACGGAGGTCAGGCGTGATTTTTCTCATGAACAACCACTGGCCGGCATCGGGACTCAATATGCAACAGCGTCCAAAGCCGAAGAGAAACTGTGAATAGGGAAAGGCAACTTATTAGAGAAGTCTCAATTATGGGGTTTGGGGTTTGAACTTGAGGGTATGTACTCCAATTTATGGGGTTTGGTTTGCAGGATAAATTTTGGGGTCTAATATGTGGTATAAATTATGGGGTGTGGTCTGGGGTCTAAATTATGAGGTCTGATTTGGAGTCGGGTAAGAATTATGAGGTCTGGTCTGTAGTTTGAATTATGGGGTCTCATCTAGGGTCTCAGTTATGGGGTCTGCTCTGGTGTCTGAATTAGTGTCCCATCAGTGGTCTCAATTATGGTACCTGGAGTCTGATCTGTGGGGTTTGGTTTAGGGTCTGAATTTTGGGTTCTCATCAGGGATGAATTATGAAGTCTGGGGTCTGAATTATGGGGGTTTGCTCTGGGGTCTGAATTATGAGGGTTTGTTCTGGGGTTTGAATTATGGGTTCTGGTCAATGCTCAATTTTGGGGTCTAGGGTCTCACTTGTATTGGGTGTTCTCTTTCCCAGCAGTGCCCCCACAGTGGAAACTAAGTATTGCAGAGTTTGACATGTGTGTATAGAATTTTTATCTATCTGACCAAAGAATTGATTTCTGTGTGCCACCACGTGGTAAGAAAAATAGGACAAGTCCTTTAAATCTGCTCAGGGTGAATCGGTCTCCCTTGTGTGTAACCCTTCAGTATGGACAGGGGCGCCCCTACCATCAGACGACCTGAGATTGCCGCCTCAGAGGGGTAGCGGGTGGCTGCCCAGCTGTTATTTATTTTTTTACCGGCCATATTAAAAGTAATTGCCACTTGTGAGCCAGCTGGGCAGCAACATAACAGGCACTCAACTCAGTTGCTCTGCAGTTACGGTCTGCTGACCTCTCCCCCCTGGCATCTGCATTCCTGCTTGCAGACACCAGTCTGTATGCAGCATAGACACTGGCGGAAAAGACAGGGGTCACACCCTGATTACAGCAACTGCCGCCATACCGGTACTGCAGATTGAAGAGTTAAATGCTTGTCAGGTTTGTGCTCTTTAGCCGGGCAGCTGATGGGGTCAGTATCACTGATCGGGCTACTAACGGGGGTCGCTGTTACTACTGGGATCACTAACAGTGTCACTATTACTATTTAGGCCACTAAGGGATACACTTAGGGTACTATTACTATGTCACTTCAGACAAACCCTCTATGGTTTAAGTATTTGTTGGGTATCTTGTGTATTGGCACTCTCAATGCCCGAAAAATAAGTGGGGTTTTTATGTGGGGGGGCCACCATTTCACACTTTAACTTAGGCAGCATAAAGGCTTGAAGCAAACCTGGGTATGGAGGTGCACGAAACCTACAGTAACCCTTCCACTTCCCCTGTATTTATAAACCAAGCAGAACCCTGGAGATGCAAAAAAGTTCACACACATTCATTCGGGAAGGAATTCATGATCATAAGTTCCTTCCGAAGTTGGCACAATTGTGACTCTCAATCTTGGTTGCTGTTCCTCGCTGCAGAATCCTATCAAAGAACGCCGGAGCTGAAGACTTTCTCCACCTAGATTTATTTTTAGAGGATTTATTTTTGATTACCGCTAGACCTCCGTGACTCCTATTTGCCCCCATCTAAAGCCCATTTGACCTGTCTTTCTTGCCAACACTTGAAACTTGTCTCTAGACTTAAGAATATTAAGCATGGCCTGATAACAGGGCAAGACTGTTCATTCGAGTATTCTTTAGCCTGATCATTGGTCCATGTAAAAGTGTAAATAATTAGCCAAGAAATGATAAAACTCTTGTTCATCAGTTGATCATCTCCTTTATGTGGGCATAAAACGCTCGCGGGTAGGATGCACATCTCCCGGTGTAAGTGCGGAGACCTACAGCCAAGCAGCGATGGCTTCACGGGGACGAATGACGCATTGATGATCGTTCACCGCCTAGTAGAGTCTAAACTGTGTAAAGAGTCCGCAGACAAGTGCTAATCTACGTGGGCAAATTGATCTCTGTAAAGGGACTTTTTAGACAGGTCATGGTTTGGTGGGGCATTCCTTGTCCAAAGTTCTTCATAACACATAGTTTCTGAGCACTCTGTAAGTGAAGACAGTATACACAGTGCAGAGAGGGGGCTGCCCACCATAGGGATGTCTGATGCCCTTTATAGTTCATATTGCTGTCATGGCTGGCCTTAGCTATGTACAACCCATGCCATTCCACAGGGTACTGGCGACCATCTTTTAGGGGGCACCATATGGATGTAGACTGGGACGATCACCCCTTTAGATCCACCTAGCCAGATGATGTTGTTCCTCCATGTGGCATTGTCGTGTGGAGCTACATGAATCATCCTCCTCCTGGCTCTGTCTCTGCCCCTCTTATGTTCTAATGCATCGTTGTCAGCCTATCAGCACCCCAACATAGTTGCTTATTTCTACTACTGCATTTAGATTATGAGCTTGGTTCTGGTATTGCATGTGTGTACTAAGGCTGATTCATGCTGTATTGATGAGTTTGGTTCTGGTACTGTATCTGTGTACTAAGGTTTGTACTGGTGCTGTATTTATGTTAGGAGTTTGGTTTTGGTGTTGTATCTATGTACTAAGGTTGATTTGTGCTGTATTTATGTTATGAGCTTGGTTATAGTGCTGTATTTATGTGTGGAGGTTGGTTTGTGCTGTATTTACTATATGCACTGAGGTTGGTTCTTGTGTGGTATATTTATTGTGAGCTTGGTTCTGGTACTGTATTTATTCACTGAGTTGTTCTGATGTGCATTTTGCACAAGAATAATACCGGCCATCTGCCAACATTTTTGCAAAGGGTGCCATCTAATCTCACGCCCGCACTGGTTATAGTTTCTTTTTTATTTTTTTTTTTTTTTTTTTACTCTAGACCTTAAGATTTTGATTCCATACCATCCATACCAGGGGCATAACTATAGAGGGTGCAGGGGATGCGGTTGCACCTGGACCCAGGAGCCTCAGGGGGCCCATAAGGCCTCTCTTCCCATTATAGGAAGCCCAGTACTATGAATAAAGCATTATAGTTGGCGGCCCTGTTACAGGTTTTGCATTGGGGCCCAGAAGCTTCAAGTTATGCCTCTGTGCAGCATGGTTTAGGTATGGGTACGGGTACAGATACAGATAGAGGGGTGGCCCCAGCACACCTTTTGCATCAGGACCCCTGAGCCTTTACTTACGCCCCTGATCCATACCATTCAGACCCCAGACAAGACCCCATAATTCAGATTGCTAGCTTATAATGTGCTGAGCCTGACAATATACTGATTCTAAGAATAGCGGAATTGTTGCATTTCCATTTCCCCTTTTAATGATGTAAGAACTGTTGGGCGCAATATTGTACAGAGGTCGGGCGGTTCGTTACACCATGACTCATTTTACCAGAAAGCTAACATTGTAATAATCCAGCCTGACCGTCTATTATCTAATCATATATAGTAAATGACGTGAATTAACCCCGCCATGTCCACGCAGGTCAGGCTCCACATAGCGATGCATTTATTCGCACATTCCTCTTGCTGGACTCACGGACAGAAGGGTCAGTGTATGGATGAAGCAGCAGAAATAACAGAGCATTGTATCATAGTAATGACTTCTCCACTAACCTAAAAATGTCCCCCCACCGGGATATTCAAACGAGATGGATAAGGGTCATTACCATCTGCTGTTATGGATGATCGCATAAACTGCTTCATCTAAATGATTCATGAGCGAGCCGGATCATTTACAGATGCAGCAGAGCTGAGGCTGTCACAGCACTGCTATTCCCTTACCAAGGAAAAAAGTTTTACAAGTCTCAGCCCCACGTTGGAGAACTTTCTGCAGTGGAAAATTCCACAGCATTTCCAAATCAAAAACCCACAATTGGCGCAGATTTTGACTTTAAATCAGCCGCGGATCCGCAGCTGATTTCAGCCTGCCCTGCGCTTCTCCTGCCTCCCAATACTTTGCGCTGCTATGTCCAATGCGCAGCGCACACTGGAAACCGCTACTCAGTACATCACATGACCAACGCATCATACGAATGCCGGCGGTGGCGCTCAGTAGCTGTGGCCATGTGTGCTGCGCTCTCGTCACAGCAGCGCAAAGTATTGGGAGGCGAGAGTGTAGGTGAAAATGTGCAGATGATTTGCTGTCAAAGTCTGCACCAACGGTGCGGATTCTGACCGGGTTTTTGATGTGGAAATACTGACACTTTGCGGCAAAATTTAGTGCTGCATCAAATCCGCAGCATTTCCTCTATGTGTGAGCATACGCTTATGGTGGAAACATTTGCTGTGTATTTGACTGCCCTTAGGCCGCCTGCACATTACCCGGTCTGATGCAGATTCCGCGCCGGAATCAGACCCTGTGCCTGGCCAGTGCCCCCGCATACCATTTCTTTTCTTTTTCTATGCAGTGCATAGTCCAGATGGCTCGTTTTGGACATGCGCAGTACAGATTTTCACGCGCCATCGCGAGGTGATGATGGAAGTACTGCGACCTTTACGCAATGTTAATTGCGGACGGGCCGAGGGTCGGACTTAAATGGAAGCAGAAAATTGCAATTGATTTCCGCTCGTGTGCAGCAAAAAGTGCTTTGCCATAGCATGCTATGGACAGTATTCGCTGCGGAACCCGGGGGGCGAACGCCCACCGTGGATTCCACAATCCAAATATGCCCGTGTGAAGGCGGCCTTAGGCCACTTTCACGTGTCCAAGAATCTCCGCGAGTTTGATGAAGGTAGCCTTCGGCACAGTTTGTGCATGGAGGCTGGACAGAGATACATGTGATTCGGTACCATGTAAGCGTCCTGTTACATACCATAAACCCATTGCACCTCTTTTGGCCTTCAGAACTGCAGCAATTTGTTGTGGCGTCCATCTACAGGTGTACCGAGAAACCTCTCCCCGCACCTTTACTGCACCTCCACCAGCTGACAGGAAGGGATCAGCGATTCATGCTGCTTGTGCCAAATTCTGGTCTCCCATCAGCTCGGTGTAACAGAAATCTGGATCCATCTGACCAGGAGATGTTTTTCCGCTGCTCAGTGATACAAGTTTTGCGCTCTTTTGCCCCTCGAAGTCTCACCTTTCTGTTTCTCTTAAACACAATGGTGCTGGAACTGGTCAGCCGCTGTTATATCCCATCCGTGATAAGGAACGAGTTGTGCGATCAGACACGTTAGTTGGAGCATCAGAATTGTAATTGACAGCGCCTGTTGGTCAGAATAATTCCTGACATCCTCCTCTGACCCCTTCAAAAAATGAGCTGTTTATGTGTATATGGATTTTAAGTCTGCGGTGAAGGGGGAACGGGCGAGTACAGCGCTAGTTTTGTTTCTTAATTTAAATCTATATTTTTATGATATTTTTTTTACTTTCTTTTTTCCCTTTTTGCCTCCTGTGCAGTTCCTGGATAATATCTATAATTTGTGCACAGGACGTGCTGATGTCAGCTCCTCTCACATTTACTCTCCTGCCAAGTGAATCGTCCTTTTTCTGAGCTATTTGGATATTTTCCAAAAAAATTCCATGAAACTTGCTTGAAACGTAGAAGATAGATCTAGAGATACATAAATATAATTTACAATCTTCGATCACCCCCGGCCTGTATCAGTGACCTAATGGCCTTGTCAATTTTGCCAGGACTAGTTTTTTTTTTTTTTGCTAAGCTTGACTTTGCACAATCCGGATGTATCCGACAACGCATTGTCAAAATGTCTTTTTTTGACAGTAAAGACCTCTTTTAAGGGGGTTTTCAGGGATAGAACTATTGATGACCTACCCTCAGGATAGCTCACCAATAATTGCTCAGCAGTGATCCGTTGCTTACGACCCCTGATGATCAGACGTTGTCTGGACCCATGTCATTGTGTACAGAGCTGAATCGCTACATACACAATGTGGCGGGCAGTTTGGTGTGGCATTGGATTTAATGGGAGCTGCGCCTGAATTACCAACTTGGGCTGCTGCACTGTATGCAGAACTGGTTACTTCTGCCTCCATGCACACATATGTTGGGGGGAAGCGCTGACCCCCTAACACAGTGCAGAGTAAAGTCCTGTAAATTACTAGGCATTGAACACCAGCGCACCCAGACCGGAACCAAGACGAAGCAGTGAGGAATGTTTCCACAACGGATCGTAAGTGAGGTCTGCCTCAATAAAAGCCAAATGGAATGTGCACTCGCAGTAACTTTCAGAGATCAGCAGCCGGCTAAGGGTATAATGAGAGAAGTGAGGCTCAAACATCTGGAACAAACTGTTTTGGGGATCTTTTGTTATACTGAGCCTAGTAACTTTTGGATAACATTGTTGGAGACCTTGCACATTTCCACAGAAGTCCACGAAATATGGATAGTGTGTCATTATTCACAACTCTTTTAAGTTTTTCACATGGACTGTGAGGATATTCTGTATTGAAGTGTGAGCTGCTTTATCACCGCTGTGTGAACCTAACCCAGCTCCATACAAAGTATACAGTGTTCTTATTCTCTATTGCGCCTACGATGTTTAGTCATAATTGGATGTAGTCAGGATTAGGTACGGTACCGTAACAGTTTGTTTGTGTTCATACGGTTTTCCAAATTGCTTAACCAGATTTCTTTGTGGGTAATTAGCTGTAATAAAAGTTTCGATTTTTGTAACTCCGTTGTCCATCTCGTATCCCGGACCCTGCATTGTGCACCACCACTTGTGACACGTACAGCAGGCTAGGTAACAGCTGATCGTCGGGGATCCATGCCAATCAGCTACTGATAACCTATCCTAAGGGTAGACAATCAAATAGCTCAATTCCAGAAACCCCTTTAAGTCTGACCCCTTTAAGGCAATGAATGCATCAATTCTGTAAAAGTGAGGACTGCGCTGACTGAGCTGCCAAGTCAAATCCTGAGCATTGATGTGTGCACACTGTCCCTGTAGTTCGTATTGCAGAACCATAGGCACATCATATGCTACTGTACCATAACTGTCAGTCCTTGAAAATGACCACAAAAGGGGCGGGATTTGTATAAATTTACCCCAAAGTGGGCTATTTGTGGTCATTCCTGAGGACAGCCCCAGGGCTTGAATGTTCTGTATTATGTTAGCAACTA
This sequence comes from Eleutherodactylus coqui, assembly GCF_035609145.1. NCBI lineage: Eukaryota > Metazoa > Chordata > Amphibia > Anura > Eleutherodactylidae > Eleutherodactylus > Eleutherodactylus coqui. The sequence continues at coordinate 43,794,006 of NC_089841.1, forward strand.
TGCTGCATGGTGCCTCTGTGTGGCTCCCTATCCTCCCCTAGTAGCAAAAGCTTCATAATACAGCTTCTGATGGTGCAAAAAAGTGTGCCACCATATAAAGTGGGGCCTACAGTCAACGATGGCTGCCATACTAAGAGTTTGCACAAAGTCTTAAGGCCCCTTCACACCAGCATATGCACAAAAACACTCCAACAAGCGTTTTTTGTGTACATTATTGGGAATATTACTGAACTTTTTGCGCTGACAGTGCCAGTTGACATAGGCACGGAATACTCCTAGTTTCTTGGACCAATATCGCACTTTCGTAAAACCCGTCCGTCTACACGCAACCATAATTGGATTTGTTCAGGCTAAGAAACAGTGCCACATCTGTTCATGGTCTATGTCCGGTATCGCACCTCAACTGCAGTCAAGTGAATGCATCTGAACTGTAATACCAGGCAAAGCCCATGCACAGGGGTGGCGCTATTTCTGCCCTTTTTGGGACGTTTGGCTAAACTGGAGTGTGACTTGCAGTAAAATCTACCATAATGGTTTCCATTGGCAAAAATAATCACAATTGACCTTGCGATAGTCGTAGAAAACCCAACTACACGTCTATCCTGCTGACGCCGTCCACTGCCTCCATTGGCGTCCGCATCATGGAGATGTTTGCACCTTGATCTTGGCCATTTATTGACTTACTGGGTTAATACGTGACGTTTCTGCAGGACTTTTGCTGAGATCAGCGACACGGCAGACTGACCGTGACAAAGTACTGCAGTTTCCTGGATACATGCTAACACAGGACAGTCAGCACAATGTCAGGAGGGGGCAGCCTGTCATTTCAGCTATAGATCTGGTTTCCTATGTTTGTGGTAGGAAGTCGGACTGTTCTGCATCTTCCACAACTGATAATGTATGTTCAGAAATGACAAATATTCTGTGGAAATGTGGGAAATGCTGAGCCGAGATGTTATCTGTCATAGAGGTAGGACTAGATTCTGTAGTAGTCAGCAACCACCTCGCCGCTCAGGGACATAAACCTGCCATAGGTGCAGTGCCGGCCTTACACTAAATGCCAGCTGTGCAGAATTTCTTTGGGCGCCCATCCCCCCCTTAGTCATGAGAAAAAAGGATGAATATTATATATATAATATTTCACGAATAGTCAGTCTGCCTGTATTCTGATTATGCAGAAAGAAGCAGGTTAACCGCATACTCACACCAGAACAGCTCAGTGAATAACTACAGTACCAGAACCAAGCTCATAACACAGCACCAAAATAAATAAATCTTGTTATTTGCATAGCGCCAACTTATTTCACAGCACTTTCAGGTAATTTATTACCCCCCATCAATCTCATTTTACCGACCTCAGAAGGATGATTCAAACATTGACTCGGCTACCTGAACTAAGCGGGGATTAAACTTGCAACCTTCAGGTCATGTGTGAGCTTAGGACTGCATGTCTGCTGCCTTAACACTCTGCGCTAAAGAAGGCTCTTATAAACCTTAGTATATAAATAAAGCAGCAGAATCGCCCTCATAAAAACAGTACCAGAATCAAGTTCAGTATATAGATACAATACCAGAATTAAGCTCACATTAAATACTGTACCAGAACCAAGATCAGTACTTAAATACAAAACCGAGCTAGAACATAAATACAGCACCAGAACCAAGCTCAGTACATAAATACAGCACCAGAGCCAAGCTAATAATATAAATACAGCGACAGAACTAAGCAATTGTGTTGTGGGAGCACTGATTGGCTGACTGCTGCACCTTGGAACATCAGATGGATATTGATTCATGACTATCTGGCCAGGTGGACTGGAGGGAGCGAACGCACCCAGTGAACATCTGCTTAGTGCCTCCCCTACAAGGTGGTGACTGGCACACTGTGCAGCCACGTGGGTTGCACCTAGCTAATGCTGGCCATGTATAAGTATTCGATATCTCTGCGCTAACGCTGCCAGTTGTAACCTGAATCACTCATCCAGGCTTATTTACTATTCAAAATACGACAGTTTTCTGGTGCAAATTATGCCAGAAAACGGTCTTGCGTCCTTTGCGCAACATTTACTATGTTTTTAGATCATTTTCCAACTTTCATGTTCAGCTTGGCAATTTATTTTGTTTGCAGGGGGAAGTAAGGAACTTCTGGATGATTCTTAAAAGGCCATCAATAGTTGATCGTCGGTGATCTGCTGATCATCGGGCCAACGGTTAGTGCAGCAGGATAGGATGTCCTCATCAAATGTCAGGGCTGGAAGTTTAACCCTTTCCAATCCAATGTCTGACGTCTGAAGACATTCTGATTGAAGGCTGTACAGCTCTGATGTCGGAAGACGTCCGGCAGGGTATTCTTACTGTATATTACTGGCTGCTCTATTGTCGGGGGCCTCTCCAGCATTTCCCATACCGCAGTACTGGCTCTAGCCAGCAGATGGCGCCATTGTATAATGGCAGAAAGAGAAAGCCCCCTAGGAAACCCTGAATCCAAAATTGAATTGCAAAGGGTTAATAGATGACTTTACACTCCATCGATTTCAGTGGGAGTGAAGCCACCTATTGTACTTTCAACCCTGACCTTTGATGATGACATCCTATCCTGCTACACTAACTGTGGGCCGGACGATCGCTGCCGATCAACTATTGATGACTATCCTGAGGATGGGTCATCAATAGTAAACGCCCTGAATACCCCTTTAATTCCCTGCCCTTGTATAGCCCCCTCCTGGCACACAGTTGATTGTGCTCAATAGTACTGCAGTACTGCAGGTTATTGCGCCTGAAATTAGAAAAGATTGTTGGATTTTTTTTTTTCGTGAAATTACAATTTTGGCACGCACCCTCCCCCGTCCATTTTGCCTGGAGTGTTCCTTTACATGGAGAGAGTTTGACATTAACGGGTGGTTAAGTATTTCACTGAGGACGGCTGCATCTGTTTTCTGAGAGGAACTGAATGGGCTGAATGGTGATCTGAGGGGAAACTACTGTTCCTGCTGTCGGTTCAGTTTTTGCTCAGTGTAATCACAGCTGCTGTATCAGAGAGAACGAAGAAATGTTGAGAACGTGAGAATCCACCGAGCAGCGAAGACGACTACAAGAATGTCACCCAGCTCTCCCAGACCCCTGAATGACAGTAGTTCCCTGATAGCCCTTGTATACACAAGCAGACCACATGGCTTCAGTTCATCGTAGTGTCTACAGACTCTCCCATGTCCGTCACGTGTGTCCAGTGTGAACCTGCTCTCATCTGTGGAGAGAAGGGGGCGCCAATGTCAGCCCTGCCAATTCTGGTGAATGTCTACCAAGCTGCCGGTGCCAGGCTGTCAGCAGGGGTCCCACTACAGGACAGCTGGCCCTCAGCCCACCCTTATGGAGTCTGTGTAGGACAGTTAGGTCAGTAGCCACTGGAGATCATTTTGTTTCTTCAGTCCTGATGCCCTTCTTTCCAGCTCTTCTTGTGTAACGGCCCGTATCCTGGTATCTGCTGGGTGACACAACAAACCTTCTTGTTCCGACACGTATGGATGCGCCATCCTGGAAGAGCAGGACTACCTGTAGGGCCTTGTATGCCACAGAGTGTTAGGGCAGCAGAAATGCAGCTCTAAGCTCTCGCTCACGACCTGAAGGTTGTGAGTTCAATCCCTGTATGGTCCAGGCAGCCGGCTCAAGGTTGACTCAGTCTTCCATCCTTCTGAGGTCAGTAAAATGAGCACCCAGCTTGGTGGGAAATGATGAATAAATCACCTGGAGGCGCTGTGGAATAAGTTGGTGCAGCGTACGATAGGGACACCTCGGAAACCTGACATATGTGTGAGGGCCGAGTGCTGACTTGCCACGGTGGCACTTACCATGCTCCATCCCAGAGGGACAAACTGCAGCCCACCTCGAACACCCCTAGGATAAGGAAACTGGATAACAGGGGGATAATTGTCACGTGAGACACCACCGTTCCTACACACACACCGGTATGACCCTCGGCGGGTAAGTAATTCAGCCACAGACAGTCCTTTAGTACCACTGGTCTCTGGGAACAGTCAGAGCCCGGAATAAACTTTAGTTGAATGAAGAATAAACCATACAAGGCAGTACAGGCAAATGAATAGACTTCAGAGATTAGTACCTCCACACGGCTCTTCCAGATTTAAAGCCGCGCATGTGTAAACAGAAATTATAGACTTGCAGTACCTCCACCCAGCCTTGGAGACGCGTGGGTGTGATCCAGACAGCTGCGTACGAAAATCAGAACTGGCCTTGAAGAAACACACACTAGAGCTAGCTCTCTCTCTCTCTCCCTCTCTCTCTCCTCTCTCCCCCCTCTCTCCCCCCTCTCTCTCTCTCTCTCTCTCTCTCTCTCTCTCTCTCTCTCTCTCCTTCCTCTCTCCTCCCTCTCTCTCTCCTCTCTCACTCTCTCTCTCCTCACTCTCTCTCTCTCCTCTCTCTCTCTCTCTCTCCTCACTCTCTCTCTCTCCTCACTCTCTCTCTCTCCTCACTCTCTCTCTCTCCTCACTCTCTCTCTCTCCTCACTCTCCTCACTCTCCTTACATCCAGATTGGGAAATCTCTCCTTTTCCTCCATCTTCAACACACAAGGGCTGAAGGTGCCCCCATGTGTCTGTGTTTTCTCTAGCAGCCTTAGGCCTCCTTCACACGGGCGACAAAGTTGCGCGATTTTGTAGCATTGCTACGATGCTACAAATCGCATGTATGAGAAGCCCATAGTTTCCTATGGGTTCCTTCACACATGAGATGTTTTGTAGCATGCCACAAAACGACACACAAACCTTGCAGGTCCGGCGATATGCCCGCGACATGCTAGGTTTTGTAGCCCATGTTTCTCTATGGAGCCTCCCTCTCTGTTGCATCGCACGTAAACGCAGTTTGCATGCGATGCAACTTTGACAGTAGCAGATACTACAAAGTCGTGTGATTTTGTAGCATCACATGTGACTTCGTAGCGCTACAAAATTGCAGTATTGCTGCGAGAAAATTGCTGCGATATCATACAGTGCAGCAATGCGATATCACTGCGATTTTCTCGCAGCGATGCGGTGTCGCCGGTGTGAAGGAGGCCTTAGAAGATGGAAGCTCCTTCCCGCTCTCAATCACTCACATTTATAAACTCTCTCATACCACATGACAGGACATAACTAATACATTTACAGGCAGTCTCCAAACTCTGTAAACACTTATCCCTTCAATTGCTTCAGCTGTGCAATACACATAACATTAGGACAGGACACTTTGCACAGAGCACCTACAAAACACATACATGTATGACATGAATTCAATGAATGGCCAAGCGCTGCCTGTGATTGGCTAAGTGCTGTGACCAATCACAGGCAGCACTCAGCTGTCATTCAAAGAATGGCTGCGTGCTGCCTGTAAGTGGCTGAGCGTTCAGCCAATCAGATACAGCCCTTTTAGCAGCAGGGATTTTAAATCCCCACCTGCTGAAACAGATTCAGAGCAGTGCAGGGAGAAGACTGGGCTGGACGCGCCTGAGCCCCGGCAGCTGAGGAGAGGTGAGTATATATGTGTGTATATATATATATATATATATATATATATATATATATATATATATATATATATATAATTTTTTTTTTTTTCTCTAGGGATGATTTTCAGGGAAGGGATTATATGTAAAGCCCTTCCCCAAAAATCCCTGCAGAGTTTGCCGGCAGCCCACTGCTTTCAATGGAACTACAGAAGCGTTGGTCTCATTGAAAGCAATGGGAGAACATCACAATCCTCTGCCACAGCTGTCACAGGGGATTGTTTACTCCCCGCGGAGAGTTCCCTTGTCACTGAATTTTTATTTTATTTTGTACACAAACCTGGAATGATTTTCAGGGAAAGGCTTATATTTCATACCCTTCCCTGAAAATCACTGCAGGGGTTGCCGGCACTCTATTGCGTTCAATGGGGCCACGGCAGCAGCTGCGGCCCCATTGAAAACAAGGCTGCACGGACCTGCATTCACGCGTGTTTTTGCCTGTATGTGGACGCGCGGTTTTGTGCGCACGTATGTATGCATATGCTCGTCTGAATGCACCTTGATTGATATCCCTGCAGTGGAAGGACCCTTTTAGACGGAACGACTTGTAGGGCGTAGATACCTGACGGGTCATCCCAGGAATGGCCATCGCTCACTGAATGGACGTGGAGCCGCCGGGGATCATTCCACCCGGCCGTCTCCATTCACCATAAATAGGTGGTTCATGGCTGAGTGACGCCTGTTTACGTGGCCGATCTGTCGTTCAGTTTTATGCATGCAGAAACGGAATTTAGAAGGGAAGCGAACTAATTCATGTTGGTCGTTCAGTTGGGGCGTGCATTAAGACCCCTTAACACGAACGTATGTGCTTCTGCGTGTGCCAGAACAATTCTTTTTTGCGCATCGGCATATTTTACTGTACTTTTTGTGCCCACGTGGCATATTCAGTTGCACGTGGCAAACAAAGACGTACCAATTGAACTTGTTAATTAGTCTTAATGAGTTCCAGCAGAATTACGCAATGTTTCATACATCTCCTTGCGTATTGCACGCGCATTTGCACCCCCTCCCCATTGACTTCTATGGGGACCCATGGTGCGTAAATACTCAGAAAAATAGATCATGCTGCGTTTTGTTTTGTGCAAGAAATATCGAAATGTGAACAAACCCCTTGAAATCAATGAGCTCTATTCTCTGCGTATTGCATGAGAAAATTTTGCGTGTGCAAATATGCCCGTGTGAATCCGGCCTTACACTGAGTGATAATAGTCTTCCGATTCCCGCTGGATGGTGGAATATGAAGGATGTATAGGCCCGTGTAAAAGGGCCCTAAGTGACTCGGGGTTATCCTGTGATAGACAAGTGTTTCCGACATATTTTTTGAGCAGTGTATACATCAGTTGGTCAGGAGTATGGGGATGTTAGGTGAAAAATCTCCATAATACGGAAAGCAATGGAGCACACCGCCATTTAGAAGGTACAGCGTGGGCCATGGAAAAGTAAGCCGGCACCACACCCTTATGAAATCTGTCTAAGAGAAAATCATTGTTGCCCATAGCAACCAATCACAGCGCAGCTTTCATTTTACCTCAGTAGTATAAGAAATGAAAGTTGTGTTGTGATTGGTTGCTGTTGGCAACAAAGACAGGTTTTCTTTTGGACAGCTTTTATAAGAGAGCAGTGCCGGCCTACTTTTCCGTGGTGAAGCCTGTTCAAGGCCTCATTCATCATAACTATCCAGCAGTAAGACTCTTTGTTGCCTATAGCATCCAATCACAGCGCAGCTTTCATGTCTTACATTGCTGAGGTAAAGTGAAAGCCATGCTGCGATTGGTTGCTGTGGGCAACAAAGATTTCCTAGACTGCTTTCATTTGTGTGGTGCCCATAGCAACCAATCAGCGCAGCTTTCATTTTACCTCAGCAGTATAAGTACTAAAAGCTGCACTGTGATTGGTTGCTGTGGGCAACAAAGACCGATTTTCTTTTCGACAGCTTTCATAAGCGTGCGGTGCGGGGATACTTCTCCGTGGCACGATCTACAATAGGACCACGTAGAAGTCTATAGGTGCATTTCTAGCTCCAAACAGTAAGGCCTAATGTCCACAGGTGGAACTGAATTGCAGAATCCACACGGACGATCCGCAGTTCAAGCCGCCCATAGACAATCATGGCCGCCCGCAGCTGGGTTTAAGTATGCGGATTTGATTTGTGGACCTTTTGGTCCTGAAAACAATTCGCAGCACGCTCCATCTTGCTGCGGGTCCCACACAGACGGCTTTCATTGAAGTCAATGGAAGCTGTCTGATCCGCGGCCAGCCCGTAGCGGACACTGCAGACGGGCCGTGGAAAGCAGGTGATTTAAAAAAAACAAAAAAAAAACTCCATTGCGCTCGTGCGGCGGCGCGCCCGCCCACATCTGCAGTGGAGAAGATGGAAGACCCTCACAGTCACGCAGAGGGTCCGGACGGGTGAGTAATGTCCTCTTGCTGCGGGCAGAGTGGGATTCGGCTGGGGGCTCCCCCCGTGGACATGAGAATACAGCAGGCGGCCTTTCTGTCCCGCCGCTATCGCTGCGCCGAGACCTCCCTGCCATTTTCCATCCATTAAGGAAACGTGTTTTCCTCCAGCGCTTTTCCTTTCTGGTACAAATAGTTGCAGGAAATGTGTGTCCAGGATGGAGCTGACACAGCCGTCGGCCTGACCCCCGTAAACTTATCACCATCTCTTCTAAAGTAGCGCGCCATTCGGACGGGCGCCGGATTCCTCTACACGTTCGCATGGACTGCTGAGTGCATTATTATTCTCAGGATGTAGCAGAGCCGGTTTGTTAAATGTCACAGGGCTGAGGTTGTCCTTTTCCACAGATCATACTGGTATTACAATGCTGTCACCCTGGCGCCAGGTTTTCCACGATACGTGGATAAGTCTGACCCCATTTGGACATTCACCTGTCCTTAACCCCTTAGTAGCCGGCCTGTTTTGTGCCTTAACAACCAAGAGTTTGCCATAGTCCGATTGCAGGAACCATAATTCGTTAACAGCCGTATGAGGGCTTGTTTTTTTGGGATGAATTGTACATTTTATGGGATACATATAACGTGTTGTAGAACTTTTATTACATATTTTGGGGAGGAGATGAGAAGCCCCCTCAGAAATTCTGTTATTGTTCTCTGGGTTTTGCTTTCGCAGCGTTCACCGTTCATTAAAATGGAGGGTGGATTCACATCTGCGTTGGGGATTCCATTTCCTACTTCATTCGGGGAGTAGGGAAGGGGAATCTCCGCGGCCAAATGGCTCCGTCTCTGGATGGACCCGAACAGCGCTGGGCGAACGTCTATAATGGAATCTGTTCCCTTTCCACACAATATTCTGGTATTTTTGAGCCAGATCTGTGACGGAAGCTATATGAGGACTTGTTTTTTCAGGGAAGAATTGTAGTTTTTAGTGGTACCTGTTGAGTTTGAGGTACATGTGACTTTTAGATTGCTTGGGTTGCTTCATATTCTGCCTTCACCGAGTCTGGGAAAATCAGGAAAAGTTTTGAAGACAAGTATATAGCTATGCCATACTTTAATGTAACACGTTTCAGCTAACGCCTTTTTCATGCCATATAATTACATACATAAAACAGCACCAACATATATATAACATATAGTATACACACTCATGATGACCACGCTAGACGCCAATCTCATTCGCATGCGGCGTCATCAGGAGATAGTCCATTGACGGAGGAGCCTAGATCACATGGTACCTTGGAAAGCAGCATGCGTTCCAGTATTAAATGACGCAGACCGCAAGACGTACATTCCATTCTTACTGTTTCAAAAAACTATCGTGATTACCACTCATTATTGAACTTTTTTTGACACTATTTTATTTAGTCCCTCCAGAGGAATTCAACATGGATTGCTAGCATAGTACACTGCATTACTTATGTAGTGCATTCTACTAAGGAGGCGGAGTCTAATGTGCTTAGTTACATGGCAGACAATGAGGCCTTTGGCTACCATGGGCACCCATTGGTACCTTGTGATCGCACTGCACCAATGGATGACAGAGCCCACTCTGCCTGTCATCTGCTTACATGCTAAAGTTGCTATTGATTGTGGCATGTAAGGGGTTAAACTGCCAGGATCTAAGGTTTCTCCATTCCTGGCTGTTACAACAGGAGCTTGGCTGTCAGTATTCGGCCAAGCTGTTGCCTTAAAAAAGGATGCATGTACAGGTTTAAAGCCCATTAATGACCAATGTAAAAAGGCATATTAGCAGTCACTAAAGGGTTAAAATTGACGTGCATCAAAAATCGATCTTCCAACATTGATAATACAGCAGTGTAGTCCCTGTACTTGGACCGCTACCATTTTTCATAATGAAGTGGCTAAGTTGCTCTTTAGATTGAACCTATTCTGTCCCCGACTTGGTGCTAGTCGATGACCTCAAACGTCCCCGTGCCGGAGTCTAGAGTATGTCCCAATTCCCATCCCTCTCTAAGTGGCTATAGAGCGGGGAGCTGTGTACATTTCCAATGCTTTTTGGAAGAAGGGATATATAATGGCCCCTTTGCTCCTCTGTGCTTCACAGATTCTTGTTTGAGCAGTGGAAACATCTTTCGTGAAACAAAAATATCATGCAGTCACCGGTCATTCCAAACGTCTTAACAGGGACGGGAAAAGTGACTCAACCGGATTCCAAGCTGAGTTTTTAACCTTTTTGTTTAGTAGAGCAATTACACAGCTGCCTAGAGTCAAGATCTTCTGAGCTTCTCGCACCAGCAAAGAGTTTTCTCGGTCTACGTTCACACATAGCAGCATTTCCCGCTGAGGATTTAGGTGCAAATGCACATCACATCTTGGTCAGAGCTAGCCTAACCGAAGTGAACTCCAAGAATTTGTATTTGTCTCTCTGGTTTCGGAACAACAATGTGTCCCGGTATAAGACCGTGTGTGGGGTTAGGGTATATTACCTACACTTGTCCTTCTCCGCCATTGTTCTGATCCACCAGTTCCAAGTTCAGTTTTCAGTCATCCAACACGGCTGCCTCAATCTTCAAACTATCTCAACCCAATAGTGCATTGGTAAGGTTACACTCCTAATGCACCATACCTGCTCTATAATTGGCCAGTTCTGCTCATGTGATCAGTGATGGACAATTAAAGAGCAGGGCATGCTGTGCATCAGCTCGATAGTCAAGACTGCCATCTTGGATGGCCAAAAACTGGGACCAGAACTGGTGGATTGGTCATTTGGCAGAAAAGAACAAGTGCAGATATTAACCCGCCACCCCGCTCTGGGATAGAATTTTATCCCAAAACCAGAAGGTTTGTCTTGAACCTAACCAAACCCACACTGAGTCATGCAACCAACCATAATGACAAGATGTTCTACACCAGACAAGAACTCCTTGACAACAAGGAAAGGCCTTGGCGCTACCGAAATCTGGCAGCATTTTGCACAATCTAACTTTACCCTCACCCATAACCCTGACTTGGTGGTACCGACATCCCATCTGCAGATATGGCCGCTCAATGGCCTAGTACCAATATACTCACTGTGGGTATTAGGTAGTCTGAAAATTTGCCTTCTTGGACAACCAAAAACGGGATCTGGAACCAATGAATCAGAGGGACATCAACAAAGAAGACCAACATATAACACTACTGCTCCTCTCTGGTCCCAGACACAACATTTGTCCCGGTACTGGAGGGTCCCTTGAAGAAATTCATCAGTGCAGAATTTTGTACCTAAGAACAACATTTAAGATAAAGGGTGGAAATTCACTTGAAATCCTTCTGGATATTTGGCAGTAAAATACTCCATAAAAAGCTGTAAAAAAGCGCAGCCGCAGCCAATATAAAGCATGATGTAAGCAGAATTCAAACATGTAGGAAAACAGAAGACGATGCGGCTCTCCAGCCTCTGCCAATGGAAACAACAAAATAGTTTTCATTGAATTAACATAAACTGAAAACAATTGCGGGTTTTGTCCTTTTTATAGCAGAAATCATAGAAAGGACCACCAACTAAACGTAGTCATCACTTACAAGAGTTATACAGTATGAAACGACTCCTCACGACACCGAAATGACACAATGTGACCATTGTATGAGACCCTGAGCTTACCCTACACCACCACTAGACTGTACTGCCTATGGCTGGTCAGTTAGGTTCCAGTGGGACATTCATCAGGGCAGCAATCCTGCTATAGATAGTACAGAATGGATGGGCCTATAATGTCTAATACAGGGGCCTCCAATTTGTGGCTTTCAGGGCATGCTGGGAATTGTAGTTTTGAAAGAACCAATTGTTGCTGAGGTAACTGTTGCACCAGGGGTCTGGTGTCTGAAGGGGCCAACAGCCTTCTACCATGTAAGACCCCGATTACAGATTTGACATTGGGGCTGAGGAGGCTCAATTTACATCTCTGCTGGATCTATTGGTTTTTAATATGTTTTGTTGAATGTTAACCCCTTCCCGCATTCCAACCCTTTCAAATCCACTGTCTGACGTCTTAAGACATTATGATTTAAGGCTGTACAGCTCCGATGTTGGAAGACGTTTGTCGGGGTTCTCTTCTTGTATATTGTCAGCCTCTATGCTGTCGGAGCCTATCCAACGTGTGCCCTCATGCAGTACTGGCTTTAGCCAGCAGATAGCGCCGTTGTATAATGCAGAAAAAGAGTAAGCCCCCTAGGAAAACCAGGATACAAATTGGATTGGAAAGGATTAATACATTGATCAGCCCAGGGCAAAGGTGACATAAGTAGCGTGCCCTCCTAGACATGATAGCCACATATTGGGGAACAGTCAAGGTCTTCAACATGTAGGCGGGCAGGGACAGATAGAGTCCTACCTTTTTTTCTTTTGTAAGAGGAAAACCGGAATAAACTTTGCAGTTCACAAGTGAATAATGGCGAATGTTTAGGCAACACCCTTTGTATCCCCTCCGACCCAGAATAAGGCTGTAGACCTTACACAGGTTAAGGTTGTAGATATTACATGGGTAACAATAGCAACTAGACTGGAGATATTACATGGGTAACTCTAACAACCAGGCTGGAGCTATTGGGTAACCCTGATAATCCGGTTGTAGCTATTACACAGATAACCCTAGCAACCAGCCTGTATCTATTACACAGGTAACCTTAGCAACCAGGCAGGCTGTATGCATTACACTGGTAACCCTAGCAACCAGGCTGGAGATATAATACATGTAACTGTAGCAACCTGCCTGTATCTATTATAAAGGTAACCTTAGCAACCAGGCTTTAGCTGTTAGACAGGTAACTAGCAACCAGGTTGGAGCTACAGTTTTAGGGCCCATTTGCACGGGTGAGTTTTACCTGCGAGTTTTGTCTGAGCTTATAATGGCGCAAACTTAAACCTATTTAAATGAATGGGTCTTTTCAGGCAATTTATTTATGTTTTCATGGACCATTACAGCGTGTCCGATTCTTGTCCAATTCTGTCCAGTTCTTGGAAGAACATACAAACAGTAACTATTGGACAAGTCCCGTCAGTGACCAGTATGTCTCGACTAGTGATTCCACCAGACCTGTAAACCAATGGCCGATCCGGTATTAACCCTGGATGGTTGATCTGTAACTGCCATAGACTATAAAGGAAAGAACGAGGCGCATGACGGCATCTCCTCGACATCTACCCCTACTTGACCGACCCAATGGCTACCTCATTATGAGCCATGTGATTATTGTTCTTCTGCCCAGACTCCCACCTGTAAGGCGTTCATGGCTTACCCTGCGGATGTACCGTAAATGTATTTGGCTGGACTATCCCTTTACGTACTGAGGGAGTTAATACCATCAGAGTCATTTCTTGGACCCCCTGAGTCATCATCGTCTTCACTTTCTGCTTATTTACGCTGACAAACTTTTCCTGAAGGTTGATTGGAGTTGCGTATTCAATTTGCTCGGGAACTTCTGGCGCTCCACAGAAGGCGCTTATTTTGTATTGCTGGAGGGTGCAGAACATTTCGCCGTTACGTAAGGCTGACAGCTGTTCTGAAGTCTCCGTCTCTGGGGTTTATCTTCCTGTAATTCACTTTGGGCTGAGAATTGTTTACAGCCCCGATGCTGAGCGCTGGGTAATATGATTTTCTTGTCATGCACGCTGTCAGATTAAACCTTTTACTCCAGGAAATTTCCAGTTTATTTCCTGAAATTGACAGCTATAAAGCATAATGCTGTTTGTCGTCTTCTCGCTTCTCAGAAATGCTAAGACACGGGTCTTGGAAAACTGCTATGTATTGGTCACGATTTTACAAAAATAACAGCAAAACTGGACAAAAAAACTGTAAAGTTTAGCAAACCTTTGAATAGTCCTCATGATAGACCATCCATAGTTGGTCAGTGGTGGGCTAACCTCCAGGACTGTTACTAATGGGCCGAATAGCACATCTGTGCCTTGTGCTGCAGCTAGGTGCCATTCACTTGCTGTAGTCAGCTGCAGTACCAGGAACAACCACAACCATGTGTGTGGCACTGTGAATGGTAAGAATTTCCTGGCAGCCCCACCTCAGCAATTTCTCTCACTAGTGGTCACTTGGAATTAAACCCATAATGGTCAAATATTGTTGCCCTATCCGAAAAATATTCCATTAATAATGTTTCAGAAAAGCCCTTTTAAAGGGGTATTTCATATTTATAATCGGTGTTCATCTGACATCTGGAACCCCACCGATCCTAAGGATAAAGGGGCTGCAGGCACTGCCTGAGAGGTGTAGCTTGAAGTTGCTAGGCCTTAATTCAAAATCTGTAGCAGGGCCCACAACTGAAATGTGTTATTTATAGTACTCCTACCTTAGGGTCCCCCTAAAGTTCCAAGATCCAGGTGCCAGTGCACCCTTTGCACTCACTATAGTTATGCGCTTGCATTGTCCACCCATCCACTTATGGGAGTGCGGCCGGCCACAGTTCCTTGCACTGCCAGATGACCAGAAGCACTGTTGTGCATGGTGAAGTTAGAGGGGACGCGGTGCTAAATTGTCATTTTTAGGATCGGTGGAGGTCCCAAAAGTCAGACCCCCACTGATCATTGTTGTAAGATTGGATACCCCTTTCAAATGCTCCTGGCACAACCGTGCTAAATAAGTGAGTGATGCCTATCAAAGGTATATATACCACATGGCAGACCACACATCTGTTAGGAAACCCTTGAGGGGGTATAACTCTTGTTGGTCTCATCCCATTTCTTTACTACATTTGCAAGATTCTCCTCCCCTGAGGAGCTGCATTCGTAGAATGGTAGAGTTGGAAGGGATCTCCAGGGTCATCGGGTCCAACCCCCTGCTCAGTGCAGGATCACTAAATCATCCCAGACAGGTGTCTGCCCAGCCTTTGTTTGAAGACTTCCATTGAAGGAGAACTCACCACCTCCCGCGCCAACTTGTTCCACTCATTGATCACCCTCACTGTCAGAAAGTTTTTTTCTAATTTTTCTATTTGTTAGTAATCAATGGGCTGGAGAACTGCCAAAGGGCGTAAAGCAGTAACAACTACTAGACCCTTCTGTACTGGGTGCCGAAACATGGCACTATCATGGGGGACCCAGTTTTAGTCTCCTCTCTTCTATGTACCCCTCTACTATGGGCACTGACTTGATATTTTATATATCCTCAATATCAACCATAATTGAAACTATTTCAATTTGATTTTCTTAGGGCTGGTTGTGCCAACCATGTTGTTAATCCTGGATTAGTTAAACTGGGATCAACTGTTAAACTTGATATAAGGAATAGATGTTGCACCAACACTTTTTGATGTAAGATTGCCAAAACTAGGTTCAAGTGATTGGCGATCAAAGGTTAAACCTAGAAGAAATGTTTTGTGCACAGTGAGGTGATCCTCCCAGCATTCATAGTGATAGTAAAAACATGGCCGTTACCAGCAGCAAACGTGAGTGTAATTTCACCACCTTGGAAAAGCCTAGTAGGCTATCAACCTAGTCAGCCGTCTTGGATTCGGGTGCTAATCTAAGTTCAACTAGTTTGATTCACCAAAATCGGGGAATCAAATTGATCCAAGATTTAATTTAAACCACAATCCCGAACTAAACCATGTTGGTGCTACGTTGACCTACTCGATCTTCGATCAACTCCTGTTGATCTCCGATCCAAACTTTGGTGCAACAAGCCCTAATGTCATAAATCAAGAAGTTATTGGCTTTCCCTTATAAGTTCATCATGCTCCTGCATAGAACTAGTAAAAAACAGACAGGATTCTATTAAGGAACATAAATTTGTCGTATTTCCAGAATGCTGTCATATTGAAACTGAGCGTTTGGTGTATGTCAGCCGCTAGACAATTTTATTACATGTTGTCACTTACCATAACACAGTGTATAGTTATAACAGCCGTCATAAATATGAACTAGGTGGGGCTGTATTAAGATATTACAGTGATATATCGCCTATTCTGTCTGTTGGCTGCAGAGAAAAACAAATCTTGTCTCTACCAGATTAACTGAGCGACGAGGCCAAGTAGTGTATGAAGGGGTACCTAGAAGAGGCAAGAATCTTCTACTGGTGGGCGGGGCATTATTTGTACTAGTTTCTGCGGGACCCTTCTGAGGCGGTATGCCAGCCGATAGTGTTAGGGAAGGTTGTGTGCGGCTACAGGGATTTTTTTCTTTTTCAACAAGTTGTTCAGTTTTTCACATATTTTGTGATGGCTATTTCATAATAACAACCGGCAGCTGTAACCTTTTTTTTTGCTCCATTGTTCTTTACACACCAGGGGTGTGTAAACTGCAACCAGTTTGGGGTTTTTTTTTACTGCCCCAGTGCATCTAAAATAAAAAATGGAACAAGTTTGCATATGGTCCTACTTTAAAAAGCTTCTATTTGTTTGTATAAATAGCTCCTAAGCAGACCTATGTGTTTCCATGGTTACAGACTACAAATACCCTGTGTAGTCTGAACCTGCAGTCATATGTAAAGGCCCCCATACACATAAGTGTTTAGTCCTGACGATTCGTTTGGGTGACTTTTATTGTGCATGGGGGCAGCTCAACTTTTCCTCTATTGAGGATGTTGGGGAAAAGATGGATTTCCAGTTGTTCTCTGGGAGATAAGCTGCTACCAGAGCGGTCTGGCTGAAGTTCAACACCCTAGATATGAACACTCAGCCAAGCTAAATTTTTTTGTGTATGGTGGAGCTGGGGAAAACATCTGTTGGCCGAATGCTTGTTTGGCCAACAGTTCTTGAAGGTGTAAGGGCAATTTTAGTGTCTTCCATCCGCCAACTATTCTACCATTTGCAGACGGATGATATTACTAACTGGATCTGATGTTTTTTTGGCAAAAACTTTATTTTATCTTATTTTTGTCTTTCAGATATAAATATGGCCTTCCATTGAAAGCGGATTTTGGGGAGCTCCTTTGCTTGTGGTCTGTTTTGGTCCCTTTGTTTTTAATGATACTGACATTGTGAGGCAGGCCTCCAACATGTCTACTGATGTAGAATCCTGCACCAGCACTTCAACCGATGTGGCTCCAGCTGCCAAACCAACGACAAAGAAGGAAAAGAAAAAAGGTAAAATGCAATAGTTTAGTGCAATGTTCCACTATGCATCAGACCCCACTGCATACCTATGGGAGCTCCAAGGATTATGAGAACAGCAGTCTCTTTAGGGAATGGAATAGAAAGGTGGTGTGTATGCATGGGCACTAGTTCAGAGAGAACCAAAATAGTCAAAACCTATATTAGGCCAAACTTTCATAAAAGTTTGGTTCAACACAAACCTGAACCTTGTGGGGTTAGTCTTGGCTGAAACCACTAAAGTTCTTCTTCCTCTGTCTTTTTTTCCTCCTCTTTCTTTTTTCTTTCTTCCTTCCTTCAGTGTCATACACTAGTTGTACGGGTATTGGTGAAGTTTGGTTCAAACTAATTCGAACAAAACCAATATTTTTGCCCAAATTCGGTGAACCAACCAAGCTTTTGAAAAGTTGGCTCATCACTAGTGATCACTGTTCCATTCCCTGTTTATAGCTTCCCTGATGGTTTCTTAGAAGTGACTGAAACAGTTGTCGCACATGGGCACTACCACTCCATCCACGCAGGAAGCTCGGGGGCTGCCATTTCTGTGAGTCCTCAGGGGCTAAGCAGTCAGAATATCAGCAATTTATCACCTATCTTATGGATAAGTTAAAGGAATATTCCAATCTAACACATTTATAATATATTTTATGGATGCCTTTTCCTCATCAAGTGGGACCAGACTCAGGGACCACCGTTCTGTAGATAGGTGTGGGTCCTAGAAAAAGATAACTCAATAAATGTCCTTTAATGCCACATGGGTAACGTATGCAAAGTCACTCTTACAACAGGTGCCCTTGGTCTACAAGGCCACACACAGCCTTTAACTGATGACCTCTCATCCAGTACATGGTAATTTTTCCCTGCTGATGGTCAATGATTTAGTCTCTAGGGAGATGTTCTAGACACAGGAGCATTGTCACATGGGTTTTTCCAGTCTCACGTGCGTTTAGCTTATTGTCTTTTCTCCTGAAGCTTGTATCAATAGCTAATGGGATGCTCTCCTCAATAATCTCAGGGGCTGGCACATGGGCCAGGTTCTTGGTTCTTCTTCAGGTCCATTGGCACCAACGGTTTTCTCAATGCTGCCTCTTCACTTGGTCCTCACATGGCACTCTCTGGTCTACAGTCTGGTCATGGCATCTGCAGTTGGCAACTGGTTGGCAGAAGGGAGACTCTGTCTCCTGTCTATACGGTAACTCTACTGGGCTGCACTTGCAGTTGTCATCTGCAGCTCAGCGCCGAAATGTTGTCTCTCTCCTTAGGTCTGCTCTTTTTACTTAGGCCCACGTGACTCATCAGCAGAGGGGAGACTCCCTCTTCCCCTGGACCTCACCCCACAACAACTAGTCCATAGCCATGTACTTTTGACTCTGTCTCTACTTGGGCTTCCACAGCCATTTCTCATCTTCTGGCCCACTCAGTATTCCCCCTGCTTCAGTATCGGCTATAGATTACCCCCCATTTGTTTGCTATGTGCAAGGTGAGGTCAAAATGACATGTGCAGCAGAAGAACGTGGCTAATCATACAGCTTCTCTCACACTATTGTCCAAGAAATTGCCAGATGCTTTTATACTGGCCCCTTCCCAAGAACAAGTGCCACTAACAGCACAATCATGTTCTTAGAGTGGTGATGTATGTACTAGTCGCCCCATGTCCACATCATCATGGAATCATGGACTGGTAGAGTTGGAAGGGACCCCCAGGGCCGTCTGGTCCAACCCCCTGCTCAATGCAAGATTCACTAAATCATCCCAGGCACATATCTGTCCAGCCTCTCTTTGAAGACTTCTATTGAAAGAGAACTCGCCACCTCCTGTGGTAACCTGCTCCACTCATTGATCCCCCTCACTGTCAGAAAGTGTCTTCTAATATCTAATCTATGTCTCCTCACTTTCAGTTTCATCCCATTGCTTCTAGTCTTTCCTTGTGCAAATGAGAATAGGGCTGATCCCCCTGCACTGTGACAGCCCTTCAGATATTTTTAGACTATTAAGTCTTCTCTCAGCCTTCTTTTTTGCAAGCTAAGATCCTTTAACCGTTCCTCATAGGACATGATTTGCAGACCGCCCACCATCTTGGTAACTCTTCTCTGAACTTGCTCCAGTTTGTCTATTTTAAAGTGGGATGCCCAGAACTGGATACAGTATTCCAGATGAGGTCTGACTAAGGAAGAGTAGAGGGGGATAATGACCTCACGTGATCTAGACTCTATGCTTCTCTTCATACATCCCAGAATTGTATTTGCCTTTTTTGCTTCTTCATCACACTATTGACTCATGTTCAGTCTATGATCTATTAGTATACCCAAGTCTTTTTGATTTGTGCTGCTGCTCAGCCCAATTCCTCCTATTCTGTATGTGCTTTTTTCATTTTTCTTGTCTAGATGTAGGACTTTGCATTTCTCTTTGTTAAATACCATTCTGTTAGTCGCTGTCCACCATAAAGGTGGTTGGGCTTCTCTTCTGTTCTTGCCTGATCGCTCCCAGGGGAACAATAAACTCCTCATATCCCTTATGGCTGCAGACAGACAAAATGGTGCTCCAATTGCTATAAGGATATCTACAGATGTAACAAACATTAAATTGACACTTGACTTTTCTTGTGTTAAGTTAAGCATTGCTGCAATTATGCATTTAACCTGTTAAGTACAAAGTTAAAGTTGGCTGCATGTAGAGATGTGCAGATGTAGCAAAGTTTAAAAAAAAATATTGCACTGAACTTTTTCTTGACTTTTCATTGACTTTGTTGTGTTACGTTAAAATGACTTATTGCAGCAAGTTATAAGCATTGGGTTAGACTTTGCTATTTCTGTACTATGACCCCTGTAAGGATATATAGTGCAATTTCAAGAGGTGGCGGGACTGTGTGCTGTAGGACAGTGCCCGATTGTCTGAATGTCCTGATTGCCCACTATGGTAGTATAAATGGGCACCTAGTTATAAGCTGTCTCAGAAATGTAGGACATATTTGTGGTTGTGAATTTGGCCGCGCAGAAGGAGAAGCCGATGGACAATGTTTTGACAGGTGAAGATCCTCACAACCTCCCGGCTTTTTCATGTCAAGGAGCAAACACAGCAAAGAGAGTGGATGGTTAATCCAAGCCATGTGTCCTGGAGCCCACAAACATCTGGCTTTCATGTAAAGTGCTGAATGAAGGACCCGCTGTGACCACTGAAACCCGATAGCAGTGCTGTTCTGGGCAGAGTTACAGCCCGGTGTTGTCAGCGGAGGATCGTTACACAATGCTACATCAACAGAATATTGCGTTACTTTATGCTGTCCGGCCATCAGAGCCCATGGCATCAAATATTGCAGATTTCCCAATTAGAATTGCCATAATTGCAATCAAGGGGTATTCCTAGCCAGACATGCTGGGGATTATAGTTCTTCCTGGTAAGAATAGTTTTAAGCATTGACTTTGTTGCGTGATATCTCCGCAGGTCCAGAGAAAACCGATGAGTTCCTCCTAGCCAGATTTAAAGGCGATGGAGTACGATATAAAGCCAAATTAATCGGAATTGATGATGTGCCGGAAGCACGCGGTGATAAAATGAGCCAGGACTCCATGATGAAGCTGAAGGTGAGCATGCCATACACTGTTTTATCTGCGTATTGGTTGAAGTTTGAAGAATATGTCCAATTTGGCGCACCGTTTCGGTTTTTAAATCCTGAGCTGATTAATTTCTTAAATTTGTTTTTTTTTTTTTTAAAGCTGCAGGTTTACAGGATAGACCTGAATTGGGGCTGTATACATCTCAAAAATGTATCATACACAGAAAAATCGCTGCGAAATTGCAAGTGAGATGGTCCGTTTTTCACTGACCTACAGCGCTCTCGCCTGTGTTAATACAGGCTTAACCCCTTCCCTCCCCATGACATAAGGGTATGTCATGGGAGCAAGGTACTTTCCGCAAAATGACGTACCCTTACGTCATAGGGATAGTGCGAGATCTGCTATCCCGCAGCGGGAGACGGCTGTCACTAGTAGCCGGCCTCCCGCTGCGACAGCGGGGGGCATCGGAGATGCGCCTGCCCGCTGTTAACCTCTTCTCTGCCACGATCTAAGTAGATCGTGGCAGGGAAAGGGTTCACAGAGGGAGCACGCTCCCTCTGTGACTTCAGCCGGCTCTTGCGATAACATCGCGAGAGCCCGGCTGGTTGCTATAGCAACAGGACGCCAAATACTGGCGTCCTGTATTGCCATTTCCTAAGATCGCTATAGTAAGCGATAAGGAATGGCAGGAGAGAAGTCCTGCATGCCTTATCATAGCGATCATCAGTGCTGCAGTGTAAGTCCCTCAGAGGGACACAGATGGTGTAAAAATAAGAGCAAAATAAAGTACAAAAAATAAAAATGTTAAAAAAAAAGTTAAAAAGCCCTTTTTTATTCTTTTTCTCATATTAGCATAAAAAAAATCCCACATATTTGGTATCGACGCATCTGTAGTGACGTGTACAATAAATTGAACACGCTTTTTATCCTGCATGGCAAAAGCATTTATAAAAACGCTAAAAACCTGAGGCAAAATGCTAATTTTTAGCATTTTGCCTCCCAAAAAAAGGCAATAAAAGTGATCAGCTTATCTCGCAATAAATAAGCCCCCACAGAGCGCAGTCCATGAAAAAATAAAAAACTTATAGCACTTTGAATGCAGTGAGTTTAGAAAAAAATAAGTTTCCAAAAAAGGGCTTTTATTGTGGAAAAGTGGAAAAACCTAAAAAAAATAAGCATTTTGGTATCGCTGTAACCGTACCGACCTGCAGACAAAAATGTAGTGTGTCATTTATGCTGCATAATTAACACATAAACCCCCCCAAAAAAAAATCTATGGCAGAATTGATGCGTTTTCTCTCCCTACGATCATAAAAAAAATAATAAAAGTTTTACCATATAGTCTATGTACCCAAAAATGGTACCAATAAAAACTACAGTTCACCATGCAAAAAACAAGCCTTTATACGGCCGCGTCAATGGAAAAATAAAAAAGTTATGGCTTCTGAAAAGTGGAGATGAAAAAATACCAAAAATCGTTTGGTCCTCAACGCCAAAATAGGCCATGTCCTTAAGGGGTTAAACATTAAATTCTGTCTGCTTGCAACTGCCACTAGGTGGAGCTCACTGAAGAAAGATTTAATACTGAATTTAAAGGGGATGCACCACAATAGACTTATCAGCTATCCATAAGATAGGTGTTAAAAGTCTAATCAGTGGGGGTCTCGCCAACCGATCCTGAGAGTGGGGTCCCGTGTTCCCCTCTCCTCCTCACTGAAGGTTTGCAGCACTCCCTGCAGTGAGGAGGAGACTGAATGGAGTGGTGGTTGCACATGCACAGCACTGCTCAATTCATTTCAGCAGTCGGGGATCTCCGGAAGTTCCATTGAAGATGATTGTGACGATGCTACGTAACTGTTGCTCCATTCCATCGGACGCAGCCGAGGATTAGCAAGTGTTTACAACACAAAAAGTTAGATCATGCCAGATTTAAAATCGCTTCTGTACATGACGCCAATCAAAAGAATGGGGTTCATATTCATGCGAGATTTGTGCGTCTCGCCAATGCACAAATCTTGCGAGATTTTCTTGGCTGTGTGAAAGTGGCCTGAGGACTTTTTTGTGGAACGAGTTGTATTTTTCAATGCTACTAGTTAATATACCATATGATGTACTGAAAAACTTTTAAAAACTTTTAAGTTGAGTGAAATGGAAAAAAATACACAATTCTGTCATCTTTGATGGGCCTTGTTTCTACGATGTACACACTGCAGCATCACTTTATTCTACAGCTCAGTATGATTGCAACGGCACAAAATGTATATAGTTTTTTTGCTGTACTGCTTTTAAAAGAAAAAAATTTTATGTTTTTCCGAAGATATTTTTTATTTTCTGCCGGAACCTTTCTGACTTTCTTATTTTTCCATCAACATAGTTGTCTTTTTTGCGGGACATCTTTTGATGCAATTTTGAAGTACATATGACCACTTTTTATAAACTTTTTATTGGAGGCAAGGTGACAAAAAAACGGAAACTTTGACATTGCGTGCTTCATAGGCAATCTACGATGGTAGCCTTGGGAATCTCCATAGGCCCTCGGCTAATATGTCAACCAAACAGCACCCAGCAATCTCATCGTGAAGGGGGGCCTTTCAAACTTGAATGGTACTGTCAGAATTAATGGCAGTATTTAAACGGTTAACAGCAACGCTCAGCATGAACACTGATCATGGCTGTTCCAGGCAGGTGTCTGCTGTCATAGACCACCAACACCTGCATTGTATGGAGCCAGATCGACCTCTGCTCCCCCTCCATACACCCCCGAACCTCCATGACATAATTGTAAGGGATTAAAAAAAATCTTCTTTTTTCTTGCCTTTCACTCAACAGTCTGTGTCTGTTATAATAATGACACATCAAAAATTAGATCTTATTAAACTGTCTAAATGAAGTAATTAAAAGCTGAAAACACTGGAGTTTCCATTCATCGGCAGTTTGCCTTTACATATTCCAAAACACACAACACAACGTGATCTTCATCTGGTTAGTAGGTAGTATTTACCACATTTTAGCTTGAAGGTTTCCAGATGCTCAGGCTGACTGTGAGTCAAAGGCTTAAACAGCAACAACAAAAGAGAAAAGACGTCTCCTTAAAAAAATTCAGAAAATTATAAATTGTAGGTACCGCATGACACCATGTCTTTAAGGAGATGGCTTTTTTCCTTTGTTGTTGCTATCCCTATACATTGCTCGTCCTGCTCTCAGCTGAGAACTGGATACAATTGTATCCAGTGTAGACAATGCTCTGTGAGCTAAACAGCCCGGACTCCAGACTGATACATTGTACATTGCTCGTCCTGCTCTCAGCTGAGAACTGGATACAATTGTATCCAGTGTAGACAATGCTCTGTGAGCTGAATAGCCCGGATTTCAGACTGATACATTGTACATAGCTAGTCCTGCTCTCAGCTGAGAAGTGGATACAATTATATCCAGTGTAGACAATGCTCTATGAGCTAAACAGCCCAGACTCCAGACTGATACATTGTACATAGCTAGTCCTGCTCTCAGCTGAGAAGTGGATACAATTATATCCAGTGTAGACAATGTCTATGAGCTAAACAGCCGGGACTCCAGACTGATACATTATACATAGCTAGTCCTGCTCTCAGCTGAGAAGTGGATACAATTGTATCCAGTGTAGACAATGCTCTGTGAGCTAAACAGCCGGGACTCCAGACTGATACATTGTACATAGCTAGTCCTGCTCTCAGCTGAGAAGTGGATACAATTGTATCCAGTGTAGACAATGCTTTGTGAGCTAAACAGCCGGGACTCCAGACTGATACATTGTACATAGCTAGTCCTGCTCTCCGCCAAGAAGTGGATACAACTAAATCCAATGTAGACAATGCTCTGTGAGTTAAACAGCCTGGACTCCAGACTGATACATTGTACATAGCTAGTCCTGCCCCCAGCTGAGAAGTGGACACAATTGTATGCAGTGTAGACAATGCTCTGTGAGCTAAACAGCCTGGACTCCAGACTGATACATTGTACATAGCTAGTCCTGCCCCCAGCTGAGAAGTGGACAGAATTGTATGCAGTGTAGACAATGCTCTGTGAGCTAAACAGCCTGGACTCCAGACTGATACATTGTACATAGCTAGTCCTGCTCTGAGCTAAGAAGTGGATACAATTGTGTCCAGTGTAGACAATGCTCTGTGAGCTAAAAAGCCTGGACTCCAAGACTAATACATTGTACATAGCTAGTCCTGCTCTGAGCTGAGAAGTGGATACAATTATGTCTAGTGTAGACAATGCTCTGTGAGCTAAACAGCCTGGACTCCAGACTGATACATTGTACATAGCTAGTCCTGCTCTCAGCTGAGAAGTGGATACAATTGTATCCAGTTTAGACAATGCTCTGTGAGCTGAATAGCCGGGACTCCAGACTAACATAATAAGGGCTTATTTACACCAGCGTATATCGGCCGGCATTTTCCGAGCGGTGTGCAATGGGAGTGGGCAGGATGGGGGCAGAACTAAGTTCCCTCCCCATGTCAATAGCCAGCAATGGGAGTGGGCGGTACAGAGTGGAGGAGATTGGCAGAGAGCCAGTGAGGGGAGAGAAGTGGGGAACTGCTTGGACGGTAGCGTATATCAGACGGCTGATATACGCTCGTGTAAATAAGCCCTAAGGCTGCTTTCACACCTGCGTTAGGCTCAGTTTAGGGATTTTATCTGTCTGCTCAACTTTTAGGGGAGAGAAATTGAAATAAAATGAGAAAAAAAACTGATCAATTTTTTCCTTATTGATTTAAAAGGGGTTTAAAAAAATGGAAAGCAAACTGAAAGGCGTCTGTTTGTTGCATTCCATCAAGTTTTTTGGGGTGCAAAAATAATGCTGCAGACTGCGCTATTCTTTCATCCAAAAATAAGGAAACGGAATTGAAGTAAACTTTTCATTTTCTTTCTGTGTTTTTTTTTTTTTTTTTTACATTAAAATCAATGGTGAGAAAAATGAATCCATTTTTTTACATTTAACTTCAGTTTCTTTCCTCCAGAAATGGAGCAAAGAGACGGAAACCCTGAACTGACCCTAACACCGGTGTGAAATCACCCTTACCTAGTAACATAGTATGTAAGGCTGAAAAAAGACACATGTATATCCACTGCAGACTATTATCCTACAATGTTGATCCAGAGGAAGGCAAAAGACCCCCATGAGGTAGAAACAAATTTTCCTCATTTTAGGGGAATAGACCTCCCTGAAGTCAAATCTGGCATTTGGAATAATCCCTGGATCACCGACCATTCTGAAGTAATCAGTGACTAGAAGATATAATACAGTTGAGTCACATTATTACTACCACCTCCTACAATGGGGGATCAATTTACACGGCAGTATCGGTATTGGACGACTGCTGATTGGCAAAGAATTGTCTTCTCTGATGAGTCACATTTTCGGCTTCATTGAACGGATGGACTTTGGCAAGCCATGCGTTATGAATCTATCCTTGCAGATCATGTCCACCCATACATGCGGTTTGTCTTTCCTGGGGCAGATGAGATCTTCCAGCAAGTCAATGCGACATGTTACATAATTAGAAATGTCCCACGGTGGTTCAAAAAGCATGGCCAAGACATCCAAGTACTTCCCTGATCCCCTAATTCCCCAGGTCTGAGCCCAATTAAACATCTGCGGGACGCATTGCAGTCAGCATGGCTCCAGGTACCTGAGACAACCTACCAGCACCTTTTTATTGAGTCACGCCCAGCCCGTCTAGCTGCTGTCCGAGCGGTTACTCTGGATAGTAGTCGGTGGTAATAATGCGATTCGTCTCTGTGTTGTTACACTCAAGAAAGGCATCCAGCCCCTCTTAAACTCTTTTATCGAGTTCGCCATTACCACGTCCTCAGGCAAAGAGTTCCATAGTCTCACTGCTCTTACAATAAAGAACCCTCTTCTATGTCGGTGTGCAAACCTTCTTTCCTCTAGATATAGAGGATGCCCCCTTGTTACAGTCACAGTCCTGAGTATAAATAGATGATGGGAGAGATCTCTGTATTGTCCCCTGATATATTTACATATGCATAGTTATTAGGTCGCCCCTCAGCCATCTTTTTTCTAAACTAAATAATCCTAATTTTAATAACCTCTCTGGGTATTGTAGTCCGCCCATTCCATTTAATACTTTAGTTTCCCGCCTTTGTACCTGCTCAAGCTCTCATACGTCTCTCTTGAGTTCCAGTGCCCAAAACTGTACACCTTATTTCATATGCGGTCTGACCAGTGACTTGTAAAGAGGAAGAACAGTATTCTCATCATGTGCCCCTAGAATTCTTTTGATGCATCCCCAAGTCCGTTCCCATGTCAGTGTTTCCCAGTGGTTTCCCATTTAGTGTGTAATGGTGCCATGTATGTCCTCAGCCCATGTGCATAAGCTTACATTTATCAGTGTTAAACTTCATTTACCACTTTTCTACCCCCAATAAAAAAAATGCAAGCTATCTATAAGTAGATGGGGAGGGAACATTTAGCTAACTTAAATAAATTCAAGTCTCAAGGTCCAGAGGAATTACATCCTAGGATACTAAAGGAAGCAGCAGAGGTAATTGCTGAACCACTCGCCATAATCTTTGAAAATTCCAGGAGAACAGGAGAAGGTTCAGAAGATTGGAAAAGGGCAAATGTTGTCCCTATCTTCAAAAAAGGGAAGAAGGTGGATCCAGGACACTACAGGCCTGTGAGCCTGACCTCTATACTGGGAAAGAGCTTTGAACAAATTATTAAACAGTATGTATGCAAGGACTTGGATGGAAATGGAGTAATTAAGCAGAACCAGCATGGGTTTGTAACAAACAAGTCATGCCAGATGAATCTAATTTCCTTCTATGACAGAATCACCGGGGAAATGCAGTGGATATAGTATATCTTGACTTTAGAAGACAAAAACCTTTGCCTTTTCTGTGGATACCAGGATAAAAGTAGTATTTTATTTCGACACCATGGATAAAAACATCCTCCAAAAAAAAGGATTTTTTGGGGCTTACATGTTTCGAACAGATTTCTTATTCTTAGCATCTTGACTTTAGTAAAGCATTTGACAAAGTATCTCAGATCATACTTGTTAAAAAAAATGACCGAATATGGGATTGACAAGACAACTGTTAGGTGGATTCACAACTGGCTGAGTGATCATACTCAAAGAGTGGTCATAAATGGCTGCACATCCAAGTGGAAGAATGTATTAATTGGGTTACCACAAGGATCTGTCCAAGGCCCAGTGTTGTTCAACAAATTTTATAAATGATCTGGAGGAGGGAATTGATGGAAAAATAATCAAATTTGCCGACCACACAAGGAGGGATAGCTAACACTAGAGTACAGAGAGAGAGAGGATTCAAAAAGATCTAGAAAAGCTTGAACAGTGGGCGGTGACTAACAAAATGGTGTTTAACAAAGAGAAATACAAAGTCCTACATCTGGGCAAGAAAAATGAAGAAAGCACATCCCGATTGGTTGGAATTGGGCTAAGCAGCAGCACATGTGAAAAAGACTTGGCTATACTAATAGATCATAGACTGAACATGAGTCAACAGTGTGATGCAGCAGCCAAAAAGGCAAACACAATTCTGGGATGTATTAAGAGAAGCATAGAGTCTAAATCACATGAGGTAATTATCCCACTCTACTCTTCCTTAGTCAGACCTCATCTGGAATACTGGGTCCAGTTCTGGGCACTCCACTTTAAAAAATACATAACCAAACTGGAGCAAGTTCAGAGAAGAATTACCAAGATGGTGAGCGGTCTGCAAATCATGTCCTATGAGGAACGGTTAAAGGATCTGGAAATGTTTAGCTTGCAAAAAAGAAGGCTGAGAGGAGACTTAATAGCTGTCTACAAATATCTGAAGGCCTGTCACAGTGCAGAGGGAAAAGCCCTATTGTCATCTGCACAAGGAAAGACTAGAAGCAATGGGATGAAATGGAAAGGGATCAATGATTTAGATATCTGAAGACACTTTCTGACAGTGAGGTCGATGAATGAGTGGAACAGGTTACCACGGGAGGTGGTGAGTTCTCCTTCAATGGAAGTCTTCAAACAAAGGCTGGACAGACATCTGTCTGGGATGACTTAATGAATCCTGCTCTGAGCAGGGGGACCTGATGACCGTGGAGGTCCCTTCCAACTCTACCATTCTAGGATTTATCCAGATCCTTTTACAACCACATTCCGTCCTCTCCTGTGTTAATTACTTTACAAAGTTTTGTATCATCTGCAAATATTGATATATTGACTGATACATTGTACATAGCTAGTCTTGTTCTTGGCAGGGAAATGGATACAATTCTATTCAGTGATGAGACAGTTTTCTGTGAGCTGAACATCAGGGATAAGACATCGATAGTAAAGGTTCGAGGCAACATCTTTAATTATCTAATTAATTCCCTCAGAATCCCAAAACAGATGAAGCATATGTTTGGCATGCAAACTGTATAATGAAGAGGCAACACACTGGGAAGTCTCCATCCACCTGTGCAGACCTTACACTGCAATATGTGGTCTGTCTGTGTCACAGCTAATTCACATCCCTGTTCTGTATTCCTTCTGTCGTAGGCTTGCCAACTCTTCAGGGCTCTCAGCTGTTTACATGGTAATGCCCATATGGTATCTGCTGCTATGGACCCATTGCTTATACTGGCTCCTATGCACATTGCCATGCAGAGACTAATATCCTAGCAGTGGCGGTTAGAGAGGTTTTTAATGTCCCCTACACCCCATGTGCCGTGAGCCCACAACACAGGAGGACGAGACGCTGCCTGTGTGTGCTACTTGTAAGGTATGATAATATTGTACACCACCATTAATGCTGCAATACCCTTTATTTTTGCAGGGTATGGCAGTTGCGGCTCGCTCTCAGGGACAACACAAGCAGCGCATCTGGGTCAACATTTCCCTTTCTGGCATAAAAATAATTGACGAAAAAACTGGGGTAAGTTCTTGTACATTTTTACCTTTTATGTGAAAATATGTGTGGTATCACTTTAAGACGGGCCTATGTCTAAATAGATTTACATATGGCACAAAGAGAGGGAAACATTAGGTTTGATGGCTGCACGACTTTTTTGACCCTTCTCTGCCCTGAACTCAAAGGCTACTTTGGCAGTTGAGCAGTTTGTGATACATCATCATATAAAAGGATATAGATGTTATCCCTTCTGCAACAAGGCTACAATATAGGCAACGGAGCCTGTGCAGCTGCATCCCATAGAGCCATGCAAGCTTTATGGTGCCATCTTATGGTTCTCCTTATTCTGCCATATGACAGGTTATTTTGCATAATCAAAAAGCATCAGGGGGTTAGCAACCAACTTATCAAAAAAGGTAATGGAACAAAGTATTTGTTATGCTTTTATTAAACGGGGTTCTCCTAAGACTAAATACTATATTGCATTCTGGTTAATAGAGAGGAGATCCCAAGAGCCTCCTCTGTGCCTCCCCAAAGTAATAGATGCCCCTCTGTGCCCCCGCAAAGTAATAGATGCCCCTCTGTGCCCCAGCAAAAGAGATGCCCCTCTGTGCCCCCGTAAAGTAAGAGATGCCCCTCTGTGCCCCGGCAAAGGAGATGCCCCTCTGTGCCCCCGCAAAATAAGAGATGCCCCTCTGTGCCCCCGCAATGTAATAGATGCCCCTCTGTGCCCCCGCAAAATAAGAGATGCCCCTCTGTGCCCCTGCAACGTAATAGATGCCCCCTGTGCCCCCCGCAAAATAAGAGATGCCCCTCTGTGCTCCCGCAAAGTAATAGATGCCCCTCTGTGCCCCCGCAAAAGAGATGCCCCTCTGTACCTCCGCAAAATAAGAGATGCCCCTCTGTGCCCCCGCAAAGTAATAGATGCCCCTCTGTGCCCCGGCAAAAGAAATGCCCTTCTGTGCCCCAGCAAAAGAGATGCCCCTCTGTGCCCTCGCAAAATAAGAGATGCCCCTCTGTGCCCCCGCAAAGTAATAGATGCACCTGTGCCCCTGCAAAGTAATAGATAATAATATTAATCTTTATGTGTATAGCGCCAACATATTCCGCAGCGCTTACATAGACAGGGGGGATACAGAAAGACAAAAGTACAAACATTACAGAACCACGGTTACATAGTAATCAATTGATGTAAACAATAGGGGTGAGGGTCCTGCTCCAACGAGCTTACATACTACAAGTAATAGGGTGATACAGAAGGTAAAGGGGCTGGAGATGTGCACTGTATGGCGGGGTGGAGATGTGCGCGGTATGGTGAAGTGTGAGCGATGTTATACACATAGACAATGGTCAGACATTTAGCCGTGTGACGGCAGAATCGGTGTGACTGCAGGAGCGGTTTATAGATGTCTCTGTGCCCCCGCAAGAGATGCCCCTCTGTGCCCCCGCAAAATAAGAGATGCCCCTCTGTGCCCCCGCAAAGTAAGAGATGCCCTCCTGCAAAGAGATGCCCACCTGCACCCATGCAAAGGAAGAGATGCCCCACTGTGCCCCTGATAAATAAGAGATGCCCCTCTGTGCCCCAATAGATTATGTCTCTGCCCCCTTAAAGTAATGGATCCCTCCTGTTCCTCCATGAAGTAATAGGTCCACTTTTGTGCCACCTACTTTGTAACACTCTTCCCCAGAACCCTGGCCAGCAGGTAGTCCATGCAAGCAAGACTCTGTCCCCGTCTCCTCTCAGTAAGGCATGTGCAGGAGACCGGGAGGACTTGTGCTTGCATGGACTTGCCCTATAATAAGCAGCAGCATCAGGAATACGGCAGGTCCTGTATGTGTGAGAACATATTAAGATGTTTGGGCGGTCATCCAAACAACCCCTATTATAATCCGCCACTGTTTATGGACGCAGGTAGCGTTACTTCCAGTGTACTGAAAACGAGATCTTCAAAAAGGTGAAAAGAAAAGTGTCATTACATTACTTTACAGGATTGCTTGAATGGGCATTCTGAGACCAGGTAATAGCATGGTGGCACAACCCTTTTAATTGGCTGGCCGACTACGATCCGTAGATTATGTGTGGATGTTGAAGCAGCGGTTGTGTCTGCTCAGATTCCTGCGGAGCTGCGTCCAAAAAAATCCACCCTGTAAATTATTTCACAGATATTTGTGGGAGAAAAAAAATGAAGTGAGAATTAAACACAAATATTCTAACACTTGCGCAACCAAATCTTTAGTCATCTGGAACACGATGTTCCGGTAAATGTAGCTTTCGCTGGACGCTTTGGCTCTTATAAGGTGATGAGCTTTTATGACCCCCAGCTGTTTAAATAATGCGTGGAGCGATGGTGCGAGGTGAGGGGGGAGTCTCAAGACCTTGGAGGTTTCACTCATGAATCAGTAACAGCCACATATTCCTCCCAGGACATAGGAAGAACAGAATTTGCATAAGTATTGCTGCGGTCCTGTCCTTCCTGCTACCCTCTCCTGCAACTCACAAGAAGAAAAAAACCCTACTACTTAAGTTTTAGAGAAGCAATTGCTTGTATATCTTATATTGCTCCAATACACGTCTAATAAAGCAATTATGCAACTAGAACTGTGTTGTGCCTACAGCAGCTGTGTAGCTCTATGTGTCTCCATGGTTACAGACAACAAACAAATCCTGTGTAGTCTGATTCTGCAGTAATGTGTTACTCAGGTCCCTCTTTGTCACTAAATAATTTAGTGTTGGGCTACTTTAAGGGGTCTTCGGACTTCACCCTTTTAACCCCTTTATGAGAGATCTGGTCTTTGCTGCAGGGAACCTTCCACACACAACGAGTACACATGTCTCCAGTACCTCCAGAGATTGTCACAGATTATACTGGAGGTTCAGTAGCCCGCATTATATTTTACTCTATACTGTATTACGCACTGTGCCGTGTGCCTCACTGGGCCATTATACATGCTCTGTCATATACATCACATCATGATATTCTAGAACTACATCACCATCAGTATAACATGCATTATGAACCGGTCACATCACCATAAACCCACTAACCTTGCTCTGACCCCCACTAAGGTGCCATAACTACTTTACACTAGTAACATCACAATTCCGTTAGTCCCTGTCCATGGATTTACCCTCACGCAATGCCAGGGGGCATAGTCCACTTATGTTTTCTGAAATGCTATTTTGCAGTTCGCTCTGCTCCTTGTCTGCAGTGTCCGAGGTGATTCTTCAGTGCCGCCGCCGTGATTTTGGATACTGCGGGGAGGGAGACTTCCTCTTCTCCCACATGCTGCAGGGGCGCTTCACCCCAAGGGTCCAGATGGTGTTTTGTCATGCTCTGCTTCTTTGGCCCCAGGTTCTTCAGGGCCCTTTTTTCTGTCTCTCTGGGAAGCTCCCCAGCATGAGGAAACTGCCCGCTATATGGCCCCTCAATGTCCGCCATCCTGTTATATGCAGCTGCTGCAGTCTCTGCTGTCTCTCGTCTCTGTGCTGTATTCCTGGTCTCACCAGTGCCACAGTGCAGACCCTTCTGTATTCTACTGCATGGCGCCAAAGAGCTTTCCCAAGCTTTGGAACTGACGGGCTGGGCCTCAGCCCTCACTATTCCCTAACTAGGACTGGATCTTCTAGGTGGTGATTAGCTATTTGCATCACCATCTGTGTCAGCAAGGGGGTAAAACCGCTTCTAACAGCCTCTCTCTCTCTCGAGCCTACTACATAATGGAACCACGCATCCTTTTCTGCCTCCTTTCCTTGGCCGTGATTTTTTGGGCCGTGGAGCGGAGCCTTACACAGGCACTGGCAAGAGCTGTCTGCTGCGTTGCTCGCCATTCCCCTCCCAGCTGGGCCCAGACTGAATGGTACGGGGCTTGACCTCGCAGCCATTGACCGCTCTGACAGAGGCTGTATGCAGCTCTATTCAGTAAGGGGGAGTGCGATACCCCCTTACACATACACTGGCACTTAAAGAGGCGGGCTGCATTTACCCTACAGATCTAGGCAGGAACAGAAGGAATGATGCAGCACTGGCCACATAACAGATGAGAAGGCAGAGTATGGCCAGCAGCCAGTGGCAGAGGAAGTGCCGCTGGTCACCGACGGCAGCCATCGCACAAACAAAACCCTCTGTAGTCTGATCCTGCAGTACCCCTCTTCTTCATGATATACACAAGGCAGAAGGGGCAGAGCAAGTAAGGAACCATGACTGCGGGATCAGTTCATTTGTAATTTGTAACCATAGCAACACATGGGTCTGCATACAACCTGTATACAGAAAACGATAAATTTATTTATATATATATATATCATTGTATGCAGAGCTGCTTCATTTTTTATTTTGGATGCACTGGAACCGTTCAAAAGGATTACAGAGGTACTCCTACCCTTTAATATGAGTCCTTGGATCAGCTTTTTCTGTCCAGTAGTGAATATCAGATGTTTATTCTACCAGCTGCTATATCTGTTTGTTATGCATATATACTTACCAGAGTGGTAGCACATGTTGCTGCTATGGTGCCCCGACTCAAACCGGGACCCTAACTCACTCTTCTCCCCAACCCCCCCCCCCCCCCCCCCCCACCTCCCCAGCAACACCAGCAAACTCAGGAGATACTCCTGGAGGAGAGGTGCAGGGACAAGCAAGCTCTGGGTCATGGAGGGGAATGATTGCTGTGGCGCACCCCACTGTACAAATGACTATCACTTCCAATGTGACAAATTCTGTTTAGAGAATTCTCTATTAAAAACGTAGCATCGATGTATTCTTCATTCCTTGGCAGCGAGCTTTGTGATACATTGTAGCACAAAATTATCCATCATTCGTCGTCTTCCCAGCTCTGATTACTCAGCCCATCACTCAGCTGTCATGTTACTCCTCTGATGTGATATAATAGTGAGCCACTAAGAGTAGAGTACATTTACTTCTCCATTAATGCCGCAATCAGATCCAGGTACTGTACAGCAGCAAACGGCATGACCACTATTAGGGCAGGGGGGGCTGATGGAAGGGGCGCAGGCAAATAAATCAGAAAAAAGGGGCTAATTCCAGGATGTCAGGCAACATAAATAATAAAGTAAAATATAGCCCTATATACACACCAGTATTACCCATTATTCAGATATGTGTCCACTATATATACAGTTGCAAGAAAAAGTAAGTGAACCCTTACTTGGATTAATGCATTGATTACTAGCAAATTGCTATTTAAGTCACAATTATAGACCAACACAATGTAACTAATAACACACAGACAGTTGTACTATTCATGTCTGTTATTGAGTCATATTTACACTGCAGGGAGATAAAAGAAGTGAACCTTTTGAAATTAGTAACCCACAGATCCCCCTTTAGTAGCAGTCACCTGTACCAAAACTTTCCTGTAGCTGCAAATAAAGTTTACATGTTGAAGAGGAATTTTGGATCACTCCTCCCTTTAATATGAGTCTCATTTCATCACTATTTCTGGGATGCCCAAATCTAATAACAATGGCAGCAGGACAGCTCCAGGGCATAAAACAGGTCTTTTATTTCATCCTTTTAAATGGTACAGGCAACGTTTCGACCATTCAAATGGTTTTTGTCAAGCATGCTTGACAAAGCTTGACAAAGACCATTTGAATGGTCAAAACGTTGCCTGTACCATTTGAAAGGATGAAATAAAAGACCTGTTTTATGCACTGGAGCTGTCCTGCTGCCATTCATATTGGATTTGGGTATTTATGGATATTGGAAAAGTGGAGTTCATTTTCTAGAAGTGGCTGTGTAGATTTTGCCTCCCCCGAGCACGAGTTATACTGATTGTGCTGTGGGTATCTCTTCTATTTGGATATTTCTGGGATGCCTTGTGTGCACAGCCTTCTTCAAGCCATGTCACAGCATCTCCATAGGGTTAAGGGTCAGGACTACTTGACTCGGCCATTCCAAAACACAGATCATCTTCTCCATTGTTCTTTAGCTGATTTACTTGTGTCTTTTGGATCCTTGCCTTCTTGAATCAGCTAATGTCGCTGCAGAAATTACCTGCAGAAATCCAGGTAATTCCAAAAGGTTCATAAACTTTCTTGCAACTGTATATACCCACATACATACCACCCTATATAGCTGTCTACCTGCAGACAAACCCACATTCTCCCATATACAGCCACATACAGTATATACCTGGACTGGCAAACTTTTAGCCCAGGGGGCAAGCACCCTTGTGTAACTTGTTCATCTCCTGCTTCTGTAACCTAAATACAGCACCACAAATAACCCCGGTACATAACTACAGCACCAGAACCAAGCACAGTACAGAGAGCAGTTGTAAAGTCAGGTTAATCGTTGCCATATTCATTTGTTGCGTGTAAAACTACAACTCCCTGTATAGCCTTAAAGGAGTTTTCCAGGCAGCGCTCACTGTAAGTGCCAGGATACACAAGGGTCAGAGTGGAAGCCGCTGCTCCAACCCCTGTGTAGTGTCCGGCACTTGTAATTCCAGGTGAAGCTCTCATTGAAATCAGTGGGACCCCAGCCTGCAATTACAACTAACGGGTTAGTGCAGTGACTTCTGTTCTGACCCCGGTGTATCCTAGCACTGACAGAGAGCGCCGCCTGGAAAACCCCTTTAACATCACTTTGGCCATACAGGTGAATACAGAACTGATAAGACACAGAGGAAGAATAAACATTAATATTGAAGGGACTCGCAGGTAATGTCTCCTTTTTCTTCTCTGTCCGCCATCATGACTTCTCCCAGTCACAACTTGTCTCTTACACAGTTTGGCGCCCAGATGTCTTTTGCACCTTGATTTTGCAGCACATCTCCACACTGTGCCCTTGAAAATAACAGTGTCACATATAGTGAATATGTGACTCACGAGTAAATATGCCCCAGACTGTGTCTTCAGAATAAGAAAACTTTCTTGAAAGTCCGCTCACAATGTGCCCTTGAATTAATGTGCCCCATACTGTGTACCAAAATGCCACTGATCTCCCAGTAAGGAGCACTTACCTGCCAATTCACCCACTGAGTCACTCAAAAAATATCAAAATAACAGAGGCGCAATCCCCAGGATGTGTGTTCTGCCTCCACCCCCCACAAAGCATTATTATTATATTCTATATACAGCATATGTTTTATAATCTGGCGGTCTCACAGCGGCTCAGTTCTGGCATACCTCTGAATAATGCCATCAGCATAAGACATAGTCAGATACCAGCTCTACACAGTGGTAGTGATTACAGTGCCGTTACCTCCACTGATGAGTCATCCATTTTCATTTTTGTTTTCTTCTTTTTTCTTTTCTTTCAGCTACATCTCATCTCTACCCATCCTGCTGCTACTCCCAATGCCCCTCTGTGCCACCATAGTACTTTGTGCCCCACAAAGTAAGAGCTCCCCAAAAGTGATCACCAAAATAAATAATTCATCCTTTGTGCCCCTCAATAATAGTCCCTTCCCCAGTAATACCCCTCCTTTTTGCATCCCCCCCAACAGAATAATATCCCCTCTGCTGCCTGCATAGCAATAGTGACCCCACAAAGTAATTATAGCCCCTCTTTGGCCACCACCAAGTAACTGTGCCTCCTCAGTAGCCCCATTACTAAATAATTGCATCCACTGTCTGCACACCCCACTAGATACCCCTCCTCCCATCCATACCCCACAGGCGCTGGCCCCCCAAATCCCTGCCACTTCCCTCTTCGTGACAGGGCCACCCAGGTGGAGCAAGTGTTTTTATTGTTTAGGGACCTTCGGGTGTTCCTTCTATCAGTGTAACTTGCTGCGCTATTACTGACACCGCACATCAGCACTGCATGCAAAACAGAGAGCTGTGGCTTGTGTGCAGCGCCAACCTGTGGTGTCAGTGGTAGTGCAGCAAGTTGCACTGATGAATGGTACGCCCTAAATGTCCAACGAACGTGCTGCACCCAGCAGCCACAGGTGGTCTCTAGGGAACTGTTCTGGCCCCTGCCCACCCGGCTCAGTCCACCTCTGAGTATATACCAGAATACATACCTGTAAATTCATGTTAAGATGTTGCAAACATTAATTAACTTGACATTTAATGCTTTAGATTACTCAATTTACAGCATTGTGGTACATTATAATTATCAGGATGGGCCAGTCATGTTAATGAAGGTTACATCTGTATACACACCCACATATACCTATAGTATACATGCATACACCCACACACATCTATTTCTCTATCATTATATATATATATATATATATATATATATATATATATATATATATATATATATATATATATATATATATATATATATATATATAAGGAACGCTATATTTTCTCCTTAGGGAGAGCACCTAGAAAGTGAGTGAGGAGACTTATAAGGCTATTCATGCTCCTCTGGGTAATATGCAAATAAGAGCGATGGTACAATACCTCTGCAGGGCGCTCTCCCTAAAAAGAAAAGATAGCATTCCTGACCCACATCACAGGCCTCTCACTAGTCAAGCCCGAAACTCACCGCACACTGATGAGGGTCAAACACCCCAAAACAGCTGTATGTGTATGGATTTTGACTTAGCTTTCACTTCCCAGTCATTGCTACTAGGCTTGTATAAAGAGTCTAACATTGACTTGCAGGAATGCTGCCTTCCAATAGGTGGCGCTGCAGAGTTATTGTTCCATCTCCCTTATTTGTATACATGGAGAAACACTTTGGCCATTTCTTGGCTACTATTCCTTGCATGCTCCCTGTGATGCACCATCCATGAGATGAGACAGTAACCTTTCCTGACTGTAGGGGGCATCATATTTATAGTTTTGCGTTGCCATATAACGGAGTGCCCTCTAATAACAAAGCTGGTCACTGGTAGTAACATGCAGCAGCTGTTGGATGGGATATCTTGCTATACATCTGGCAGTAATATAGGGTCAGCATCTGATAGATGCTCCAGAAGTTCCCCTAAAGCTACTATCATGTACAGGGAATGACTGCTTATAGCATTGCTCCCCTTGATGTGAGAGCCCATCATGGCGGTGCCGTCCATTACGATGGCTGGCGTGATGATTCATCTATGGACTGACTGCACTTCCCTGTATGCAGAATAAATGATCAGGACGTCTGCTCTTTAATTACTCCCCAGGTAATCGAGCATGAACATCCCGTTAATAAGATTTCTTTCATCGCCCGAGATGTGACTGACAACCGAGCGTTTGGATACGTCTGCGGAGCTGAAGGACAACATCAATTCTTTGCTATCAAAACATCGCAGCAGGTACAGAGTGACGGGATTATTAAGTGCTGGACGGTATGAGGTGACCTTGAAGAAAGTTACGAAGGGTGAAATAAAACTTTTTTGCAGTTTTTTTTCACTCTTTTTTTCCTGCTAATGTTCCATCAGTGAAGGTAATCTAATAATCAAAGTACCCCCTACACTGTAACGTCATCCATCCACGTGGTGCAGATGGAGCAGAAACCCCCAGATACTCCGACTGATGAGCAATTTACAATGTTTTACTCCAATAAAGGAGACTTTTACTTTACGAGTAATTTACAATTCACAACTGAGTCCTGCATCTTGCTCTCTCTTCCAGCAAATGCTGGTTGTCTCATGCGGATAACACTTCTCCAGCCAGGGGTGCCATAAGCCTCTATACTGTAAAGTCCCCCCTGCCCAAACAAACCACTCATGTTACAGGCATTGAAAGTGTCGCTGCAAATATACCCAACACCTATCTTAACCATTGAGACTTGTCTGAAGTGACAGTAATAGTGCCCTCTTAATGACCCCAGTAGTGATGATGCCCCCTATAGTGGCTCCAGTAGTAATGGTGTCCCCTATAGTGGCCCCATTTGTTATGGTGTCTCCTATAGTGGCCCCATTAGTAATGGTGTCCCCTATAGTTGGTCCATTAGTAATGGTGTCCCCTATAGTGGCCCCATTTGTAATGGTGTCCCCTATAGTGGCCCCATTAGTAAAAGTGTCCCCTATAGTGGCCCCATTAGTAAAAGTGTCCCCTATAGTGGCCCCATTAGTAATGGTGTCTCCTATAGTGGCCCCAGTAGTAATGGTGTCTACTATAGCGGCCCAATTAGTAATGGTGTTCCCGTTATCGGCCCCAGTATTAATAGTGACGCCCCACCACCACCATAGATCCAGTAGTAATAGTGGGCCCCATTGTGGCTCCAGTAGTAATAGTGGCTCCAGTAGTAATGGTGTCCCTCATTGGTGGTCCCAGTAATAATAGGTGGACCCAGTAGTAATAGTGTCCCATAAACAGAGTAGGACTTCAACTGTAAATACAGACTGGAGAGTGGGACCAAGCATGAGGTGAGTATATGGCTATTTCTCATGTTACTGCATGGGGAAGGGGTTGTACCAAGATATTACAACTCTGAGAACCCTTTTAATTAATTACAGACCAGACGGTGTAAATTTACGGCGCTTGGTCCTAGGCTTTAGGGCTTAATCACACAAGTGTATATCGGACGATATACGCGACCATCTGATGCATTGGATTGCAATGCATCAGTTCAGATGGCCGATTTTCAGGTGCGTAAAAACGGTCAGCCAGTCAACCGTTTTTACGCCAGCTGGAAAAGATAGTTCTGGAACTATCTTCCGGCCGCAATATGGTGGCCATTCTTATAGGCTCCCATAGGTGTTACTGAAAAAGGGAGGTAGGAGGGAGTTTAGCAGAGGCTATGTTAAACTCCCTTCCCCTTCCATCCCCCTCTCCGGCCCTTGCCGGCTGTTGGCAAAGGGAGGGGGCGGGAGATTAGCACACTAGCTCCCGCCCCCTACCTTTGCCGACAGCTGGCAAGGGACGGAGAGGTAGCGGGAAGTGGAAGCGAGCTTAGCAGAGCTAAACTATCCTCCCCCCGTATCCCAGACTCTGGGTATACTCGCCGCACCTGTGCTGTCTGAATGGGCATATAAATGGGAGATGCAGCTGTGACTTGGTCATGGCTGCCTCTCATTCATGCAATTTTCAGCTGTGACGCGTCTGACCGAAAATCGCAGTGCCTGTGTGAAGGAGCCCTTAATGCCAGCCGAGAGTAAAAATATGGCACAAGCTTAAAGCCTCTGCTTCTGCAATCAATCAGAAGCAGGTCAACTGTCAGCTGTTAGTCACAGGTGGGAGCCCTCAAGAGAAAGGGAGAAGTGTTTTTTAACCCCTTCTGCCTTCTCCTTTCACTAGTACACAGTGCTCAATGTGTGCTATGTACTAAGAAGTGAAAGTGGAGTTTAACTTCCACTACGCAAGCCTGCGGTCACCTGACAACTGGGATCCCCTGGCACAGCAGAGCTGCAGGGTCTTAGCAGACCCTGATCATCTCTATTAGTGACTATTGTCACTACAGAGGGATGTTTTCCCTTGTAACTGGGGCTCCTATGGATGCCCCAGCTACAGTGGAAAAGTGTGTAATAAAAAAAACCAAAAAATATGTGACTGTTCCCCAGAGGTCTTATATGATGTCATGGGGCACATAGATAGTAAAAAACATAATTACAGAAATAAGGAAAACAAAATTACAGAATAAAATAAAAATACACCTAAAAAAGAAAATAACCCATAGCCGACACCAAGCAAAACCGTTGTCGTATGCGTCCTGTAATCCAGAACCATACATATTATATATCAAAACGTCTGGAACAAGATGAGGAACCCATTCCCATACTCATATTTTTTTAATTAGTAAATTTAGGCTAAAATAAACTATAAATCTTAAAAAATAATTAGCTTTTTAGCTTTTTATGCCCAAGAGAACTAGAAAACAAAAAAAGGTCAGTCAAAAAGATATTAAAAAAATAGCGCTATATGTCACGGAAAAAAAACGCAGCAAAAAATAATTTTGGTAGCTGAAGGGAAAAAAAATTGGGCCGACAAACCACCACATGAGTAAAATCCCTAAAAAGTTTCTGGTCCTTAAGGTACAAAACAGCCTGGTTAATGGGTTGAAGAAACCTACTGGTAGAATGCATTCTGTGGGGACCCATGACAAACTCAGCCATGCTACATCCGTATTTGTACTGATACAAAGGTCCAAACTAAAGATCGCTACAGGATTCAGTGCAGACTGCGGCTTCCTGCGTTTCTTCACCAGTGTTTTTTTAATTCTTCTCAGGCTGAACCTCTAGTTGTGGATCTGAAGGATCTGTTCCAGGTCATCTATAACACCAAGAAAAAGGAAGATGAAGACAAAAAGAAGGTACATGCTCTATAATGCCATATAAGAACTATATATGATGTATAAGATCTTCCACTGGAGACAAATTACCAATCAGCAACCGGTGTTCTCTCAAAAGCTATTGTAGGTAGTGACTAGGGCAGTTATGGAAATGGGCACAGCACCCTACTAATAAGTCAGACAGCAGCCAGACCAGCAGGGCCACATAACATCCACATAAATAGGTAATATTAGTATCCCTGGAGGTATAGGGCAGTTAAAGGGTTAATGCCTGTATACTATATCTGGTGGTCTGGGTTATGAAGGGGTTAGTGTTGCTTTCTATGGTGGTTTAGGATAGTGAGCGTTGTATTGTCAAGATCCTTGGAGGTTTAGGGCTTTAAGGGGCTAAGGTTTTCCAGGGAATTACTATTGCTGACTCATCTTCAAGATAAGTCCTCAGCATTTGATCGGCTCGGGTTCTGCTGT
The DNA here is from genome assembly GCF_035609145.1 of Eleutherodactylus coqui. Classification (NCBI taxonomy): domain Eukaryota; kingdom Metazoa; phylum Chordata; class Amphibia; order Anura; family Eleutherodactylidae; genus Eleutherodactylus; species Eleutherodactylus coqui. The sequence continues at coordinate 43,836,142 of NC_089841.1, forward strand.
TCGGGACCTCATCCAATCAATTGAACTGATGCTCGCTGTCTGTGCCACAATACACAAGGGTTTGGAGTGGAAGCAGATGGCTCCACCCTGTAGTAGCCTGTGCCTGTAATTATAAGTGCAGCTGTCATTGATTTTAATGAGAAATGCACCTGCAATTACAAATGTAGGCCACTACACAGGGGTCAGAGCTAACTACTTCCGTTCTGACTACTGTTTGGGTGCCTGCTGTCAGTACTGCAATAATCAGCCGGTCCACCAGGGTCCTGAGCGGCGGACCCAAGCCTATCAATTATTGATAACCTATCCTAAAGATAGGTCAACAATAGTATTTCCCTGGAAAACTGCCTTAACTCTAGGACAATAAAGGTGTTCAATATACTGTGGGTCCTTTGTGGAAAGCAGTGACGTGGTTAATCTTTCAAACTTTGGGTCCAGTGGTTACTCCCCCATACGCCCCAGTGTTGACGTGGTTCTAACAGAAGGCCGAACACTGACCATCCTGTTCTCTTGCTGCAGTGATCATAGAAATGAGTTCAGGGAGGGGAAAGAGAAGACAGAGAGAACTATGCCATTGCTCTATGATTGGTCAGAGCGCTGTTGAAACACTCTGCCCAATCATTAAGAGAGAATCTCAGGGGTTTTGCGCAGGAGCAGATTTTCATTAAGTGGGAACAACTCTTGTCTGAGTCAGGCGACCATTCAAGTAGGGATTGTCCAAAGTAGAAAACCCCTTTAGTGAGAGCATGTTTCATATTTTCAGCTATGCACAGCTTTTAATGTGTAACCCAATAACTATCCCAACTGCTCCTTCAGGTTCTTCTCTTTGTACAACGCCTACATGATCTAAGGATCTCTTGATGATAACTTAATCACAGAGTGTCCCTCTGCTGGGTTCCCAAGAAATCAGCTGCAATCTGTGTGGAAACTTGGCATAAAGTGTTCAATTTCACTGCAGCTCCCCCGAAGGAGAAATTAAGTATTTCACAACATCCATTCATATCAATGGGTTGTCTGTGTACGGCATGGGTCCTCCAGAGAGAGAGAAGCTCTTTACAACTTCTCTCCACTCTGATTGTGAGATGAGGATCCTGAACAGAGGACCCTCTATTAACTCAGAATTCACTAATGGGGTGAATGGAAATGGTTTTTATAAAACAAGTGACCTATTTAAGCCATCCATATTTTACAGTGACACCTAGAAATAACATACTAACATTATTGCATTATTATTTTTAGCTTTATTGCGGGTGTGTTTTTTTATCACCTTTTATAGCTCAGTGTAATTAAAAAAACGAAATTTCAGTATCCCATGTTTAATGCTTGAGTGCTTTTTTACAGCCGTGTAAATTAGATTTGGCCAATCCAGGTTCATGTGTGATTGTAAAGGAACAAAAACTATTTGCATCATAAGGTAGATTTCATCCAGTTCAGTCCAGCTTCATATTATCAATGCCAGTGATGACCACTTCAGTACATGTAGCTACATGCACTATAATAGTGGTGACCAAGACAGAAGGACAAATGACGGCTGTGCATATTACACTACAGGAAAGGTACAATAACAGAAACATGGTTCCACAATGTATCCACAAGTAATGGTATTGCAGATTAGCTTTAAAGCTGTTCTCCAATCTGGACAATCCTTTCTTTTTAGAAAGGGTCCTTTGACAATAAGCAGATTATGACTTGTCTCTTTGCTGTGACCCCCGGCAATCCGAGAACCTAGCAGTAAAGGCCCATTTACACTGAAAGATAATCACTCAAAAATCACTCAAACGACCGTTTGAGTGACAGTTTTAAGCGATCATCTTTGCATAACACTTAAGTAGCTAATTAGCTACTTAAGAGTTAAATGCAGGTGGAGCAGGACATCAGAGAACAGCAGCTGCTTTCTATATGCAAACAGCTGCTTTGTTCTTGGCACTTTCAGCTGGTATCTCGCTGAACTGATAGCACCGAGAACAGCAGGAGCTGCAGCTGCTTTAGGGTGCGTTCACACGAGCGTAGGCGTATTTACGTTCGCACGAGCGCAGCGTATAATCGCCGGAAAGAACGTTTTTCGCCGATCACGACCAGAGCTAGAAAGCGTATTTTCGTTTGTTCCTACTTTTCAAACGGTCTTTTCGGCCATCGAATATGCGTTGGCGCGTATTTCGGTCGCATATGTTCCGTGTTTTTTTCGGGTTGCCGTTTTTACGCGCCGTAAAATCGCCCGTGCGAACGAATACATTGGAAACCAATGCCTCAGATGGTCACGTTTATACGATTGGGCGCAAAAACTCGCCGTTTATGCGCTCGTGTGAACGCACCCTCATTCTCAGAGCTATTGCTGAGAGCTCTGTGCGAGATATCAGCTGAGAGAATAGTATCAGCTGGTATCCTGCGGAGAACTCAGCGTGCGGCTCTGATAAGGCTTATTGCTGAGTTTTAGCTTGCTAAAAATTAGAGATGGTCGAATCATGCATGAAAAATGCACGATGGCCGCGCGGTTAGATGCAATGGTTATCGCTCAAAAGATGGCTTTTGAGCGATAAGCATTGTGTCTAAATGGGCCTTAAGTGTTCAACTTCCCTGCAGCTCCCCCACAGGAGAAATGGAGTGTTACACAATACCCTTTCAAATCAATGGGTTGTCTGTGTAGTGCAGGACAGGATAGGTCCTCCAGAGAGAGACACTCTAGGTCAGGGTTCCCCAACTCCAGTCCTCAGGGACCGCCAACAGGTCATGTTTTCAGGACTTCCTCAGTGTTGCACAGGTGATGTCATTATTGTCGGTGCCTCAGACATTGCCACAGGTGGTCTTACCCTAGGATATCCTGAAAACATGACCTGTTGGTGGTCCCTGAGGACTGGAGCTGGGGACCTCTGCTCTAGGTAGCTTCTCTTCACTCTGACCGTGAGACTAGAATCCTGAACATAGGACCCTTCTCTATTAACTTGGAATTCCCTATTAGGTGTATAAAAATAGTTTTTGTAAACTGGGTGACTCCTTTAATTACTTCAGTGGAGCTGAGCTGCAGTACTAGATACAACCTATGGGGTAGCGCTGCTTCTGGATTGTCTGCTCTAGAAAGCTGATTGTTAAATACCATATTAGAAAATTAGTTTCTCTATTATCCATTAGCCATAGTAGCTGCAAGGAACATAGCTTCCTCTGGAGGACCTTGCATGTGCATGTATTACATAGACAGTGAAGTGATTTCAAAGAAAACTGTGTAACACTTCTGTTCTCCTGTGGAGGCACTGCAGGGAAGGGGAACACCTGACAGATTTCTCTACAGATTGCAGATGATCACTCAAGGTCCCAGCAATCCTTGGGATAATTAATTAGTGAATGATCTGTGCAGGTTTAAGTCAATGTAACAAAGGTAGTGTGACCTCTCTGGAGCACAGCGCCCCCTTCTTTGTTTATCTAGGTACAACGCTGTACATCATAAGTTTGGCTGTAGTGAATAGGAGTGAATTGGACTTTCAAAAAGTTGTTCCCGACAATGTTTGGGACTCTCCAGTAACTCTTGGACTTTACGGCTAACTAATTTGTATAGAAGATGTACTATGCCATTTCTCTGATAAATTCTTTCCAAGCATTTTTTTTTTCACTTAAAGGATTCCAAAGACTATAAAACAGAAATTCTGTGACTCATAGAACAATACTTTCGTGGTTAGAAAGCATTTTCATTCTTTTCTGGATATATGTAACATAAAGGAATGGCTCCCCCTAATGGACACAGTTGTAACAGCATTTATACATTTCGATACAATGTATCTTGTTACATGTTGTGTCTCGTTACATCCAATAGTGATTGGAATTATTACATAGTGATAGTACAGTAATTACAGAACCCTCTAGCCGTTTGGAAACATCCCTTTGAATTGTAAAATTGGGATAAAATGGTCCAAAATCCCGATGCTTTGGGATGCCCGTGTTTATAATGGCTCAGTCTCCGATTGACTCTCAGAATCAGAATCAGAGTCCGATAGACTCTCCATAGTTACCCCCCTTAACCTGTATGACAGCCCTTTTGGCGCATAGTGATTTTTACATTGTTTTAGTTGGAATACATTTCCATTCTTGGTGAAGAACCTACCAGAGAGGTGTCTGACTAGTGATGTACTACTTGAAATATGGGGTGTTACATGGTGGATGTGCCACCAACTAATTTGATTTAGAGCTATTGCTGAGGGTGGCTCCAAGAGGTCTCTCTCTAGTCTTCACCCTTTAACCCTGTTTTGAGGGATCTGATCATTGTTGTTGGAAATCTCCTGAACATTGCCTCAAGAGTACTCTGTCCATGATCAGTCAACTGAGGTAGGCAAAAGATACAGGAGCATGGTATCAGAGAATCGGCCTAAAGCCGGTTTCACATGGGCGGACTGGATTCTGCATGTTGGAGGCCCACAGCGGATTCCGGCTGGCGAACCTGTGTACCTGAATTTTCTGTATTGCGTATGATCGCGGCGGCACAGAGCATGCTGCGATTTTTCTTCTGCTTGCGGAACACGCAATTCGTATCTGCAAGTGTGAACTAAATAGCGAAAGCACATGTTTGTCAATGCCCACGTTTTGCTGTGGATGCTGATCGTGGATTCCGCAATTAGAATCCACCCACGTGAGCCCAGCCTAAGGAGTTGTCAGGATATAGGGCAAGGTTAGAACAGGCAGTTTGTGCAAGACCGTAAATAGACTGGAGGTCAGGACTGGTGGTGTGCAGGCAAGCGGGTCAAAACCGGGAAGCAAGCAGAATACAGAAATGACTTCACTGAAACACTAAGAACCTTATTGCTCACACAACTTCATTTGAGAGGTGCCTTGAATAACATGGAAATAGCTGGGGGCAGGAAAGCTAGGTTCACATGCTGGCTGTTCAAGAGGTAGGTTGAGCATGTGCATTGACCCTATGTGTCTAGGCACTGGCACGAGGAATGATGCGATGCCATACAGCAGAAGGGAGGGCAGAGAATGATGGTGGCAGAAGAAGGTGAGAGGAGATGCCACTGCAGGTTATGGCCAACGTTCATACGAGGGTGTTTCCAAACTTCTGGAGGGTACTGTACATGGTAGCTATGAGAACATGCTCATTAGAATCTATGTTGGTGGGGGAGGAGGGAGATGAAGATTAAAAAGCAGTTTGAGACTTTGGATGGCCAGGTTTCACCGATACTTTATGGAGAATTACCCTTTTGTTTAGATTTATTTCTATGATACAGTATAAGTCATTAGAGCCCAAATCTCACAAGATTCTTTTTAGAGGTGCCAAATTTAAAGGGGGAGGGGGTCTGATTCTGTCATCCGAATGGCAAACATGTCATAGAAAAATTGCTATGTAGCTACAGATTTTAATACAAATGTTATTAATATACATTTATTATATACATAAACATTATTTTTCTTTCTTTAGAATGAAGAAGGTAACCAGCCAGTGGAGGTGAGGTTTGCTGAGGTGTTTTTGACATTCAAGTCACTTTATTCAAATATCTTTAACTTGCATTTGTCAGAGAATCTGCTCTGTGAAAATACGCAGTTAGAACTACTAGCAGTCAATCGGCTCACTGTTGACACCAGCAGAAGAGTGTGCTGTAAACCTATGGGATTTTAAGGAAATTACTGAATTACTGCAGCCATTTATTTCCTCTTGCTGATGTTACCTGCAGGACCAGAGAAAGTTAGGGTTAGGCCTTAGTCACATGGGCGTTTTTTCCCGCGATTTGTGGATCGCATGACGGATATGCGCATCCGCAAATCGTGTGACCGGGGCCGAAAAATCACCCGAAAATACTGCTCCTAGCCGCGTTTCAATAGAAACGGGCCGGAGCTGTCCAGCGCATTGAATTCAATGGAGCCGGCAATACAGCCGGCTCCATTGAAAGCAATGCGCTGCCGGCGATCGCGGGATGAATTTTCGGGAAGGGCTTAAATATATAAGCCCTTCCCTGAAATTCATCCAGAAATGTGTAAAAACAAAAAATATATATATATATATACTCACCTTATCCCGGCAGCCGGAGTTCAGCCGCGGCCGGCGGCAGTTCTCCTGAACTGCTCTCTATAGTATTCAGCAGCCAGGGATTTAAAATCCCCGCCTGCTGAATGAGCTGCCTCTGATTGGTCACAGCCTGACCAATCAGAGGCAGCTCTCACTCACACCCATTCATGAATTCATGAATGGTTGTGAGTGAGAGCTGCCTCTGAAGCTTCTGGGCCCCAATGCAAAAGCTGTAACAGGGCCCCCAACTATAAAGCTTTATTCATACTACTAGGCTTACTATATGGAGAAGTTAGGCCTTATGGGCCCCCTAAGGCTTCTGGGCCCGGGTGCAACCGCATCCCTTGAATCCTCTATAGTTACGCCCATGCAAGTATGGAAAAATGTGCTTTGGTGGAGTGTTCCTTTAAGTGCAAGCTAGACAGATAATAAGTAAGATTATTTATCATATGTGAATGCTTCTATATTGTAGATGTTGAAGCTAAATATCTGTGTTTCCTCTATAGAATGGAAGTGATGCTTTGCTCAGCATTAACAATGATGTCGACAAAATCAAATTAGTAAGTACCACCATAGTGATGGTTTCCTCCATCTTTATGTTGTATAGTGAATCTCTAAAAAGTTTTGCCTATAGATGTCAATGAGGAAATGCATTTACAGCAGCTCCTATCTAGTGTTCTAAGACTCTTGCTTTATGGTTGGGAATAACCTAATATGCGATATGGGCAAGTGCAGGAAAATCGTATCTCCATTATTGCTCTGGAAGCACACTGGCTGAATATAGGCCTCAGTTACAGCAGCTTGTACTCTGAATGGGTCACAAGCAATTTGTTTTTGTTGTGGCTGCTCAATGTCAGTTAACCCTCCCATAAAGGTGATTGGTATGTGAAGGAGTTACAGTAAATGCATGATTGGCGTGTTCTTATTACATATATTGACACGCCTGTCTCCCCCACCTCTTCACTAAATCTCAATCTCTCCTTCCCTTGTCAGACCAAAAACAAAGCTTGTTAAGGCTGAATATGTGTCGGTAAGTGTAATAGTACAAAGTGCAATAGTGTCACGATTGGACAGTGAATGTGGATTGCACAATACAGAATGGGTCAACAACCCCTTCTCGAATCTCCACCAATTGTCTAGGGGCCGGTTCCTGAAATCCCAGATAATTGTCTCTGCCTGGCTATACGTTGCCCATCAGCGCCACTAGAGGAGTATTGTAGAATTGCATACAATATATTGATGGACCGGGTCCACCAAAGTGGGAACTACCTTGACTTTACGAGTCTCTTTTCTTTGGTTCATAGTGGAGTGTCCCAAACAGGGAAGCTCCCACTATGATGTCCTTTTGACCTAGTAGGACATATGGAAAGGGGTTGTCTTGATGCAGCAAAGTTATTTTCAGGGTACGTTCACCTGAAGTAGACTATTTGAGTAACTTTTTAGTATCAAGAGAGAACAATCCTACTTCTTCAGTATTCTTCTAATGTGTCCACCTTGAGAAGGGGTCAAACTCTATCTGTAAAATCTGGACATAATATATTGACATACAGGACTATGACCTTGATATATTGGTTGAGAGTGATGTGGACAACCTCCTGTACCCCTGTAATGAATTTTTCCATGACCATACTGATGTGCTAACAGAAGATCGTATCGGTATTGAAGTTGATGAAACATCAGTACCAACCAAATGCGGTTGGCTAGCATGGCATATGTCCGAATTACTAGTAGGGTCACCAACTAAATTTCAGATGAATGGAAGTAGCAGAAAACACTGTATACTGTACAGTATGCCACTGATGCCACGAATCACCAAAACCTTGCCAGTCCAGCATGGTGGAGGATAAATGCAAGGTTGGGGAAGTTTGACAACACTTGGAGATGGTGATTTGATTTTCGTATACACATCATGCAATATCCTGTGAAATTATGATTACTTTACAACAAGATCAATCCAGAGAACTACTGTGAAGATCAAGATAAACATATACAAAGAAGCTTCTGGTGATTGCAGAACACCGGACGAGCCCCCAGAACTGAGACCTGAAGATTATGGAACATGTTTGCAATTCATTGGAGTGAGAAGAAAATACACAGACTTCTAATACTGAACCTTGGAGGTGTCTACAAAAACTGAAATAAAAAAGAATGTAATAAATGCAAAGGATGGAACTGAAGCCAAAGGGAGAAAGTTGGAGTACAAAAGTTATCAAAGTTTCTATAATTTACGTGTAATTTTAGTAACCAGCAACAATAGTGGGAAAACTAAGCCAAATTTTTCTACTAGATTCAATAATTGCATGGGGATGGGGCATACCATGTCATACAAGTGACTGAGCTGGGGACTGTACATGCTCGATACATTATAAGTCTATAGTCAGATCAGTGGGTAGTCATGTTTGTCATAGAACAGTTATGGCACAGACGCCTTGTGGGTCTGAGGACAGGTAGATGTCTTAGTAACATTCTTCATTGGATGACTCATCCAGCTGTGGTTATTGCTGACTCATAGCATCAGGCAGTACTAGCCTTAGGTTAGATGGCCCTCTGTTGGATTTTTTGTTTGCTGCACCCCTTCCCCCATCATAAAAAAAAAACTTTGCCTATTAGTACAATATTATATAGCTTGCATGTATTCTGCTAGTGTAAGATAGCTGCAAACCCACACTAGAATGGCTCAGTGACTATACCAGAGGCAAGCTTGGTACATAAATACAGCCCCAGAGTAAAGCTCAGTACATAAGTGCGGTACCAGAACCAAAATCATAACAAATACGAGACACCAGAGAGGAGAGAACAGAGCCAGGAGGAGGATGATTCATGTAGCCCCACAAAATGTTGCTGCACTGAGAAAGAAGATCATCTGGCCAACTTGCCCAGCTTTCATTCACTGGTGCCTGGAGCTGGTGGCTGGAGCCATGTAATAAATATAGTTACTAAGACCTGGAGCACAGATGTAGCAGAGCGAAATCAACCTCATTAGGGGCTACATTGTATAGTTCTACTTAAAATTGGTTAATGGAGCCTATATAAAGGTCACTCCTCTAAATTGCTTTATCCACGATGATCCTCTCCTGTATTATGCCACTATTGCACTCGTATATCATTGGTCTGATCACAGTTTTATAACTTTATTTCCCATTTATCTCCCATTTTTATGATTTCTCTGCTTTATTTAGGGTGGTGTTTTTCTTTTAAGTAATTGTGTTTTATTCATTTATTTGGTACTTTACATCATGGATGTCATTTAGGAAAAGTACTGTAGGTCTAATTTCAAGGAAACCCATTGCCCCAACACAGGGGATGAACCTATTAAATAAGCTGTACAGAAGGAATAAGCCAGCTCACAGGATGCACGGACCTGACCGGGATCAGTTTTGCAGAGGAAGACAAGGAAAGGCTCCAGCAGCCATAAAACTACAGCTTTATAAAGATATATTAAAATTTCAACAGGAAGGACATATGAAGATACGACAATCTGACGTGTTTCAAGCTGTCACAAAAGCTCTTAGTCATAGCTGCTGTGACAGCTTGAAACATGTCGGATTGTTGAGTCTTCATATGTCCTTCCATTTAGGATATTAATGTCTTAATAAAGCCACGGTTTTCTGGATGCTGGGACCTTTCCCTGTCTTCCTATTAAATAAGCTGGTATTGAGAATGAAGTCTATTGATCCAGTAGAAATTAGGATCTGTTAACCTATGCGTTAGAAGTTCCGTTAGTGACCTGCGGCACGGATCCATACAGAAGTCCCTGATAAAATGGCGTGAGGGAGGGCGTGACAGAAGCCGGAAGCACCATTATAGTCAATGGGGTCTGTCTGGTGCCATTTGGCTCTGTCATAGGACGGATCTGTTCACTGCAGGGATTCTGCTTTCATGGATCTGAGCTGTGGCACCAGACACAACCCAAGGACAGGTGGGCGCTGTTTCTGCAAGTTAGCAGCCATTTTTGGTGATACTGAATAAATCCTCCCTTCAAAGTCTGCTATGTGTCACCTTCTCCATCTTTGGTCCCGTATTTAGGGCCCAATGGTTATTCTGAATTAGCTTTAACCCTTCACTACCTGTAACTGAGTTTGAACCCCTGCTAGTGCCTTGAAAAAAAATTGCAAAAAAGCACAAAATAGTGTATCAAAAAGATCAATAAACCCATTTCTAATGAATGTTAGGATTTTAGGCATGTTTTTCATAGAATAAATTGAATGTTACAGACCTTCTCCACAAATTATGGTGCCTAGAAAAATTATTAACTTGCTCTGCAGACAAGAAAGCTCCTCGTGTAACTAGATTGGTGAAAAAGCTAAAAAGAAACCAAATGCAGAAGGTAAAAAATTACTGGTCTTCAGGGCCCAAATCAGCCTAAAGGGATTGTGCCAAGATATAAAGTTATCCCCTACCCGCTAGTTGGGGATAGCTTTATGATTAGGGGGACTTCCACTGATCTCCAGAACCGAGTCTCTACAGTCCCTGCAGGAATGGAGTGTAGGTCATAAATGTGCAGTGCCACAATTTCAATGCGGGGTACAAGCACTCAGCAATCTCCAGCGCTCATATTGAAATGAATGGAGCAGTACCATGTATATAGCACCTGTGATCCGTTCATGCTGGGACCTTTGACAGCCCTGTTCTCAGGATCAATGGGGTTCCTAGCAGTCAGACCCCCCCACGATCATTAAGCCATCCCTTACCTTATTGATAATGGATAACTTTACATCTTGGGAGAACGCCTGCACCTTAGAGACCTGAATGATGTCATATATTTAGTCTACAAACAAAATTGATGTTTGTGGGACACTGTTTCCAATTTTAATGTGACTGGTAGGGGTTGACAGGCCATATTCTCATGAATCCAAAAAATGGCTCCCCCCTCCCTTGTGTGTAGGCTCTGGGTTTCCAGCTTCATAGTGCAACACCCAAAACATCAGGATTCTTACATTGCAGTTTAAAAACTTCTGAAACGTATTAATTTTCACCAGTTTTGATAGTTTTGTGGTTCACATCACTTTTTTTCTTTCTTCAGTGCATGCTTACATTGTGTCCACAGACCATAACCGCCTCTAAAGAGCCTCCTATCCATGTGAAAGATGTTCTATTCGATGACTGCCCAACATACACTGTTCCTGCCACATTTGGCCTCTTGTCTACAAGCTTAGGCAATTGCCAATTAAACTGCTAGAAAGTTCATTAAAAAGTATATTGCTACATGGAGACCCTTCTTAAAGGGGTTGTCCAGGATTAGAAAAACATGGCTGCTTTCTTCCAGAAGCAGCGCCACACCTGCTCATGGATTGCGTCTGGTATTGCGACTCGGCTCCACTGAAGTGAATAGGGATGAGTTGCAATACCACACATGACCTATGGGTAGGTGTGGTGCTGTTTTTGGAGGAAACCTGAGTATGCTCTTGCTCTGTTCTATTTTCTGGAAGACCACAAATAAGAGGTCATTGAGACGTCTACAAGAGCCGGTGTCTGAAGCACGTTTAATGCTATACACCAGATATCCAGCAGAAGGGCCATTTACAGTGACAAATAGTCTTCTAGAGGAACGGTCTTCTCAAAGAAGAAGCTAATATATATAGGATGTAAGAGGATTAAAGGGATTTCCCATTAAAGTCCTTTATCCCCAAAATAGTGACTAAATATCTGAATGCTGGGGGTCTGATCCTGGGACCTCCAGTGATCCCGAGACTGGTGCCCCTGAATTCCCCAAGTGAATGAAGCAGCTGTGCACATGATTGACCACCATTCCATGCACTTCTATGGAACAGAAGAAGATTGCCCCATAGAAGTGAATGGGGCAGTGGTCATGCATGCGCATGGGGTGCATCGATCTTGGGATCCAGGGGGTTCCAGGGTCAGACCCCAAGTGATCAAACATTTATCCTGTGTATAGGAATTAAATGTATTTAATGGGAAAACCCCTTTATGGTTTAATGCAGTCACCTATAACATGGTCCGCCTTATTTACTGTCTTGATTTCTTTAAGGGTGTTGACCAGCTGAATTTATTTGGTGATATGTCCACACCGCCAGATCTCAACAGTCCAACAGTAAGTAGCTGACATCATTAGCTGAGCTAAATGAGGATGTTTTACAACTTTATTTCTTTTTAGTCTGCCACCTAATGGTTGAAAAGTACATAAAAAATGGACACGAAGTTCCGTAAAAGGCAAAAGCGACCATATGCTCTGAAATGGTCGTGTTTGTGGAGAAGGGTGCTACATTGTTCAATAGCTATGTAGTAGAAGAACACTCATCTGTAAAACGGGATTATCCAGAACCTGGTGATGTACTAGGCTCCAGACTCGTGGGATCAGTCATCGGGCAACGACACATCTCTGCTTTTATCCTTCTGCTAAAAATGATCCAGAACTGTGGTGCAGTTGACACCCAAAAAACTATAAGCATATGTGCTACACACCATTTCTTAACCACTTCAGGACCACCGAATGCACATAAATGTCCTGCGTTCCTGAAATGTGTATGGAGTGAGCTTGAGAGCTGAGTCCACTCTACACTCTGTTGCTATCGGCTGTTTCTGACAGCTGCTGGTAACTGCCGAAATAAGAGTAACAGTTAATTGTTTAGATATGCCAGAAGATACCTATTAAGTCCTGCATGTGGTGGTGCTTGAAAGGCAACATAAAAAATTGCTATATACTGCAATACTAAAGTATTGCGGTACATAGTACAAGTGATTCAATGATCACAAGTTCAAGTTCCCTTTTCGAACTAAATGGAAGTGTTAAAAAATACTTAAAGTTTTTCTAACAGTTAAAAAAAGAAAGTATTAAAAGTTCTCCCTTTTCCCCCATTTTTTCCATAAAAAACTAAACCATTACAAAATCTCAGACTTGGCATTGTTTATGTAAAAGTCCAAACTGTTAAAATATCACAATATTTATTCCGCACAGTGAAGGCCATAGAAAAAAGAGAATGGAATGCCAGAATAATGTTTTATTCTTGTTATTTTATTTTGACTCTCAAAGCATTTTGAATAAAAAGTGATCAAAAAGATGTATGTTTCCCAAAATGGTATTAATAAAAACTACAGCTCACGCCACAAAAAATGGGCCTTCACACAGTCCAATCGGCAAAGAAATGAACAAGTTATGGGTCTCACAATGTGGTGGTGGAAAGTAATTTTTGTTTAAGAAGAAATTGTGTTACACTATTAAAAAGTGAAAAAGGTTTTAAAAAACTGTGTCAGTTTGGTATCGCCATAATCGTACTGACCCACGGAGCAACGTTCATGTCATTTGTACCGTACTGTGAACATTGTACAAAGTAAACCCACCAAAAAGGGCACAATCGCATTTTTTTTCATTTCTCCCCACGTAACTTTTTAAAAACTTTTTTCTATATATGAGACTAAATGGTATCATTAAAATATACAACTCGTCCTGCAAAAATCATAGCCCTCATACAGCTATGTCAATGGAAAAATTTAAAAAAATGTCATGGCTTTTGGAAGGCATGGACAAAAAAAGGAAAATAAAAAAAATTATAAACCTCTGGTCCTGAAGTGTTAGAGGGGTTTTCCAGAACTAAAATATTTGCTCAGGATAGGTCATCAATATCCAATCATGTTGGGATCTGCCACTCTGGACTCCCGACGATCAGCTGTTAGAGGCTTGTGACATCACTTCTTCAGTGATGTGACCTGAGAGGAGCTATAATCCCACTTAAGGGAATGTCGATTGAGCTGCTATACCAACCACAGCCACTCTGAAATGTACAGCACTGTGCTTGGTATGCAGTGAAGAGGCTTCAGTGCTCACCCAAGCTACATGGCCTCTTTAAATATCCAATTGACATCAGTCTAGTGAGATGGATCCCCACCAATCGGGTATTGATGACCTATCCTGAGGAAAGGTCATCAATATTTAAGTCCTAGAAAACTTCTATAAGCCTTGTCTGACAACTTTCTGGGAAAAGGCGTGGCTTATCTGAAAGGGTGCTAGGCTCAGGAAACACCATGATCCTGGAAATTGTGCCACAGTTTTGGTGCACACTAAGCCAACCAATAGTCAGTATAAAGTTAGACAAAAGAGTCTAAAGTTGCATCAAATTTATCATCTAGTATGAGCTTATGCAATAAATTTGGCACATTCTTATACTTTCTGGTCTGTGTTGACCTATCTATTAGACAGGATCAGTATCTGCACCACAGTATACAGTAATCCCCTGAGCTCCCCCTAGTGGTGGCTACAGGCAGCTAGAACGGTATTATGTTAACCTGTGTGTGCAAAGGGTCTTATATCGAGAAATTAAAGAGGTTTTCCAGGCAGTGCCCACTGTCTGTGCTGGGATACACCAGGGTCGGAGAGGAAGCCATTGCTCTGACTCTGAGTAGTGGCCGGCCCTGGTAATTGCAGGTGCAGCTCTCATTGCAACCACTGGGAGCTGCGCTCGTAATTGCAGGCTAGGGTTCCATTGATTTCAATGACCCCTGCACCTGCAATTACGATTGCCAGCCACTATACAGGTGTCAGAGCAGCGGCTTCCACTCCGACCCCGGTGTATACCGGCACTGACAGCGGGCACAGCATGGAAAACCCCTTTAATTAATGAAGACTTTGGGAGCTTACAATATGGTGGGAAAAGGCATAGATTCACTTTCATGAAAATTAAATTAATTACTTATTGGTCATTGATAAGGAGGACATGTGACCTGTCAAGCATTTCTCAATCTCGGACACATCTGGTTAGTATTTATCTCCGTTTCAGTCAGAAGATACAATATAAGCAGAAACGTCTTACCCCAGAACATTCAGAAATTATTTTCTAATGTTCCTCCCTGGCACCTGGTAACTTTGTACCTAGGAGCTGTATTGATTAACCACTGGTCATGGGATTTATGGGAAAGTCAGATGTTTGTGCACTAGCAATAATTACCAGAGTTCACCTGTTGCTTGAGAGAGCAGGAAGTGTCATAAATGCTACATTTCTCCATGTTTGAGATCATAAGTGGACTTAAAGGGGTTTCCTGGTTTTGTATAAATACTGGTGAACTGTCCTTGGGAAAGGTCATCAATAGTTAATCAGAGGGGATTCACTTCTTGGGATCCCCACCGAACTACCGATTAAAGTGACAGCAGCACTAAGGTGAGCTCTGTGGCCTTCTTTACTGCATCCCAGGTACACTGCCATATGTTTCATAGCGGCTATGCTTAGTACAGCAGCTCAATCCCATTCACTTGAATTGCACTGAGCTGCTGTCAGGTCATGTGACTGATAAACATGACATCACTGGCCTGAAAAGAAGCTGCACTGCTTACCGAAGCATTGTTGCCTCTTCTATCATCTGATTTGCGGGAGTCTCGGACCTTCACCAAACAACTATTGATGACCTACACGGAGGACTGGCTATCAATATTTTAATGTCAGAAATTCCTTTAATTTTCCTATCAATCAAAAGTTCTACTAATACTATTCTTTATGATTCAATTCCTCATTATTTGTAATACAATCTGTTTGCTGTCAGTGAATGAGAACACTCCTGTGTATATTTGGAAGCAGGAACCCTGTACATAACTAGTCCTGCTCTCAGTTGAGAAGTAGATACAATTGTTTGAATGGTACTGCAGACAATGCTCTGTGAGCTAAACAGCCCAGACCCCAGACTGATACATTGTACATAGCTAGTCCTGCTCTCAGCTGAGAAATGAATACAATTCTATCCAGTGTAGAGAATGCTCTATGAACTAATGTGTCCAGACTCCATACTGACACGTTGTATATAGCTAGTCCTGCTCTCAGCAGAGAAATGGATACAATTATATCCAGTGTAGACAATGCTCTGTGAGCTAAACAGCCCGAACTCCAGACTGATATATTGTACATAGCTAGTCCTGCTCTCAGCTGAGAAGTGGATACAGTTGTATCCAGTGTAGACAACGCTCTGTGAGCTAAACACATCAGTAGCATCTGCACAAATGTTTCTACTAGTTTGCTACAATTTGCTGTACAGAGCATTGTCTATACTACATACAATTGTATCTACTTCTCAGCTGAGAGCAGGACTAGCTATGTACAATGTATCAGTATGGGGTCCGGGCTGTTTAGCTCACAGAGCATTGTCTACACTGGATACAATTGTATCAACTTCTCAGCTAAGAGCATGACTAGCTACGTACAATGTATCAGTCTGGAGTCCAGGCTGTTTAGCCCACAGAGCATTGTCTACACTGGATACAATTGTATCAACTTCTCAGCTAAGAGCATGACTAGCTACGTACAATGTATCAGTATGGAGTCCGGACTGTTTAGCTCACAGAGCATTGTCTACACTGGATACAATTGTATCCACTTCTCAGCTGAGAGCAGGACTAGCTATGTACAATGTATCAGTCTGGGGTCTGGGCTGTTGAGTTTACAGAGCATTGGCTAGACTGCAGCTAAGAGCAGGACTAGCTATGTACATGGTTCCTAACTCATTCACTAACAGCAAGCACATATATTGAAACATAAGGTCTACAAATTTCTAATATACTTTTTCATGTATAAAGAGATTAAGCTTTACATAAAACTAGAGAACGACTTTAAATGATAAAATTCTGTGATTGTGCAGGAAGGCCACAAAATTGCTGCGATTCATGCAACCTGTGGAAACCTGTAGACCAGAGGGAGAAAGGTGTTGTGGGGGGAGAGCGAAGCGTAACGCTACACTGTTTGGGTTTGCTAAGCTGAATGGTAGGCCTGACAGGAACAGTGTGGCTTCAGGCAGACGCTTTAAGTACCCCCTAGTGGAAGCTGCAGGCAGACATTTATAGCTAAACCCCCCTGTACTGATTAGATACTATACTGGCTGTAAGTGTGGGGGTGGGGGTGGGGGGTTCTCTAATTCTTCAATGCATGGATATACACAAGAATCCAACAGAATCTACGTGGTACGTCACGGAATGGAAAAGTCCATGGGTCGTACTATCATTTTCTCCAAAAAGGAATCTGGGATGAGTGGGGCACAGATGAAGGGTTAACTGGCATGCTGTCTGAATTTTTTTTTTCTCTCCATCCGATCATAAGAAAAATCTATATATTGCACTGATAGGCAGTCCGCCTGTATTTTGTATGCACAGAAAGCAGCAATATAGCAGCATGTCCATGACAGAAGACCTCAGTGAATAAATACTGTACCAGAACCAAGCTCATAACATAATATATGCCAGAACCAAGCTCAGTAAATAAACACAGTGTCAGAACCAACCTCAGCACCTAAATACAGCACCAGAACCAAGCCCAGTAAATAAATACAGCACCAGGACCAAGCTTGTTAAATACAGCATCAGAACTAAAAACTTAGTACATAAATACAGCACCAGGACCAAGCTCAGTAAATAAATACAGCAACAGAACCAAGCTCAGTACATAAGTACAGCACTAGTAGCAAGCTCGGTACATAAATACAGCACCAGAACCAAGCTCAGTACATAAATACAGCACTAGAAGAAATCTCAGTACATAAATACAGCACCAGAACCAAACTCAGAACATAAATACAGCACTAGAGGCAAGCTCAGTACATAAATGCAGCACCAGAGCCAAACTCAGTACATAAATACAGCACCAGAAGCAAGTTCAGTACATAAATACAGCACCAGAACCAAACTCCCTACATAAATACAGCACCAGAACCAAACTCCCTACATAAATACAGCACCAGAACCAAACTCACTACATAAATACAGCACCAGAAACAAGCTCACTACATAAATACAGCACCAGAAACAAGCTCAGTACATACATACAGAACCAGAAACAACCTCAGTACATAAATACAGCACTAGAAGCAAGCTCAGTACAGTGACTGCCTAAGGCATATAGGCAAGAATAAGGACCTTCCAAAAGTAGACACATTTTTTCGCTTTCTTGTTCTCGTGTGCCGCCGCTATGTGATTTCTATGATTTGCACGTTTGATTTTCTAACATATCATTTCATTTCTCTTCATGTCACTAGGAAAGTAATGATATCCTGTTAGTGGATCTAAACACTGAAATCGACACCAATCAGAACTGTGTAAAAGGAAATCCTTTCACCTGCAATGGCATTCTCCGCTCCTCCTCTTCCTCTTCTTCTCTTCCTCATCCCAAAGCTCAATCACCTTTCTCATCTGAAAACCCATTTACTACCAGTCTCAGCTTCTTCCCTGCACCTAATCCAGATCCATTCTGCGATGACCCGTTCACCACTAAAGATCAATCAGTCTCTGTCTCTTCTTCAGTTGATTCTTCCAAATCTCTCAATCATAAGACAGAACACATAAGTGTCGTGAACGGAACTAACGGCGCTCTCGCTGATGATATTGAGTTCGGACAGCAGTTTGACCAAATTGCAGGCCAATCTGGTAAGCAAGAAGCCAAGTCAGACCAGTGGCCCTTTAAAGGTAGCCAGTCAGGGACTGTGACAAGGACTCCCAACGGTGTGGTAGGACACAGTCAATGTAGTTCTGTGAGCAGACCGCAGCCTGATCCCTTCACCGACTCCTCGTCCAATGGAGGGGATGTGCAAAATGGATTACATAGGAACTCGGAGGGCAGTTCCAGTCTCAAGAAGGACAATAGCAGCCCACATACTGCAGACCCTATAACAATTAGTCCCCCACCGCAAAGTGTCAAGCCCGGAAGAGGAAGGAGAAGTGTCAAGGTGACTACAGTTTATAATGTCTGTTCAACCAATGAAATGAAGCTTTATCAAACATCATAATATGCAGATGTTGAAGAGCTGAAGTTATTATTTCATGACGCTTTCTGGGTTTATTATACACAGGAAAGGCTCTACAACTTTTGTGATTCAATTCTTCACCATTGCAGGATATGTGCTTGCTGTCAGTGAATGAGAGCACGCTTGCTTCCATTTAGAGGCAGTAACCCTGTACATAGATATTGATGCCCTCAGATGAGAAGTGGATACAGTAATATCCAGTGTAGACAATGCTCTGTGAGCTAAACAGCCTGGACTCCAGACAGATACATTGTACATAGCTAGTCCTGCTCTCAGCTGAGAAGTGGATATAGTTGCATCCAGTTTATACAATGCTCTGTGAGCTAAACACAACAGCAGCTACACAAATCTCTCTGCTAGTTTGTGACATTGTATCAGTTTGGAGTCCAGGCTGTTTAGCTCACAGAGTATTGCCTACATTGGATACATTTGTATCCACTTCTCAGCTGAGAGCAGGACTAGCTATGTACAATGTATCAGTCTGGAGTCCAGGCTGTTTTGTATCCAGTGTAGACAATGCTCTGTGAGATATTGTATCCACTTTTCAGCTGAGAGCAGGCCTAGTTATGTACAATGTATCAGCCTGGAGTCCGGGCTGTTTAGCTCACAGAGCATTGTACACACTAGATATAATTGTATCCACTTCTCAGCTGAGAGCAGACCTAGTTATGTACAATGTATCAGCCTGGAGGACAGGCTATTTAGGCCGCCTGCAGACGGCCAAGTCGGATCCCCTGCGGGAATTCCCGCAGTGGGATCCGACCCACATCCCTGCAGGGACCAGTGTGGCTCTCGCCTGCGGCTCCGGCTCTGTGATGTGCCGGCTGCCGCCCAGCTGGCGCATGCGCAGAGCAGAGGCGGGGCGCCATGAGTGACATTTCCATGCGGGCCTCTGCGAGACCCGCACAGAAATAGAACCTGCCACGATTCGTTTTCACGTTGACGAATCGCGGCCGTCTGCAAAGGATTGCGTTTTGAAATGCAATCCTATGCAGGCGGCATGGGCGGAAATTCTGTGGGAAATTCCGCTGCGGAATTTATGCCTGTGAGCAGGGGGCCTTAGCACACAGAGTATTGCCTAAACTGGATACAAGTGTATCCACGTCTCAGCTGAGAGCAGGACTAGCTATGTACAATGTATCAGTTTGGGGTCCGGGCTGCTTAGCTCACAGAGCATTGTCTTGATCCAGACACAGTTGTATCCAATTGTATCCATTTCTGGCATACCTTATAGTAAATGTGTTTGGCCACGCCCCTAACACAAGACCCTATCCACTTTTTGAAAACATGCTGTGGCTGAGCATGAGTCCAAAGAGTTACAATTTTTGAGCATGCACCAATATTGCAACTTTTTTTATATGCCAGAAATCTGCTATGCGAAGGATATTACATATGCCCCAAAGTCTTTTTGAAAGTTGTAAAACTTTTTGGGTATGTGCAAACGTAGCTGATTTTCCGCAGCAGGAAATCTCTAATGGAAAATTCTTACCAATTAGTGCAGATATTGATGCAGATTCACTGCCTCATTTGAAGATGTTGACTCTGCGCTGAAAATTCGCAGTGTAAGGCTGGATTCAGACAAACGTATATCGGCTCGGTTTACACGCCGAGCCGATATACGTCGTCTCTCTCTGCAGGGGGGAGGCTGGAAGCGCCAGGAGCAGTGCTTTGAGCTCCTGCCCCCTCTCTGCCACCTCTCCGCCCCTCTGCACTATTTGCAATGGGGAGAGGCGGGGCAGGTGCGGGGCTAATTCTCAGGACTTAGCCCCACCCTGCCTCCTTTCATTGCAAATAGTGCTGAGGGGGTGAAGAGGAGGCAGAGAGGGGGCAGGAGCTCAGTTCCTGCTCCTGGCTCTTCCACCCCCCCCCCCCCCTGCAGATGAGGACACCGTGTACCGGCTCGGCATGAAAACTGGCCGATATACGGTCATCTGAATCCACCCTAAAGTTGACATTCTGCAGATATAAATCCCACACTACATGTCCATTCCAGTGCGGATTTCATGCTGAATTTTCCCATAGCACGTGGACACATTTTTGTAAATCTTGGCTTATAGTGTTCCGTAAATGGCATGAATTTTCCATGGATATTCCACAACATTCCCTTCCCGTATGGGCATACCCTTCTTTTTGTTTCAGTGATTAAAAGGGCTGCGCACAACCTTACTGGCAAATCTGTATTCACTGACCAAATAAGTTTACGCCTTTTATTCTCGGATGGGATTCATGGTAATTATCACTGGAGTTTCTAAAGAAGACATTTACACTGCATTTGGACTGTCTTCAGATCCTTTCACTTCTTTACATTTTATGTTGTGGCCTTGTGCAGCAGAAATGTTTTTGTAGCCTTCTCCAGATCGGTGCCTCCACACAATCCTGTCTCTGAGCTCTACAGGCAGTTCTTTCCTCCTTATGGTTTGGTTTTGGCTCTGATCTGCATTGTGAGCTGTGACACCTTATATAGACAAGGGGGTATCTTTTAAAATGATGTTCAAACATCTGAATTCCCCACAGGTGACTCCAATCAGGATGTAGAAACATCTTAGATGATCAAGAGAAATGGGAAGCCCAAGAGCTAAATTTCAAGAGTCATGCCAAAGGGTGTGAATACTTATGTCAATGCTAAATGTTAGTTCTTCATTTTTAAAATGACAAAGATTTCTAACATTCCGTTATTACTTTATCATTATGGGGTATTGAGTGCAGAATGTTGGAAATTTTTTAATTTTTTTTTAATTTGCACAAGGCCACAACACAAGAAAAAGAAATAAGAAAATGTTAAAAAAAAGTGAACGGGTCTGAAGACTTTCCAAATGCATTGTACCATTTTTTTTCAAGCATTCTGCATCATCCTAAACTGGTCTAGGCTCTCTCCCCTCTCCCATTATGCCCAAGCCCCACTCTTTATCTAATGATTGACATCTCTAGCTCCCTTGAGCATGCACCAAATGTCCCTGACTAGTCACATATACAGCCTGACATCATGCGCTTGCACCTTGTCCAGGATTCACCTTGTTCATATGTGGAGTGGCCTAAGGAAGCTGGAGAGGTCAATTAGGTGGGATTTGGACAGAATGAGCTCGAGAGAGCCCAGACGTGTCCCAGTGGGGTTATGTATGTTGATATGTCTTCATATCACCTAGTGATGGCTAGGATTGGTTTATGAAGTAAAATGTGAGTGACAGACTTCCTTTAAGACGACCTTAGTTCAACATTGATGACTACTCACAGAAGAAAATGGAGAAGGATAGGAGATTAAAGTATCAAAGGGGCATCCCAACTGAAAAACCATTGGTGTCCAATGGAATACATGAAGACCCACTGAATTCAAGGGGCATTAGAGCCTATGAACATTATAGACATGACCACCACCTGGTACCCCTCTCTATGAACCTGAGCAGAGGAACAATGCTGACAGCAACTCACTGATAAACACAACCCATTTCATGGGCAGCCATTCAGTTGATGTATGACTAACCAGAATTTACTTCAGTGGTAATCTTGGTTGGTAATTTATGAATACAGACGTAACTTCAATGTCAAAATGGGTTGACCTATTGAGACACCCCATGTAGTATTTGTCTGCTTGGAATATCCGTTTTTATAGAGAGGTCTCCTGACAATGAGTCGATCACAGGGTGGTGCAGGTCCCAGCTGTAACCAAGCAAGCATTTTATTCCCCTGCAGCACCTCCACTGGAGAAATTGGGTATTACACAGATTGCATCATGTAATATGAATGTATTCCCCTATGGGAAAGGATGTCTTGGACGGTACAAGTGGATGTTTTGTTGGCCGGTGCCAAGGAAAGTACTGAAGATTGTGGGAATGCTCAGGACTTGTGTGGGCTCCTAAGACTTCAGGGGGCTCCTGTATTAAAACTTAAGCCATTAACTACAGCTTCAAATTCTCCTTAACTCACAAATTACTTCAGATTTATCAGATTTGTCTTTTTTCATTCTCCATTTAGATGTTTGATTGTTGTATTTAGCTTTTTTGTTAATAACCATTGGATGCTAACGTCTGTTTCATTTGTTGCTTTGTGCGGCCATGTCCATGTAGTAAGGGTAAGTACAGGATTACTCTCCTTGTAGAACTGTTTAGCTCAACATGTAAAGTTATTTGATGGTAAACTTTTTATCACTAAACCTGATTGTTGGACAGGGTGCATTTTGGTCTGAGACTATGATTTAAAAAAAAAAAAAGTATGTGCCCCCTTGTGTCCCTTACGTCTTTACATTTGTCACACTGAATGATTTCATATCTATTTTCATATGTTTACTCAAGTTCCCTTTATATAATATTACATTTTGCTTAAAAGGGATGTCCCAGGATTAAAGGACTTGTCCCACGTCTAGCTCTTTTGATGCAGGAAGCAGACAGCTCTGTACATTGCGAAGAGGTCTGGGTTGGTACTGTAGGCTTGAGTTCCAGGCACTTCAATAGGACAGCTAGAAATGGAGCAACCCCTTTAAATTACAGATGGTTATCCTCAGGATAGTCCACCAATAGTAGATTGACGGTGAAAAGCCAGCCAAGATCCTCACTGATCAGGAGTTGACCAAGTTGGTGCGCTCATGCACGGAACTGATGTGTGCATGAAGCGGACAACTTCGTC
Organism: Eleutherodactylus coqui; assembly: GCF_035609145.1. Classification (NCBI taxonomy): domain Eukaryota; kingdom Metazoa; phylum Chordata; class Amphibia; order Anura; family Eleutherodactylidae; genus Eleutherodactylus; species Eleutherodactylus coqui. The sequence continues at coordinate 43,859,468 of NC_089841.1, forward strand.
TCCACTGCAGTGGCCCAGGTTGGTATTACAGGCAAGGTTATCATTCAGTTGCAACTTTGCCTGTAATACCAACCATGGCCACTGCAGTGGGAACGGAGCTGTTTGCTTCCTGTAGAATTAAGTTTCATGCATCGACCTAGCCAACAGCTGATCAGTAGGGTTTATGGGCAGATGACCCCAACCAATCTTCTATCGATGGCTTTTCCTGATGACATTCTATCAATAGTTTAACAATGGACAACACTGTAGTTAGATGTGGTAAATTGGCCACAAGAATTATTATCAGTACTGGTGACTCTCCTCATACTACACAGACTTGCTTTAGGATTTCTTAAGTTTATATAATGAGTAAAAGAAATTACAAAATTACGTGGGGCGTTCCCCTATTTCTGTGCCACCATAGATTTGTATAGGCCAACAGCAAGCATGCTTGACCACCCATCCACACAAGTTCTTCTCATTAGGGTTATACTAATGGAAAGGAACAGGGGGTTGGGGTTCCCCATTCTAGGCATTGGCAGAAGCCCCAGCAGTCAGAACCCTTTAATATGCTAGTGCCGTTATTAACCCTTTAATTTGACAAACATACAAAGTCAATTACTTAGTGTTTTGCCATGAAGATGAGAACCCAGAACCTCATGTTGCTACAAAGAGGTTGTCTAACCTAAGATTAGAAAAACATGTCTGCTTTCTAAAAATAGCGCCACACTTGTTCATGGGTCATATCTGGTATTACACTCCAGCTCCATTAAAGTGAATGGAGCTCACCTGCAATACCACACACAACCCGTGGACAGGAGCAGCACTGTTTTTGAAGAAAAGCAGTCAATCCTGGACAACCCCTTTTAAATGTATTTTTCTATATTGGCTAAATTGTATTCTGTCCAGAGACTATGACTCCTCCTATAATATATATATTTTTTATCTCTATGCAGCCAACTTCTGATGATATATTTGGGTCAGACATTTTTTCTTCAAATTCTGGGGCAAACCCTGAAGCAGCCTCCCCGGTAGTGATACCAGCCCCACCAAGCTCCGTGCAACCTAATCCTTTGGATCTTTTCAGTAAAACTGGTCTGTCCACTGTCTCGCCCATTGGAGGTCCTGGTGAGTGTGGGAATTGGGTGTTGTAATACCCTCTATCACTGTATACAGTCTGTGAAGCTATACAAGGGCTGTGAATAGAATAAGATTCTACTATCATGCCTCCTAACTGTAGTGTTTATCGTGGCCTTGTCCAACAAAACGGGCCACAAAGTAGGTAGGACTTTTCAGAATTTGCATAAAAGTGGGTGTTCCCATTCATTAGTAGGCATTCCTGTGTGGGTGGGGCCTAAAAGTGTGGATTAATGTTTTTTGGATTACATTACTGATTACTCAGCAAGCGCAGACAACACTGGTTACCTAAACAATACGGAAATCCCATTTTTGGATCAGTACTTGGTGGGTGATTGTGTAATCAAGGATGTCATTATTTCTTTATAGGTGAACTAATAAGAGCGAAGCACACTTGGATGATTGTCTTAAATGTGAAAGTGAGATCTGTAGAAGATTAACCCTTTCCTATCCACTGTCTGACGTCTAAAGACATTATGATTTAAGGCTGTACAGCTCCGATGTTGGTAGATGACTGTCAGGGTTCTCTTACTGTATATTGCCAGCCTCTCTGCTGTCGGAGCCTATCCAACGTGTCACCTCATGCAGTACTGGCTTTAGCCAGCAGATAGTGCCATTGTGTAACAGCAGAAAAAGAGTAAGCCCCCTAGGAAAACCAGGATGCAAATTGGATTGGAAAGGGTTAAAAGATAGAGGATCCTGGAAAAAAGTACTGGAAAAGCCAAAGATACAGTACACAAAATCAATCGAGCAGACTTACTAACAGACATAAAAATAGTAGAGAGTTCAAAAAAGTGTCTCAGCACCATTCAGTTGGGATTTGTATAATATTAAAAAAAAACTTTTTTTCTTATCTTCCGATGTTAAAACAGGATGAAATATTCAGATCAGTTCTAGATAGCGGTACATTATGTCTACCGAGGAAGAATAGAAGTCTGTCAGACAAATTCTCAAGGAGCCATGGAAGGTCGATGTTGGTTTTCACAGGAAGGGTCTTCCTGCTGTGGAAGCGTGAGATGTAATAGATGCAGATTTGCTATTAAAACCCAAAAAAATCTTTGGAACAAATAAAGATAGAGAATATAAAATAAAAGCGTTTATCAGCCGGGACACAAGGAATGTCATTTATGCCGTCTTATGCACACATTGTCAGAAAACCTACATAGGATGTACAGCAGGAAGATTAACAACTAGAATAGCTGAACGTCAGCGATATTAATGATAAGAATGTAAGTGGCTCTGGGCTGTTGAGCATTTTTTAGAGCATCATGACGGGACCTCCGTCGGGACCTCCGCCGTTGGATACCTCCAGATGCCAAGGTAGAGAGTCAGTCTGTGGACCAAAAAAAGGAGGTGGCATAGAGAAAAAAATCACTAAACAGGGAGGCTTATTGGATATTGAATTTATACAAAAGAAGCCCTAAGAGCATAATTTGCAGAACTGATTTGATGTATATACCGTGTTTCCCCGAATATAAGACACCGTTTTATATTAATTTTTGCCTCTAAAGAGGCCCAGAGTCTTATTTTCAGGGGTGTCTTATAATACTTACCAAGTAGCCGGCGTTCGGGTCCCTTGAGCTGGGCTCCGTCGCTGCTGCAGGCTGCCGTGTCCTCCTTCATGCCGACAGAGCAGTTCTTCCTGGTAGCGGAGCTTGAATACCCCGTCTCCAGCAAGCTAATGCTCTGACTGGTTAATCCAGCACCATGTCAGCCAATGAGAGCCAGCGCTCGATTAACCAATCACAGTTATTTATTGAATGACACCATTGAATGGCTGCGATTGGTTAATCCAGTGCCGGCTTTCATTGGCTGACATGGTGCTCGATTAACCAATCAGAGAATTAGTTTGCTGGAGACTGGGTATTCAAGCCCCGCTTCCAGGAAGAACTGCACTGTTGGCATGAAGGCCATTGCGAGGGACCCAAACGCTGGCTGTCAGGTGAGTATTTTTATTTTTTTACATGTAGCATACCTAGGGCTTATTTTTGGGGGAGGGCTTATGTTTCGAGTCCCCCGAAAATTGGGGTAGGTCTTATTATCGGGAAAACACAATATATTAGATTATAAAACTCTATGCAGGATAGGCATAGCATGGGAATGTCCTGTGTGTTTTTTGTAACATTCTGATATTAGATTTCATGTGCATAAAGGAAAGAGGGAAAAGGAAAAAGTAGAGGGAAGGGAAGAGGAAGGAGGCGGGACAAAAAAATTATATATTTTTTTTCTCTGCGATATTTATGCATTTTTTGTATGTGGAAAAAAATGATTACATGAAGATTGCGATATTTATGTGGTTGATGTGATATATATGGCATCTATGCAGAGAAATGGAAGGGAAAATAAGAGGGAAAGTTTTTTGTTTTATTACTTCCTGTGTGTTTTTGTATGTGGAGAACCATTATGTTCATTCGCAACATTGATGCTGGCGACATTTATGTAGAAAGATGTTAATATTTCGGGCATGATATATGGTACAACATATCGCCTGTATGTTATTGGAGCGATATCTGTGAGTGCTTAGATAATGTAGTTATGTGATAGGCATGAAACATTCATGTGTATATTTGTGGTCTTTTTGCGACTCTTGTGCGATATCCATGCGATTTCTGTATGTGGGAAGCCATTATACTTTAATTTACTTTAATTGTATGACCTATATGTGACAGTTATGCAATAATTTTGCAGGTTTTTTGTGCAATATTCATGTGTCATGTATGCAATCTTTATGTGGCTGTGCATGATCTCCTGCAATACCCATGTGATTGCTGTGCGAAATCTTTGGGGTGTTTATGTGAACATGTGTGGTATATAGCAGTCGGGAGTTTATCTGAAGCACTGGTGTGAACTGTGTGCATATTTAACAGTCATGCTGCTAAACTCCCTCCCATCTCCCTTCTCCGGCAGCTAGCATAGGCTCCCATAGGAATCTCTGCAGGTGCCACCTCTACCCATTTAGGTGCTTTAACGCTGCGGAAATACGCTCCTATGCACTGATGCATTGTAAACCAATGCATCAGAGGGGCAGAGCATATCGGCTGGGCGTGAAAACGTGGCCGATCTACGCCCGTGTAAATAAGCCCTAAGAAGGACCCAAGGGCTGCCATGATTGCTTGTCTATTATGGACGTGCTGTGGTCTGACTTGCCTGTTAAAATGCAACATAATGCAATATATTATTGCATTATACTGTATAAACAATCAAAGTCTCACAAGTTCCAATCCCCCATGAGGACTAATTAAAAAAAAAAGTGAAAATTAGTAAAGATTTCTAATTGTTCTAAAAATAATAAAAGTTAAAAAAAAACTTCCTAGTCATTACATCAAAAAAAAGGAAAGAAATTTTAGAAACATTAAAAAATTGGTATCGCTACATCCGTAAGGGTCCAATTTATTAAAATATCATATTAATCTATTAAAAAGATACGCAAAGGCAGAATTGTGCTTTCATAGTCACTCCATCTCCAAGAAAAAACTGAACAGAAAAATGGCCCAAAAGTCCAATGTTCCCCAAATTGGCCAAAGTAACCAAACTGCAGATGACCATGCAAAACATGAGCCCTAACACAGCCCCATCAATGGAAATAATAAAAAAGTTATGGGGGTCAAAATATGGCAGCAGAAGCAATTCAGTTTTTTTCTTCTTTTAACTAATACTATATAAAAAATATAAAAAAATTTGGTATCCCTTCAATCATACAGACCCACACAATAAAGACGTGTCATTTTTACTGTACCATGACACTGTAAAAAGAACGCCCTCCCAAGCTCCCCAAGTTGTGCAATTGTGTCTTTTTCCCATTTCACTCCACTTAGAACTTTTTAAAAAGTCTTCCAATACATTATATTGTATATTGAAAAATACAACCCATCCCACAAAAATAAGCCCTCATGTACTGTAGATATGTCACTAGAAAAACAATTGTGGTAGAAGATTCAGTACAACTTCCAAATTACAGCTTATCTTGGGTTCAGCAGTCCAATGGGTGGTCCTTATCAGGGAGGCTGTCATTTATTGTGACTCCACCCAGTGGACTCCTACTGTAAGTCCAGAATGAGTGGCAATTTTGTAAGTAATACTGAATTTTCTCCCATAAAACTATATAAACCCACTCCGCTCCTCCTGCTCTATAACATGATGCCTGCAGATCACACTGTATGTTCTACATGAAAGGTTCGCTTTAAGCACAGGATAACTTCAAATTGTGACAATTTAACGAGTCAAGCACTAGAAATAAAAATATCATCATTCATGTAGGTTGAGAAATATTCCACATCATGCTTAGAGTTGTTTAAGTCATATCCAGCGTTGCAGTTATTTTTCCATCCCGTGTACCCCTCCCCCTTCTGATCAATTTTACTCAGTAGTTAGTTGGATGTTACTGCAGATCCAATGTGCAGCCGCCCACTACTTCCCCTACTCCTGCCAGTTAATCCCCATTACCTACCAGTTAGAACTGGCATTGCCTACAAACTGTAGATCAAATCAACTAAATGTTTCACAGATGTGAACTTACTTTTCTAGAGTTTTCTGGTTTACTTTAAGACCTAGACATCCCTAATACATTTGTGTAAGAAAAAGTGTCCTCAATTTTGAAGAATTCCCTTTTGTTGGACAGATCATTCATATGACAAAAGGTCTATTGGCTGAAATCTGTGAAGGAATCCAGTAGCAAATGTCCAATTTCTGTGCAGCGCCGCCAAAGGAAAAATTAAGTACTACACAGTTCTCATTAAAATTAATGAGCTGTCTGTTACATTTGGGTCCTCCTACTTTTTGTAGTTGCTCTTCACTTAGGCTAAAAGGGTCCTGAATGGCCAACAGTGGTCCCATTATCTCAGAATTCCTTAATAAGGTCAACACACAACCGCAGTACAGAAATGTATTATGACTCAACTTTTCTCTTGCAGGTTCTCTGCCATTGAATTCCCCCCAGACTCAGCAGTGGAACCCACAGCCTTTACTTTATAGCCAACCTCCAGCTGCAATTCCAAACCCAGTTTTGGCTGCACAAAATGGTTTCAGTCAATCTAGTGTTTTTTCAACTCCCTCAGCAATGGTGTCATGGAATCAACCAACACAGTTTATAGTTCCTCCACCTGTGCAAAACCCTCCAGTGTGGAATCAGCCAGTACCCACATGGAACCAACCGTCAACGAACCCATTCCAAGTGAACATGTTTCCAGCTAGACCGACAACTTTACTCAACTCAGCCCCGGGACTAATTCAATCCGGTCCTAGTTTATCAAGTCCTCCGCAGCTACCGCCAAGACCAGCACCACTGAAGGAATCGCCTAAGATGGAAAGTGATGCTTTTACTGCTTTGGATCCATTGGGTGAGAAGGAAAGGAAGAATGTGAAAGATATGTTCAAAGACTATCAGCTGGCCAAGCCACCAGCCGTGCCGGCAAGGCGTGGGGAACAGCAGAATAACTCTATGAGCGCATCTGGAGCTTTTTCCAATTATTTTAATAGTAAAGTTGGAATTCCCCAGGAAAGTGCGGACCACGATGATTTTGACATTAGTCAACTATCTTCTAAGATTACTGGTAATGTGCCATTCTTTATAAATCCGGTTGACCAGTAGTTATTAAAGTACCATAAGTGCTCTATGCAGTTTATTAGCTTCAGTTGCAGACTGCACACTTTATTCATTTCAATATAGAGCAATGTTGGAGTAAATTCGAATTACTGCAGCCATGTACTTCCTCCCTGCTGATGGACAGATGGAAAGATGGATAGATAATGTAGATCAATAGATATAAAATAACTTGAATATCTTACTCAAACAGGGAATTAAAAACTGTGTTTGTATCTCTGTAGAAGAGACTTGCTGGTTGGTTAATAAAGTTATGTGATTACAGCAGCCTCTGCACTGACTAAAGCTGTAGTTTTTTACAGTGTGAGAGCAGGATTTGTAGAGACAGTGATCGATATAAGGAAAGCTTATATTCTGCTGCTGATGCTATTGTACACACAGCCTGTATTCTGTTAATACATCTATTTTGCATTACCATATGAACTTGGAGGTCCACGTGTAAGAAATGTAATTGAGAATTCTTACAACATATCAAATAAATAATGGTGCTACTGACCTATTCTTTTCTGGCATTAATACAGTTGATATGTTACTGATATACAGTCATGTCTTGCTTTTTAGAGCCACCAAAGTCGACCCCACGAGTGCACTCACTGCCAGTATCCAAATCTACAGAAGGGCTGTTTGAAACCCCATTTGGATCAAACTCTTTTGGCACTTCTCTGCAAAACTCAGTAAGTAACATTAAACCCACATGTTTCTGTTTTAATTATTGGCATGTGTTTTGCCACCTGTAACTATACTTTCAAGGAGCTTGTACACCTTTTTTGTTCTGCTCCTGTACTCATCTAGTGTAAGGAGTCCTGCTGCAGTTTTACAAAACCGATAACCCCTTCATAGCAAGTGAAATTTGTTACTGCCCTAGGCCACCAGGGATGGATTTCTTAACATGTTGACTATTGTAGACCACCACCAGGGATGATTTATGATTAACCTCTGGACATTTCTGGTGAACTACCACAATTAAGAGGTTAATCATAACATTCTTGTTGGTCTAGGGCTATTGACGTATTAATAAATCCATCACCAGTGGCCTATACCAATGAAGGGGTTAATGCTAATATCCTTTGTGATCATAGGACAGTGAAAATGTTTTAAGTTATAACCCTGAGGGTAAAGACCAGTGAAGGGTTTATTAGTAACATCCCTGGTGGTCTAGTCAACTGAAGGGTTTATTAGTAACATCCCTGGTGGTCTAGTCAACTGAAGGGTTTATTAGTAACATCCCTGGTGGTCTAGTCAACTGAAGGGGCTATTAGTAACATCCCTGGTGGTCTAGTCAACTGAAGGGGTAATTAGTAACATCCCTGGTTGTCTATGGTAGTGATAACATTGTTGGTGGTCAACAGCAATTATCACAAAACCCATTCACTGCTTTAGACCATTATGTTATGAATAACTTCTTCATTGCCCTAGGCCATAAGGGATGTTACTAATAATCCCTCCATTACCTTGAATCACAGGTATGTTAAATATAACCTTTTCAAAACCCTAGATGACTAAGGATGTAACTAGAAGCCTTTTAACTGTCTTATGATTACAAAGGATGTTACTATTAACCCACTCACTGCCCTAGACCACCAGGAATGTGTCCTGTGATCACAAAAGATATTACCAGTAACCAGTTCACTATCCTAAAATACTAAGAGTGTAGCCATGACCACTTTACTACACTAGAAGACAAGGGATGTTATTACCCAAGAACACCATTGATTTTACTGCAGAGAAATTAAAACTATCAAGATATTTATGCAAGCTTTATTTGTAATATAAGGAGATATAAGTTGCAGGTACCATATGCTTCACCTCCATGTACTGAGCGATGCTAGTTCCTGTCTAAAAGCATAGGAGCGCTCATCACTGGGACGACCTGTCCGGCATCTGTGCCCACCAGGTCATCCTGTGTAAAGGGGTATAAGGGGTTTGCTCTCTGCACAGATCCCTGGCATGCTGATTACCAAATCACCCATGTCCTCACCTCTACAATATATTAGGAAGCCATTCCGCCTACACTTCCCTTTTAACAGCAAGTCTGTAATATATCTTTCATGCTATTTTTTCCCCCCAGAACTCTACAGCGCATCCGATAAAGGCGTCTGATCCATTTGGGGACCCATTTGGAAATCCATTTGCTTAGGAATCATAATTTGTGCTTCTTGTAAGTAACCCATTTATCTCATTGTCACCAAATCTCCCCAATGTCATCTTCTGACTCCCATTGTCCTGCCCAGGACAAGGATGTGCTGCCCAGACAAGGATGTCCAAACTGAAAACTGCTGGACATCCGCCAGATTTTGTCATGCACTAAAGAGATTTTCCCGTTAATGATATGTATCCCTCATTCACAGGATATGTAATACATGCCTAATTGCTGAGAGTCCTTGAGGTCTGACCCTCAGAGATCCCGAGATATGCAAACCCTGAATGCCACATACTGGTGCCTTCCCACCCCATGACATACAAGTACCGTATATACCGGCGTATAAGGCGACGGGGCGTATAAGACGACCCCCCAACTGTCACCTTATACGCCGGTATTCAGTGGAGAAAAAAAAAAAAATTTTATTACTCACCTCCCACGGCGTTCTGTCGCGCTCCGGCAGGATGTCGCTCGCTCCGGCAGGCTGTCGCTCGCTCCTCGTCCCCGCCGCAGCATAGCTTTCTGAATGTGGGGCTTGAAATCCCCGCTTCCAGAAAGCTAATACACACGCCGGCAGCCATGACATCATTGAATGGCTGTGATTGGCTAAAGCACACGTGGCTTCAGCCAATCACACTATTCAATGACATCATTGAATGGGTGTGATTGCTAACACGTGCGCCTTCAGCCAATCACAGCCATTCAATGATGTCATTGAATAGTGTGATTGGCTGAAGCCACGTGTGCTTTAGCCAATCACAGCCATTCAATGCTGTCATGGCTGCCGGCGTGTGTATTAGCTTTCTGGAAGCGGGGATTTCAAGCCCCGCATTCAGAAAGCTATGCTGCGGCGGGGACGAGGAGCGAGCGACAGCCTGCCGGAGCGAGCGACATCCTGCCGGAGCGCAACAGAACGCCGTGGGAGGTGAGTAATAAAATTTTTTTTTTTTACACTTTTTTTTTTTTTGTATTACCGGCGCATAAGACGACCCCCGACTGCAGAGCAGATTTTTCGGGGTTCAAAAGTCGTCTTATACGCCGGTATATACGGTAAATCATGGGTAGGAAGGGGTTTATGTGACCATGCAGATGGTGTGTGCTTGGAAACTAAACCCATGCAATACATAGCAGGGACCAGCTGTGACTGACAGCCAGGGTCCGACTGCAACAGCAGGGATCACAGGAAAAAAATGATCCCCCTTGTTAACCCCTTACATGGTGTGATCAATGTTGACTGCAGCCTATGCAAAGTTAACATGGGAAGGGAGTTTCCCTCTATGACGTCCTTGGCCTTCAGCCATCTAATCGCAGAGGGCTGATGGGTTGCCATGGCAACTGGAGGCCTAACAGAGGCCTCTGGGACTGTTATAGTAACTACTGGCAATAAAACCAGATAATGCACTGCAGTACAGAATTATTGCAGCATGTTATCTAAGTGATCGCAGGATCACAGGCTCAAGTTCCCAACTGGGACATAAAATGGTGGGGGCGAAATTTTAAAATACTGGAATTTTTTTTTTTTTAAACTTTGTAAATAGAGATGAGAGAACCTACTCGTTTTGCGTAATTACTCGATCGAGCACCGCGATTTTCAAGTACTTCAGTACTCGAGTGAAAAGATTCGGGGGGTTGCCGGGGGGCGGGGGGAGGCGTGGCGGAGCGGGGGGTAGCAGCGGGGAACAGCACTCTCTCTCTCCCTCTCCCACACCACTCCCCGCTGCAACCCCCCACTCACCCACGGCGCCCCCGAATCTTTTCGCCCAAGTACGGAAGTACTCGAAAATCGCGGTGCTCGGGCGAAAAAGGGGCGTGGCCGAGTAGGTTCGCTCATCTCTATTTGTAAACTTTTCCTTTTCCCCAAAAGCTAGTTCAACAAAAACACTTTTGGTATCACCACATCCATAGCTACTAGAGATGAGCGAACGTACTCGTCCGAGCTTGATATTCGTGCGAATATTAGGGTGTTCGGGATGCTCGTTACTCTTAACGAGCATCATGCGGTGTTCGGGTTACTTTCAGTTTCCTCTCTGAGACGTTAGCGCGCTTTTCTGGCCAATTGAAAGACAGGGAAGGCATTACAACTTCCCCCTGTGACGTTCAAGCCCTATACCACCCCCCTGCTGTGAGTGGCTGGGGAGATCAGATGTCACCCGAGTATAAAAGTCGGCCCCTCCCGCGGCTCGCCTCAGATGCCTTGTGACTTAGCTGAGGGAAAGTGCTGCTGCTGGTGCTGCTGTAGGGAGAGTGTTAGGAGTGAGTGTAGGCTTCAAGAACCCCAACGGTCCTTCTCAGGGCCACATCTATCCGTGTGCAGTACTGTGGAGGGTGCTGTTAGCAGTGTTGCACAATTTATTTTTTTTTCAAAATCGGCAGTCTGCAGAGCATTGCGCCTTGCAGTAATACTTCAGGGACAGAAGTGGTGGTTAGGTAGGGAGAGTGTTAGGAGTGAGTGTAGGCTTCAAGAACCCCAACGGTCCTTCTTAGGGCCACATCTATCCGTGTGCAGTACTGTGCAGGCTGCTGTTAGCAGTGTTGCATATTTTTTTCTTTTCAAAATCGGCTGTCTGCAGAGCATTGCGCCTTGCAGTAATACTACAGGGAGAGAATTGTGTAGGCAGGGCCAGAAGACATATATTATTGATTGAATATACGCAGTGGGCCCTCCGTTTCCAAAAAAGGGAAAAATTGTATTTGTCCTGCAGTCTTGCGCCAATTTATTTGCTGCCTGGGAAAAGTAACTGCTCTGCTGCACTTCATATAACTGCATTTCTGTGCAACACATATCTTATCTGATTGAATATAGTCAGTGGGCCCTCCGTTTCCCAAAAAGGGAAAAATTGTATTTGTCCTGCAGGCTTGCGCCAATTTATTTGCTGCCTGTGAAAAGTCTCCGCTCTGCTGCACTTCATATAACTGCATTTCTGTGCAACACATATCTTATCTGATTGAATATAGTCAGTGGGCCCTCCTTTTCCAAAAAAGGGAAAAATTGTATTTGTCCTGCAGTCTTGCGCCAATTTATTTGCTGCCTGGGAAAAGTAACTGCTCTACTGCACTTCATATAACTGCATTTCTGTGCAACACATATCTTATCTGATTGAATATAGTCAGTGGGCCCTCCGTTTCCCAAAAAGGGAAAAATTGTATTTGTCCTGCAGGCTTGCGCCAATTTATTTGCTGCCTGTGAAAAGTCTCCGCTCTGCTGCACTTCATATAACTGCATTTCTGTGCAACACATATCTTATCTGATTGAATATAGTCAGTGGGCCCTCAGTTTCCCGAAAAGGGAAAAATTGTATTTGTCCTGCAGGCTTGCGCCAATTTATTTCCTGCCTGGGAAATCACTGGTAATACAGCATGCTGAGGGGTAGGGGTAAGCCTAGAGGACGTGGATGTGGACGTAGCCCAAGTGAGGGTGTGGGCACAGGGCGAGCTCCTGATCAAGGTGTATCGCAGCCGACTGCTGCGCGATTAGGAGAGAGGCACGTTTCTGGCGTTCCCACATTCATCGCCCAATTAATGGGTCCACGCGGGAGACCTTTATTAGAAAATGAGCAGTGTGAGCAGGTCCTGTCGTGGATGGCAGAAAGTGCTTCGAGCAAGCTATCATCCACCCACAGTTCTGCGCCGTCCAGTGCTGCAAATCCAAATCCTCTGGCTGCTACTCCTCCTTCCTCCCAGCCTCCTCACTCCACTACAATGACACATGCTCAGGAGCGGGCAGACTCCCAGGAACTGTTCTCGGGCCCCTGCTCAGATTGGGCAGCAGTGGTTCCTCTCCAAGCAGAGGAGTTTATCGTCACTGATGCCCAACCATTCGAAAGTTCCCGGGGTCCGGGGGATGAGGCTGGGGACTTCCGGCAACTGTCTCAAGACCTTTCAGTGGGTGAGGAGGACGATGACGATGAGACACAGTTGTCTTGCAGTGAGGTAGTAGTAAGGGCAGTAAGTCCGAGGGAGGAGCGCACAGAGGTTTCGGAGGAAGAGCAGCAGGACGATGAGGTGACTGACCCCACCTGGTGTGCAACGCCTACACAGGACAGGTCTTCAGAGGGGGAGGCACGGGCAGCAGCAGGGCAGGTTGCAAGAGGCAGTGCGGTGTCCAGGGGTAGAGGCAGGGCCATACCGAATAATCCACCAAGTGTTTCCCAAAGCACACCCTCGCGCCATGCCACCCTGCAGGGCCCAAGGTGCTCTAAGGTCTGGCAGTTTTTCACAGAGACGCCTGACGACCGACGAACAGTGGTGTGCAACCTTTGTCGCGTCAAGATCAGCCGGGGAGCCACCACCAACAGCCTCACCACCACCAGCATGCGCAGACATATGATGGCCAAGCACCCCACAAGGTGGGACGAAGGCCGTTCACCACCTCCGGTTTGCACCGCTGCCTCTCCCCCTGTGCCCCAACCTGCCACTGAGATCCAATCCCGCTCTGAGGACACAGGCACTACCGTCTCCTGGCCTGCACCCACACCCTCACCTCCGCTGTCCTCGGCCCCATCCACCAATGTCTCGCACCGCACCGTCCAGCCGTCGCTAGCGCAAGTGTTTGAGCGCAAGCGCAAGTACGCCGCCACGCACCCGCACGCTAGAGCGTTAACCGTCCACATAGCCAAATTTATCAGCCTTGAGATGCTGCCGTATAGGGTAGTGGAAACGGAGTCCTTCAAAAGTATGATGGAGGCGGCGGCCCCGCACTACTCAGTTCCCAGTCGCCACTACTTTTCCCGATGTGCCGTCCCAGCCCTGCACGACCACGTCTCCCGCAACATTGTACGCGCCCTCACCAACGCGGTTACTGCCAAGGTCCACTTAACAACGGACACGTGGACAAGCACAGGCGGCCAGGGCCACTACATCTCCCTGACGGCACATTGGGTGAATTTAGTGGAGGCTGGGACAGAGTCAGAGCCTGGGACCGCTCACGTCCTACCCACCCCCAGAATTGCGGGCCCCAGCTCGGTGCTGGTATCTGCGGCGGTGTATGCTTCCTCCACTAAAGCACCCTCCTCCTCCTCCTCCGCAACCTCTGTCTCGCAATCAAGATGTGTCAGCAGCAGCAGCACGTCGCCAGCAGTCGGTGTCGCGCGGCGTGGCAGCACAGCGGTGGGCAAGCGTCAGCAGGCCGTGCTGAAACTACTCAGCTTAGGAGATAAGAGGCACACGGCCCACGAACTGCTGCAGGGTCTGACAGAGCAGACCGACCGCTGGCTTGCGCCGCTGAGCCTCCAACCGGGCATGGTCGTGTGTGACAACGGCCGTAACCTGGTGGCGGCTCTGCAGCTCGGCAGCCTCACGCACGTGCCATGCCTGGCCCACGTCTTTAATTTGGTGGTTCAGCGCTTTCTGAAAAGCTACCCACGCTTGTCAGACCTGCTCGTAAAGGTGCGCCAGCTCTGCGCACATTTCCGCAAGTCCCACACGGACGCTGCCACCCTGCGCACCCTGCAACATCGCTTTAATCTGCCAGTGCACCGACTGCTGTGCGACGTGCCCACACGGTGGAACTCTACGCTCCACATGTTGGCCAGGCTCTATGAGCAGCGTAGAGCTATAGTGGAATACCAACTCCAACATGGGCCGCGCAGTGGGAGTCAGCCTCCTCAATTATTTTCTGAAGAGTGGGCCTGGTTGGAAGACATCTACCAGGTCCTTGGAAACTTTGAGCAGTCTACCCAGGTGGTGAGCGGCGATGCTGCAATCATTAGCGTCACCATTCCTCTGCTATGCATCTTGAGAAGTTCCCTGCAAAGCATAAAGGCAGATGCTTTGCGCTCGGAAACGGAGGCGGGGGAAGACAGTATGTCGCTGGATAGTCAGAGCACCCTCCTGTCTATATCTCAGTGCATTCAGGAGGAGGAGGAGGAGCATGAGGAGGATGAGGAGGAGGGGGAAGAGACAGCTTGGCCCACTGCTGACGGTGCCCCTGCTGCTTGCCTGTCATCCTTTCAGCGTGTATGGCCTGAGGAGGAGGAGGAGGAGGAGGAGGAGGATCCTGAAAGTGATCTTCCTAGTGAAGACAGCCATGTGTTGCGTACAGGTACCCTGGCACACATGGCTGACTTCATGTTAGGATGCCTTTCTCGTGACCCTCGCGTTACACGCATTCTGGCCACTACGGATTACTGGGTGTACACACTACTCGACCCACGCTATAAGGAGAACCTTCCCACTCTCATTCCCGAAGAGGAAAGGGGTTCGAGAGTGTTGCTATACCACAGGACCCTGGCGGACAAGCTGATGGTAAAATTCCCATCCGACAGCGCTAGTGGCAGAAGGCGCAGTTCCGAGGGCCAGGTAGCAGGGGAGGTGCGGAGATCGAGCAGCATGTACATCCCAGGCAGTGCAACACTCTTTAAGGCCCTGGACAGCTTTATGGCTCCCCACCAAGACTGTGTCACCGCTCCCCAGTCAAGGCTGAGTCGGCGGGAGCACTGTAAAAGGATGGTGAGGGAGTACGTAGCCGATCGCACGACCGTCCTCCGTGACGCCTCTGCCCCCTACAACTACTGGGTGTCGAAGCTGGACACGTGGCCTGAACTAGCGCTGTATGCCCTGGAGGTGCTTGCTTGTCCTGCGGCTAGCGTCTTGTCGGAGAGGGTGTTTAGTGCGGCTGGGGGAATCATCACAGATAAGCGTACCCGCCTGTCAACCGACAGTGCCGACAGGCTAACACTCATCAAGATGAACAAAGCCTGGATTTCCCCAGACTTCTCTTCTCCACCAGCGGACAGCAGCGATACCTAAACAATACGTAGGCTGCACCCGCGGATGGAAGCATCGTTCTCTCTCACCATCCAAAACGGGGACATTTCTGCTTCATCAATCTGTGTATAATATTCCTCCTCCTGCTCCTCCTCCTGAAACCTCACGTAATCACGCTGAACGGGCAACTTTTCTTAGGGCCACAAGGCTCAGTCATATAATTTTTCTAAAAGTTTTTTATACGTTTCAATGCTCTTAAAAGCGTTGGAACTTTAACTTGAAACAATTTTTCGTTAAACTGGGCTGCCTCCAGGCCTAGTTACCACTTAAGCCACATTAACCAAAGCGATTAATGGGTTTCACCTGCCATCTTGGTTGGGCATGGCCAATTTTTACTGAGGTACATTAGTACAGTTGGTACACCAATTTTTTTGGGCCCTGACCTACAGTGTAATCATAGCAATTTCTATGTTCTTCGCCTGCACTCATGGTACAGAAAGGTGTGTGGGGTTGGCCTACACTTTAGCTACATAAATGTAACTTGGGCCTTGGCTATACTGCAGTTACTGAAATGGAACTAAGACTGCGCTCCCACTATACTGCTGCTTCGGAATTGTTCCTGGGGCCTGTGTAGGCTGCTACTATTACTTAAATGGAACTTAGACTATGCTCCTCCTATACTGCTGCTTCGGAATTGTTACTGGGGCCTGTCTTGAGTGCTACTATTACTGAAATGGAACGAAGACTGCGCTCCCACTATACTGCTGCTTCGGAATTGTTACTGGTGCCTGTCTTGAGTGCTACTATTACTGAAATGGAACGAAGACTGCGCTCCCACTATACTGCTGCTTCAGAATTGTTACTGGGGCCTGTCTTGAGTGCTACTATTACTGAAATGGAACTAATACTGTGCTCCCCCTATAATGCTGCTAGTGATATGTTAGTGGGGCCTGTCCTAATGCTACGGCTGAAATGTTACGAATTATGGGCTCTGCCTATACCGCTGCTAATGGTATGTCTCTGGGGTGTGGAAACAGAGGCTTCCCAAAGACATGATGGCGGCGAGGCCATTTCCCACCAACGCGGTTACTGTTAAGGTGCATATAACCACGGACACGTGGAGAGGACACGTAGTGCCTCAAAAACATCCCCCGCCACGGCCCACTTAATCCTGGCCACATTCCGAAAACCAACAAAATACAACCGCGCTACTAGGTCCGCAGTCACCACCACATTACCACCAACGAGGTTACTGTTAAGGTGCATATAACCACGGACACGTGGAGAGGACACGTAGTGCCTCAAAAACATCCCCCTCCTCCTCCAACAATGAAAACATTCTTGGCAAATGCCTTTGCATTGGTTCGTCTGGTGGCAGTCCAAGAATTTCACCTTTACCGACACAACAAGAGAGCCCCCCCCACCATCCCCCCGCCACGGCCCACTTAATCCTGGCCACATTCCGAAAACCAACAAAATACAACCGCGCTACTAGGTCCTCAGTCACCACCTCATTAACACCAACGCGGTTACTGTTAAGGTACATATTACCAATCTGACTGGGGCATGCAGACACCTTGACAGAATGAATAGTGTGTGGCACATAGGTTCCCCATTGCTATGCCCACGTGTGCAGCTCCTGATGGTGGTGGCACAGGATTATATTTCTCATTGCTTCTGTACAGCATTGTGGGCTATCGCCCCGCCACTTTTAAAGAGGGTCGCTGCCTAGCCGTGCCAACCCTCTGCAGTGTGTGCCTGCAGTTCCTCCTCATGGCAGACGCACTTATAAATAGACATGAGGGTGGTGTGGCATGAGGGCAGCTGAAGGCTGCGCAGGGACACTTTGGTGTGCGCTGTGGGGGGGAGGGGGGGCGGTTGGTCAGCATGTAACCCAGGAGAAGTGGCAGCGGAGTGTCATGCAGGCAGTGATTGTGCTTTGTTGTAGCTAGTGTGGTGCTTAGCAAAGGTATGCCATGCTAATGAGGGCTTTTCAGAAGTAAAAGTTGTTGGGAGGGGGGGGGCCCACTCTTGCCGGTATTGTGGCTTAATAGTGGGACCTGTGAACTAGAGATGCAGCCCAACATGTAGCCCCTCGCCTGCCCTATCCGTTGCTGTGTCGTTCCCATCACTTTCTTGAATTGCCCAGATTTTCACACATGGAAACCTTAGCGAGCATCGGCGAAATACAAAAATGCTCAGGTCGCCCATTGACTTCAATGGGGTTCGTTATTTGAAACGAACCCTCGAGCATTGCGAAAATTTCGTCCCGAGTAACGAGCACCCGAGCATTTTGGTGCTCGCTCATCTCTAATAGCTACCAGTGCAATAAAATACATTTATCCTGCATAGCAAACGCTATTGTAAAAAAAGCAGAAATATGGGGCCAGAATGCTTTTTATGTTCATTTTGCCTCCCTAAAATACAATGTAAGTGAACAAAAAGTTGTACGCACCCTTAAATGTACCAATAAAAATTACAGCTCATCGTGCAAAAAAAACCCAGCCCTCACATAGCTCAGTCCATGCAGAAATACAAAGGTTCTTTGAATGCAGCGCTGCAAAAAACAAAGGTTAGAGAACAGGGAGGTCCGGGGAGCGCTGATTTATGCCCACTGGATGCCCTGGTCCCATGCACACTGTCCCCCTGAAGTCCATGCATGCCAGCAGGTTGTCTTTCTTTCATTCCACACTGTGAGCAGGCTCTCCCATAGAGATGAATGGGAGACCCCTGGACACTCTGTCCCCTGACCTTTGTAGCGTAGTTATGATGGAGCTCAAAGGTCTTTACAGGTTTCCTTTAAGGGGTTAATGGAGGTGTGCATTGCTGAGCGCATCGCTCTCCCTCCATCTCATAGAGGTAAATGGAAGGGTAGTTGTACATACACACCGCCGCTGACACATGTGGTATGCGCAAATCTTGGAATCACTGCAAGACATCTGCAATCAGACCATAATCTGCTATCCTAAACACACTAATTGGTCGGTTGATCAGCTTGTATATGTGAGAATAAAACGACTCCCTGGTCGGCTGTATATCTACCTGTATAAATGTGTGCAGCCAACCA
Organism: Eleutherodactylus coqui; assembly: GCF_035609145.1. NCBI lineage: Eukaryota > Metazoa > Chordata > Amphibia > Anura > Eleutherodactylidae > Eleutherodactylus > Eleutherodactylus coqui. The sequence goes on from NC_089841.1 coordinate 43,878,095, forward strand.
GTGCCAAGCGATCGCATGGATGATTGCTCATACCCCTAATAGAGTCTGAATTGGTCTGTGTAAAGGTCTGGCAGATGAGCGTCATTGATCAGTCCAGGTAAAAGAATCATCAGGTCCCTTTTACAGAAAATGATTATCATTCAGATTATTGCTGGATCATGGAAATCAGAATGACGATCATTCAGTGTAAGTGCCGCCAGCAACTGAATGACGAATGACAAATTGTCGCGTGTAACCAGGCAATCATTCATCTATGAACAATTGCTTGTTTACTGAGGATGGAAGCGGACAGGCGCAAGACATCTCCGGCCCGCTCCACCTCCATTCACTTAGCAAAATGGAAATGAATGAAAGCACAGGAGCGATTATTGCTGGGACGACAATCATTCCGTTTAAAGCAACCCCTTAGGAGTCACATTCTGAGCCCTTGTGAAGTAATCTAATCTGGCCTCGCAGTGTGTGTAGATCAGGCTGCCATATTTTATATATAACTAATGCCACCATACACTACAAGCAAATAACACCGTCATACAGTGACAATAACGAATGGCTGCAAAATCCCCAAACTCTGATTTATAGCCGCATCATTGCCAGCAGATTGTTATCTATAAACGGGGGCACTCGTGTACCATGCAGTGATATAATCCGTAGTGGGCAGTAAAGTGGTATATGGGTACCTCTGTTACATCGGTGGAAATGATGTATTATTGTCATTTTGTTTCATTCATGTAAATAGAGGCAACATTCTGAACTGATAACGTAAAACAAATATACTATAACATTTACTAGGGCTCTTTAAATCCACCTTTTGCTCCACACAGCTAGAGTAAAATGATGAAATTCTGGCTGCCTGCAGTCACCACTAGAGGGAGCTGTGTGAATACAAATGTTTATTGCTCCCTTGTGGCAGCTACTGTTAGAAAAGCTGCAAATATTAAAGGGTGAAAGGAAGGGGGAAGGTGAGAATTTCACATTGCAAAGATTATTACATGTGGATGCCCTGCCAGAACCCCTCCTTGTCCCCATACTGATGAGTTCTGTAATAACCAATTATCTCTCTCTTTACATTGCAGCTATGGAAAGAGCAGAAACCACAGGAGCAGGGGATCATCTCATCTCTGTCCATGGAACCCGCTGATATTGTTGCACTCATTTGACAGCTGATTATTTTTTTTATGCATCTTATTGCTGAATCGTCACTAAGTGGTGAAACTGGAAACCAAATAATGTCCTCAGTGCCACCGACTAAGTGTAATCCACCTTAATGCAAGCAGCGATCTGATTGGTTGCTATGGGCAACACCTCCAGTTTGTGTCTGCACTGGTGGTCATACCCAAGGCCCGTTGTAATGTAGTATCACATACCTCTGCAGAATCCATCTTTATTTCTCATTTTCCCCCGCCTCCTTCCTTGGTGTATTTTTCAGGCTGTGTTGTTTGACCTTTTTGTCTTTCTGTATGGATGACCTCTATTTATATACATGCACATATGTAACAGGATCTTTTCACATCTAGGTCTTGGCCATGTTGCTGTGACTTATCTGTCCCAAAGCCACCCAATGGACCCCACTGCTTTACAGTGGGGTCCGTGAGGGATCCGTGATGGTTTCTGTGCTCCATTCACTTCTACGGGAATGGTGGAGATCAATCCACTCAGCAATCTCCTTCTGTGCTGTACAAGTGATGGTCACGTATGTGCAATGCCAATGCTTTTACATGAGGCAAGCAGGGATGCAGTTCTCAGCATTGCTGTGGTTCTAGCAGTTGGACCCCCAGTGATCAGTCATTCCTTATCCTGTGGATAGGGGATAAAAGGTTGTGGTAGTAAAACCTCTTTAAGAGTCAGTAGGGTTTGTTGGCATCACTAGAATTCATCGCTGAGTTCCTTGTGTACAGGTTTATAATCCACTGCAAAACCACAGATATTGCAATGTATTATTCTGGCCCAGTGCACCAAGTTAAACGCTTTGTTCTGGTTTTTCTGTATGAACATGGACTCAAGTGGTCACACAAAGCTCTATTTGCTGCACAAGAGCTCTTCTCCTCATACTACCCGAATACAATTTTGTTTAGGTACAGTATAACCTCCTCAGGAAGCAAGAGAAGAAGTAACCTTTCAGCTTCTAGATAAAAACATGCAAGGCAGAACTGGTGCAAATGAGATTATGTATGTATTGAGCAGGGCTTGAGGGTCTAAATATAATTATAGATTCAAGATTATTGCTCAATCTCTAAAATGACCTTTAGTCCTAATTCAGGAAGCTGTAATTTAATGTTCATAATTTGGCATCAGGTCCCAGCTTGCTCCAGGATCTGATGACTTGAGCTTACAGCAGCATAGGAACGATCCAGGATCTGATGACCTGAGCTTACAGCAGCATAGGAACGATCCAGGATCTGATGACCTGAGTTTACAGCAGCATAGGAATGATCCAGAAGCTAATGACCTGAGCTTACAGCAGCATAGGAACGATCCAGAATCTAATGACCTGAGCTTACAGCAGTATAGGAACAATCCAGAATCTAGTGACCTGAGTTTACAGCAGCATAGGAACGATCCAGAATCTAATGACCTGAGCTTACAGCAGCATAGGAACGATCCAGAATCTAATGACCTGAGCTTACAGCAGTATAGGAACGATCCAGAATCTAATGACCTGAGCTTACAGCAGCATTGGGGTCTTTAAAGGGTCGTATGACATTAGAAACTACAGCACTTCTCTTATCTATAGCTGGGTCTGGTATTACAATTTGGCCATTTTCAACAGAATGAGGTTGAGCTGCACTACCAGACACAACCATAGACAAAAGTGGCGCTGTTTCTGTGAAAATCTGACCTTGTTTTTTGATCCCAAATAAGTATTTTTGCAGATCATTAACATAACTAAATTGGTGTATCTCCATATAAATCAGAAAAGTCATTACTGGAGTCACTTTAAACCTCAGGTGTCACAGTTCTGCTCTGTCAGGTCGACATTGCCCCTGCGAACCAGAGCCGTGTAGTCTGCTGGTTTTAGTACTCCATTATACCCAAAGCTGAGCTGTCATATCACCATGTATCTTACAACAACGCATCTCCTGATACCAGCGGGACCAGAGCCGCAACGGATTTACCTTTATAAATGGGGTCCAGTGCATAAGGAATAATTTGTAATTCCATTACAGCCCCTTTAAGTAGTAAGTCCCAAAAAAAATGCTGATCCAAATTGGAGCTTCACTCTGTCAGCCTCCTTGACTCCATGAGAAGCAGCAGCCAATCAGCAGCTGGTGTTACTTATGTCTGACTGGGTGCCATCCAGTATACTGATCGCCAATAACACGCCTACTTCATGATGGTTTGGGGTTATCACAACTGCACCTCTAAAGCCGATTGTGTATGTTCCCACTACAGGCCACTAGGTGGTGCCAAGAAACACCGTGTTGCCCATGGTATTAGTATCCAGATGACTTCTGTGAGTACAGATGTAGCAGAGCTGACTGTACTATAAGATTCTTTATACATCATTATAATGCAACACATTCTAGTGATGGCAGGTGTTGCGCCAAATGACAAAGTCCACTCAACATAGACTATTTTGATGAAACGTGTTAAACAAGCAGCTCTACCTAGAGGGCAAATGTGGGAAGCAATTAAGCAATGAAAGGTTACACAATGGGGGAGTTTTTCCCGCACTCATACTGTTTCGTTAAGCATCAGAACTGGAAAAGACCAGGAAAGCGGGGCGATCGCCCCAACGGGGGCGTCATTGGTCATCACTCAGCAAAAAGCAGGATAAAGTATAAGGCCATATTTCAGGGCTGCGATGCGACCATGATCCGTTTTTACGTCTGTAGCTACTGGAGCCATAAATTAGAAAGCGTAGGAGGCGTTTTTTTTTTTTTTGTACTCACGTAAAAATGTATGCAAAGCAGATACAAATCACACATGAAAAGCGCTAAAACACAGTAAAGGCGCACGAAAAACTGGACCGATTAAAGAAACCAAATGCCTGTGTGCATATGACCTTGCTGAATGAAACTATGGTGATCTATCGATTATTAGGGGATCTCTGGGCTTCTGTTTCTGCTCTTGGGAAATCTTCTCACTTCTGTGCTGGATTATCAGACTTTCTGATCTATCAGATGCTGGGTCAAAGGAATTTGACTGTATAGAATTTATTTAATCTACATAAAGCTTTAACGATGACCAATGTATTAAAAATCAGAGATATCAAGTAAAGTAGTAAAACATGTTTTCTTTAAAGGGGTCGTAAGGGTCGAAGAAATACCTTATTATGGGGGTCCTTGTTCAGGACCCTCAACTATTACCCAGTGTGGAGAGTGGCCACAAAAAGTCTCTCTGGAGGACCTGCTTGTCCTGTATTACACAGATAATACATTGATATGAATGGACACTGTGTAATACTTCATTTCCCCTGTGGGGGAGCTGCAGGGAAACTAACACTTACTGCTTATGCTACCATAGATTATAGCTGATCGCTGGAGGGTCACCATATGATCAGCTTATTATAGGGGACCTTCCAAGCAGAAATAAATTATCCGAAATGGACCACCCCTATAAAGTTTCTAGAAAACACTCTATGGTCATTTTGTCTCAATCTTTGTATTTACATATGGAAAATTTGTATTTTTGTACCCAATGTCATCACCAATAAGTCATTTGATCACCACCCGACAACAAGTCTGGATTTTTGGAAATGTAGACTCTTCTGAAATACCTCCAAGACTGTGGCGGCCATTTTGTAACACAGAAGGAAATTTTTATAACCTGACGGAATAACATAATTTGAGCTACGGAAAGAATCTAATGAACCGTATAAGCTGGAGCACCGTAAAAACCACGCACGGGCACGGAATGTTCCGGATTTCTTCCGCAGAGACTTCGATTTCTACCACAACCAAACTCCACGTAGGGAATATTTTTGGTATGTTCCGTTTTTTTTGTCGTGTAGTTGATCTGGTATCAGCTCGGAGATACGGCTGAGGACGTCTTTTAATAAACTGAACTCTTCAGGATGAACTGGAAATAGTCAATTACCAATGAATCACATATCTAAATATATATATATATATATACACTTGGTAAACTGGAATTGAATCGTCAAGAGTTGATTTGTCAGGCAGGGTCATGTGACCCTCCGCATATACTCCTCCTATCAATGCACTTTTTGTAAAAGAATCTATGATTTCTGGATATGTAATAGACTTTTCAGATCTTTCCTAATTCTTTGCCCTGTCTGTATAAACTCAAATTGTGCGCCTTATATAATGTATTAAAAGAGAGAGAGATATATTTACTTGTTTGTGTATCGTGAGCGTTAACATAATGTCATCATGGGAAAATTTAACGGGTTGTCCAGTTGTAAACTATTGATGGTCTGTCCTCAAGACCAGTCATCAATAGTAGATTGGCAGAGGTCCGTCACATAGGACCTGAACTGATCAGCTGTTTGCTAGCGCCATGTACTGAGTCGGTTTCAGCAGAAAGCAGACAGCTCTATTCTTACTGCAGTGGCCAGCCTTGGTATTGCAGGCATTGCAATGAATGGGAACTTGGCCTGCAATACTAAGCCTGGCCAATACAGTAATACCGGAGTTGTCTGCTTCCTGGAGAAATTAGCTCAGTGGATGAACTTGTTGACTTTGACGATCAGCTGCTCGGCGTGGGCCCTGAGAAACTGACCCCACCGATATACTATTGATGCCTAAGGATAGGCCATAAATAGTTTACAACCAGACAACCCCTTTAAGAAGGTTCAGACCCCATCTGAGCAGTTCAGGGGACTTAAATGATAAAGTTCTGTCGCCCTGAACCCCTCAACTTCATCCAAAATAATGAAGCAACAATTCAAATAGTCTTCATTAAAAAAAAATCTGCTACTGTTTTGGGTTTACAGCTCCTAGACAGATTTATCTGTCTCCATAGTAACAGGCAACAAACAAACCCTGTGTAGTCAGAGCCTGCAGTTATACTTCCTTCTACCTGTTCTCTACTTGTTCCTAACATATCTGGTAGAGAAGAGAGTATGACTGCAGGATCAGACTACACAAAATTTATTTGTAGTCTGTTACCATGGAGACGCATAGATCTGCATCAGAGCTGTAGACACAAAATGGTAGACTATTTTTGTGAAGACTGTTTGTAAAGGTTGCCTTATTTTTCATAGTAGATGCATTAAAGCCCGAGATGGAGCCTGGAGTTCAGCATAAGGGGAAGCAAAGCAGCCTGAGTGCCCCCCCATCCCAGATAATACAGGCTTACAACTGCCGAGATGCATTGTAATCACCATGGCAGTTTCTAGGGAATTTGGCCAATAGGTCAAACATCAATCACAGTCATCAGGACCCATATAATTATACTGTGAATAACCAAAACCAACATTACCAGGAGTGACACTATATAAAGGCCAAACTATACCGAAACACTGTGATCACATATTACCACCACATAGTGACTAATACCACCGATATTACCAACAATGCAATATAGGAGGGCCAAATTATACCCCAGATCATGACCACATAATGTGACCATAGTGTTATTCAAAAAGCAGTCCACAAAGACATATTACCGGAATATAGAGACCATATAGCGGTACATACTAGACAGATACTCTGCAGACTATAGAGGTGATTACAGTACAGTTTCCTCCAGTGATCACAAGTGATGTCCCCTCTGATTGGGGTCATTCACTTTCCCTTTTCTTCTACATCCGGCCCAGACTGACATGATGACTTCATCTGGTCACAACTTGTTTCTACGCAATCAGACACACAGACATCTTTGACTGCTCGACTGTTCAGCCACCTGCCTTTGCTGCTAAAGTCTCTCCCCCTCACTCCTCCTCCCTTTGCCGGTTGATCGCGGCAATAGAAGTTCCCATAAAAGCCAATGGGAGCCGTCGGCAAAGGGAGGGGCTCTTGCCATGCTAATTTCCCTCCCCTCTCTCTCCAGTCTATGGGAGCTTCCAGCAAGGGGAGGGACTTCAGCAACGCAAGCTGCTGCTAAACTCCCTCCCCTCCTCTTTTCTGACGGCTCTCATAGGCTCCGTAAGAGCCATGGAATGTGCACCGTTTGCGCTGTCTTTTCTAGCTGGCCGATTTTATACGCCGAAAAACCGCTGATCTAAATGGATGAATTGGAATACAATGTTTCAGCTGGTAAATATGACAAAAACACGGCCCTCTGTAGAATCCCTAAGCCATCAGTCCCTCGAAGAGCAGCATTTCCAAATCAGAGATGGAGACGTGACGCTCGGCCTCCTTCAGAGCTCTTTCTTACAAGCGTATATCGGCTGTTGTTTTCACGGACGACCGATATATGCTACGTTGGGAGGGATAAAACTGGTGAACAGGCGTTCAAATCAAACGTTTGTGCACCCATTCAGACGGCACGGGTCCCAGTGCATATACGCCGAGACTACCATGACGTCGCCCCTTTCCCCTCCCTCCCCCTCGCAGGCTCACCTCTGCTCTCCTCCCCGCTCGTTCTTTCCAATGGGAGGGGGCAGAGCTAAGCGCCGTCCCGTCCCGCCTCTTCCCATTGATGGCTATGGACAGGGGGCAGGGAGAGGGCGGGAGCTTAGCTCCACCCACGTACCACCCCTTGCCCGCAGCCAGCAATGTAAGGAGGCGGGATGGTCTGTTCTTAGCTCCGCCCCCTCATTGCAAAGAACAAGCGGGGAGGAGAGCAGAGGGAAGGAGCCCATGCAGCGGCCAATGTATTCCGGCCCAAAAGATAGTTCCAGGACCATCTTTTGGGCCCGACGTAAAAACGCCCGGCACTATATTGGCCTGGCCAGGCACTTTTATGTCTCAGGAATACGGCCATGTGATCTGATGCATTGGAATCCAATGCATCAAATCACAGTGTATATCAGCCGGCGGTGAAAACGGCCGGCCGATATACGCTCATGGGAAAGAGCCCAAACTCTGAGACACTTCTGATGAGCCTTTTAACATTCAGCATCGGTGATTTTAGACTATTTGTAATTCTCACGAGCTGCTCCGTCCTCTCTCATTAGTTTTCACTAATTTTGAAGCCATGTATTAGCCATATGTCACGGCATTGTGCTAAAGACATTTTTTGCACTTTTTTGCACCACAATTTAGTACAGTTCCAAATCTATAGATGTATTAAAAGAGTTATGATTTCTTAAAAGTGGGGAGGAAAAAACAAAAATAAAAAAAGAAAGGGCTGCTTCCTTAAGGGGTTAATTATATCAAACCATTATGGCGCAATGTGATCACCGCGGTTACAAGAGGAAACATAAGAGACATTCCCATAAGTACAGGTCCGCCTCCTATCAGAGATGTCAGTAGAATAAATAGACATAGCAGATAGTCCGTAATGATGAAAGGCTTCTAGTCATCTTGCGACCGAAGAAGACAAGACGACCAGAAGAAAACAGTAAACGGACCGCTTGTAACAGCTGAGTATCCTCATATTCTCTCATAATCTCTATTCAAACCTTTTGGTTGTAGAGTTATCACATATCCAATATGCTTCCCGATGTAATAATAACCTTAGAATATCACCACTCGTCACATACTGCATACATCAGAACTGGAACAGACGAAGCAAGCCGGGCGATCGGCACTGCAGCAGCTGTGATAACAAATAGACGTAGATACCATATTGTAAGGGATGGCGTAATATTCCTATAATTTGGCATCGAGATGACCTGATAGATATTGGAGCATCACATATTCTGGATTAGATGGTGATATATTGATTGTTAGGGTGTCTCTCATCTGTTTCTGTGCTGGATTATCAAACTGTATCACCTATCAAATGCCATATTTAAAAAATGTCACTGCATAGAGCTGTATTTAATTTGCATACAGCTTTAGGGCTTATTCAGACGGGCGTATATCGGTTGGGTTTTCAGGCCTGAACGATATACGCTGCCCCTTTCTGCAAGGGCAGGAGGTAGGCCGGGAGCTAGTGCACTGAGCTCCCGCCCCCTCTCTGCCCCTCTCCGCCACTCGTCACTGTTTGCAATGGGAGGGCCAGGATGGGGGCGGAGCTAAGTTCTGCCCCCATCCTACTGCAAACAGCGGCGAGGGGTGGGAACTCAGTGCACTAGCTCCCGGCCCGGCCCGCTTCCTCCACTTGTAGAGAGGGGCAGCGTATATCGGCCGAGAGTGAAAACCCGACTGATATATGCCCGTCTGAATAAGTGCTTAAAGAGGTTTTCCAGGCATCACCCGCTGTCAGTGCCAGATACCCTGGGACTGGAGTGGAAGCCGGCGCTCCAACCCCTTTGTAGCGTCCAGCGCTCTTAATTGCAGATGCAGCAATGGGACCCCCACCTGCAATTACAAGCACAGTTCCTATTGATTTCAACAAGAGCTGCACCTGTAATTGTGAGCATCGGCCCCTACACAGGGGGCAGAGCAGCGGCTTCCGCTCCAACCTTGGTGTATCACAGCACTGACAGCTGCCACAGCCTGAAAAACCCGTTTAACTACAAGCAATGCAGTCAGGCATAACAAGCAAAATAGAAAAGATTATTTCCTTAAAAGGGTTGTTAGGGTTAGAGAAAAGCACTATTAAAGAGGGGGGGGGGGGGTCCCTTGTTCAGGACCCTCATCTATTAACCTGAGTAGGGAGCAGCTACAAACAGCATCTCTATCTTTTTATCTTTGGAGGACCTGCCTGTCCCATATTATGCAGATAATACATTGATATGAATAAACTCTGAGTAATACTTAATTTTGCCTGTAGGGGAGCTGCAGGGAAGCTGAATACTTACTGCCAGAGTCTACCATAGACTGCAGCTGATCGCTGGGGGTCACTGTGTGATTAGCTTAGTATTGAGGATCCTTTCTAGTTGTTGTATTTGTTGAATTATCTGCTACCTTTACTGGGCAATAGCATGTCTTTTTTATGGAAATGATGGGGTATCAGAAGCAACAAATTGGCACGATGTATCATAGATTGGTATTTACTAATATGATCACATATAGGAGTCCACATGGACATTCAATTAACCCCTTAGTAACCACCAATACCTCTTCTTAGGGCTCTTACCCACTTGCGTTTTTTTTAACACTGCGATATTGCTGCGTTTTTTTAAACACGATTGTCCATGGGGCTGTCTATTGTTAAAAACACATCGCAGAAAAAAATCACAAAGCACAAACTTGTGGTGCGTTTTTAACATTAGAAAGTCTCATTGACAACCGTGTTAAAAAACGCTGCGGTGTCGCAGCGTTAAAGAAACGCAGGTGGGTAAGAGCGCTTAGGGTGATAACTAATGGGCTTTAAAGCTGCACATACATCTTTTTAAGGCGGAGGCTTGGCTGATTACTGACTGCCAGGCTCCTGCTCTAACAGCTAGGAATAGAGAAACCTCAGATCCTGGTAGTTTAACGCCTTACATGTTATTGTAGAGTACAATAAATATACAGTATACAGGAATCTCCTGAGCTCCCCCTAGTGGTGGCTGCAGGTAGTAGAATGTTATCATGTAACTATGACTATACAGGAGATTACTGTATACTGTGTTACTATAGAGTACAATGTATATACAGTAATCTCCTGAGCTCCCCCTAGTGGTGGCTGCAGGTAGTAGAATGTTATCATGTAACTCTAATACTACACAGGGGATTTGGACCTCTGTATTAGTAAGATGGAGTCAGCACAAAATATTGTACATATAAATGACTGAATGATAACAGGTGGAAATTCCCTTTACCGTGAATAGTGCGGGAAGTGATGGTGACACAATGGTTGTCGCTGTAGGAATATTTGGCAATATTTGGGAATTGCAGCACAAACAGAAAGTTCTGTATCCGACCGTCTGTTTATACTCCGGTTAATGAATTACAAGCAGTCTACTAAAGCCATGTAGAGAACCCCTTCTTGGTATTTTTCTGCAGGGTCTCCCAGTGGCCATGGCAGCAGTACTTCATCTGTTGGGGCTGACGCTTATTTCATGTGTGTTGTATGTGTCCGGACATGTAAGGTGAGTTGTGTGTTCCATTATTAGAAGGTAATCATCTCACAGCTAAATAGTAATTTTTTGTGTGTCACTCAATCACATGACCGATCTCTGGCCATTCGAGCAGGTGGTATATGACAGTGAATATGGTATGTAGTGATAGTCATTGTCAATGAATGATAGCGCCCCCTGTCTCTTGATGGCGGACACTGAATCAGTTGGAGTTGCTGGTGCTTGTCGGATGATCAGATGCTCCTCTCTACTGGTGGTCTGTCGGGGGTCCTGAGCCCGGTCACCTTGTGTGCCCTCACACATACACTGGTCCCAAGACCTCCTAACAGTCTGGTCAGACGCTCCTCTCTACTGGTGGTCTGTCGGGGGTCCTGAGCCCGGTCATCTTGTGTGCCCTCACACATCCACTGGTCCCAACACCCCCTAACAGTCTGGTCAGACGCTCCTCTTTACTGGTGGTCTGTCGGGGTCCTGAGCCCGGTCATCTCTGTGCCCTCACACACCCACTGGTCCCAACACCCCCTAACAGTCTGGTCAGAACGGCCGGTGGGGGACAATTCATCGATACGACCATCCAGCTTCTCACACCCCAATAATGCGCCCCTCTCAGACTCTGGTAACGGGGTGAAATCTCTTCTCTCCATCGTAGAGGCGTCTAGTGGTCAACAAGGTCTACACAAGCGGAAGAAGAGGTCACTACACACAAGGAGCCTCCGAGAGCCTCTTATAGGCCAAGGGGGAACCACTTTTAGGGCCTCCGGTGACAAGACCGTTCATCTAATCACCACAACTCTCATCATTTGTATATCTGCCTGAGATGGAACCGCAGGACGAGATCTGCAGCAAAATAACAACTTCTCTTAGGGGATTGATGCATTTTAACAAACAGTGAATATAGAATTAGAAATGGTATATAGAGTTATATAGTATACAGTTACAAGAAGGAAAGTAAGTGAACCCTATGTAATTCCTCGGATTTCTGCCTTAGTTACTAATAAGATGCGGTCTGCTTGTATCTAAGTCACAATTATAGACAAACACGATGTAACTAATAACACAGACAGCTGCATTGTTCATGTCTTTGTTTGAACACATTGAGTAACACCCACAGAGCAGGGAGAAAAAGTAAGTGAACTCTCGAATTTAACCCCATAGTGACTCAGCCTGCTTTTCCAATAAGGCTGAACAATTTTTGGGGAATTTCCATCTCCATTTTTCAAAAAACATAACACATTTTATTTCTGTTCATATGGCCATACGAGGGCATGATGTTTGTGTGGCGAGCTGCAGGTTTATTTGCACCATTTCTGGGGGACATATAATGTGCTGCATAACCTGTATTATGTGTTTTTTTTCCTCTCTGTCCTAAAAAAAACAACATTTTACCATTGTTTTTGGATGCTTTTTATGGCATTAATCAAACAGCAAGTTTCCAATTTGGCACAAAAAAAATAACTTTTTGGAATATTTTTTCTTCCATGGTTTGACTCAATGTTCCATAACTTTTTCCCATGGACGGAGCTCTGTGGGGGCTTGTTTTTTGCACGACAAGCTGTAGTTTTTATGTACCATTTTGGGGTACATATGGCTTTTTAAAAACAAAATGATTAAACAAAGAGTGGACAGTGTGCAAAAAGGTTATTTTATTACAATTTTTAATGCTGTTTCTTATTTTTTTTAAATCTTTTCCTTTACATTCATATTCTTATAAGAGACTTGAAGCTGTAAAGCTATGATTGCTCTGATAATATACTACAGCACTTCCGTACTGCAATGTATTATTGCTAATAATAGCAATCATAGGTCACGGCCATTGTCTGACGTCCGGTTGCCATGGCAATCCATCGGCACTCGACAATCACATAGCAGATGGCCGATGACATCACAGAGGGAGCGCCTTCCCTCTGTGAACCTTTTACATGCTGCGATCAACATTGATCACAGCACGCAAAAGGTTATTAGCAGTGATCAGTGTTTTCTCTGATCCCCACTGTTACAGCGGAAGGCCAGCTGTCAGTCAAAGCCGACTCCTGCTGTGGGCTAAGCTTCTAAGCTTGTGACATCCACAGGATGTAGGTTTGTTCTGGAGAGGGAACTGCTTCCCAACCAGGACGTAAGTTTCATACTGGGAATGGAAGGGGTTAATAACTTGTAGAACCCTTTTAGCAGCAATCACCTCCCCCAAATGGTCATTGGTTGTAATAAGTATGGAAGACTCGGTGATGAGGACTGTTATTGTCTGTTATTTGTCAGGCCCAGAGAAGTCAATGATCCGGCTCCAGTCGATTGTCAGCTGAGCAGCTGGGGCACATGGACCGAATGTGACCCATGTACGGGAAGGAAGGTAAAGTCCTGTATAATATAAGAAAAACGAACTGCTTTAGTCCGGGGTTTTTTGCACTAGGTCCCAACGCCTCCTTTTCACTGAGGAGTGACGGGTCAAACTCCCTTTGGCTTCTTATGTGACAAAGAGAGGGCAAATGCGCAGTACGTCACCATCCTGAGTTGCCGATGGGTCACCATGCCTAGTGAAGGCTCTCAGGGCTTCTATGCATGGATGCCTATTAAGCCATGCCTATGGCCTGTGGCAGGGCTCAATAGGCAACATTAAAAATAACTATGCACTGCAATACTGAAGTATTGCGCTATATAGCACAAGGCATCACAAATTTAAGTGCCTTAGGGGGTATTTACACTGGAAATGTAAAAGTTCTGTCTGATTGCAAAATGGACAGAACTCATACAGAAAAGAACCATTCATATGAATGGGCTAATTCACATCAGCGAGTTTTCTCTCGGAACGATAGTCTAAGTTTAAAAAAATCGCTGTATGTCTTATTTTTGTGTAATTCTTCTTCAGGAATCGCCTACTATTTTCTATGTGAGCATGGAAAAAAAATGCATCGCTCTCGCATGGCACGCAATTTACATGTGAGTGTGATGCATTTTTTAAGCATTTTACTATTGGGACCATGTGATTTTTTTCACGCACATGAAAAACGGATGAAAATGGATGAAAATACACCCAGGAAAAATTGTTGTGAAATCACAGGTGAAATGGTTAGTTTTTCACTGACCTCCATCGCACTCGCCCATGTAAATACAGCCTAGAGGAGACTGAAAAAAATATATGGAGAAAAGAGTGTAATCACCTTTTTTTAAACAATAATGAAAAATGTATTAAAAGTTGAAAATCTCCTTTCCAAAATTTCCAATGAATAAACCTTAAGGGTTTGTTCACACGGCATATTTCGTAAGCGCCAGAATATGCTTACAATATTCTACCCATTGATTCGTAATGGGATACCGTGTCGCTTTCTTGACGATGTGGTTTTTTTCTGACATGCATTTTAAATAAGCACGGCGTAAAAAAAGTGATGTTCCTTTTTTTTTCCGTTTTCCGAGCCAGTTTTTGCCAAAGAAATCAGTGGAAATTCAAAATATGCATCAAATGCAAAAATCATGCCTAAAAACAGAGAGTGTTTGTGTGGTTTACTTTCGGCTCCATCAAATATGTAGTGTAAAAATATCCTAACAATGAAAAAAAAACATGTTTGGTAGCGCCATTTTCAAAAAGATCCGAGCGATTAAAATATTGCATTTTTTGTATTGCACAGTAAATGGAGTAAAAAAATACAGAATGCCAGAATTACCCTTTTTTGTTAAGCCCGCTCCCCCAAAAAATTGAATAAAAAGTGATCACAAAAATGTATTTACTGTAAAATAGCTTTTTCTGTGACTACAGCTCGTCCCGCAAAAATGGGCTGCATCAGAAGAGGTCTAGGGGCGCATGATGAGAACATTGTTCTTCCTCTTTACAAATCACTGGTCAGACCACACAGGGAATATTGAGGACAGTTTTGGGCAGCGGTATTAACCCTTTCCAATCCACTGTCTGATGTCTGAAGACATTCTGATTGAAGGCTGTACAGCTCCAATGTCAGAAGACGTCCGGCAGGGTATTCTTAGTGTAAATCACTGGCTGCTCTGTTGTCAGGGGCCTCTCCAGCATGTCACATACCACAGTACTGGCTCTAGCCAGCAGGTGGCACCATTGTATAATGGCAGAAAGAGAAAGCCCCCCTAGGAAACCCTGAATTCAAAATTGGATTGCAAAGGGTTAAAGAAGGACATATCAGAGCTTGAGCGGGTTCAAAGGCGGGCAACAAAATTAATGAAAGGAATGGGCGGACTACAATACCCAGAGAGGTTATAAAAATTGCTGTTATTTAGTTTAGAAAAAAGACGGCTGAGGGGTGACCTAATAACTACCGTATATACCAGCGTATAAGGCGACGGGGCGTATAAGACGACCCCCCCAACTGTCACCTTATACGCCGGTATACAGTGGAGAAAAAAAAATAAATTCATTACTCACCTCCCACGGCGTTCTGTCGCGCTCCGGCAGGATGTCGCTCGCTCCGGCAGGCTGTCACTCGCTCCTCGTCCCCGGCGCAGCATAGCTTTATGAATGCGGGGCTTGAAATCCCCGCTTCCAGAAAGCTAATACACACGCCAGCAGCCATGACATCATTGAATGGCTGTGATTGGCTAAAGCACACGTGGCTTCAGCCAATCACACTATTCAATGACATCATTGAATGGGTGTGATTGCTAACACGTGCGCCTTCAGCCAATCACAGCCATTCAATGATGTCATTGAATAGTGTGATTGGCTGAAGCCACGTGTGCTTTAGCCAATCACAGCCATTCAATGCTGTCATGGCTGCCGGCGTGTGTATTAGCTTTCTGGAAGCGGGGATTTCAAGCCCCGCATTCAGAAAGCTATGCTGCGCCGGGGACGAGGAGCGAGCGACAGCCTGCTGGAGCGAGCGACATCCTGCCGGAGCGTGACAGAACGCCGTGGGAGGTGAGTAATAAATTTATTTTTTTTACACTTTTTTTTTTTTTGTATTACCGGCGCATAAGACGACCCCCGACTGCAGAGCAGATTTTTCGGGGTTCAAAAGTCGTCTTATACGCCGGTATATACGGTATCTATAATATATCAGGGGACAATACAGAGATCTCTCCCGTCATCTGTTTATACCCAGGACTGTGACTGTAACAAGGGGGCGTCATCTACATCTAGAGGAAAGAGGGTTTCTACACTGACATAGAAGGGGGTTCTTTACTGTAAGAGCAGTGAGACTGTGGAACTCTTTGCATGAGGATGTTTGAACTCACCAAAAGAATACAAAAAGGGCCTGGAAAGCTTTCTTGAGCGATACAATATTATATGTTATAGTCACTGATTACTTCAGAAGGGCCAGTGATCCAGGAAATCTGATTGCCATATTGGAGCCAGGAAGGATTTTTTTCCCCTTAAAGGAGGAAAATTGACTTCTACCTCATTGTTTAGGTTTTTATTTACCTTTTCCTGGATCAACATGGGAGAAATAGGCTGAACTGGATGGACAGATGTCATTTTTCAAGCTAATTTACAAGTATTGCAAGCGCCAATACACAAAATACCCAACACATATTTGAACCATTGAGTGGCCCCGATAGTGTTCTCAATAGTAAGTGTCCCCCTTAGTAGCCCCAATAGCAATAGTGACCCCCTTAGTCGCCCCAGTAGTAATAATGACTTCAATAGGTGCCCCAGAAGTAATAGTGACCTCATAGTTGCCCCAGTAGTATTAGTGACCCAGTTAGTTTAGTTGCGCCAGTAGTAATAGTGGCCCTATAAGTAATAGTGGCCCACTTTTCATAGTGACCCCTGTAGTGGCCTCAGAAGTATTAATGACTCAGTTTGTGGTGCCAGTAGTAATAGTGGCCCCAGAAGTAATAGTGTAACCCTTTGTGGTCACAGTGTTAATAGTGACCCCTATAGTGGCTGCAGTAGTATTATCACTAGAGATGAGCGAACGTACTCGTCCGAGCTTGATGCTCGGGCGAATATTAGGGTGTTCGGGATGCTAGTTACTCGTAACGAGTACCACGCGATGTTCGGGTTACTTTCACTTTCATCTCTGAGACGTTAGCGCGCTTTTCTGGCCAATTGAAAGACAGGGAAGGCATTACAACTTCCCCCTGTGATGTTCCAGCCCTATACCACCCCCCTGCAGTGAGTGGCTGGGGCGATCAGATGTCACCCGAGTATAAAAGTCGGCCCCTCCCGCGGCTCGCCTCAGATGCGTTGTGAGATAGCTGAGGGACAGTGCTATAGTGTTGGAGCTGCTGTAGGGAGAGCGTTAGGAGTTAGTGTAGGCTTCAAGAACCCCAACGGTCCTTCTTAGGGCCACATCTAACAGTGTGCAGTACTGTGGAGGCTGCTTTTTGCAGTGGTGCACATTTTTTTTTTCCAAATCGGCCGTGCAGAGCATTGCGCCCTGCAGTAATACTACAGGGGCAGAAGTGGTGGTTAGGCAGGGAGAGTGTTAGGAGTTAGTGTAGGCTTCAAGAACCCCAACGGTCCTTCTTAGGGCCACATCTAACCGTGTGCAGTACTGTGGAGGCTGCTGTTAGCAGTGTTGCACTTTTTTTTTTTTTCCCAAATCGGCCGTGCAGAGCATTGTGCCCTGCAGTAATACTCCAGGGACAGAACTGTGTAGGCAGGGCCAGAAGACATATTTTATTGATTGAATATAGGCAGTGAGCCTTTCCTTTAAAAAAAAAGGGCAACTATTCTATTTGGCCTGCCTCTGACAGTCCTCAGCGTTCTGGGTACGTGTGTGCTGGGTGGAGAACGTAAAAAAAATCATACGCAGCCAGCTAAGTTTAACAGCAGTCTTGCGCCAATTTATTTCCTGGCTGGGAAATCACCGCTATGCTGCAGTTAATAACTGTGCAACACTGCAGTTCTGTGACACACTGCAGGGCCACAACACATTTATTATTGATTGAATATACGCAGTGGGCCTTTCCTTTAAAAAAAATGGCAACTATTCTATTTGGCCTGCCTCTGACAGTCCTCAGCGTTCTGGGTACGTGTGTGCTGGGTGGAGAACGTAACAAAAATCATACGCAGCCAGCTAAGTTTAACAGCAGGCTTGCGCCAATTTATTTCCTGGCTGGGAAATCACCGCTCTGCTGTAGTTAATATAACTGTGCAACACTGCAGTTCTGTGACACACTGCAGGGCCACACAACACATTTATTATTGATTGAATATAGGCAGTGGGCCTTTCCTTTAAAAAAAAAGGGCAAAAATTCTATTTGGCCTGTAGGCTTGCGCCAATTTATTTCCTGGCTGGGAAATCAAATCAATCACTGGTAATACAGCATGCTGAGGGGTAGGGGTAGGCCTAGAGGACGTGGACGCGGCCGAGGACGCGTAGGCCCAAGTGACGGTGTGGGCACAGGCCGAACTCCTGATCCAGGTGTATCGCAGCCGACTGCTGCGCGATTAGGAGAGAGGCACGTTTCTGGCGTCCCCACATTCATCGCACAATTAATGGGTCCACGCGGGAGACCTTTATTAGAAAATGAGCAGTGTGAGCAGGTCCTGTCGTGGATGGCAGAAAGTGCTTTGAGCAACCTATCGTCCACCCACAGTTCTGCGCCGTCCACTGCTGCAAATCCGAATCCTCTGTCTGCTGCTCCTCCTTCCTCCCAGCCTCCTCACTCCACTACAATGACACATGCTCAGGAGCGGGAAGACTCCCAGGAACTGTTCTCGGGCCCCTGCTCAGATTGGGCAGCAGTGGTTCCTCTCCCACCAGAGGAGTTTATCGTCACTGATGCCCAACCATTGGAAAGTTCCCGGGGTCCGGGGGATGAGGCAGGGGACTTCCGGCAACTGTCTCAAGACCTTTCAGTGGGTGAGGAGGACGATGACGATGAGACACAGTTGTCTATCGGTCAGGTAGTAGTAAGGGCAGTAAGTCCGAGGGAGGAGCGCACAGAGGATTCGGAGGAAGAGCAGCAGGACGATGAGGTGACTGACCCCACCTGGTTTGCAACGCCTACTTAGGACAGGTCTTCAGAGGGGGAGGCAAGGGCAGCAGCAGGGCAGGTTGCAAGAGGCAGTGCGGTGTCCAGGGGTAGAGGCAGGGCCAGACCGAATAATCCACCAACTGTTTCCCAAAGCGCACCCTCGCGCCATGCCACCCTGCAGAGGCCAAGGTGCTCTAAGGTCTGGCAGTTTTTCACAGAGACGCCTGACGACCGACGAACAGTGGTGTGCAACCTTTGTCGTGCCAAGATCAGCCGGGGAGCCACCACCAACAGCCTCACCACCACCAGCATGCGCAGACATATGATGGCCAAGCACCCCACAAGGTGGGACGAAGGCCGTTCACCGCCTCCGGTTTGCACCGCTGCCTCTCCCCCTGTGCCCCAACCTGCCACTGAGATCCAACCCCCCTCTCAGGACACAGGCACTACCGTCTCCTGGCCTGCACCCACACCCTCACCTCTGCTGTCCTCGGCCCCATCCACCAATGTCTCGCACCGCACCATCCAGCCGTCGCTAGCGCAAGTGTTTGAGCGCAAGCGCAAGTACGCCGCCACGCACCCGCACGCTCAAGCGTTAACCGTCCACATAGCCAAATTTATCAGCCTTGAGATGCTGCCGTATAGGGTTGTGGAAACTGAGTCCTTCAAAAGTATGATGGCGGCGGCGGCCCCGTGCTACTCAGTTCCCAGTCGCCACTACTTTTCCCGATGTGCCATCCCAGCCCTGCACGACCACGTCTCCCGCAACATTGTACGCGCCCTCACCAACGCGGTTACTGCCAAGGTCCACTTAACAACGGACACGTGGACAAGCACACGCGGGCAGGGCCACTACATCTCCCTGATGGCACATTGGGTGAATTTAGTGGAGGCTGGGACAGAGTCAGAGCCTGGGACCGCTCATGTCCTACCCACCCCCAGAATTGCCGGCCCCAGCTCGGTGGTGGTATCTTCGGCGGTGTATGCTTCCTCCACTAAAGCACCCTCCTCCTCCGCAACCTCTGTCTCGCAATCTAGATGTGTCAGCAGCAGCAGGATGTCGCCAGCAGTCGGTGTCGCGCGGCATGGCAGCACAGCGGTGGGCCAGCGTCAGCAGGCCGTGCTGAAACTACTCAGCTTAGGAGATAAGAGGCACACGGCCCACGAACTGCTGCGGGGTCTAACAGAGCAGACCGACCGTTGGCTTGCGCCGCTGAGCCTCCAACCAGGCATGGTCGTGTGTGACAACGGGCGTAACCTGGTGGGGCTCTGCAGCTCGGCAGCCTCACGCACGTGCCATGCCTGGCCCACGTCTTTAATTTGGTGGTTCAGCGCTTTCTGAAAAGCTACCCCCGCTTGTCAGACCTGCTCGTAAAGGTGCGCCGGCTCTGCGCACATTTCCGCAAGTCCCACACGGATGCTGCCACCCTGCGCACCCTGCAACATCGGTTTAATCTGCCAGTGCACCGACTGCTGTGCGACGTGCCCACACGGTGGAACTCTACGCTTCACATGTTGGCCAGGCTCTATGAGCAGCGTAGAGCTATAGTGGAATACCAACTCCAACATGGGCGGCGCAGTGGGAGTCAGCCTCCTCAATTATTTTCAGAAGAGTGGGCCTGGTTGGCAGACATCTGCCAGGTCCTTGGAAACTTTGAGGAGTCTACCCAGGTGGTGAGCGGCGATGCTGCAATCATTAGCGTCACCATTCCTCTGCTATGCCTCTTGAGAAGTTCCCTGCAAAGCATAAAGGCAGACGCTTTGCGCTCGGAAACAGAGGCGG
This sequence comes from Eleutherodactylus coqui, assembly GCF_035609145.1. Taxonomy (NCBI): domain Eukaryota; kingdom Metazoa; phylum Chordata; class Amphibia; order Anura; family Eleutherodactylidae; genus Eleutherodactylus; species Eleutherodactylus coqui. Next base: position 43,898,719 of record NC_089841.1, read on the forward strand.
GGGAAGACAGTATGTCGCTGGATAGTCAGAGCACCCTCCTGTCTATATCTCAGCGCGTTGAGGAGGAGGAGGAGCATGAGGAGGATGAGGAGCAGGGGGAAGAGACAGCTTGGCCCACTGCTGACGGTACCCATGCTGCTTGCCTGTCATCCTTTCAGCGCGTATGGCCTGAGGAGGAGGAGGAGGAGGAGGAGGAGGAGGAGGAGGATCCTGAAAGTGATCTTCCTAGTGAAGACAGCCATGTGTTGCGTACAGGTACCCTGGCACACATGGCTGACTTCATGTTAGGATGCCTTTCTCGTGACCCTCACGTTGCACGCATTCTGGCCACTACGGATTACTGGGTGTACACACTGCTCGACCCACGGTATAAGGAGAACCTTTCCACTCTCATTCCCGAAGAGGAAAGGGGTTCGAGAGCGTTGCTATACCACAGGACCCTGGCGGACAAGCTGATGGTAAAATTCCCATCCGACAGCGCTAGTGGCAGAAGGCGCAATTCCGAGGGCCAGGTAGCAGGGGAGGTGCGGAGATCGAGCAGCATGTACAGCACAGGCAGTGCAACACTCTTTAAGGCCCTGGACAGCTTTATGGTCCCCACCAAGACTGTGTCACCGGTCCCCAGTCAAGGCTGAGTCGGTGGGAGCACTGTAAAAGGATGGTGAGGGAGTACGTAGCCAATCGCACGACCGTCCTCCGTGACGCCTCTGCCACCTACAACTACTGGGTGTCGAAGCTGGACGCGTGGCCTGAACTCGCGCTGTATGCCCTGGAGGTGCTTGCTTGTCCTGCGGCTAGTGTCTTGTCAGAGAGGGTGTTTAGTGCGGCTGGGGGAATCATCACAGATAAGCGTACCCGCCTGTCAACCGACAGTGCCGACAGGCTAACACTCATCAAGATGAACAAAGCCTGGATTTCCCCAGACTTCTCTTCTCCACCAGCAGACAGCAGCGATACCTAAGCAATAGGTAGGCTGCACCCGCGGATGGAAGCATCGTTCTGTATCCCCATCAAAAACGGGGACCTTTTCGCTTCATCAATCTGTGTATAATATTCCTCCTCCTCCTCCTGCTCCTCCTCCTGAAACCTCACATAATCACGCCGAACGGGCAATTTTTCTTAGGGCCACAAGGCTCACTCATATAATTTTTCTAAACAATTTTTATACGTTTCAATGCTCTTAAAAGCGTTGAAACTTTAACTTGAACCAATTTTTCATTAAACTGGGCTGCCTCCAGGCCTAGTTACCACTTAAGCCACATTAACCAAAGCGATTAATGGGTTTCACCTGCCATCTTGGTTGGGCATGGCCAATTTTTTCTGAGGTACATTAGTACTGTTGGTACACCAATTTTTTTGGGCCCTCACCTACAGTGTAATCATAGTAATTTCTATGTTCTTCGCCTGCACTCATGGTACAGAAAGGTGTGTGGGGTTGGCCTACACTTTAGCTACATAAATGTAACTGGGGCCTTGTCTATACTGCAGCTACTGAAATGTGAAAGAGACTGTTATCTCCCTAAACTGCTGCAATGGGAATGTTACTGGGGCCTGTCTTGAGTGCTACTATTACTGAAATGGAACTAAGACTGCGCTCCCCCTATACTGCTGCTAGTGATATGTTAGTGGGGCCTGTCCCTAATGCTACCGCTGAAATGTTAATAATTCTGGGCTCTGCCTATACCGCTGCTAATGGTATGTCACTGGGGTGTGGAAACAGAGGCTTCACAAAGACATGATGGCGGCGAGGCCATTTCCCACAAACGCTGTTACTGTTAAGGTGCATATAACCACGGACACGTGTAGAGGACACATAGTGCCTCCAAAACATCCCCCTCCTCCTCCAACAATGAAAACATTCTTGGCAAAAGCTTTGCATTGGTCCGTCTGGTGGCAGTCCAAGAATTTCACCTTTAACGACACAACAAGAGAGCACCACCACCATCCCCCCGCCACGGCCCACTTAATCCTGGCCACATTCCGAAAACCAACTACATAAAACCGCGCTACCAGGTCCGCAGTCACCACCACATTACCACCAACGAGGTTACTGTTAAGGTACATATTACCAGTCTGACTGGGGCATGCAGTGTGGGCCGAAGCCCACCTGTATTGTATCTGACGTTAGCTCTGCTGAGTAGGGCACTGCAATGGGATATATTTATGTACCGCCGGTGGGTTCCAGGGAGCCACCCATGCTGTGGGTCCACACGGAGTTATAACTGCAACTGTCCACTTGTAAAGAACCCCAGTCTGACTGGGGCATGCAGTGTGGGCCGAAGCCCACCTGCATTAACCACGACATTACCTCAGCTGTGATGGGCAATGCAATGGGATATTTTTATGTACCGCCGGTAGCTTCCTGGCACTCACCCATGCTGTGGGTCCACAGGGAGTTGTTACTACATCTGTCCACTTGTAAAGAACCCCAGTCTGACTGGGGCATGCAGTGTGGGCCGAAGCCCACCTGTATTGTATCTGACGTTAGCTCTGCTGAGTAGGGCACTGCAATGGGATATATTTATGTACCGCCGGTGGCTTCCTGGCACCCACCCATGCTGTGGGTCCACAGGGAGTTGTTACTACATCTGTCCACTTGTAAAGAACCCCAGTCTGACTGGGGCATGCAGTGTGGGCCGAAGCCCACCTGTATTAAGCACGACATTACCTGAGCTGTGATGGGCAATGCAATGGGATATTTTTATGTACCGCCGGTGGGTTCCAGGGAGCCACTCATGCTGTGGGTGCACACGGAATTCCCATTGCGGAGTTGGACCTGGCTGTGACTATTTATAAAAAAACGCGGTCTGTCTGGGGCATGCAGACACCTTGACAGAATGAATAGTGTGTGGCACATAGGTTCCCCATTGCTATGCCCACGTGTGCAGCTCCAGATGGAGGTGGCACAGGATTGGATTTCTCATTGCTTCTGTACAGCATTGTGGACTATCGCCCTGCCCCTTTTATGGGGGGGTCGCTGCCTAGCCATGCCAACCCTCTGCAGTGTGTGCCTGCTTTTCCTCTGGCAGACGCACTTATAATTAGACATGAGGGTGGCGTGGCATGAGGGCAGCTGAAGGCTGGGCAGGGACAATTTGGTGTACGCTGTGGACACTGTCGTGCGCGGGGGGGGGGGGCAGCATGTAACCCAGGAGAAGTGGCAGCGGAGTGTCATGCAGGCAGTGATTGTGCTTTGTTGGAGGTAGTGTGGTGCTTAGCTAAAGTATGCCATGCTAATGAGGGCTTTTCAGAAGTAAAAGTTGTTGGGGGGGGGGCCCCACTCTTGCCGGTATTGTGGCTTAATAGTGGGACCTGTGAACTTGAGATGCAGCCCAACATGTAGCCCCTCGCCTGCCCTATCCGTTGCTGTGTCGTTCCCATCACTTTCTTGAATTGCCCAGATTTTCACACATGAAAACCTTAGTGAGCATCGGCGAAATACAAAAATGCTCGGGTCGCCCATTGACTTCAATGGGGTTCGTTACTCGAAACGAACCCTCGAGCATCGCGAAAAGTTCGTCTCGAGTAACGAGCACCCGAGCATTTTGGTGCTTGCTCATCTCTAATTATCACCCATGGTGGTGGTTCTAATAGTAATAGTGCCCCTGTCAGTGGTCCCAGTTTTATTGGCAACCCTGTTAGTGGCGCCAGTAGTAATTGTAGTCCGACAAGCAAGTGTTCCCCTTTGCGGTCTCAGTTTTAATAATGACACCTATAGTGGCCCCCATAGTAGTAGCACCCTTGTTGGTGGTTCCAGTAGTAATAGTGCTCAGATAATCTCATGGCAGGGGTGCACTTGGGTAGAGAGACCTTTGGGCCCCTAAGATGGCAACTACTACCTCTGCACCCCCTATAGCTGCACAACTGTCCACCCAATATATACTTGGTTACATCATTGAACAGCAATGGCAGTTATCACAAAATTCTTTTGAAGTTAGCAATATCTCAAACTTGTCCTAAGGAAACTCTGGAGGCATACGCCAACCATCCATGTCTTAGGTGGTTGAAAACACTACAACCGAACCTCCACAAGACTTGTAATAAAATGTCTTCTCTCTTCTCTAGTATCGTTCTCGGAGCATCGTGAAGTTTGGCCAGTTTGGTGGCGCTCGCTGTCTCAGCTCCTTAGGAGAAGTTCAACGCTGCATGACAGACAAGCCCTGTGAGGAGAAGATCGACTGTGGAAATGACTTTGAGTGTGAGACAGGTAATGCTGGGGGTACTTGTTCTTCTAATAGAGTGATCTCCAGCCCTACAACTCCTATCATGCCCTGAGCACCACGAGTAGCAGCCAGGTGTTCTAATACATCTTAGTAACAGAAACCAGATATCAGGAACCAAGGAGTTTGAGAACCAACCCCTATAGTAGGTTCTAAATACCCTTTAACACCTTCTTACATCATGCTGTACATTTACAGTACAGACAGAAGAACTTCCCATGCAGGGTGGGGAAGGTATTAATAATGGAGCTGTGCAAATGTTCTCAGCAGCAGGTGGTGGGTCTAAATAACTCCAATTATAGATGTTTAACGACTTTGATGCTGTGGATGACAACAACCAGGGCATCTAAGTGGTTAGACAGAGGGACGGGGTTCCTTCTCTCACTCCATTGACCTCTCATGTCTGTGAGACAAGCACATAGACTGCAGTACAGAAAAATTGTAATGCATTATGGAATCAGTCAAAGGATCACAAGTTCAAGACTATTAGTAGGACAAAAAGCATATACATATATATCTATATATATATATATAAAGACGAAAGCCCTCACTGACTCACTCACTGACTGACTCACTGACTGACTGACTGACTCGCCTAAAGTTCTCCAACTTCCCGAAGTCGTAGAAACATGAATTTTGGCACAAGCATAGATTATCTCCAAAATAGGAAAAGTAATTGGGTCCCAACTCGATTATTCAATTTTAGCGCAAAAGGATTAGCGTCAAAATTTAACGTACATAATCTAAATCTCTCACTTTCCGGTGTCATAGAAACTTAAAATTTGGCATGAGCATTGAATATGTCATTAATAGGAAAAGTTAATGGGTCCCAACTCGATTATTCAATTCTATGCACAAAAGAATTAGCGTCCACATTTTACGTACAGAATCTAATTCTCTCACTTCCCAGTGTCATAGAAACTCGAAATTTGGCAGGAGCATTGATTATGTCATAAATAGGAAAAGCTAATGGGTCCCAACTCGATTGTTTAATTCTATGCGCAAAAGAATTAGCGTCCAAATTTTACGTACGGGATGTATTTTTCTCACTTTCCGGTGTCATAGAAACGTGAAATTTGGCACGAGCATTGATTATGTCATAAATAGGAAAAGCTAATGAGTCCCAACTCGATTATTCAATTCTATGCGCAAAAGAATTAGCGTCCAAATTTTACATACATAATCTAAATCTCTCACTTCCCAAAGTCATAGAAACATGAAATTTGCCATAAGCATTGTATATGTCATAAATAGGAAAAGTTAATGGGTCCCAACTCAATTCAATTCTAGCGCAAAAGAACTAGCGTCCAAATTTTACGTACGGAATCTAATTCTCTCACTTCTTGGTGTCATAGAAACATGAAATTTGAAACGGGCATTGATTGTCATAAATTGGAAAAGTTAATGGGTCCCACCTCGATTGTTCAATTCTAAGCACAAAAGAATTAGCGTCCACATACGTACAAAATCTAATTCTCTCACTTCCCGATGTCATAGAAACTTGGTATTTGGCACGAGCATTGATTATGTCATAAATAGGAAAATTTAATGGGTCCCAACTTGATTATTCAATTCTAAGTGCAAAAGAATTAGCGTCCAAATTTTACGTATGGAATCTAATTCTCTTACTTCCTGATGTCATTTTATATAAAGGAAACGTCGCATGGTTACCTCCACGTGGTGTTTCCTGGGTAACGCAGAGAACTATGCAAAATGGTGAACATATGTTTTTCCGGTATCTCTAAAGTAACCACGACTTCATAAGATTTTCCATGTAAACACCAGTACCAAATTAACTCGGGCGAAGCCGGGTATATCAGCTAGTACACACACACACTCCTCTTTTTTTTACCCTAGGCTAGATGCTAATGGCCATATGTTCAGAACATGTGCTTTCCATGTAATTTTATAGACAGCATAGGGCCCCACTAGAGCCTATGAGGCTTGGTACATGGTTGCTTTTTCATACAGACCCATTGTCCATGTGAAAAGAATCATGGGATGTCCTATTCCTGACATGCAATGCCCCCGAATGTACACCATCTGTGTGTATCGAACAGCACATGAAAGTGTTATAAGCATACCTCCCAACAAGGACATTTTTGCATTTCATTTTAAAAGAATTTAGAACTCATTTGGAAATTGATGGCAGCAACACATCTCACAAAAGTTGTGGCAGGGGTAATAAAATGGCTGGAAATATAAGTTGTACTAATGAAAAACAGCTGGAGGGTCAATTTTCTACTAAGTCACCTGACTGTGTATAAAAAAGTGATTCAGAGTCTATCAGAAGCAAAGATGGTCAGAGGTTCAACAGTCTTCGAAAAACTGAGTCTAAAAATTGTGGAACAATTTCAGAAAAAAGGTGCCTGAAAATAAAATCGTGAAGACTTTGAATATCCCACCATCTATGGCACATAATAATATCAAAGTAGTCAGATATTCTCAAGAAATTCACGTGCGCAAGGGACAAGGCAGACGATCAATATTGGATGCTGGAGATCTATGGCCCTCAGGCAGCACTGCATGAAAAACAGGCATGATTCTGTAATGTAAGTCATTGTGTGGGCTCAGGAATACTTCCAGAAATCACTGTCTGTGAATACAGTTTGCCATGCAATCCATAAGTGCAAGTTATAGCTGTATCATGCAAAGAAGAAGTTATGTACCAACACAATCCAGAAATGCCAGCACCTTCTCTGGGCCAAAGCTCATTTAAAATGGACTGAGGCGCATGGAAAAAACTGTTCTGTAGTCAGATGAATCCAAATTGGAAATTCGCCGTGTCCTGCGGACTCAAGAGGAGAGGAAACATCCAGCTTGTTATCAGCGAATAGTTGAAAAGCCTGCGCCTCTGATGGTATGGGGTGGCATTATGCCTATGGCATGTGCAGCTTCCACATCTCAAAAGGCCCTATCAATGCTGAGCAATATATTCAGGTTAGAACAACATATGTTCCATCCAGACAAAGCCTCTTTCAGAGAAGTGCCACACTCCACCTGCTAGATAACTAAGAGACTGTGTATAAAGAGACTGAGACTTGTTTCTGCAAGGGCTGACAAGCTGAGATAGCATTGCCAAAGTACTGAAACTGTGTTGCAGCATTATGAAATTGCATGCCAAGTTAAAGAGAATACACAAAAAAATGTAGAGAGCGCCTCAAGGGATTGATGCCAAACCAGAATGTCAATCGATGGGGATAAATAAAAGTATCCCTATTTGTTCCTCATCTTCACTCCAATCCTTTTGAAGGAGAGCTGCAGAGAAAAGCTGGGGGTTCCGAAGATCAGTACTCCCCCAGATAAAGAATGGCAAAGTGTCAGAAAAGGTCTGTGCTCCAATGGAGAAAAGGCAAAGACTAGAGATGAGCCGTAGAAACAAGACGCACTGAATGATGGCATAAGGCCATTTTTTTTTTCATTTCACTCCACTTAGAACTTTTAAAAAGTTTTTCAGTACATTATATGGTACTTTAAATAGCCCCACTGAAAAATGCAACTCGTCCCGCAAAAACAACCCTAATACAGCGACGTCGATGGATAAATAAAGGAGTTACGATTTTTTTAAACGAAAAAAATGCTTGGTCACTAAGGGGTGAAATATAGAGATGAGCGAGTATACTCGCTAAGGCACATTACTTGAGCGAGTAGTGCCTTAGCCGAGTATCTCCCCGCTCGTCTCTAAAGATTTGGGGACCGGCGCGGGTGACAGGTGAGTTGCGGCGGGGAGCGGGGGGAGATAGGGAGAGAGAGATCTCCCCTCCGTTCCTCCCCGCTCTCCGCCGTTCCTCCCCGCTCTCCTCCGTTCCTCTCCGCTCTTCCCCGCCCCCGAATCTTTAGAGACGAGCGGGGAGATACTTGGCTAAGGCACTACTCGGTCGAGTAATATGCCTTAGCGATTATACTCGCTCATCTCTAGCAAAGATTCTTTGCCTTTTCTCCATTGGAGCGCAGAACTTTTCTGACACTTTGCCAAGTTAAAGGCAATGAGACTGTACCACTGATTCAGCTGCTTAGTAAGGACAATGAAAACCAAAATGTATCCTGCAACAAAACAAGTCCTCATACAGCGACACGGAGAAAAAAGGTCTAAAAACTTCTGACTCTCAGAATGCAGTTATACAGAAATGAAAAATCTCATTGTACCCTGAAGGTCCAAAGCACCACATCCTTGAGGAGTTAAGAGTTTTCTGCCCTCTGTTCTCTAGATAGGTTGTAAGTAGTTGATGGATGGGGTCCGATGCTTGGGATCCCTGTCCATCAGCTGATCATCCAGGCCACTGTCTAGTGACATGGGCTGGATGTTGTCATAAGCGGACAGGGGAGGCAGTGTCTGTGCTCGTTACACTCCTATTGAAATCAATGGGAGAGCCACACTGCTACAACACTTCCTCCTCCTTTCCTGCTCAGGACTGGATGTGATGTCCCTAACCAGCAGAGAAGCAGGAAGTGCAGCAGCAGCAGCGCCGCTCTCCTATTGATTTCAGTGGGAGTGAAGTCAGTGCCTGTACTTCATGTGCGACTGCTTATGACAAAGTCCAGGCCGCTGCACAGGCAGCAAGCCGGACAATCAGCTGATAGACGGCGGATCCCTGTCCATCAACTACTGATGACCTATCCAGAGCATACCCGGTTTCCCTGAAAATAAGACATACCCTGAAAATAAGACATAGCATGATTTTCCAGAATTTTTGAGGATGCAAAATGATTTTTCAGGCTTTTTGAGGATGCTTGAAATATAAGCCCTACTCCAAAATTAAGCCCTGCTAACAGTTAATTAAAAAAGTCAATTTAAATAATGTCCAGGCAGCTATAAAAGTTAAACCTTTTTGAACAAAAATTAATATAAGACACTGTCTTATTTTCGGGGAAACAGGGTAGGTCATCAGTCAAAAGGAGGGCAGACATCCCTTTCATAGACCTATCTGTATTTTTTCAGAAATGCATTAAAATTGCAGAAATGGCCACTGACCGTCTGATTTGTCTTTCCAGGCAGATGCATAAAGCAGCGGCTGGTGTGTAATGGGGACAATGACTGCGGAGATTATTCTGATGAAGTCTGTGAAGACAAAGTTCCACAGGAAGTTTGCCGCAATTTGAATATTGAACTGTCTGAGATTGGAAGAACAGCAGGAGACGGGTGCGTTATGGATCATTACTGTTTATGGCACCAGGCTGCTATATTCCTATTATATTGGGCATCAATACATTTTCTGGTTTTAGGTTACTAAATCTTAAAGAGGTTGTCCAGGATAAGACAAACATACTTATTTGCTTCCAAAATCAGTGCCACTCCTCTCCATAGGTTGTGTGTGGTATTGCAGCTTAGCCTTATTTGCTTCAATGGCTCTGAGTTGCAATAACAGATGCAACCCATGTGCTGGTGGTGTTCTTGGGAGAAAGCAGACATGTTTTACTAATGCCAGACAACTCTTTCAATCTCTGTATAAATGAAAAGTTCTACAACTTTCTAATAGACCTTGTGTTTCAATTTTTCACTATTTTCAAAAATGTGTTTTCTGTCAGTGAATAAGAACACTATTGTTTCCATTCAGAGGCAGTAACCCTGTACATAGCTAGTCGTGCTCTCAGCTGAGAAGTGGATACAATTGTATCCAGTGCAGACAATGCTCTGTGAGCTAAACAGCCCGGACTCCAGACAGATACATTGTACACAGTTAGTCCTGCCCTCAGCTGAGAAGTGGAAACAATTATATCCAGTGTAGACAATGCACTGTGAGCTAAACAGCCCGGACTCCAGAATAATACATTGTGCATAGCTAGTCGTGCTCTCAGCTGAGAAGTGGATACAATTGTATCCAGTGTAGACAGTGCTCTGTGAGCTAAACAGCCCGGACTCCAGTCTGATACATTGTACATAGCTAGCCCTGCTCTCAGCTGAGAAGTGGATACAATTGTATCCAGTGTAGACAGTGCTCTGTGAGGTAAACAGCCCAGACTCTAGACTGATACATTGTACATAGCTAGTCGTGCTCTCAGCTGAGAAGTGGATACAATTGTATCCAGTGCAGACAATGCTCTGTGAGCTAAACAGCCCGGACTCCAGACTGATACATTGTACACAGCTAGTCACGCTCTCAGCTGAGAAGTGGATGCAATTGTATCCAGTGTAGACAATGCTCTGTGAGCTAAACAGCCCAAACTCCAGACAGATACATTGTACACAGATAGTCCTGCTCTCAGCTGAGAAGTGGATACAATTATATCCAGTGTAGACAATGCACTGTGAGCTAAACAGCCCGGACTCCAGAATAATACATTGTGCATAGCTAGTCGTGCTCTCAGCTGAGAAGTGGATACAATTGTATCCAGTGTAGACAGTGCTCTGTGAGCTAAACAGCCCAGACTCCAGACTGATACATTGTACATAGCTAGTCTTTCTCTCAGCTAAGAAATAGATACAATTATATCCAGTGTAGACAATGCTCTGTGAGCTAAACAGCCCGGACTCTAGACTGATACATTGTACATAGCTAGTCGTGCTCTCAGCTGAGAAGTGGATACAATTGTATCCAGTGTAGACAATGCTCTGTGAGCTAAACAGCCCGGACTCTAGACTGATACATTGTACATAGCTAGTCCTGCTGTCCGCTGAGAAGTAGATACAATTGTATCCAGTGTAGACAATGCTCTGTGAGCTAAACAGCCCGGACTCTTGACTAATACATTGTACATAGCTAGTCGTGCTCTCAGCTGAGCAGTGGATATAATTGTATCCGGTGTAGACAATGCTCTGTGAGCTAAACCGCTCGGACCCCATACTGATACATTGTACATAGCTAGTCCTGCTGTCAGCTGAGAAATGGATACAATTGTATCCAGTGTAGACAATGCTCTGTGAGCTAAACCGCTCGGACTCCAGACTGATATATTGTACATAGCTAGTCGTGCTCTCAGGTGAGAAGTGGATACAATTGTATCCAGTGTAGACAATGCTCTGTGAGCTAAACCGCTCGGACTCCATACTGATACATTGTACATAACTAGTCCTGCTCTCAGCTGACAAATGGATATAATTGTATCCAGTGTAGACAATGCTCTGTGAGCTAAACCGCTCGGACTCCATACTGATACATTGTACATAACTAGTCCTGCTCTCAGCTGACAAATGGATATAATTGTATCCAGTGTAGATTTGCTTTTTTAATGTTTATCATATTTTCACATCTTCCGGGGTTTCTTAAAGGGTTTAACCACCTCTATGTGATCTTTTCTCCCAGCATTAATATCCTGGGGATGGAAACAAGGAGAAATCCTTTTGACAATGAATATTTTAATGGGGTCTGCAATAGAGTCCGAGATGGAAACACAAAGACTTATTATCGTGTACCATGGAATGCTGCCGCTCTAGTTTATCAGGTAAGACGGGTAACTGCATTTCATCTAAGTAAGACTCCTAAAAAAAAATCTGCTCCCTTTAAGCTCGGATCATATTCCCGAAAACCTTGCATGGGTGATATAAGATGCAGGGTCCTCTGGTCACATTTACTAAACCTCCCCTTGTCTTATACCCATGTCTAAGCTGACGTCATCGCTCGCCTGATCGCTCTCATGCAGCCTGTTAAGGCAGGCAAGCGCAACGCTGCCTCGTAAAAACAAGAATCATTTGGAATCCTTCAGTCTATCACAATCTCTGTATCAGCGGCCGAGAGCGACTCAAGGAGCGCTGTTTAACCGAATGATAAGTGAATGAACCAATGATGATATAAAACGAATGGCGAACGATTCTCATTTGCCGTTCAGTCATTGGCCGCATTTAGACAGAATGGTCATTGTTCACTTGTGCTCCTTCGAACGATATCACTGCGCAACAAATTTTTTACAATTTTCCTTTATTTATCCATTGATGTCGCTGTATTAGGGTTGTTTTTTGCGGGACGAGTTGCATTTTTCAGTGGTGCCAGTTAATGTACCATATAATGTACTGAAAAACTTTTAAATAGTTTTAAATGGAGTGAAATGAAGAAGAAAAAACAACCTTACGCCATTTTTCGGTGCGTCTTGTTTCTACGGCGCACAAACTGCAACAAAAATGACCTGATATCTTTATTCTATGGGTTAGAACGATTACTACGATACCAAACTTGTATAGTTTTTTTTTTGCTGTACTACTTGTATTTTTTTTTAAAGATTTATTTATTTTTTATTATTTTCTGCCGCCATCTCCTGCGCGCAATAACTTCATTCTTTTGTCCACATAGTTGTGCAAGGGCTCATTTATTGTCTGATGACTTGTAGTTTGCGTTAGTATTATTTTGGAATACATGGTTTCACAGTAGCAGGAAGAACACCTAGATGTTGGGATCAATTATCACAGGAAGGGTTCCACTAAATTCTAAAACTTAAAGGGGTTGTCCCGCGCCGAAACGTTTTTGTTTTTTTTTCAACCCCCCCCCTCCGTTCGGCGCGAGACAACCCCGATGCAGGGGTTAAACAAGAACACCGGACAGCGCTTACCTGAATCCCCGTGCTCCGGTGACTTCTTACTTACCTGCTGAAGATGGCCGCCGGGATCTTCTCTCTCGGTGGACCGCAGGGCTTCTGTGCGGTCCATTGCCGATTCCAGCCTCCTGATTGGCTGGAATCGGCACGTGACGGGGCGGAGCTACACAAAGCCGCTCTCCAGCACGAGCGACCCCATTCATAAAAGAAGAAGACCCGGACTGCGCAAGCGTGTCTAATCTGGCGATTAGACGCTGAAAATTAGACGGCTCCATGGAAACGAGGACGCTAGCAACGGAGCAGGTAAGTGAAAAACTTCTTATAACTTCTGTATGGCTCATAATTAATGCACAATGTACATTACAAAGTGCATTATTATGGCCATACAGAAGTGTATAGACCCACTTGCTTTCGCGGGACAACCCCTTTAACTTTTAATCAAAGAAAAAAGGCTAAAAAGGATTTATCCATTCAAATCCTCACAAGACACAGACATTCAACCACGTACAATTCCAATCAAATCCCCAATCGTGTAACGGGGAAAGTAGAATTGTTTAAAGAACCAATCCTCTGGCGGTGTTCTCTTGTCAACAAAGTCAAGTATGGAGACCGTTACCCTCAGCATCCAAGATTGAGTGTATATGCTGAGGACAAACAGGGTCCACTTGATGAGAGTATTGTTCCTATCTCTTACAAACGTCCTATATAAAAGGACAACCGTTTATAATGTGGTTAAGAATTGGAGCTCGTGATCTCGGTTCTGATACACGATTCTCCTAGCGAAAAAAAACGGCTGTCTAATGCGTCACACAGCTTAAAGGTATAAGGGTGACTAAAAACTGAGGAACTTCTTTGAAAGAGTATAACTAAGCCTAACAGGAGAACAAATGGTCCAGCGTCACCCTGAGTTGTAACACATGGGTGACTAAGGGCCAAAGGACTTCTAGTGAAAATATCAACAAGAAGAAAAAGATCCAGATAAACAAGTTCAATAGGTTAGAAAGATTCAAAAGGTTCGATTCAAAAGGTTCTACGCGTTTCAGCTACAGATGGTGTAGCCTCATCAGGAACCATAAAAAAGTCAGGGTAAAAAGACCTTGAAATATGAACTGCTAAATATGGAGATACAGGCAAGGAGGACGGGAGATAGACGGTAAAAATGAAATAACCCAGTTTCCCCAATAAATCAAGAACAAAATAATAAAGTAGCAGCACCAGCCTCAGTGGTAGCTGAACCGCGTAGAACCTTTTGACAGCCGTTTTGATTGGAATTGTACGTGGTTGTCTGTCTGTGTCTTGTGAGGATTTGAATGGATAAATCCTTTTTAGCCTTTTTTCTTTGATTAAAAGTTACGTTTTAGAATTTAGTGGAACCCTTCCTGTGATAATATTTTGGAATACATACATCTTTTTGATCACTTTTTATTGTTTTTTTTTTCTTGGAGACAGAATGATCAAAAAAGCGCATTTCCGGCGTTCTTAATTTTTTTTCAGACAGTGTTCATCATGTAGGGTAACTAATACATTACTTTGATAGATCGGACTTTTACGGATGCGGCGGTACCAAACATGTATTTTTGTTTTATGATTTGATTCTTTTATTTAGTCTAACCAATAACCTGTAAAACACAGTTCATTAATTACAACGTACTGCAGTGTTTACGCCACATGGAAACACCCTATATGTTACATAAACCTACCCGTATAGTGTTCAGTCGGTGCACAGTGTGTAACAGTGATTGTGAAATAGTTGTGCAACCACTTTTGTTATTCTTTTTATTAAGTGAGGTAAATAGAGAGCCGACTGGACTAATTGTATAGGCAGATTTCAAAAAAATACAATACAACGGCCATTGGATTACATTATTCCCCATAACTGGAAAACCTTATGTGGCCGAAAAAATGAATATCATAATTGAATTCAGCGCACTAAAGTTACTATAAGCCGCCTATCTGCTTATCGGTTTCAAAAATTGTGTTGCACAGTGTAGTTGTTCTGTCTAAAAGCCCCTTAACTGATATTAGTACACAAGGTGCCCACCACTTATTAGATCACAACCAGGCTCTGGTGAACTTCTCTCTTCATCTGTTGTCTACTAGGAATTTACATGAAACCATGCATTAGTGGCCGTTTAATCACATTTTAATGTATACTGACCATCACCTTTATTAACTTCCCTCGAAATTCTCCCCGTGACCCCGGAGCATAAAATCACGTGACAAGTTTTTCATGGATCAGTTTCACTGTGAATCCACATTAGATGGGAAAGTTCAGTGAGCTGAGCGATTTCCAACGAGGCCGGGTCATCGGTGCCAGACTAACCGGGGCTGGTCAGGAGCAGCTGAATTGAACACTGGTGCTCCAACGAAGATGCTTAAACACACAACCCGCCGTTTCTTAGCACAGATGGGATATAACAGCAGGCGACCAGTTCCAGCACCATTGTGTCTAAGGGAAACAGAAAGGCGAGACTCCAGGGGGCAAAAGAGCACAAAAATTGTATCACTGAGCAGTGGAGAAACATCACCTGGTCAGATGGATCCAAGTTTCTGTTGCCTCGTGCTGATGGAAGGTCAGAATTTGCCACAAGCAGCATGAATTGCTGACCCCTTCCTGTCAGCTGGTTAGAACATGTCAGCACCTCCATCTAATCTGCGGCAACTACAAGAAGCTTCCTGTCCGGAGGGGCCGATATTCCTGCAGGACGATGTCATCACTTAGTGGTATCTACACCATAATGAACTGCTGCCATTCTGAAGGGCTAAAGGAGTCCAACGTGCTACTAGATGGGGGCTAATAAAGGGGCCGTTCAGTGTATTATCTGACATTCTGTTTTACATAAGTGTTTTATGTATTTTATATCTTATTCCGATCTACAGACAAAAGCTGATAAAGCCTTCACTACTGAGACCTTCAAAAGCACCGTGGAACTGCTTTCTGTGCTTATCAAAGAAAAAACGGAACATTTTGACGCTTCAATTTCCTTGAAGGTGACACCGACAGAAGGAAACAAGGATGCAGTGAACCTAACGATGGGAGTGAAGCAGTTTAGTAATGAAACGCTTAATAAGCTGAAGGAGTTATCGAAAGTAGAGGTAAGTCCAACGAGGACATTTATACACTTATTGATGACCAGTAGCAGATGGTCTGCAGACATAGTGTTAGATATGGGTTACCACTGGGGGCGCCGGTGTCCGGTTGGTGCTGGCAGCTCGTCCTGGCACTGCGTGGGCCCGAACTGGTGGCTCTGTCCGGGGTTCTCCCACTCTAGTTATCGGTCACGCTGTGCTCGGGTCGGATTGCGCCACCGGGGGAAGGCGGCTTTATGATTCCCCCCGGCCATCATGTGAATTCTCCCTGGCCCTCTGGACAGGGAGTTCTGTATATACACCTGGCTGGTCCAGACTCTGATTGCCAGTGTTTGGTTTAAGACTTGTCTGCCTACACCCGCAATACTTGACCTGACCGTTTTGTGTTTGACTTCGGCCTTTAGTTTGACTCTGCCTTTGGTTTGCGCTTCTGTACTCCACATGTGACTTTCAGTTTGGCCCTGCTTGTTTACGACTATTCTCTTGTCTGCTGCCTTTTTGGCTTTCTGTCAGTTACACAGTGCTCCCCTGCTGGTTCCCCTGTCCCTCCTTCCTTGGGGTCCCTGTCACTAGTGCAGCGCAGGGACTGTCGCCCAGTTGTTACCCTTGGGGCCTAGCCCAGGGGCGGCAAGTAGGGAGGGACACGGGAGAGGGTTGGCGTAGGGATCCCCTGTCCATCTGCCCTGGCCAGCCCAAACACATAGGTTATCTGGCCCCTTAGATTTTGGCCATCTATTACTCCGCAACCAGATATGACTTTATAATGACTGTCTGCTCTTACAAAATAAAGCAGGACATTGTGCTGCACTGCTCACTAGCGCCCCTTACAGCAGTTCCTTGATAAGCATTGGCTGAGTATTTATTAAAATGATCAAAATGATGTATCACATGTCTAGCAAGGCTATCACAATGCAAGATAGTTTCCTATTCCTTATATAATCTACAATGGGTTCGGGAAGTCTTCAGATTCTTTCACTTTTTTACATTTTGTTATGTTGCGGCCTTGTAGAAAATAAAAAGAAATGTTTTTCCCATCATTTGCATTTTTTTTAAATTAAAAAACTAACATTTTGCGCTGACCAAAGCATTCACACCCTTTGGTATGACTCTTGAAATTTAGCTTTGGGGGCTTCCTATTTTTCTTGATCATCTTTGAGATGTTTCTACACCTTGATTGGAGTCACCTATGGGGAATTCAGTTGATTGGACATAATTTTAAAAGATACCCCTGTGTATATAAGGCCTCACAGCTCACAAAGCATATTAGAGCCAAAACCAAGCCATGAGGAGGAAATAACTGCCTGTAGAGCTCAGAGACAGGATTGTGTGGAGGCGCAGATCTGGAGAAAGTATGAAAACATTTCTGCTGCACTGAAAGTTCCCAAGAGCCCAGCGGCCTCCATAATTCTTACATGGAAGAAGTTTGGAACAACCAGGATTCTTCCCAGAGCTGCCGACCCCCCAAACTAAGTAATCGGGGGAGAAGGACCTTAGTAAGAGGTGATCAAGAACCTAATGCTCACTCTGGCTGAGTTCCAAAGATCCTGTGTGCAGATGGGAGAAACTTCCAGAAGGTCAACCATCACTGCAGCCTCCACCAATCTGGGCTTTATGGCAGAGGGGTAGAAAGAAGCCTCCTCAGTAAAAGACACATAAAAACTGCCTGGAGTTACCAAAAATCACCTAAAAGACCCTCAGACTGTGAGAAACAAGATTCTTCGGTCTGATGGAACCAAGATGGAACCTTATTAGCCTCAATTCTAAGCGCTATTTCTGGAGGAAACCAGGCGCCGCTCATCACCTGCCCAATACCATCCCTATAGTAACACCTGGTGGTGGCAGCATCATGCTGGGGAACAGGGAGACCGGTCAGGGTGGATGGAAAGCTGCATGGAGCAAAGTACAGAGATATTCTTAATGATAACCTGATCCAGAGCGTGAGGGACCTCAGACTAGGCAGAAGGTTTACCTTCCAACAAGACAATGATCCTAAGTACAAGGCCAAGACATCACAGGAGGGGCTTAGGGACAAACTATATGAATGTCCTTGAGTGGCCCCGCCAGAGAGCTGAATTGAACCCAATCAAACATCTCTGGAGAGACCTGAAAATGGCTGTCCACAGACGGCCCCCATCCAACCTGATAGAGCTTGAGAGGAGCTATACAGCAGAATGGCAGAAAATCCCCAAATGCAGGTGTGCAAACCTTGTGGCATCATACCCAAGAAGACTGGAGGCAGAAATCGCTGCCAAGGTGCTTCAACTAAGTACTGAGTACAGGGTGTGAATCAGGGGCGTACCTAAAGGCTAAGGGGCCTGGGTGCAAAAGTTCAGCTGGGCGCCCCCCTCCTCCATTTGTGACCGCACCTATACCTAAACCGTGCTAATTTACAAACATGATGCAGCCCCTTGGCGTAAGCCTTCTCATCGGGACTCCTTTCCTTGACTACGTGAAAACCTGTTGGTAATGTCTTAGGCTGCTTTCACACGGCCGCAAAAATTGCGCGAGATTTGTGCGTTGCAAGACCCACAAACCGCACATGAATATGACCCCATTGTTTTGAATGCAATCATACACAGGAGCGATGTGTTTTGTATTTTCTCTGCATCACATGAGAATATGATGATGTGATGGGAGCTGGTTTTAACACAACAACCCCTCACATCCATGTGCACAGCACACGTTGGCGAGTGTGATATGGGGCATAGTTTCACGGCCCAATATCAGACTCACTCGTGTGAAATTAGCCTAAGACGGGCTGCACATGGCTGGATTTGCATTGCGGAATATAGAGCTGGCATCCGCCTACGGATTCTGCAGCATGTACCGCATGCTATGGAAAAGCGTTTTTTCCTTTACACGAGCGGAAAGCAATTGCGGTTTTCCGCTCACAGAGGAAAAATCACGGCATGCTCTATTTTAGTGCGGATTCTGCATGGACGGCCTCCATTGAACTCAATGTAAGCCGTGCGACCCGCTGCCCTGACATTGCGGAAAAGTCGCAGGCACACGCGTCATGTCCTCCTAGCGACGGCGCTGGAAAGTCAGTGATTAAAAGAAAAAACTGCACGGGCCCGACGGCTCGCCTTGTGGACCATCCGCAGTACAGGAAAAAGAAAAATTACAGGTACGCGTGTATGCCAGCGGGGCACAGGGTTGGATTCCACCGCGGGCGCACGCATGCAGAATCTGACCCAGTTGTGTGCAGCCAGCCTAACACTGTGTGCATGGATTTTGTTGCATTTTTGGACCACAATTAAAATCACACCCAAAAGCCGCATGCACTATTATAAACCGCACGTGGATTCAACCAGTACATGCAGGTTTGAAACTGCATGCAGGTTTCTGATGTGTTTTTCAGTTGTGTGTAAAGTGTTCAAATATATAGTATATACCCAGGTTATACCAGTTGTACATATATAACTATATACAGTATATACCCAGGTTATACCAGTTGTACATGTATAACTATATACAGTATATACCCAGGTTATACCAGTTGTACATGTATAATTATATACAGTATATACCCAGGGTTTACCAGCTGTACATATACAGTATAATTATATACAGTATATACCCAGGTTACACCAGCTGTATATATATAACTATACACAGTATATACCTAGGTTATACCAGCTATACATATATAATTATATACAGTATATACCCAGGTTATACCAGCTATACATATAATTATATACAGGAGAGGTAGAACTTATACTAGCTGTACATATATAATTATATACAGGAGAGGTATAACTTATACCAGCTGTACATATATAATTATATACAGTATATACCCAGGTTATACCAGCTGTACATATATAATTATATACAGTATATACCCAGGTTATACCAGCTATACATATATAATTATATACAGGAGAGGTATAACTTATACTAGCTGAACATATATAATTATATACAGGAGAGGTATAACTTTTATACTAGCTGTGCATATATAATTATATACAGGAGAGGTATAACTTATACCAGATGCACATATATAATTATATACAGTATATACCCAGGTTATACCAGCTGTACATATATAATTATATACAGTATATACCCAGGTTATACCAGCTGTACATATATAATTATATACAGTATATACCCAGGTTACACCAGCTGTACCTATATAACTATACACAGTTTATACTCAGGTTATACAAGCTATACATATATAATTATATACAGGAGAGGTATAACTTATACTAGCTGTACATATATAATTATATACAGGAGAGGTATAACTTATACCAGCTGTACATATATAATTATATACAGTATATACCCAGGTTATACCAGCTATACATATATAATTATATACAGTATATACCCAGGTTATACCAGCTATGCATATATAATTATATACAGGAGAGGTATAACTTATACTAGCTGTACATATATAATTATATACAGGAGAGGTATAACTTATACCAGATGCACATATATAATTATATACAGGAGAGGTATAACTTATACTAGCTGTACATATATAATTATATACAGTATATACCCAGGTTATACCAGCTGTACATATATAATTATATACAGTATATATCCAGGTTATACCAGCTATACATATATAATTATATACAGTATATACCCAGGTTATACCAGCTATACATATAATTATATACAGGAGAGGTAGAACTTATACTAGCTGTACATATATAATTATATACAGGAGAGGTATAACTTATACCAGCTGTACATATATAATTATATACAGTATATACCCAGGTTATACCAGCTGTACATATATAATTATATACAGTATATACCCAGGTTACACCAGCTGTACCTATATAACTATACACAGTTTATACTCAGGTTATACAAGCTATACATATATAATTATATACAGTATATACCCAGGTTATACCAGCTATACATATATAATTATATACAGTATATTCCCAGGTTATACCAGCTATACATATATAATTATATACAGGAGAGGTATAACTTATACTAGCTGTACATATATAATTATATACAGGACAGGTATAACTTATACCAGCTGTACATATATAATTATATACAGTAAATACCCAGGTTATACCAGCTATACATATATAATTATATACAGTATATACCCAGGTTATACCAGCTATGCATATATAATTATATACAGGAGAGGTATAACTTATACTAGCTGTACATATATAATTATATACAGGAGAGGTATAACTTATACCAGATGCACATATATAATTATATACAGTATATACCCAGGTTATACCAGCTGTACATATATAATTATATACAGTATATACCCTGGTTATACCAGCTATACATATATAATTATATACAGGAGAGGTAGAACTTATACTAGCTGCACATATATAATTATATACAGGAGAGGTATAACTTATATCAGCTGTACATATATAATTATATACAGTATATACCCAGGTTATACCACCTATACATATGTAATTATATACAGTATATTCCCAGGTTATACCAGCTATACATATATAATTATATACAGGAGAGGTACAACTTATACTAGCTGTACATATATAATTATATACAGGAGAGGTATAACCTATACCAGCTGTAAATGTATAATTATATACAGAAGATACCCAGGTTATACCAGCTGTACATATATAATTATATACAGTATATATCCAGGTTATGCCAGCTGTACATATATAATTATATACAGGAGAGGTATAACTTATACCAGCTGTACATGTATAATTATATACAGGAGATACCCAGGTTATACCAGCTGTACATATATAATTATATACAGTATATACCCAGGTTATACCAGCTATACATATATAATTATATACAGTATATACCCAGGTTATACCAGCTATACATATATAATTATATACAGGAGAGGTAGAACTTATACTAGCTGTACATATATAATTATATACAGGATAGGCATAACTTATACCAGCTGTACATATATAATTATATACAGTATATACCCAGGTTATACCAGCTGTACATATATAATTATATACGGTATATACCCAGGTTATACCAGCTATACATATATAATTACATACAGGAGAGGTCTAACTTATACCAGCTGTACATATATAATTATATACAGTATATACCCAGGTTATACCAGCTGTACATATATAATTATATACAGTATATACCCAGGTTATACCAGCTATACATATATAATTATATACAGGAGAGGTATAACTTATACTAGCTGTACATATATAATTATATACAGGAGAGGTATAACTTATACCAGCTGTACATGTATAATTATATATAGGAGATACCCAGGTTATACCAGCTGTACATATATAATTATATACAGTATATATCCAGGTTATACCAGCTGTACATATATAATTATATACAGTATATACCCAGGTTATACCAGCTGTACATATAATTATATACAGGAGAGGTATAACTTATACCAGCTGCACATATATAATTATATACAGGAGATAAACAGGTTACACCAGCATGCTCCATATTACTATATACAGGATGTATATCCCCCAAATTTTATGTACGGAATCTAAATCTCTCACTTCCCAATGTCATAGAAACTTAAATTTGGCATGAGCATTGATTATGTCATAAATAGGAAAAGCTAATGGGTCCCAACTTGATTATTCAATTCTAAGCGCCAAAGAATTAGCGTCCAAATTGTACGTACGGAATCTAATTCTCTCACTTTCCAATGTCATAGAAACCTGAAATTTGGCAAGAGCATTGATTATGTCATAAATAAGTAAAGTTAATGGGTCCCAACTCGATTATTCAATTCTAAGCGCAAAAGAAGTAGCGTCCAAATTTTACGTACGGAATCTAATTCTCTCACTTCCTGATGTCATTAAAACTTGAAATTTGGCACAAGCATTGATTATGTCATAAATAGGAAAAGTTAATCGGTCCTAACTCAATTATTAAATTCTAAGCGCAAAAGAATTAGCGTCCAAATTGTACGTACGGAATCTAATTCTCTCACTTCCCAATGTCATAGAAACCTGAAATTTGGCACGAGCATTGATTATGTCATAAATAGGTAAAGTTAATGGGCCCCAACTAGATTATTCAATTCTAAGCGCAAAAGAAGTAGCGTCCAAATTTTACGTACGGAATCTAATTCTCTCACTTCTCGATGTCATTAAAACTTGAAATTTGGCACAAGCATTGATTATGTCATAAATAGGAAAAGCTAATGGGTCCCAACTCGATTATTCAATTCTAAGCGCAAAAGAAGTAGCGTCCAAATTTTACGTACGGAATCTAATTCTCTCACTTCCTGATGTCATTAAAACTTGAAATTTGGCACAAGCATTGATTATGTCATAAATAGGAAAAGTTAATCGGTCCTAACTCAATTATTAAATTCTAAGCGCAAAAGAATTAGCGTCCAAATTGTACGTACGGAATCTAATTCTCTCACTTCCCAATGTCATAGAAACCTGAAATTTGGCACGAGCATTGATTATGTCATAAATAGGTAAAGTTAATGGGCCCCAACTAGATTATTCAATTCTAAGCGCAAAAGAAGTAGCGTCCAAATTTTACGTACGGAATCTAATTCTCTCACTTCTCGATGTCATTAAAACTTGAAATTTGGCACAAGCATTGATTATGTCATAAATAGGAAAAGCTAATGGGTCCCAACTCGATTATTCAATTCTAAGTGCAAAAGAATTAGCGTCCAAATTTTACGTACAGAATCTAATTCTCTCACTTCCCGATGTAATATAGCACAAGTATTGATTGTATCATAAATAGGAAAAGTTAAAGGGTCCCAACTCGATTATTCAATTCTAAGCGCCAAAGAATTAGCGTCCAAATTGTACGTACGGAATCTAATTCTCTCACTTCCCAATGTCATAGAAACCTGAAATTTGGCACGAGCATTGATTATGTCATAAATAGGTAAAGTTAATAGGTCCCAAATCAATTATTCTATTCTAAGTGCAAAAGAAGTAGCGTCCAAATTTTACGTACGGAATCTAATTCTCTCACTTCCCGATGTCATTAAAACTTGAAATTTGGCACAAGCATTGATTATGTCATAAATAGGAAAAGTTAATCGGTCCTAACTCAATTATTAAATTCTAAGCGCAAAAGAATTAGCGTCCAAATTGTACGTACGGAATCTAATTCTCTCACTTCCCAATGTCATAGAAACCTGAAATTTGGCACGAGCATTGATTATGTCATAAATAGGTAAAGTTAATGGGCCCCAACTAGATTATTCAATTCTAAGCGCAAAAGAAGTAGCGTCCAAATTTTACGTACGGAATCTAATTCTCTCACTTCTCGATGTCATTAAAACTTGAAATTTGGCACAAGCATTGATTATGTCATAAATAGGAAAAGCTAATGGGTCCCAACTCGATTATTCAATTCTAAGCGCCAAAGAATTAGCGTCCAAATTGTACGTACGGAATCTAATTCTCTCACTTCCCAATGTCATAGAAACCTGAAATTTGGCACGAGCATTGATTATGTCATAAATAGGTAAAGTTAATAGGTCCCAAATCAATTATTCTATTCTAAGTGCAAAAGAAGTAGCGTCCAAATTTTACGTAAGGAATCTAATTCTCTCACTACCTGATGTCATATATATATATATATATATATATATATGAATGTCTGTCTGTCTGTCTGTACTTTATGCATTACTACACCATTCATCCAATCACCATGAAACTTTGGGAAGTTGTTGAGTACACCCCTGGGAAGATTACTGGCATAGTACATCTATCCTACGATAGGTGGCGCGCGTGCGAGCATCAACAACAGTTATGCCCCCCAGACAAAGATCATTTGATTTCCATCTCAAGCTCGAAAGCAAAAGGCATTACGAGCAACGGGATGAGTGTTCAACCAGAAAATGATGCATCCGCCGAACGTTTCGCAAGACAATTGCTGGATATTGAGAATGCTGAGGTAAAATGAAAGCTGTGCTGTGATTGGTTGCTATTTCTTATACTGCTGAGGTAACATGAAAGCTGTGCTGTGATTGGTTGCTATATATTATACTGCTGAGGCAACATGAAAGCTGTGCTGTGATAGGTTGCTACTTCTTATACTACTGAGGCTACATGAAAGCTGTGCTGTGATTGGTTGCTACTTCTTATACTACTGAGGCTACATGTAAGCTGCGCTGCGATTGGTTGTTATATATTATACTGCTGAGGTAACATGAAAGCTGCGCTGTGATTGGTTGCTATTTCCTATACTGCTGAGGTAACATGAAAGCTGTGCTGTGATTGGTTGTTATATATTACACTGCTGAGGCAACATGAAAGCTGTGCTGTGATTGGTTGCTACTTATACTACTGAGGTTACATGAAAGCTGTGCTGTGATTGGTTGCTATATATTATACTGCTGAGGTAAAATGAATGCTGCACTGCGATTGGTTGCTATTTTTTATATTGCTGAGGCAGAATAAAAGTTGCGCTGTGATTGGTTGTTATTTCTCTTACTGCTGAGGTAACATGAAAGCTGCGCTGTGATCAGTTGTTATATATTATACTGCTGAGGTAACATGAAAGCTGCGCTGTGATTGGGTGTTATATATATTATAAAGCTGAGGTAACATGTAAGCTGCGCTGTGATTGGTTGTTATATATTATACCACTGAGGTAACATGAAAGCTGTGCTGTGATTGGTTGTTATCTAGATATATAAAAACGAATGTATGTATGTCTGTCTGTCTTCGCAGCAACGCGCGATGGGTAGGCTAGTTATATATATACAGCTGGTATAACTTATACTAGCTATACATATATAATTACAATTCCTCCTCTACTCACCTTTGCAGCAGTCTCTGGGCAGCCTGTAATGGAAAGTTCCGTCCTGTGATCACATGACCAGAGCCTGGTCATGTGATCTGCAGCCACAGGTCCTCTCTCTCTAATCGCTGGTCGGCAGAGACTGATAGACTGCAGCTGTGACCACTCACAGCTGCAGCCTATCAGTGGGAGGGGCGCGCCGTGGAAGTCTGCAGCCTGTAATTGGCTGCCGACTCCACGTGTAACAGCCCTCCCCTCTGCTCTTGCCGACCTGCGGCGCTGCCTCCCATCTCTCTCCTCTCCTTCCTCCCCTCCTCTCCCTTCTCAGCCATCATGCGGCCGACAGCGCCGCTCCCGTGGGCCCCCCTCAGCTCAAGGGCCGGGTCGCCGTTGCAACCCCTGCTTCCCCTCACCGTACGCCAGTGGTGTGAATACTTATGTCAGTGCAAAATGTTAGTTTCTCTATTAAGAAAAGAATACTAAGATTTCTAACATTCTGTTGTCACTTTGTCATTATGGGGTACTGAGTGCAGAATGGGGGGGGGGGGAACTTGATTTTTGTCATGAGGCTACAATATAAAAAAATGTAAAAGAAAATGAAAGGGTCTGAAGACTATCCGGACCCACTGTATGTCCAAAGATGTTGAATGGTGTTTATAATGATGTTAATGGTGCCGGTTTATGTCTTTTCTTTCACAGAATAAGCAATTTATGAGGATTACAGGAACCATCCAGTTGGCGACTTTCCAGATGAGGACGCGGAATTATATGTTATCCAACTCTTTCATTGAAGATGTAAGAAGTCTACCCTACTTTTATGACAAGGCAGAATATTTCTCCCTGCTGGAGATGTATGGCACTCATTACACTGTATCTGGGAGTGTTGGTGGCAAGTATGACCTGGTGTACATCCTGGATTCTACTGCACTAAAAAGTAATGGTGAGTATCATATCCCGAGTCGATGCCCATAGACTCCAGGAACTGTTTTTAAGGGTCTGAACACAGTCGTAAAGGGGTGTCCACTTTGAAGAACCCATTTTTGTAAGAACAAATAGTTTGGTATTTCCTGTTGTTTTTAGTTCACTTATCAGCTTTGCTGCATAGACTTGTACACAGTGAGCAGATTCATCTCATATATTTAAAGATAAGGACAGTTCTACTGTACTGCTGGAAGCCTAAATAAGGATGCAGCTCTCCTGTCACACCCTAGTATTAGGAGGATGGGATGTACTACATCACTTCCTGGTTTCTGCAGCTCACTTGTTAGCTTTGCTGTATAGACTGGGAGAGATGAGCAGAGTCATCTCATTATCATTAGAGGGCAGGGGAGTCAACAGCATCTTTGTTGTACTGCTGTAGACTTAGACAAGGCAGGATAGGAACACTATACACACATAAGGATTTCATGATTGGCAAATCTTTCATGACTTCTCAATTTTTTAGCAAGGAAAAATGTAAATAGAGTAATTGTAGTTCATATAAGAAGCATGGAAGACAGTCATGCAGATATCATCTTGGTTTGAAATCTAGACCCTGGCTAACTATAAATTACATTGCAGAAATTACAATGGCAGATGTGAAATCTTGTCTTGGCTATAATATTGGTCTAAATCTGGCATCAGAAGGAATTAAAGGAGATCTGAATGTTGACAGTTCAAAATGTGAAAAGGTTCTAATAAACAATAAGGGTAAGTGTACACCTCTCCTGCACCAGCAGAGTTATTTAAGGTTCAGCTTGGCTAAGTTTGCATGTATATTCAATAGTGAGAGGGGAATAAGGTACTGAGAGGCCCCTCTGTCCTTCTCCAGACCCCTCTGTCCTTCTCCAGACCCCTCTGTCCTTCTCCAGACCCCTCTGTCCTTCTCCAGACCCCTCTGTCCCTTTCCAGAACCCTCTGTCCTTTTTCTGATCTCTCTCTATTCCTCTGCAGATTCACTTTTCCCCTCCAGACTCCCCTGTTACCTTCTAGAATCCTCTGTTCCCTTCCAGACCCCTCTTTCTTTTCCAGATTCTTTTGTCCTTTCCAGATATATCTGTCCCCTTCAGACTCCCTTGCTCTCCTACAGACCCTTCTATCCCCTTCAGACCTCTCTGTCCCTTATAGACCCCTCTGTCCTCTCTCCCAGACTCCCAAAGTAGAAGCAGTGGTCAGCAGCAAAGCTTGAGAAAGACCGAACTCTACAGGTCAAAACGTTGCTGTTGCTTTTGACTTTTAAATCGAGAAATAGTCTTTAGCATTTTTCTAATTTCTGCCTCTTCCATTGCTGCCATACTTTTTACTCTCTCCCAGACGCATCTGTCCTCATCAAAACTCCTCTGTCTCTTCCAGACACCATGTCTCGCTGTAGACCCTCCAGTCCCCTCTGTCTCTCTCCAGACTTCCTCTGTCCAATTCATACACCCAGGGGCGTAACTTGAAGCTCCTGGGCCCCAATACAAAATGTGGAATGGGGCTCCCAACTATAATGCTTTATTCATAGTACTGGACTTCCTATATGGAGAAGAGAGGCCTTATGGGCCCCCTAAGGCTCCTGGGCCCGGGTGCAACCGCATCCCCTGCATCCTCTATAGTTACGCCCCTGCATACACCTCTGTCCCCTTTAGATCCCTCTGTCCTCTCTCCCAGACCTGTCAAAATTTCTCTGTGTCTTCCAGACTCCTCTGTCTCCCTTCAAACTCCTCTGTCTTCCTCTAGACCCTCCAGTCCCTTGTCTCCCTCCAGCCTTGTCTCCCTCCAGACCACTCTATCTCACTCCAGACTCTTGTTTCTCCCTCTAGACCCTCTAAGCCCCTCTGTCTCTTTGTCTCCCTCTAGACCTCTCTATCCCCCTCTAGATGCGTTTGTCTCTGTCTAGACTCCTCTGCTTCCCTCCTGACACCCCTGTCCTCTCCAGATCCCTTTATCTCCTTCTGCACTCCTCCAGACCCCTCTGTCCTCCTCCAGATCCCTTTATCCCCTTCAGGACTCCAATGCCTCTCTCCAGACTCTTTTGTCAGTGAATTATCTCCTGTAGGAAGAAAGGATTACGTTGACATCCAACATGCCTGATCATTAGAGATGAGCGAGCACCAAAATGCTCGGGTGCTCGTTACTCGAGACGAACTTTTCGCGATGCTCGAGGGTTCGTTTCGAGTAACGAACCCCATTGAAGTCAATGGGCGACCTGAGCATTTTTGTATATCGCCGATGCTCGCTAAGGTTTTCCTTCTGAAAAGCCCTCATTAGCAATGCATACGTTAGCTAAGCACCACACTACCTCCAACAAAGCACAATCACTGCCTGCATGACACTCCGCTGCCACTTCTCCTGGGTTACATGCTGTCGTCGTCCCCCCCCCCCCCCCCCGCACGACGCAGTGTCCACAGCGCACACCAAAGTGTCCCTGCGCAGCCTTCAGCTGCACTCATGCCACACGCTGGCCTCATAGCCACACCACCCTCATGTCTATTTATAAGTGCGTCTGCCATGAGGAGGAACCGCAGGCACACACTGCAGAGGGCTGGCACGGCTAGGCAGCGACCCTCTTTAAAAGGGGCGGGGCGATAGCCCACAATGCTGTACAGAAGCAATGAGAAATCCAATCCTGTGCCACCTCCATCAGGAGCTGCACACGTGGGCATAGCAATGGGGAACCTATGTGCCACACACTATTCATTCTGTCAAGGTGTCTGCATGCCCCAGTCAGACCGCGGTTTTTGAGAAATAGTCACAGGCAGGTACAACTCCGCAATGGGAATTCCGTGTGCACCCACAGCATGGGTGGCTCCCTGGAACCCACCGGCTGTACATAAATGTATCCCATTGCAGTGCCCATCACAGCTGAGGTAACGTCCGATTAAATGCAGGTGGGCTTCGGCCCACACTGCATGCCCCAGTCAGACTGGGGTTCTTTACAAGTGGACACATGCAGTTACAACTCCCTGTGGACCCACAGCATGGGTGGCTCCCTGGAACCCACCAGCGGTACATAAATATATCCCATTGCAGTGCCCAACACAGCTGATGTAACATCAGCTTTAATGCAGGTGGGCAAAAAATTAATTGGATTACACTGTAGGCGAGGGCCCCAAACAATTGGTGTACCAACAGTACTAATGTACGTCAGAAAAATTGCCCATGCCCTACCAAGAGGGCAGGTGAAACCCATTAATCGCTTTGGTTAATGTGGCTTAATTGGTAACTAGGCCTGGAGGCAGCCCAGTTAAAATAAAAATTGGTTCAGGTGAAAGTTTCAACGCTTTAATGAGCATTGAAATGTATAAAAATTGTTTACAAAAATTATATGACTGAGCCTTGTGGCCCTAAGAAAAATTGCCCGTTTGGCGTGATTACGTCAGGTTTCAGGAGGAGGAGCAGGAGGAGGAGGATGAATATTAGACACAGATTGATGAAGCTAAAATGTCCCCGTTTTTGATGGTGATAGAGAACAATGCTTCCATCCGCGGGTGCATAATACGTATTGCTTAGGTATCGCTGCTGTCCGCTGGTGGAGAAGAGAAGTCTGGGGAAATCCAGGCTTTGTTCATCTTGATGAGTGTAAGCCTGTTGGCACTGTCGGTTGACAGGCGGGTACGCTTATCTGTGATGATTCCCCCAGCCGCACTAAACACCCTCTCTGACAAGACGCTAGCCGCAGGACAAGCAAGCACCTCCAGGGCATACAGCGCGAGTTCAGGCCACGTGTCCAGCTTCGACACCCAGTAGTTTTAGGACGCAGAGGCGTCACGGAGGACGGTCGGGCGATCGGCTACGTACTCCCTCACCATCCTTTTACAGTGCTCCCGCCGAATCAGCCTTGACTGGGGAGCGGTGACACTGTCTTGCTGGGGAGCCAGAAAGCTGGCAAAGGCCTTGGATAATGGTCCCCTGCCTGCGCTGTACATGCTGCCTGATCTCTGCGCCTCCCCTGCTACCTGGCCCTCGGAACTGCGCCTTCTGCCACTAGCGCTGTCGGATGGGAATTTTACCATCAGTTTGTCCGCCAGGGTCCTGTGGTATAGCATCACTCTCGAACCCCTTTCCTCTTCAGGTATGAGAGTGGAAAGGTTCTCCTTATACCGTGGGTCGAGCAATGTGTACACCCAGTAATCCGTAGTGGCCAGAATGCGTGTAACGCGAGGGTCACGAGAAAGGCATCCTAACATGAAGTCAGCCATGTGTGCCAGGGTACCTGTACGCAACACATGGCTGTCCTCACTAGGAAGATCACTTTCAGGATCCTCCTCCTCCTCCTCAGGCCATACACGCTGAAAGGATGACAGGCAAGCAGCATGGATACCCTCAGCAGTGGGCCAAGCTTTCTCTTCCCCCTCCCCCTCATCCTCCTCATACTCCTCCTCCTCCTCCTCAACGCGCTGAGATATAGACAGGAGGGTGCTCTGACTATCCAGCGACATACTGTCTTCCCCCGCCTCTGTTTCCGAGCACAAAGCGTCTGCCTTTATGCTTTGCAGGGAACTTCTCAAGAGGCATAGCAGAGGAATGGTGACGCTAATGATTGCAGCATCGCCGCTCACCATCTGGGTAGACTCCTCAAAGTTTCGAAGGACCTGGCAGATGTCTGCCAACCAGGCCCACTCTTCTGTAAAGAATTGAGGAGGCTGACTCCCACTGCGCCGCCCATGTTGGAGTTGGTATTCCACTATAGCTCTACGCTGCTCATAGAGCCTGGCCAACATGTGGAGCATAGAGTTCCACCGTGTGGGCACGTCGCACAGCAGTCGGTGCACTGGCAGATGAAACCGATGTTGCCGGGTGCGCAGGGTGGCAGCGTCCGTGTGGGACTTGCGGAAATGTGTGCAGAGGCGGCGCACCTTTCTGAGCAGGTCTGACAAGCGTGGGTAGCTTTTCAGAAAGCGCTGATCCACCAAATTAAAGACGAGGGCCAGGCATGGCACGTGCGTGAGGCTGCCGAGCTGCAGAGCCGCCACCAGGTTACGGCCGTTGTCACACACGGACATGCCCGGTTGGAGGCTCAGCGGCACAAGCCAGCGGTCGGTCTGCTCTGTCAGACCCTGCAGCAGTTTGTGGGCCGTGTGCCTCTTATCTCCTAAGCTGAGTAGTTTCAGCACGGCCTGCTGACGCTTGCCCACCGCTGTGCTGCCACGCCGCGCGACACCGACTGCTGCCGACGTGCTGCTGCTGACACATCTTGATTGCGAGACAGAGGTTGCGGAGGAGGAGGAGGAGGGTGGTTTAGTGGAGGAAGCATACACCGCCGCAGATACCACCACCGAGCTGGGGCCGGCAATTCTGGGGGTGGGTAGGACGTGAGCGGTCCCAGGCTCTGAGACTGTCCCAGCCTCCACTAAATTCACCCAATGTGCCGTCAGGGAGATATAGTGGCCCTGCCCGCCTGTGCTTGTCCACGTGTCCGTTGTTAAGTGGACCTTGGCAGTAACCGCGTTGGTGAGGGCGCGTACAATGTTGCAGGAGACGTGGTCGTGCAGGGCTGGGATGGCACATCGGGAAAAGTAGTGGCGACTGGGAACTGAGTAGCGCAGGGCCGCCGCCGCCATCATACTTTTGAAGGACTCCGTTTCCACAACCCTATACAGCAGCATCTCCAGGCTGATAAATTTGGCTATGTGCACGTTTAACGCTTGAGCGTGCGGGTGCGTGGCGGCGTACTTGCGCTTGCGCTCCAACACTTGCGCTAGCGACGGCTGGACGGTGCGCTGACAGACATTGGTGGATGGGGCCGAGGACAGCGGAGATGAGGGTGTGGGTGCGGGCCAGGAGACGGTAGTGCCTGTGTCCTGAGAGGGGGGTTGGATCTCAGTGGCAGGTTGGGGCACATGGGGAGAGGCAGCGGTGCAAACCGGAGGCAGTGAACGGCCTTCGTCCCACCTTGTGGGGTGCTTGGCCATCATATGTCTGCGCATGCTGGTGGTGGTGAGGCTGGTGGTGGTGGCTCCCCGGCTGATCTTGGCGCGACACAGGTTGCACACCACTGTTCGTCGGTCGTCTGCACTCTCAGTGAAAAACTGCCAGACCTTTGAGCACCTCGGCCTCTGCAGGGTGGCATGGCGCGAGGGGGTGCTTTGGGAAACAGTTGGTGGATTATTCGGTCTGGCCCTGCCTCTACGCCTGGACACTGCACTGCCTCTTGCAACCTGCCCTGCTGCTGCCCTTGCCTCCCCCTCTGAAGACCTGTCCTCAGTAGGCGTAGCAAACCAGGTGGGGTCAGTCATCTCATCTTCCTGCTGCTCTTCCTCCGAATCCTCTGTGCGCTCCTCCCTCGGACTTACTGCCCTTACTACTACCTCACTGATAGACAACTGTGTCTCATCGTCATCGTCCTCCTCACCCACTGAAAGCTCTTGAGACAGTTGCCGGAAGTCCCCAGCCTCATCCCCCGGACCCCGGGAACTTTCAAAAGATTGGGCATTGGTCACGACAAACTCCTCCAGTGGGAGAGGATTCGGAACCCTTGCTGCCCATTCTGGGCAGGGGCCCGGGAACAGTTCCTGGGAGTCTGCCTGCTCCTCAGAATGTGTCATTGTAATGGAATGAGGAGGCTGGGAGGAAGGAGGAGCAGCAGCCAGAGGATTCAGAGTTGCAGCAGTGGACGGCGTAGAACTCTGGGTGTTCGATAGATTGCTGAATGCACTTTCTGCCATCCACGACAGGACCTGCTCACACTGCTCATTTTCTAATAAAGGTCTACCGCGTGGACCCATTAATTGTGAGATGAATGTGGGGACGCCAGAAACGTGCCTCTGTCCTAATCCCGCAGCAGTCGGCTGCAATACACCTGGATCAGGAGCTCGGCCTGTGCCCACACCCTGACTTGGGCCTCCGCGTCCTCGGCCGCGTCCACGTCCTCCAGGCCTACCCCTACCCCTCAGCATGGTGTATTACCAGTAGTGCAGAAACAGAACGCTGTAATTAAATGTGCCGCTTATTGGCCTGTGGTTGGAGGCTGACTTCGCTTACGGAACGCACAGCAGAGCCAAGAAATAATTTTGCGCAAGCCTGCTGTAACACTTAGGTGGCTGCGTATGAATTAGGACAACTACCCCCAGCACAGACCCAGTACACTGAGGACGGTCACAGGCAGCCCAAATAGATTTTTTTTCCCAAATGTTTTTGGAAAGGCCCAGTGCCTATATACACTGTATATGTCTTCTCTCTCTGCGTCACCACTACTGGCCCTGGAGTATGTAAAATAACTGCAGACTGTTGCACTGTGGACTGGAATACAGCGGTGATGTAACAGCCAACACAGAGCCAGGAAATAATTTTGCGCAAGCCTGCTGTAACACTTAGCTGGCTGCGTATGAATTAGGACACCTACCCCCAGCAGAGACCCGGTACACTTGTGGACTGGAATACAGCGGTGATGTAACAGCCAACACAGAGCCAGGAAATAATTTTGCGCAAGCCTGCTGTAACACTTAGCTGGCTGCGTATGAATTAGGACAACTACCCCCAGCACAGACCTAGTACACTGAGGACAGTCACAGGCAGCCCAAATAGATTTTTTTTCCCAAATGTTTTTATAGGCCCACTGCCTATATTCAATAAATATGTCTTCTGTCCCTGCCTCACCACCACTACTGGCCCTGGACTATGTATAATTACTGCAGGGCGCAATGCTCTGCACGGCCGATATACAAAAAAAAAAAAAGTGCAACACTGCAAAAAGCAGCCTCCACACTACTGCACACGGTTAGATGTGGCCCTAAGAAGGACCGTTGGGGTTCTTGAAGCCTAAAATACCCCTAACACTCTCCCTATAGCAGCTCCGGCACCAGCAGCACTTTCCCTCCTCTATGTCAGAATGCATCTGAGGCGAGCCGCGGGAGGGGCCGATTTATATACTCGGGTGACACCTGATCTCGCCAGCCACTCACTGCAGGGGGGTGGTATAGGGCTTGAACGTCGCAGGGGGAAGTTGTAATGCCTTCCCTGTCTTTCTATTGGCCAGAAAAGCGCGCTAACGTCTCAGAGATGAAAGTGAAAGTAACTCGAACATCGCGTGGTACTCGTTACGAGTAACGAGCATCTCGAACACCCTAATAGTCGAACAAGTATCAAGCTCGGACGAGTACGTTCGCTCATCTCTACTGATCATTCTTTCCCCTTTCTTATTCATAATTTTATGCTACTGTGTTAATCCAGGTGAGGGCACAAACAATACCCCAGTCAGTTAGACGCCAATTGTCCTTCCTGACTATATTTATGGCAGTGAGACAAAAATCAATCCTTTTCCACATGTCCTATTAGACAGAAGAAAAATTGCTTTCAGGTGTTCGTGGACCCGTTAACTGCTGAGCCCCTGTGCCCCTGTGCCCCTGAGCCCCTGTGCCCCTGTGCCCCTGAGCCCCTGTGCCCCTGAGCCCCTGTGCCCCTGAGCCCCTGAGCCCCTGTGCCCCTGAGCCCCTGTGTAACTGCACATATACTATTGTATATCCACGCTTGAATTGCTCCACAACTGAATGCAG
The DNA here is from genome assembly GCF_035609145.1 of Eleutherodactylus coqui. Taxonomy (NCBI): domain Eukaryota; kingdom Metazoa; phylum Chordata; class Amphibia; order Anura; family Eleutherodactylidae; genus Eleutherodactylus; species Eleutherodactylus coqui. Next base: position 43,933,718 of record NC_089841.1, read on the forward strand.
TTATTTTGTGATGTCAGTTATAGTAGCTACTTTGTCTAATTCCATGTATACAATGTAACTATTTGTATGTCTACATATCTGCTTCCAGAGACGGTAGATAATTCTGGGGTGATTGACCATGTGGTGTCTCTGATTGAGGGGGGGACTGTCGCCTTTACAGCCAAACTCGAAACAAAACTGACTCAAAACAAACAAGTTGACATTGATGACTATGTGGAGTGGTCGTCTTCCTTAGTCGATGCCCCAGTTCTTACAAAGAAAAAGGTAAGTCACGCTGCTTGCCTGTCTGGCCTCCTCTTATAATTAGTATCAGGACTACTCCATTAACAGTAGTGAAGCTGCACCATACAGAAGTCAAGCTGGTTGTACATGCTGATTTTGCTGGGTGACACCAGAGGAGCGGGAACTGGGTGAGTAGGAAGAGGCTACCAGGCTTCCACATCGCCTAAACTACAAGCACCATACTGTAACTTAGTTTATGATGCCTATAGTTGATGACAGGTTCCCTTTAAACCTGATTTATAGGAAAATAATTTCAACTCGACTGTCACACATGAAAAACTAGGCAGTTGTGCAGCACAATACATTTTTTTTAAAGTATATACTCACCTCACTTGTCGCTCCCGGCAGCTGTAATGGGCGCACTGTCCCCCACTAACTTCCGTGTTGTGCGGTCATGCGACAAATACATGAGCACTGCTCGGACTGCACCCAAAGAAAGTACAATAAAGACTGCTTGTTGCTAGACTCTGATGTCCCATTGTCAAGTCTGCGGTTGACCCCACTACATTTCTTCTTGGTCTGCTAAACCACTTGTGCAGTTTGTTGGTCACTGACCCGACACTAAACATCCCTCACTACTCCATTTACATAACCTCTCCCGTGCTGCACTCATCCTATGGAAAGCTTTACCTCTTACCATTAGACCTTGACTGTCCACACACAGTACAAAATTCAGTTTCTCATCTCTAATTGCTTTGCCTGTATTTTTGTATCTGCAGCCATCACCCATTCATACTCTGATTCCAATCGATATAAAAGACGCGTATGTGAAGTCACGTAACTTGGAACGAGCCACCGAGGAATACATTGACGAGTATAGCACATGCAAATGCCAGCCTTGTAAGAATGGCGGCACTGTAATGGTGGTAGACGGGGAATGCTTGTGCAAATGTCCCGAGCGGTTCAAAGGTTTGGCATGCCAGACGCCGAAGAGTGGAATATATGATAGTAAGTATGTGATGATAGTGTGTGGTGTAGTTGTCGCGGATGGTGGTACGACACAGATATCAGGATATGAAACGGATACTAGACACACAAACAAAGTGATTTTTGTTACAACTGGTATCGTCAGGGAAATATGCTTATGCAAGGATAATAAACAGTTGGTAAATGTTGAATAACTTTAATGTTTCGTCCTGCAGTCCTGACAATCACTAGATATCACAAACTTTAGTGTACATATTATGCAATTTATGGTGAATGAACACAGAGCTCATTGTACAGAGAATGTTATTGTAACTATCATCTTTCTGCAAGAACTAACTCAGATGAGGCAGTATGCCGCACACAGTCTGTATTTAACAAAGAAATCAAGGACTTTGTCCACAGAAGGCAAACAAATGTTTTTGGTACAAAGTTCCTGCAAAGCTGTCTTATCTACAGCAAGATATAATAGCCAACAAATGTGCTTCTACCCAATCGTATAGTCTGATATGTCTCTATCTAGCAGGTCTGCTTACTATCGTTTGCTGTTTACTCAAATGCACAAACTTGTTTTTTTTATTGAGGACTATCCTAGCTTACATCACTGAAGCAAAGGATTTCTAATGAACTTTCCTGGTTATGGTTCAACACTGTCGCAGCACACTGCAGCACTCTCTAGATGCTGGTCATGACTCTGCTGAAGATCTCCAGGGTCCAGTTCAGAAACATTAGTTTCCTGGATGTAGGGGCAGCTCAGGCAGTAAAAAACAGCACTCACAGTGGCTGAGTTGTCCCTTGTCTCTTGCAATGTTCTTTGCTGCTCATCTGGCCCCTCTGCTGGCACTCAGCAACAGTTCTTTGGCAGGGGCTTCCCTCTGCCACTGCGTCCCAGGCCTCAGTCATGCAGCTCTACACTGTCTGTGATGCAACACACTCAGAGCTTGGGTTAACTCTTCTCTTCCTATTTCCTATCCCAGAGACACATGACCTGCCTGCCAATCAATGAATCAATCATGCAAAACAGCATTTTTCCTGTCACTTCCCTTACTAACCAGTAGGTGGCACCAAAAGATCACATTCATATAAACGATGCATTCATTATATTACTCCGTTTGGTTTTATTACTACATAATGATTCTTGTGGAATTAGTAAGACACAAATAACCACAAATTGCTCAGAACACTCTGCTATCTCTATACATAGTCAAAGCTTCTAAACAAATAAGACACAGTTGTATATTAGGGTTCTACTAAAAATAGTCATCACTCGGTGAGCAGGACTCACAGGCGTACACTATGAGAAGGCAGGGGAAGCAGGACTCATAGGTATTCTCTATTAATAGGTGGGAAAGCAGGACTCACAGGCTTTCTCTATGTGTCGTTGGGGGAAGCAGGACTCACATGCTTTCTATATAAGTGGGTGGTGGAAGCAGGAATCACAGGCTTTCTCTATAAGTGGGTGGTGGAAGCAGCACTCACAGGCTTTCTCTATGTGTGGGTGGTGGAAGCAGGACTCACAGGCTTTCTCTATGAGTGGGTGGAGGAAGCAGGACTCAGACTTTCTCTATGAGTAGGTGGAAGCAGGACTCACAGGCTTTCTCTATGAGTGGGGGAGGAAGCAGGACTCACAGGCTTTCTCTATAAGTGGATGGGGGAAGCAGGACTCACAGGCTTTCTCTATGAATGGGTGGAGGAAGCAAGACTCACAGGCTTTCTCTATGATTGGGTGAGGGAAGCAGGACTCACAGGCTTTCTCTATGAGTGGGTAGAGGAAGCAGGACTCAGACTTTCTCTGAGTAGGTAGAAGCAGGACTCACAGGCTTTCTCTATGAGTGGGGGAGGAAGCGGAACTCAGACTTTCTCTATGAGTAGGTAGAAGCAGGACTCACAGGCTTTCTCTATGAGTGGGGCAGGAAGCAGGACTCACAGGCTTTCTCTATAAGTGGATGGGGGAAGCAGGACTCACAGGCTTTCTCTATAAGTGGGTGGTGGAAGCAAGAGTCACAGGCTTTCTCTATAAGTGGGTGGAGGAAGCAGGACTCACAGGCCATCTCTATAAGTGGGTGGAGGAAGCAGGACTCACAGGCCATCTCTATAAGTGGGTGGTGGAAGCAGGACTCACAGGCTTTCTCTATAAGTTTGTGGTGGAAGCAGGACTCACAGGCTTTCTCTATGAATGTGTGGAGGAAGCAGGACTAACAGACTTCCTCAATGAGTGGGTGGTGGAAGCAGGTCTCACAGGCTTTCTCTATGAATAGATGGTGGAAGCAGGACTCACAGGCTTTTTGTATGAATCCTAGCAGCAGTTAAATAACTTTTACAGTAATATAAATTGCATCTTCACAGATCATTCTGATGCTATTAACGGAAATTGGGGTTGCTGGGCAGACTCAACTGCATGCGTCAATGGAGAAAAAAATCAGACTCGTCAGTGTAACAACCCGGCTCCGGCATCTAGTGGAGAACCCTGCCATGGGGATAGTGTCCGAACAGTTACTTGCTGATCAGAAGCCATCTTCTGTACTAATAAAGGGCTATCCATCAACTCCTATAATAATGACAGACGATGAAGACAGAATTCAGTCCAACCGAGCAATGTGTGAAGCCTCCACCAGGCGATAAGTGACCGGCGGAACAGTAATCATCATTCACTTGTAAAGAGTGTGAAATGCAGAAATAAAAAGTAATGAGATTGCCTCGTTGTAATTTGTAAGAATCCATTATCCTTACGATAGCAGCAGGATGTGCAATAACAGGAATGGTAAGATATAATACGGGTACAGAAGGTCTCTTACTGCAACTTATCATAAATGGTCTTGATGGTCATCTATGGACACCATGATCACATGATGCATTTTTACTATGGATGATTTCATGGGAACACAACAGATTCATTTATTTTGCTCTTCTGTATACATAGATCCCTTGTTGCATACCCCCGACAGATACTGCACAGGCATTGCATGTTGTATTATTATATCCCTTAGGGCTTAAACAGACGGGTTTATGCGCTAGTATGCTTGCCACGACGGAGCATGTAAGAGCATGCACCAGTGTTTTGGTTTTTTTTTGACTATTAAAATTTTGCGCTATTGCAAGCGAGTTTGAAAAACGAAAGCGTAGGTCCTGCTCTATCTTTTCTTGCATGTAGTATTAACGCGAGAGAATACCAATAGCGAATACAAAAACATTGAAATCAATGGTTTTGCTTCTTCCCATTGTGCAGCCGTAATTTTTCCTGAGCACTGTCCTCTGTTTCGGGGGGTGATTATATTAAACATCAGTAACTTCATAAAAGCAGCACTGGTATCGCTGTAAATATTGCAGGAATTGTACTTATCCCTACTAAATCCTGATTGGCTGCAAGGTAGGGTGACCAGCCTGACAAGAGCAACCCTACAAATGACCCTAATGTGGAGTCCCTAATCCAACTCTAATAGGTCTCCATTTTTGGGTCACTTGTGCGCTTGCTTCTGTTAGAGAGGTCACCCTGTCTTGCAACTGCAGGGTTTGATAGCCGATCAGGGCTTAATAGAGTTTCAGTGGAATGCATTAAGTTGGCCATGCAGGGTGGAATCTTTTCTGTCATGGCAGCTTAGGCAGGGGAGGAACATCAAAGTTGATTTGTAAATTGGTTTGCAGGTTGGCGGGGAGGCAGTAAGGCTCTGGACTCCCTAAGTGGTAGTTTAAAAGGGCGGTTTTCATCTGGGTACTGTCTACCAGCCAGTACTGGTGTATCTTGACGCCACCAGGAAGTACTGGTGGAGTCAAGTTTTACAGGGGGGTCACGCCCCCTGTAAGTGATTGGCTGCAGAGATGGATGGGATGCAGGTCCTGGCGGCCCACTAAGGAATAATGGGGAAAACATACTGCTTCCCCCGCTGCAGGCAGGCAGCCCTAGCTGCAAGGTCTTTCCATGCTGGCTGGCCAGAAGGCCTTCTAGCAAAAACATATCGCGGCCTCCGCACCACAGTGCCTTGAAGCTCCTTCTCGGGCGGCAGCCTGTTCACCGCACAGGAGGCGGGGGAATCAGCAGGGACACCACAGCGGCATGAGGCTGCTTCCCTGCTGGCCCTGCAGCACTAAGGCCACAGCAACGTCGGACACTGCCCGAAAGCTGGCGGCCACAGAGGTGTGCATTGGGCCACCGGAAAGGGCACTCACATCAGTTAGTTGCCATGCAGGTCCCCCGCTCCAGGCGCACATTGCCACATCGTAAAGGGGTTTCCCCACCTGCACCATCCCCCTCTGTGTTAAAGCAGGGAGTGCTAAGCATGGTGAAGCGGTTTTGCTAGCAGCGGCGGCGGCCCCCTTCCCCCAGCCATATGAGTTTTGTAGAACGCACTCAGCTGCATGGAGCACACTGCGGCAGGAAGCACCCCTCAGTGACACCCCACGGCGCTTCAGGCAGAAAAAGGGTTTTGCACCTTCTAGGACCTTCAGGTCTTGACTAGAGATGAGCGAGCACCAAAATGCTCGGGTGCTCGTTACTCGAGTCGAACTTTCAGTGATGCTCGAGAGTTCGTTTCGAGTAACGAACCCCATTGAAGTCAATGGGCGACTTGAGCATTTTTGTATATCGCCGATGCTCGCTTAGGTTTTCATTTGTGAAAACCTGGGAAATTCAAGAAAGTGATGGGAACAACACAGAAACGGATAGGGCAGGCGAGGGGCTACATGTTGGGCTGCATCTCAAGTTCCCAGGTCCCACTATTAAGCCACAATAGTGGCAAGACTGAGACACCCTCCCCCCCCCCCCCCCCGCACTGTCAGCGCAAAGATCGTTCTCCTCTGCCACAGCTGTAACAGCTGTGGCAGAGAAGAACGATGTTAGCCCATTGAATTCAATGGAGCCGGCTGTATTGCCGGCTCCATTGAATTCAATGGGCTAACATCGTTCTGCCGGGACAAGGTGAGTATATATATATATTTTTTTTATTTTTACACATTTCTGGATGAATTGCAGGGAAGGGCTTATATATTTAAGCCCTTCCCGACAATTCATCCCGCGATCGCCGGCAGCCCATTGCTTTCTATGGAGCCGGCTGTATTGCCGGCTCCATTGAATTCAATGGTCAGTGCTCGCTTAATCGAGACAAGTACCGCGTGGTGCTCGTCTCGAGTAACGAGCATCTCGAGCACCCTAATACTCGAACGAGAATCAAGCTCGGACGAGTATGCTCGCTCATCTCTAGTCTTGACCCAATCAGCAGCTAGGGGTGTGACAGGGGCGTTCCTCCATGGAACTCCTGTCAAACCCCCAGCTTCCGGTGCCGTCAAGTTACACCAGTACCCTGCCAGCCATAGGGCCATTGGTGGTTCAGTGATGACAACAAGGACAGGATTTTGTCTCTGCTGTCATTATCACCGAGACAGTACATACACAAGTGCTTATCTTCCACTGTGCAGACTGCAGGACCACTGAACGACCAACGAACCCTGGGTGATCTGGGAGAAAAGTCCTCTACAGGGAAGCCCTCCTTTTTGGGGAACCTGAGACATTTTGGTGCGGTAGACATGTAACATCTGCAGCAAATACAAGATTGGTACATGTCAGGTTACACCAAATTTATTGATTGGCTGTGCCATCACATATCCACGTACTACACACCACGGCTCCACCAATGGAACTGTGCCATCACATATCCACGTACTACACACCACGGCTCCACCAATGGAACAAGATGCAGTGGGTACTGGCGTTACAAAAATAAAACTCAGCTTCAGAATTAAGTAATTTCCGTTTCTCTTTCTTAGTTATTTGCAGACTGCTGACGAGGATTTTGTGAAGGTCGGAAAACCCCTTTGAATTTCTCATGTATGTAAATTTCAATCTGTGGAAGGGAAATAATAGAGGAGATTTACAGCACACAACCAATGTTTTCCATACCAGTCTAAGTAAAGACAGCACTGGAGTGTGACAAATGTATTAGGTGTGCAAGTCATGCTGGAAATAAGGAAGATGGAACAATACCTCTGCAGCGCCACCTATTGGATGGCAGCATTCCTGCAAATCAATGTCCAACCCTTTATATAGGTCTTTAGAACAATAACTGGGAATTGAAAACCAATAATTCATACACAGACAGCTGTTTTGGGGTGTTTACCCCTCATCAGTGTGTAGTAGGATTCTGGCTTGGCTAGTGAGAGATCTATGAATGTGAATTGGGAGGGGGTATCATCACTCCTTAAGGAGAGCGCCTAGAAGGTGAGTGAGGAGACTTATAAGGCCATGGGAAATATATGCAAATAAGGAAGATAGAACAATACCTCTGCAGCGCCACCTGTATAAAGGGTTGGACATTGATTTGCGGGAATGCTGCCATCCAATAGGTGGCGCTGCAGAGGTATTGTTCCATCTCCCTTATTTGCATATATTTCCCTAGAGGAGCATGCATGGCCTTATAAGTCTCCTCACTCACCTTCCAAGTGCTCTCCTTAAAGAGTGATGATACCCCTCCTGACTCAAGGGAAAGGGAAGCGGACTATTTATTTGCCAACTCATTCCGCAGCGCTTTTCAGGTAATTTTTTTTGTTTGCTTTTTTATTACTTCCCCAGCAAGCTGGGTACTTATCTTACTGATCTCAGAAGAATGGAAGGCTGAGTCAACCTTGAGCCGGCTACCTTAACCATATGGTGATTGAACCTGCAACCTTCAGTTGGACTTAACATTCTGCGCCACACGAGGCCCTCAGGCCATGCTGGACACACATTTCCTAAATTCTCTGTATGAGGGTGGCCATATTGGAGGCACACACTTTCTTTATGTATTATCTGTATAGGGGGCTGCCATATTAGAAATGTGCACTTCCTTTCTGTATAGGGGTGGCCATATTGGAGGCACACACTTCCTTCATATACAGTCTGTATACGGGTGGCCATATTGGAAGCCCACTGTTCCTTCCTATATTGTCTGCATAGGGGTGGCCATATTGGAGACACACATTTCCTTCCTGTATTGTCTGTACAGGGACGGCCATATTGGAGACACCTCCTTACTTTATTGTCTATCTAGGGGTGGCCATATTGTAGCAACACACTTCCTTCCTGTATTGTTTGTATAGGGGTGGTCATATTGGAAACACTTCCTTCCTGTATTGTCTGAATAGGAGTGGCCATATTGGAGACACCTTCTTTCTTTATTGTCTGTATAGGGTCGGCCATATTGGAGGCACACATTCCTGTATTGTCTGTATCAACAGCACAGAATAGTTTGTGCTTTATAGGTGCTGCAATGAATAAGAGTCAATGGAAAGAGAAATGTCATAGGTTAGTTTCCAGAAAGTGATGGAATACAACCCCTCCTTCATGACTGGGGACACCAACTTACCGAAGCTGCTCACTTATCTAAAACAAAAACATGTCTGAAACTTCTTGCTATATAAATGTGGGGTAGGCCACAGCTTTATTAACTTAACATATGATAAACACATTATTAATAACTTTTAATATCAAAACCCTATCCATGCTGTACGAAGGTTAACTTTATGAGTCCGCAAACCGTCCCCGAGGGCATTCGTAAGCCCCGGTCCTCCGGCTTGCAAACCTTCCTCTCCTATCCCTATCCAGCATGGACTAATTCTGGGCCACACGGGATATGCCATACCGCTGCGGCTCATTCCGTCCCACCCCACCAACCCTAGCTAAGGCTGCCCCTACGCCATCCTGCAAGCCTGATAAAATGTATCTAACCCTAACTCATAGAGGTGGACCCCGTCCTCCCTCAATGCCCCTTTTTCTTTGTCCTCTAACTCCCAGTGTCAAACCGCCAAACCTCCGATAGAGTGAACGAACTGCGACATTTTCATGTTGACCAACCTCCTCACTCTATTGCCCCCAAATCTCTGGCTCCTCTCCAGTTTCTTCTCGCTACTATGTCCGACCATACAATTATCACTCCTAGAAAACAATCATGGAAACGCAAAATGTCCTGCTTCATAATAGCCAAAAGATCACGAGTCTTTATCTTACCCAGGTCGTTCCCCCCTCGCGTGAACGACCAACACCACTCTCCGGGGGGTACGCCTGCTTATGTCTATTACCAGTTTCAGCATGTCGGGCCACTGTAATCCCCGTACTCCGTGCCAGGTTACAGATGTTTCGGTTAGGCCCAAGTTCTCTCCTAATGGCCGCACTGCTGCCCTCTTTTGTGCACCATAAATGTAAGAATGGCCCATGATGTACACCTTCCCCGGCTCCACGGCTGAGAAAAACAAAAGGAATACACAGGAAAAAACCCGTTCTCAAAATAGCGGAAACATTGCCCTGCCGGTAGAAAAACTAGCGGACATCACCAACCATCAGATCCAGTCTCACATAAGATTTATATGCTAGAGATTTCCACCTGCTCAGTCTTTTCAAACCTTCTTCGCTCATGCCACCCGCGTCTGCCGAGGTGGCCGCACCGATTCTAAACGAGTGCGTCCCAAACTTCGATGGATCAAAACCCGCTGACCGCAAAGCGAACCGTAGCACCGTGAAAATTGAAAGCGGTTAAGGGGAAGACCCGAAGAGTGAACCAAAATTGCTCACCGTGGGCCCTGGTGGCCCTGCTTTTTTTTTTTTTTTTAGTAACTGGGACAATCTCCCCGATCCTTAAAGCCGCAAAAAACGCGAGCAAAAACGCCGTCCTGAACAATAAGGTTTCCGAACCGTTAATGCAGATGATCTCTAAACTGTCCAACAATTTACACAATACCGGATGTTATAGGACGGCGGGCATCAACCCGGCCCTTGTCCTTCTTCCAACCATGCCCGATTTGACGAAAGACGAACTCTTTGGTAACAACTTCAAAACCATGTAATTTCAATAAAAAACGCCACACCTGACAGGTGTTTTTTTTGCTGCATCAACCGACAACCGTTTATCCGACGCTGCCACCGATGTCTCCACTAGCTTCAGCAGCTCTCTTCTGCCAGACTCCATAAGGAAAGCGGGCAGCGTATCCCCTCGGCCTCCGCCTGTGGGTGCCGCTCCCTGAACCGCTCCATTTTCAAACGAGAGAGTGCGTCAGCTGCTTGATTTTTATAACCCGGAACATGCTTCGCCCGTAAATAAATGTTCCGTTGTAGACAACTTAAAAGTGCCAATACCGGCGGGGAAGCCGAAGACTTCGTATTGATGGTTTGGAGAACCGACAAGTTATCGGACCAAAAACTGATCTTATGATCCTGGAGTTCCTCTCCCCATAACTCCAAAGCCACCACCAGTGGGAAAAAACTCCAACAACGTGATGTTTTTGTTCCATTGTCTCTCAATCCAGGATACTGACCAGGGTCCCCTGCACCAGTGGTTCCGGAAAATGACCCCGAAAACCACCCGAGCCCGCTGCATCAGCGAACAAACAGAGCTCAGAACCCGACCACTCTTCCTTAGGGCACACCACTTGCCTGTTGAACGATTCCAAAATACACTCCATATATGCAAATCAGCTCTGATTCCTTGAGTGATCCTTACTAAATGGTGGGGCTCCTTTACTCCCACTGTCGCCAGTGATAACCTTCTCGAAAAAACACGACCCATGGGGATCACTTTGCGTGCAAAGTTTAACAAACCCATCAGGACCTGAACTTGTCGCAGCGTGGCCTTCTTGCAGCGCGCTACCTCTCTTATCGTCTGGCGCAAGCGGGCTACTTTGTCTAACGGTAACCTGAAAACCATTTTTCAGTGTCGATCTCGATCCCGAGAAATGTCAACCTGGTCACTGGACCCCATCATTTTTTCTTCAGACAACGGAACCCCGGCCTGCTGCATGAGCTTACAAAATGTGCATAACCAAAACCCGCAAACACCTGATGCTTCCGTTCCGATGAACAGGAAATCATCAAGGTAATGTGACACCGATGAAATGCCTGTTTTATACCTGAGCATCCAATCCAGGAAGGAGCTGAAAAGCGCAAAATAGTAACATGAAATGGAGCAACCCATCGGTAAACACATATCAAAGAAAAAAGAATTGGTTGTCCACTTTGCACCCCAGTAGGTGAATACACTCAGGGTGGACAGGCAACAACAGGAAAGCAGACTCAATATCAGCTTTTGCTAACTGAGCCCGTTTTCCCGCCATTCTAACTAGCAACACCGCGTGATCAAAAGAAGTGTAAACCACAGAGGCTTGTTCTTTTGAAATGCCATCATTTACCGACTCCCCTCTTGGGAAGGATAGCTGATATATCAGGCGGAACTTGCCGGCCTCCTTTTTGGGAACTAGCCCCAGTAGAGAGACCCGCAAATTAACGAATGGAGGCTCCTCGAAAGGGCCCGCCATACGGCCCAGCTCTACCTCTTTTAACACTTTCTCTTTACTAATTCTAAATTGTCGGTTGCCAATTTTAAATTTGCCCACAACGTGGAAGCTGGCTGAAACGAAAAAAGGAATGACAAAACCGACGGAAAAACCCTCTCTAAGAATTCTTGCCTCCTGCCTCCTGTCGTATTTGTCGAGCCACTGGAACAGGTATATGCTTTTCACCGGGGATCGGTGCTCCACTGGCACCACCCCCCGCGCCTGATGCTCTTTGCTTCCTGAAGCAATGTACCGCGGCATGTTGGCCCCCGCAGACAGAACACTCATGTCTAAACTTGCAGGAGGCGTGAAACCTGCAATGGCCCTTGTTGTAAAGCCAACAGGAGCCATTTGGTCTCGGAGAGGCCGCGGGGGGGGGGGGGGCTGTTGACTGCTCCCCGCGGCTCCCCCTTGAAAGGAGGGTCTTTGCGGACGCTGCGCCAAAATAAGCTGTATCCATACGTCAGTAGCTTTTGACGCCCAACTTATGTGGCTTACGCCCGATACCCGGCGTCTGAAATCTTCATCATACCGCTACCAGGCAGCGCGCAGTGTAATTTATATGCGCTAAATATGGTGTTAAGGTACACCATAAGCTCGGGACCTTTTTAGGCTGATGCTGGCATGTAATGTATGCCAACACCATGAACGCTTGCAGCCAATTACCAAAGTTTTCCATCCCGTGGTCCACCGATAGCAAGGACCAAAAAACCACATAAACACCTTTTCGCATTTTTTCCAATAACTCATCCGACAAACCGACCCCTAACGGGGCCACACCACAAAACAACGGGTCGGCGTATCTTAAACCCCTCTCAAGGGTCCGCCTCACCACCGGCTGTTGAGCATACAACATCTTTATGTATCGCAGGCGAGCTCAACAGCGATTTTAACACATTAACCAAATCACTTCTATCCGCCGTCTTAGCGGGATCCATCACATTTACCACATCACCACCGGCTGTTGAGCATCCCACCTCCTGCCCCGCAGGCGGGCCCACGCCCCCTGGGGATCCACAGGACTCTGAAAAAACACATCTTTTTGATCCACCTTGCTCAACAGCGATTTTAACACATTAACCAAATCACTTCCATCTGCCGCCTTAGCGGGATCCATCACATTTTTCCACGCATTTAAATAGTTAGACTCACCGGCTTGGCCGACCTCCGGCGATGCCAAGGGCGTGGTCCTTGCCGGCCTTCCTCCTGGGCTCCTGCCCCTGTCGGGCGAGGGCTGCCGAACACTCGCGTGCAGAGCCTCTCGAGCCCTCCTTCCTTGTTCTGTTCCAAGGTGGCCCAGCTCCGGCCGTTCTTGCGAAAAATCCCGCCCCGTGCGGCGTATTGAATCCCTGCTTGTATGAGTCGTTGGCGATAACTCTGGTTGGCGGTAGGCTTCCGTTTGATGCCTATGTACCTACGGACCGATGTACCTGTCGCCCTCATTCTCACTGCTTGCCCTAACCCTACCTCTACTGGCCTCAGAGACTAGCTTACCTTGCTCACTATCCCGCTTGCGCTGGTATCGCTCTCTCCTCGCTCTCTCCCTCTGCCTGCGCTTAGCGCCCTGACCCTGCCTATTGCTGCTGGCGCGGCTGACGTTACTATAAGACGACTCTCCCCCCGCCGGGGAGAGGGCCCGCACGAAACGCGGGTTAACATAGCAGCGCCTATGGGAGCTTTGGGCCCTAATGTCTGGCTGCTGCGAGTGGATGATCCTGCGCCCCCCTTGGTTGCTGTGCCCGCTATGGGGGGATATGTGGTAAAAGGCGGAAAGGGGGGGGCCGCTGATGACACGGACTGCTAGTACCCTGCGTGAAAAGGGGGTCGCTGGAGCAAAGGACCTGGGCTCTTACAGGGGTGCGGTCCGAAAACATGCTCCCGCTATCCTCCGTTATATACCCTCTACCCCTGTCGCTGCCATGCATGCTTGCTGATCTACAGCCGATGCTGCTTGATGTGCTAGTGGCCGTGCTATACTGTCCCCCCCCTTCTAAGCTGCGGCTATATCCTACAGAGCCCTGGCCCCTGGCCTCTTTCCTCGCCAGCTCTCTATTCCCCTCCCCCATCGCCTCTACCTGTAGCCGTTGGCTGGTGCCGCCGCCATCCTGGGTGTGTCTGGAGCCGTGCTGTCCGCTTCCCCTTGCTTCCCTCCTTCCTCTTTGTACATCCACAATGCTGGAAATGGCTGTCGTGCGCCCAGCCGCGCGCTGATCCGCCAAGCCAGAGCATGCCCTAGCAGCTGCTGTGCCTCTTCCTCTCTCCCGCGGACCACCGGCTGGTGGTGACCGCTCCTCAGCTGTCATGTGCCCGGGTGCGCGCTGATCTGCCGGGCCGGAGCATGCCCGTGATGCTGCCGTGCGTCCTCCTCCTTGCCGCGGACTACCGGTTGGTAGTGACTGCGCTTCGGCTGTCCTGCGCCTTGCCCTGCGCTGCTCAGCCGGACCGGAGCATGCCCGCAATGCTGCCGGATGTCCTCCTCCTTGCCGCGGACTACCGGTTGGTAGTGACCGCGTTTCGGCTGTCCTGCGCCCTGCCATGCGCTGCTCAGCCGGACCGGAGCATGCCCGCGATGCTGCTGGATGTCCTCCTTCTTGTCGCGGACTACCGGTTGGCGGTGACCGCACGTCCCCCGCGGGCGTTCCTCCCGCCGCGCGGTTTGAAGTTGCCGCCATTTTCCTCCCGGCGCGCTCTGCTCCCCGCAGCCTTTCGCCTCCCTGACTATTCTTCCGGCCGCCTCTCTTTGTGGCGGGACTCGGACTGAGTCTCGCCGGGGGATTCTTTCTTCTCCTCGGGCGGCCTCGCCCGGCATCCCCCTCTTGTACTGCTCCTCCCCTGGTTGCTGGCTCCCGTGCTGCCGGCTCCGTTGGCATCCCGGACTCCGATCCCGAGCTCCTCAAGCCACCCGGTGCCATCCTGCTGTACCGCTTGCTGGATCCTCTCCCGTAGGTCCTCCATCTTGGGGCTTCTCCTTTCCAACGGCGTGACCGCTCTTTCTCCTTCTTCCTGCTTGCCGCTCCTGACTCGCTCACTGCACCCTTTCTGTAAGCCTCTCCTGCTCTTCGGCTCCTCTTATTCCACAGTCTGTCTTCTTTGCTTTCTTTCGCCTTATTTGCACTGTAGGTCTTCTCCGCTCCAGATCTCTCCTTTTTCTCCTCGTGTCGTCTTCTCTAGTCTTCTTCCACTCCCCTCCCTCTTCACTTCCTGTCCTAGACTCCTCCCACCCTGCTACGTTCGCTTTTTAACCCTTTCTATCCCAGTCCCCAGTCATATGCCGTTTCCTTATCTCTTCCACTGCATGCTAAGCCATGTAATTGTGTAGGGCTGGTGGATTACCATGGCAACCAGACACCAGATAATGGTGTCCTGGTTTACCATGACCTGTGTTTGCTATGAAAAACAATAATGCATTGAAGTACAGAAGTACTGCAATATACTATGTGATCATGGCATCACAAATTCATGTATATCTGGACCTTAGTAAAGCATTTGACAAAGTATCTCATACCATACTTATTAAAAAAATGACCAAACATGGGATTGACAAGGCAACTGTTAGGTGGATTCACAACTGGCTGAGTGATCGTACTCAAAGAGTGGTCATAAATGGCTGCAAATCCAAGAGGAAGAATGTATCAAGTGGGGTACCACAAGGCTCTGTCCTAGGCCCAGTGATGTTCAACATTTTTATAAATGATCTGGAGGAGGGAATTGATGGGAAACTAATCAAATTTGCCAACGACACAAAGCTAGGAGGGATAGCTAACACTAAGGAAAAGAGGATTCAAAAAGATGTAGAAAAGCTTGCACAGTGGTCGGCGTCTAACAGAATGGTATTTAACAAGCAGAAATGTAAAGTCCTACATCCGGGCAAGAAAAATGCAGAAAGCACATACAGAATGGGAGGAATTGGGCTAAGCAGCAGCACATGTGAAATAGACTTGGGTATACTAATAGATCATAGACTGAACATGAGCCAACAATGTGATGCAGCAACCAAAAAGGAAAACACAATTCTTGGATGTATTAAGAGAACCATAGAGTCTAGATCACGTGAGGTCATTATCCCCCTCTACTCTTCCTTAGTCAGACCTCATCTGGAATATTGTGTCCAGTTCTGGGCAGTGCACTTTAAAAAAGACATAGACAAACTGGAGCAAGTTCAGAGAAGAGTAACCAAGATGGTGAGCAGTCTGCAAATCATGTCCCATGAAGAATGGTTAAAGGATCTGGGAATGTTTAGCTTGCAAAAAAGAAGGCTGAGAGGAGACTTAATAGCTGTCTACAAATATCTGCAGGGCTGTCACAGTGCAGAGGGATCAGCTCTATTCTCATCTGCACAAGGAACGGCAAGAAGCAATGGGATGAAACTGAAAGGGAGGAGACACAGATTAGATATTAGACAGTGCGGGTGATCAATGAGTGGAACAGGTTACCACGGGAGGTGGTGAGTTCTCCTTCAATGTAAGTGTTCAAACAAATGCTGGACAAACATCTGTCTAGGATGATTTAGTGATCCTGCACTGAGCAGGGGGCGGACCTGATGACCCTGGAGGTTCCTTCCAACTCTACCATTCTATAATTCTATAAGTTCCCTGCAGGGATATAAAAAATGTTTTTTAAAAAAACCCACTATTTTTTGCACAATTTTTTCTCTTCGTTTAAAAAATTAAATAAAAAATCCTACATGTTTTGTATCGTAGCATTTGTACAATAAAGTGGAACAAACTTTTTTCCCTGCACAGCACACACTATGAAAGCAAGCAAAAAGCTGAGCCAATGCTTTTTGTGTTCATACCTTCCAAAAAAAAGAAAAAAAGTGATCAAAAAAGCCATATACGTACCCTAAAATGGTGCCAATAAAACTACAGCTCATCACGCAAAAAACAAGCCCTCACAGTGCTCCGTCCATGGAAAAGTAAGAACTTTATGAGAATTTTAATGCAACAATTAGAGATGAGCGAGCGTACTCGGAAAAGCAGTACTCGCTCGAGTAATTTGCTTTATCCGAGTATCGCTGTGCTCGTCCCTGAAGATACGGGTGTCGGCACGGAGCGGGGAGCTGCAGGGGAGAGCGGGGAGGAACGGAGGGGAGATCTTTCTCTCCCGCCCGCTCTCCCCTGCTCCCCGCTGCGACTCACCTGTCAGCCGCAGTGGCACCCGAATCTTCAAGGACGAGCACAGCGATACTCGGATAAAGCAAATTACTCGAGGGAGTAGTGCTTTTCCGAGTACGCTCGCTCATCTCTAGCAACGATCCAATAAAAAAAATATTTTCCAAAAATGAGAATTCTTGTGGTGCCAATATCGAAAAACCTAAAAAAAATCATTTTGGTATAGTTGTAATCGTACCAACCCGCAGAAAAATGTACTAAGTCATGTATGCTGCATGATTAACGCTATAAAAATATCCCCCAAAAACAGCAGAATTTATCTTTTTTCTCCGTGCCCTCTAAAAAATTAACTAGAAAAAAAAAATTGAAAAATAAAGTTTTTCTTTATAAAAAATAACGGATATTGAGAGTTTTTTTTTAAAAAGAGCCCTTAACTGTATTCAGAATTTAAAAAAAACTCCCACATAGTCACCCTGTCTCCAAGAAAAAATGGACTAAAAAGTGATTAAAAAGTCATAAGTACTCCAATAGAAACTACAGGAGGTTCTGCAAAAAGACGAGCCCTATCACAACATCGGCAGGAGATAAAAAAGTTACGGCTGTCAGAATATATATATATATATATATTGTGAGGGATTAGCGTTTAGGATCGGTAGCAACCTGGGCATAAGCAGTCAGAGACAGTGACACTTGCGATAAAGTCTTTAGTCCAGGCTTTGCCTGGGTTTATTTCCAAGCAAACAAAGCCAAAATACAGGCCTTCACATCAGGCAAACATAACGTAAATCCTGCTCGTCTGAGCACTTACTATACATGGAGCGTCCCTGTCTACACACTGGTAACACAAATGGCTCCTGCACACAGCCAGCCAGGACTTTCAGACCTGCAGAGGTCTCAGCTCTCCCCTAGGCCCTGTAGGCCCAGGCTTTATATGGCCTGGTACCAGCCTCACCTGGTACGTGGGAGTGACCATCCCACCCTTCACTTTGGTCACTCCAGGAAAAGCTGGCCCGGATTATGCGGCTTGGAGCCACCTACTTGCTACAACGTGTTAGTAGCTTAATGCTACTAACACTATACTGCCGGCTTCCTCCACCGAGCCCAGGCTGCTCGGTGGCACGTATCTGCCCAAGCGCTCCCCAAAGCAACATAGGAGAGCATCCTAGGCGAAATATACCTGCCCTCCAGCACCTTGCCGGTCACCGTCTCACTATATATATATATATATATATATATATATATATATATATATATATATATATACACATATATACACACACACACACAAGTATGTTTTAAATTATTTTCTAATTAAAAAGTTGTACAGCCAAAAAAACTATAAATTTAGTATCATAGTAATCATACTGACTAGAGATGAGTGAACGTGCTCGTTTAGGGCTATTACTCGAATGAGCGTCGCTTTTTCCGAGTAACTGCCTACTCGGGCGAAAAGATTCAAGGGGCGCCAGGGGGCGGGAGGCGGTGGGGTGGAGCGGGGGGTAGCAGGGGGGAACAGGGGGGAGCTCTCTCTCTTTCCCCCCGACTCCCCACCACAACCCTCCGCTCACCCCCCCCCCGAATGTTTTCGCCCGATTAGGCAGTTACTCGAAAAAAGCGATGCTCAATCGAGTAATTGCTCTAAACGAGCACGTTCGCTCATCTCTAGTACTGACCCACAGAATAAAGTTAGCATGCTATTTTTATCACTGTTTGTATGCAGTAAAAACAAGACCCCCTGCAAAGATCGTGAATTTGCATTTTTTTATCCACACCAGTACATTTTATGGTACATTAACTAGAACCATTGACAAATTAAATCTTCCCATAAAAATCAAGCCTTTAGACATCTAAGGTCAAGGAAAAATAAAAGTTATGATCTCTTTAAAAGTGGGGAGGAAGAAACAAAAATGAAAAAACTTTTTTAAAATTAAGGACCACGTCCAGGGGCGTAACTAAAGGCTAATGGGCCCGGGTGCAAAAGTTTATCTTGGGTCCCCCCAACTTCTCTTAACCCCTCAACACAAAGGCGTAACTTAAAGCAACTGGGCTCCAATGCAAAACCTGTAACAGGGCCCCCAACTATAATGCTTTATTCATAGTACTGGGCTCCCTATATGGAGACAAGAGGCCTTATGGGCCCCCTAAGGCTCCTGGGCCCGGGTGCAACCGCATCCCCTATAGTTACGTCAGTGGCCGCGTCCTCTCCTACTAGAGCGTGTCTGAGCAATCAGTTATATTTAGAGATAAGCGAACACCAAAATGCTCGGGTGCTCGTTGCTCAAGTTGAGCTTTCAGCGATGCTTGAGGGTTCATTTCAAGTAACGAACCCCATTGAAGTCAATTTGGCATTTTGGTATATCACCGATGCTCACTAAGGTTTTCATTTGTGCAAATCTTCAAAACCTACGAAAGTGATGAAAACAACACAGAAACGGATAGGGCAGGCGAGGGGCTACATGCTGGGCTGCATCTCAGGTTCCCAGGTCCCACTATTAAGCCACAATAGCGGCAAGAGTGCCCCCCCCCCTCCCCCAACAATTTTTACTTCAGACAAACACTCATTAGCAAGGCATATCTTAGCTAAGCACCACACTACCTCCAACCAAGCACAATCACTGCCTGTGGGACACACCACTGCCTCTTCTCCTGGGTTACATGCTGCCCGACCCCCCGCACGACCCTGCGTCCGCAGCGCACACAAAAGTGCCCCTGTGCAGCCTTCAGCTGCCCTCATGCCACACGCTTGCCTCATAGCCACACCCTCATGTCTATTTATAAGTGCGGCTGCCATGTGGAGGAACCGGAGGCATACACTGCAGAGAGTTGGCAGGGCCAGGCAGCGACCCTCTTCGAAAGAGGGGGGGGTGGCGATAGCTCACAATGCTGTTGAGAATTGATAATAGATTGACGTTCGATCTTCATTCCAATCCTTTGCCACCTCCATCAGGAGCTGCAAACGTGGGCATAAAGGGGACTCCGCTGCCAGCCCAGCACTTCTACACATCTCCACAATGCAGCAATACTCTGTGTGGGAAGTATGTGAGTGGGCCCTGGGTCTGCCTCGGTCCCAGCAAACACCTTGTGTGGCCCAAGGTGCCGCGAGTGACATAGCAATGGGGACTCCATGTGTCCACACACTACTCATTCTGTTTGGGTGTCGGATACCTCATTGACAACACAAGGGGTAAACCATCTGCACTCTGCATCCTACCCTAGTCTGTCAGTGTTTTGGGGACAGACAGGTATAACTCCGCTATGGCAAGTCTGTGTGCACCCACAGCATGGGTGGCTAGCAGGAACACACAGGCGGTACATAAAGAAATCCCATTGCAGTGCCCCGGATAGCTGAGGTTACGTGAGAGGAAATACATGTTAGCCGTGGCCCACACGCCATGCCCTAGTCAGTCTGCTTTTTTGGGGGGGCCAGATGGGAAGACTTAGTGCACCCATAGTATACACAGACCCCTGTAATATTCCTGTAGCAAAGGTATAAGCTGACCCCAGTAACATTTGTGTTGCAGAACTCTAGGGAGACCCCATTAACATTTCTGTAGTAACAGTATAGACAGACCCCAGTAACATTTCATTAGCAGAAGTATAGGCAGACCCCTGTAACATTTGTGTAGCAGCAGTATATGCAGACCCCCTGTAACATTTACGTGGCAGAAGTATAGGCAGACCCCAGTTACATTCTTGTAGCAGAAGTATAGGTAGACTCCTGTAACATTTAAGTGGCAGCAGTACAGGCAGACCCCTGTAACATTTATGTGGCAGAAGTATAGGCAGACCCCAGTAACAGTTATGTAGCAGTAGTATAGGCAGACCCCTGTAACATTTCTGTAGCAGCAGTATAAGCAGACCCCTATATCATTTATGTAGCAGAAGCATAGGCAGACCCCTGTAACATGTCTGTAGTAGAAGTATAGGCAGACCCCAGTAACATTTCTGTTGCAGCAGTATAAGCAGAACCCTGAAACATTTTTACAGCAGCAGTATTATAAGAAGACCCCTGTAACATTTAAGTAGCAGAAGCATAGGCAGACCCCTGTAACATTAATGTGGCAGCAGTATTAGCAGACCCCAGTAACATCCTTGTGGCAGCAGTATTGCCAAACCCCAGTAAAATTAATGGTGCCGCAGTATAGGCAGACCCCAGTAACATTCTTGTGGAAGCAGTATAGGAAGACCCCTGTAAGATTTACGTTGCAAAAGTATAGGGAGACCTGTAACATTGAAGTGGCAGCAGTATAGGCAGACCCCTGTAACATGTAAGTGGCAGCAGTATAGGCAGACCCCTGTAACTTTCTTGTAGCAGAAGTATAGGCAGGGAGGCAGGCCCCAGTAAAATTTCTGTAGTAATAGTATAGTATAGTTTCCCTCTGAAACATTGGGATACCATGAGCGTAGGCGAAGGCCGGAAAAATTTGTTGGATAAGAGTGTAGGCGTGGGCCCCAAAAATAGTGTACCAAGAGTACAAGTGTACCTCTGAAAAATTTATCAACCGAGAGGGCAGGTGAAACCCATAAACATTTTTTTAAAGAAAAAAGCTCACTGTTGCTTAATTTGTAACAGAGCCTGGAGGCAGCCCTGTTGAAAAAATTGGTTCATGTTACAGTCTCAATACTTTTGAAGCTTTGAAAAATTGTTAAAAAAATTGGTAGATGTAGATGAGCCTTTTGGGCCGCAGAAAAATTGGCCGTTCAGCGCGATGACATGTTGTTTCTGGAGAAGGAGTAGCAGGAGGAGGACTAATGTCAGAGACAGAATGACAAAGACAAAATGCCCGTTTTCCCGGTGATAGAGAAGAGTGCTTTTATCTGCGGTTGCAGCGAAAAGATTCTTTAGGCTCCGCTGCTCTCTGCCGGTGGAGAAGAGAAGTCTGGGGAAATCCAGGCTTTGTTCATCTTTATAAGTGTAAGCATGTCGGCACTGTCAGTTGACAGGTGGGTACGCTTGTCCGTGATGATTCCCCCAGCTGCACTAAACACCCTCTCTGACAAGACGCTAGCGACAGGGCAAGCAAGCACCTCCAGGGCATACAGCGCAAGTTCGTGCCACATGTCCAGCTTTGACACCCAATAGTTGTATGGAGCTGAGGCATCACGGAGGACGGTGGTACGATTGGCTACGTACTCCCTCACCATCTTTTTACGGTGCTCCCTCCGACTCAGCCTTGACTGGGGAGTGGTGACGCAGTCTTGCTGGGGAGCCAGAAAGCTGGCAAAGGCCTTGGAGAGTGTTCCCCTGCCTGCGCTGAACATGCTGCCTGATCTCCGCGCCTCCCCTGCTACTTGGCCCTCTGAACTGCGCCTTCTGCCGCTAGCGCTGTCAGATGGGAAGTTTAACATGTCCACCAGGGCCCTGTGGTATTGCATCACTCTCGAACCCCTTTCCTCTTCGGGAATGAGAGTGGAAAGGTTCTCCTTATATCAGGGGTCGAGAAGAGTGTACACCCAGTAATCCATAGTGGCCAGAATGCGTCTAACGCGAGGGTCACGAGAAAGGCAGCCTAACATGAAGTCAGCCATGTGTGCCAGGTTACCAGTACGCAACACATCACTGTCCTCACTAGGAAGATCACTTTCCTCCTCCTCCTCGTCCACAGGCCATACACGCTGAACAAATGGGAGGCAAGCAGCATGGGTACCCTCTGCAGTGGGTCCAGCTGTCTCTTCCCCTCCTCCTTCTGCTCCTCCCCCTCCTCCTCCAAAACGCGCTGAGATATAGACATGAGAATGCTCTGACTATCAAGCGACATACTCTCTTCCCCCGTCTCCTCTTCCGACCGCAAAGCGTCAGCCTTTATGCTTTGCAGCAAACTTCTCAGCAGACGTAGCAGAGGAATGGTGACGTTAATGATTGCAGCATCGCTGCTCACCATCTGGGTAGACTCCTCAAAGTTTCCGAGGACCTGGCAGATGTCTGCCATCCCGGCCCACTCTTCTGTAAAGAATTAGGGAGGCTGACTCCCACTACACCGCCCATGTTGGAGTTGGTATTCCACTATTGCTCTACGCTGCTCATACAGCCTGGCCAACATGTGGAGTGTAGAATTCCACCGTGTGGGCATGTCACACAGCAGCCGGTGCTCTGGCAGATTAAACTGATGTTGCCGAGTCCTCAGGGTGGCAGCGTCCGTAGTGGACTTGTGGAAAGTTGCGCATACACGGCGCACCTTGCCGAGCAGGTCTGACAAGTGCGGGTAGTTTTTCAGAAAACGCTGAACCACCATATTGAAGACGTGGGCCAGGCATGGCACGTGTGTGAGGCTGCCGAGCTGCAGAGCCACCACCAGGTTATGGCCGTTGTCACACACGACCATGCCCGGTTGCAGGCTCAGCGCCGAAAGCCAGAGGTCAGTCTGCTCAGTCAGACCCTGCAACAGCTCGGGGGCCGTGTGCCTCTTGTCACCTAGGATGTGTAGTTTCAGCATGGCCTGCTGACGCTTGCCCACCGCTGTGCTGCCGCGCCACACCGACTGCTGGCGACGTGCTGCTCACATTTCTTAATTGAGAGGTAGAGGTTGCATAGGAGGAGGAGGAGGGGGAGGGTTTAGAGGAGGTGGCATAGACCGCCGCAGATACCAGAACCGAGGAAGGACCCGCTATTCTGGGTGTGGGTAGGACGTGTGCGGTCCCAGGCTCTGACTCGGTCCCAGGCTCCACCAAATTCACCCAACGTGCCGTCAGGGAGATATAGTGGCTCTGCCCCCCAGTACATGTCCACGTATCCGTGGTTAAGTTGACCTTCCGAGTAACCGCGTTGGTGAGGGCACGATTGATGTTGCGGGAGATGTGCTGGTGTAGGGCTGGGACGGCACACAGGGAAAAATAGTGGCGACTGGGGACCGAGTAGCGTGGGACCACCGCCATCATGTTTTTGAAAGCCTCCGTTTCTACAAGCCTGTACGGCAGCATCTCCAGGCTGATCAATTTGGCAATGTGCACGTTTAATGCTTGAGCGTGCGGGCACGTGGCGGCGTATTTGCGCTTGCGCTAGCGACAGCTGTACGCTGCGCTGAGAAACATTGCTAGATGGGGCCGAGGACAGCGAAGGTGAGGGTGTGGGTGCAGGCCAGGAGGCGTTCATGCCTGTGTCCTGAGAGGGGTGTTGGATCTGAGTGGCAGGTTGGGGCACAGGGGGAGAGGCAGTGGTGCGACCCGGAGGCGGTGAACGGCCTTCGTCCCACCTTGTGGGGTGCTTGGCCATCATATGTCTGCGCATGCTGGTGGTGGTGAAGCTGGTAGTGGTGGCTCCCCGGCTGACCTTGACGCGACACAGGTTGCACACCACTTTGAAGACCTAAGCCTCTGCAGGGTGGCTTGGCGCGAGGGGGTGCTTTGGGAAACAGTTGGGGGAGTCTTCGCTCTGGCCCTGCCTCTACCCCGGCCACCCCACTGCCTCTTCCAACCTGTCCTGCTGCTGCACTAGCCTCTCCCTCCGAAGACCGGTCCTCAGTTGGCTTAGCGAACCAGGTGGGGTCGGTCACCTCATCGTCCAGCGGCTCTTTTTCCAAATCCTCTGTGCACTCCTCCCTCGGACTTACTGCCCTTACTACTACCTCCAGATAGACAACTGTGTCTCATCATCATCGACCTCCTCACCCACTGAAGGCTCTTGTGACAGTTGCCGGAAGTCCCCAGCCTCATTACCCGGACCCTAGGAGCTTTCCAAAGGTTGGGCATCGGTCACGACAAACTCCTCAGGTGGGAGAGGAACCATTTTTTCCCACTCATGGCAGGGGCCCGAGAACAGTTCCTGGGAGTCTGCCTGCTCATCAGAATGTGTTATTTTCATGGAGTGAGGAGGCTGGGAGGAAGGAGGAGCAGCAGCCAGAGGATTCAGAGTTGCAGCAGTGGACTGCGTAGAAGACTGGGTGGTCGATACATTGCTGGATGCATTTTCTGCTATCCACGACAGGACCTGCTCACACTGCTCATTTTGTAATAAAGGTCTACTACGTGGATCCATAAATTGTGATATGAAGCTGGGGACCCAAGAAACTTTCTTCTCTCCTAATCCCGCATCAGCCGGCTGCGATTTACCTGGACCAGGAACTTGGCCTGTGCCCACACCCTCACTTGGACCACCGCGTCCTCGGCCACGTCCTCTAGGACCCTACCCCTCAGCATGGTGTATTTCGAATACAGCAGACACAGGGCGTTGTAAAAAATTAGGCAATTATTTGCCTGCACTTGGAGGCTGACAGCGATTATGTTACGCACACTGTAGGCCGAAAAAATTATATGCTAGGCTGCAGAAAGGCCTAGCTGGCTAATAGTGAGCCACTACAACTCCTAGCAGCCATGCAGTAAACTGCACACGCTCACAGGTAGCCCTAAGGAGGATTTTCTTTTCAGATGTTTTTGAAAAAACCAGGAGCCTAGATAGCATGTATATGTCTTTCCCTCAATCAGCGGCTGTAGCCGTACGCTGTGCGTGAAGTTGACGGGACGCACAGAGCGGTGTAAAAAATTAGGCTATTATTTACCTGCACTTGGAGGCTGACAGCGGTTATGTTACGCACACTGTAGGCCAAAAAAATTATACACTAGGCTGCTGAAAGGCCTAGCTGGCTAATAGTGAGCCACTACAACTCCTAGCAGCCACGCAGTAAACTGCACATGCGCACAGGTAGCCCTAAGCAGGAGCTTTTTTGGGGTACTTGTTGACAGGATTCTACACTAGCACTGTCCCTGCCTGACCAGTACTGCCCTTATACTCTGTATAATTGGCTGCAGACTAAGAACACAATAGTTTGCAGAGCCCAAGATGAAAAAAAAAAGCAAAACTGCTCCCAGCTGTCACAACAGTAATGCACACGATCACAGGTAGCCCTAAGAAGGACCGTTGGGGTACTTGTTGGCAGGATTCTACACTACCACTGTCCCTGCCTGACCAGTACTGCCCCTGTACTCTGTATAATTGACTGCAGACTGAGAACGCTATAGCTGTAATAGCCTGCAGAGCCCGAGATGAAAAATAAATTGGGGGCGCAAAACTGCTCCCAGCCAGCCACAACAGTAATGCACACGGTCAGATGTGGCCCTAAGGGCGCCCACCCACTGGCGTTTGCGATTTTCGTGCGTTTTCCGTGCGTTTTTTGCGCGTTTTCTGTGCGTTTTTTGCGGCTTTTTCGCGCCTTTTCCGTTAATTTCCATTGACATTCATGGGTGCATTAAGAGAAAAATAAGGACACATATGCAACTGACAGTTCCTATGTTAAAAATTGCAACGGACTGAAAAAAAAAACGCAAGTGGACAGGAACACATTCAATTCTAATTGCTCTTGAGAAAAAACGCAAAACGCAAAGGAAAAAAAATCGCCAGTGGGTGGGCGCCCTAAGAAGGACCGTTGGGGTTCATGAAGACACTAACACTATGCCTGAATGAGCAACACCACCTTCCCTAATCTCTGCCAGCATGTGTCTGAGGCGAGCTGCGGGGGCGGGACTGCTTTAAATACTCGGCGGTCACTTGATATCGCCAGCCACTCACTGCAGGGGGGGTGGGATAGGGCTGGAACGTCACAGGAGGAAGCTGTAATGCCTTCCCTGCATGTCTATTGACCAGAAAATGGCGCAAAACATGCGGGGAAGGAAATGGAATTGACTCAAGTACTGCGTGGTGCTCGTCTCGAGTAACGAGCATCTCGAGTACCCTAATACTCGAACGAGCATCAAGCTCGGACGAGTACGTTCGCTCATCTCTAGTTATATTATGTCAGGTTCTATAAAAGTTCTACTAGTCCTTGCTTGACTTTTGGTTTTTGTCTTATGCCTGTGCACCCAGTTTTCCCATCTTCTTCTGCCCTAACCTTAGCTTCCTCTTTGACTGCAGTTTTCCTGATTGCTCCCTGCCCTGACCCTCCGCCTGCTTCTCCATTTTGCTTCTGCTTTATTACATCAACTACATCATCTCTGCCTCTGATCTCTCTGTGTCAGCTGCCACTGCATCGGCACTACTTCTGGTAAGACTACCTGCAGGTAAGACCAGATCCCTCAAAAAGGGGTTAAAAGGTGAAAACCAGATGCTGCTCTTAAGAGAAGCCCAAACCCAAATCAGTCAGTGGCGTAGCGGGTCCATGTCTGCTGCATGGCATTTATTGTATTGCAGAACATTACTGTATATACAGTATAAGTAGCCAAAGTAGAGGGAAATTACACAATGTTACCATTTTTATAGAAATGATGAAGTAATCTACCGTATAAGGGGCCGTGTATAAAATATGCACATGTAACAACCAGATAAGTCATCATTGTCCACTTTCCCCATAGTGTGGCAGGTACCGTCGGTGACTTCTCTAGCAGTATTATGTCCCTGCCGCACAAATATCTCATAAACAAGAGATTATCTGCAGCAGTAACAACAGATAATGGATCTATGATAGCAGGGAGTGAGAGACGAGCCAAAAAAAAAAGAGGAAGTGTTGTGAGCGCAGCCTCCAGCCCATGCAGAGGGATAATGATTAAGCCTTAGAATATACTCCACCGCCAAGAAGTACACACACAAACACAATGGTGAGTACAATGCATGTGACTCTTATGGATTGTAGCAAGTTGTATTAGCAGTGGTCTTCATCTATGGTAATGCTCAGCTAGGAGACAGCGGAACTCCAGGGAGTCGGATATCTTGGTGCTGCGTCCCACAGAACAGAAGTAGTCACTTAAGGAAAGGCATCCTGCATGTCTGTCACAGGGTGCTTATACAATGAAGGGGAAAGAGAGTATCTGTATGTGCTGTGTTGTATTTATTTACATGGGGACACTGTAATTTAGTGTATGAGCACTGTATGGCGGTATTATTTAAAGAGGACCTGTAATGTTCTCAAATCACTTCAACCGTCATTATTATCAGTCCCTAGTGCCACTGCACTGATGGTAGCCCACTATTTTTTTCTAGCCCCCTCTGTTTCACAGATATGGGTGCTGATTGTTTCTGTTATGCAAATGAAGGCTGAATGTGTCAAGTGGGCGGACACCAACAGTCTAACACAAAGAGGAGTGTACTTTCCAGCTCTGGCACTGTCCAACCAGCATGGAGTAGTTGGCAGATCAATGTTTTCCCCCTCTACTCTGGCTCTGTTGGAAAGGCAGCTTGGCATCCCTCTATCCTTTGCCCTGGTCCCTTCCTTGGAGTTCTTCCAGCTCCTGTAGATGTGATGCAAGCGGTTGCACAGGGCGACAGCCACCAGCATGTAGGGGTGTCATCAGGTGGATGTTAGGCTCTGAGGGTGATTGCGCCCCTTAAGGTCATGTGACCAGACAATCTTCTTCATGTGGCAGCATCTTATGGAGCTATATAAATCATCCTCCTCCTCGCTCTGTTTCCTCCTCTCTAATGTTCCGAGGCATCACAGTCAGCCCATTGCCAGCCCCACAACAGGATTGTTTAGTTCTGCTACTATATTTATGTTATGAGCTTAGTTCTGGTATTGTATCGATGTACTGAATTTAGTTTGTGCTGTATTCATGTTATGAATTTGGTTCTGCTACTGTATTTATATACTGAGCTTGGTTGTGGTGCTGTATTTATGTTATGTGCTTGGCTCTGGTACAGCATTTATTCACCAAGCTGTTCTGGTGTTGTGTTTAGGTATTGAGCTGTTCCGGTCTTTTATTTATGTACACATGTTGGTTTTGCTGCTATATTTATGCACTAAGCTTGGTTCTTGTGCTGTATTTATGTTGTGAGCTGGATTCTGCTGCTGTATTTATATACCAAGGTTGGTTTTGGTACCGTATTTGTGTTATGCACTTGGTTCTGGTACAGTATTTATTCATTGAGCTGTTCTGGTGTAGGTATGTAGCTATCTTGCTGTCTTCTGAATCCCGATCAATTAAATATGTATCATCTTTTTATTATGACACGGAAGGGAGGGTGCCAAAAAAATATTCTGCACAGGGTATCATCTAACCTAAGGCCGGCACTGCTTCAGTAGCTGCTCTAACACTGTCATGCTGCTCTGACACTGGACAGTGTCAAAGCTGGAAAGTAGTTGCTCCTTTGTATCAGAGCATTAGTGTCCGCCCTGTTGACACACACAGCCATCTTTTGCACATCAGGTGTGGAAACAACGGCCACTGAAATTGGGGCATGGAGGGCACTACTGGAAAAAAAGTGGGCTATAACCAGTGTGGCAGTGCCAAGGAACTGATGGGTCTTCTTAAGGCACACGGGCGGAAATTTAGCGGCGGAATTTCCCACAGAATTTCCCCCCCTGCCCGTCTGCATAGGATTGCATTACAAAACGCAATTCCTTGCAGACGCGGAAAACAAATTGCTCTATTTCTGTGCGGGTCTTGCATGGGCCCGCACAGAAATGTTACTCCCGGCGCCCCGGCTCTGCTCTGCGCATGCGCCGGCACATCACAGAGCCGCGGGAGCAGGTGAGACCCACACTGGTCCCTCGCAGGGGATCCGACCCGGCCGTCTGCAGGCGGCCTATAGCTTTGTATGGAGTGTTTTTAACCCTTTCCAATCCACTGTCTGACGTCTAAAGACATTCTGATTGAAGGCTGTACAGCTTCTGATGTCGGAAGACGTCCAGCAGGGTATTCTTACTGTATATTACTGGCCGCTCTGTTGTCGGGGGCCTCTCTGGCATGTCACATACTGCAGTACTGGCTCCAGCCAGCAGATGGCGCCATTGTATAATGGCAGAAAGAGAAACCCCCCTAGGAAACCCTGAATCCAAAATTGGATTGCAAAGGGTTAATTTGGCAAAATTATTGGGCACCATAGGATGGCACTATTTGTGCATTGTGTGGCACATTACAGGTTTGGTAAACCAGCCCTGTATGACTGCTGGTAATTTCATGACTGTGTTCTGAAGCCTTTCAGGTCCCAGCATCACCCCTGCGATAATTCCTGTATTTTAGCAGGATGCCTTTATAGCCATATCTGCCACCATATAGGACAATATTAGTATATGCACAACATGTCCCAATCATTCTTCTCCAGAACAGAGACCGGTCACAAGAGCTATTTTTAATTTTTTGTCACCGCAGAGTCTTAGGTTTGATTACAAGTGGATACTTACGTAACACGAATGCAGAAACAATCTTCCTCTTTCTAAATGTCTCATTTTGCCATTAAATATATTTTCTAGAAAAATGAGTAAAATGGGACACAAAATACTAGAAAGTCATAAAACAAGATGAATGTTAGAAATACAATAATGATTGGAAAAAGAAAATAAAAATACGAAAAAATACTTAAAGGGGTTTTCCGACACTATGGTGATTTTCCATGCAGTCTATATATTAGTGCCAACATTGTTGAATCGAGAGGGGTCTCATCTCTGCTTAAGGTGAGTGAGGAGACTTATAAGGGTATGCAAGCTCCTCTGGGAAATATATGCAAATAAGGAAGCTGAACAATACCTCTGCAGCGCCACCTATTGGATGGCAGCATTCCTGCAAATCAATGTCAGACCCTTTATACAAGTCTTTAGAGCAATGATTGGGAATTGAAAACCAAGCCTGAATCCATACACAGACAGCTGTTTCGGGGTTTTTGCCTCTCACCAATGTGCAAGTGTTTGCACAAAAATGCTCTCCCTAGTGTATTTGCGCATGAATGATGTTTGAGAGGGCTATAAGGGCTCCTGCAGGCGAGCGTATGCGTATATATGCTCGCAATAGCATGGTATAATTGTGCCATGAAGGGGAGCATCTGTGCATTCTACTGTACTTTTCCACACTGCTGGACCCATTCACATCGGCGTGGGACAA
Organism: Eleutherodactylus coqui; assembly: GCF_035609145.1. Classification (NCBI taxonomy): domain Eukaryota; kingdom Metazoa; phylum Chordata; class Amphibia; order Anura; family Eleutherodactylidae; genus Eleutherodactylus; species Eleutherodactylus coqui. The sequence continues at coordinate 43,964,059 of NC_089841.1, forward strand.
ACCTGTGCCATGATTGAACTGGTTAAGCAGCCTAATTAGTCCTCGGTGTTATTAATCCTTTGCAATCCAATTTTGGATTCAGGGTTTCCTAGGGGGCTTTCTCTTTCTGCCATTATACAATGGCGCCATCTGCTGGCTAGAGCCAGTACTGCAGTATGGGACATGCTAGAGAGGCCCCTGACAACAGAGTGGCCAGTAATATACAGTAAGAATACCCTGCTGGACGTCTTCCAACATCAGAGCTGTACAGCCTTCAATCAGAATGTCTTCAGATGTCAGACAGTGGATTGGAAAGGGTCAACATCTCAAATTCGAGCAGGTTCGTATTGGCGCACCCCCATAGACTCGAACAGTGCCTTGGGTGCGCAAATGCGCACAAAAATAGAGCATGGCGTGTATATTTTCTTGCGCGTGAAAATATAGTGCAAAAATGCTGAGTTTGAGGGAATCATTGAAATAAATGGTTCTACTCACCGCGGTTTGCGCAAGCAATTTTGCGCCAGAAAACACGTCCAAAATTGCCCGTCTGTAGAAGCCCTCATCAAGGTTTTGCACACGTGTCCACGCATATTACTGTACTGTTTGCACTCACAATGCCAATTCACACGCACACGTAAAAAAACATTTCCGTGGAATTGAATGGTCATTAAAGCCTAGTTACGTCCAGCTGTCTTCTTTCCCTGCATTTCGCGCAGTGTCACACCCTGCAAAAAGGATAGAGCAGGACTTATTTTAAGTACGCGCAAAACCTGGTTCTGAGAATAAACCCATTGAAATCAAAAATGCACACGAAAACGGCCACGTGACGCCTCCCCTAGGTAGTTAAACAGATGGGCAGGTTTTATACGGCCAAAACCATTGATGCGTCGCACTGAAGCATGTGCAGTTGCACATACAGTCGTCTGAAGAAGCCCTTAATGTAGCAGTGTATAATGCTCACAGAGCATTGTCTATACTGGGTACAATTGTGTCCACTTCTCAGAGACTAGCTATGTACAATGTATCAGTCTGGAGTCTGGGCTGTTTAGCTCACAGAGCATTGTCTACGCTGGATACAATTGTATCCACTTCCCAGCTCAGAACAGGACTACCATGTTTCCCCCAAAATAAGACATCCCCTGAAAATAAGACCTAGTAGAGGTTTTTGCTGAAGTGCTAAATATAGAAGGTCTCCCCCGTAAGAAAGTAAGACCTAGCTCTGTCCCTGCTGTGTGAGTCTGCTGTGATGAGCTCCCCCTGGTGGCTGGAAGCTGCAATACCATTCCTGCTGTACAAGTGGTCCAGGAACTGCAGTGGGTGATCGTTACAGTCTCCAGACAGTGTGTCGAAGCCAGGTACTTTACAGCGCTTATTTTTTGTGGCCCTGTATGTGAGTCAGGCAACCAGTGTGTCACTTTAATTCTTTAGGGGGTGATCGTTACAGTCTCCAGACAGTGTGAACATGGAAATAATGGTAGTAACAAGACATTCTTGATAGGATTCACAGTTTGTCTGGTTCTGCTGGTTTGTGATGACATCGACTGTACACTATATAAGAAATGTGCATTTTTCTGTTCAACAATAAATGTTAATTCTTCATGGAAAAATAAGACATCCTCTGAAAATAAGACCTAGCGCTCCTTTGGGAGGAAAAATGTATATAAGACACTGTCTTATTTTCAGGGAAACATGGTAGCTATATACAATGTATCAGTCTGCAGTCCAGGCTGTTTAGCTCACAGAGCATTGTCTACACTGGATACAATTGTATCCACTTCTCAGCTGAAAGCAGGACTAGCTATGTATAATGTATCAGTCTGGAGTCCAGGCTGTTTAGCTCACAGAGCATTGTCTACACTAGATACAATTGTATCCACTTCTCAGCTGAGAGCAGGACTGGCTATGTACAATGTATCAGTCTGGAGCTGGAGGCTGTTTAGCTCACAGAGCATTGTCATGATAATTAAACTTACATCATGGAGAGATCCAGCATACCAACCCCAGTACTTACCCGTCATGGCACCGGATGATTAGACCCATCCTGTCTCACTCAACTCAACACATGCACAAACAATCATGAATGCATACACACGATCCCTCACCAGTGCGCACATGCGAACCATTACTAGACCTGCATTAACATGCATGTGCGAATCGGCGCCAGAGCCCATGCACTATTACGTACCAATAGAAAAAGGTATCTAAGTGCTGATACGGCAACTCCAATGCAATTAATCAATACCTGATCACATGATCAAAAAAATCAATGTGCAGTGTATCAATCTAAATTGCTAAACTAGAGAAGTGGGAACAACATCAATACAAGTAATGATCAGATACTCCCAAACGTACCAGTCACTGACCCCCACCCACTGAAAAAATGTAAAACTCACCGATCCTAAATTCCAGCCTTCTGTAATCGAAAAACAGATACTGTGTCAAGATATGAAAGAGTTGTAAAAAAAATGTTATATGTAGCCTTTAATAAGCCACACATGATATCTATACTCACCAGGGGAAGTCAAAAACACCACAAGGGTGACCTTAGCCATCATTGTATCCACCGGATCAAAACTCAAAATCTCGAAGCTGCCCTCCCAGAACTTTATAAACAACTTTACCCATTATCTTATACAGCCGACAACCTCCATGATACCCTGCCACAAATAGATGTTATTATACATCAAAGGACGCAAATAAACAGAACAGGAAGGAACACCCTCTATCAAGAGATAACATGTGCCACAGTCTTGATTTATCCGTAAGTCATGAAGTAGGCACAAAAGACTGGCTGCGACCTCTATGAAAGCTGTAAAGAAAACGACATTATAGTAAAATCACATCCAACACATGATAAAAACTCATCATACACAGAAGAAACCCCAAATCTCAGCCTATGCAGCTAATATGAGGCTGTATAAGGGCTCAGTCAAACGGGCGCATGGGCGCCCGTGTGACTGACAGTTAGAAGACGGCCGTACCTGAAGGCGGACGTCTCTCTGCAGCGCCGGGAGGAAGAACATGTGACCGGCTTCTTTGCCGGTCATGTGTTCTTTCATCAGCGCAGCAGAGAGACGTCCATCCTCAGGTACGGCCGTCTTCTAACTGTCAGTCACACGGGCGCATCGGTGCCGATGTGCCCGTGTGACTGAGCCCAGATAATGCCCACTTCTCTAGTTCAGCAATTCAGATCAATATACTGCACATTGTACATTAGCCAGACACTTCAGTAATTTTCTGCTTGTGATGGTTTTATCACTCTATTTTATTCTTTTTTTTCGGGTCATGTAGGACTGTGTTTTCTGATACATATATGTTGTACTAGCTGATATACCCGGCTTCGCCCAATTTTTTGGTACTGGTGTTTACCTGTTGTTCACATGGAAAATTTTCATGAAGTCGTGGTTACTTCAGAGGAACTGAGGAAGAATATGTATACACACAGAGGAGCGTTAGATTCTCCTCAGACTGCATGTACTGATGTCCCTCTGCAGAATGTGCCACCTCTCCCACTCTCCTCACTTTTTACCCTTAAAGGTAACACCCCTTTTTATTCAAATTTTCCCCCAGACTGGAGGTTGCAGCACTTTCGTAGCCTTAGGCCCCCTTACACGGGAGACACGGCATTGCAGCGAAAAAATTGCAGCAATATCTCATCGCTAGTCTGCGTCTTCTACAAAGTTGCACATGGTGCTACAAAGTTGCGTGGCTTTTTAGCACCACATGCAAGGATTTTTGGGTGTGGGTGGAGGCTTAAAATATAAGCCCTACCCTGAAAATACACCTTAACTGCAGGAAAATAATTTAAAAAAAAAACTATATCACCTAGAAGCGCTGTCCAGGGCTCAGCTGCAGCTTTTTCCTGGTCCCCGGCACTTGTCTTCTTCATCTGTTCTGGCTAGGGATTTAAAATCCCTGCCTCCTAGAGCACTGGCTGCGATTGGCTGATGCTTAGCCAATCAGAGCCAGCACTCGATGAATGGCTGTGATCGGTTTATCATGTGCTGGCTGTGATAGGTTAAGTGTGATTTTTCAATTCCCGGCCAGAAGACATGAAGGAGAATAGTGCTGGGTTCCCGGGGAGAAGATGTGGCCGGGCTGACAGCACCGGAGAGGTGATTTATGTGTTTTTTGTTTTT